>NC_091253.1:84832500-86082500 GCF_042477335.2 Ovis canadensis
TTTATGACCTCACCACCCTCTTAAGTATGTCATAGTCTTTCGGTTACCATGAGAACTGTACCCAGCCAAGGTCTCCGGAGGGCCTCCTTAGAGTTACAGAGCTACTCTCAACCACCCTGATGTTAAGATTTCATTCACCTTGAAGTGGGATGGGCACCCCCCCGCCCCCCCCAGTCATCACAGTTCCTTAGGGTTTATTGGGCTAAATCGTGCTGCTCTTGACTTGTGTGTGTCCTGTGGATTAGCCACCGCAATGAAGACCGTAGTGTGCAGGGTAGAAGGAGCTGCCTGGCTCCTTCCTTCAGGACCTTCTCACTCCAGCCTCAACATCTAGCCTTGCCCCTTTTACTCTAGGATTCATTCTGGCTTCTATTCCTTTATAGGTAGAATATTAAGAGCTCCCCAGGGGTTCTCCTTACCAAGCTAACCTTGAGTCAGCCTTTGTCCTTGACCTTCTGAGCCTCCCATATCTGGGTCCTGCCCATTCTTTATCAGCTGGCATCCTGGCTATCCTAGGACCTCAGTTCTCCTGTGACCAGGGTCCTGCTCTTAAGCTCCCATCTCTCAAAGCTCAGAGTCTTGTCCTCGTCACCACTTCACAGCAACTATGCCTCTGGTCCTACATCCAAGCTGCCAGATGCCCTATTCCCAAGTGCTTCCCAAGTGTTGGTCCTTGATACTCAGAGCCAACTGCCCGAAGTTGCCTGAGACCCTGACTTGGGCCAGTTTCCTGTGTACTTAGCTGGGTCAACACACTGGACCTGGGGCTCAACCCTCAGCCTTGGCTTGGTTGCTTCTGCTCCTCTGGGCCATTCCCCTCAAAGTGCTCTCCGCCTCTCAAATTCCCTTTTAGTGGACCAAGGCATAGGGTACTTGAGGACTAGTGGTTGGAGGTGGCTTTGGAGAGGGAGACAAGGGCCAGGTTTAAAGGGACTTGTGGCCAGTTAGGGCATTTGAACTTTATTTTGAGCGCAGTGTAGACTCCCTGGGTTTCCTTTCTGTTGAGAGAAATTGGCAGGTAAGAAGATGGAGCATGAGGGGGGAACAGTAGCAATGTCTTCTGCTGGAAGGCAGGAGACAAATTCAGGGCTGGGGACCGTGGCCACAGGAGCGGCAGGAAGGAAGCCAATGGGCCGTCTTCCTCTACCCTCCCACGTCCGCTCAGGCCCTACCGAATCCACTCTCCACGTTGTAGCCAGAGGGCTGTTCATACATAAATCTATTACCCTTTGACTCTACCCTCCCCTCAAAGTCTTCAGACTCTTCTCTGTCCTCAGGAGAAGGCCCAGCATCCTCACAAGGTGGTGAGCGGTAGGGCCTCTGCCTACCTCTCCAGGCTCTTCTGTTATCATTACCCCTGCATGAGCCACAAAGGCTTCCTTGAAGTCTCTCTCATTCCACCTCCTGGACAGTGCTGTCTGCTTAGAAGTTGAACGTCCCACCCCAGCCCTTGATCTAGTTAACTCCTAAGGCATTCTCTAGCTCTTCTCTTAAATGTCCTTCCTTCAAGGGCTTCCCTGTTCCCCAGAGTATATGCTGAACAGTCCACATATGTCTTTCATGACATCGTTTGTCTGTTTCCCCAACTGGACTGTAAGCTCCGTGAGGGCAGGGACCAATTATTTTTGCTCACCATTAGATCCTCAACACGATGTCTGGCACAGAATAGGAGGTTAAAATTGATTCACCAAATGAGTAAAATTAAATAGCATTTAGTGAACAGAATGAGGAGAGAGTGAGGGAGGTGTAATGACTCGTAAGTTTCTAGCTTGACCGAGTCGTGGTGCCATTGACTGAGATAAGAAACACGGGAAGAAGGGTGAGCTTGCAGGACATGCTGAGTTTGAGGCGCTGGTGACAATTTTAAGGTAGAAGTGTGGAGTGCCGTGTGGGTAAGTGGGTCTGGAACTTGAGAGAAAGCTGGGTCAGAGATATAAAATTCAGGATCTTGAGTGGGCTAGATCACTCAAGAGGAGAAATAGATTGAAGACATGAAGAGGGCTAAAGCAGACTCCTGAAGAACAATAATAAGAAATGAGAGAATTAAAGGAGCTCATGAAAGTCTCATAGAAGAAATACAAGAAGAAAGAATTCCCACTGCCGAAGTCCTTTGTGTATCACTACACCAAGTCCAGTGGTCCCCAGTCTTGACCTAGGAACTCCCTTTCTGTAGAGATGAAGCATTTTAGTAAAGAAAGCAAATTTCCCTGAAGGTATTAGAATGAGGGAGGCTGGAGTCAGAGACACATGGGATGAGTTATAAAAAACAAAGAGGGGTAGTACTCCTCTGTGGACAAATGGTGAAGTCTTTCAAGAGTGATTCCATCCAATTCTGAAGGTAGACTCTGTCAATAGGAATGTGGCCTGTTCTCTTCCTGAGGGTTCATTGTGGAACTGTTCAGGTTTCTCTAGTTCCAAGGGATGGACTTGGAACTTTTATAGCACCACAAATTCCATCCCTTAGCAAATGTCAGCAAAGGTCAAAACAAGCAAGCTCTCAGTTTTTAATTCATAAATATATAGGTTCAGGAATTTAAGCACGCACACATCTGTATTATACATGACACATTATGAAGATAGTTATAGCTTTATTTTAACTAGGATTGCCCCATGATTCCATCCTCCTAGTAACCGCACTCTTTATCGTGATGCATATTCTTGACATCATTTCAAGTGACTTAACAAAGGTAGTGACCCCTTAAAAGATCAGAGGGAAATGTGATCTATTCATGTCAGAGGGCAATATAGAATTCATTAGAACCTGCAGAAACCCACAGGAACAATCTAGAGTCACAGGTCCCTGCAGCATAAACACAAGAAAATTCCTTAGATGTTTGTACAATGGAGATGAGAGGCTTTCCTTATATAGGACCATGTCTGGGGAAGCTTCTGCCACTTTGGCTGGTGTCCAGATTGAACCTTCTATGGGATGGAGGGCAAGTGGATGCTTGGTCCCCAGTATTGATAGAACTATGTGCCCAAAGGGGTCTCCTCTGTCTCTTTCACTGGGTGCGACAGCTAAGTCATTTATTAGGCCAATGGCACAAAAATATTCCTCGAGCAGTTATTGGTGCTTAAACATCAGGTTCAAAGTCACCCTCAAGGATTAAGTGTGGTCATATCTCGGTAGTGGAATTAAAGATGGTTTAAAAAATTCTCTTCCTAGACTTTTCTGTCATTTCTTAGTTTATTCCATAAGAATATCACCAATTTTGTAATGAAACGATTTCTGATAGTATGCTGTCTGCCACACTATCAGCTTTGCCCTGAATTGCTAAGCCCACCTCCGGTCTCTTCTGCTATAATCCAGGTGGGCTCCAGGGCCATCTCTCTGAGCAGATTTGCCACTGGGTCTTCCTGTAAGGGACATCTAATACTTTTCCTACCCATCATCCATGGCATCCTCTCCTGATAAAATAACTCTCTCTTCTCCTCCCCTGCCCTCTGCCGTTCAGTTCCGTTCACTTCAGTCGCTCAGTCGTGTCCGACTCTTTGCGACCCTATGAATTGCAGCACGCCAGGCCTCCCTGTCCATCACCAACGCCCGGAGTTCACCCAAACTCATGTCCATCGAGTCGGTGTGATACCATCCAGCCATCTCATCTTCTGTCGTCCCCTTCTCCTCCTGCCCCCAATCCCTCCCAGCATCAGAGTCCTTTCCAATGAGTCAGCTCTTCACATGAGGTGGCCAAAGTATTGGACTTTCAGCTTCAGCATCAGTCCTTCCGAAGAACACCCAGGACTGATCTCCTTTAGAATGGAATGGTTGGATCTCCTTGCAGTCCAAGGGACTCTCAAGAGTCTTCTCCAACATCACAGTTCAAGAGCATCAATTCTTTGGTGCTCAGCTTTCTTCACAGTCCAACTCTCACATCCATATATGACCACTGGAAAAACCATAGCCTTGGCTAGACAGACCTTTGTTTGTGAAGTAATGTCTCTGCTTTTGAATATGCTATCTAGGTTGGTCATAACTTTCCTTCCAAGGAGTAAGCGAGATTTAATTTGATGGCTGCAGTCACCATCTGCAGTGATTTTGGAGCCCCCCAAAATAAAGTCTGACACTGTTTCCACTGTTTCCCCATCTATTTGCCATGAAATAATAGGAACAGATGCCATGATCTTTGTTTTCTGAATGTTGAGCTTTAAGCCAACTTTTTCACTCTCCTCTTTCACTTTCATCAAGAGGCTTTTTAGCTCCTCTTCACTTTCTGCCATAAGGGTAGTGTCATCTACATATCTGAGGTTATTGATATTTCTCCCAGCAATCTTGATTCCAGCTTGTGCTTCTTCCAGCGCAGCGTTTCTCATGATGTACTCTGCATATAAGTCTGCCATTAGGTACCATCAATAATGTTGCCCAGTAAAGGGGCAGACATGTAACAAAAGCTGGCCTATCCGACTTTCCTCTGGGGATTTGATCTTTCACAGACTGAAGATGTTTGGAGCTGATTCACGTGGACAGCGTGGCACATTCGTTACGGCCTTGTTCTGTTGTTTTCAAGTTGGTTCTCTGGCTTTGCTTTGAGTCTCTGAACTCTTTCATGTCCTTCCAATATATTCCTGCTTCTCTTCAGTTACCCAGTCAGATTCAACTAAAGACCACAACTGACATGACAAGGCTGTTCCCTGGGCTTGTGCAAGAGGACCACTCCAGGCCAAACGTGTGGGCCTACCTTGGCTTCAGTGGATGTTGTCTGGCGCTAGTCTAGCTCCTCCCTGTATATTCAGAGCTAGCTGCATCAGGGCAGCCACCAGTCCTGAAGGCCCTGAAGGTACCAGGCAATGGGGATGACTCAAACTAGGGAAAGTGTCTGGAAACACCCACAAAGGCTCATCTGTGGACACTATCCTGGGGCAAGAGAGACTTTCCTGGCATTTGGAGCCTCAGAACTTTAGCTTTGGAAAATCTAAGTCATCCAGACTGCTTCCTACCCAGCAGGGAATCTCTGCTGGAGCACCCCAGGCAGATAAGGATGGAAGGGCTGGGGGGCTTGTATAAGTGATGGAGTGCTCCCTCACTGGGTGAGTGCTCTCTCATCAGGGGTCCTATGGCCAGCCGTATTGGTCCACATCATTTATCTCCCTCTTCCTCCCCACCTCCACAAGGGGCTTTGACAAATATCTTCCTGCTAAGTCAGGGAAAGGATATGGAGGAGGAGGATGTTGGTAAGTTACTCTTACAACTGCTCCCAACAGGGGTGAACTCAGGTCCAAGCAGCTGCAGCACAGAGGATGTTCTTGGTTAGCAGGATCTGAAAGAGCATCTCATGAGGTGTTTTCCTTTTTTCCCCAGCAAATATGACCATTCAGGCATTACTGAGAAGGAGTCATGAGAATTTGGGGGCTTCCTAGGTGATGCTAGTGGTAAAGAACCTGCCTGCCTTTCAGGAGACATAAGAGATGTGGGTTTGATCCCTGGGTTGGGAAGATCCCTTGGAGGAGGGCACGGCAACCTACTCCAGTATTCTTATCTGAAGAACCCCAAGAACAGAGGAGCCTGGCGGGGTACAATCCATGGGGTTGCAAACAGTCAGACATGACTGAAGTGATTTAGCACGCACATACGTGAATGAAGTTCCTCATTCATATTTAAGGAGGGGATAGGGATCTTTGTGACCATCATCCTGGTTTGTCTGGGATATGGGACTTTGGTGGTACCAAAACTGGGGCAGGAGATGCAGGTTGGAAATGAGGTGGAAATGCCAAGTGCCCATGGCAGTCCATCCAATTTGTCCAGTTTAAGTGATGCAGCTAGACTCAGTGGGGTGCAAACCTGTATGTCAGCCCCTGGTCTTGAAGGTGGTATTGTTGTTTAGTAGCTAAGTCATGTCTGACTCTTGCCACTCCATGGACTGCAGCTCACCAGGCTCCTCTGTCCATGGGATTTTCCAGGCAAAAATACTGGAGTGGGTTGTCATTTCCTTCTCCAGGGGATCTTCATGAACTAGGGATTGAACCTGGGTCTCCTGCATTGGCAGGCAGATTCTTTACCACTGAGCCACCAGAGAAGCCCAGCTTTGAAGGTAGAGTCATATGATGAGTCTGGATTCTCCATGACAACTAGAGTCTATAACTCCTTTCTCCTACCCTCTCAGATCTCCAATTGTGCCTTCTCCCCCTGCTCACCTCCAGCCTCCTGGATTCACCAAACAAAAACTGGTAACTACAATTTGGCTTGTTCTTGAAGACAGAGACCAAAAAGCTTCCTTGAACTCCACACTGGAATCATTCAAACATGAAAGGGTATGTCTATGTCCTCCTGGAAACAGAAGGACTTGCTTCTGCTGCAGATGGTGGCCTGATGACTTCAGGGGTGGGGGTGAGAATTTTCATGTCCCTACCACCACCATAGCTGCCTACCTCTTAATAGAGACTTACTTGAATAATATTTCACAGGTAAAGAGTGCTCAAGTTGTGGGGCTATTCATCCCCATTTTACAGATAGGGAGACTGAGGAATGGGGAGTTCACACAGCAAGTGACAGAACTAGGGTTCCAACCAGGTGGCCAGCCTCCTCTCTGTCTTCAAGTCTAACAACTCTTGAGAAGAAAATTTCTCTTTATGCTCACCTGAAAGATGAAGGAGGAATTAGATTTGAACACTGGGACTTCTGGGCCGCCTGCTTCTGTTGTTATCCACACGCCTACAGTTTGATTCGCTGCACATGTTGCTGTTCAAATGGAGTAACGTGCTTTTCTGCTCTGGGCCCCACCCCACCCCGTGTCCCCCCTGCAGAGGTCAGGCTGGTTCACACTGGCCTTGGCCTCCATAGTGATCACGTCCCGACTCTCCCCTCAACCACAGGGGTTCTCCTGTCTCCTAAAGTAATGTTTCTTACTGAGAATTCTTTCCTTCCCATAGCATGGGTGGCTTGTTTTGTGGAGAGGCAAGAACTTCCATTTTCAATTATTACCAAAGAAGATGTGATCAGAACAAAACACTCCCACAGAGGACTCTCAAGTCTTCCTGCCTGGGTTCATGGTCCAGGGGGTAGACTGTCTGCCTCCAGCAGTGCGTGCGTGCTAAGTCGCTTCTGCTGCTGCTGATGCTGCTAAGTCGCTTCAGTCGTGTCCGACTCTGTGCGACCCCATAGACAGCAGCCCACCAGGCTTCCCCGACCCTGGGATTCTCCAGGCAAGAACACTGCAGTGGGTTGTCATTTCCTTCTCCAACGCCTGAAAGTAAAAAGTGAAAGTAAAGTCGCTCAGTCGTGTCTGACTCTTTGCGACCCCATGGACTGCAGCCCACCAGCCTCCTCTGTCCATGGATATTCCAGGCGAGAGTACTGGAGAGGGGTGCCATTGCCTTCTCTGCTTCAGTTGTGTCCAATTTTTTGCAACTCTATGGACTTCAGCCCGCCATGCCCCTCTGTCCATGGGATTCTCCAGGCAAGAATATTGGAGTGGGTTGCCACTTCCTCCTCCAGGGGATCTTCCCCACTCAGGGATCAAACCAGCATCTCCTGTATCTCCTGCACAGCAGGTGGATTCTTTACTGCTGAGCCACCAGGGAAGCCTCCAGCAGGTGTTGCTCTTAACCCCAGAATGTGAAATGTGAAGCCCTCTTACTTCATGTTCTGTCTGACTCAGCTTTCCAGGGAACCGAGATACATTCAGATTCCCCAGGTCTTTCTCAAGTCCCTGCAGAAGCCCAGCAGAAAGAGGTCAGTGCAGGGCTCTGAAAGCAAAAGCTAGAGACAAGCCACACCTAGAGTCCCTTCAAGCCGTGGGACAGGAGGCCCAGGAGGAAGGGAACGGAAGAGGGGAGGGAGAGAGGGAATATAGTACCATCTTCCTGCTTTTGTTCAGTGGCTCTCAAACTTCTTGCCCTCAGGACCACCTTACACTCTGAAAGTGGGGATTCCAAAGAGCTTTTGGTCATGTGGGTTTTATCTATGAAGACTGAGCCTTATTAGAAATTAAAACAGACATTTACAGAATATGTAAGCATTTAAAAATAACAATAGTAGGACTTCCCTGGTGGTCCAATGCTTACAAATCTGCCTGTCAATGTAGGGGACACGGATTCAGCCCCTGGTCCAGAAAGATCTCACCTGCCTTGGGGCAACTGAGCCCAGCCACCACAACTACTGAGCCCACATGCTCTAGAGCCTGCGCTCCGCAAGAGAAGTTATGGTAATGAGAAGCCCAGGTACCAAACTGAAGTATAGTCCCCTCTTGGTGCAACTGGAGAAAAGTCTGTGCAAACAGCAACAAAGACCCAGGACAGCCAAAAGTTAAAAATCCAGTTGTGAATAAAGTGTGTGTGCATGCTTGTGGGTGTGTAAAATAAGGAAGAGAGAAATTGATTGGTTGTAAGTGATATTTTTAAAGAACCTATGCAGCAATGCCCTGGCTTCCGCTAATTTGGAACCCCTTCAAGGAATTTAGCTGGGTCTGGACCAGCTCGTGGACTGGAATGGTGAGTCCAGCTGGGCTCCATTTGCTTCTGGAGAAAGAACTAGAGGAGGAGGGGGTATAAAGCTCAGATTGGAGGCAGGCCTGGACTTCAAGTGCAGCCTGGTGCCTGTGGCCTGATTCTATTCTCAGCCTCTCTTACATCCAGCCCTTCCACTGCATGGACCTGTACTGGAGTCTGAAGTTGGTCAGGATGTATGACATCAAGAAAAGAACCCAAAACGGAGCTCTTTTCTTTGGATACTCTATAAAACGAGGGGTTCAGAGCAGCAGTGATGGCTACACATCCAGGTGGTAGTCTAGGTGCTGGTCACATGTTTGTCCACTTGATCCTGTCGCTGAGTCCTTTGAGGTCGGTGCTAACGTTGTCACTTTTTCACAGGAGGGGAGACTACGGCCAAGAGCAGCCAAGTCACTTTTTTACGGCTGCCCAGTTGGCAAGCCCTGGAGGCCAAAGGTGTGCTGGTGATGACCTAGAGCTCCAGGTAGAGCCACCACGCAGCACTGCCAGGCCGTGGGCCCCTCCCCAAGCCCGCCTAACCCTTCCAGGTGGGGGAAATTATATTCTTAAAGGCTGGTGCAGGAACTTGTCTTGGAGACAAATATCTCTTTGTGCCAAGAGAGTAGGTGAAGGGGAGAGGGAGAAACCCAGAAGAGTGAACCCTCAGGGGCTGGAGCCAGGGCAGCGAGGTGCTCGTGTCCTGTGCCTTAGAGACCTACAAACAGGCCTGGTGAGTTGCCACCAGGTGACTCCACGTGTCACCAGCACCTCCATCGAGAAACAGAACCTTCTGAGTACCCCCCTTCATGCCTCCTTCTGGCTTTAACAACCCCTCCTGCTCTCAAGCAGCCAGAACTCATTTTGCCTGGTTTTGTATAAATGGAAATATAAAAAATCCATCTACTCTCTGGTGTCTCACTTCTCCCAGTCAGCATAAGAGCTGTGAGTTTCATTGTTGCCTGTTATTTGTATTTCACTCCTTTCTGCTGTAGGGTGTTCTCTTGTATAAATACACCACAACCTACATATGCTTTCTATGAGCTTGGACATTTGTAGACAGACATTTGGGCATTTTTTCATTTGAGGCTGTTGTTGGGACTATGGCCATAGGGTCATTCTCCTACACATCTTGGTGAATATTCATAGCATGTCTGTGGGATGGAATTGCTGGGTCAGGGTATAGTATGCAAGTTTCAGCTGGGCTAGACATTGCTGAACAGTTTTGCAAAGCCTGTGTACCTGGGTACAATCACTAGTGGGTTATTTTTAAGATGCAGGGAAGTCCAATCTCCTTATGAGTTTATGCTGCTGTGATAAGGGCTTCCCAGGTGATGCCAGTGGAAAAGAAGCCACCTGCAAATGCAGGAGGCATGCGAGTTCAATCCCTGGGTTGGGAAGATCCCCTGGAGGAGGGCGTGGCAACCCACTCCAGTATTCTTGCCTGGAGAATCCCATGGACAGCGGAGCCTGGCGGGCTACAGTCCATGGGTCACAAAGAGTCAGACGTGACTGAAGCAACTTATCACACACACATGCGGCCATGATATAAACCTCTCTCGGCCCCCTACGTGTTTAGTAATGCCTAGCACATCTCACTGATCACTAATATGAATGGCAGGTCTTTTTGTTTTTAATAAAAATCAGAGTGAGCTGAGGTTCATGGCAGGGCCAAGAATGTGTGAAACAGGAAATGGCACGTGTGAGATGGTGAGGGGCCCACACGCTGAGCTGACTGTCACATCAGAAGCTTTGGCCCCGAGGTAACGGTGAGAGTGCCAGCCTCCCCTGGGGACCTTGGAGAGTGCCTCGGGCTTGCACAGAGGGGTCCAGGCTGTGAGTCGCCAGGGCCAGAGGAACCCTAGCTGACTTTCAGATCATGAAGAAGACAAGATCACACAGTCTCCCCTCTGTGACCTGAAGCAGGGGATGACTTCTATGTGTCAAAGTTTCCAGAACACAGAGCAAAGCTCTGTCCCCTTCCAGGCTTCAGTACACTAACACAGGTGCCCACAGCCAACCAGGACGAGGTCCCTGCAGGACTAAGCAGAAGGACCCAGGAGCAGTGTCCTTCCAGGAAACTGCAAGAGGCGGCACCAGTGAGGAAGCCCCAGGACACGGCACCCTTGGAAATGATGCCAGAGTCCTCAAGATAGAACAGCCCTGGGGAAGGGGACTTCTGGGCCACAAGACCAGGACCCTCCATAGAATGAGCTGGAATGGGATATGGACAGAGTGGTGGGACTCCCAGCAGGGCCAGAGAGGGCTGTTGTGAGCTTCTAGAGACACTTGTGCAAAGCTCCCAGAAAAAAGTTGAGAAACACCAGGCAGAAGGCTGGGTGCTCAGCCACGGTGGGCGCCAGCCAAGAACATGTGGTTTGTTACTGTTTAAGTGGTGCCTCTGGGTGGCCGGGAAACTGGGGTACAGTCAATACCAGCAATGCCTGAGTTTATGTTTCTCTTTTTTTATCCCATGTACTCCTAGTTTTGCAAACAAATATTTATCTCTTACATAAATCAATCTGGAGTGTTGTTTTCCCGATGTTTGTCAGAGTTCAGTCCCCAAACCCTGGCCTTTACCATGGTCCTCGCTACGTTCCCCTGCCAACAGCAGCGCGGTTCACCACTGGAGGCAGCAAAACAGGAAGGAGCGGGGTCAGAGGCTGCAAAGCCCCCTCGAACTTTCCTACATGCTCTGCTGGTACCGGCAGGGGCCCTATCGTCTCCGCTGGGGTCTTTCCTGTAGCTCTTCTGCCCTTTCCTTGTGTATTCCAACTGACTCCCAGGCTGGCCTCTCCAGGCTCTTCTTTTCTTGAATTGCTTGCCTTCAGCGACCTTCACCTCAGCACCCTCCCCGTAGGCCATAGGTCCCTTCAGCCTCCATCATCTCCCAGAAGTGCTTCACTCTCGACTCGATGCTGGAAGTTCTACTCTCTCTGGTCATGGTCTCTCACCCCGCAAGGTTCTTGTTCTCTTAATCAATGAAGATTTAAAAAAACTCACCGAGGACTCTAGCCTCTTAACAAGCTCCCCAGCCCTCACGTCACCTTCTCCCAGTCTATGAGTTTTCTCTTGCTGCCTCTCCACCAAGCAGGACTCATCAGAGTGGGGGCTGGGGAGGTGGTGGGAGGAGAAGTTTCCAAGAAGGGAGCCCTGCCTGAAGACAGCAGAACACACCTCGCCCTTTCTGCCTCAGTGCCTTTGCACAGCTGCTTGCTCTGTGTCGCCCACACTTAACTCCTCTCCACTCAGCTAACCCTACTCAGTGGTTCAGATCTCAGCTCAAATAGCTCTTCCCCAGGGTCAGCCCACTCTGTCCTCTCATGGCCGGCCCTTGTCTCAAGGAGGCATGACAGCTGTTGTGGCTTGCGTGTGTGTGCAGGGACCAGGCTGCCACGTGCACTGCCCCACCCATGCCACTAGCACAGTGCCTGTCGCACTGATGGATGAGCAGGCTGATGGGAGAACAGGCAGGAGGCAGCCGACGGTGCAGACGCCAAGGGTGGTGTGGGACAGCCGAGGTGAGCTGTCTGTCAGTGTCAAAAAGGAAGACTCATGCTCGGGGAGCGCTGACCAGAGGCACCTCAAGCCACAGCACCCAGTGTGACTGTACTTGGACACTGGACCTTTAAGGAAGTAATTAAGGTCAAATGAGGTCATACTGCTACTGCTGCCAAGTCACTTCAGTCGTGTCTGACTCTGTGCGACCCCATAGACGGCAGCCCACCAGGCTTCCCTGTCCCTGGGATTCTCCAGGCAAGAACGCTGGAGTGGGTTGCCATTTCCTTCTCCAATGCGTGAAAGTGAAAAGTGAAAGGGAAGTCGCTCAGTCGTGTCCTACCCTCAGTGACCCCATGGACTGAAGCCTTCCAGGCTCCTCCACCCATGAGATTTTCCAGGCAAGAATACTGGAGTGGGGTGCCACTGCCTTCTCCGAGGTCATACTAGTAAGCTCTAATTCAGCCTGACTGGTGTCCTTATAAGAAGAGGAAGGGATGCCAGGGACGGGCAGGCACAGAGGAAAGGCCACGTGGGGACGCAGTGATAAGGCAGCCACCTGCAAGCCAGGGACAGCAGCCTCAGCAGAAACCAACCCTGCTGACACCTTGCCTTTGGACTTCTAGTCTCCAGGACTATAAGAAAAAAATGTCTGTTGGTTCAGCCACCCAGTCTGTGGTATTTTGTGATGGTGGCCTGAGCAGACTCAGTGCCACAGTTATGGTCCAACCTTCCATTAGAGTAACTTGCCTGCAGTGATATGGCGGTAGTCCTAACAACTGGCCCTCCAGGGACAAATGACCCGATTTGTAGAATCTGCCAGTTACCGCAGTGCCAATCCTGCCCTTGCCGATTTCAGGCTGCTGGTGTCACGTCACTGACATCAAGTTGGGAAGAGATGTGCACGCACGGCTTGAGCCCGCCAGTGCCCTGGGGCTGGCTCCAGTGCATCGCTGTTTGTCAGCCAATCCCTCCGGCAAATATTTATAGCCGCTCATTGTACGGCAGGATCTTGCCTTTTTTTTTTTTTTTCTTTAGTAAACTAGGATATTAGTAGCTTTCCTTTACTCCCATCCCAAACATAACACACAAGGGCACCCACATGCTCCAGGCTTGCCTTCTTACAACAGGAGTGGCTTGAAAATAAAGCAATCCTTGCATTCAGCCAACAAAAGTCCATCTAGTCAGCTTTGGTTTTTCCAGCGGTCATGTATGGATGTGAGAGTTGGACTATAAAGAAAGCTGAGTGCCGAAGATTTGATGCTTTTGAACTGTGGTGTTGGAGAAGACTCTTGAGAGTCCCTTGGACTGCAAGGAGATCCAATTAGTCCTTCCTAAAGGAAATCAGTCCTGAATATTCATTGGAAGGACTGATGCTGAAGCTAAAACTCCAATACTTTAGCCCCCTGATGCGAAGAGCTGACTCATTTGAAAAGACTTCAAAAGATTGAAGGCAGGAGGAGAAGGGGACGACAGAGGATGAGATGTTGGATGGCATCACTGACTCAGTGGACCTGGGTTTGAGTGGATTCCGGGAGTTGGTGATGGACAGGGAGGCCTGGCGTGCTGCAGTCCATGGGGTCGCAAAGAGTCAGACATGACAGAGCGACTGAACTGAACTGCATTCAGCTGTCCTTTACCCCTTGTCTTTCATGCTGGATCTGCCCAACACATTGGTGGAACATGGGAACAGAGCAGAGCTGTGCGCTGTTGGCTGCTTTTGTTTCAGGACCAACCAACTCTCCCTGAGGACCACAAACACAAAAGATATTTCCCATCGGATCTGGGATCTGCCTTGTTCTCTCCTCCCACCCCACCTCATTCTTTCTTCACGCATGCAAATGAGGTAATTCCCAGAAACCTCTGCTTTCTTTCCTATTATTTACCTAGCACATTTGCACCTACCTGGGAAAATATGTGCTAATTTTACATCCATCATGGGTTTCACACCTCTCTCCAGAGCAGGTTTTAAGAGGTACTTGAAATGCATAACTGAGTATCATGGTTCCTGAGACACAAATTTGAATGATTAATTGGATCGTTTCCACTCCAGTTCATGTTGTGCAGGCTCTGTCATCCTAAGCTCTTCCCCCTAATATTGCAGAATGTGCTTGTCCAGTCGGGCTCCCAGCTACAGCTCCATTTCCTTTTTCATGAGCCCTGTCTGTAGTGGGTGATTATGAACAGAAATCGAAGAGAAAGAACCCCTTCCCCCACCTGAAGTTCTTCGTTCCTGTTTCCACTGCCTGTCCTCACTTCCTTAGGGAACGGGGCTCTGCCTTAGGTGGGCTGCTGGCTCCTTGACAAGGGACCTTGCGCTTGCTAGAGCGTTGCTTGCGGCTCCCGGCATAGTACCCGGTGATGTCCGCATGCCTGGTGGGGAGAAGCCCGCCCTCAACCACACAGTGTTGATCTGCCTGTCTCCATCCCACAGCGATTCCAGCGTGGTGACATTTGTGGCAGATACTGCTGAATTTGTTTCGGGAAGGTCTCCTTTGAATTTGAGGACCATCCCGAGGTGTGTTGGAATGGGTTCCTGCCAGCAGAGAAGAGCCAGCTGCATGTATCTCTTCTCAGTTTCATGCTCGGTGACATCAGGTTAGTAGCTTGCAAAAGGCCATGGAAGGAGGATTTACTCCAGGGAAATCAGTCAACGGTACGTATCATGGCTTTTTCTTTCTTTTCTCCCTGTAAGCACCCACTTACAACACACCACTGGAAATACTCCTTTAAAAGAAAGAAAGAAATCCCTCACAGGAGCCAGCAGCCCGTGCAGTTAAAATCTTCATCCCACCCTCCCTATCATTTTGCAAGCTCCTGCTGCTAAACGGGAGCAAAACAAATTACACAACCTCTTTTAATGGGCTGTCTTTCTTTACAGTCCTCATCACCTGCCTTCCCCCTGTCAGGAGAATCTGGTAGAATTTAGGGGTGCAAGATCCTGGTTCCCCTGCCATCTGATGTCTAGTTTCTTTTCTTTACATTGACTTCTCTGTAGGTTTATTTCTAATAATTTCATGATCCAACAAGCAGTGCTCTCTGTTCTCAGTGGTTCCTGATTCTCCAGGAAGGATGGCCATGAATAGAGATTTCAGGGCCCAGCCTCCAAGACACTCTCCCTCAATGGCTCAGGGCCGGGCTCCAGAAATCTGTATTTTTAATAAGTTCTCTGAATGACCCTGGGTTGAGTTGACACTTGGGAACCCCTACTGGGCTTCCCTGGAGGCTCATTGGTAAAGAATCCACCTGCCAATGCAGGAGACGTGAGTTCAAATCTGTGGGTTGGAAAAGATCCCCTGGAGGAGGAAATGGCAACCCTCCCCAGTATTCTTGCCTGGAGAATCCCAAGGACAGAGGAACCTGGCAGGCTACAGTCCATGAGGGTTGCAGAGTCCAGGACGACTTAGCAACTGAGCCCCCACATACAAAAACGTTAGCAGGTATGCTGGGCTCCTCAGCAGCTCCTGAGACCAGAGCAGGACTCACTCAGCCAGTTCTGTTTCCCAGGTTGACAGGCAGGTCTGGCCTGCTATCCTCCCATCCACACAACAGAGGGAGTCTTAGTGACTTTCCTGATTACCGAGGGACACGAAGGCTGGCTCTGAGGTACAAGATGGGGTGAACCGATGAACTGTGCCTCGTGAAAAGCTTAATTGCACATTATTTTCTAATTTGTCATCCAAATGGAGCACAGAGGGTGTCAGGTGAGCACATCGCTCTCCAAGTGACTCACTGTACCCCAACCCAGCACTGATGATAAGTGGGTGTCCCCTCCCTCCCCGTGTTTCTCCAACCCCCGCCTCCCTAGGGACTCCCAAACTGCAGGATGCAAATGAATCACCCGGGAGCTTGTTAAAAGCCGGATCATGGGCCCCTGCCCAGGTTCCTGTTTCAGGAAGGCCAGGGTGGACCTGGGAATCCCCTTGTTTAACAAGCTCCCCAGGTGAATTTATTTGACACGCAGCTCATTTTATTTAAACCGTAAAGGTTTTCGGGAAATGTCGGCTCTTAAGGGTATTATCTTCCCTTAAGGAATTCCTCTGGAGTAACAATGAATCAGCTTTTTCTTTAAAGCCCTTTTAAAAAATAAATACTGTGTTTCAGAAATCCAACCATGCATTTCAGCCGGGGCAAGCTGAGTACTGCTGGAGGCCATCTGGCCAGCCACACTTCCACTCGGAGAACTGGTCTCTGGTGAGTGAGAAGGGAGCACCCCCCAAGCGGGTGGGCTCCTCCCTCGAAGGGAGGAGGGCGGAGGGGACAGGCCGCCCTGGTTCTAACAGCTGGATGGAATGTCCCCCCACCAGGGTTAATCCAAGTGGTTTCTTTTTGTGAAGATAATCACCAAATTAAATGTTTTAATTACTGGAATTATATATGCATTTCTTCCGAGAAAAAAGCATCCTCTGGACACGGCATCCACTCCCCAGAGGGTCAAGGGGCTTTGCTTGGAGGGGAGGGGTGTGTGTGGAGGAGTCCATTTTAATTTCATTATAGAAGCAGCTTGAGAAATAAAGGCATAGATTGACATGTATTCCCAGCCAGCTGTGACTTAATGAGCTCAATTCAGAGCTTGGAAGCTGCTAGCCACATCCATATTAATATGTCTGTGGAAAAAAACAACAACAGAGAAAGTGACAAACTGCTATTCCTAGTATTGGAAATGAATTTTAAAAGACGGTTAAAATGACTAACGCGGGTGAGCTTGACTCTGAGGCAGCCCAGCTGGCTGCCACCCCCACCCCCAGGCCTGTCAGTAATACCCTCGCTGCAGAGGCAGACGTGGCCCTTGGAAGGAAGGCGCTGTTTCCAGCCCAGATCAGCAAACCCTGGGGCCTGGGGACAGGGTCTACGGCAGCCGCCCCACCCCCCCCCACACCCTCACCCGAGGCTTTTTATCTTGAATTGTTTGTTGCATAACCATTTAAGTCATCAGGATTACAGTCTTTGTGATCCTGGTTTCCCAGTCATGAGCACAGCAACATAATACAAATGTCTTGTTTGAACATTTTGAGATCCTAAAAATAAAAGGTGCTGGGTAAGCCTGCCGAGTTAATAAGCACAAGGGGAGAGGGAGGGTGTAGGTGGGGGAGGGCAAAGGAAATGCACCAGAGAAACCTCGGTTGGTGGATTTTGAAGTTCAACTGAAAAATAGCTACCTGGTTCGGTGAGAAGAGGGCCCCTGGGCTGCTGAACCATTCCTGCAGTACCACATGGGAGGAGGAAAGCCCCTTTTTCAGGTCTGGAGAAAGGGTGTGAGCACTCTCCTGGATAGGTTTTTGCATTCCCTTGAACTTGAACTCTGCTGAGTTTTTGGTGGTGGTGGATGTGTGTGTGCATGACAGGGGAACAGTCAAGATGCAAAGCATAGCCTTTCGAATCAGACAAATCCTGCCTCTCTCACTTACAAAAGATTCAACTGGACCATCAGTTTTCATTATTTTTTAATCTGAAAATGGGCTAAAATATTAATACCAATCCCATCGGGCGTTTTCGGATAATTAAATGAGAAAATACATGCTTAGACTCAATTTGGCAGAGGGTAAGCCCTGGATGATTCTTGCCACCATCTCTGACACACGTCTCAGTGGCATGGAGTTTCCAGGTTATTCTTCATTTAAAAACAGCTCTCAGTTACTCCCCTGGTGATGCAGTGGCTGTTTTCACTTTCATCTCAGGTTCAAAGGATTTGTTAACAAAATAAGCCACTTGCTATATACAAATAAATAACAGATATTTATTAGAGAATTATCTAGCTTATGCTCAATATGCTAGCATTAAAAGAAAAGTAGAAAGAGCAGAGAATACATCACCAAATTGGGTTTATGACCAACATCCAGACTTAATCAGCGCTGGGAATCCCGTGTCACAGCTCATCTGGAGTCCCAATTGGGAAAGGGTCCCAGGCAGCACATCCGCTCCGCTGGTGAGACTTCACAGATTGCAGCTCAGGGGTTCCCATTTATAATCCCAGGATGGACGTAAACTGATATCATCATCAATCTGTGACCAAACTGCAAGCCTGTTTTCCTATTAATGCAGTCTGTCTTGTTGTGTAAAACTTGGAATGTAGTGAAGCCTGGGGCTTGGTTGGCTAGGCCCCCTCCAGGGGCTCAACAATCTTAAGATTTCTTCCCCATCTTATCTATGGTGCTGCAAGCCTTGCACTCACAGCAGGCAGTCACTCCCAGTCAGGACAGTGTCCGGGCAGGTTAGAAGCAAGGTCAGAGGCCTGCTGTGCTTTGTATCTGAAGCCTAAACAAGACTATTCATTTAATTTCCCTAACAGTGGCTAAGACTCCACATTCCCAATGCAGGGGGGTCTGGTTTCGGATCCGTGGTCCGGAACTAGATCTCACATGCTGTAACTAAAATTTAGTTCATATACCACAACTAAAGATTCTGCATGTGGCAACTGAGACCCAGCACAACCAAATAAATAAATATTAAAACAAAAAAATCTTACAGGGAAATCCCCTGGCAGTCCAGTGATTAAGATGCAAGCTTCCAGGGCAGGGGCCTGGGTTCAATCCTTGGTCAGGGAACTAAGATCCCGTACACTGTGGAACACAGTTAAAAAGTAATAATAAGCTACTGTATGTGGTGATTATGAGGATTTTTTTAAAAAGCAACAACACCCCCCCTCCACATAGACACATCTTTCAACACATGTTAAAGTGAAGTCGCTCAGTCGTGTCCGACTCTTTGCAACTCCATGGACTGTAACCTACCAGGTTCCACCATCCATGGGATTTTCCAGGTAAGAATATTGGAGTGGGTTGCTATTTCCTTCTCCAGGAGATCTTCCCAACCCAGGGACTGAACCCGGGTCTCCCACATGGTAGGCAGACGCTTTATCATCTGAGACGCCACATGTTAGGCACTTTGAAATCAGTGTTTCAACTCAGTGCCTAGTCAAAAATCTCAGACAGTTGTGACACCTTCGGGAAAAAGGACAAATATTTCACTTCTGCTTTCACACGATGTTCATGGTTAAATCAAGATAAAAGATGCAACCCAGTGAGTCATTCCTAAAACCAGGAGAGGGGACTGTCACCATAATCACTGACTAGATTCTAAGCCCACTGGGAATAAAACGGGAATGGAAGTGACGGAGTCACCAGCACGAACAGCAAACCCCGCTTTCTCCAGTAGATCACAGCCAGAAACCCAGAGGAATCAAGTAGTCTATTGACTTCATCAGGCCTCAGGTTCCTCATCTGTGACATGGTCACAATAACACCTGGCTCACAAGAGGATAATGTAAATTTAACAGGTGGTGTCTGCAAACAGGTGGTGTTTGCGATGTGCTTGAGACGACACCATGAGCTAACAGCAGGCACCACACGCTTGCTCCTCCTCCAGCTAGGCGCAGGGACTCGGGTCCTTCCATAGCCCTTAGGCCTGTCCAGTCCCCTGGGGACACCCAGGTTCAGCAGTCATCCAAACCCTAGCACCATGGACTCGCTTAGTTGCCATCAGTTATCCATTATATCTTCCCCCCAAAATAGATTGAAGTTCTACCCCCAGTATTTCAGAATGTATTCTTAACTGGTGACAGGGTCTTTACAGCGGTAATCAAGTTAAAATGAGCTCATTAAGGTGGGGCCTAATCCAGTCGGAGTGGTGTCCTTATGCACACAGAAGTTTGGACATAGGGGGGATGTGAAAACACGTGTGAAGACGGAGGGCCGGAGCGATGCCTGTAAATCAAAGGTGACAGAGAGTGCTGGCAAGCCATCAGAAGCTAGGGTGAGAGGAGGAAGGATTCCCCACAGGTTTCAGAGGGAGCGTGGCCCGGGCAAATCTCGATTTCAGACTTCTGGCTTCCAGAACTGTGACAGGATAAATTTCAGTTGTTTTAAGCCATCTGGTGGGACTTCCCTGGTGGCTCAGATGGTAAAGCATCTGCCTACAATGCAGGAGACCCAGGTTCGATCCCTGTGTTGGGAAGATCCTCTGGAGGAGGAAATGGCAACCCACTCCAGTACTCTTGCCTGGAGAATCCCGTGGACAGAGAAGCCTGGTGGGCTACAGTCCGTGGGATCACAAAGAGTTGGACATGACTGAGCGACTTTCACTCACTCACTCCACACAGTAGTGAGTTGATGATAATTGGCACTTTCAGATGGTAAATATACTGCGTTGTGCTCAGTTGTGTCCAACTCTTTGCAACCCTATGGACTCTAGCCCACCAGGAACCTCTGTCCATGGGATTTTTGGGGCAAGAATACTGGGTAGCCTTGTGGGTAGCCTTGCCTTCTTCCAGGGGATTGAACCTGCAGCTCCTGCATTACAGGCAGGTTCTTTACCACTGAGCCACAGGGGAAGCCCAAGACATACTGTATTTATATTCATTTTAATATTTATTTACTATTATTAATAATAAATACATTAAAATCTATTCATTTTAACATTCATTATAGTTTTGGATGCTACTTGATTGGCTTTTATACTGATGATAAGAAATACTGGCGGTGGGAAGAGAATGTTAGTGATTCCATTTTTAAGACAAACATTTTCTATTTTCTTTCAAGCTTTTAGATCAGTTTAATTGAAGGTTATCCCGGGGTTGCAAAGCAAGCAGTTAAAAGCTGTTAGTGCTTGCCATCACAAGTGTATGGGATTCAGGATTTTATTGAGTTCATGTAACAGAAATATAACTCAGGACAAACTTGATGCTGAGGCCAGGCTAAAGCTAATTTAAAAAACGGTTTTTTATTTATTTTTATTTTTGGCTGTCCTAGGTCTTCATTGCTATGCCTGGGCTTTCTCCAGTTGCAGCGACCAGGAGCTGCTCTCTAGTTGTGATGTGCAGGCTTCTTGCTGCGGTGGCTTCTCTTGTTGCAGGGGATGGGTTCCAGGGCACAGGGGCTTAGGAGTTGTGGTGCACAGGCTTAGCCTCCCTGAGACATGTGGAATCTGCCCAGACTAGAGATGGAAACTGTGTGTCCCCTGCATTGGTGGGTGGATTCTTAACCACTGGACCACCGGGGAAGTTCCCTAAATCTAACTTTAATTTGTATCTGAACAGCCTCATTTCCCTTGTGTGATTACCATTAAGTGGTAAATATTGCCACTTGAAATTATAAATTTATACAGATAAAAATGGACTTATACCTATTGGAATTCAGTGTAAAGTTGCTTCTGAAAACAGATAAAAGATTTGGACACCACCAGACCTGACCACAGATTGTTGCTAGATGAGTTGGACAGAGCTCATTTCCCACCCCTTCAGCTGCCCTGATCCTCTAACCTGTGAGCACGGATCAGTCTGGGGATGGTTACTTCCAATCAAGTGTGCAACCTGCTACAGAGCATCTCAAGAGGTGGGACGTCAGATGCTGTGTTGGAAGGAGACTCCACAGGCCACCATTCTGTCTGCTCCCCATAAACCTGCACAGGGCTTCTGAAAAGTCTGATTCAGCCTGCGGCAGATGAAAGTGACCTCCTGAAAATTCTGTGCTTTGATGTGGTTCCGAGGAAAACACAAGGACTTTTCTTATAGAAATCCTCAGTTTGATTGCAACTTTCCTCTCCTGATGAGAAAGACAATGAATTGCATAGAAGTGAGTCTGCTTTATGGAATGGAGACCTTTTATTAGTGATACAGGTATCAACTTGATTGGAGGATTAATTTTTCTTTATGGAACTGGTTTTTAAAATAGCTGATTTTCTTTATTACATGATTAATACATGTTCATTGCTGATAAATGAGAAAATGCAAGTAGCAAGAATTAGAAGTAAATGAAAATATTCATAATCTAAATACTTGGGGAAAACCACAGTTGACATTTTGGTATACATACTCTAAATCCAAAGTCAGCAAACTTTCTCTGTTAAGGATGAGATAGTAAATATTATAGGCTTTGCGGGCCAAGAGGTGGGCTTCCCAGATGGCTCAGCAGTAAAGAATTCGCCTGCCATGCAGGGGACTCAAATGTGGGTTCAATCCCTGGGTCGGGAAAATCCCCTGGAGGAGGAAGTGGCAAATCACTCTGGTATTCTTGACAGAAAAATCCTGTGGACAGAGGAGCCTGGTAAGGCTACAATCCAAAGGGTCTCCAAGAGTCAGACACAAATGAGCACAGCACAGGCCAAGAGGTTAAACTGAGAATATTATGTAGGCACTTATATTAGTACAACAGAGAATACCAATTGCCATAAAATTCTTACTGATAAAATTCAAAATATAGTAATACAATAATGATAAATGAGTTTAATTTTTTGTAATAAAGGTCTACTTACAGTAAGAATGGAATTTTGGGGGAAGGGAGGTGGGAGGGGGGTTCAAGATGGGGAATACGTGTATACCCGTGGCAGATTCATGTTGATGTATGGCAAAACCCATACAATATTGTAAAGTAATTAGCATCCAATTAAAATAAATAAATTTATATTTAAAAGAAAAAATTCAATGAACTGTAAACTTAAAAAAAAAGAATCGAATTTTTTGGGGTGAGGATCACATTTTGCTGAATTGGGGTTCAAAGTTAGTGTTCCCACTAGTGGATGCTGAAATCTCTTGCAAACATTTATTGTTATTACTGATACGTAATGGAATTTCATGTATTTTATCTTGGAAAATGTCTTTTTACACAGCAAGGTGCTACCAAATACTGATATCAGTTTTCAACCATACAATTTTAATTGAGCATATTCATTGTTTGGAAGGCATTTTTAGGATTCTATTCCTTCTGTTTGTATTTGAATGGCTAAAATTTTCATTCAGGTTTTCCATGAAATGGTATAGAAAAACCTGAAAGAGTTTTTTGGTCAACCCAGTATTTGCCTTGGAGCATGTCATTGCTTCCCTAGTGGCTCGGATGGTAAAGAATCTGCCTGCAATTCGGGAGACCCAGGTTCGATCCCTGGGTTGGGAAGATCCCCTGGAGAAAGGAATGGCAACCCACTCCAGTATTCTTGCCTGGAAAATCCCATGGACAGAGGAGCTTGATGGGCCCCAATCTATGGGGTCGCAAAGAGTTGCACACAACTAAGCAACTAACACACTCACCCTCATGTCTTTATAATGCAGATTAATCACGTCCAATTGAAGATAAAGTGGAAGCTCCTCAACTACAGATAAGTGGATTCTGAAATATGGAAATTCCCTTTATACTTGCATGGAACTTCAAAAAATACTGCTGAAACTATAGTATGAGCTGAGTATATAAATATACCCACTGAAAATTTGTGTGGGAATGGAGATCTCAATTATCATTTTAATTTTTAAAAGCACAGAAACTGTGTAAAGCAGTATGACATTACTTGTGATCCAAAGTAATGTTAGTTACCATCAAGATGATCTCATTGCAGTACATAAGTTTTGTACATAAACACTGTTTTGTCTCTTAATTTTAGATTGAATTCATTAAGCATTATCAAGTCTGCAATAGAAGTTAATTTTCAAAGCCATTCAGTGTTCAATAATCATGACTGCTTAATAAATAAATAAACAAATAAATGAAAATAATCAAGGGAAGTAGTTCTCAGAAACATTTCAATCTTAGGCTCAAGTTCAAAAGTTGCAATAAAACGTTACAACTGCTAAGCCACAGAACTGTGGTAATGGCTGTGAAATACAGGATATTTAGCTTCAATCTGTTACAAAAATTCACATAACCGACAATGGTTAAGTCCACAGCAATAAATAGCAGTATAGATTCAATAATACACAATAGATTCAAGTATTTTCTGCCAACTACTTTTGATACATAATGTGGTAAAGAACCATAGGTTTTTAATACCCTCCATTTTCACAAGCTTTGTAAAGTTTTCTGACTGATACTTTCTTTTTCTGCTCCACACATATATATTTTTTTAACCACCATCAGTTGTTTGGTAGTCAGCAGTAGTTAGTTAGAAGTTAAGAATTAGAGGTTAGAAAGAAACTGTAAAATACACTTTAAGTTCTATTTATGTAATCTTATTGAAATTGGCATCATTCTAAAACATACAGGCAAAGATGAAAAGATCTGACTACATAAAAAATTTAAGTTCCATTATATCAAAACACCAAAGTCACCTATAAAAAGTGAAAAACCTACTAAAATGTTTGGGGAACAAACCAACAGTTGGTATGCTTATGATATAAAGCACTCCACAAACCAAACAGAAAAAGATGTATCTTCCCTTTGGCAAAGGCAATTCTACTAAAGAAAACTAAACATGTAAAAAGTATTTGACCTCATAAGCAACAAGAGAAATATAGAAAGTGAAGCAACAATAAAATATTCTCCTACTCCCTAACTGCATGACTAACATAGTGAAAAAAGCAGTGTATTATTTTCCTATAACTGCTATAAAAAGTTATCACAAACTCAGTTATTCAGTGGACTGGAATCAAAGTGCTGGCAGGGCCATACTCACTCTGGAGACTCAAGGGACAATCCACTCCTTGCCTCTTTGAGCTTCTGATGGCCATTGGCATTCCTGTGGCCACATGACTCCCATCTCTGCTCTCTGTCAAATATCCCTCTGCTTTTATCTTATACAAACACTCATGGTGCCCAATTGGATAATTCAGAATAATCTCTCCATCTCCAGATCCTCAAGGTAATCATATATGCACATACCTTTCTTCTATATAAGGTAAAGACTCAAATGTTTCAGGGATTCGGACCTGATATTGTTTTGTTTGTTTTTAATTATTTGTTTTTCTATTTATTTATTTATGGGCTTTTATGGACCACAGCCTTGTCTAACTCAATGAAACTAAGCCATGCCATGTGGGGCCACCCAAGACGGACGGGTCATGGTGGAGAGGTCTGATAGAATGTGGTCCACTGGAGAAGGGAATGGCAAACCACTTCAGTATTCTTGCCTTGAGATCCCCATGAACAGTATGAAAAAGTAAAAAGATAGGACACTGAAAGATGAACTCCCTAGGTCACTAGGTACCCAATATGCTACTGGAGATCAGTGGAGAAATAACTCCAGAAAGAATGAAGGGATGGAGCCAAAGCAAAAACAATATCCAGTTGTGGATATGACTGGTGATAGAAGAAAGGTTCGATGCTGTAAAGAGCAACATTGCATAGGAACCTAGAATGTTAGGGCCATGAATCAAGGCAAATTGGAAGTGGTCCAACAGATGACAAGAGTGAACGTCGACATTCTAGGAATCAGCGAACTAAAATGGACTGGAATGGGTGAATTTAACTCAGATGACCATTATATCTACTACTGTGGGCAGGAATCCCTTAGAAGAAATGGAGTAGCCATCATGGTCAACAGAAGAGTCTGAAATGCAGTACTTGGATGCAATCTCAAAAATAACAGAAGGATGTCTCTTCATTTCCAAGGCAAACCATTCAATATCACAGTAATCTAAGTCTAGGCCCCACCCAGTAATGCTGAAGAAGCTGAAGTTGAATGGTTCTGTGAAAGACCTACAAGACCTTTTAGAACTAACATCCAAAAAAGATGTCCTTTTCATTATAGGGGACTGGAAGGCAAAAGTAGGAAGTCAAGAAACACCTGGAGTAACAGGCAAATTTGGCCTTGGAGTACAGAATGAAGCAGGGCAAAGGCTAATAGAGTTTTGCCAAGAGAACAAACTGGTCATAGCAAACACCCTCTTCCAACAACACAAGAGAAGACTCTACACATGGACATCACTAGATGGCCATCACCGAAATCAGCTTGATTATATTCTTTACAGCCAAAGATGGAGAAGCTCTATACAGTCAGCAAAAACAAGACCGGGAGCTGACTGTGGCTCAGATCATGAACTCCTTATTGCCAAATTCAGACTGAAATTGAAGAAAGTGAGGAAAACCACTAGACCATTCAGGTATGACCTAAATCAAATCCCTTATGATTATACAGTGGAAGTGAGAAATAGATTTAAGGGACTAGATCTGATAGACAGAGTGCCTGATGAACTATGGACAGAGGTTCCTGACATTGTACAGGAGATGGGGACCAAACCATCCCCAAGAAAAAGAAATGCAAAAAAGCAAAATGGCTGCCTGGGGAGGCCTTACAAATAGATATGAAAAGAAGAGAAGCAAAAAGCAAAGGAGAAAAGAAAGATATACCCATTTGAATGCAGAGTTCCAAAGAATAGCAAGGAGAGATAAGAAAGCCTTCTTCAGGTATCAATGCAAAGAAGTAGAGAAAAACAATAGAATGGGAAAGACTAGAGATCTCTTCAAGAAAATTAGAGATACCAAGGGAACATCTCATGCAAAGATGGGCTCGATAAAGGACAGAAATGGTATGGACCTAACAGAAGCAGAAGATATTAAGAAGAGGTGGCAAGAATACACAGAAGAACTATACAAAAAAGATCTTCAAGACCCAGATAATCATGATGATGTGATCACTCACCTAGAGCCAGACATTTGGAATGTGAAGTCAAGTGGGCCTTAGAAAGCATCACTATGAACAAAGCTAATGGACGTGATGGAATTCCAGTTGAACTATTTCAAATCCTGGAAGACGATGCTGTGAAAGTGCTGCACTCAATATGCCAGCAAATTTGGAAAACTCAGCAGTGGCCACAGGACTGGAAAAGGTCAGTTTTCATTCCAATCCCAAAAAAGGCAATGCCAAAGGATGCTCAAACTACCGCACAGTTGCACTCATCTCACATGCTAGTAAAGTAATGCTCAAAATTCTACAAGCCAGGCTTCAGCAGTACGTGAACCATGAACTTCCAGATGTTCAAGCTGGTTTTAGAAAAGGCAGAGGAACCAGAGATCAAATTGCCAACATCGGCTGGATCATGGAAAAAGCAAGAGAGTTCCAGAAAAACATCTATTTCTGCTTTATTGACTATGCCAAAGCCTTTGACTGTGTGGATCACAATGAACTGGATAATTCTGAAAGAGATGGGAATACCAGACCACCTAACCTGCCTCTTGAGAAACCTGTATGAATGTCAGGAAGCAACAGTTAGAACTGGACATGGAACAACAGACTGGTTCCAAATAGGAAAAGGAGTTCGTCAAGACTGTATATTGTCACCCTGCTTATTTAACTTATATGCAGAGTACATGATGATAAACGCTGGGCTGGATGAAGCACAAGCTGGAATCAAGATTGCCAGGAATAATATCAATAACCTCAGATATGTAGATGACACCACCCTTATGGCAGAAAGTGAGGAAGAACTAAAAAGCCTCGTGATGGAAGTGAAAGAGGAGAGTGAAAAAGTTGGCTTAAAGCTCAACATTCAGAAAACGAAGATCATGGCATCCGGTCCCATCACTTCATGGGAAATAGATGGGGAAACAGTAGAAACAGTGTCAGACTTTATTTTTTGGGCTCCAAAATCACTGCAGATAGTGATTGCAGCCATGAAATTAAAAGACGCTTACTCCTTGGAAGGAAAGTTATGACCAACCTAAACAGCATATTAAAAAGCAGAGACGTTATTTGTCAACAAAGTTCCATCTAGTCAAGGCTATGGTTTTTCCAGTAGGCATGTATGGATGTGAGAGTTGGATTATAAAGAAAGCTGAGCGCCGAAGAATTGATGCTTTTGAACTGTGGTGTTGGAGAAGACTCTTGAGAGTCCCTTGGACTGCAAGGAGATCCAACCAGTCCGTCCTAAAGTCCTGGGTGTTCATTGGAAGGACTGATGTTGAAGCTGAAACGCCAATACTTTGGCCACCTTATACAAAGAGCTGACTCATTTGAAAAGGCCCTGATGTTGGGAAAGATTGAGGGCAGTAGGAGAAGGGGACGACAGAGGATGAGATGGTTGGATGGTGTCACCAACTCGATGGACATGAGTCTGGGTAAACTCCGGGAGTTGGTGATGGACAGGGAGGCCTGGCGTGCTACCGTTCATGGGGTCACAAAGAGTTGAACACAACTGAGTGACTGAACTGAACTGAACTGAATGGTAAAGAATCTGCCTGCCAATGCAGGAGATGTAAAAAACTCAGGTTTGATCCCTGGGTTAAGAAGATCCCCTGGAGGAGGGAATGGTAACCCACTCCAGTATTCTTGCCTGGAGAATTCCAGAGGAGACAGAGGAGCCTGGTGGGCTACATACAGTCCATGGGATTGCAAAGAGCTGGACGCAACTGAGCTACTGAGCACAGAGATGTAAGGTAACACTAAGAAGTTTCAGGAATTTGGACCTGATATTGTTTTGTTGTTTGTTTTAAAATTATTTAGTCATTTATTTATTTATTTTAGTTGCACTGGGTCTTTTTTGCTGCATGAGGACTTTCTCTGGTTGCAGCAAGCTGGGGCTACTCTACAGTGCACCGGGCTTCTCACTACAGTGGCTTCTGTTACCAAGTACGGGGCTCTAGACACGTGGGTCTAGGTGTCTTCAGAAGTTCCAGGGCTCTAGCTCAGTAGTTGAGGCGTGTGTGTTTAGTTGCTTTGCGGCATGTAGAATCTTCCCAGACCAGGGATTGAACCTGTGTCCCCTGCATTGGTAGGTGGATTACTATCCACCAGGGAAGTCCTTGGACTTCCCCTTATAAGTGGTAATTATTGTTGACAGCCCCCTACAAGTGGTAATGCCCAGTAGCTACAAGGGTATTATGGAGAAATAGGTGCTTTCTACACTGCTCAGTTCAGTTCAGTTCAGTTGCTCAGTTGTGTCCGACTCTTTGCAACCCCATGAATAGCAGCACACCAGGCCTCCCTGTCCATCACCAACTCCTGGAGTTCACTCAGACTCGTGTCCATCGAGTCAGTGATGCCATCCAGCCATCTCATCCTCTGTCATCCCCTTCTTCTGCCCCCAATCCCTCCCCTCCAATGAGTCAACTCTTCGCATGAGGTGGCCAAAGTACTGGAGTTTCAGCTTCAACATCATTCCTTCCAAAGAAATCCCAGGGTTGATCTCCTTCAGAATGGACTGGTTGGATCTCCTTGCAGTCCAAGGGACTCTCAAGAGTCTTCTCCAACACCACAGTTCAAAAGCATCAATTCTTCGGTGCTCAGTCTTCTTCACAGTCCAACTCTTACATCCATACATGACTACTGGAGAAACCATAGCCTTGACTAGATGGACCTCAGTTGGCAAAGTAATGTCTCTGCTTTTGAATATGCTATCTAGGTTGCTCATAACTTTTCTTCCAAGGAGTAAGCGTTTTTTAATTTCATGGCTGCAGTCATCATCTGCAGTGATTTGGGAGCCCAAGAATATAAAGTCTCTCACTGTTTCCATTGTTTCCCCATCTATTTGCCACAAAGTGATGGGACTGGATGCCATGATCTTAGTTTTTGAATGTTGAGTTTTAAGCCAGCTTTTTTTTTTTTTTTTCACTCTCCTCTTTCACTTTCATCAAGAGGCTCTTTAGTGGTCTGGGTACGAAATTGTTATCATATATTTCTTTATGGCATATTAACCTCGGTTTGCTTCTCCAGATCCACTATCTACTCTTGTCCATCCTTCTGTGTGACTTGTGTGGACTGGCCTCTGGCTAGGTGGTGCTAGTTAGAGTCATGGGAAAGAGTTGGGAAGAAAGTGAGGGTACTGTCTTTGGTTTCTGCGGCTGCCTGGGCTTGCTGTATCTCTGCACCAAGGCCGCACTCCCTATCACATGACCCTCCCCAAACACCCACCTCTGCAGGTTCTGGTAACTGATCCCTCCCCGCCCCCTCTGGCCTGGGGGTGGTAATATCCCCCAGCACTGCACCATCCCTGGCAGGTTTCACACATTTGTACGTCGTCATTTTATTAGAACTCCCTCAGTTACCAGTTTGGGCATGCCACCTGTTTCCTGTCAGGCCCTAACTGGTGCAGGTACTACATATCAAATCAGAGGTCTATTTAGGAGAAAGTGTATTAGCAGCATTATTTATTATAACAGAAACTCAGAACAGCCCAAAGAACCAAACTGGAGACTGGCTAAGCAAATTATGATGCCTCCACATAGCATGTAAAAGTATATAACAATCATATTATAAAAGAATATTAATGAGAAAATGGTCATTAGTATGTTCCCACAAAATTGTATATATAATAACGCCCCATTTCTGCAAAAAGAAAATTTTAATGGGAAAGATTAAAAGCATATATAATATTAAATTTTAGTAAAAACTATCAATATGTGTTTGTATATCTAATGTATAAAATGTGTGTGTTTTGTTGTGTAGCTTTTATATGTGTTGTTATATAATGCAATTATCTCACTATATATATCTGTATATATATATCTGTATATATATATTTATTAAATTCTGTGTGATGTCGCTTTTTGTAAATTATTTACATATCTACTAATACATGCTTTGTGTCATATATGTAGTATATAACATACACGTTACAGAGAGCATGTCTGTATATGCATGGAGGAAAGAATATCTCTTTTTCAGATGTTGGCTGAGATCATTCAGCCCTCTGAGCTTGAGACAGAACAGGCTGTATCCTCTAGTCCTGGTCTGTGAAAACGACAATGTACACTGTCCTGTAAAGACTGATTCCGATGCCCAGGAGCTCACAGCTGCCTGCGGCCTCTCTCTCAGCGCGCCCCGGCGCAGACGTGGGTTTCACTCATGTCCCTGAATTTCTCCAAAAAACTAGGCAAATGAGTGTGTGGCAGACTTTTCTTAAGATCCAGAGTGCTGCATGGCTAACTGTCCTACTGCAAGCATCTCGGGCACCTCCAGCCCAAGCTCTGACCGCGGAGGACCGCTCTTGGCCGTGGGCGTGGCTGTGGGCGTGGCCGCGGCCGTGGGCTGATCAGAGGGCGGCACCGGATCAGGGCCCGCCCCTCCTCTAGGCGCTTTTGGCTTCAATTTCCCCACCCTCTCCCTACCGTGTGCTCCCGACCCCAATATTACCAATTGAGACGCCTTGGTGACTCCGACAGACGTCAGTCTGGGACGGAAGATACCAACGAATCGTGACTCTGAACCGTGAGTCCCTCCCGACTGCCGGTCTCTAAGAGGAAGGAAGCAGTGAAGGATGCTGGCTCTCTGGGTAGGCAGGAAAAATCCCGCCCCGCCGCTTCACCTGCCAGCTCTGACCTTTGGGGCACTCGTCTCCACGTGCCTCAGTTTCCTTATATACAAAATGGGGGTGGCGCTAACATTTAAGAGGGTCGCTGACAATTAAATGAATTAAATACAGAAGAGTATGTTTGGACTTGGTCGTAGGCAGAAGTTTCTTAGATTTAATCTGTTCAAAGTGCCTAGAATATTTGGCACAAAGTAAATACTATTAAATATTAGCTGTTTTTCTCCGTAAATATGCATACACCCTCACCTTCATCTCCTCACCCCACCCCACCCCATGAACATGCAGGAGCAGCTATGGTCCACTTGGTTTTGAATTATATATTTTTATCTGTTGTTGTTGAGTGGCTGGTGGTGGTGGTTTAATTGCTAAGTCGTGTCCGACTCTTGCGACCCCATGGACTACAGCACGCCAGGCTTACCTGTCCATCACCAACTCCTGGAGCTTGCTCAAACTCATGTCCATCAAGTCAGTGAAGCCTTCCAACCATCTCATCCTCTGTCCTCCCCTTCTTCGCCTGCCTTCAATCTTTCCCAGCATCAGGATCTTTTCCAGTGAGTCAGTTCTGCATCAGGTGGCCAAAGTATTGAAGTTTCTGCTTCAGCATCAGTCCTTCTGATGAATATTCAGGACTGATTTCCTGACTCTCAAGAGTCTTCTTCAACACCATAGTTCAAAAGCATAAATTCTTTGGAGCTTAGCTTTCTTTATAGTCCAGCTTTCACATCCATACATGACTACTGGAAAAACCGTAGCTTTGACTAGACAGACCTTTGTCGGCAAAGGTCTGTCATTGCTTTCTAATATGCTAAGTTGGTCATAGCTTTTCTTCCAAGGAGCAAGTGTCTTTTAATTTCATGGCTAGCCATGAAAATCTTGGGATTTTGGAGCCCAAGAAAAGAAAGTCTGTCACTATTTCCATTGTTTCCTTATCTCTTTGTCATGAAGTGATGGGACCAGATGCCGTGATCTTAGTTTTTTGAATGTTGAGTTTTAAGCCAGCTTTTTCACTCTCCTCTTTCACTTTCATCAAGAGGCTCTTTAGTTCTTCTTTGCTTTCTGCCATAATGGTGGTGTCATCTGTGTATCTGAGGTTATTCATATTTCTCCCAGCAGTCTTGATTCCAGCTTGTGCTTCATCCAGCCTGGCATTTCACATGATGTACTCTGCATATTAGTTAAATAAGCAGGGTGACAATATACAGCCTTGATGTACTCCTTTCCCAATTTGGAACCAGTCTGTTGTTCCATGTCCGGTTCTAACTGTTGCTTCTTGACCTGCATATAGATTTCTCAGGAGGCAGGTAAGGTGGTGTGGTATTCCCAACCCCTTAAGAATTTTCCATAGTTGGTTGTGATCCACACAAAGGCTTTGGCATAGTCAAGGAAGCAGATGTTTTTCTGGAACTCTCTTGCTTTTATATATATATTTTAAAAATATATAAATATTTATATATATATAAGTATATCTTTTATATATGGCTATACAGATAGCTATGTATCTGTAGCTATATCTAAAATACCAGGAGAAAATATTTTAATATGTTGGAGGCGGATTAAGGCACTTATTTTCTCCTTTTATTTTCTTTTGTGCCTATTCAGGTTTTCCAACTTTTGTACATTGAGCATTTGTTGTTTTTGCAGCTATGAAAAGTGCAAATTTCTTTTTGAGAAGAAAGTCAAGAGAAGCCCTTTGGGATGGTAATGGTGTAGGTTAGGCAAAATCTTCCCCTTGTGTGTCAGTGGATTAAACCCTTAAGATCAGGCATGGCTCCTTGGGAAATGCGTGGATCTTTAAAGTTAATGATTCCTTGCTGTTTGCACTTCAGAAGGAATCTGTGATTATTTCTTGCTCTTCAGACCTGCCATTTCAGCATCTAAAAAGAAACCAAACAAAGAGAAATTAAAGTTTGTGACCTGAGTCCTTCCTACAAACCTAATTGTCCTGAAATTTTCCCCTTGGATTCCTAGATTTTAAGAGACTTAAGTGGCTTCCTGGCCCCTAATTGCTCTATTAATTTAATCTGCTCAAAATCTCCCAAGGGTCTAATCATCAGTCTTCAGGGCTGGTTCTGGCTGGTCTGGTCTCTTCCACAGAGCTGTGCGCAGCTATTTTACATGTTCTGAGTTCTGTTTTGCCAGCTTTTTCCTTCGGAGAGGGTTTCTCTTGACCTAATTAAACAAGCTCTGTTATTTGTGAGAAGGAACACTTTAAGTGAAATGGTATGGTTCCTCCAATGGAGACCCGGAACTGCACATTTGTGCTAATTTTTCTCTGTTTGCTCCTGATCGTTTCTCTGTAGCAGCAGCAGTAGCAGCAGCTGCTTCATGTTTACCCACTCCAGTACCCTTGCCTGGAGAATCCCAGGGACGGGGGAGCCTGGTGGGCTGCCATCTATGGGGTTGCACAGAGTCAGACATGACGGAGCGACTTCACTTTCAGTTTTCACTTTCATGCATTGGAGAAGGAAATGGCAGCCCACTCCAGTGTTCTTGCCTGGAGAGTCCCAGGGACGGGGCAGCCCGGTGGGCTGGGGTCGCACAGAGTCGGACACGACGGAGCGACTTGGCAGCAGCAGCAGCTTCGTGTTTATCTAGTGTAATTTGGCATTTTGCATAAAAACATACCGTAAGCAAGTTAGCTTACTTTCATTTCCTCATCTGAAAAGTCAGGTGATAACATATGTATTAGTTTCCCAGGGCTGCTGTAACAAATGGCCACAAACTCAGCCCAAAACAGTAGGAATTCATTCTCTTCATAATTCTAGAGGCCAGCGGTTAGACTTGAGGTGTCAGCAAAGCCATACTGCCTCCAAAGGCCTCAGGGGAGAATCCTTCCAGCTCTGAACTTCTTGGTTGTGGCAACATAAGTCCCATCTCTATTTCCATCGTCTCGTGGCCATCTTCCCTTCTCTGGGTCTCAAATCTCCTTCTCCTTTCTCTTATAGACACTCACCATGAAATTTAGGGCCTAAAGGTAAAATGATGTCATCTCAAGATCCCTAACTTAATTACATCTGAAAAAAAAAAAAACATTACAAAAAAAATTACATCTGTTCCCAAATAAGGTCACTAGTCACAGGTATCTGAAATTCTCATTTGGACATCTTTGGGAGGGGGGTTTGGATACTATTCAACTGCTGCAGCTTATCAACCTCATTGAATTGGTGGGTGAAGATTAAGATATCATATTAATGATATGAAAATGTGTGTAATACAGCTACCACTGAGCCTGATGCACGCACAGTAGGTCCTGAACCAATCCTCACCATCATCATAGCTATTACCACCGAGGAGTGCTTACATTGGGCCAGGCCTGATACCCAGCCTAACTGTGCCTCAGCCCACTTTCTCCGCATAGTATCTCTCTCTGAAGGGGATAATGCGCCATTTTGTAGGTTAGCTTCAGAAGCTAAAGGGGGCTGATAAGAGGCAGAGCTAAGACTCAAACCCAGGTTTTTGTGACTCCAGAGCCTGTGCCGTTCTCCCCTGCTCTTGGTCCCCTGGGTATTGATTGTCTGTGTCTCCTCGTGTGACCCAGCGCCTCGCCCTGCGCCGTCGCCTACCACGCTCTGCACTGTAAACCAGAACTGTATCTGGTGGGAGGAGTTAGTAGTGGAGAAAGAGAAGAGTGAGGTTTCTCTTGTATGTCCTTTGACATGGCAGGCGGCCTGGTCCAGGGTGAGTGAGCTGAGAGGGAGGAGGAAGCCACAGGGCCTTTTATGTGCTCACCTGGGAAGTCGCGTGTCCCTTCTGCCACCATTTCATTCCTGGGAAGTGGGCCATCGGATTCAGTCCCCACTGCCGGGGAGGGGAATTAGGTGCCAGCCCCTGGAAGGAGAGGTCTCAGAGGGTCTGTGGACACCTTTAGAAACGACCGCACCAGTCAGTCCATGGCAGGAAGACAGTGTCTGAGGAAGCGCTTGACTTGGCTGTGTCAGCCAGGTCCCTAGCAGTGCACCGGGAGGCCAGGCACCAAGTTTAGGGGCAGAGGAGAGCTGCATTTTCCCACATAATCAAATGGGATGAATTTGAACTTTAGGTCAAAAGAAGGAAAAAGGGGAAGTGAGAGAGGAGAGGAAGCAATGAGCCTGGCATCCCAGGCCCCTGGAAGACTTGAGGAACAGGTCCCCCTGGTGTCGTCTGCTGTCATGTAGGGCGAGTGTTAGAGTCAGACCCGTCCATTTTACCAAGCCACCAGCGGACTCTGCTACACACACCCATGCAGGCATACCCACACACACACACTGTGAGAGAGGCTTTCAGTAGTGGCTATGGAGAGGGGCAGAGTTTCAGGTCTGGTTTGCTAGTCTAAACAGGGACCATGTGGGATGGTAGTGAGCCCGTCTGTGAATCCACCCTGTTTCAGAAGCACAGGCTGGAGACATGAAGCCCCTGGGGATTCTCAGAAATCTCAGAAGAGGCAATGACATCTCTGTGAGCCTGGAAAGGGAGACAATTTAGTTCTTGCTGTGGTTTTGGTACCCAGCACAAGGCAGGTGTGGAAGCAGTGACAGGTTTTATTTTGGGAGGCTCCCAAATCACTGTAGATGGTGACTGCAGCCATGAAATTAAAAGACACTTGCTCCTTGGAAGGGAAACTATGACAAACCTAGACAATGTATTAAAAAGCAGAGACGTCACTTTACTGACAAAAGTGTCTGTATAGTCGAAGGTATGGTTTTTCCAATAGTCACATGCAGATATGAGAGCTGGACCATAAAGAAGGCTGAGCCCTGAAAAACTGATGCTTTTGAACTGTGGTGCTGGAAAAGAATCTTGAGAGCCCCATGGACTGCAAGGAGATCAAACCAGTCTATCCTAAAGGAAATCAACCCTGAATATTCATTCATTGGAAGGACTGATGCTGAAGCTGAAACTGCAATACTCTGGCCACCTAATGTGAAGAGCTGACGCATTGGAAAAGACTCCAATGCTGGGAAAGATTGAAGGCAAACGGAGAAGAGGTTGGCAGAGGATGAGGTCATTAGATAGCATCACCAACTCAATGGACATGAATTTGAGCAAACTCCAGAAGATAGTGGAGGACGAGGGAACCTGGCGTGCTGTAATCTATAGGGTTAAGTGGAGGAAAGAGTGGTATAAAGCTTGAATGTGGAACATTTCTCCAAGACTCTGTTTCACCAGGTCACTATATTTAGAAGTCATGCCTGGGTTCTTGTGAGTCACTGTCAAGAATGAGTCCAGGTCTTGGCTCTCTCGGGAACCCTAGTGCCTGCCATGGTCAATAAACATGTGTTGACTTGGTCTTTCACAGGAGATCATTAACACTGAGAGATCAGTTTGATCTAATTCTAAAAAATACCCAAAGATAAAAATATTTTAAAATAATGATGTCCCTGATCAGAAGGTCCTGGATTTCCTTATTCCTTATGCTAATTTAATCAATATTCAGGAAGGCAGAGGGGGCAGTTCCAAGGGGAGGATTTGGAGGGATTATGGGGGGAAGTGGCGGATGCAGATGGCTGGTGCATTTGTTCATGCGGTATACACACATCAAAGCTAGTGGTCTTACCCATCCTTTTGACTACTTTCAGAGGCTTCACTACCAAATGTCATTCAACACAACTAAATGGTGAGTAGACTTTGAAAGGGATCCACCACCCACTGAATGAGATACTAGCTCGCATTCCTCTCCCCTGCTTTTATCTCTACATTTTGGACCCCCAAATATATGTTGATGCTATTTAATCAGTTGATGAGGATGGGGACTATATCTTTCCCATCTTGACCTCCTATAGCTGTCCACCCTAGCCCCACCCTCCAGGCACACCTTACTACCAGACCTTCCCCAAACTCAGTTCATAGCTCCTGCCTCCAGACTGAGTACACTCACCCAAATCTTTAAAAGGATGAAAGTGTCAAATGCAGCCTTCTTGCGCCTTAAGATTGTCTCAAATGCCCCATCCCACAGACTTTGAGAAGCCCCGTGCCTTGTCTAACATTTCTACAAGTTCCCAGGGGACCTCAGTTCTGAGTTACCTCTTATTTTGACCTTCTGCTTCCGTTAGTTCGGTTTTGGGCTCATCTCACAGTTTCGTATAACCCAGACTCGAGCCATTTCCTATAGATTCACACTGACACATCTTTGTGACTATGGCAGACATTTGTTTTTATTAAAAATTCAGGAAGATGGAAGAATTTGTATCACAGAAAATTGGACATGTTTTAAGTAAACATTAGCCATCCTTCATGGCCTCCTTGGGCATGTTCTTAAAAAACACTCACCAGGCATTTCTGCTGCTTTGTGCCAGGTTATGTAACCTCCTCTCCACCTCCTTCTTCTTTTTCATCTCTCAGGAAAAACAAAGCAGTACAATGCAGAAACCACCACCACCTCATGCCTCTCTCTCTTTCCCTCCTCCCAGGCCAGGCCTCCCTTGTATATTCAAGGATCACACCAAAGTTTTGCAGTTACCACTCCTAAGGCAGCGCTCTTCTTAAATTCTAAGACAAATCAAACCCATCACTAGTTTCTATCTGGATATTAGTAGGGGAATGTGGTCATGGGTTACCCTGATTCCCAGTTTCCCCATCTATAAAATGAGGATATGATAACACTGGCTTCATCCAGGTGATGTGAGAATGAGTAAGTTAAGTCATAAAGTCCTCATTAGCACAGCGCTTGGCACCTAATCCCCAGATAAACATCACTGGTTCTTGTTCCCTCTCTTCTGCCCACTCAGGTTCCGTTCATACATTTAGGCCCAAGTCAAGTGCCCATGCCTCAACTCTGAGTTCTCCCTTCCAATTTACTCCCTCCTGGTGTTGTTGGGTTTACGTTTCACTTCAGTCAAAGAGGAACATGACAAGCCCCTGGATGAATTTGGGCTTCCCTGATGACTCAGTAGGTCAAGAATCTGCTTGCCGTGCAGGAAGCGCAGGAGATGCAGGTTCGATCCCTGGTCGGGAAGATCCCCTGGAGCAGGAAAACGGCAACCCACTCCAGTATTCTTGCCTGGAAAATTCCACGGACAGAGGAGCCTGGCAGATGAGTTTACAGTCTGGAGGGAAAGATAGATGTGGGTGTATAGAAAGGGAATGATCCAAGCTTGTTAGGGGTGGGATGGAGGAATAACAAGCATAGAGGTGAGTCAGCCAGTTTCAAGGTCTTAAATTCGAAATCAGCCTTGTGATCACATTGCCCGTGTTGTCAGCCCAGAATCCCGTCACGCAGTTCTTCAGTCAGTTTTCCATCAGTTGCAGATTTTACCAAGTGCAAATTTCAGGCTTGCCTCTGTTATGTTGTGTTGATTATTTCAACATGTGTGGATCAGTCAGGGTTCCATCAGAAGAAGCACAATCTCTGTGAGCTATGAGATAAGGAATTTATTATAGGAACTAGACCTTACCCAATTTGGGGAAGAGCTGGGGAAATAAAGATCTGGAGTGGGGAGCTGAAGAATCAGAGGAAATCACTAACCAGCCCCCTGTCACAGGGAAGTCTGGAGATCAGGCACGTCCAGCTGCTGGAGTGGGATGGGGTGGGGTTGGAGAGCTGGAGCTGAAGTCTAGGGAGGAGTCCGAGATCTTCATGACACACCTCTGTGTGTTCACAGCATCTGCTGGCTGGCCTGGGGGTGCTGCTCTTCGCAGAGTCCCAGGCAGGAGGGAGAGCTGGATGCAGAGTTGGGGAGAGTGGGGTGCACTGGAGCCTGCTTGCACATCTCGGCCGGCTCTCGTCCTCTCTCCCCATTGTTGACCTTGAGGCCATAATGGTGCCTGCTTCATTTCTGCTCCCTGAATCTCTCACAACTTCACTTTTGGCTGACTCCACCCAGAATCACACAGAGAAAAGAATTCTAGGAAACACAATTCCCAGTTGAACAATCCAGCATGTAACATTTATTATAAATCTCAGTATTCATTGAAAATTGGAAGCATGACTGATTACTAATATCTGCTTCTTGGAACAGAGAATGAAAAATTTTAAGAGAGAAAAGCTGTAAGACTGGGGTAAATGACAGGGTCAAAATTTTAGAACAGATAGCCCATAATCAGACTCATACATAAATATGCAATATGTGTTAGAGACAGTTCTGCAGAACAAGGGGGAAAGGAAGCATTGTCTCTAATAACTGATGCTGGGCCAATTGGATGTCCAAGTGGAATACACATTAATCTTGACCTCCTACTTCAAAACGTGTATAAATATCAACCCCAAGCATATTATTGATCTAAGTGAAAGATAAAACAATAAATCTTCCAAAATAGAAGACTAGCTCCATGATTTGAAGTTAGGTAAGATTTCTTAAATAGAACATAAAAAAAGCACTAATCCTTTTTGGAGAAAATACTGAACAACTGTCAAGTACAATTACTGGATGGAGTGCAGTCATTGTTTAGTATCCACAGGGGATTGGTTCCAGGAGCCCCATGGATACCAAAATCTGTATTTGTATACAGAGGACTGACTGTATAAATTAGTCCAACTACTTTTGAAAGCTGTTTAATGGTATTTACTAAAACTGAGTATATTCAGAACCTATATCCCAGCAATTTCCCTTCTAGATATGACTTAAGATAAATGCAGAGGTAAGTATTCCAAAAGAGCTACATAAGAATGTTTATACTTGCTTTATTAATCATCAAAAGCAGGAAGCAAGCTAAATGTCCATCAACAATAGAGCAGATAAACCTTTTGGTACGTTCACACTGTGGAATACTATACGGTGATGAAAAGGAATAAACCACTGCCACATGCAACAACACGGATGAATTTCACAAACATAACTTTGAGCAAAAGAAGCCAGGCACAACTGAATATACCACATATGACTCTATATGGAGCACAAAATGAGGACCTTCCTGGCAGTCCAGTGGTTAAGAATCCATAGTTCCATTGCAGAGGGCAGGGGTTCTAAGATTCTATGCACCATGCAATGCAGGCAAAAAATAAAAATAAATGAAAAGCTCAAAACGGGCAAAATGAATCTATGACGTTAGCAGTCAAGACAGTGGTTTCCCTTATAGTGAAGGTTAAGGACGGTGAGTAACGTGAAGTAAGTAATGAAGTTAGTGATGGTGAGGAAGGCTTTGGATATGCTGGGAATATTCTGGTTTTTGATCTGGAAGGTGGTTACAGCCTGTAATAATTCACCATCTATACATGTATGATGTGCACTTTGTGCGTGTATGTTTTTCTTCATTTTTTTAAGAAGCCTTATTTTTAGAAAAACTTTTAAATGTCTTGTTTTATCCATCACCAGTTGTCATACCTGGTGGGGTTTTTTTCTTACTTCTCAACCTCTTTTATCCCTCCTACACTATTTCCTATCCTCATTCTCTAAAAATGTTTTCTTTCCGTAATTCTTATTGCACTTTGGATCCCTAACCTGGCTACCCAGCAAATGCTTCTTGAGTATCTATGATATTTCAAGCACTGAGTCAGTCCTAGAGTTTATGATGGTAAGTAGACTAGCAAAGATTCTGACGTCCTGGAACTCCAGCTTGCACTGGAAAGAGGCTTCTCAACAGGTGATTCCATCCTAACCAACTCTTCTTCCCATTTCTCCAAAGTTAAGAGAAAGTGAAAGTTGCTCAGTCAGGTATGACTCTTTGCAGATCCTATGGACTGTAGCCCCCCAGGCTCCTCTGTCCATAGAATTCTCCAGGCACGAGTACTGGAATGGGTCGCCATTCCCTTCTCCAGGGGATCTTCCCAACCCAGTGATTTTGAACCCGAGTCTCCTGCACTGCAAGTGAATTCTTTACCACTGAGCTGTCTGGGAAGCCCCTCCCTAAATTTAGGTCTTCCCCAAAGTTCCAGGTTAGAGTCAGCTTCTCCAAATCCAGTGTTTAGGGCTGTTAATGACCCCATCACTCCCCACATCATTGCACGAGACCTCAGCATCAACTCTGATGACTTCCTCCAATCCCAAGCCCAAAGATCTATCCCATCCTGCCCATTTCTACCTCTGAAATGTTTGCAGTCACTCCTTCTTCCTTCCATTCCTGTTGCTTCCATCCATCTTATTTATTGAAGTCGAGTTATTGCCGTCTCTTCTAGGGTTTCTCTGCAGACATGGAAGCCACTCAAGCTAGTCTGAGCGGAATTCAGGTGTAGGTGGCTAACGAAGTGTTGAAAAACCTGACAAAGACATTAGAAACAGAGCTTCTGGGAACAACACCCAACTCCTGGAATCCTCGTAACTCTGTCAAGAATTAGAAAGTGATTTCTTTTACTGCAGAAGTCCTCCAACCAGGAAGCAAGTGACCCCAGTCCCACGTTGTCTCCGTGCCTTGTGTGTCAGCAGAATGGATCCTTGTCTAGAAGCTGAGCTGCTGGGAAGCGTGTGAGTTGTTGTCTCTAGTTCTCCAGTCTTGTGGTTCTGGTTAGAATGGATGTGAGCGTGTGAGTCCTCAGCGTCTCCCTGGCCTCCCAGCTCCTCTCCCACGGTCTTTGGGCTTCCCCTACAGTTCCATTCTTTTTATTGCTTCTGACTCTGATCCCATCAGTCCGCAGCTCAAGCCTCCAGTGACTCATCCCCTACTGTGATCAGATCGCAGCCTGTTTTCCTGGTTTGCGTCTGGCTCCACTCCTCCAGTTTCCTCTGCTCCAGTCGTTCCCCATTCCCCAAACACATGCTTCTTTTTCCCGCCTCATATCTGTTCACCCGCTATGCATCCCACCATCCTTTCCCAATAAAATATGAAGCAGCCTTCTAGACCTTCTAGCCCTCCAATGGCACTTCCTTTCTGCCTTCTCTTCTCTTCCCCTTAACCAAAGTGACTTCTCACCCCAGCTCCACAGAGAGCTCGTCCTACCACTTTGGTGACAAAGAGATGTGGGCTGGAATCCTAGCTATGCCTGGGCACATGAGGGCATGCTGAACTCAGAGCCTCTGTGTCCTGCCCTGTAAAAAGGAGATAATAACAGTACCTTCTTCATAGGCCTGCTGGAAGGACTGGTTGAGATAAGAACCTGAGCTGCCAGTACCTGCCCAACAGATGGCAACCACGTTGCAGAGCGTTGTGTGGTTTATCTTGTGCTCTCTCATCCAGGTGCTCCATAAATACTAGTGTGATAAACGGACAAGCCGGACCAGGAAGCAAGATTGACCTTAGGTAGTTGAGGTCAAACCAGCGTCATCCTTGGTCCTTCTCTGGGCATGTCAGGCCCTTGGGTCGGGTCAGCTTAGGGCATAGGTATGAGTGGATGAAGAGTTCTCACTTGTTTTATCAAGTGAGGAGAAATAGAAGCTAAAACATCTAAACAGAAAGGCTGAGGCATAACCCCGATTCCCGCCCCCAGGCCCCACCCCACCCTGCCACAAAGCCTTTATTTGGAAGGCTCTCATCTCCATGCTTGGAGACGTCTGAACATAGAAAGGTGGAAAGAGGCAGGTGTCAGACCAGGAACATTCCCATCTGAGTCCCCAGTGGAAAATATTCCTGCGATCTCAAAGGCTGCTGGAGGAATGAAATTGCTCTCCTGCACTTTGGAGACCCGTTGGGCAGTACTTTATTAATTCACAGAGGCACATGCCCTATGGTTCAGCAGTTTTGCTTCTCAGTCTCCACCCTAGAAAGACACTCTCAGAAGGAGATTCATTCAAGGAGATGCAGTGCCGCATTGCTTATGAGACCAAGAAATTAAAAACAATCTGAGTATCCATCAGTGATGAATACATAAAATGTGGTACATTGAAATGTTAAAGTACAAAATAGCAAATGCAAAGGCATGAACTAGATTTTCGTATGTCAGTATGGATAGGTTTTAAAGTATAATTTTAAGGAAAGAGAATAAGTTGCAGACTGATGCATTCAGGATGATACCATTTAAAATATAAAAGGAACGCTATTAATATGTATTGTTCAGGGCTACATTGAGGTACAAACTTTAAACAATGAGCTGAAGGGATACATGTTATATTCATCATTGCAGTTACTTTTGGAAAGAAGAATTTGACTAGGAACCAAATTTTATCTCTAATGGTTTTTCTCTTTTATTTGAAAACAAACAAACCAACCTTAAAAGGACTTCCCTGGTAGGCCAGGGATTAAGACTCTGTGCTTCCAATGCAGGGGGTGCAGGTTTGATCCCTGGTTGAGGAACTAAGATCCCATATGCCTTGGAGGATGGCCAAAAAATTTAAAAAAGAAAGAAAAAAAACCCTTAAAGCCTTAAGGGAAAATGTTAATAACTAAGTAGTGATTGGGGTATAAGAACATTACTCCATATTACAAAAATTTTTTCTCAGAAAACAAAAATATTGCTTATGAGTCTGATTTTCGATATTTGCATGTGTTGTGTTTTTCTAGATGGGGAGACATTGGTGAATAACCTTAACCATCATCCTTCAGAAATATTGCAGGCAACAGAAGTTAATCCCTGCCACAGCATCTAAATTTCAACAACTTGCTGAAGCTCTTCAGTTCAGTTCAGTCGCTCAGTCATGTCTGACTCTTTGCAACCCCATGAATCACAGCACGCCAGGCCTCCCTGTCCATCACCATCTCCCGGAGTTCACTCAGACTCACATCCATTGAGTCCGTGATGCCATCCAGCCATCTCATCCTGGGTCATCCCCTTCTCCTCCTGCCCCAATCTCTCCCAGCATCAGAGTCTTTTCCAATGAGTCAACTCTTCACATGAGGTGGCCAAAGTACTGGAGCTTCAGCTTTAGCATCATTCCTTCCAAAGAAATCCCAGGGCTGATCTCCTTCAGAATGGACTGGTTGGATCTCCTTGCAGTCCAAGGGACTCTCAAGAGTTTTCTCCAACACCACAGTTCAAAAGCATCAATTCTTCGGCGCTCAGCCTTCTTCACAGTTCAACTCTCACATCCATACATGACCACAGGAAAAACCATAGCCTTGACTAGACGGACCTTAGTTGGCAAAGTAATGTCTTTGCTTTTGAATATGCTATCTAGGTTGGTCATAACTTTTCTTCCAAGGAGTAAGCGTCTTTTAATTTCATGGCTGCAGTCACCATCTGCAGTGATTTTGGAGCCCAAAAAATAAAGTCTGACACTGTTTCTACTGTTTCCCCATCTAATTCCCATGAAGTGATGGGCCCAGATGCCATGATCTTCATTATCTGAATGTTGAGCTTTAAGCCAACTTTTTCACACCCCTCTTTCACTTTCATCAAGAGGCTTTTTAGCTCCTCTTCACTTTCTGCCATAAGGGTGGTGTCATCTGCATATCTGAAGTTATTGATATTTCTCCCGGCAATCTTGATTCCAGCTTGTGTTTCTTCCATTCCAGCGTTTCTCATGATGTACTCTGCATATAAGTTAAATAAGCAGGGTGTATGTCATACACCTTGACGTACTCCTTTTCCTATTTGGAACCAGTCTGTTGTTCCATGTCCAGTTCTAACTGTTGCTTCCTGACGTGCATACAGGTTTCTCAAGAGGCAGGTTAGGTGGTCTGATATTCCCATCTCTTTCAGAATTTTCCACAGTTTATTGTGATCCACACAGTCAAAGACTTTGGCATAGTCAATAAAGCAGAAATAGATGTTTTTCTGGAACTCTCTTGCTTTTTCCATGATCCAGCAGATGTTGGCAATTTTATCTCTGGTTCCTCTGCCTTTTCTAAAACCAATTGTACATCAGGGAGTTCATGGTTCACGTATTGCTGAAGCCTGGCTTGTAGAATTTTGAGCATTACTTTACTAGCATGTGAGATGAGTGCAACTGTGCAGTAGTCTGAGCATTCTTTGGCATTGTCTTTCTTTGGAATTGGAATGAAAACTGACCTTTTCCAGTCCTGTGGCCACTGCTGAGTTTTCCAAACTTGCTGGCATATTGAGTGCAGCATTTTCACAGCATCATCTTCCAGGATTTGAAACAGCTCAACTGGAATTCTATCACCTCCACTAGCTTTGTTCGTAGTGATGCTTTCTAAGGCCCACTTGACTTCACATTCCAAGATGTCTGGCTCTAGATTAGTGATCACATCATCATGACTATCTGGGTCGTGAAGATCTTTTTTGTACAGTTCTTCCGTGTATTCTTGCCACCTCTTCTTAATATCTTCTGCTTCTGTTAGGTCCAGACCATTTCTGTCCTTTATCGAGCCCATCTTTGCATGAAATGTTCCCTTGGTATCTCTAATTTTAAATACCTTAAAACCCTTTGACCCCTTGACAGAAGTTGTGTGCTCTTGATCCATGGGTGCAGAGATGCACAACTGGTATGCAGTTTCACAAGTGTTACGGCCCTGGCGTTGAGTCTGCATAACTGCAGCATATCCAGAGGTTGACTTCTTTCGACCTCCAGAATAGCTAACTTAAAAATGCATGGCAGAGAGACCAGGGAGACTTGTTAAAAATATATGAATACAACGTTCTCTTTGCAGAAAGATATGTGCTTGTGTGGGTATGTGTGTGTAAAAGCTGCCGAAACCCTAAAAAAAAAAAAAATAGGCACAACTTCTCAGGCGCTCTCAGTTTGCATACTGAAGTGTAATGTCAATAAGTCAGATGCTTCTGGGAAACCTGAGACTTAGGAAGCTCAGCTCCTGCCAGTGTAAATGCCAGCACCCTAGTCCCCTGGATCAGCTTCCCTCAGCCTGGAGCAGGGAATTCAGAGAAGCCCATTTAGCCTTGCAGGACTGTGAAGTCAGTCGCCCCACCCACCCCAGGGACCACATGGTGTCCGACCTGTTTCGCATCCAACCTCTGTCTCCTCTTGCTGGAAGGCCTCAGGGTTTCACCCAACATTCTTGAAGGGACAGAGCCTTCCTATTCAGGGCCCATACAGGCCCTTTTTGCCTCTCGACCTCAGGCTGGGACTAAGATGGCTTTTTAAACTAAACCTTTCTTAATCATTTTGATATTTGGATTTTTTTCATTTGACTTCTAGCTTTCAAAGGAAAAAAGAGGGAATGTAACTGAAAAATAGTTTTGCAAATATTTCGAATTTGCAGAAAATTGCACCTTTTCCAGTGGATGCAAAAGTCTGTTAAGTGGGGTGGGGGTGAGGGTGACAAGCTGCCAGCACCCTGGAGCTCATAGCTTCCCGTCAGCAGCATTCACACTGGCAGCGCTGTGGCCAAAACCCTAGAGAATGCATCAGACATTAGAGGAAACATAATCTCTCCCAAAGACCCAAAGTCAGATGGAGCCTTAAATATTTTATAGGAAAACATTTGCCAAAAAATGTGGCTTGGCGGTAAATTACAAGATGGTACTCATTAAGGTTACTTGCTGACAGAGACAGCTGAAATGATAATCCACGATGCAAATTATTTTGGAGCCATGAAAAAAAAAATCTGTCAATAGTTTATATATTCTTGTTCTTCCATTTTGCCAAGATGAAGTGTTTTGGGATTGGCTAAGTAAAGCCCCATTAGCTCAACTCTGAAATCCAGAGAAGTGGAGTGACTTGAGAGAGTGCACGCAGAGCCCCCGCCCTGCTTATGTGCAAGGAAGAACAGCCTCCCCTGCAGTTAACAGTTCTTCTTAAAAACCCCACCTCTGCAGATGGGGACAGAGCTTTAAGAATTCCTTGCCTGTAGACTAAACATGGTTCCAGAGCCTCCCCTCGAACCTCCGGCAGGAGGTGCACTTCAGCAAAACCACCCGGCCCTCTGGTGCCAGCTGTCTGGGGAAAACATTGCTTCCCCACAAGCACTCAGCCGGAAGTTTTAGGATCCAGATGGTGTTTGTAACTGTGTGCCCCTACCCCGGAGAGTATCTGAGTGCCTCTGCTGCCCTTGGTGCCTTCTTCTGGCCTCTCGGCTCCTCTCTGCTCTCTCGGATGCCATGGCAGGTGGCGGCGGTTCTGACTGACAGCAGTGGTTCTGTAGGTGTAATGTCACCTGCAGGGCTTATTAAAACACAGACCATTAGGCCCCGTCCCCAGAGTTTCTGATTTTGTGGGTCTGGAGTCAGTCACTTCAGTCGCTCAGTCTTGTCCGACTCTTTGTGACCCCATGGACTGCAGCACACCAGGCTTTCCTGTCCATCACCAACTCCTGGAGCTTACTCAAACTCATGTCCATTGAGTTGGTGATGCCATCCAGCCATCTCATCCTCGGTCATCCCCTTCTCCTCCTGCCCCCAATCCCTCCCAGCATCAGGGTCTTTTCCAGTGAGTCAGTTCTTCGCATCAGGTGGCCAAAGTATTGGAGTTTCAGCTTCAGCATCAGTCCTTCCAATGAATATTCAGGACTGATCTTTAAGATGGACTGGTTGGATGTCCTTGCAGTCCAAGGGACTCTCAAGAGTCTTCTCCAATGTCACAGTTTAAAAGCATCAATTCTTCAGGTCTGGGGTGGGATCCCAAGAATTGGCATTTCTAAATTCCCAGGTGATACTGATGCAGCTGGTCCTAGGACCACACTTTGAGAACCACTGGTCTGGGCTTTAATCTAAGGTGCCCCACCTTCCTCAATTTGGGCTCAATCCCAGAATGTAGCACTCAGCACAACCCTACGCAGGCAGATAATTAGCCAGACACCGTGTCCAAAGTTACATATAAAACAGCCCTTTTCTTTAAAAAAAAAAAGTATTTATTAATTTGGCTGACTTAGGTCTCAGCTGTGGTGTGCAGGATGTTTCTTCATGGTGTGAAGTCTCTAGTTATGTCATGCGGGCTTAGTTGCCCTACAACCTGTGGGATCTTAGTTTCCCGATGAGGGATCGAACTCGCATCCCCTGCACTGCCAGGCAGATTCTTAACTACTGGACCGACAGGGAAGTCCCCCTTCTCATTTCATGTTCAGTGAAGATGCTGATCTATTCTAGAGGCCACTACGGGGCGGAGATTCTGGAGACACTCCTCTGCCCCCCTCCCACCAGCTCACCCTTCTCGGGTACTTGCACTAAAGAGGGCCTGACAGCGACCCTCAGGCTCCCAGGTGGCAGCTCCCTCCCTGTGGAAGAAAAGCCTTTTCCTCTGGACACCCTGCCCCCAACTCCCCCAGCCTCTCTCTTGGTTCCTTTCTTCTGCTGGGCTGTGATTCTTCATTTCCAGCTTGCTATTAAATGGCTTCAGGACCTAGGAGTGGAGATAGAAAAGAGGAGAAGCCTTGTCTGCCCTGCAGGATGTATTGTGTGTAAGATAATCAGAACTTTTATACAGCCTGATGAACAGTGCCGTGGCTGTGCCCTGTGGTATTATGCTAGAAGAGTTTCCCTCTGTTATCCTGGTCTGAACTGTATCCAGTCCCAGGATACAAGACCTGGTAGGGGGAGGGGCAGGCTTGCTATTGCACAAGAATGGGTCACTGTGCTGCTCCCCTCCCTGGTAACGCTGCCTTATGCCTCAAAATGTAGGTTTGACACTAAGAATCTCTGCTCTTAGTAGCGGAGATGTTTTCAGACAGGGATTCGTTTTTTAATATAAATTTATTTATTTTAATTGGAGGCTAATTACTTTACAATATTGTATTGGTTTTGCTATACATCAACATGAATCCCAGACAGGGATTCTTGTTGCCCTCAGACCACACCTGGTAGGCAGCAGTTTGCAGTTTACCCTTACCCATGCCAGGAGGTGGCACACACATGGGGCATATTAACCCTGATTAATAAATTCCCTAGCAGTGGTCCCCTACCTGGCTGTCATCAGAATCACCTGTGGGACTTTTTTTTACTATACAGTATTCAAAAAAATATGTATAACACAGAAAGCAAGAGTGTCCTTGTTTTCTTAATATATAAAGAGCTCTTATGAACCAATAAGAGAAATATTCATAACTCAATAAAAAAGGACATATGGTTTGTATAGGCAGTTCATATACAAACAAAAATTCTAAATTCTTTTATACATATGCAAAGACAGTTGATGTCATTCATAATTAAAGTCATGAAATTTAAACTTTTGAACATTGAGGTATCACTTTTCACCTACCAGATTTGTAAAAAATAAAGTTTAATAATACACTTTATTGTCAATAGTGTGGACAAAAGATATTCTTATACATTGTTGGTGGAGTGTATGTTGCTATAACCTTTTTGAATTGCAGTTTGTCAATATCTATCAAAATGTTACAGGCATATACCTTTGACTCAGTGATTTCATTGCTCTGACTTTAGCATAGTGATGTCTTAAAACATGTATTGAAAAGTATATACAGGAATTAAACATGTATTAAAAAGCATATATAGCATTGCTTGTAATGGCAAAACTCAGAGATACCCTAAATGTTTATCAATAAACAGTGGGTAAATAAGTTTTGTCGTAGCTACCCACTGAAGCTCCCTGCTACTTTGAAAAGGATGATGTTAATCTGTGTTCATGTGACAATCTCCAAGATATGTTAAGTGAAAACAGCAAGGAGCAAGAACGTGATAGTGTACTATCATTTCTATAAAAACATAGGTGATATATATGTATGCACTTACATGCATATGCAGAAATGTGTGTAGCTTATTTTTTAAAGAATTTGTAAGACACTGATGATAGATTGCCTTTGGGCAGGCAGGCCAAGATTCTCACTTTTAATATATATTCAATATATATCCCCTTTGCATTGTTAGAGTTTATTTTTGCTGTGGGTATGTTCTACTTCATTTAATTAAAAAAAAAAATTCCTGAACTCCCTTCCTGAACCAGCTGGGTTTGCTTCTCCAAGGTTGGGAGGCAGAAATTTATGTTTTAGAAAAGAACTCTACCTGAAGAAATGCCTGTGTGTAGTCTGGGATAGGGAATATACAAGAGGGGCTTGGAGCATCTTGTTTTGTCTAAAAGCAGCGAGCAAAGTAGGGGTGTATCAGAGGAACCCAGGAGCCAGCCTGGAAAACCTTCCAATGGCCAAAGCTGGAAAGCTTGAGCAATAAAATAAATAGCATACTGTTGGATTGTAACCCAGAGTGTAAATATCCATGAGTCCATTTTGGTATGCATAAATGATTAAATAAATAAATGGGGAAAGAGAAACCCATCTCCCTTGCAGAATAATTCCAGGAATTCCAAATTATTTATGTAGATAGTCTCCACTCCAGGAAGTGAAGCTTAATTTCCACCTCTTCCTTGACTGTGTGTTGGGCTCAGGGAGCGATTTACAGTGAAGAAAACTGGTCAACACTACCTCCAGGCCGAGTAACCAAGATTAGCATCAATAGTGATAAATCTTGTTGAGAATATCTACCTTTGATAAGAATGGTACTTCATCTCTGTAGTATTATTCCCTAAAACCCATAACCATGAGAAAAACAGCACAGAAACCCAAATTGAAGAGAATACCTGGCCTCTACTATTCAAAGCTACCAAGGTCATAAAAAAAAATAAACCAAGGAAACTCTAAGAAACTGACCAAGGCTGCTGCTGCTGCTGCTGCTGCTGCTGCTGCTGCTAAGTCGCTTCAGTTGTGTCCGACTCTGTGCGACCCCAGAGACACCAGCCCACCAGGCTCTGCCTTCCCTGGGATTCTCCAGGCAAGAACGCTGGAGTGGGTTGCCACTGTCTTCTCCAATGCATGAAAGTGAAAAGTGAAAGTGAAGTCACTCAGTCGTGCCCAACTCCTAGCAACCCCATGGACTGCAGCCCACCAGGCTCCTCTGTCCATGGGATTTGCCAGGCAAGAGTACTGGAGTGGGTGCCATTGCCTTCTCCCTGACAAAGACTACAGGAGACGAAAGAGACATGCTGATTAAGTATAATGTGGTATTCTGGATAGGATCCTGAAATAGGAAAAGGATATTAGTGGAGAAACTAGTGAAACCCAAATAAGTATAGAGTTAATAATTAAAAACAACAATAAGAGCCTGACTCCAGGCTGCCATTAGGTACTTGAAAGTCCCTTCAGTTGAGGAACAAGAGACTTTATTGACCTCTCTCCCCTTCCCTCTCTCTTTCCTCTCCTTAACCCTTCCTATCCTTCCCTGTTTTTCTAGTCCCCTGGTCCTGGATGCAGAAATCTGGTCGAAGGGCCCTCAGCCTGAGCTGAGGATTGGAGACTAATCACCTCTTCTTGGCAGAGAACTCGAATTCTGGTTCTGGTCTGGTCTGATCTCTGGTAGGGCTGAGTTCCAGTACTCCCTTCTCTGGAGGCCCAGGGAAAAGTCCCATAATGCCTGGGTATCTGTAGGTGGCAGGAGACGTCTGTAAGGCCACCCCTTTCGCCCCCCTCTCCCGCCTCCTCCCCCTTCTTCTTTCAACCTGGCTTCCTTTCCTCCCTTGATTCTTGTATTTAAGGGCTTCCCTGGTGGTGCAGAGGTTAAAGCATCTGCCTGCAATGTGGGAGACCTGGGTTTGATCCCTGGGTTGGGAAGATCCCCTGGAGAAGGAAATGGCAACCCACTCCAGTATTCTTGCCTGGAGAATCCCATGGATGGAGGGGCTTGGTGGGCTACGGGTCGCAGAGTCGGACACGATTGAGTGACTTCACTTTCAATTTCAGTTGAATGGGAGTGGACACGATTGAGCGACTTCACTTTCAATTTCAGTTGAATGGGAGTGGCTTCCCTGGTGGCTCAGATGGTAAAGAATTTGTCTGCAGTACTGGAGACCGGGGTATGATCGCTGGGTGGGGAAGATCCCCTGGAGAAGGAAATGGCAATCCACTGCAGTATTCTTGCCTGGAGAATTCCATGAACAGAGAAGCCTGGTGGGCTGCAGTCCATGGGGTCACAAAGAGTTGAGCACGACTGAGTGGCTAACACTTTCACTTTCAATTGAATGGACTTTTTCACTTTGGTGTGCAGTAAAAATACCCAGGGAGTTTGCAAGCCCTGTGTGTGTGTGTGCATGCTCAGTTGCTTCAGTCCTGTCCGACTCTTTGCAACCCCACGGACTATAGCCCACCAGGCTTCTCTGTCCACGGGGATTCTTCAGGAAAGACTTCTGGAGTGGGTTACTATGCCTTTCTCCAGGGGATCTTCCCAACCCAGGGATCAAACCTGCATCTTATGTCTCCTACATTGGCAGGTGGGTTCTTTACCACTAGCACCGCCTGGGAAACCCTGTAAGCCCTATAGACACCACCAACTCTGATTCACTAGGTTCATGGTGGGCTTGGGGATATGCATTTTTAAAAGACAAAAGCCACGTTTTTTATTCTTTTTTTTTTGGTATTTGGAATACTCTTTGATGACATCCTTGGGATTCTAAGTCCTTTACTTAAACCACCTATCTGCAATCAACCTTTCTACAGGAATTTCCATCATGAATCTCAGGGAGGTTGATTTTTGTCAGCACAAAGGTCCTCCACCAACTTGACATAAACAGACTCATCACAATTGGATGTAAGCACTCAAAAATGGGCTTGGCACTAAGAGATGGGCAGCTTCACAAATGCCATGTGCTAGGTCATCGTGGAAGAAGGCAGTCTTCTGTACCTTGTAAAGGAGCAATGCTGTGGTGGTGGGTTATGGAGCCAGATCTTGAATGTGCTTGAGCCCCTGCCTCTGCCCAGGGGATGGCAGGGAAACAGGACATGCATTTTAATTATTTATAATTTTTTTTTGATGTATAGTTGATTTGCAATTTTGTCTTGGGATTAGGTATATAGCAAAGTGATTCAGTTATATTTTTTTCAGAATTTTTCCATTGCAAGTTATTACAAGATACTGAATATAATTCCCTATGCTATATAGTAAATCCTTCTTGCTTATCTGTTTCATTTATAGCAATTTGTTAATCCCATACTCTTAATTTATCCCTCTTCCCCTCCCTTTCCCCTTCAGTAACTTTAACTGTATTTTCTATGTCAGTGAGTCTGTTTCTGTTTTGTGTATAGATTCATTTGTTTTTTTTTTTTAGATTCTATGTATAAGTGATATAGTTTAATATTTGTTTTTTCTCTTGTTTTACTTAGTGTAAAACATTATAGTGCATATTCTCTAGATGCATCCATGTTGCTGCAAATGGCAATATTTCATTCTTTTTTGTGACTGAATAATAGTCTATATATATAAAAATGCACACACCATATATATTTATACCACATCTTCTTAAACCCATTGTCTGTTGATGGGCACTTGAGTTGTTTCTATGTGTTGGCTATTGTAAATAGTGCTCCTCCGAACACTGGGGTGCATGAATCTTTTCAAATTAGAATTTTCATTTTTTCTGGATATATGGCCAAGAGTGGAATTGCTCAATCATAAAGTAGTTCTACTTTTAGTTTTTACTTGTTTACTTTTAAACTTTTATGTATTTAGTTTTGGCCATGCCACACTGCTTGCAGGAACTTAGTTGCCCACCCAGGGATCAAATCGATGTCCTTTGAAGTGAAAGAGTAGAGTCCTAACCTCTGGACTGCCAGGGAATTCCCCTATTTTTTAGTTTTTAAAGGAACCTCCATGCTGTTTTCCATAGTGGCCGCACCAGTTTATATTCCCATCAACAGTGTAGGAGGGTTCCCTTTTCTCCACACTCTCTCCAGTATTTATTATTGTAGATGTTTTGATGATGGCCATTCTGACCAGTATGAGCTGATACCTCGCTGTGGTTTTGATTTGCATGTATGTAACAATTAGCTATGTTGAGCATCTTCTCTTGAGCCTGTTAGTCATTTGTATGTCTTCTTTGGAGAAATGTCTATTTCGGGTTTTTGCCCATTTTTTGATTAGGTTGTTTGGGTTTTTTTAATATTGAGTTATATGAGCTGCTTATATATTTTAGATATTAGCCCCCTGTTGGTTGCATTGTTTGCAAATATATTTTCCCAGTTTGTAGGTTGTTTTTTCATTTTGTTGATGGTTTTCTTTGCTGTGCAAAATGTTTGATTAGGTCTCATGTGTTTATTTTTGCTTTTATTTCTTTTGTCTTGGGAGACTGCTCTAAGAAAATATTGCTAACATTATATCCAAGAATGTTTTGCCTGTTTTCTTCTAGGAGTTTTATGGTGTTATGTCTTATATTTAGGTCTTTAAGCCCTTTTGAGTTTATTTTTATATATGGTATGAGGGGATATTCTAATTTTATTGATTTACATGTAGCTGTCCAGCTTTCCCAACACCAATTGTTGAAAAGACAATCTTTTTCTCCATTGTATATTCTTGCCTCCTTTGTTATATATCAGTTGATCATAGACATGTGGGTTTATTTCTGGGCTGGGGATATGCATCTTTAATAAGTGCTACAAGAACTTTTCAAATGCCACAATTCGGACACACTGCACTGAAAACCAAAATCTGATATTCTGTTCATAATTACTATGTCTGTCAATAAGATGTGAGTTCAGTTGGGACAAAATCTTCTGAAAATAGAAAGATCATGAACTTCTATTATATAACATCCCCAGTCTATCTGGGGCTCAAAATGAGTTTCCTAATAGAATCTTTACCACCATTTGACATGTGATAAGTGTGAAATGAACACATACTGAACATGAGGAATTACCAGGAAACTTCCTGACACATCACTCTTTCTGATCATCCTGACCTAGCATAGCTGGAAGAGTTTATTTCCTGTGTCACTTAATTCACATTTAAGTCATATTCTTTTATTTTTCAATGCAGGTACAATGTCAACCATGAAATTTGTTTGCAGAATTAGAGCTGATGGATATGTTGTACTTCTTCCAAAGGCATCCTGTGCCCTCTTTCCTTAGGTTCTTTCTGCCCATAGTTTCCTCTCCTTGGAACTGTCTTTCCAAACCAATCCATATCCCTACTTCCTGCTTCTCCCCCAACACCCACCAACACATTCCTAGTTAATTCCTACTCAAGTCTTAACTTAAAGATAATTTTCTCATGCAGCCTCCCACACTGGTAAGGACCTCTCCAACGTGCTCCCAGAGCACTTAGTCATTCCAGCAGTACCACCATTACTTAAAAGGAAAACAAGGCCAGAATTCCTTTCTTAGTGCTTTGCTATGGTTTTTTTTTTTTTCTTTTAATCTATTGCTTGCATTTTCACAAGTTCTGGTACTCTCCAATAAAACTTTCTGTGATAGTGGAAATGTTCTTTATTTGTGCTTAGGTTTCAGTCCAAGAAATTGTGCCTCTTAACAACAGATAATTCATAGCTTCATAATAACGTTGCTTTTCTATTGTGTTTTTCCTTCTATTTCTATCAATTTGACTAAGAGAGCAGGGAAGGCTAGAGGAAACTCTCACACAGGAGGTGATATTAGAGAAAGTCAAGAGCAGTGAAGAGGTGTTTTCCTGCAGGACAACAGAGACTGGTCCTGCAGCAGATGGAATGCCACGGACAAAGTTTCCAAAGCATGAAACAGCAAGACAAAATTCAGGAGGTCTCAAACACAGTTAATCTCGAAGGAGGACATACAGGGAACCCAACACAGACATTTCATATAAGATATGGAAAAAAATTGATTAGAATTTGATCTTGACAAGTGAAAAGAAAAATTATAAGAAATTTATATTGTTATTTATAAACATTTTTTTTTTTAAGTTAGGTAATAATCATAAGTCTTCCCTAATTTGGGGAATAAAAAACAAAGTTCTACCATAGGATTTGGAAATCTACTTTTTAAAAAATGTGTCTGGGAGTACATCTGACAAATAGATTGAAGTCCTTCATTTTTCTCAGCTGCTCCACTTAATCTGTGATTTTCAAATATTCCTCTTTGAAGATCCATTTTCCCTCTTTAATTTTTAACTGCTCTAACTCTGTAACTCTTATTTATCAGTGTTTGCCTGTGGTTCTAGCGTTTCTTCAGCATCATCTCCATGAATTTCATGAAACACTGCATCAAAGTTATTCATATTACAATAATTTTTGTGTCCCAAACTAACCAGACAGATTTGGATGTTGTTCAGTCACTAAGTTGAGTCCAACTCTTTGCAGCCTCATGAACTGCTGCACGCCAGGCTTCCCTGTCCTTCACCGTTCCCTAGAATTTGCTCAAACTCATGCCCATTGAATTGGTGATACCATCCAACCATCTCATCCTCTGTCGTCCCCTTCTCCTGCCTTCAATCTTTCCCAACCTCAGAGTCTTTCCCAATCATTATTTGGATCATGAGTACCAGCTTAAGAAGAACCTCCTACAGTTCAGTATAGCTGATGTGTTGGATATGGGATAAGGAGCAGTGGGAAAACCCTGACATTTACCAGCTTCAGCAAGTAATTCTGACTTTCTGACTTCCAGATTTCTCATTTACCTTGAGGCAGCTGTTGCAAGAGCTCAGTAAGACTGCACAGTGGAAACACCAAGCATTGTGCCAGGAACATGACCATCCCTCAGTCAGTATTCATGGTCTTCTTCTGCAATGCTTTGGATATCTCATATTGTATTTGATTGATTGATTGATTTGTGCCCTGATCAGATTTCTGTCTTGTCACTCTTGTCAGATGCACTCAAAACCTGATAGATGAACTTGTGTATTGCAGAGGGACAAAGCAAGGAAACATTTGTCAATTTTTAAGACAGGGGTTCCCAAGAAGCTAGCTTTGTAGTGCATAGAAAGAGAAAGCAGAACAGGAATTTGAGACTCGACATATGCTGAAAATGACATTGCTGAGACTAAGCAGAGTTCACATTTGCAAAATATGCAAAGATTCTTATTCCAGGGCCAAGGGATTCTGGAATCTAGCCCTTCCTACGTGTCACTCATTCTAGAGGAATAAATAAATTAGGCAGGGAAACAGAAGAATCAGCATGCTTCACTGCAATCTTAAAATTGAATTTATAAATAAAAATTAGAAGATGGAGCACATCCTGGGAATTATTGACAAATGTGAGACTCTCCTGACAGCTAATCTGAAATGCAATTTTTCTGTCTATTGTTCTTAAAATAATTTTTCAGTTCATATTTTAATGTTTTTGTTTTGGAATGTTTTATTTCCCTCAAGAACAAAGGGATTCTTTGGAAAGAATTATGTGCAAAAATTAGCCAAGTGGTTTGCAACCATTTGCTATGAAAATTTATATGCAGTGGTGGTGGTCTAAAGTATAATCTTCACTTTATCATATAATTCCCATTCTTTGGAAATACCTCGAAGACTAAATCTCATGAGACAGTTAAGGAGCAAGGCTCTGATTTTTTAATGAGAAACTAAAAATAATAATGAGACTTGTTATCAGATTGGAATAAAAAACTCATGAATAAAGAAACAAATTTGAGATTTTAATCTTTGTGTTCCATGATCCAACCACATAATAATAGTATCTTAAGAGAAATTTATCATGATTTCTTTGAGGTAATATTTGCAGCTATTTTCCTGGTGTGGATTAATTTCATGGAAATAAATCCCAAGGATGAATGATCTTGTCTACAGGAGGAAAATGCTGATGGGCTGTGTCTTAATCATACACATCCTTCTTCAGAAATGTTTAACCAAGAATTGTGCATGTAAGCATTAAAAGATGATTTAAGTAAGCTATTGATTTAAGAGAATTTGTTTTGGAAGAGCAAGACTAGATCTTAACAACAGCACACAGAGAAAAATCTAAGCTTCCCAGCACAAATGTCAGAAAACTACTTATCCTCTGTTACTTGCCATTTCTAATTTCCTCACAGAAGAGTGTTCTTTTAATTTCCTTATTATATAAATAAACTTTAATAAATCAGGCCTAGAAAGCTCAACAACCCAATAGAAGACATGAATAGGCAGTTCATAAAGAAACATACTGGGTTGGCCAAAAATGTTCATTCAGGTTTTCCATAACATCTTATAAATATGAAAAATACTTTAACAAGGCAATTATTAAGTCAAATTAAAAATAGAAAGTTATGTAAGAAATGCAATCTTAGTTCCCAACTTGGCTCAGCAACAAATAATATTTATGTAGAAATAATAACCTAAATACTGAACCTAATATACCTGTAAGTAGCTTATTGAACAAGAGGGACTTGGAAGGTTCCAGCTGCAAGACTCTGTTATCTCACTTTTTCAGCCCCATGGCTGAACTTTCAGATGGTATCTATCATGTTTCTAAGTACTTTGAGGTTATTCATGAATAGTCTCCATTTTTTCCAGGTTATCCAAAGTCCAGTGTCATCTAATATCAGAACACCATGCTCTTATCCAGTTTCTGCTTCTCCTGTCCCACAGCTTGGGCCTGACACAGGCTTGAAAGTCTACAGTGGGCAAGAAGTATGGGCAGGGTTGCCAAATAAAATACGGAACGCCCAGCTAAATGTGAATTCCAGAAAACAACAAATGCTTTTAGTAGAATTACATCCCAAATATTGCATAGGATGTACTTAGACTAAAAAAAGCATTCATTGTTTATCTAAAATTCAAATTTAACTGGGCATCCTGTACTTTTATTTGCTAAATCTGGCAACCTCAAGTAGAAGGTCAACATCACTTTATTCCATCTTGCTCACTGATGCTGCCTCTGGCTCCTCTGGGGTTAGATGAAGACACAGAAAGGGTAGAATGAAGGGGAAGAAGAGCTCTTGGCCTGCAGAGTTGTCATCTGCCATGAGTACGCTCTTTGTACATCAATATGCCCAAGGTTGGTTCATGGGAGAACCTTCATCACTGGGATGTTTTTGCAATAGTCTCCTTGACCTAGAAGATGCCTCATTTGGCTGACCACTGACAGCTGTCCACTCAACACCTGGTTTCTGCCTGTCCACTCTGTTGGGGTCATTTTTCATCCCTCCTGATGGTTCTGTTGGTTGAGAACTTTTGAAAACATACCTATTGACAGCTCTCTTGCACAGAATCTGATCGGGCCCACTGAAAACCATCCTTGTCCTACTACCAGGTAGACTGCTCTAGCCAGCTTCTGGCTTCGGATTTTTTTTTTTTCAGGTGTCAGTCATCAAGTATGTGACTGTTCCTGCAGACGATCAGTCTCTCTGAGGTTCCTTGTGAAGTCCCCCTTACTCAGTTCCGGATGAGTGGAAGAAGGTGTCCTCTCCCCCAGCACTAGGGGTGGGGCAGGAAGAGCAGCACTCTGCTGACTCTCTCCAAAGCAATGCCCAACAGAGGCTCCTTCAGTTCCTTGGTTAATTATTAAGACTGGAGGTAGTTAGTGGTGAAAACTGGAAGAATCACGTTGGGGCTACCCCATTTGCAAGCAGTGCATGGATTTCTGGAATCTCTATTTACAAAGTAAGGGGAGCTTTGTGCCTTTTGTTCTCAACTTTGGAGTCTCAACTGAATTTCAGAGACTTAGGAAGTCAGTTTTGACAATGTATGACATAACTAAAAATAATTATATTGTAAAGATGAGAGGAAAATTCTGTGTGCATATGTTTGTGTGTGTGTGTGTGTGTGTAGAGTGCAAGGGATTGTCATAAATCCAAATCCTCTTTTATCATAATGGGAAGGCAGAAAAGTGTGTCTGAAACTGATAGATCAAGAAGTAACAGTATAATCACACTATTTAGAAATATGGAGATAAATACCAGAAAGAAGATCCAAGTATATCAGAATGCTTGTTTTGGGGGAGTGGGACTGGGGATTTGAAGATAGTGGAGACAAAATACTACTATTTTTCATTATATGCCTTTAATACTATTTTAAAATTTTTTATTTTGTTTTAATTTTTTGGCCTGTGTAGTGTGTGGGGTCTTAGTTCCCCCCCATAGATCAAAGCTGCACTCCCTGCATTTGGATGCAGCAAAAGCAGTCTTTAGAGGGAAGTTTGTAGCGATGAAATATTTCAACTAAAAATGAAAGAAATAGGAATGTCCTTTCACTAATGCCATCTCACCAGGTTAGAGGGGCGACTTGGATAATATGCTGCGGAAATGTGTAAGCAATCTGTTTGGGAGGAAATGATCTAAGCGATGATTCCCAGACATCTTCTTTAAGAAAGACAATGGCTTTGAAAGACCATTTTGGTGGCTGTGTAACTTTGGATATAACTTTTAGATAGTGGAATATTATGCAGGCATTACACTTTACTTTTTCATATAGAATTTATGGTCATGAGAAATAGACTTATAAAATGTTAAGAGAACTTGTGTAGATAGATATTTAGCTCTCTTTAAAAAGAATGCTGTATAGAAAAAGCTAGAAAGAAATACACCTAAATATTAACCGTGATTATTTTGAGTAAGAATGAAAGAATTACGGATGATTTTTATTTTCTTATTTTGCACTCAAGTTCAAATATGGAATTTAAAACATTTCTTAAAATGTGCTAGAACTATTTATAGTGAGCTGGATCCACTCCTACATTGACTGAACTGCCTGCCCCAAAGAGATTCCAAGATGAGAGTGTGTGCCCCAGAGGTTTCTCTCCTTCAGAGTCAGCCTGGGAACCTGTCTTCACTTGAATAGGCACTCCTACCCTTAAACTACCATTTTCCTAACTTGATTCCCCCAGAGATTTTGTGAAAGGAGAGCCAGAGGTAGGAGGGTGGTCTGCAGGGTAACGGCTATCATCCCTGTAACTCTAATAGGTGTATTCTCTTTCCGCTGGCCACAGGATGTCACCTTGCCCTGCAGGCCTAGCCTTGGCTGACCAATAGCAGCCACCACTCAAGGCTGCTCACTGTGCAACTCAAGGGTGTCATTCACAGGGATTGATGTGAGTCATGTCTCCTGGTGAGGGGTGTGGGAACAGTCCTTATCATAAGGCTTATCTGGTTTCCTGGAGATGTTTGGACTTCCTCCCTCCCTGGCCCGTCACTTATCAGCAGACTGCTATAATAACAATCCAGTGACAATGCTCAGCTCAGCTTCCCCACTGAGGTTACGTGTCTGCGTGTTGGGCTTCCCTTGTGCCAGCTGGCACATGACTCAGACATCATTAAACTATCCTCAGCTCAAAGCCCGGCTAATTCTCCAGAGGGCTGGGGGATGGGGGGAGGGTCAGGCCTTCAGGTCTGAGTCAATGGCCAGCAGTTACTTTTTGGCTTATATTCTAGAAAAGATTTTTGATTTCTGTGGCCTTCACAGGGATGACTATATTAAACATCAGATGAAAATAAAGCCTGCTATGAAGTAAGGTAAGAGTCCTTCAGGGACTGCTAACACCCTGATCTTGAGTCCTTTCTTCTGATTGGGCCAGAAGACTCCCCTCAGCCCTGATTATTCTATTAACCAGAGACTGACGTAGCACTTAGATGTCTACAAAGGGCTACTGACGTCCAGGCCTTGGAATGGAATGGAAAAAGTAAATTACAGAAAAGTAATTACGTGCTTGATCCCATTTATGTAATGATACTCGTAAATCAGTATGATCCTAAAGATATAGAGATATTTAGAGGACGTTCACTTAAAAATGATCAGCGGTTATCTCTAGGTAGTAGAATTTGGGGGTGGTTTTTTAGTGGGGTGTTTTTTTTTTAGCTTTTAAAATTGTAATTCTGTCTTAGAAGAATTTTGTTAACCATAAGCATGTGTGATGTTTATAGACTAAAACCAGTAAAACCATTTTTCTAAAGAAAATGTCTTTTTTTTATGTCTTTTACACATATGTCTCTTTTTAAAAAAATAATTTTAATTAGTTTATTCATTTTTGGCTATACTGGTGAAATGAAACTTTATTTTTGCCCATGTTGCTGCGTGGGCTTTCTCCAGTTGCAGCACAAGGGCTTCTCATTGTGGTGGCTTCTCTTGTTGAGGAGCACAGGTTCTGGGGTGCGCAGGCTTCAGTAGCTGGGCTCCTGGGCTCTAGGGCACAGGCTCAACAGCTGTGGTGCATTTAGTTGCTCTGTGGTGTGTGGGATCTTCCCGGGCCAGGGATCAAACCCATGTCTCCTGCATGGGCAGGCGAATTCTTTACTTCTGTACCACTGGGGTCACCCATATACATCTCTTTTGACATGAATATAACCTGGGACAATTTAGCTAACTTCTCTGTTCCTCAGTTTCCTCTGTTATAATATGGAGATAATAATACCTCCTACTTCATCAGACTGTAAGGATGGAATGTGTTAATATACCAAAGTACTTAGAAAAGTGTTCAAAACATTGAAGTGCTCATTGTTATTATTTTGGTGGTAGTGGTGGTTGACGTCACTTTTTTTTTTTTCTATTATTATAACTTCACATTGTGCAATAAGGTCAGCAGGACAGGAAATACTCAGAAGCAAAAAGCCAAATTATTTCTGCAGGGCTACGAGACAGATGAGTGATAGTTGAAAAGAAAGACGTTGTTGCATTGACATGTTTCCATGGATAGCCAAATGGTTTGTACAACTGATGATCAGTTTGCTAGTGATTCTTCAGTCAGGTAACTTTCTAGGAGACAACTTTCCAGGAAAAAAATGCAGTGATTTTTGGATTGATGAACTTCAAAGAAATGTATGAAGGTTATAATGAGACAGGAACTTCTGTGTGAAATTCCTTTACAACATAGGCTCCCTGCAGCTACTCAGTCCATTTCATCAACACAGAACCTTCAGGAAGAATTTGGGAGGGATGATGAGGTGATGCTATATTAACCTCTTGGGTTTTTATTTGCCAGGGAGTAGGGGGAGGGTGGTGCAGTGGTGTCTGCCTGGCAGGTGTATGTTACGAGAGGCCGGAAAGTTATGGTTTGTAAGTGTGCATGGGTCAGGGCACCAGGCTCCCTAACCCTGAAATACTTGCTCTGAAGCTCTCCCTAAGTCGGTTCATGGCTCAGATGCCTCTGGCTCTAGCCTTCTCGTGATGGGAGCACCTAGACTTCAATCTGTCATCCAGGCTCTTTTCTCTGATGACAACTGATAGAGGGTGTGGCAACAAAGGTATGTCATCATTCAAGCTGATCTGAACTGGGAACCCAGGAGGAGGGATCGGTGTGTGTATCCTTATCATTGACAAACAAACAAAGCCGCCTGCCCATTAAGAAGGTACCTCCACAAAAACCCATTCATTATCATTCCACTTAGAGGAATTCCGTGCTTAAAATTCCACAATAAATGTAAGCACTTTCACTAGCCATGTCATGGCTGAAAAGAGACATTCTTGTGAGCAGCATAACTAGATAATGGTTATGAATGCAGCCTCAAGAAGGGCGTTTGTTCCTGTTTTTGGTATGTGAATTACTTTGTCACACCGTGACAAAAGTAAGACATCAGAACCCCTGGTAGAAAACAGACAAATGCAGACTCTTCAGAGGGGGATAAAACATTATCTGTGTATGTATGTGTTAGTTCTTATAAAACAGACACTAAATAACACGTATTTTGAAGTGATAACACGTAGCTTAGTGACCTGCATGCTATATTATTTTGTTTATTTACATCATACTGAGGATAGAAGTGGTTACTAAGAAAATAATTTGGAACCTGGTCTAATATAGACAATGGGAAAAAGCCCCAGGCCTCTACTCCCTTAGCAGTACAGAAATGATTTTGACCTTGAAGGGTTTTAGAGCAGTTATACCAATGACCACCTGGGCCAATAAAAGAAAAATCTTTATTGATTTGAGGCATGTAGCTTCTTGGAGTAGGTTCCAAGACAAACAATTTGCAGATACTTGCTTGTGAGTGTTAGTAGGCTAGTATTTAACTTATATGCAGAGTACATCATGAGAAATGCTGGGCTGGAAGAAGTACAAGCTGGAATCAAGATTGCCGGGAGAAATATCAATAGCTTCAGATATGCAGATGACACCACCCTTATGGCAGAAAGTGAAGAGGAACTAAAAAGCCTCCTGATGAAAGTGAAAGTGGAGAGTGAAAAAGTTGGCTTAAAGCTCAACATTCAGAAAACGAAGATCATGGCATCTGGTCCCATCACTTCATGGGAAATAGATGGGGAAACAGTGGAAACAGTGGCAGACTTTATTTTGGGGGGCTCCAAAATCACTGCAGATGGTGACTGCAGCCATAAAATTAAAAGACGCTTACTCCTTGGAAGAAAAGTTATGAGCAACCTAGATAGCATATTCAAAAGCAGAGACATTACTTTGCCAACAAAGGTCCATCTAGTCAAGGCTATGGTTTTTCCTCTGGTCATGTATGGATGTGAGAGTTGGACTGTGAAGAAAGCTGAGCGCCAAAGGATTGATGCTCTTGAACTGTGGTGTTGGAGAAGACTCTTGAGAGTCCCTTGGACTGCAAGGAGATCCAACCAGTCCATTCTAAAGGAGATCAGCCCTAGGTGTTCTTTGGAAGGAATGATGCTAAAGCTGAAACTCTAGTACGTTGGCCACCTCATGCAAAAAGTTGACTCATTGGAAAAGACTCTGATGCTGGGAGGGAGAAGGGGAAGACAGAGGATGAGATGGCTGGATGGCATCACTGCCTTGATGGATGTGAGTTTGGGTGAACTCTGGGAGTTGGTGATGGATAGGGAGGCCTGGCATGCTGCGATTCATAGGGTCGCAAAGAGTCGGACATGACTGAGCGACTGAACTGAACTGAAGCTGAATCCCACAAGTCTGGAGTACGATGGTCCTCTGAGAGCTAAACTATAATATCAACACATAATGAACTGAAGTAGAAATACTCAAAATCACCTCAAAGAAAGAATGCTACCCAGACAGAGCTTTAGTATCATAGAAAAAGCATGAAGGGAAGTGTGTATCCAGCTAAAGGGTGCTGCCTAGGGGATCAGAAACCTTCAGTTCAGTTCAGTTCAGTTGCTCAGTCATGTCTGACTCTTCGCGATCCCATGAATTGCAACACGCCAGGCCTCCCTGTCCATCACCAACTCCCAGAGTTCACTCAGACTCACCTTAGACCACAGTTTTTGAATCATGCCTTTTTTTTCTCTTTGGTCTGTAAAGGACATTCCCCAATAGGGGTAGAAGCAGAGGACTGTCACCAAGTGACTGTAAATGTTCAGATCCCTAGGTTAGAACCTCCCTAATGTGAGCAGGCTGTATTGTTCTGCTGCTGCTGCTGCTGCTAAGTCGCTTCAGTCGTGTCTGACTCTGTGCGACCCCATAGACGGCAGCCCACCGGGCTCCCCCGTCCCTGGGAGTATTGTGCTAGGTGTGCCTAACACCTTGAAATACTCTGATGATCCCAGTCCTCTTGCTCTGATTCCATGTTTATAACCTCTTGTTTACTCTGGCTTCTCAGGCCAGTGTTCCTACAGAGAAATTTTGTATGAAGAATATGAATGTCATGTTTTCCCATCATAACTGCTATTTTTGATATAGCAAATGAATTTAATTTTTAGGAGCTGGCTTCCCACACAACTTGATTAGAGGGAGAAAATGCTGCCCAGGCCCACTTAGGGTTCCAGTCTACAGTCTTTATCATGTTTTGATTGTGTAGCTTGAGTCACAGTGGGCACCTTCATTTCCTGGTTCTCAGAGAATAACATCTTCATAGGCTCAAAACACTGATGAAAGCGTGTATGGAACAGGTCTCTCAGTCAGTCAATGCATTGTTGTTTAGATTTTACGTCTAATTGCAGGTACCTGATTAAGGTGAGTGTAACTGACAAAATTAGGTTTCTAAGCCTATAAGACAAAGGGCCTTCCCTGGTAGCTCAGTTGGTAAAGAATCTGCCTGCCATGCAGGAGACCGTGGTTCGATTCCTGGGTTGGGAAGATCCCCTGGAGAAGGGAATGGCTACCCACTCCAGTTTTGTGACCTAGAGAATTCCTTCGGGTCGCAAAGAGTCAGACAGGACTGAGAGACTTTCACTTTCAAGACCAAGGCCCACCCAGCAGACCATGGGAAATTGCCAAAGGTGACAGGTATGACAGCCTGGATAACAGCCTCCCAAACAGTCTGACTGTCTTGCCTGGAAAGGCGCACCTGCTTGTCTCTGGGCCCAGCAGATCATGCCCCCTGTCACTCTGCTGCATAAATCTTGGACCTTATATAAGTGAGCTTACCAGTTTTATGGGATTACTTGAGACAAGCTAGTAAAAAAGTTGAGGGATATCTACTCAAAACAGTGAATTTGGCTTTTGAATAATTGACCTGAAGCTATTCTTTTGGGGAATAATTAGCCATTAGGACCAAATGCCTGTTAAGACTACTCCTGGGTCATGATTAACGCACGTGTGTAATCTGCGTGTAAGAGAAATGTGTCTTTCATTCTCTACAACCAGCAGTGATGCATCCAGCTGACTCAAAAGCAGTAAAATATGATTATGATCTGTGTCTGAAGGAGGAGCGGACAAATTTCAGTTTTATCCTATCAGAGATTATTAACTGATGTTTAAACTTAGACTGGACACAGTTGAAGTCCATAAAGTCACAACCCAAGGAAAAGCCTGTAAGAACCATCGTTTATATTGCTACGGGTAGATCTCTCCTTAAGGTAGCAAAGAATCTAATAGTGGCTTATAGTGGAATATTTAATAGTTACTCCTAAACCCGTGGTTCCTCATGTTAAGTTCTGGCCTGGAAATCCCAGATTTAACATTCTTTTTAAACAATGATAATGAGATATTTTATTTTCTTCAGTCATTTGTATTATTACTGTGGTGGAGTAGATACATAAATACTGATTTGTTCTCTTTAAAAAAAAAACTTTAAATTTTGTGTTGGGCTACAGCTGTTTAACAGTGTTATGATTGTTTCAGATAAACAGAGAAGGGACTCAGCCTTATATATACACATGTATCCATTCTCCCCCAAATTCCCTTCCCATCCAGGCTGCCACATGACACTGAGCAGAGTTCCATGGGTTATAGAGTAAGTTCTTATTGGTCCTCCATTTTAAATATAGCAGTGTGTATATGTCAGTCCCAAACTCCTGAACCATATTCCTTCTCCTCAACCGTAAGTTCATTCTCTTGAGTCTCTTTCTGCTTTACAAAGTAAAAACTGGCCACCTTTTGCCTGGAACATGTAACAGATTAATAGATCTGTAATCAAGCAGAGAAAAGAGTTTTCCACTTTTTTTAAATTAAGCTTTATGTTTTGAGACAGCTGTAGATTCCTATGCAGTTTTAAGAAATAATATTGAGAGATCCTGTGTCCCTTTCCCCAGTTTTCCCCAGCGGTAACATGTTGCAAACTTATAGTGTGAGATTGCAACCTGGATATTGACATAAATAAGTCAGGAAACCTTTTCATAGCCACACCCACATCCCCCCACTCCCGTCACTCCTTAATTCCTGGCAACCAGTAATCAATTCTTCATTTCTATAATTTTGTCCTTTCAAGAATCTTATGTAAATAGTCATACCGTACGTAACCTTTAGTTAGTGTTAGTCGCTCAGTCATGTCTGACTCTTTGCGACCCCATGGACTATAGCCCCCCCCAGGATCCTCTGTCCATGTGATTCTCCAGGCAAGAATACCGGAGTGGGTTGCCATGCTCTCCTCCAGGGGATCTTCCCGACCCAGGGATCAAACTCATGTCTCCTGTGTCTCCTGCATTGCAGGCAGATTCTTTACCTGCTGAGCCATCTGGAAAGCCCCATGTAACCTTTGGGGACTGACTTTTTCTCACTCAAACGTAATCCTGTGGAGATTCATCTAAGTTGTTACATCTATCCGTTTTTTTTTTTCAATTGCTGAGTAGTATTCCATGTCATGGATGTATGTACCACGGTTTGCTGAACTGTTTACCCATTCAAGGACAAAGGAGTTATTTCCAATTTTGAGTGAGTGAGTGAAGTCGCTCAGTCATGTCCGACTCTTTGCAACCCCATGGACTGTAGCCTATCAGGCTCCTCCATCCATGGGATTTTCCAGGCAAGAGTGCTGGAGTAGGTTGCCATTTCCTTCTCCAGGGGATCTTCCCAACCCAGGAAACGAACCCAGGTCTCCCGCATTGCAGGCAGATGCTTTACCATCTGAGCCACCAGTTGGACAGCTATAAATAAAGCTGCTACAAATATTTGTTTCTAAGTTTTTGTGTGAATATACATTTTCGTTTCTCTGGGGTAAGTGCCCAGGAATGCAGTAGCTGGGTCATATGGTGGTTGCATGTTTAGCCTTTTAATAAACTGCCAAATTGTTTTATAGAGTGGCTGTACCGCTTTGCATTCCCAGCAGTAGTGACTGAGTTTCTGCACATCTTTGCCAGCATTTGGTATCGTCACTATTTCTCATTAGACATTTTGATAGGTATTAGCAGTATTTCATTGTAGTTATTTTTTTCATTGTGATTTTAGTTTGCATTTCTCTGATGAATAATGATGTTGAACATCTTTTCAGGTAGTTATTTACCATTTGTATATGCTCTTGAATGAAATGTCTCTTCATATCTTCAGCCCTTTTTTTTGTAGTTGAATTGCATGGTTTTCTTTATTGTTGTTGTTTTCAATTAATTAATTTATTTTAATTGGAGGCTAATTACTTTGCAATATTGTGGTGGCTTTTGCCATACATTGACATGAATCAGCTATGGTTTACTGTTGTGTTTTGAGAATTCTTAGTATGTTCTACATCCTAGTCCTTAGTCAGATATGTGGTTTGCAAATATTTCCTTCTTGTTTGTAGCTTCTCTTTCCATCCTCTTATTTCACAGAGCAAAATGTTTAATTTCGATAAGATTCAGTTTTTAATTTTTCATTTTACAGATCTTGGTTTTGGTGTCAAGTCTGGATACTCTAGTTTTAGATTCTGAAAATTTCCTCATATTTCCATTCTGAAAGTTTTATAGCTTTACATTTTAAGTCTGTGATCTATTTTGAGTAATTTTTTCATATAAGGTGTGACATTTGAGTCCCGTTTTTTTGGTCTATGATGTCCAATGCACTCTAGAACCATTTACTTAAAATCTTCCTCCCATTGAATTCTACCTTTGTCAAAATCAGTTGGGCATATTTGTGTGGTACTATTTGTTGCTTCTCTAGACTGTTCCATTGATCTAAGTCCCTTCCTCTGCAATGCCACACAATTTTGAAGTTGGGTAGAATGATCTTCCCAGTTAAGTCTTCTTTATCAAAATTACTTTAGCTATTTTAGCGCCTCTGTCTTTCCACATAAATTTTATAATAACCTAGTAAAATCTGCAGAATCTTTCTGGGATTTTGATGGGAATTGCATTAAACCTATCTATCAATTTGCTGAGAATTGACCTCTTTAATAGGTCGAATCTTGCAATCCATGAACACTGTATGTCTCCATTTATTAGATCTTTGATTTCTTTCATTATCATTTTTTCATTTTCAGCACTCAAGTCCTATACATATTTTATCAGATTTATAGGCAAGAATTTCATTTTTAAAAAATACTCATTTATTTATTTAATGGCTCTGCAGCTCTTCGTTGCAGCATGTGGACTCTAGTTGCGGCACACAAGCTCAATAGTTGTGGTCCACGGGCTCAGCAGGTGGGCATGCGGGATCTTAGCTCCCTGACCAGGGATCTAACCCTCATCCCCTGAGTTGCAGGGTGGATTCCTAACCACTGGACCACCAGGGACATCCGAAGAATTTAATTTTTTGAGTGATCTTAAATGGTATTACATTTTTAAATTTTGGTTTTCACAAGTTCATTGCTGATGTATAGAAATGCAATGATTTTTGTGTTTATTTTACATCTGATAGTCTTTTTAAAAATGTATGTATTTATTCATTTTTGGCTGTGCTGGCTGCTTGTTGCTGTATGGGCTGGGCTTTTCTCTAGTTGCTGAGAATAGGAGCTACTCTCTAGTAATGGTGCACGGGCTTCTCATTGCGAAGGCTTCTCTTGCTGTGGAGTGCAGGCTCTAGGGCACACGGGCTTCAGCAGTTGTGGCGCGTGGGCTCAGTACTTGCGAATCCCAATGCTAGAGCACAGGCCCAGTAGTTGTGGCTTATGGGCTTACTTGCTCTGCAGCATGTGAGATCTTCCCAGACCAGGGATCAAACTTGTGTTGCCTTTACTGGCAGGCAGATTCTTTACCACTGAGCCACCAGGGAAGCCCACACCTGGCAGTCTTAATGAATTCGCTTATTATTTCTAGGAGTTTTTTGGGGGTGGGGGTCCAGGGATGAATTCCTTAGGATTTTCTATGTAGGTGATTACATTATCTATAAATCATTTTGTTTCTTCCTTTCAAATCTGTATGCCATTTTTCCCTTTAGTTGCCTTATTGCACTGGCTAGAACTTCTACCATTATGTTGAGTAAAATTGGCAAATTAGATATCTTTGCCTGTTTCTTACCTTAGGGCAAAAGCATTTAGTCTTTTACCATTAAGTATGTTAGCTGTAGATGTGCTGTTGATGTTCTTTGTAAGTTTGAGAAAGTTTTCCTCTATTCCTACTGCTTTTTTCTGAGAGCTTTTTACCAGAATGGATACTGACTTTTGTCAGATGCTCTTTTCACATGAGTTTATATGATCCTGTGATTTTTGCTTCTTTAGCCCATTAATATGGTAGATTACATTGATTACTATTTGAGTATTGAACAGTGCTGCATTTCTGGTATTACTCCATTTGATCATGGTATATAAATAATTTGGGGGGGCATCCCTCGTAGCTCAGTTGGTAAAAAATCTGCCTCCAATCCAGGAGACCTGGGTTCGACCCCTGGGTTGGGAAGATCCCCTGGAGAAGGGAATGGCAACCCACTCCAGTATTCTTGCCTGGAGAATCCCATTGACAGAGGAGCCTGGCAGGTTACAGTCTCTGGGGTTGCAAGAGTCAGACGTGACTAAACCTCCACCATATAAATAACTTTATATGTAGCTGGATTCTCCTTGCTTATTTTTTGTTAAGGACTTTTTGTGTCTATATTCATAAAGAATTTTATATTTTCTCTCTCTTTTTTGTACTGTCTTTGTCTGGTGTTATACAAATGAGTCAGAGATGACCTCTGTGTATTGGCCCCATAGGCTGTTTATTTCTTCACTGCAGGCTAAGACCAATTAGTTCAAAAGCCGATTTGCACCAAACTCAAAGTTTTACACATCCAATATCCAGTTATCTTAAAAATGGTCCCAGCAAGCAAACATTAGGCCATTTAGGGCTTCTCTGCTTTGCATATCCCATGAAACCTAATCTGGCATCTGCTGGCCTTTGATAAGATAAAGCTTTGTGGTTATAAGACTGCAAGCTGCTGCCTTTCAGAATTCTCTGACCCAGACACTCTCCACTGTGTTGCTGAGTGACATCATGTAGACATGTAAGCCATTCTGTTCACCTTTTCCTCTGGGAGCTCCTTTGTCCCCCTCCCCTTCTGGATAGTGGGCCTCTTGCCATAAGCCTCTGGTTGGTCTCATACCGAGACCTTCACATGCAATCCTGTTCAAGCACAGCCTAAAAAAGCTTACATTGTTGTTATCTTTGTGATTATATCATTTTTCTTGATCATCCCTCAAATCCCCTACAGATATCAGGGTAATACTAGCTTTATAAACTGCATTGGGAAATGCTCAGTTTTCTGGAAGAGATCATGTAGAACTGATGTTAATTTTTCCTTCAACGTTTGGGAGAATTCTCCAGTGAAACTCCATTTGTATCCAGAGATTTCTTTGGGGGATCTTTTAATTAAAAAATCCGTTTCCTTGATGGATATAAAGTTTTCCCAGTGATCTATTTCATACTGGGTATAGTGACGATGTGTTTTTGTTTATCAAAAAATCCAGTACTTTCTCAGTGCTGTTCTGTTTCTCCTCTTCTAAGAATCTGATGGTACCAATATTAGATCCCTTGTAACAGTCCCACGGGTCCCTGAGGCTTTGTTCATTTTTTCCCGCTCCGGTCTATTTTCTCCCTGTTGTTCAGATTGGGTCATTCCTATTTTCCTAACTTCAAGTTTACTGATTTGTTCCTTTATTCCTCATCCACTGAGTTTTTTCATTTCTGTTATTGCATTTTTCAATTGTAAAGTTTTTATTGGGTTCTTCTTCTTTATGTCTTCAATCTTTTGATAAGATTTTCTCTGTCTTGGCTGAGTTGGTTTTTTGTTTGTTTGTTTGTTTCAAGACATTCTTCATTGCTTACTGAAGCATTTTATCGTGGCTTCTTTAACACCTTTGTCAGACCATTCGGACATCTCTGTCATCTTGATTATCTTTTTCCACTCAGTTTGGATCTTCCTGTGTTTTGGTGTGATGAGTAATTTTTATTTGTTTGTTTAAACCTGGTATGTGTGGATATTTTGAGACTTTGGGTCTTATTAAACCTTCTGCTTTAGCTGACTTTTTCTGACTTTGTTCTGTCAGAGGCGTGAGGGTACTGCCTCATTACTTCCAAGTGGGGGTAGAAATCCATATTTCCCACCCAGCTTTGTTGACACCTGATGAGGGAAGGTGCTCCTCAGTTCTGCTGGGGTGGGGAAGGAGTTCAGCTTTCTACCAGGCACGCACTGGAACCTCTCTTTCTGGGAGAGAGAGAGGTACCTCAGTACTGCCCCACATGTGGCCTCCCCTGACACCACAGGGTGGGGAGTGGCCTTGTTACAGCTGGGCAGTATGACATTTCTGACTCTCCCGCAGGCCTCCCCTGACATCACTCCATTGGGAAGGAAAGGATGGGTAGGGTATTACTGTCAGTAGGGATGTCAGTCCCGGCTCCCCACGTGATCTCCATTGATTCCATGAAGGGGGTCCGCCCCCTATTCTGCCCTCTCTCACACCATCCTGGCAGTGACGTTTACATTTTACATTCACAGTTTACATTACCAGCTTGTGAGGGTGGACATCTAGGCTCCCCATGTAACCTCTGCTGTCATTGGTGGTGATGGGGACACAATTCTATGAGGTTTGGCCTCAGTTGAGTAGTTTTCAACTGAAATCTTTCTCTCCCTACCAGGCTGCCTCTTTTCTGGTTCTTTGGCTAGAAGAACAGGCTTTTGTTGGGTTTGTTGTTGTTGTTTTTCTTCAGATTGTTGGCATTTCTACGTTGCTAGCTTCTTTAGCTTCATGTCTGAGATATTCGAGACTAAGAGGAACTCAGGAAACTCACCACTATGGTGTTCTTTGAGTCTCAGTGTCCTCAACTGGTCTGCCTTCTACTCTCCATTTCTCTGTCTTCTTATACGTGTTTCGCATATAATGTTCAGGGTTTTTCATTGTCCTTAGTGGGAAGAACAGGGGCTTCCCAGCTGGCACAGTGGTACAGAATCTGCCTGCCAATGCATGAGACTCAGGACATGCAGATTTGATCCCTGGATTGGGAAGATCCCCTGGAGGGGAAACCCATTCTAGTATTCTTAAATTCCATGGTCTGGGGCTTACTCCTTGGAAGAAAAGTTATGACCAACCTAGACAGCATATTAAAAAGCAGAGACATTACTTTGTCAACAAAGGTCCGTGTAGTCAAGGCTATGGTTTTTCCAGTAGTCATGTATGGATGTGGGAGTTGGACTATAAAGAAAGCTGAGCACCGAAGAATTGATGCTTTTGAACTGTGGTGTTGGAGAAGACTCTTGAGAGTCCCCTGGACTACAAGGAGATCCAACCAGTCCGTCCTAAAGGAAATCAGTCCTGAGTGTTCATTGGAAGGACTGATGTTGAAGCTGAAACTCCAATACTTTGGCCGCCTGATGCAAAGAGCTGACTCATTCAGAAAGACCCTGATGGTGGGAAAAATCAAAGGCAGGAGGAGAAGGGGACAACAGAGAATGAGATAGTTGGATGGCATCACCGACTCAATGGACATGGGTTTGGGTGGACTCCGGGAGTTGGTGATGGACAGGGAGGCCTGGAATGCTGAAGTCCATGGTGTCACAAAGAATCAGACCCAACTGAGTGACTGAACTGAACTGAACTGAATGGACTGAGGAGCCTGGCGGGCTACAGTCCATGGGGTCGCAAACAGTTGGAGCACGAGTGGGAAGAATAGGAAAAAAGTACATTTATTTTACCTTCCTGGAAGCTGAAGTCACTCATTTGCCATTTTGAAAAATGAACAAAACCCATGTGCTGGGTCAAAGCAGAGAGCATCATTTCCATGGCACTCACAAAGGTGACTAGGTTGATAATCATCTGAGTCTACTGCTTTTGGTGTCCCTCCAGGTAACTCTGGAAGCTGGGAATCTCCTTTAAGCATTTATTCAGCTTGAAATTTTTGACCGACTATTTAAAATGAGGCACAATGACCAGGTTGCAGTCACAGAAGGATCTGAGCAGTTGACTTGTTTTGGAAATCTGTGGGAGTCACCAGCATCTCAAGTGGGAGCTTTGCCTTCACAGCCTCAGTCATTGAGTTTATATCCTTGCTAACTGTCCTCAGAATCTACCTTCATCCTTGTCTCTGACAGCCAGATTCACATCCTCCCCCTGGGATTTATAATTCTTACTTCTTTTAGGTGAGGAAAAATTTATAATAAGCTTCAAATCTGGTGATATTTTAATCATGTCTGTGTCCTCAGGCTAGGTGTTGTAGATGTTTGGAGTTGTCAGTTGTAGGTGTTTGGAGAGTGTCTGCCATCTTTACCAGACACTCTGCAGGTAGAACTGATTTTTATCTTATTGGTGATTCCTTGGTAATTGGTAAGAGAAGAAATTTCACCTTCAGAGGCTGAGTTTTAAGTAGATCTCAGCCGGCAATTGGTCAGCAGTTGCACTGAAAGTCCTTGGGTCTGGCCTCCCCATCCAGAGCTCATGTGCATTAGGAAAAGAGGAAAAGAGGCTCTCTCTCAGCCTCATCCAAAGCATTCATTCTAAAGATGAGGACTTTATCAGGATTAGATCAGCTGCAAGTGACTGAAAAATCAGAGTGACAGTGACTTAAACAAGATAGTGATGTATTGCCCCTCTGTATAAAAGTCTGGAAGGGCTGTCCAGCACTGGCATGGCGGCTCTAAGCTGAGCAGGCATCTGCATTCCTTTAATCCTCTTGCTTTTCCATTCTCAACATATGGATTTCGTGTTATGGTTCAGAGAGAAATAGGATATGCTGCAGCTGCTTAGTCGTTTCAGTCGTGTCTGACTCTGTGCGACTCTGTGGACTGCAGTCTGCCAGGCTTCTCTATCCATGGGATTCTCTAGGCAAGAATACTGAAGTGGGTTGTCATGCCCTTCTCCAGGAATTCTTCCCGGCCCAGGGATCGAACCCAGGTCTCCTGCATTGCAGGCAGATTCTTTTACCACTGAGCCCCCAGGGAAGCCTGAAGTAGGACATGTCCTTCACCCATATTAGAGTGAAAATTGCTCAGTTGTGTCCGACTCTTTGCAACCCATGGACTGTGTCCATGGGATTCTCCAGGCCAGAATACTGGAGTGGGTAGCCATTCCCTTCTCCAGGGAATCTTCCCAACCCAGGGATCGAACCCGGGTCTCCTGCATTGCAGACAGATTCTTTACCAGCTGAGCCATGAGGGAATACCTATATTGAGACTTCCTTGAAATTGTTTGTGACTGTTCCTTCCCTCCAGCCTGACCTAAGTGAAGTTACGTGGCTACTGTTAGTTGCCAGGAAGGCTGGATAAGATAGTGGTTGTTCTAACCGGCCAAGTGTCCATTTGTTCTATCACTGAGAAAGAAAGGGAGAATGAATAATAAGGGGGAGAGAGCAATTTCTGTTACTGGAACTAACAATGAATAAAGATCTGTAATACTAATTATAGGTGACCACCCCAACTCCTGACTGAGCTCTACATGCTGTCATTTTTAAGTATTTAGAGATTTTTTCATTTGATGACTATATCTGTCTGTAAGAGTAGGATCCATAAGGAAGCAATCCTCTGCTTTTCCAGCATCTCACAAAAAATGTGATCTGACTCACTAGCATGCTTAATGTTCAGGTCCAAGAATGATTAATTCATCCATGGAGTCTGTGTTTTAATACAGAATAAATATTATGGCAAAGAGATCACAAGTCCAAGCAAATAGCATGCCCTTGGCAGGGGAAGTATAAATATTAAAAATAAATCACATCAATTTGCCAGAGATCAAAACGGTAGGAGGCTCCAGTGTCTCTGAAGCTAGCAGAGATTCTAGTTACCAAGCCACTCTTCTCTTAATTTCTGCCCAAAATATGGAAAGAAATCCGTGAATGTGAGGAGATTCATTCTAAAGTCCGACTCAGTTGTAAGCATATAGTGTGAAAGTGAAGTGAAGTCGCTCAGTCGTGTCCGACTCTTTGCGACCCCATGGACTGTAGCCTACCAGGCTCCTCTGTCCATGGGATTTTCCAGGCAATAGTGCTGGAGTGGGGTGCCATTTCCTTCTCCAGGGGATCTTCCCGACCCAGGGATCGAACCCAGGTCTCCCACATTGGAGACAGATGCTTTACCGTCTGAGCCACCAGGGAAGTTTCCATAGTGTGAAAACCCACCAGCAAAGCCAGGGTTAAAAGTTTTATTAGTGTACCCACTTGCTGTGGCCCCCAAGGACTCAGAACTAAGTAACTGCATCTGTAGTTTCCAAAAATCAAAAATCATCTGCCGATATAGCCCTACTTTAAAATAAAATTTTACCTGTTTACAACTTCTCACTTCTCCAGAGACCAGCAATCTGTAACCTCTTAGGAACACAGCTAAGAAACACACATCTTTGACAAAATAAAATAGTAATAAGAAGTCGTGTATTTTTATTCCCTAAGGAAGTAAAGATTATCTACTGGGTCCTGACTCACAGCACATGTAGTCTTGCACTACACACAATTCTAACAAGCGTGTTACCTGGCTTCTCATTTCTGAGCATATTGGACCTACAGGCATACGTTGGAGATGTTGTGAATTTGGTTTCAGATCCTGGCGATAAAGTGAATATCACAATAAAACAAGTCACATAAAATTTCTGGTTTCCCAGTGGATATAAAAATTGTGTTTATAACATATAGTCTTTTCAGTGACATAGCAATATATCTGAAAAAAAAAAATAGGTCCCTGAGTTAAAAAGACTTCATTGATAAAAAATTCTAACCATCATCTGACAAAGCAGAGTTGCCACAGCCTTTCAATTTGTAAGAAATGCATTATCTGTACAGTGAAGTGAAGCGCAGTAAAATAAGATACGCTGCACAGAAGCAAGACGAGGACTGTGCGGACTGGTACACGCATAGCAACAGGAAGTGATCAGCGTCAACCTACCAGCAAGAGAAGAGACAAGAATCTACAGAAGATAGAAAGGAATTCCAGTAAATCTGGTTTCCACAAATACGTAATGCAAGGACAAAGAGCCGCTCTCCTTAGCAAGCCCTGGTTACAGGGCCATGTCTTTCCTCAACAAATGTCCAAATGCAGGGGACTTCCTTGGACGTACAGTGGCTAAGACCCCATGGTCCCAATGCAGGGAGCCCAGGTTCCATCCCTGATAAGGGAACTAGATATCACATACCGCACCTAAAGATCGCACATGCTGCAACTAAGACCTGGCACAGCCGAATGCATACTTAAAAAAAAAAAGAAAAGAAAAGAATGCTTACACGGTTCCCCTTGCACCAGGACATGGGAATGAATTCTAGTTGATGAAATGTACATCAGAGTGCTATGTGCTGTGTTCAGATATGGTCTTTAAAATATCTTGTAAACTACTTCAAACCCACTCTCTTATATGTCCCCAAAGGCAAAGGACTCAGGGATGGAGTGTGAGGCCCTAGAAGACGGCTGTTGGAGTCCCAGACAGAAGGAGCCCACTCCCTGAATAACTGCCTGGTATGGAGAGCACCTCTACTAACCCACACTGGACGGTGGTGTCAGCTAGAAATATTTTATTGGGTCAACTCACTGAGTTTTGGGGGTTGTTTGTTATAGTTACCAGCATTTCTCATCCCAGGTAATACAGACTTGGAAATATTCTTTTTTAAAAAACCTCAAAACTATGGCATCACATAGCAGGCAGCAAGAAACAGATATGGCATGCTGATGTCTAGAAAGCCATGTCTGACAACAGCAAAAATTTTGGTAATATGACATCTGTTGTATCTTGGAGGCAGACTGTGTGCCTGTTGAACTTGCGGCTCTGTGGGAAGAAATTGGAAAATGAACATTAGTAATGTCTATTGGCTGATTAGTAGTGTCTATTGGCTGATTAGTAGTGTCTGTTGGCTGATTAGTAGTGTCTATTGACTGTTACTGGCTACATTTAACAGACTATCCCAAGAAAGAGATGAGCAAAGGGAAATAATGGCCAGTTTGTAACAAAAAGTGAAAAGGAATAGAGAAAATCCATAATTTTAGTGTCTTACAGACTTGGAAAACCCAACTTTTTTAGGCAGGATCTTTGATCCTGGTTGTGGCGTGCAAGCTCTCAGTTGCAGCATGGGGATTCTAGTTGCCTGACCAGGGTTTGAACCTGGGCCCCCTCCACTGGGAGCATGGAGTTCTTAGCTACTGGACCACCAGAGTTGAGATTTCTTCTTTGACCAGGTGGTATTTAGAAGCATGTTTTTTTACTCCTTGCATATTTGGGGATTTTCTTATAATCTTTCTGTTGTTGATTTCCGGCTTAATTCCTCCGTGGTCTGAGAGCAAACGTTGTATGATTTCTGTTCTTGTAGATTTCAGATGTGTTTTATCGCTCAGAATGTGTCTATCCTGGTGAATGTCCCATGTGAGCTTGAGGAAAATGTGTGTTCTGCTGACGAGGTAGATTTTAACACTTTTTGTGTCTTGTGATTCTGCCACCTTTTAGGGTCTGGGAGCCATCCACAGCATTATTTGTATCTGGTGGCAGATGATAATTGCACCAAAGATTTTAGGGACCAGGCCTAAAGATCCCACATGCACAGCCAAATAAATAAATATTAAAAAAAATTTTTTTTAAGAAAATGAAAACACAATTTATCAAAATTTGTGGGATGCAGAGAAAGCAGTGCTTAGAGGGAAATTGATTGAATTGAATGTATGTATTAGAGAAGAAAATCGAAAATCAATATTCTTCTACCTTAGGAAACTAGAAAAAGAGCAGTCAAATCCAAAATAAGGAGAGGAAAAGAAATGATAAGAATTAGAGCAGAAATCAATGAAACTGAAAACAAGAAATCAGTAGAGAAAGTCAATGAAAACAAAAGCTGATTGTTTGAAAATATTAATAAAATCAATATGCCTTTAGCCAGGTGAGCTAAGAAAAAAAGACACAAATCACTAATATCAGAAATGAAAAAAAGACATCGCTATAGATCCCATGTAAATTAAAAGGATGATAAAAAGAATACTATAAACAACTATGCCTAGAAATTTGATAATCTAGATGAAACTGACTAAGTTCTTGGAAGACACTATCTGCCAGAACCCATAGAAGAAGAAATATAGGATCTAAATAGACCTATATCTATTAAAAAAAATTGAATCAACAATTAATAATCTTCCAGAACAGAAAACACCAGACCCAAATAAGTTCACTGGTGAATTCTACCAAACATTTAAGGAAGAAATTATACCAATTCTCTACAATGGTTTTTAGAAGATAGAAAGAAGCAGAAGGATTACTTCTATGCTATGAGGCCAGCATTACCCTGATACCAAAGCCAGGCTAAGACATCACAAGAAAAGACAGCTACAGACCAATATCTCTCATGAACATAGACACAAAAATCCTCAACAACATATTAGCAAATATAACACAAGTATAAAAAAATTCTATGCTATGACCAAGTAGCTCATAGTATCCCAGGCATACTAGTCTGGTTCAACATTTAAAAATCAACTAATGTAATCCATCATATCAACAAATTAAAAAAAAGACAAATCACATGATCAATAGATGTCCCTTTCACTCCTTGTAAACATTATACTGAAAGTCTTTGCTATGCATAAAGGCAAGAAAAGAAAAAGTATACAGATTGGGAAAGAAGACATAAAGCTGTTTTTCTATTTGCAGTTTGAAATACTGTCCACAGTTCAAAAAACTGCAGACAATAATTTATGATCATCTATGTAGAAAATCTGAAAGGATTAACAAGAACACCTGAAGCTAGTCTAAATATTATAGCAAGGTTTCGGGACACAAGATTAAATATGCAAAAGTTAATTGCTTTCCTATATGCCAACAACAAACAAGTGGAATTTGAAATTAAAAATACAATACTGCTTGCATTAGTACCCTCCCCCTCAAATAAATACTTGGATATAAATCTAAAAAGCTATGTGCAAGATCTATATGAGGAAAACTGCAAAACTCTGATGAATGAATTAAAAGAGAACTAAATAAGTGGAGTGACATCCCATATTTATGCATAGGAAGACTCCATATGGTCAAGATGTTAGTTCTTCCCAACGTTCTCTGTAGAGTCAGTGTAATTCCAGCAAGTTACTTTGTGGATATCAGCAAACTGATTCTAAAATTCATATGGAAAGGCAAAAGACCTAGAATAGCCAACACAATACTGAAGAAGAATGAAGCTGAAGGACTAATACTACAGACTTTAAGACTCAGTGGAAAGCTATAGTGATCAAGACAGGGTACTGTTGGCAGGGGGTGGGGGAGGGGAATTTGCATGAAGGCAGTCAAAAGATCTGAAAAGACCCCGATGCTGGGAAAGATTGAAGGCAGGAGGAGAAGGGAATGACAGAGGATGAGATGGTTGGATGGCATCACCGACTCAATGGACATGAGTTTGAGTAAACTCTGGGAGTTGGTGATGGACACAGGGAGGCCCAGTGTGGGCTGCAGTCCATGCGGTCGCAAAGAATCAGACACGACTGAGTGACTGAACTGAACTGAACTGAACTGAGTCAAAAGATACAAACTTCCAGTTTTAAATAAGTTCTACAGATGTACAATAATAAGTACAATAATGTACAACATGATAAGTATAATTAACACTTCCATATGTTATATATGAAAGTTGTTAAGAGTTCACATCACAGGGAAAAATTATTTTTTCAGTTTCTTTTATTTTGTGTGTATATGAGAGGATGGATGTTCACTGTGATAAGTTTTCATGATGTTTGTAAGTCAAATCATTATGCTGTATAACTTAAACTTATATAGTACTTCATATCAATTATAACTCAAGACTGGAGAAAAAGACAGCATACTATTGGTGAAAGAATAGATAAATCAATAGAAGAGTAGAGACACAAAAATAAACCCCCATAAATATATTGATCTTTGACAAAGAAGCAAAGATAGTCTCTTCAACACACGGTGCTGGAAAACTGGATATCCACGTGCAAAATAATTAATCTAGACACAGACCTTACACCCTTCACAAAACTTAACTGAAAATGGTTCTTAGACTTAAACAGAAAATGCGAAACTATAAAATTTTTAGAAGGTAACATAGGGGAAATCTAGATGACCTTGGATAAAGTGATGATTTTTTAGATATAACACCAAAGGCACTATCCATGAAAGAAAATAATTGATAAGCTAGACTTCATTAAAATTAAAATTTCTACTCCATTGAAGACATTATCAAGAGAATAAGAAGACCATCCACAGACCTGGAAAAAATATTTGCAAAGGTTATATCTGATAAAGGCTTGTTATCCAAAATATGAAAAGAACTCTTAAAACTCAAAACCAAAAAAAAAAAAAAACCATTTAAAAATTACCTTATCGAATAAATCACCAAAGAAGATACAAAGATGGCAAAAAAGCTTATGAAAAGATGCTCCACATCATGTCACCAGGAAATGCAAATTAAAACAGCAGCGAGATGCCACTGCATACCTATTAAAATGGCCAGTATCTGGAAAACTGACAACACCAAACGGTGTTGAGGATGTGACCCGGAACACTCATACACTGCTGGTGGGCATGCAAAATGGTGCAGCCACTTTGGAAGACTGTTTGGTGGTTTGATGGTTTCTTACAATATTAAACATGCTCTTACCATACAACCCAGCAATCATACTCCTTGGTATTTATCCAAAACAGTTGAAAACTTATATATACATAAAAACCTGCACATGATGTTTATGGCAGCTTTATTAACAATTGCCGAACTTTGGAAGCAACCAAGATGTCCTTCAGAAGGTAAACGGATAAAGGGTGATACATCCAAACGATGGAATATTATTGAATAATGAAAAGATAGCAGGTATCGAGCCATGAAAAGACATGGAGGAACCTTAAACATATATTACTAACTGAAAGAAGCTGATACGAAAAGGCTGCATACTGTATGATTCCAACGGTATGACATTCTAGGAAAGGCAAAATGATGGAGACAGGGGTTAGAGAGGAGGGAGGCATGTTAGGTGACGCACAGAGGATTTTTAGAGCAATGAGAATGTCCCACATGGCATTATAACAGTGGATACATGTCATTATGCCTTTCTTCAAACACATAGGCTGTACAACACCAAGAGAGAACCCTCATGTAAACTGTGGACTTTGGATGATGATCATTTGGCCATGTAACTTCACCCTTAGTAACAAATGTACGTATTGGTGAGTGATGTTGATAGTGGAGGAGGCCACGCATGTGTATAGAAGAGGGTATATGAGAAATCCCTTTACTGTCCTCTTAAGTTTGTTACAAACCATAAACGGCTCTAAAACAAATAATCCTTTTTAAAAAATCTACATTATTGGAAGTGATACATCTGTGAAATGCAGTGTTGTTGAAAATGATGTCTTGGATGAGCTGCTGGGGACAGACAATGAAGGAAACTAAGGAAGAGTCAGGAGAACTAAGAAAACAAAAATCTTGTCATTGTCACAAATAGTTTGAAATTTGTTCTCTCGGTTGGGCAGGACTACACAATCGAGGCTATGATCCTGGAAGAAATCTTCCTGTGGGCCCGTTGGTTTTCTTGTTCCAGTCCAGATAAATCCTGCCTGTACAGGCCACAGACTGATAGCTGTTGATAGATCAACACGAAACAGTCTCTCGTACTGTTAAAATCATACCTCAAAAGCACGCGTACCCTTGATAATCTGTGGTCATGGTGCCCCCATACATAAAGCACTGTTTTACATAATAAAATTTTTTCAATGAACAGTAGATGAATCACAGAAGTACTTTTTTTTAAATTGAACTTATCTCGGTAATATCTAAGTGAGAAGTATTTGGTCGTTATCTGTACAAGAATATCTTACAAATACTTTTTTGAAAGTCTTTATCTCTGTCCATCTCTCTCATTAAAAATATATCAGAAATGAATAGAGCTGGATATCCTACGTGTCTTCTGCTTTCATTTAAAAATTATCCTTAATACTACTTGCCCCTGTAAATAGGAAAGATGAAAGAATAGATAAGATCATTTTTAAAAATTGCTTTATATTCCCCAACCACTGATAAAAACAAAAACCAAACATTGAAATTCAGTTGCTAGGAGAGGAAATGGAGTAAGGTTTAGAGTTGGGGACAGTAGGTATATATGGTGCATATGTGTTCCACTCAAAGAATTCAAAGAAATCTATCTTTATTCTTACTTAGATTTTGAAAGCTGGGATGTGACTTTTAGTTATGTCTGTGGTTTGAAACATTTTTTGAATCATGGGCCACTCCTGAGAATTTAATGAGAGCAATGGACTTCATTCCCAGAAAAATGCATGTAAACACAGACATAATAATTGCATATAAATAACCTGCTGCCTTGAAAATACTTTTCTTCGAGAATTACCCCCAAAAGTTAAGCTTTTCTAATCTGAATTTTCAAGTAAACTTAATGCCCTCTTGAGTGACTTTCACTTTCACTTTAATGCCCTCTTCTTGAAAAAAAAAGTTATAATAAATAAAAGTTGTACACACATAGAATAAAAAATAAGTTAGTCCTGTTTGAAAGTAATTTTAATGAGAATGATGCTGCTCCTTTGGGTTTATTTTTTGTTTATTTTGTTCTTTGTTTTCCCAAAAAGACAGCCCGCATTTATTATTTCAAGGTTTCTGTCGGCCAGAACTCTGGGCATGGTAAAGCTGAGAATGCTGCAGTTGTCATCTAAAGTTTAGGGTACCCTTCAAGGCCCATTCAGATTGTTAGCAGAATTCCAATATAGGATTGCTGGAGAAGGAAGTGGCAACCCACTCCAGTACTGTTGCCTGGGAAATCACATGGACAGAGGAACCTGGTGGGCTACCGTCAATGGGGTCACAAAGAGTCAGATGCAACTGAGCACTATAGAATTGAGGTCCTTGTCTTTTCAATAACTGTCGGCTGGAGACCACTCTCAGCTCCTGAATGCTGTCTGCAGTCCCTTGCACAGGGCTTTTATAGGCAGTTCTTGGCATGGATGTTTGCTTGCTTCCAGATTAGCAGGAGCATGTGTCTCTGATTTTTGGAGAGGCTCAGTTGCTTTTAAAGACCCACCTGATTAGGTCTGACCAGCTGGATCGTCCCCCTTTGGATTAACTCAGTATTACACAGGGAATTCTGCTCAATGTTATATGGCAGCCTGAATGGGAGGAGAGTTTGAGGGAGAAGGGATACGTGTATAGGTATGGCTGCGTCCCTTTGCTGTCCACCTGAAACTATCACAACATTGTTAATTGGCTCTTCTCCAAGATAAAATAAACAATTAAAAAACAAAAACAGACTTCCCTGGTGGTATAGCAGATAAGAATCCTCCTGCCAATACAGGGGACATGGGTTCGATCGCTGGTCTGGGAAGATTCCACACGTCATGGAGCAGCTAAGCCCGTGCACCACAGCTACTGAGCCCAAGTCCTGCGACTACTGAAGCCTGCGCACTGAGAGCCTGTGCCCCTCAACGGGAGAAGCCCCCGCAGTGAGAAAGCCGTGCACTGCAGCCAAGAGGAGCCCCCACTTGCCGCAACTAGAGGAAGCCTGTGTGCAGCAACAGAGACCCAGCACACCCAAAGATAAAGAAAAATAAATTAATAAAAAGCAACTGACTTGAAACCTAATCGCAGGAGGGATAGCCTGTCAGTCACAGGCTCTGCCTCCACTCAAGGCGGGAAGACTATACAAATTGGGTACCCACCGGAGCTGGGATACTTGGGGGTCATCCTAGAATTCTGCCTTCTGTAGCTACATTCCCACCACTGCCTCCAGGGAGGCTCCTTTGGTTTAGTAAGATGCTGTATGGATTTTGAAGAGACGAGACAAACATTCTCATACGGTTGACTTGAAGTTTTGCTTCGATGGACATGAAGGCTTACACCCTGACTCACTCAAGTCTGTGGTAGCCAATGGAATCATGGTTAGTTAAGGATGGGCTGGGATCTCAAACACCAGATTCTCAACCATTCCTCAAGTTGAATTCTTGTGACTTCATTTCCTTTGTTCTGGAGTCACAGAAGTCATCTTTGGCAAAGTCAACCTCACTACTGCCATCTGTCAATAAGGAAGGGATTGTAGATTTACTTTCCACTTGAAGATTATTTGAGCAGAAGTAACACTCAAAAGTATAGCGAGGGCTTTCAGGTCACTACCATTTTCTGAGTGAAGCTTTTGTAAAAGTGTCTTCTTTGTCACTTGCACTGCCAGCCCGTAGAAGCATTTGCTTCAGTGATGAAAAGTCTGAAGCTTCATCCCTCCCAAGTTATTCTTCCAAGTGTATAGGCTTGGCCAGAAAAGCTTGTTGTATTTTTGTTTTTCAACAGAATGAGGTTGGTGACTCCAGGACCTTGAATTGAAAGACTTACCTCATTTACTATATTTACCAAAACTATCTGCGTAATAAACCGCACTGTGAACAAACCCCTCCTGGTAGAATTGTTTGGATAATTGACTTTCCTTTTCTTTTTCTCTTGAGTGCACACACAACTTCTGCTTCAAGTTCAGTAAGCACTTCATGATCTGTTGATAATATTCTGCTGTTGTTATTTGACAAAATCTCTTGAAAAGATGGTGATTCAAGGCCCTGGCTTGGAAGAAGATAAAGATATTCAGAGCTTAGGCAAGGCTGTTCTCAGGGTCTTTGGCACTGATGCCAAACTCCCAGCCAACATGCAGAGCTACTTCCTTCTAAAAGGCAGTGTCACCAGATGGGCAGCTGTACTTCCCAGGACACCACTTAGAAACTGAGCTGGGAGTCCTTTTCATCAGTTTCTTTGACAAAGCCTTTTCACAGTTTTAAAGGAATTCGTGGTATCTATCTTTCAAAAAATGGACTCAGAAAACATGTATTTTTTTTTTTCCCTCTGATAGTCCTGGTCAATAATAATGAACAAAACCCAGAGAAATGTTTATAGTTCCATTCTTTTCCATGCTAAAGAGAAATGTTACCACTTTCAATTATTCAAAGATCTCCTTCAAAATACAAGAAAGGAATATGACACATTTTGGAGTGTGGTCATCGACTGACACATTCCCCCTTAGCTTCAAGCCCCTAGATGGGCCGGTTTCAGGGCATGTGGCTTTACCGAGGTGTCTTCAATCCCATGGGGATTCTTGGATTCTGGCATGAACAATGGATTTTCATGAGTGATCTTGCAGGATACTTCAAAAAAAAGCCTTCTGATTTGAGGTGAATCCATTTGGTAAGATGCTGACATTTCCAAAAAAGGATTCTTCTCATGAATTTAAGTCCGAGGTATATTTTAGGATGTAGAGTGTCAGAGCTCCTTCAACTCCTCCAGCCTTAGGTTTACGTTGGCCGAGTCATGTTTCATCCAAAGCACCAAGGCTTGATGTCTGATTGTGCTCAGCAATGAAAGTAAACGCCACAAGCACAGAAATTTGGTCTTACTGTACTTTCCTTCAACAGTTCCAGTTTAAGCTAGACATATTAAAAACAAGAGCAAAGGCAGATATTTTTATTCAGAATGATTATTCTCATCAGTGGTAAACTATTTTAGAAATTCTAAAATTGGCAACAGTAACAATGGTATGTTACCCAACCACATACTGAGCATGTGAAAAGATAATTTAATCAAGCAGAAAGTCAAATTTGGAAATTTACACCTGCCAAATGCTCCATTCAGTAATCATCTGTGTAATTAAAGAGCCAATTGCAAAAGGTTTTTGAGTCCTTCCAGAAATCCTCGGAAGTTTCTCCCTGCTGATAATGAACGATGATGTCCAGTTTTACAGGTTTAAAAAGGATCACATAGCTTCCAGTGTGTTACACTTTCCACTGCATTTATAGACATTTTTATATTGCCATTATTTTCACAGACACATGAGTAGTAGAAAACAAAGAATTGACAGTGTTCATAAAACTGATTTTGTTTCTCTCCAGACTCATGACTAATCTAGAGGATGAGCATGGCATAGGCACATGGGGAAATGGTGGCTTTTCTTACTTACACTGCACCGCAATCCTTTGTTAACTTTCCATTCTGTTAACCTTCCATATACAGCATCAGAGGCATAGTTTTGCGTTTTATTCACATAGACTCTGATTTACTGCAAATAACTTGAAAACCATGGAGGGCTAGTTTTGGCCATGTCTTTTTCATGAATGAGACTCTTTAAATGTAGACTTTGATGTTTTCTGTGATCATCTTGCATAAATCAATAATTGTTTTTTCTTTGCATCGTCAGTCTTCTTGTAAAAGAGAATTGGAATAAGCTGAGAAAAATGATCTTCTTATCACATCTTGCAACTGTTCTGTCATTATTATCCCAGTGATTGTGAATTTGCACATTAATAGAAATCAACTCCTGAGTGCTAAAAAATTGCTTTTATGTATAGATAAAATAAGATCCTAAAAGTAAATGCTATTTTCTAAGAAAAATAAAATGATTTTTATTTGAGCATGTCAGATATGTTATACTCTTTTTAACTTGTCTTAAATGAGTGGAGATAATCTATTATCAATGGTTTTACCATAAAAATCAGCATTCAGTCTTGAGTTGCAGTGTTTTCAAATGTTTTTTAAACTTTTTCATGCTTTATGAAATTTTTCAAAGCTACTTTCCATCTGAAATTCTTCATGACTGATTTTTTTTTAAGTGAGCTATATCAATTTCTGGTCTTCCCTGGTGTCTCAGACTGTAAAGAATCCAGCTGCAATGTGGGAGACCTGGTTTCAATCCCTGGGTCAGGAAGATCCCCTGCAGGAGAACATGGCAACCTCCTCCAGTATTCTTGCCTGGAGAATATTGCCATGGACATGGGCTACTGTCCGTGGGGTTGCAGAGAGGCTGACACGACTGAAGCGACTAAGCACAGCACAGACTAGTAACTATAACAGAATGTTGTGTTCTTTGTAATAGCATAGTCCAACCATTGACCAATTTTCTTAAAGCTTTGCAGTTTACCTGGGATGTTTTGTAATCCTTAGGTAAATTTGTGTTGATGTTGCTAATCATGTAAAGTCATGGACTTCAAACTATATATAGGATCCTAAGCGGAAGCTGACTCATTCTCTGGCCAGTAGGTAAACTGAGTAATTACTGGTGACCAGAAAGCCCTCTGTTGCATGCTGCTGTCGTTGGTGTTATTCTTCAATTTACAATGGAATATTAGCACATTTTGTAAATGGTTGCCAAAAACTTTTGTTCACTTAATGTTTTAAAATAACCACAGCTCCAAAACAAACAAAACACACACAGGGATATGCAATTGACCACAGGTGGAATAATCATGCTGCTAAAGAAGAATAACAACAAAATGTGCGTACTAAGCCTTGCAGACTGTACAGTGTTGGCAGGAACAAATAAGTCCACATGAGGACATAGGCGAAACATCAACAGCAAAAAAGATGCCAGGACTCACCATTGTTTGAGGTGAGATGCTCAATAGCACCCTGAATCCATTCAGGCTGTTATAACAAAATTATCAAATGATAAAAATGGATGATTATAAACAGAGACATTTATTTCTCATAATTTTGAAGGCTGGAAATCCAGGATCAAGGCACCATTTGATTCAGCGTCTGGTGAGAACACGCTTCTTGGTTCATTAATAGCTAATTTTTTATTGTATCCTCACTTGGCAGGGAGCTGAGTGGGGAGGCAGGCTTTCTCATGACTGGTATAAGACCATTCATGAGGTCTCCACCCTCATGACCCCATCTAATCTTAATTACCTCCCCAAGGCCCCACCTTCTAATAGCATCACACTGGGAGGTAAAGTTCCAACATGTTAATTTTGGGTGGACATTCAGCCCCTAAGACGTCCTTGGTTTTTCTTTCTTTCTTTTTTTGTTTTTGTCGACATGAAAAAATGTACGTGTGCATGCGTGCTGTTGCTTCAGTCATGTCTTACTCTTTGCGACCCTGTGGACTGTAGCCCTCCAGGCTCCTCTGTCCATGGGATTCTCCAGGCAAGAACCCTGGAGTGGATGGCCATGCCCTCCTCCAGGGGGTCTTCCTGATCCCAGGGATCAAACCCTGGTCTCCTGTGAGTCGTGCATGGCAGGCAGATTCTTTACCTGCTGAGCCGCCAGGGAAGCCAAAAACCATGTATAATTTTACATTTTCACAAGACAAATAGGACCATGACTTACATTTTGTAATTCTCATAGCTGGTTTGAAAGGTATAATTATTGTTCCATCTGGAATGTTGGGTGGGCCCATCCTCACTGCACCCCAATCTCCACCACTGCCCCCTTCTTGCCCTACATTATATTTATGCAGTTCTTTCAGAAACTGAACAATACCCACTTAGACATAAGCCTGGTTTTTAGTGTATGACATTTTTTTAATAAAAGCTTAGGTATTGTATCATTCCATGGTTAAGAAGGGGAGGCCTTGGTGTTCTCTTTTGAGGAGACAGTGAGATTTTAAAATATGTTTTCAAGTGCATTAGACAATAATTTTAGAGAGGAAATGACAGGATTATTAAAGGAGCTAGGAAGAAAGCAAAGTTTAGTAGCAAAATATCAAGTGTCTTTATTTGCCATCAATCCACAAATGAGTGGGGATATCACAGAGGCCCAGAGAACGGTTTCACAGACAGTTGTAGTTAAGAATTTTCAGAGATGAGCTTCAGACAGCATGAATCATTTCACGTGCAAATCCAGATCTCAAAGCCAGTGTGTTACCCTCATAGAAAAACTGAGGAGGAGTGGCCATGTGATCAGCTTAGATGGCCACTGTTGTCTGCTAATGACACCTCGTAGTGAGGACTGGGAACACAGCAATACCCACTAGGGCTTATAGTCCCAGGTTCCGAGGAAGAGCTCCCTGACTGGTAGTATTCCTTGCTTCATACAGTCGCACCCTTTGGGGCTTGGGCACCCACTTCTTACACAAAGGTTGTGCTCTAAATCTAACTAAGAGCTGATGTAACCAAAATGAAAAGCAGATATCTCAAATATGGACTGAGGATTCATGTTGGAAAACAAAGATGAATGAAACAAACTTTATTTTCACAGTTCTTGCTAATTTTATTTATTTTAATTTTAATTGGAGTATAGTTGATTTATTGTGTTAATTTCTGCTGTACAGCAAAGTGACAGTTATACACATACACGCATTCTTTTTTATATTATTTTCCATATGGTTTATCCCAGGATATTGAATATAGATCCCTGTGCCATACAGTAGGACCTTGTTATTTATCCATTCTATATGTGGCAGTTTGCATCTACTAACCCCAAACTCCCAGGCCATCCCTTCCACTCCCCTCCCTACCTCCGCCTCTTTGGTAAACCACATATCTCTTCTCTGTGTTTCTGAGTCTGTTTTTATTTTGTAGATAGGTTCATTTGTGCTACATTTTAAAATTCACATATAAGTGATATATCATTTAGTATTTGTCTATTTCCGACCTACTTCACTTAGTATGATCATCTCTAGTTCCATCTATGTTGCTGTGAACGGCATTCAGTCAGTGACATCATGTCCGTAGTTTGAAATGGGCCGTGACAGCTGACTTCATTTGCACCACAGAAACAGACAAACATAGTATCAGTACTTGAGGGCTTCCCTGGTGACCTAGTGGTTAAGAATCTGCCTACCAATGCAGGGGACATGGGTTCAATACCTGGGCTGGGAAGATTCCGCATGCCGTGGAGCAACTGAGCCTGCAGTGAAGAGTAGTCCCCGCTCCCCACAACTCGAGAAAGGCTGCACGCAGCAATGAAGACCCTGTGCAGCCAAAAACAAATAAACAAATCTTTAAAAAGAAGTCAGGACTTGAGCTTTATTGATTTTTCTAGACTTAGGAAAGTAATGGAGAAAGTATTAATAATTCAGATTGAACTTAAAAGTACATCAAGTCTGTAGTCATTACATTGTAAATGGAACAGAAAAATGTGGAAATATTCTTCCAATATTTAAGAACTATTATCTAATTCAGCAAAGTTGTTCACATCACTGACAAATGAGTTGAGTTCAGACACACCTCTTCATTGTTTCAGTTTCAGCTTACTCATTAATATAAAGAAAAATATTAACTAACATTCAGGTTGAAATTATAGTCATTAGTTGCAAATTGCTGTTGTCTACTGGTATGAGAATTAAGCAAAAATCAATTTTTTCTCATCATCTCCACTGTTTTGATTCTGTTCTTTTTTTCCTATACTCTAATTAACACATTAATGGAATATGAGGCTTTGTTACTCTCATGTTCTCTGTCTCTCTGTTTAGTTTTTATACTTTTTGAGTGATTTCTTCAACTTCATCTTCCTTCTATTGAATTTTTATTTTTTCTTTTATTATTTATTATTATTATTTTACTCTACAATATTGTATTGGTTTTGCCATACATCAACATGAATCCGCCACGGGTGTACACATGTTCCCCATCCTGAACCTCCCTCCCACCTGCCTCCCTGTACCATCCCTCTGGGTCATCCCAGTGCACCAGCCCTGAGCATCCTGTATCCTGCATTGAACCTGGACTGGTGATTCATTTCATATATGATAGTATACATGTTTCAATGCCATTCTCCCAAATCATCCCACCCTCTCCCTCTCCCACAGAGTCCAAAAGACTGTTTTATACATCTGTGTCTCTTTTGCTGTCTCGCATACAGGGTTAGCGTTACCATCTTTCTAAATTCCATATATATGTGTTAGTATACTGTATTGGTGTTTTTTCTTTCTGGCTTACTTCACTCTGTATAATAGGCTCCAGTTTCATCCACCTCATTAGAACTGATTCAAATATATTCTTTTTAATGCCTGAGTAATACTCCATTTGTATATGTACCACAGCTTTCTTATCCATTCATCTGCTGATGGACATCTAGGTGGCTTCCATGTCCTGGCTATTATAAACAGTGCTGCGATGAACATTAGGGTACACGTGTCTCTTTCAATTCTGGTTTCCTCAGTGTGTATGCCCAGCAGTGGGATTGTTGGGTCATAAGCAGAAGGCAATAGCACCCCACTCCAGTACTCTTGCCTGGAAAATCCCATGGACAAGGGAGCCTGGTGGGCTGGAGTCCACAGGATCGCTAAGAGTCAGACACGACTGAGCGAGTTCACTTTCACTTTTCGCTTTCCTGCGTTGGAGAAGGAAATGGCAACCCACTCCAGTGTTCTTGCCTGGAGAATCCCAGGGACGGGGGAACCTGGTGGGCTGCCGTCTATGGGGTCGCACAGAGTCGGACACAACTGGGGCGACTTAGCAGCAGCAGCAAGGCAGTTCTATTTCCAGTTTTTTAAGGAATCTCCACACTGTTCTCCAGAATTTTTAAAATTTAATGATCATTTTAAATTGCCAAGATTTCTTTCTTGTTTTCTCTAATTCTACCACATTTGCAGCATCCTTTTCTTGTTTTAGAGGTATAATTTTGATTTTTCAGATAGTTCTGAATATGCAAAGGGGTATTCTTTTAATTTGTCCACCGTTCTCTGAATTATTTGTCTCTTGTCAGATTGATTTCTCTGTTTAATTTGGTCCTTCTGTTTTCTTGTTTCAGTCTCTTCTCCAGTCTCTAGTGGTCTTTGGTTGCTCATTTATATTTTAAAATGAGGCAATAGGAAAGCCTGTTACTTGGGAGCTTGGCTGTGTGAATGAACTTGTTGAACAACAGTCTTTGTCTTCAGGTGAGCAGTTGGAGATCAGCCAGTTCGAAATGCAGGGATCCTGCATTGTTATCTTCTTGTCTCCAGGCAGGTTAGTCAATTTCCTTAGAGAAGTAGCTCCCTTTCTAACCTTGAGGTTAAACACCGATATTCTATTACCAGGGGCAGGCAGGGTGATGATTCTACGTGCAGACTCCTGTTTTCTGCCACGCTTCATTTTTGCCCTCTTGTGCTATGCTCAGTCACGTCCAACTCTTTGCAGCCCCACAGATGGTAGCCCCCCGGGCTCCTCTGTCCTTGGGATTTCCTGGGCAAGAATACTGGAGTGGGGTGCCATTTCTTACTTTAGGGGGTCTTCCCAACCCAGGGATCAAACCTGTGTCTCTTGAGTTTCTTGCATTAACAGGCAGATTCTTTACCACTAGCTGCACTTGAAATCTCTCAGTTTCTCCAAACCTATCAGTTGCCTCCTCGTTGCAGGCCACATGTTGGGTATGTCAAGAAACAGTTTCCTACATCCTGCTTCATCAGTTACTGCTCTATTTCCTGGTTTTTATCTACAGAAATTTCTGGAAATTCTCATCACTTCATGGCCTTCTTCATATTCACTACCTTGGAACAAAAAGTTCAATTCATTTTTAACACTGTTTTAGACTTCATGCATAATGCTGTTTCCTTTGGGAAGGGTAAGAAGAGTTATGGGTATAGGAATGTTGTCATTTTTTTTAAAGACCTGAGCTAATATTACTGTAAGTATTGGTTCATGAAAGCCTTCTCTCTTGTTTTCTTAAATGTATTTATTTCCATTCCTCACTTCTCTTCCTCTCCTTCCATCAGGCAGTCATTTTACTGCAGTATATTACCATAAAATAACAATGTATGTCTCCCAGTAAAATATGTTTTATTATTCTTTGTGAACTCATTTTTAATCTATACAAATGATGTTGCATTGAAGATCTTATTCTCATTTTTACTTTTTTTGGTCAGCTCAGGCTTATTAATTATATTTTCAGAAATGCTTACATCTCTATTATTTTTTCATCTGCTTGATCTATCAGTTAAAATCTCTAACTATAGTTAGTATCTATTTCTGTTAGTTTAATATATATTTGAGACTATTTTGTGAAGTGCTTATATGTGAATGGCTGTATCATTTTGTATTTATTGATATGTCATTCCTTACTAATTTTAATTCCATTTTTATTTGAATTTTTATTTTGTCAGATATTAAAATTGCTGCCTCAAGTTTCCTTTAAATTTGTATTTTTGCCTGGTATATCTTTTTCTATCCTTCTATTTCTAACTTTTCGGTGCCTTTCTGTTTTGTTTTGTTTCTCAAGAAATGATCATTTATTTCTCTTGTTCTTTTCCTTCCCACTGTGTGACATGTTTGAATCAGCTTCTAGATATTTAGAAAGGGCTTAAAGCCAGGGGGAAAAATGATTTTTCAGAGTAAATTCACTGCACTGACCTCTGCTGTTCCTGACATTTGTTTGATAACCATGGGATGTTTTCAAAATTGTATGAGCAAAACACTAACAAAGAGATCATGCCCATTTGGATTCAAGTTGAAAGATGCTTTTCTGTGTAAAATGTGTATTTTATATATGATGTCTTTCTTTTAATCCTCTCTGTTTTTGAATTAGTAACTATGATGGCTAATTCATGTGTCAACTTTGATTAGGCCACAGAGTGCCCGGATGCTGACCAAACATTATTCTGGATGTGTCTGTGAGGGTTTTTTTCAGAAAAGGTTAATATTCGACTCAGTAGACTGAGTAAAGCAGATTGCCCTCTGTGGGTGGGTCTCATTCAATCAACCCTCCAGAAAGTGAGAGGGAATTTCCTTCTGTCTGACTATCTTGAGCTAGAATTTTTTTTCCCCTGCCTTTGGACTGGAACTGAAATAATGTCTCTTCTTGGGTCTCATAACTACTGAATCTATTCTAGAGCTACACCATTGGTTCTCCCGGGTTCTTGGATCACTGGCTGTAGATCTAGGGACTTGTCAGCCTCCAAAATCACATGAACCAAGTCCTTACAATCAATCTATCTATATAGCATCTATCTATCTGTCTGACTTCCCTGGTGGCTCAGATGATAAAGAATCGCCCTGCAATGCAGGAGACCCAGGTTCAATCCCTGGGTCTGGAAGATCCCCTGGAGAAGGAAATGGCAACCCACTCCATTATTTTTGCTTGGAGAATTCCATGGACAGAGAGACCTGGTAGGCTACAATCCATAGGGTCACAAAGCATCAGACATGACTGAGCGACTAACACACACAGCTGTCTGTCTGACCTATTTATTCTGTTTCTCTGGCAAACTCTAACACAGTAACTTTACCATTTACATCTACCTTAATTAATATTACATTAGGATTTGTTTCTTTCCTGGCATTTCAACTATTTTTTTTTTTCTTCTCTCCTGCTTTCCTTTGAGTGGAAAAAATTTTCTTCTCATGAAGCAAGTATATTCTACAGACTGCCTCTCTAGTCCATGTTTTATCAATAGAATGCTTCCTGATTTTTAATATCCAAATGTTACAGTACATAAATATATAACAATACAACTTTGGGGGGCTGATGTTTGTGTAGGAAAAAAGATTGTATTTACATTCCCTAAATTCAGTACAGTATTTTTTAACATGGAAGGAAGTAGTGAGTTGCATTCCCAATAAGTAAGATGTCCAAATCATGTGTAGACATTTTGAAAAGTACACTAAGTGCCAAGTAAGGGTACATGTGCTCCAGATGTTGCAGAAACAGAAGAGGAAACACAAATTTCAAAGCTGTAAAGCATATGTTGGAGTGTGAGACCTAGCAGAGAGGAGAGAGGTCATTTCAGGCAAGACACACAACCAGCAGAGCTCAAGAAACTGGCATGAGGTCATCCTGGACACAGGATAAAGCTCAGGCTGCAGACGATGGCAGAAAGAAGTGTAAGAGTCTACGTTCTGAACCATTGACCTCATGCCCAAGCTTGGCTCTCATAGCACTGAACGCCAGGCTTTTTCATATCACAGTTCCACCCTGGAAGGTTCTGGAAGATTACCCTCCAGAGAAAGTGATCAGCCACAAAGAAGAAATTTCAGACACTTTAATTGGGGAGGGTTGCCAAAAAGAGGCTGGGACCCCATTCAATTACCCTTCAGAAAATACCATCAGAACAATCCTCCGCCACTCAGAGCTTCCAATCAGTATTTATCAAAATGATCATATGGCTTTTCACCTTTCGTTTGTTACAATAGAACTCTTTTAACCAACTTATGTTTAACTGACCAATACTCACCTTCTCTCAGGAAAAAATCCTGACAAATGTTTATAGTATATTGTCTCCTCATGGCTGATAGGCTACTTTCTAATATAATTACATACCTCTGTTGCTACAGATTGAGTTATTTGCTTGTTTTCTGTCCCCAAATTGCCTTTTGCCACCTGTGCTTGTTAGTTTGAATATTTGATTTAATAAAAAAATTTCATAATTTGGCAAGATATAAGCATGAAACAGAAGAGCTATTGATATTGTTTGGTGTAGGTAGAATTCTAAAGATTTTTTCCCCATGATTCTTATCCCCTGATAGTCAAACACTAATATAGGTACTGTTTTATAGGGGCTTCATGGATGGAATTAAGATTACTAATCAGCTAACCGTAGAATAGGGAGGTAGGGACTTCCCTGAGAGTTCAGAGGCTAAGACTTCATGCTCCCAATGCGGGCAGCCCAGGTTAAACCCCTGCTCAGGGAACTAGATCCCACAACTACAAGTCCGCATGCTGCAACAAAGATTGAAGATCCCATATGCCACAATTAGGACCTGACACAGCGAAATAAATAAATATATATATTTTAAATAAGCAGGGTATCTTGGATTTTCCAGATGGCCCAAGGTAATCTCTACTGCTAAGCTGCTAAATCGCTTCAGTCTGTCCGACTCTGCGCGACCCCATAGACGGTAGCCCACCAGGCTCCCCTGTCCCTGGGACTCTCCAGGCAAGGACACTGGAGTGGGTTGCCATTTCCTTCTCCAATGCATGAAAGTGGAAAGTGAAAGGGAAGTCACCCAGTCGTGTTCGACTCCCAACGACCCCATGGACTGCAGCCCGCCAGGCTCCTCCGTCCATGGGAGTTTCCAGGCAAGAGTACTGGAGTGGGTTGCCAGTGCCTTCTCCAAAAGTAATCTCATGAACCCTTAAAAGCAGAAGAGATGAGGTAAAAGAGGAGAGCAGAAAGACTGGAAGTGTGAGAAGAAGCCCTCACTATTGCTGGCTTTAAGACTGAGAAGAGACGTTGAGAGCCAGGGATGCGGGCAGTCTCTAGAAGATGAAAATGACCCCAGTCAACAGACCACCAGGAAACAGGACTTCAGTCCTACAACTTCACAGAAGTAAATTCTGCCAATAACACAAATAATTCTGGAAGTGATTCACCTGTAAGAGCCTCCAGTAGGGAATGAAGACCTGCCAACACTTCGATTTCAGCCTTGCGGGGCTCTGAGCAGAGCTTAGTGAGCTCTGCCCAAAGACGTATGAGACAGTAAGTGGGCCTTGTGTAAAGCAACCCCGGTGGGCGTAATTTGTTTCAGCAGCAATAGGAACTAATACACTATTGATAACTAAATGTATGACCTTGAAAAGGTGAGTCGGTGAGATGAGATGCTGAAAAAAGTTATTTTTGAATGTGATATGACCGTGACAATTGTAGAAGACTGGACAGTTCAGTTCAGTTGCTCAGTCGTGTCCAGCTCTTTGGGACCCTATGGACGGCAGCATAGAAGACTGGACAGAAGATTGTAAAGTCCTGCAGAATAATACATTACATCTGCTTCACAAATGCCCTTTATGCTTTGTTCCACTTTAATAGCACCCAAATTAGAATTTGAGGGCAATAAGTGATGTGTATGGCTTATGTTGGAGAAGGCAATGGCACCCCACTCCAGTACTCTTGCCTGGAAAATCCCATGGATGGAGGAGCCTGGTAGTTTGCAGTCCATGGGGTTGCTAAGAGTCAGACACGACTGAGCGACTTCGCTTTCACTTTTCACTTTCATGCATTGGAGAAGGAAATGGCAACCTACTCCAGTGTTCTTGCCTAGAGAATCCCAGGGACAGAGGAGCCTAGTGGGCTGCTGTCTATGGGGTCGCACAGAGACAGACACGACTGAAGCGACTTAGCAGCAGCAGCAGCAGCAGCATGGCTTATGTAGGATGGACAGCTCAGAAATCCAGTGATCTATACTAAAAGAAAAGGACTTACTCTACATGTAAAGACTGATGTTAAATATATGCAGTTTCAAATTAGCCATATAAATTTATCTCTACTAAAAGATGATGCTGTTAAAGTGCTGCCCTCAATGTGCCTGCAAATTTGGAAAACTCAGCAATGGCCACAGGACTGGAAAAGGTCAGTTTTCATTCCAATCCCAAAGAAAGGCAATGCCAAAGAATCTTCTCATTTCACGTGGTAGCAAAGTAATGCTCAAAATTCTCCAAGCTAGGCTTCAACAGTACATGAACCAAGAACTTCCAAATGTTCAAACTGGATTTCGAAAAGGCAGAGGAACCAGAGATCAAATCGCCAACATCTGCTGGATCCTTGAAAAAGCAAGAGAGTTCCAGAAAAATATCTACTTCTGCCTTATTGACTATACTAAAGTTTTTGACTGTGTGGATCACAACCAATTTGAAAAATCCTTGAAGAGATGGGAATACTAGGCCACCTTATGTGCCTCCTAAGGACTCTGTAGGCAGGTCAAGAAGCAACAGTTAGAACTGGTCGTGGAACAACAGACTGGTTCCAAATTGGGAAAGGAAAATGTCAAGGCTGTATATTATCACCTTGCTTATTTAACTTATATGCAGAGTATATCATGAGAAATACTGGAGTGGATGAAGCACAAGCTAGAATCAAGTTTGCAAGGAGAAATATCAATAACCTCAGATACCCAGATGACACTACCTTTATGGCAGAAAGTGAAGAGGAACTAAAGAGCCTCTTGATGAAAGTGAAAGAGGAGAGTGAAAAAAAAAAAACTGGCTTAAAACTCAACATTCAAAAACTAAGATCATGGCATCCAGTCCCATCACTTTGTGGCAAATAGATGGGGAAACAATGGAAACAGTGAGAGACTTTATATTCTTGGGCTCCCAAATCACTGCAGATGATGACTGCAGCCACGAAATTAAAAAACGCTTGCTCCTTGGGAGAAAAGCTATGACAAACCTAGACACCATATTAAAAAAGCAGAGACATTACTTTGCTGACAAGGGTCCATCTAGTCAAAGGTATGGTTTTTCCAGTAGTCATGTATGGATGTGAGAGTTGGACCATAAAGAAAGCTGAGCACTGAAGAAGTGATGGTTCTGAACTGTGGTGTTGGAGAAGACTCTTGAAGGTCCCTTGGACTGCAAGGAGATCCAACCAGTCAATCCTAAAGGAAATTCAGTCCTGAATATTCATTGGAAGGACTGAGGCTGAAGCTGAAATTCCAATACTTTGGCCACCTGATGTGAAGAACTGACTCATTGGAAAAGACCCTGATACTGGGAAAGATTTAAGGTGGGAGAAGGGGACAACAGAGGATGAGAGGGTTGGATGGCATCACCAACTCGATGGACATGAGTTTAAGGAAGCCCCAGGAATTGATGATGGACAGGGAAGCCCAGTGTGCTGCAGTCCATGGGGCTGCAAAGAGTTGGACATGACTGAATGACTGAACTGAACTGAACTCATGTATATGTGTTAAGTTAAAGCAAAATGGATAAAGTGTCTATATGTCATTTTTTAAAGATTCCATGCTTTAAGCAAGATTTTAAATTGACAGACAAATTCTGACTGCCTCTGATAAGAGAACTTCTCCTGTAAGCCAATGAATCATCAACTGCTTTCCTAAAGTTCTAGGCTTCTGTTGTTACTGGCTATACTGCTGCTGCTTCTGCTGCTAAGTCGCTTCAGTCGTGTCTGACTCTGTGCGATCCCATAGACGGCAGCCCACTAGGCTCCCCTTCCCTGGGATTCTCCAGGCAAGAATACTGGAGTGGGTTGCCATTTCCTTCTCCAATGCACGAAAGTAAAAAGTGAAAGTGAAGTCGCTCAGTCGTGTCCGACTCCTAGCAACCCAATGAATTGCAGCCTACCAGGCTCCTCCATCCATGGGATTTTCCAGGCAAGAGTACTGGAGTGGGTTGCCATTGCCTTCTCCACTGGCTATACTAGGTGTGTGTAATGATGTCTTTCAGTATGAACTCTCTGCAGAATGATACCTGTTACCCTGGGGGGAGGGGGAAGGAGCAGAGGGGGTGCTTTCCTTTCCTGTGGCTCCGTCTGCAGGTCCCTGTGCTGTGTGAGATAGCTTCACTGGATGCCATGAATTTTCAGTTGCCAAATCAGATAGGACCTGAAGTAATTTCCCCACTGCACAGTCCTTGAATTACTGAGATGACACGTTCCTGGCTTCAGCATTTGAGGTTTTTACTGTCTCTGGGACTGCAAACTGAAATGCTTTTGGGGTGAGGCAGGTAACCTAAATAAGAAAACCAGGAGAGAGAGAGTGACATGAACGGGTGTAAGTAACAGGGAATGGGAAGTCCAGCGAGAAACCAAAGTGAGCGCTAAAAAAGGAGTAAAGTGCCTGTTATGACTGTGTTACTGTTGTTCATTTGCTAAGCTGTGTCCGACTCTGCAACCCCATGGACTGCAGCACACCAGGCTCCTCTGTCCTTCACTATCTCCCAGAGTTTGCTCAAAGTCATGTCCATTTGAGTCAATGTTAGTGATTGTTGATGCTAATTTCATGCCCACTACCAGTTGCCTTTTATATCTCCTTTTTAATTTTCATTTTTAATGGGCATTTTACATACAATAGTATAAACAATTTTGTGAAAGACTAAAAGGTATATTAATTACAAGTAGTTTCTTAAAGTAAAGTTGTATTTTGTAATATAGCAGAACATTTCCCCCAACATTTTAGTAAATAACTAATAAGCTATTTTGTCACTACACTGTACTGTCATACAGAGAAGGAACTAGAGTGTCTGAGAGGACTTACACATTTTTGTAGAGAGAAAGTTGAGAAAAGGAAAGATAAGGGGAAATTGAAGAAGGTAGAAATAAAAATTAAGAAACAAGAGCAAAATAAGAATTTTGAGAGGCAATTAGAAAAAAGCCTGGGAGGTGGGGTTCAGGATGGGGAACATGTGTACACCCGTGGCGGATTCATGTTGATGTATGGCAAAGCCAATATAATATTGTAAAATAATTAGCCTCCAATTAAAATAAATAAATTTATATTTTAAAAAGCCTTTGAAATATGAAATAGGCTTCCGCAATGGCTCAGCAGGTAAAGGATCTGCCTGCAGATTCATGTTGATGTATGGCAAGACCAATACAGTATTGTAAAGTAAAATAAAGTAAAAGAAAAAAAAAAAGAATCCGCCTGCAGTGCAAGAGATACAGGAGGCACAGTTTTGATCTTTGGGTCAGAAAGATCCTCTGGAGGAGGGCATGGCAACCCACTCCAATATTCTTGCCTGAAAAATCTCATGTACAGAGGAGCCTGGTGGGCTACAGTCCCAAGGGTCCCATAGAGTCAGATAAGACTGCGTGACTAAGTACACACACAATTTGAAAGAGAAAAGAGGCCTTTGACATTTGTTTTCACTAACTTGGAAATACAGTTTTCTAGATTGTAGATACACAGTCTGCTCAAAAGTAAGTTCAAATTATATTCAATGACTTTTTAAATACTGTTTTATACCCTGCAGAGGGTCATGAAAATTTTTCATGTGCTTTTGAAGAATTCTTCTTAAGAGATTCTTTTCTAATCATTGATGAGAAATTAATTTTAAATGACTTCTGAATCCCTTTGAGGAAAAGCTGCATATATTCTTTAGCACAGCTCAATTGCATTAGAACATTAGCACAGAGATTTTTGGCAGAGTAAAAATCTAGTGTATTTTGACTACTTCAGTGTTAAAAGTTTTAAGGTGAGGTTTCATTTTGTTCTACAAAGTCTGCCAAACCCCAACTAAAACAAAGCAAATAGGCCAGCAGTATAAAATTAGATACTAGTTATATATCTTTTTTTTTCATGAAACCTACTGTAAGTAGATAATTGTATAAGAAAATTACAGAGTTGCAGTGTTGATAAGAAATTTAAAACTATGTAACTAACTTTCTGAAATGCATCAGAACCAAAAGTCCAGAAAGAGTTCATCTTCACAGTTCAAAGCAAACAATAACCAAAGGATCTAAAAGTTAATTCACTTATTACATTATGTTTTGGAGAGTTACTGAATTTTCTGAAGATTAAAGATATTGAAACAAGTATTTCAGGCACTGTCTTGTGATGTTATGTGGTTCAAAGCAGGATGTGATTAGGAGGGATTTTTTTTTCACTAATAGGAAACAGAGGCAAGAATATCTAGAAAGACGTTAGAATTATTGCAAATTGGCAACTTATTCCTGAATTGATTATTAATATTGAGGATAAAAATATTTGATAGTGTAATCTTTTACCAAGGTGAAAATGAAATGTTGCTTATAGTGGGGGATTTTAGATTTTGACATTTTGTAACTTGTGTGCATGTAAACAAGACTGTTTCACCATAAGTATTGGGTTGTTGAGGACTTATTTTAGGCAGTCAGCCAGGACAGGAAATAAAAGATTAGAGTCATGTCAACGTCAAATGCCTACAGGGGCCAGGCAGAGGACACAGTAGATGAGGGTGACCTGGTGTGAGAACAAGGGGAACTCTGGAGAGGGACCACCTGGGAGTGTGTGTTTCATCTGCAGGAGACAGCTATTGACATCTGGGAAAGTGGGTGACAGGATCTTCAAAATTTTTAAAATGATTTTAGATGTTTGGATTTTATGTGACATCTCTTGATGTTTAACTCAGCAAATAATGTCATCTACAATCAAGCCCCTGGGTAGCAAAATGTCAAATAGCAAAAACGAACAACTCAAGAGGTAGATGGACCACAAATGACCTAGCATATATCTGTTGTTTAATAATAAGGGGGCGGGGATCAAGCATGAAACTGGTCATTTAACCAAACACAAACCTGCAGAAGATTGTGTGAATAAAGTCATGTTTTTACTTAGCCTTCCTTGAGCAATTTGAACATGGAGTGAAATCTCAGCATTTGTGAATCTGATTTCCTGTTTCAAATACTTGGGTTTTAGGAGATGGCTCCAGCCTCTTTCTCTGAGTTATGATCCTGCTTTTCCTGCATTTCCACTCACAGTAGAAGAGAGGGGAATGGACCTGCAGAGATACTGTGACTCACTGCAGGAACATCCTCTCACAGCGCTTTTGAATACAAAGTTACAAAAGGGAAAGTTTTCAAGGACCTCTAGCTGAGTTGTTAAATACAGCACTTGAAATATATAGTAGGGATGCTCTAATCGTGGGCTTCCCAGGTGGTGCTAGTGGTAGAGAACCCGCCTGCCAATAGAAGGCATAGAGACGCAAGATTGATCCCTGGGTCAGGAAGATCCCCTGGAGGAGGGCATGGCAACCCACTCCAGTATTCTTGCCTGGAGAATTCCATGGACAGAGGAGCCTGGCGGGCTACAGCCCAGAGGGTTGCAAAGAGTTGGATACTACTGAAGCGAGTTAGCACACATACAGTAACCATAACAACAGTGCATTAAGAAGTTGAGTTCTTTGCACTTTCTGAATTTTAAACATATATTATTCTAAAATCAGAAATAAATGCTTATTTTTAAAGTGTAATCGGTAGACATACATACTATCCAAGCACATACAGCACATACAATCCAAGCATTAAGTATGTAAACAGCTTAGAGAAACAGTTTTCCTGGACACTCTGGCCACTAAATGTTCATTTATCCCACCCTTAACCCCTGAGCTTCTCAGGTTTCCTGAATTCCACTGACCTTGGTCTCTTTGCAGACCCACTCTGGATGCCTTTGTCATCTGAGAACAAGTTTCCTCTCATCTTGGGCCTGGATTTCTCCATGAGCTCTGGCCAGTGTGGGTGAGAAATTCCTTTAAGATCCGCCCTAGTGATATTCCCTGTGTCCTCTTTGAGACCACTGTGCATTTTCTTCTCTTCTGATGTAAGAATCATTCATTCAGTTTCTGTTATTATCCTGGTTATTCTTCAGTTTTTAGTTAAGCGTATGTAATTTGGCAAAGTCTGAGTTCATAAACATTGCCACATCTTTCTCACTGTCTTGACTCTGACCGTTCTGTCCCCAGCTTACATATTGCCTGATGTTTTAGTCTCACTTTTTAATATATCCCAAGTAGTTGCTGTTATCATTCTTATTTTTTTCTTAATACTTATTTATTATTTCTTTGGCTGCCTTGGGTCTTAGTTGTGGCATGCAGAATCTTCATTCCTGTGCATGGACTCTGGTTGTGGCTCGCAGGCTCAGTAGTTATGCTGTGCTGGCTTAGTTGGTCCCTGGCATGTGGGATCTCAGCCCCCTGACCGGGGATGGAACCCGGGTCCCCTCCATTGCAAGGTGGATTCTTAACTTCTGGACCACCAGGGAAGCCCCTATTGTTCTTATATGATCTATACAATCATATAAAATTTGATTGTTTGGATTTTCCCCTGTTTACTACTTTTTTTGTTCAGCATTACTTTAAAAAATTTTTTAATTTACTTGTTTTTAATTGGAGGAGAATTGCTTTACAATATTGTGATGGTTTCTGGCATATATTAATATAAATTGACCAAAGATATGTGTATGTCCCCTCCCTTTTAAACCTCCTTCCCACCTCCCATCCCATTCCGCCCCTCTAGGTTGTCACAGAGCACTGGATTTGAGCTCCTTACATCATACAGTAAATTGCCACTGGCTGTCTAATTTTACATAGGCTAATGGATATATTTCAGTGCTACTCACTCAGTTCATCCCATCCTCTCTTCCTCCCCCAGCCTCTGTGTGCACAAGTCTGTTCTCTCTGTCTATGTCTCTATTGCTGCCCTGCAGATGGGTTCATCAGTACTATCTCTATAGATTCTATATACATGCATTAATATATGAGATTGGTCTTTCTCTTTCTGACTTACTTCATTCTGTAATGAAGGCTCTAGGTTCATCCACCTTATTAGAACTGAGCCAAATGCATTCCTTTTTATGGCTGGGTAATATCCTATTGTGTATATGTACCACAAATTCTTTATCCGTCCATTTGTTGATGGCCATCTAGGTTGCTTCCATACCCTAGCTATTGTAAATAGTGCTGCGATGAACACTGGGGTACATGTGTCCTTTCCAATTACGTTTTTTTCAGGGTATATGCCCAGTAGTGGGATTCCTAGGTCATATGGTAGTTTTATCCCTAGTTTTTAAAGGACTCTCCATACTGTTCTCCATCGTGGCTGTATCAATTTGATACCAAACAATAGTACAAGAGGGTTCCCTTTTCTCCACACCCTCTGCAGCAATTATTGTTTGTAGATTTTTGTTGATCCCTGTGAATTGGTATCTCACTGTAGTTTTGATTTGCATTTCTCTAATAATGAGTGATGTTGAGTATCTTTTCGTGTGTTTACTAGTGATCTGTATGTCTTCTTCGGAGAAATGTCTATTTAGGTCTTCTGCCCACTTTTTGATTGCGTTGTTTGTTTTTCTGGTATTGAGCTGAATGAGCTGCTTATATATTTTGAAGATTAATCCTTTGTCAGTTGTTTCATTTGCTATTATTTTCTCCCATTCTGAGGGTTGTTTTTTTACCTCATTTATAGTTTTCTTCACTGTGCAAAAGCTTTTAAGTTTAATTAGGTCCCATTTGTTTATTTTTGTTTTTATTTCCATTACTCTGGGAGGTGGGTCATAGAGGATCTTGCTGTGATTTAGGTCAAAGAGTGTTCTGCCTATGTTTTCCTCTAAGAGTTTTAGTTTCTGGTCTTACATTTAGGTCTTTAATCCGTTTTGAGTTTATCTTTGTGTATGGTGTTAGGAAGTGTTCTACTTTCATTCTTTCACACATAGCTGTCCAGTTTTCCCAGCACCACTTATTGAAGAGACTCTCATTTCTCCATTTTATATTCTTGCCTCCTTTGTCAAAGATAAGGTGCCCATAGGTGTGTGGGTTTGTCTCTGGGCTTTCTGTCTTGTTCCACTGGTCTGTATTTCTGTCTTTGTGCCAGTACCATACTGTCTTGATGACTGTAGCTTTGTAGTATAGTCTGAAGTCCGGAAGGTTGATTCTTCTTTCTCAAAATTGCTTTGGCTATTTGAGGTCTTTTGTGTTTCCATACAAATTGTGAAACTTTTGTCATAGGTAGCTTGGTAGGGCTATCCTTGAACCTGTAGATTGCTTTGGGTAGCATAGTCATTTTCATGGTGTTGCTTCTTCCAGTCCAGGAACATGGTGTATCTCTCTCCACCGATCTATGCTGTCTGTAGTTTCTTTCATCAGTGTCTTACAGTTTTCTGTATACAGATCTTTGTCTCTTTAAGTAGGCTTATTCCTAGGTATTTCATTCTTTTTGTTGCACTGGTGAAAGGGATTATTTCCTTAATTTTTCTTTCTGATTTTTTATTGTTAGTGTATAAGAATACAAGGGATTTCTGTGTATTAATATTATATCCTGGGATTTTGCTATATTCATTGATTAGCTCTAGTCATTTTCTGGCGGCATATTTAGGGCTTTCTATGTATAGTATTATGTCATCTGTAAACAATGAGAGTTTTACTTCTTTTCCAATCTGGATTTCTTTTATTTCTTTTTCTTCTCTGATTGCTATGCTAGGACTTCCAAAACTAGGAATTCCTATGCTAGGACTGCCCAAAACACGTGGGCACCCGTGTGTTGTTCCTGATCTTAGAGGAAATGCTTTGAGTTTTTCATCATTGAGAATAATGTTTGCTGTGGGTTTCTTGTGTATGGCCTTTATTATGTTGAGGTATCTTCCTTCTATGCCTACTTTCTGGAGAGCTTTTATCATAAATGGGTGTTGAATTTTGTCTAAAGCTTTCTCTGCATCTATTTAGATGGTCATATGGTTTTTATCTTTCCGTTTGTTGATATGGTATATGACACTGATGCAAATCACTGCAGATGGTGACTGCAGCCATAAAATTAAAAGACACTTGCTTCTTGGAAGAAAAGCTATGACCAACCTCAGTTCAGTTCAGTTCAGTCGCTCAGTCGTGTCCGACTCTTTGCGACCCCATGAATCGCAGCACGCCAGGCCTCCTTGTCCATCACCAACTCCTGAAGTTCACTCAAACTCATGTCCATCGAGTCGGTGATGCCATCCAGCCATCTCATCCTCTGTCATCCCCTTCTCCTCCTGCCCCCAATCCCTCCCAGCATCAGAGTCTTTTCCAATCAGTCAACTCTTCTCATGAGGTGGCCAAACCTAGACAGCATATTAAAAAGCAGAGATATTACTTTGCCAACAAAGGTCCATCTAGTCAAAGCTATGGTTTTTCCAGTAGTCATGTATGGATGTGAGAGTTGGACTATAAAGAAAGCTGAGTGCCAAAGAATTTATGCTTTTGAACTGTGATGTTGGAGAAAACTCTTGAGGGTTCCTTGGACTGCAAGGAGATCAAACCAGTCCTAAAGGAAATCAGTCCTGAGTATTCACTGGAAGGACTGAGGCTGAAGCTGAAATTCCACTGCTTTGGCCACCTGATGTGAAGAACTGACTCATTGGAAGAGACCCTGATGCTGGGAAAGATTTAAGGTGGGAGAAGGCGATGAAAGAGGATGAGAGGGTTGGATGGCATCACCAACTCAATGAACATGAGTTTGAGCAAGCTCCAGGAGTTGGTGATGGACAGGGAAGCCTAGCATACTGCAGTCCATGGGGTCGCAAAGAGTCAGACACAACTGAGTGACTGAACTGATGACACTCATTGGTATGTGTATGTTGAAGAATCCTTGCATCCCTGGGATGAAGCCCGCTTGATCACAATGTATGATCCTTTTGATGTGTTGTTGGATTCTGTTTGCTAGAATTTTGTTGGGGATTTTAGCATCTATGTTTACAGTGATATTGGCCTGTAATTTTCCTTTTTTGTGGCATCATTGTCTAGTTTTGATATCAGGGTGATGGTGGCCTCATAGGATGAGTTTGGGAGTTTTTCTTCCTCTGCAATTTTCTCGAAGAGTTTGAGCAGGATAGGTGTTAGCTCTTCACTAAACTTTTGGTAGAATTCACCTGTGAAGCCAGCTGGACCTGAGTTTTGTTTGTTGTAAGATTTTTGATTACAGTTTCGATTTCTGTGCTTGCAATTGGTCTGTTCATATTTTCTGTTTCTTCCTGGTTCAATTTTGGATGGTTAAACTTTTCTAAGAATTTGTCCATTTCTTCCAGGGTTGTTCATTTTACTGGCATATAGTTGCTCAAGCAGGTTCTTATGATCCTTTGTATTTCTGTGTTGTCTGTTGTAACTTCTCCTTTTTCGTTTCTAATTTTATTGATTTGAGTCTTTTCCCTTTAATTCTTGATGAGTCTGGCTAATGGTTTGTCAATTTTGTTTATCTTCTCAAAGAACCAGCTTTTAGTTTTATTGATCTTTGCTATTGTCCCCTTCATTTCTTTTTCACTTATTTCTGTTCTGATTTTTATTATTTCTTTCCTTATACTACCTTTTGGGGGTTTTGTACTTCTCTTTTTAATTGCTTTGTATGTAAGGTTAGGTTGTTTATTTGATGTTTTCCTTGTTTCTTGAGGTAGGCTTATATTGCTGTAATCTTTCCTCTTAGTATTGCTTTTAGTGTATCCCATAGGTTTTGAGTTGTAGTATTTTCATTTCATTCGTTTCTAGGTATATTTTGATTTCCTTTTTTATTTTGTCAGTGATCTGTTGGTTATTTAGAAGTGTACTGTTTAGCCTCCATGTGTTTGTGCTGTTTGTAGGGTTTTTTTTTTCCCCCTGTAGTTGATATCTAATCTTATAGTGCTGTGGTCTGAAAAGATGTTTGAAATTATTTCAGTTTTTTTTAATTTATCAAGGCTTGGTTTGTAGCCCAAGATGTGATCTATCTGGGAGAAAGTTCCACGCTCACTTGAGAAAAAGGTGAAATCTACCGTTCTTGGATGAAATAGATACCGATTAGGTTCAGCTGGTCCAATGTATTGTTTAAAGCTTGTGTTCCCTTAGTAATTTTCTGTCTGAATGACTGGTTCACTGGTGTGAGTGGGGTGTTAAAGTCCTCAACTATTATCACGTTGCCATCGATTTTCCCTTTAATAGTTGTTAGCATTTGCTTTACGTATTGAGGTGCTCGTATGTTGGGTGCATATATAATTGTTATATCTTCTTCTTCGATTGATCTCTTGATCATTATCTAGTGTCCTTCCTTGTCTCTTTTAATGGTGTTTATTTTAAAGTCTATTTTATCTAATATGAGTACTGCTACTCCCACTTTCTTTTGATTTCTGTTTGCATGGACTATCTTTTTCCAGCCTTTTGGTTTTAGTCTATCTGTGTCTCTAGGTTTGAGGAGAGTCTCTTGCAGACAGCGTATATAGAGGTCTTGTTTTTGTATCCATTCAGCCAATCTGTTGGTTGGAACATCTAGTCCATTTACATTTAAGGTAATTATTGATATGTACAGTGCTATTACCATTTACTTTATTGTTTGGGGTTTGTTTGTGTAGGCCTTTTCTTTCCCTTGTGTCTCCTGTCTAAAAAATTTCCTTTAGCATTTGTTGTAAGGCTGGTTTGGTAGTGCTGAGTTCTCTTAACTTTTGCTTGTCTATAAAGTTTTTGATTTCTACTTTGAATCTGAATGTGATCCTTGTTGGATAGAATAATCTTGGTTGTAACTTTTTTTTTCTTTCATCACTATAAGTATATCCTGCCACACCCTTCTGGCCTGCAAAATTTCTGTTGAAAGATCAGCTGTCAGCCTTATGGGGATCCCCTTGTATGTTATTTGTTGTTTTTCCCTTGCTACTTTTAATATTTGTTCTTGTGTTTAATTTTCATTAGTTTGATTAATATGTGTCTTGGTGTGTTTCTCCTTGGGTTTATCCTCTATGAAACTCTCTGGGCTTCCTGGATTTGGGTGGCTTTCATTTTCCATGTTGCTGCTGCTGCTGCTGCCAAGTTACTTCAGTCATGTCTGACTCTGTGCAACCCCATAGACAGCAGCCCATCAGGCTCCTCTGTCCATAGAATTCTCTAGGCAAGAATACTGGAGTGAATTGCCATTTCCTTCTCCCTTTCCCATGTTAGGGAAGTTTTGAATGACATATTGAATGCAGCACTTTAGCAGCAGCATCTTTTAGGAATTTAAATAGCTCAGCTGGAGTTCTGTCCCCTTCACTAGCTTTGTTTAAAGAGCTGCAAATCACAGAAGTAGAAAACACACACTGGAGCCCCAGACTCCCTGGTGAGATAAGCCTCCTTGAGAATTGATCAGCTCTGCCTTTTTTTATCCCCACCCAGAGCCTTGGACTGAAACCTATACGCTTCCTCATCTCCCCCCACTGCTAGGTGGATGTTTTCTAGTTCTTCCCTTCCCCAAGGACATCACCCTTCAAGTTTGTAGCTATAGGCAGGGCTCCCAGTTCCAACTCTCTGCTGACTCTACTGTCCCCTTGTGGCCATCAAATCCCAAGGGCCCCAGTGTCCTCTGTAGGGACAGATGCCCCCATCCCAGCTACTGCAGCAGCAGTCTCAGCACTCACCTTGTAGTTTCAGATCTATCTTTCCTTTGGGCCTTTGGAGATTTCTCTAGCTTTCTCAGGAGTTCAGCTACATATTCAAGAAGGTGTTTGTTGCATTTTATCCAACAAAGGAGTTTGTAACAGGAAGGTTTTGATGTTTTCTAACGCCTTCAACTTTGACTACCTGATATGAAGAGCCAACTCAATGGAAAAGACCCTGATGCTGGGAAAGATTGAGGACAGGAGGAGAAGGAGCCGACGGAGGATGAGATGGTTGGATGGCATCACTGACTGAATGGATGTGAATTTGAGCAAACTCTGGGGGATAGTGAAGGACAGGGAAGCCTGATGTGCTTCAGTTCATGGGGTCTCAAAGAGTCGGACATGACTTATCAACTGAACAACAACAGACCTCCTCAGTGGTTCTGGAAATGGAAGGTCACACAGTTTCTCTATTCTTCCTTCTTTTTCTCTTTCTCCATAGGCTCTTTCAGACCAAAGACTCCCAAGTCTAGACTATGGACAGGAGTTCCAAGCTTGGTTTGACATCTTTCTTACACAGTAAATCCACTGCCGATCTCCTGGATTAAATATGTTATACCAGCTACAGTTAATCAGAGAGAACCAGAAGCCACCTCAGGGAATAGATTCCAGAGAAAGTATCCCAGTACTTCTTTTATTCTAATTCTCACAGGTTCATTTAGAAGTTTTTAAAAGTCTTTTGAAAAATTCATATGCCCCCTATTAGGGTTCTATCTCATCCATATTTTAGAGATTCCCAGAAGGTGGAAAGGCATATTAAAATGAGAGGTTTAGTTCACAAAGCTGCCCTTTGACATACTGCTTTGATTTGCTTACATTTACCTTGGCTGAGATTCATTATAAAAGAGAGCCTGACAATCCTGTTTGAGGGAATTTTGTTGTTATTATTGTTGTTAAGGTCAAGAAACATTGCTTTAGGGTGTTTCACTTTCATATAGATAAATTGGAATGACCCAGCTGAACACTAAAAACAAGGAAAAATATTGGGAGCTTTGAATTCGTAGGGTGAGGAGCAGAGGAAAGAAAGAGGGAGATGAGGTAGGATTTCAGCCAAGGGGCTGGCAGTGGATGGACGGGCTGAAACCTTAGGAGGAGCAGGCTTTGGGACATATAATGGTTAGGGGCCTGCCTGCAATTGGATGTCACGCTCAGAAGAGCAATTACATTTAATGATGGGACTGTTTAGAAAAACCAACAAGACTTGGTGAAGGCCCTGAGGGTAAGCAAGAGCTAAACGCTGTGTCACTTGCAGCCTTGAAGAGTCAAGGGAAGGGAACAGTGGCTAGGATCTGGGGAAAGCTGGAGCTAGAGGAGAGGGCCTTCTGCCAGGAATGCAAACCCTGGGAGGGACTGTAGGCATAAATGCCTAAGCTCTCTCTCCTTTGGTCTCTTGCTAGTGCCACCCATTGGCCTAACACCACTAGAGACAGAGGGCAAGGGAGCCCCATGGATGCAGTCAAAGGAGGTGGGCCTCTGAGGGCAAGGGGACTGTGGAGAAGGGTGGAGAGTGGCTGCAGAGAGGAAGGGAGACTGCCCAGCTCAGGTGGGACTGCCCCGCTGGTTGGAGAGCGTGAGGGTTAGTGTGGGGGCAGGGCAAATACATGGAGCCCCGACGCATAAACACATGCAGTCAACGCTCTTTGACTTCCTTCTTCCTTCTCCTGTTTCACAGCCTTGTTTCACACTGCATTCTGCTAATGCCTTTTCATGTCAAAAGAGTACTTTATTGACTGTTGAAAAGGCCCCAGTTGGGGAGCCTGTCTTCAGGAGGTGTAAATGCTTTCCCTATTCCCCACTTGCCCTTCCCAGCTCCATTTCTCATGGAAAGATGACAAAAATCAGTCTTGGTGACATCAGAGTGGCACTGAACAGTAGAGACAGTGGTGAATTGCCCTCATAAGGGTTAAAATATCAGGGCAAATCTAGAACTCCACCAACCTGGTCGTTTCCCCAGTGTCCGGAAGAATCGGGAACGTGGAAACCATAGGCTCTGACCACAGAATCAAGTGTATCCCAGGCCACCCGTGTCTAGGACACCCTCTCCAGTTTAATCTCTTGTGTCTCCCTTTTATCACTGACCTTTCCTTATCTGGTAGCTATCGAGGAAAGACAGCAAAAAGAAGAGGAAGAAGAAGAAGGAAAAGAGAGTGTGTGCCCTTGTCCTCTTCCTCTCTTAATCATTAAAATAATGTGCTTTGCACAGGGCCATGATCGCTCGGATTGGTCAGTGCAGGGCTCCAGAGCCAGCTTTCCATCACTTGTTGATTCAGTAACCATGGCCTGTAATGTTATTCTCAGCATTTGACAATGACATTACTCATAGTGATTGGTATCTTTGTGTGTGGCCATGGCGTATAGACTAAGGCTAGGCTGCTGTCCCTTTTGTAGGCTGCTCATGTAAAATCTAATTTCTAGTCTGTGGAAACAGCCACTAATTGAAGCATCTGGGGCAATTGGAGAGGCTGTCTCTTGTGCCCTGTGGGAGATTACTTCCCTTCACCCCATTTCTGGTTGATCTGCCTGCCCCCACTGTCATTTCACAGCTCATCACAGCTATGATGTTCCAATTCTGGTAACAATATACTAGTAGGATCAGGAGTGCAGAAATCACAGGCCCTGGCCCCAGGAACCAGTGCAGGGTCTTATACATAGGTGCTCAAAAACATCTGTTGAAAGCATAAATGGATGTTCTTCAGGTTCGCATTTACTCCCCTGAGGTGAAAGGGTATAATGATAATATGAGAATTTAAGAGCAATATTGGGGTAATTATTAACAGTATCAATTTACAGGGGTTTTTGAAAATGAACTACTATTTGTGAAAATGCCTGATAAAACCTTAAAGTCCTACACACATGTTAATTATTATCATCATATATAGATTCTGTGGATAACCAGTCTTTCTGAAAAGAGCATAAGATTTGGAGTCAGAACCTGCTTCCCCTTTCAGGGTCCCCAATTGTTGGACCTTGAAAATTTGTTCAAATTTGCTTTCTGAGCTTCATTCTTATTTTTTTTTAATGTAATATAATTGCTTTACAATGTTGTGTTAGTTTCTGCTGTACAATGAAGTGAATCAGCTATATATATACTATATCCCCTCTCTCTTGGACCTCCTTCCCTAGGTCATCACAGAGCACGAAGCTGAGCTCCCTGTGTTACATAGCAGCTTCCCACTAGCTATCTATTTTACACATGGTGGGAGAAGGCAATGGCAGCTCACTCCAGTACTCTTACCTGGCAAATCCCATGGACAGAGGAGCCTGGTGGGCTGCAGTCCATGGGGTCGTAAGAGTCGGACACGACTGAGCGACTTCCCTTTCACTTTTCACTTTCATGCATTGGAGAAGGAAATGGCAACCCACGCCAGTGTTCTTGCCTGGAGAATCCCAGGGACAGGGGAGCCTAGTGGGCTGCGTCTATGGGGTCGCACAGAGTCGGACACGACTGAAGCGACTTAGCAGCAGCAGCAGCAATGTATCTACGTCAATCCCAATCTCTAGTTCATCTCACCCTCCCCTTCCCCTGCTGTGTCCACAGGCCCTTTCTCTATATCTGCATCTCTATTTCTGCCTGGGAAATAGGTTTATCTGTACCGCTTTTCTAGGTTCCACATGTATGCGTTAATATGCAATATTTGTTCTTCTCTTTCTGACTTACTTCACTCCGTATGACAGACTTTAGGTCCATCTACATCTCTACAGATAACCCTATTTCATTGCTTTAGTGACTGAGTAGTATCCCACTGTGTAGATGTACCGTATCTTCTTTATTCATTCATCTGTCCTTGGACGTTTAGCTTGCTTCCATGTCCTGGCTATTGTAAATAGTGCTGCCTCATTCTTCTCATCTTTAAAGTGGATATTAATATTGTTCTTTCCTTCCATACACAGCTCAGAGAGTTGTTGCAAAATGCTTTGAAAGTTGTAAAGCACTGCTGCTGCTAAGTCGCTTCAGTCGTGTCCACTCTGTGTGACCCCATAGACAGCAGCCCACGAGGCTCCTCTATCCATGGGATTCTCCAGGCAAGAACACTGGAGTGGGTTGCCATTTCCTTCTCCAATGCATGAAAGTGAAAAGTGAAAGGGAAGTCGCTCAGTCGTGTCCGACTCTTAGTGACCCCATGGACTGCAGCCCACCAGGCTCCTCCGTCCATGGGATTTTCCAGGCAAGAGTACACAACTTAACTTAAATGTTGCATTTCATTTGTTTGATTAGTTAGCTCTGTGATCCAGTGGACAGAATGTCAACAGGATACATACTATTACTCCTAGGTATGATAATAAATTTGACACTATACACGTCTCATAAAAAGTATCCATTTGGGGCCAAGGCCATACGGTTGTTGAAACTATGGACCACTCAAGGGTGGATGCCACTGCCTTGCTGCCAAAATGGAAAATTCCAGCCAGCAGAGCCAATGGAATTAAATCTGTGCATAACTCCTAATGTACCATCAGGAAACCACTCTCCCATCCAGCTCTTTCCGTGACTTCTAATGGATAGCAGAAATTTGCATTCCCTGAAGGGTTTAAAAGTAACAACAGCAGACAGAGAATCAGAAGCTGGGTTCAAGACCCAATTGTCGTATTTTCTGGCTGTGTGAGGCAGACAAGTCATTTATCATTGCTTAGCTGGAAATAGAGAATAATGAAATTTATTCTGCCGGACTGTTAGGAGGCTAAAATAAGTTTGTGTATGTAATGTCATTTTGTAGACTGGAAAGCACTAAACAAATGTGAGTATTAGTATTCTTCCCAGACACTGAGGGAGATGCTACTGGGTGGTAAAATCTCCTCACACTTAAAAAGCAGAAGCAGAAAAGAAAAACAAGCAAAAGTCCTAGGTAATTGGCAAACTGGTTTTACCAGCTTCTGAATCACATGGACTTGGCCAGGCCAGGTCCAGTATAGAGCCCCTCTGGCCCCTTCAGTAGCTGGGAAAAGGGGTCTATGAGGAAACGGAAGGGGTTATTTCCTCTAGAGAAAAGATCCATGGGAGGGAAGCTAATGACCTCCAAGTACACCCAGGATGACGGTGGAAAATGTGGCCAGCAGCTGTGTGCCATTTTCACAGAAAACGACTTGCAGGTGGCCAGGATGAGGATCTATTGGGGTCAGCAGGATGGGAGATCTCTGTACCTGGAGCGAGGGGGCAGGCCAAAACCAACACCAGAGGGACTGTGACCTGGTTATGTCTTCAAGCTGATGGCCCCTCCCAGACCCAGTCTAGGGGGCAGACGCTGTCATGGGGTTTAATCGTGTTGTGCCCATGTGGGTCAACCTCTAACAGGGAAAGGTTGATCTTCATGAGACAGAGCTTAAAGGTGCCCTTAGGACAGGGACCTTGCTTTGATAAGTAGCTCACCCCAGACCTGAACTACATTTGAATCCCTCAATTAGTTACTTGGAACAGTTTACTGTAGCCTTATATCACCTTCAAAACAAGCAAATCCAGTCATTCATTTCTTCTCCATTGACTGGTCCTAGCTTCCCTGGTGGCTCAGATGGTAAAGCGTCTGCCCGTAATGCAGGAGACCTGGGTTCGATTCCTGGGTCGAGAAGATCCCCTGGAGAAGGAAATGGCAACCCACTCCAGCACTCTTGCCTGGAAAAACCCATGGACGGAGGAGCCTGATAGGCTACAGTCTGTGGGGTCGCAAAGAGTCAGACACAACTGAGTGACTTCACTTCACTTCACTTCAGTGACAGTCACACACCAGCAGAAGAACCCAGGAACCAGTCCATCCTAAAGGAAATCAGTCTTGAATATTCATTGGAAGGACTGATGCTGAAGCTGAAACTCCAATACTTTGGCCACCTGATGCGAAGAACCGACTCGTTGGAAAAGACCCTGATGCTGGGAAAGATTGAAGGCGGGAGGAGACGGGGACAATAGAGGATGAGACGGTTGGATGGCATCACTGACTTGATGGACATGAGTTTGAGTAAGCTCCAGGAGTTGGTAATGGACAGGGAGGCCTGGCGTGCTGCAGTCCATGGGGTCACACACGCCTGAGCAACTGAAGTGAACTGAAATGTGATAGTCCTTTCCCTAAGGAGCCCATTCAGTGGAAAGAAGTTAAGCCTGGAAATTCCTGTGGTAGGCGGAGATGACGGTAGATGGAGAGAGAAGTATAAAGAGTGAATGGTGAAGGTTCTGGGGAAGGGAGCAGTCTCCCCTGACTGAGGAGGTGATGGATAGCATCACAGAGGAAGTGGCATTCGGTCAGGGACTGAGGATGGGCAGCTCTGGGCGGCATGTTTGCAGCAGTGGGTAGAGCATGAGTCTTTGTGGCAGTATTTGATATTTTTTTATTATTCAAGATTTTTATTGATTGTGTCTATAATCAAAGAGTGAATAAATGTTAAGAACAGTGATCATACATTGCCCTTTCTGACGGCTGTGCCATTTCTATACACTGCCCCCTACCCCCTGCCCTGCTATGAAATGAATGTCCCTTCTCTCCAGCTTCTCTGCCACAATTTCTCCTCAGAGACTCTGCTCTAAATAAAAGCCTTCCTCTAGGCTTTCATCTGTCATTCTCATGATCAAGTCATATCCATCTTGTGAGACCGCTTTTCCTCTTTTTTTTTTTTTTTGCCTGGGGAAAAAGGGCTCCACCTCTAACTTCTGTTTATAAACCAGAACCACATGAAACTGTTGTTTCTGTAGATCAAACATGGTCAGATACGGACAGTTTTCCATGGTTCAACCTAACGAATTCTCTTCTGCTGACTTGGCGCTGACGTGGCACTCACTTGACCTCACTTCTCATTATGAGTTTAAATGATCTGGTTTCTTTCTTTCTTTCTTGGCTTTCTTCCCGCTTCCCACCCCCACCAGGACAACTGTAAGCCCAGTCCAGCAGGAGCTGTACTGTCTTATCTCTGCTGTATCCCTCCCTCCCAGTAGATTTTGTGGTACATAGTGGAGGCTCAATATTTGCCTAAGAATGAATAAGTGCTTTGCCCAGGGATGGGTGTTAAACACATTTTCTCTCCTTGTGGAATTGAGTGAGTCTCTCCAGGTCTCGCTTCCTCAACTGTAAGAGCCAAGTTGTGAGGTACACTAGGTCAGTGGTCCCAAAACCTGACTGCTCAGCAGAGTTGCCTTGGGAGAGTGTTAAAATGCAGATTCCAAAGGCCCACTCCAGGCCCATGAAATCACAGCCTGTGGCATTTTGATTTTGACAGTTTCCAGAAATCTGTAGGTGTCTTCGCCTCCTGTGATGACTCTCAGGCAGTCACTGAAACAGCTGTCAACTTGCACTTGAGAACTGCCAGTGTCCATGAAGCCACGGGGAGAGGACGTCATCTGTCTTGCTCGCTGCTAGGTTCCCAGGGCGTGGCACAAGGCCTGGCGTGTGGCCGTCAGCAATGAACAGTTGTTGAATGCATGTGGGAAGCTCTCCCATTTCTGAGGGGTGTCTTTTAAACTGCCAAGGCCTGTTACGTTATTGGAAGTTTTCTAGGCCCCCCTGGACTCCTAAACTCGTATCACTGTTTGCAAGTGTCACTGGGCAATTTAACCTCTCTGAGCCTCAGATTTTTCTATAAAATGAGAGCATCGGGTTAATGACCACTCCGTCTAGTCAAGGCTATGGTTTTTCCAGTAGTCATGTATGGATGTGAGAGTTGGACTGTGAAGAAGTCTGAGCGCCGAAGAATTGATGTGTCTGAACTGTGATGTTGGAGAAGACTCTTGAGAGTCCCTTGGACTGCAAGGAGATCCAACCAGTCCATTCTGAAGGAGATCAGCCCTGGGATTTCTTTGGAAGGAATGATGCTAAAGCTGAAACTCCAGTACTTTGGCCACCTCATGAGAAGAGTTGACTCATTGGAAAATACTCTGATGCTGGGAGGGATTGGGTGTAGGAGGAGAAGGGGACGACAGAGGATGAGATGGCTGGATGGCATCACTGACTCGATGGACGTGAGTCTGAGTGAACTCCGGGAGTTGGTGATGGACAGGGAGGCCTGACATGCTGCGATTCATGGGGTCGCAGAGAGTCGGACACGACTGAGCAACTGAACTGAACTGAACTGAAGGTGGCTCAGATGGTAAAGAATCTGCCTGCAATGTAGGGTTTGATCTCTGGGTCAGAAAGATCTCCTGGAGAAGGAAATGGCAGCCCACTCCAGTACTCTTGCCTGGAAAATGCCATGGACAGAGGAGCCTAGTGGGCTACAGTCCATGGGCTCTCAAAGAGTCAGACATGACTGAGCGACTAACATTGTCTTTCTTGCAAGGTCTGATTAGCACAGCCAAAATAAATAAAAATAAAAAATACACTGCGAAGGTAGAAGCTAGCTTAGCTAACCAAAAACTGTATAAACCAATCTGAACTGAATACACTGCTAGTGGAAGTATGAAGTCATACAGCCACTTTTCTTCCCTTTTTTTTGAATAACAAATTTATTAAGATACAACTCATACCATAAAATTAATCCTTTTAAAGTATATGACTCAATGGTATTTAGTATATTCACAGAATTGTAGAGCTATCACCACTATCTAATTCCAGAACATTTCTTCATCCCCTCAAAACAATCCAGGCCTGTTAGCAACCATGTCTCATTACCTCATCCTTTTGCCCTCTGGCAATTGATAACCCATTTCCTGTCTCTATGATTTGTCTCTTATGGATACATCATATAAATGGAAGCATAAAATATTTGGTCTTTTGTGTCTGGCTTCTGTCACGTAAGGTTCATTTATGCTGCGGTGTGTATGGGTACTTTATTCTTTTCTATGTTAAATAATAGTCTGTTTTATGTATCAGTTTATAGACATTTGGGTTGTCTCCACTTTTTTCTCTGTTGTGAATAATGCCTCTATGAACATTCATGTACCAGTTTTTTTCTTTGTTGTGTTTTTGTCTTGGCTGAGCCCGATGGCATTTTAGTTCCCTCACCAAGGATCAAACCTGGGCCACTTGCAGTAGAAGTGTGGAATCTTAACTGCTGGACCACTGGAGAAGTCCCTGTGTACCAGTTTTTATGTAGATATGTTTTCTATTCTCTTGGGTACACACCAAAGTGTGGTCTTATAGTAACTGTATGACATTTTGGAAACTGTCAAAACATTTTTCTGAAGTGTCCCCTTCATCTCACAGTCCCATTAACAATGTATGAGGGTTTTAGTTTCTTCACATCCTCTCCAGCATTTGTTATTATCCATCTTTTTTTAACTTTAGATATGCCAGTGGATGAGAAGTAGTATCTAATTGTGGGTTTTATTTGCATCTCCCTAATGATGTTGAGCATCTTTTCAAGTGCTTATTGGCCATTTGTAAGAATGTCATTCAAATCCTTTGGCCATTTTCCCCCTCTAGGATTTTTAAAACTTCATATAGACACTATGGCATATAGTTTATCTGGGGCGGAAAGCCTCACTTTATTTACAACCACCCAATGCTCTCTAATAGTCTTTTCATGTAATAGGAGCTTTAATTTTTCACCTTCACAATATTTATTTTCCTATATTTTCTATACTGCACTCTCACTTTGCTACTTGTTAGCACATTACAGCTTCACAAACTAGAGGTTTACTATTTCTTATTCTACGTTCATAAGCTTTAGCTCATTCCCAGCCTCCTCTTTCTCCTTTGCTCATGTTTGAGTTGGATGTTTGTCTTCTTATTGAGTTGTAAGATTTTGTTGGGACTTCTCTGGTGGTCCAGATATCATGAATCTGCCTGACAGTTCAGGGGACACAGGAGTGAGCCCTGGTCCTGGAAGATGCCATGTGCCACGGAGCAACTAAGGCCGTGCGCCACAACTCCTGGGTCCATGCATTCTAGAGCCAGCGCTCTGCAACAAGAGAAGCCACTGCAGTGAGAAGCCCGGCAACTGCAACAAAGAATAACCCTGCTCACCAGAGTTTGAGAAAGCCCATGTGCAGCAACGAAGACCCAGCACAGCCAAAATTAAAAAAAAAAAATAGAGTTGGTTATATATTCGGGACACTAGCCCCAGTGGCAACGCACTCCAGTACTCTCATCGGGAAAATCCCACGGACGGAGGAGCCTGGTGGGCTGCAGTCCATGGGGTCACTAGGAGTCAGACACGACTAAGCGACTTCACTTTGACTTTCACGCATTGGAGAAGAAAATGGCAACCCACTCCAGTGTTCTTGCCTGGAGAATCCCAGGGACAGGGGAGCCTGGTGGGCTGCCGTCTATGGGGTCGCACAGAGTCGGACACAACTGAAGTGACTTAGCGGCAGCCCCATATCAGATATATGGTTTGCATAATATCTCCCATTCTGTTATCAGTGCTATGGCCCCAGAATCCTACTCTTGCCCCTCCCTCAAGTGGAAACCAACTGTTCTTATCTAAGTTTCAGGAGGAAACTGCAAAGAGAAAAGCAAGAGCTGGTTAGAACCAACTAGGGCCAAGGTGACAGAAGATCTGACTTCTGGTAGACTTGCAGCATGATTATGCATCCATTGTAATACCTTAGCATGCTAAATGACACACCCACCTGTACCAGGACCATTGACGGTTGCCATGACAGCAATCAGAATAGCCCATACAGGGAAAGGAGAGTTGCATTAGTTCTGGGTCCAAACTGCACTCCTGTTCTGGATGAGTCATGAATATTCCTCCTGCTCATTCCGTTTCCCTCACATTTACCTGTGCTCCTCCTCTATTGTTACGTGGTATCTCCACTGAGCTGGGTTGAGAAGTTGACTTGCAAGCTAAGTTCCCTCTTCTCCATTCTTTGGCCATTGTATAAAGTTTGTGCTGTTTCAGTCTCAGTATTGATTTTTTATTGACTGGGTAAGCCCAAGTAGGAAAAGAACCTCCTTGACCAAGACAAGGGGTCTTAGCCCTGGGCTTAAACCCTGACAAGGGTCCACTAGACTAATTCGGTAACAATTCCATGGGTTGCCTTCCTACTTTGTTAGCGGTGTTCTTTAAAGCACAAAAATATTAAATTTTGATGAAGTCTGATTTATCTATTTTCTTCTTAGTGGTATATGCTTTTGTCTTTAAGAAATGATTGGCCTATCTGAAGTTACAAAAGTTTTCTCCTATGTTTTCTGCTAAGAATCTTAAAGCTTTAGCCTTTACATTTAGGTCTATAATCCATTTTTAGTTAATATTTTTACATGATGTGAAGTTGAGCCACTTAAAAAAAGTCTAGCCTACCAGGCTCCTCTGTTCACAGGATTTTCCAGGCAAGGGTACTGGAGTGGGTTGCCATTTCCTTCTCCAGTGAAATACTGTGTAGAAAAACACAGAATAAAAATGTGTAGCTAAGCTAAATAGATTATCATAAGACAGACACACTGTAACTAACCCCACAGCAGAAAAGAGAACTGTCAGCATTCAGCAGGTCTCCTGGCTCAACTTCCTGATTTATACACCTCCCTCTTCATGACGTATCTGCTACCATCTTGGTTTGCTTTCCTTAGTTTTACTACTTAAACATGCATCCCTCAAAGTATAGTTTCACTTTGCTGGTTTTTAAAGCTCCTATCAATGGATTTGTGCCATCTTTGACTTCTTTTATACTCAATATTACTTTTTGAGATTCATTTAGGTTTTGCAAGTCACTGTAGCTCATTAATATTTATTGTTTTATAGCATTACTTTGCATAGACACACCATGATACTCTATTTTTGTTGGTCGTGTGGACAATTTACAATTTAGAGCCTTTATAAATAGTGCTGCTGTGGTCATTCTTGTCCTTGTCTCTTGGTACACTCTGTATGCCCATCTATTTGCTGTACACTTCAGAGTGGAATTGTATGTTTCACTTTAGTAATAAATAGCAAAACTGTTTCCAAAGTGATTGTATTGGTTTAAGCTCTCACTAGCTGTAAATAAGTTCTTGTTCCACACACACCAACATTTTATTGTCAGTCTGTTTGATTATAGCCATTCTGGAGGGTGCATAGTAATATCTCATTGTGGTTTTAATTTATTTTTCCCTGAGGATGAATGAGGTTGCTATACTTATCTGTCATTTGTGCATCTCTTATGGAGTGCCTATTCTAGTCTTTTGCCCATTAACATTTTTTAAATTTTGGTTTTCTTTTTCTTCAATACATAATATTGAAGGATATGTAATATGTAATATTTCTAGGCATTTAAAAATGTATTCAACCATTAAAAAAATGAAATTTTGCTCTTTGAAGCAACATGGATGAACTTGGACAGTGTTAGGAAATAAATCAGACAGAAAAAGACAAATACTACATATATTGCTGATATGTGGAATCTAAAAACTACAACAAACTGGTGAATATAATAATAAAAAGAAACAGACTCACAGATAGAACAAACTAGCAGTTGCCAGTTGGGAGAGGGGACAAAGGAGGGACAATATAGGGGTAGGGGACATTAAGAGTGACAGGCCACTAAGTACAAAATAAGCTACAAGAATATATTGTGCAAGATGGGAAATACAGTCAACATTTTATAATATCTATAAATGGAGTATAACCTTTAAAAATTGTGAATCACTGTATTGTACACTTGTAACATATAATATTGTACCATTAACTTACTTAAACAATGCAAAAAAGAAAAAATTAGTTTTTTCTTTAATGTGTAATTTCTAGGAATTTGAAAATATGTTTTGAATGTGAGTTCTTTTTCAGTAATACGTATCTTCTATTCTGTAGCTTATTTTTTTTCAGTTTTTTGTTATTGTTTGTTTTTTTTAACCATTTAAAAAATTGAAGTATAGTTAATTTACAATGTTGTGTTAGTTTCAAGTTCATAATAAAGTGATTCAGTTATACATATATATATATTATTTTTCAGATTCTTATCCATTATGGGTTATTATGAATATAGTTCCCTGCACAATATAGTAAGACCTTGTTATTTACCTATTTTATATATAATAGTGTGTATATGTTAAGCCCAAATTCCTAATTTATCTCCACTCCCCATACCCTTTGGTAATCATATTTTTTTTCAATTTTTTTTGGGGGGGCCACATAGCACAACATGTGGGATCTTAGTTCCCCAACCAAGGTTGAAATCTGTGCCTCTGACATTGAAAGCATGGTGTATTAACACTGGATCACCAGGAAAGTCATTTTCAGTGTTTTAACGTTATGTTGTCATTTTGATGAACAGCAATTCTTGTTTATAATATAGTCTAACATAGTGATCCTTTTTCTTTATGATTAGAGCTTTTATGCCCAGTATAGGAAGTTTACTCCTGTCCTAAGATTATATAGATATCGTTTTATATTGTCTTCTTAGAAATTTTATTATTTGCCTTTTACATGTACATCTATAGTTTGCCTGTGGGTAGGGGTTAAGTTTAATTTTCAAAAATAATGATATCTAGTCATCCCAGCACAACTTATTGCAAACATCTTCCTTTCCAAATTGCTCTTAGGTGCCTATGTTATCAAAGTCATGTGTTCATAATCTTTTGGTCTATGCCTGAGCTGTTTATTCTATTTCATTGATCTTCTTGTCTCCTCTTACATTTCTATATAAGTTTGAGAAACAACTTGTGAATTTCTACTGGAGTGGAAGAGTTTTGATTAAGATGGCACTAAATCTATAGATCAGTTTAGGGAGACTTTACAACCTCACAGTATTAGTTGTACTAGTCCATAAACATGGTATATGCCTTCATTTATTTAGATCATCTTTGATTTCTCTCAGAAATGTTTAAAAGTTCTCTGGGTAGAGGTTTTATACATCTTTCATTGAATTTGTTCTTAGATATTAGAAGCTTTACAGTTTTTATATTACTTTAATTGCTATAATTTCTAATTCTAATTCATTTTCTAACTTTTTTATACATTAAAAGTGAAGTCGCTCAGTCGTGTCCGACTCTTTGCGACCCCATGGACTGTAGCCTATCAGGCTCCTCCGTCTATGGGATTTTCCAGGCAAGAGTGCTGGAGTGGATTGCCATTTCCTTCTCGAATATATTAAAGACAATTGTTTTTTTGTTGGACATTAACTTTACTGCTACTTATTTTGCTAAACTTGTTCATTCTAATTTGTATATATTAAAATAAGTCCTGTGAAAATAATGATGTTTTTATATTTTCCTTTCCAAAGAATATATATATTTTTTGAGAGATAAACAGTTTTTTACTGGACTCAGAAGTCTATTAGTCTTGAGGACCTCTCTTTGTTGGTTTTGTTCCCCATGTACTTCTTGGCCCATTTGAGCTACTTCTTGCTATAGTGAATCTTGGCCTCATACTTCTTCTTTTCCAGGGTGTTTGTCACTACGTGGTACTTCCAGCCAAATTCACAAGTCAGGTAGCCCAGGTGGGCAAACCTAGAAATGGCTTCAGACACACAAACTTGAACAGAAATGATCATCTGCTTTGTCTTATCAAACTCCTTGAGGTGCTTTAAGAGTTTCCTGGTCACGCTTGATCTTGTGGGGCAGCAAGCCTTGCACAGTACGTCTGAAGATGTGCTTGGGGACCCAGAAGTGGAAAGGACCATTGGATGGGTTGGTGTCTATGGGCCTGTGGAAACGGTCAAGGCCTGGCACCTCCATTTAATTCTGTAGAAGTTTGTGAGAAATGTTAATGTCCTCTCAGTGCATGACCTCTGATTTCTTAGATGAGCAGTACTTGCCTGTTCACCCTGGCCTCCAGTAGCTCTGGAGCTGATTTCAACCATTGATTAGCATGAGCTGTCCCTCTGACAACTTCGGCAGCTGCCTCAGCAAATTCATCCCTTACCTTTAAAATTCATTTTCTTGTTTTATTGCACTAGCTAGAACTCTTGTGCAGTGCTGAAAAGGAGTGCTTAGAATAGGCATCCTTGTTTTCAGTCTTAGGGTAAAAGCTTTCAACATTTCCCCATTACAAAAGATACTTCCTATAGGATTTTTAAAAATACTCTTTATCAAATTAAAGAAGTCCCCTTCTATTCATAGTTTGCTAAGAAACTTTCTTCATGAATGCTTACAGAATTTTGTAACATTCTTTTTCTTACTCAATTAATGATTTTTCTCTTGCATTATGTCAATATGGTGAATTACATTTTTTGATTTCCATATGTCAAATCATCCAACTTGTTTGTGATCTACTCCTTGTTGTATATCCTGTTGAATTTGTTTTGCTAATACCTGTTTGTTTGTTTTCCGTATCACGCAGTTTGTAGGATCTTAGTTTTCCGACCAGAGATTGAACCCAGGCCCTTGGCAGCAAAAGTGCACATTCCTAATCGCTGCCAGTGAATTTCTTGTTTAGGATTTTTTAAACAGACTTTGTTTTTTAGAGCAGTTTTAGGTTCACGGAAAAACTGAAAGGAAGGTATGAAGATTTCTCATATACTCCCTGCCCCCCTGCCAGAGATAGTTTTGCCCACTATCAACATCTTCTACCAGAGTGACCCAATTGTTAAAACTGGAAAACCTACATCGATAAATCATTATCATCCAGAGTTCATGGTTTACATTAGGATTCACTCTAGGTTTTGAACATTTTATTGGCTTGCACAAGTTTATACTGATATGTATTCACTGTTATAGATCATACAAAGTATTTTACTGCTTTAAGTATCCTCTGCTTTGCCTGTTCTTCCCATCTCCACTAACCTCTGGCAGTCATGAATCTTTTAGCCATTGCCACAGCTTTGCCTTTTCCAGAACGTCATATAGTTGGGGTCATCAGTATATAACCTCAGATTGACTCCTGTCACTTAGTAGTAGCAGCGTTAGTCGCTCAGTTGTGTCTGACTCTGTGACCTGACAGACTGTAGCCTCCCAGGCTCCTCTGACCATGGGATTCTCCAGGCAAGAATACTGGAGTATGTTGCCATTCCCTTCTCCAGAGGAGCTTCCTGACCCAGGGATCAAACCCGGGTCTCCTGCGTTGCAGGGAGATTCACTTAGTAACATGCATTTAAGGTTCCTTCATGTCTTTTTATGCTTTATAGCTCATTTCCTTTTTGTACTGAATAATCTTCCATTGTATGCATGTAACCACAGTTTATTTACACATTCACCTACTGAAGGACTTTGTTGTTGCTTCTAAGTTTTAACAATTGTGAATAAAGCTGGTGTGAGCATCTATGTGCAGGTTTTTGTGTGGACATAAACTTTCAACTCCTTTGGGTAAATATTGAGGAGCATGATTCCTGGATCACATGTTAAGAGTATGTTAGTTTTGTAAGAAACCATAAACTATCTTCTAAGATAGCTGTACCATTTTGCATTCCCACCAGGAATCAATGAAAGTCCTAATTGTTCTACATCCTTGCCAGCATTTGGTATAGTCGGTGTTTTGGAATTTTATGCCCCGTTGTTTATTCAGTCAACATTCATATACCTACATATTTTCCCTTTTTATTTTTCATCATTTTATGCCTGTCTGCGCTTATACCAGGAAATCAGTTTCCTTTTACCTGACCCATACCTTTTAGTATGGGTCAACTGCTTAAAATTTCTCACATTTCTTTTTCTTTTTTTCTCACTTTGCCCCCCTCTTCCCTGCCCCACCCCCAGTATCTTTATATTTCTTTCATTCCTTTTTTGTCTGTTTGTTTCATTCTTGATGCTATATTTTGGCCTTAGGAGTGTGCTTTGCCCACAAGTGGGAAAATCCTGAAGTGTAAGGGGATTCACATCCCAGGAACAATCCTCAACTACTGAGAGGTAGAATTAATGGATAAATACCTCTAGCTTCCTCTCCGCTCAGTGAGCTAATTCCAAGATATGTCCTAACAGTCTCTCTGATGACCCCCAGTGGGACTGAGTTCCAGTTGTCCACAGTGGGATTGAATTCTAGTTGTCTACAGTGGCAAAACGTTCATCAACCCACTTTTACTGACTTTTCTCCATTCGCTGTCTCATTTCTCCGTTTCCATATAGTGCTTCCTGCAGTCACTTCCTAAATACTTGTGGCCACATCCTTGACTCAATGTATGTCTTGGGGGAAACCAACTCTAAGACATGGCTAATTTCAGAGCTGCAGTCCTTTGGGCTCCATACAAAGTGAGAGGAGTTCATTAGTACTCACTCACTATTGCATTAGGGAACCTTGGACATCAGTTCCTGTTGTCTTAGCTCTGAGAATTTGTCAGAACTGCTCAACTTCTTGGCTTCTTATTAGGTCTTTCTGGAACTGGCATTCATCCCAGGGGGAAAAGTGGCTCTAAACACAGGACTCACTTCTTTGGGTCTTATTCATCCCTTGGATCCTAGTGTGGTAATTCATCATTATTTTGTTAACTCTCCTGTTCCTTTAAGCAGGTTTAAAGAAATATTGTTGGTTAACTTTTTAGTTGTCCTCAAATAAATTAGTTCAAATTGTTAGGAAAGAAGCTCACTCCAGCCTTCTTTTCTCAACTTGTATTGTACTTCGGCTTTTCAAAGAAGCTTCTGCTTGAACCTTGCTTATTTCCCTTCCTTATCTGTATTCCCTCCTTCCCCATCCATGTGATGCACAACTCTGTGTCTTTATTCTTGCTCTTCCGGGTTCAAAGTGTGACCCACCATAGTGTTAGGGAGATGAATGTTCTAACACAGCAGCCTGGACAATGCCAAGATAGTTGTCAGTCAGAGACCAAGTGGGTACTTTGAATGGGCTGCCGAAGAGTGATGAGACCAGCCTTCAACCAGGATAGAAAATCTCAGTTGGTAAATCAAGTTGAAAGCAGGATGGAAGCACAATGAAAAGATGAAGGAGGGCAGATATGGAAGAAAGAGAAATGAAGCAAAGTATAGCATGGACTTTGGAGTTTGTCCAGGGGCACAACTAAAATGACCAAGTTCAAACTGGATGTTCTGTTTTCCCAGAACATTCTTGAAAGCTTAAATGAAATGACTTTTCTTAATTCTCTTGGCTGGAACCACTTCCTCCTTTAACTTTCATAGCACTCATTGCATTTATCATATCACATTTTCCCATTGACTTTGAATAATCTGTTCCTTCTAAATTATTAAGTAGATGACAGTTGTGGTATAGTGGAAAGAGCAATGGAATCAGTTTCAGCACTTATAAGGTATTTGGGCCTCAGTATCTTCATCTATATAATGGCGATAATATTATTTACTCCATAATGTGATTTGAGTAATGAAAGACATAAGTGTATAAAGTGGTATGTAGTCAAGTGGCACACAATGAGCAACTTGACAAAAAAACTTCTGCTTGCTGACATTACTAAATGTTATGAAGTGCTCTAGGTACTTGACATACATTATCTTATTTAGGCCTCACCAAAACCCTACATAGATCTATTACTATGGAATATTTCACAAATGAGGAAAAAAAGATGCTATGATAGGTTAAATGATATAATCAAGTCCACACAATTAATAATTATTAGAAACGGCACAAATTCAAGTCCGTCTGGCTCCAAAACTAACAGTGTCCATTGGTTTCCTCTGCTTCCCTGTGGCTCCCACGAATTTCTAATAGAGGCTTTGAAATCACTTTTTAGTCTAATCTGGGCCATTTTGGAGCTGGTGACCTACAAAAGTGTTCCATTATCTGTCTCAAGGGGTACCTACTCTATCCTGATTTATAAATAGTCATATATTTTGTTCAAAAGAACTTCTAAGCAAGTGCGTATGTGTAATGCAGTAACAGAAGAAAAGTGATATTTAAAATTAAGAACGTTTCACAGGACCCTTAATTTAACGGAACATACTGGAGAAAGAGGCTTCGTGTTTTCACTTTTTTTTTTCTTGAAAGAAGTACTTGATTTTTTGAAGGGGCCAGAGAAGCCTTTGAGAAAAAAATCTATTAACTGGTTCCCTAGAAAAAGGCAGATCTATTTAAGAATTAGCCCTTATGATCCCACTGATCATAAGCTGAAGAACGAAACATCTTCGATGAAATTGATATTTCATCTTTCATTTAAAAGAATTAAAAATTCATGAGTCATTTAAATCAGGAAATCGGTGGAAATTTCCACATTTTGTCTTTGTGTGGATACGTGATGGTGGCGGTTGCGTGGGGGTGGGGGGTGGGATTGGGGAAATCAGGGTGATAAAAAGAAGTTGCTGCAAAGTCAGCTCTATAATCCTACGATTGGACCTTCTGGAAAGGCCCTTACATAACTACCTTACTTCTCCAATAAAACGCTGTCCGTTTCTTGCCCCTTAACAGATTTCTACACTTCCACTTTAAATATAACTGCGGATGTGAAGGACGAGAAACAACAACAGAAAACCCCTAAGGGTCCGCAAAATAATTAGGGCTGCCCCAAGAGAAATCAGAGCGCGAGACTGGAGGAGCCCCTGTTCCCTCCCACCACCACCGCGCCGGGGACACACACTTAGCCTCTCTCCCGGACTCCCCGCCCCAGCCGGCTCGCCCCTCCGCCTCATCTGTCCCGAACACGTGCTCTCCGGGACACTCACTCGGGAGCGAGCCCACCCCCCCGGGGGGGGGGCCGGGCTCGGGAGCCGAACGGCCCAATCGGCGCGCGCCTTACAGCGCCGTGGCTGAGCCGCCCAATCGGCAGGGCCTCGCCGCCCGTTTCCCGGAGCCCCGCCCCCTCGCGGCCGTGCCCCACGCCTGCCGGTCTCCTCCCTCCTCCTCCTCCTCCCGTTCGCCCCTCCCCCTCCGCTCGGGAGCGGAGCCTGCGAGACGGAGAAACTGGGGCAGAAGTGAAGATGGCGGCGGCGGTGCTGGTGGCGGCGGCGGCGGCTTCTTCTCGCCAGTGACGCGCCGAGCGGGCTCATTTCCCTCCCCACCTCCCTAGTCCGGACCCCGTCCGCCGCCGGGACCACACACCGGCCCCACAGCCCGCAGCCCGTCCCCCTCCCCTCCTCAGTCGGGCCCCTCTCTCCCGACGTCCGGCTGCCGGTGGCGGCGGCAGCGGCGGCGCGCCCCGGGTCCCGGCCGCCGGCCTCGCACTCCTGCGCCCTGTCGCTGAGGGAGCGGGGTGGCGTGTTGATCCGCCCTCCTGCCCGCCCCGCCGGACCGCCGCGCCTCGGACACACGCCCGGCAGGGAGGCGGCGGCGGCGGCGGCGGCGGCCCCTGCGCATTTGCTTCTCTCATTTGGGGACCGGGAGGCGGCGGCGGCTGTGGCTGTGGGTTTTGACGAGGGGAAGGGGTTCGGGGGTGGGGGGAGCCGAGCGGGAGGGGGCCGTCCTCGAGAGGACGACGAGAAGGAAGCACCATGACGTCCATCCATTTCGTGGTTCACCCGCTGCCGGGCACCGAGGACCAGCTCAATGACAGGTAATAGGGCCGGCCGGCGGGCGGCGGGGGGAGGGGCGCCTCCCCGCCCTCCCCTCCCCCACGGGGCCGCGCCGGACCGACGGCCGGTGGGGAGGGCGGGGGTCCTCACTGCCCCCCCGGCTAGGCCCCTTCCGGGGCAAACTTCTGGTCCCAAGGACCGGGGCCGCGGGGTCGGGGGGGTGTGGGGGGAAGCTAGCTGTGGACGGGGAAGAGCACTGCACCCTCTAACGCCCCCTGGTCCCCCCGCCTCCACGGAGGAGCCGCGTTCAACTCGGTGGGGGCGGCGGGTGGGTATCCAGCTCCCGGTGCGGGGAGCTTCATCACCGCCCGGGCCAGGCCCGAGGAATCCATATTAGTCAAAGTTGAATTGAGACAGACAATGCGGATGGGGGATGGTGGAGGTTGAAAAAAAAAAAAAAAAAGAGGGAAGCGGAGGAGCCGGGCGAGGGGCCCCGTGGTAGGCTGGGTTCGCCCGGGCTCCCGGGAGCTGTGTCCGGTGGGGTGGTCGGACCGGCGAGGGCCTGGGGCTCCTGGGGGAAGGGGAGGCGGGGCGGGGTGGGGTCGGGGGACCTGGGTGGGAGAAGCTGATTCCCTGCAGATCGCGGGTGGGGTGGCGGGAGGGAGGAAGCGCCATGATTATTGTTATTATTATTAAATTTGAGCCCCTGCAGTGAGGTTTGCCGGTCCGGGGAGGGGATGAATTTAGGCGAGGGTGGGGGGCGGGGAGGGAAGTGGATTGGGTTCCCTTTGCTCTGTTTTCTCTGGAAACGGTGCTGGCAGCTCCTGTTTCCCAGTCCCTGTGGTGCGAGCTTTTTTGTTTCCTTTTTTTATTCTAATGATAGTGTTTTCCTGAGTTGTAATTTGACAGCTGAAAATCGTGCGTAGAGTCAAAGGAAAACTCTTACGTTTGCAGTTCGCAGTGCTGCTTTTCTTAACACGCTGTAAATTTCTGGGATGGGTTTTGCTATGGGCGGAGGAGGCATTATGATTTTTTTTTTTGGTCTTTCATAAGGAGGCTGTTTTGACTCCGGATTCCTCCCCTTCCCTCCTCCACCGTTCCCTGCCAGTTTAGGATATTGAATTGCAAGGCCGCATGCTCTCAGGGAACTGAGATAAAGCAGGAAAAGTTCCTTCACTGTTGCAAAACAGAGATTCCGAAAAGGTTGAGGGAAACCTCCATTAGGCAAGGCTGAGAATCTAGGACTCAGATCGAATGATGGGCTAAATGTTTTACAGGGTCAGAAAGTGGGGCATTTGAAGTTTCTATACCAACACTTTCGCTGCTCTCTCTTCCTCATAAATATAGAAGGCCGTCAGGGCCCACGTTTAGAAGTTAGATATGATTTTTGTTAAGTGACCGGGTGACATAAATTGCATGAAGCCCTGTTTGTCATGCACTTCCCTGAGGGAGGAGGAGGCCTAACTTCTGCTGATATACCGGCCTCTGTTTCGGGGAATCTAACTGCCTCAGGTGGGGCGGACAGCCTTTCAATCCGGGAAGCTGGAGGCTTGGTTTCTGGCATTGGGTTCGGATTTGTCTAATCTTTGCTGTTGTAGCCATATTGTATTTCACATGTCTGTAGAACTTTTGGAATACTTTCTCAAAATACTAATCATTTGGAGTGGTCACATAGTTCTTTTAAGTACGAAAATAAGTTTTAAGTCATTTATTTTATAATGCAGTCTTATTCCGATTTTATTTCATTACATATCTTTTGTTAAGACTTTTACATAAGGTTTTTTTTGGGGGGGGGTAAATTTTAGAACCAGGCTAGTAGTGAGGATAGCTGTACTGTCTGTCATTCATAGAATCCAGTTGGCCGTGCTTGTGGGGGAACTTGTTACATTGCACCAGAAGAGACATACACGGTGTATTTTTTATACTAGTCCTAACTTTATATACCAGGAATCCTAACTAATTTACTCAATTGATCATGCATGCCAAAACCTATTTTGCGGTTTTGTTCGGCACTTTGAATAATTTTTGAGCATTCTTTTTTCAGCTAGTCTAGAAATTTACATGTATCCTTTTTAAAGCTACCTTTTCTTTTTTCATTCTTGGTGTAAACAAATAATCAGCTTTGACTCCTGTACTCTCAGTATACAATATTGAGACTATTTGGATCATTTTCAGTTTTCATGAGAAAGAAAGACAGGTGGTTTCGAAAATGAGACTGTAAAATATGTGCATCAAGAATGTAGTAGATATTAAAAAAAACAGCTGTAGATAAAATTTTAGGAACCTGTAGTTGTATCTCATAGCAGTAGAATGTCTGGTTTGTTTTATGAAAGCAGCGCTTGAAATAGTCATGCTTTCCAGTTTTGAAGTAGTTGACTTGTGGAGCTGTTCTGTGTCTCCCCTTCAGAAGAAGATCCTGTATGCATACCTTGTTGCAAAATACTAGATCAACCCTTTGCTGCATTGTTTAAGGGAAATCTTTCCCCACAGGAGACTCTTTCTCTGGAACCTTTTAACTTAACTAGAATGAGCCCAGAAAATTTTTGCCTTTAGATAAAAATCTAACAAAAAGATAATTGATAGTTTCGGTGAAAAAAAAAAAAAATATATATATAAATACATAGACGTTAGTATTTACCCAAAAAGCAGTAAGATTGGACTGGCAGCATGGTATTGAAAATAAATTGCTTAGTCAAATAAAACGCCTCAAAACACCAATATTGTGCTGTACAAATAAAGTTTTCTATTTAAAATGGCTGCATCCTATTAGAAGTCATATATTTTGTGTAGTGTAGAAATGTGATGTCAGCATTTAAAATGTACTCAGTATTAAAAAAAAATCTGATTTTTTTCCCTCTGTGTTTTTTCTTTTTTAGCAGGAGGAATAAAAGAAGCAGGCAAAACAAAACAAATGGTAAACAGAAGGCAGAATGATACTAACAGGGTGATGTGGAGGCAAAAAAGCTAAAGCTAAAAATTGTTGTTTAGTCTCTAAAGTCAAGTCTGACTCTTTGCCACTCCGTGGACTGTAGCTCACCAGTCTCTCTTATCTATGGATTTCCCAGGCAGGAATACTGGAGTGCGTTTCCTCTGTGTTTTTATGCTTGTTATTTTTGTGATGGGCTTCCCAGCAGTAAAGAATCCTGCCAGTGAAGGAGACATGAATTTGATCCCTGGATTGGGAAGATCCTCTGGAGAGGGAAATGGCAACCCACTCCAGTATTCTTGCCTGGGAAATCCCATGGACAGAGGAGCCTGATGGGCTACAGTCCATGGGGTTACAAAAGAGTTGGACGTGATTAAGCACGCACTCATGCATTTCTGTGACAGTCTTGGTATATTGGGTTAACATCTTTAATTATTGGCCCTGGGAGACCAAATAATGCAGTAGTTGAATACAGGTGGGGATGGCTAGGCATTCCTAGAGCCTAGGATATTGGTTGTGGATTTCCAGAGTGATTACAAGGTCCCTGGTGCAGAGAGCTGGCCCCTCAGCAAATATTCTTTGTATGGAATTGAAACCGCTCAGTGCTCAGATACTTGTGTGACATTTTGATTTTCTTTCTAGCAAATTCCTTGAGTTAGTGCTATGTTCCTGCTTAAAACATCTCAAGAAATAATCAGTAGTAAAAACCATACCAAGAACATGGTACTGCATTTTGAGATTGAGAGGCGAGCTGGAAGTGCAACTCAACAAATCCTGGGAAGTGCTGAAGAAGTCAGTAGACCATTCTTTTCATAGATGCGCTGGAAAACCAGCCCTGAGTTTACCGACTTTATCCAGGGTACTGACAGATGAGAGCCACATGGTGGGTCTTCTAATTTTTGAAGTCCAGGTCTCTTCACTGTCCCACATGGCCTGTATTCTAGGAAATCTCTGCTTTCTGAGGTGTCCCAGCCTTTGTGCAGCCACCTGTCTTAGAGTTTTGATTTCTCCTCCCCAACGCCTCCCTCCTGCACTTCAGATTGATTTAGGCCTTTTGTCAGAGCGTGGAACCTCTTAATGCTTTCCTAGTACTAGGTCAGGAGAGGCCTTTTAAGGTGATATGTGTTCCTGAGACTAGTCCCTGTCTTGAATTACTCTTTGGGATGCAGGTTGGCTACATTGCAACGCAGTTCACGTTGTTGGTCTGGATGTGGAATTTTCCTGTGAGCTTTGCTCTTAGGCATTATAATGTGCTGTGTGACCAGAAACAATCTGGGTTGAGACTGTTACATTGAAAAGGTTTTTCTCCAAGGAGCTCCCCCTTTAGAAGCTATAAGGCTACAGAGTAAGGTAGTGTAGATAGGAGTTTAAAATTAAGAATTCCTAAATCTGGTTTGTCTCAGCCCTGCTAGTTATTAACTATGTTGTGGTAGGCAAGTCGTTTAAGCACTTACAGTCTCATTCCCTGCCACTCCTCCCCACCCCTCCAGACTCAGTTTCTAAGTCAGGTATAGTAGTACCCTTGTTGGTGAAGAATAGTTGAGATAGCAGGTGGAAAAGCACAATATTATAGGTTCTGTGGAAAATATTATAAAGAGATAGTTACTTTTTACAGCTTTTACATTTTGTCTGGTTTCCAAATAGGAAAACAGGCACTAGAGGAATTGCACTAGAATATCCTTAGCATTGAGTGCAGAATCCAGACTGTTAGTCTTAGACCAGTGGTTCTCAATTGGGTGTAGTTTTTGCTCCCCGCACCCCCCCACCCCCACCCCCGGGGATGTTTGCCGTGTTTGGAGACATTTTTTGGTTGTCCCAGTTGGGGCATTGTTACTGGCCTCTGGTTGGGTAGACATCAGAGGTGGTGCTCACCACCCTGCAATGCACAGGACAGCCCCACAGTAAAGTATGAACCTATCCATGATGTCAGTTGTGGTGAGGTTCAGAAACTCTATCATAGATCATCTTGAATATATACAGATGTAAAACTAAAGGGAAATTTATGAAAAATTCAAGCAATATAAGTTAGTCTCAAGACATGACTTACTTAAATTGAAATTAGTTGAAAAGAAATAAAATTAACAAGTCAGTTCCATAGTAACAGTAATCACATTTCAAGTGCTCTGTACCCACATGTAGCTAGTAGCTCGGACAGTGCAGATACAGAACAGTGCCATGATCACTGCAAATTCTGTTGGGCAGGGTTGACACAGAAAGAGCTTTTTGCACAATACCTGGCATTTAGTAAGTGCATCTTATTTTATTAGGAACTGTTGGGTTTTAAAGACTCAGCCATATCCTCATCCCTTCAGTAGGATCCAGAAAAGAGGCCTGGGAGTATGTGGAGCTGAACAAAGATTGTGGTGGGTAGAGGTTATAATAGTTGAAAGCTGCCTAAAGTTTCATTGTGCTACACCAAAAAAACATAGTATTAGGGTGGAATAGAGCATCATGTCACCAAACCAGTGGGAAATCTGACTATTTGATTATTGAGATAGTTACCTAGAAACAATAATACTAGAGTGACTTTACTGAGAAAGTCCAGGCAAGCCTCAAAAATGATTAAGTTGTTTAAGGAAAGTAAGATTAAAGACAGGGTATGGAATAGCCAAACAAAAAATTGAAAATGAAAACAAACAAGGGAAGATTAGTTTTATAAATCAAAAAATCAGTGAGTAAATTGTAGGTCTAGGAGTAAACAGATACTTGGGAAGGCAATTACATAGTACACAGGAGTACAACTAGGAATCATGGGATGAACTTTAGAAAAGGTGAGGATTTTTCCTTAACAATTAACATTATTTAGGAAATAGTCTTTAAAGGAAAGTTTAGTCACTGAGGACTGTGTCAAATTACACGTAAGTAGATCTTGCAGAGTGTATTGAGGGGAATAATCTTATGTGATAGGAGAATGTATTAATGTCCTTGTGCCCCATTTTCATCATACATACACTAGGCCCTTGGTATCCACAGGTTTCATATCCACAGATACCAAGTGCTAACTATTTGTACTAGTTATTTTATAAAGGGACTTAAGCAGCCAAGGGTTTTGGTACCCGCCGGGACTCTTGGAACCAGTACCCCTTAGAGACACAGGGCCAACTGTATTTCTAGTTAAGAAAACAAACTCTAATTATAGTCTGTTTCTGTCATTTTGACACCTTGGCATTCTGAGCAAATGACAACAGCCTGTCTCCTGGCTCACTGTAATTTTGAAATGTTGATTTGTTTTTAAAATAATTTTTAAGTTTTATTCTGAAAATTATTTTAAAGCTTTTTATTATGAACTTTAAAACATATACAAAAGTAAAGAGGATAGTATAGTGAGCACCCAATTTCAACAACCTGATTTAAAGTGTCTTCCCTCTTATTCCTTTCCCTCAGATCATATATTTGATATACATTCATTATATATCTCAAAGTTGAAAGCTTTAAAAAAATTGTCTTAATCTCAGAGTTCAGTCTGTTTAGATTTTTCCTGTTGTTACATGAAAGCTTATTTTTGATGATTGACCGTTTTGTGATTTTACATAATAAAACCAATTAAATTTTAACATGTTATAAAATTTGACATTCTTAAGAGAAATTTGTTCGATAATAGCCTTAGATGGATAGGCAACATTACATTGGAAATATTCCTGACAGATGTTGTCACATCTTTAACCTCTAGTGTGATAACATTTGATCAGCAAGTTGCTTGTAATAATGATGGAAAGACAGAGTTCTTGAAAGTGGGGCACATTGAGGCAAAAGTCATGTGAAAAGTTTACTGCATTCTTCTAACTTAATATAGAGGTAAGACTTCCCTGGTGGCTCAGATGGTAAAGAATCTGCCGATGATGTGGGAGACCCAGATTCTATCCCTGGGTCAGGAAGATTCCCCTGGAGAAGGGCATAGCAACCCACTCCAGTATTCTTGCCTGGAGAACGCCATGGGCAAAGGAGCCTAGTGTGCTACAGTCCATGAGGTCACAAAAGAGTTGGACACAACTCAGCGACTAACACTTTCATAGAGGTAAGATTACTGGTAAATTGAATTTAGCTATTAGAAATTATCCTCTAATGAGATCATATTTTATATTATTTTCTTGATAAGATCACTGTAGTGGTAATAAACCCCTTCAAAATGAGAAATATGATAAATTCTTAGGTAACTGTGGTTTCTGATATCCTCATTTTTGTCAGGATATTGAATAAAGTGTTACAAATTAATGTTACTTCACATGTAAATAAAAATATAAGCTTAAACAGCAAAGTAATGTTATTTGTTCAGTTTCCAGTGGTATCATTCACCTTAATAAAATGTTTTAACTTTCTCTATTCTTATTTAGTTTGTAACTCAGCTTTATTGAAGTTTAACTTACATACAGTAAAATTCACCCATTTTTAGTGTACAGTTTGAGTTTTGACAAATGTGTATAGTTGTGTAACCATGATTACAATCAAGATACAGAATATTTTCATGATCCCAAAAGTTCCCTGGTGCCCTTTTGCTTTCTGAGCCCCTTATTCCCACCACGCTCCTGAAAACAGCTATTCTTTCTCTCACTGTAATTTGGCCTTTTTTAGAATTTCATGGAAAAGGGATCATGTGTCTGGGGACTTTTCCTTAGCACATGTAACAGTTTTTTTTCTTTTGTTAATTATGGTTGTTGTTGTTTAGTCACCAAGTCGTGTCTGACTGGGACCTCATGGACTGCATCACACCAGGCTTCCCTGTCTTCATTATCTCCTGGAGATGGCTCAAACACATATCCATTTGAGTCAGTAATGCCATCCAACCATCTCATCCTCTGTCATCCCCTTCTCCTGCCTTTAGTCTTTCCTAGTATCAAGGTCTTTTCCAATGAGTTGACTCTTCGTATCAGGTAGCCAAAGTATTGGAGCTTCAGTATCAGTCCTTCCAGTGAATATTCAGGACTGATTTCCTTTAGCATTGACTGGTTTGATGTTCTTGCAGTCCAAGGGACTCAAGAGTCTTCTCCAGGACCACAGTTTGAAAGCATCATTTCTTTGGTGCTTAGCCTTCTTTATGGTCCAACTCTCACATTCATGACATGACTACTGGAAAAACCACAGCTTTGACTGTACAGACCTTTGTTGGCAAAGTGATGTCTCTGCTTTTCAATACACTATCTAGGTTTGTCATAGCTTTCCTTCCAAGGAGCAAGTGTCTTTTAGTTTCATAGTTGCAGTCACTGTCCACAGTGATTTTGGAGCCCAAGAAAATAAAGTCTCACTGTTTCCATTTATTCCCCATCTATTTGCCATGAAATTGTGGGACCAGATGCCACGTTGATTGTGGTAGTAGTATTTCATTGTTTGGATAATCGCTATATTGTCATCTGTTTTCTAGCTGATGGAAATTGGAGCTGTTTTCAAGTTTTTGACTGTTAATAGTTTTTAAAAATTCCTTACTATTAAAAAGCATTCTCACTGCAATATTGTAAAATAATTAGCCTCCAATTAAAATAAATTTATATAAAAAATAAAAAGCATTCTTACACAAGATTCAGAAAACACAGTTTATAAAGTCTAGCAAGGGTGCCATCACTGGTAGTATTTTGGTGACTTTCTGGTCTCTTTTTTCCTATACATGGATTTTTCTTTTAAAATATAGTTGTGATCATGCTGCATATAATTTTATGTATTTGAAATTTTTCTTGACTCCACGTTACATTATTTTTCATAGGAAAAAGCTACTCAAACGTACATTTTTCTTGATAGCAAATTTTCATGTTAATATATATGTGTGTGTATATATATATATATATACACACACACACATATATAAAAGAGATTATGTAGTCTGGAGTTTCATTAGTAATAGTGGTATTCTAGATCACCAGTTATAAAGATTATGACAGTGTCCAGTCTAGGGAGCACTGTGAAGTGAATGAATAGATAGAATTTTATTTCCTTTTTCATCAGTTCAGGCCCCATTCTTTTTTAGTACAAAAGGAAAAGTGTTGAGAAACTACCATTTCAAGAAACTGGCTCTGCCCCAGCATGAATATGCCATTCCAGAATTCATATGACAAGGTGGTGTAGCTCTTTATGACCTGCTCTAAGACCTGCTCAGAGGCCTGGTGGAGGTTTACCTGAGTGTTTTCCTGTGGAGAAACAGCCTGCTGCTGTGATGTGAAAAGTGGAGGACGATGGGTTTTTGTAAGCTTTTAGAAAAAGCCAAATTTGAGATCAGGAAGTTAACTTGATGAAGAATGTCAAAAGAGCAGATATAATACGGTAGGGTTATTTTGATGTCTCAGTGATGAAAATAGGGTTTTATATGAAAAGCTTTGAGGGGAGGAGTATATGAACTTGTGTAGTTCATTGTCTACATTCTTCTGTTGTGGGAGTGACTTTGCTTCCTGTCCAAAGGGAATTTGACCTAGTCCAGTTGTTGCTCTGTGTCATCATCTGCATATGGAAACTTTAAGGGAAGCACCAGACAGGTGATTTTTTGTGTGTGCGTGTAAATCTAGTTTAAACATTCAGTCTCTTCGTATGCTTTTATTTTTAGTAGTTTTTAAACTTCACTTTAAACTTTTTCATTTTTAAACTTCATCTTTGAGAAGTCCTTGGGTGTTTTCCTTAAGTAACTGCCTTTTTCTGCTTATCACGTGTTGTGATCATTATAGATCAAGAATATGGAGGGGGAGGGCGTCCTTGGATGCTGTGGACAGTTGCTGTGGTGGTTCTTTAGGAGAGTATAGGAACTACTTTTTGCTTCCTGCAGTTGCCAGCAGGGATGAATCCAAATTGCTTCCACGTGTTTCTACTGATTTTCTGTTAGGTTTCTGTCACTGCCGAAGGGACACAGAACCAGGAATGGCTCTCTTCTATAGGGGAGGTTGGCGGCCCGTCGTCTGCAGGTCAGAGATGGCATGGGGGCTGATTTTGTTGGCAGTTGCTCATCTTTCTGCCACTTCGGAGAGCAGAGAGATACTGAAAAAGAAATACAACACCTGATTCCAGAGACAGGAGTCAGTGTGTCATTAGCAGCCTCTCCATACCATCCGGAATGATTTTGGTTTCATAAAACTCTGTGGAATGGTAGGGATTCTAGGCTAGTTGGTCTTTTGCTTTTCTTCTCCAGGGTCTCTTGATTCCTCAGAAGTCTCTTTGGAAATGTAAAAAGCTTTCAGTTGACATGAAGATTCAATCTTCTCTCTTTTTTTTTTTTTTAATTCAAGGGCATTCTTGAGGGGTGATAGCATTTATCTTTGAGGATGATATATTTAAAATCTTTTTTTTAATAGAAAGTTTTTCTGGCAATAGTGTTAAAGTTTTGTAAGTAATATAACCTAACCAGATGTAAAAACATTTATTCTGGTAGCCTTTTCTGATTAAGAGGTTTTTTGATTTAAAGCAGTTTTTCTCATAGTATCTAAATGGACTGCCATCATCAGGAACAAAAAAGTATGAAGATCCTGGTATAAAAGGCTCTTATCCACATTTCTTTGTTTTAAAATTCATCAATGACAGCAAAACCAGTCAGACCAGAGGAAATCAACCCTGAATATTCACTGGAAGGACTGATGCTGAAGCTGAAACTCTTAATACTTTGGCCACCTGATGTGAAGAGAATACTCACTGGAAAAGACCCTGATGCTGGGAAAGATTGAAGGCAAAAGGAGAAGAGGCTGGCAGAAGATGAGATGATTAGATAGCATCATTGGCTCAATAGACATGAATTTGAGCATGCTTCAGGAGGTAGTGAAGGAGAAGGATGCCTAGCATGCTGCAGTCCATGGGGTCACAGAGTTGGACACGACTTGGCGACTGAACGACGACGACGACAGCAAGTAGGGCCAAACTTGCCAGTTCCTCACTGCCCCCAGCCATCCTTTCTCCATCAGACCATAGGTTCTCTAACCGTCTGTCTGAGGCTAGAGTAATTTTTGTTTCTGTTTTTACAAATGAAATTAAAAAAATTTGAAACAAGTTACATAAAAATCAGGTCTTCCCCAGAACTGTGAGACACTGAGAGGATAGCTTTTTAAAAACGCATGCCAGTGCTCATAGGTTTACAGTCTTAGGGGAGTGACACTGACCCATGGGCGAGTAGCAAACTGTGACAGACTGGCAGAAGTTTGGCCTGTGTCAATATTTGCTGTGTGTTGCCGGCACAGAGTCGAGAACAATGTTAGGTGAGTTTCCCTTTTCAGTAAATGTTTGTGTGCTTCTCAAATGTTGTGCTAGGCTTGGGGTAGCTGCACCAGCCCTTCCTGGAATTTGGGTTGAGAAGCAGTTGGAACTTTTTCTAGCTCTTTTGGGAAAGTTTGTAGAAGAGTGAGGTGATAGGTTAGTGGGTCCTGGAGTGACATCAGGTAGGTGGGCCATGTTTGTTGATTTATTTTTAACTTTTTACTTTGAAATAATTATAGACTCACAAAAAGTTGAAAAAATAATGCAGAAAAGGATCCATGTACTCATAACCCAGCTTCTCCCAATGGTAACATCTTGATTGTGCCAAGTATTTTTCACATCCTTGTCAAAGTACTAGAAATGCAAAGATGTATTTTCTGCATATGCATTTTTGAGAAGTCTTTGTCTGTTAAGAAAATATAGATTAGAAGACACAAACAAAAGACACAAAGAAAACTTGGTATTCTTAGATGATTTTGAATTGATGGGATATTCAGTAGGCAGTCAGGGCTTCTCTGGTGGCTCAGACGGTAAAGAGTCTGCCTGCTGTGCAGTCTCCTGCACAGCGGTCTTTGGTTCTGTCCCTGGGTTGGGACAGATTGACTGGAGAAGGGAATGGCTACTCCAGTATTCTTGCCTAAAGAATCCCATGGACAGAGGAGCCTGGAGGGCTGCAGTCCCTGGGGTTGCAAAGAGTCGGACACAATTGAGTGGCTAACACACACACACACACAGTAGGCAATCAGTCTGTTTTTGATACAATGATAATGGGATATAAATTGGAGGAAGCAGTTGGGGATTTGTTGGTTTGCGTGTGTGTCTGATACTAATTGGCTGTGTGACCATGAATAAATGCTGTAACTCTCATTTGTAAAATGAGAGAATTGGACCAGATTATTTTGGACTTTTCTGCTCCAGTTTCTGTGCTCTTAGGATTGTGATAGGGAAAAGGATTTTTGTATTGTAGAATGGCTCAGAGGAAGAAAGGACTGTGGGTCTAAGGTTGTCCATGGTTTCTTTTACTTAAATTTTGTTGATAAATGGGGAAAAAAAGAGGCAAAGTGGGAAGATTTTACTCTTTTGCTCAATTCAGTGACTATTTAAATTATATACATTGTGATGCAAAGATGATGGCCTCTGCCCGCTTGGAGCTTTCAGTTTAATGGGGAAACAGGCATGTAAATAAAGAATTAAGTGCTAAGGGAGACTGTAAGTGACAGAGAAGAAGGATCTGATGATTAAACCTGGTGCTTGCAAAAGGCTTTGAAGACAAGGTTTCAGGGTGTGGGTACTGGTTCAACCTCCATTCTCTTGAGCCTAAAGAGTTTTCATTTATAGTCATTGAAGATGCCGGTAGCAACCAGAGGTTCATCATAGATGTCTGTATTTGATACTGATAATAAGAGTTTAAATAGTAGTCCAGAACTGTCGAATTGTTTTGAGGACAGTTTACATACAGACAGTGGGGTTTATTTTTTTTTTTTCAGTTGTTGTTGTTCCTTTGCTTTTTGTTTGCAAAAGATCTGTCTAGGGATTAAAAACATAAGAGATTAATGGCCTGTTGGGGTGTGAAAACAAGTTTCTAGTGTTTTGAATTAGTTGTGGAAGAGATATTGGAAAGTGGCAGGGAGGGTCTAGGGGACGCTTGAAGAGCTTATGTGGGGAGTCTGTGCTCCTTTCTGTTTGTGCCTACACAGGCTGGGCTTGATGCTGTTGCTTAGTCGCTCAGTTGTATCTGACTCTTCGCAACTCCATGGACTGTAGCCCTACAGGCTCCTCTGTCCATGACATTTCCCAGGCAAGAGTACTGTGGCTGCCTTGAATGCTGCCAGGAGAGCAGTGTCGGAGCACAGAGAAACTTCGGAATGCAACCTGGTGTTCCCTGATGCTTTCATTGTTACTGTCATTTAAGATGACAGTCTCATGTAGTACACTGCCAGTGAATATTTTAAGATGATTTATGGTTCTAGATACTCGTGATCAGTTTTACAGGCTTTGCATTTCACACGGGATTTAAGACCTGAAGGTGAGATGAAATAATAATCAAAAATGCATTTCTGAATTTGGATGTATGTGCTTAATCTTTTAAGTTTTCTCATTTTTATCTGTTTTCAAAAGGTTTGTTTTGTGATAATGACATTCATTATCAAGTATTACAGTTCTTACAGTGTTATGTGTCTCTGAAAAACTTTTGTGTTTGATAGGCATGCCCTTTTGGGGAAGGAGCTCTGAAAACTGAGAAGACACTAAATTTGGAGTCAGGAGACATTTGGTTCTTCTATTATCAGTCATGTAATCTCGGGCAAGTCATTTCCTTGCAGTGAGTTTTAGTTTACTCATTTGTAAGATGAGGGGATGGATGAATGTGACGTCTGAAAGTTCATCTCTTTGAGTCTGTGTGGTTGTTGGTCTTTAGATACTGTTTTATAAATTGTATTTAATACGTATTGGTCAGCTTTGCTCTTCTAAGATTTCATTTTTATTTCCTGCCTCAGACCTTCTGTTCTGTTCTTTCAACTCATTCTAATGGGTATCTAGAAGCAGTGCTCAGTTGTTTGAGTCATGTCTGACTCTTTGTGACCCTGTGGACTGTGGCCTGCCAGGCTCTTCTGTCCGTGAGATTCTCCAGGCAAGAATGCTGGGATGAGTTGCCGTTCGTTCCTCCAGGGGAGCTTCCCAACTCAGGGATCGAACCCATGTCTCCTGCATTGCATTGCAGGCGGATTCTTACCCACTGAGCCACCTGGGAAGCCTCTATTTAGAAGCAGTGGACATTCTAAACTCTGAACACCTTGTTTGTTTAACTGGAGTGGATCTCTTGAAAATCAGCCCAACTCTTCTGTTTTGTTTTTTATTCCCCTCAATTTTTTAACTGATGGGGCTTGTGTATTTGATTTGACATGAGTAAATTTAATTAGTATAAAATTATGTAATCATTTCATTATACTTTCCATATAAATTTAATGGGGGAAGGTTCTGGGTAGCAAAAGATTATTTGAAATAACGTGTGATAAAGCAAAAGCTCATTGATGGCTTATACCTCCTGGGCTTGGGAGTGTGTGCTCACCTTTGGTTTGGGGTGGGCTGAGGCTTTTCTCTTTGGGGAGGCTGTTTGAGCAATCCTGCTACCTTTTAAGTGCTCAGTGGGAATTTATCTTCTGTTTTCTAAGGTACCTATTATGCTGTATGGTAGGCTATAATAATTGATCCTCCCTTTTGACTTGAGTAGATTACAAGTCTACTTGACTTTGCTGAGTAGAAAGTCATTTTTGAGATGTTCAAAATTTTACATCAAGGAGGATTTTAGGATTTTCATATTTTACAGCTGAGGGAATTGAGTGCTAGCATGCCCAGATGATTAGTGAAGTGGCAGACTAAGCGTTACAGTAATACAGTAATTTATTGCTTTTTATTTTCTTCTTGGAATGGACATGGGAAGTAACTTATTTTTCTGATACACACATACCTGTTAGTATATATATACACACACGCACACCTTTTAGTGTGCGTGTGTGTATATATATGCACATATGCAATTAAATATTAGTATGTATACACTGTGTATGTTTGCACATGTGTGTCATTAAATAGTATCTTATTGTTTAATTCAGCAGATTTTGTGGGGCTTCTGCTACATGCTAGTTCTAACCTTGGGTATATGGTAGTAGAGCTTAGTCTGTGGTAAAAATAGGCCATTATAGTGCAGTATGATGATACAGGGAAAGAAGAAGTAAAGGATTCCTCACCAAAGGCACATGGCCCAGTCTTGCAAAGAAGGAAAGCTTATTGGAAGGAGAAATGTTTAATAGGAGGACAGGATTCTGAAGATGGGGTAGGCTGAGGAGCTGGTGGGGATATGTGTGATGTAGGATACGGCCTGGAGGACTAGAAGAGCTTCCTAGGTGGAAGGAACAGCATGTGTGAAGCCCCTAAGGTGAGAGAATGATCAGAGTAACTACATAGGGATTCACATCAGTTGAATAGTTTTCTTATATTTATGTAGTGGGTTAGACATACAGCAACTAAACCAGTTCAGTGCAGTTAAGGGTGTGAATTCCATCCTCGTTTTGGCCAGCTGCTTGATTTTGTGGCTACAAATAGCACCCTTAAACCTCTCTCCAGCCAAGTTGTTGGTATTTGTTAATGTTAATGGGAACAAACAAGCTTGGATAGGTGGTTTAGTTCAATGCCTTAATGCTGTTGGGAAAATCCTGTAAACGGACCAATAATATCACTGAGAGAAATAAAAGACTGCATTTTTCTATGTTAAACAGTTCATGGTCTTAACCAGGTTAAAAAATAAAAGTTTCATAAGTGGTGAAAGAAAAAGACAGCGTGCTTGTTTACGGGTTAGGAGCGATTGCTTTGATGTCTTTTCAGTATGTTTTAGTGTTGTACATATTTCTATGTGAGTATATATTATTTTAATAATAGAAAAAGAATAAATCCCTAGGAAAGTGTTTTAGTTAGCTATTCATGTAAAGCAGGAAATTTCACTGAAGTTTGTTTTTTCTTTAGAAACTTCTTACATGAAGTATAATTTCTTTGTGTAAAACTGAGGAATGATTCTACAAATAATTATTTCTAAAACTTGTTTTGAACTTTGATATTGAACAGAGCCATTAATATATGACATATATGTTATGTCATATAATATATGTCATATATATGACATCAGATATATGGACATAATTTCTGACTTGAGTTTACAGAATATTTATTCACAGCCATGCCTCAAAGAAGTTGTATGTGTTGAAAGACTTTTGGATTTGGGGCTAAAGCTTACCATTTCCATTTTATATTCAGATATCACCCAGGGAGAAGATAGGCAAAAACATTGTGATAAAAAATTTAAGCACTTTTTTCCTCCTAGTAAATTGACCAGAATTTTCACCATAATTTAACTATAAATGAACATGAAAAGAAATTCAACTTCATTTCATTCATTCATTCGTTATTAGTCAACAAATATGTACTGAGGGCTTGTTTTGGGCCAGATACTTGGGCTATATCAGTGAACTAAAGAGGCCCAAAGTCTTGCCCTTGAAGATAGTGACACACTCTTTGAGTTATGAAACACTTCTTTTGAAATGTGTGGTGTTTAATTTCCACGTGTCACATCTATTTGAAATGTATTTCTGTTAAAAATGTAATCAGCTAGGAATGATGGGAAAGCCCACCAAATTATTCTTTGGGGTATCCCTAAATGGTTTCTTTAACATTCTCATTATCCTGCAGAACCACTCTTTAAATTGTCCTTCCTTCAGTTTGAGCCTGTGAGTGCCATCCGGGGAGCTGAGTGATCATCTCTTTGAAGACAGGCTGATTGTGGTCTCTGCATTCCTAGTGCTTGACATATGTTAGTACATATTTTTGTTAAATTAATCTGAACTTCAAAAGTAAGCAAAATAAAGTAGTTTATTTTAATAAAAATTAGTGTAGAACTATATTCCAATCTCTAGAATAAGGAATGAATTTAGTGTATGGATTTTTTTGAATGTACTGATTTAGTAACATTGAAAGATACCACAGTATAACTTCACTTGATACCCCCTTCCTCCACCCTCCCCCCATATTTCTTTTCATGTAGGAGACCTTCCTTCAGTGAGGAAGTCTTGACTGTATATGTGTATGTAATTTTGGTGAGGCGGATATTCTTTTTCCCACCCAACATTCTATTGTAAACATTTTCAGATATGCAGAAAAATTGAAAGAAGGTAACAGGGAGTTTTTACCTTATCCATTCAGTAATTGTTGTTTTGGTAATTATTTTTTCCAGATTTGCAGAATACACATGTATATATAAATGACTTTGTTGAGCTGTTTAGGAGTTGCAGTCATCATGGTGCTTTTTTAAATTTTAAATACATGGTGGACTTGCATTACCAACAATATGGATCTTCTTCTGTACAACCATCATTCTCAGTTTAGAAAATTAACAAAGATCCTTTATACCTTAGCTTTTCTCCACTTGTCTTTAAAATGTCTGTATACTTAGCTTAGTTTTTTCAAACCAGGATTCAGTCAAGGCCCATGCATTGTATTGGCTTCTTTTGAATTTTGTCAGGAGTCATTAAAAAAAAATTGTGATTTTTTTTTTCCAAGGGCCTCACTTAATTATTGAAATACTAAAATTATTCTGTTTATAGCTGTGTCATTGTTTCCAATTTTTATGAACTTTTAATTGGTCTGTGTATATAATTTTCATTTATCAGCAGTGTGTGTTTTAATGAATTTCTCAGTGTTGCTTTCTGTAGATCTGGTGCAGTCATGCATTTTTGCAAGATTTGCAGTTTCACTCTGCACGTCTGGCATTGGATTACATTTTGTTTGTCAGGTAACATCCTATGATTAGCACCAGCTTGACTTCAAAAGGTGTGGGCGCTGTGCAGTTGTAAAACTTGCAGGGGTTTTTGGAGACCACTTTAATAAGAGATCAGTAGATGGTGAAGGTTTTGGCCTTGCCCACTTCTGTTTCCTTATGTGGTCTCTGAACTGTAGGAATGAGGACATGAGAACATTCTACCAGTATATATTACTGGGTGATTGACAGAGTTGGCTAGTCAACGTTGTATTAGTTACTAGAGTATATAGAAGTATAGAGTTTTTATTGATGTTATGTAAAGATTGGCTTTTGAGAAAAGATTTACTATTAAGGTGAGTCTAAGATCAGCCCTGGGATTTCTTTGGAAGGAATGATGCTAAAGCTGAAACTCCAGTACTTTGGCCACCTCATGTGAAGAGTTGACTCATTGGAAAAGACTCTGATGCTGGGAGGGATTAGGGGCAGGAAGAGAAGGGGACGACAGAGGATGAGATGGCTAGATGGCATCACGGACTCGATGGACATGAGTCTGAGTGAACTCTGGGAGTTGGTGATGTACAGGGAGGCCTGGCATGCTGCGATTCATGGGGTCGCAAAGAGTTGGACACGACTGAGCGACTGAACTGAACTGAAGATTAAATAGATTTATAAATAAGATAGGTGATATAAACATTTAAGACAGTTCACAGGTGTAGGTATATAAAGTTTTGGTTTTTAAACTTGGCACAGTTAAAGGAAACTGGTAGGAAGATTATCAGAGATGAATAAAAAACGAGGCTTTATTCATATACTAGTGGAACTAGGACCAAAGAAAATGCTGAGATTTCTTTTGATCGTCATTCTGGTTTTTTATTGTATAATCACTCCAGACTTAATGGTGTGAAACAGTGCTCATTTATTATTATTTCTGGCGATTGACAGTACTCAGCTAGGTGGTTCTTAACTAGATTTATGCAGCTGCTATCAGATGGTAGCTGGAGTCATCTGGAAGACTCAGATGGCTGGGATGTGGAATACTGATGTTTCTCAGGCATCTCTACCTTTGTGAGGTCTCCCAGGTAGTGCAAAGTTTAACAGACACTTGTCCCAAGAGACAGACAGCCAGGCTAGAATGCCCTTTCCTGACATAGCCGTAGCAGTCATGCAGTATTTCTTCAGCCCAGATGTTTGTTCAAGAAACAAATCATAAGGCCCATATTTAAAGGAGAAGGATTAGACTTCACCTCTTGATGGCATGAGTACCAAAGAATTTATGGATTTTTTTTTTTTTAAGACTACCACAACCATTAAAAACAATGATAAACTAATAGTAAAGTGTAATTGTTCAGGAGGAGATTTGGGTACATTGGAAGTTTTAGGAAAGATTGATACCATGTATTTGACAACAGAAACAATGAAGATTTGACATTTATAGTGCTGGACAAAATGCATTTTATGGCAGTAGTAGCTGCTAGTGCACATAATATTTCCAGACCGAAGTATTAAACTAGACAGTTAAACAGCTTAATATCATAGACCTCTCTCCAGAATATCCAGGTCAGAATCATAAGGGGAACCAAGGTAAATGTATTTCTTTGACCTCACTGAAAGTGAAAGTGAAAGTTGCCCAGTCGTGTCCAACTCTTTGTGACCCCATGGACTATAGGCCAGAATACTGGTATTCCACTTAGAGTCAAGTGGTTGACTAGGTGCATAGTTTAGGAAATGTGAAACATTTGCTGTGTCCTGAGACTTTAAGATTGAAATGTGGGCCAGTGATAAGTTGTTCACTGTGACTGTTCAAATGCAGCGGGTATTTCCTGTGAAACAGAAATTTCTTAGGACAGAAACTACTCAGCTTTACCATCCCTTTGATTAGTCAGCTTTAGGACTGAATGTTTTGCTATATCCAGAGCCACATCTGTCTTGAAATGACTAGGTATTGCTGCAGAATCTATTTATTTTAATAATCATTTATTTGCATACCTACTACGTACCAGGCCTTGTACTAACTACTGCCTAGTTAGTGGCATTTAAAAGAAGCTTTATACAGTTTCAGAGGAGAGTTCTAAGTCTTTTGGGTAGGGTTATTGTTGGCATAAATGTGTAGGCTACCACTAAGGTTAATATGAAGGTGACATCTATTTGTATGTAAAATTTGTTAGAAATAAATCTTGTTATTAGGTGTATTATTTGTGGTCAGTTTTAAAGTGATATTGGTCATGTACCATTTTTCTTGGTGTTTTGCAGTTTTTATTAAATGGAATATGTGAGGAAATTGCAGTAACTTTTGTGTGAATGTGAAAAAGAAAGACCCTGCATCTTATTTTTGTGCCTGCAGTACCTTTTGTTGTTTTTTTCTGTTTCGAGCCAGAAGAGGCTTTATTGTTGTTATTGTAAAATGAAGATGTGGGGTTGGACAGTTTCTAAGGGCCTTCCCAGGACTGAAAGCATGGAGGAGAGTGGGTGGAAGTTTTAGATGAGAAAGGTAGTAGGAAATGTCAGTGAAGTGTCAGTTTGAGTTGAATCATATTTTGGACTTCCTGCAAGCCACGATTAAAGCAGTGGCTAAAAAATTAACTTTTATCATGTTACATCAGAGAGAAACATTTTCTTAATCATGCTCTAAGATTCATTTTTTACTGAATCTTTTTTACATTTAGGGCTACTAAAAACCCAATGAACAGTGAATTTTATAGTACACACAGAAGTTTTCTTTATAACTAAAGTGAGCACTCATAAAATCTGAAGTTATAATGAGAAATCCTTGTTTTGTGGAGGCCCCTCTATGGGAATTGAGGATTGTAACTTTCTGGGTTAGAATTATGTAATATTTAGAGGCTGATCTCGGAAAATTACGCAGTTTGTTCATTTTAAACATTTTTAGCATTGTTACTCCTTACCCATGTATGAAGCACTGCATTTTGGAAACATCATCTCGTTTAGCAGCTCTGAGATGTTGGCAGCCTGGCAGCGCTGTTGCAGAGGCAGTTTGTGCTGAAGGCGTTTGAGCGTGGCTCTCAGGCCGCACAGCTGTGGGGTGGTAGGTCTTTGAGCACAGGCCCTTCCTTATTAAGGCCCATTAACAGCGTCTGCTGCAGAGGCTCGTGGGTTATGTGAACTGAAGTTTTAACATTTGTAGATAAAATCAAAGTGTCATAGTAAAGGACTGTGCTCCAGGATTTGAAGGCAGTACATTAATGTTATCTTGTGCCTGCATGAATGCAGCTTTTTCATGGCTTTGAGATCTTGATCCGTTTGCAGAGGATGTAGGCTCTTCCTCCTGTGTCTTTTCTTCCTCTGCCTGGGGTTTCATGGAGGAACGAGGGCCATCAAGTGACAGATCGTGTCTGTGTTAAGTGTGGAAACTAGGACTGTTGTTCATTTCTGAAGCCAGTATGCTGGTTCCTGTTGAGTCAGCTTTTGTTCCTTTCTCCATCTGGACACACTAGGGTGTGAGATGGTGGACTGGGGACACATTAGAATCATTACCATAGTGACAGTAAATCGTTTCCATCCTTGGTGTGTTGTTTGGCTGAGAAGGATTGTGAACCCTTAGTCTCTGCTTTTGTAATATGCTAGTATCTTAGGTCAATCTGTGTGATATCTGTAATGTACTAAATACCCAGATGTGCAAAAGCTAAGTCACAGGTTTTTATCATTAAGGTGATTATTACTGTGTCATTAAAAAAATAAAATAGAAATGTAAAAAGTAGGATAGCGGTATTAGAGAGAAAGCAGCAAATGACTAATTGCTAAATTGAGTAGAACTGATAGGAAGTTCTGGAGAAAGTCAAACAAAGTGTCCACTGGGCCGTAGTATCTTAATTACACTTTCTGTAGCTGCTTGATGTATAACTGGCTAGGATAGAGGTAATTCTAAATGTAATTTGGGAAGGTTGAGATAACCAGGATTTTAATAGATGCTGTGGATTCACATGATTTTTGCAGTACAGGTGAGCTAAGAAGTACAGTTTCATCCATGAGCTTCAGTTTATGTCTAGTTGGTCTTTTGTATTAGTTACAAGATCTGTTTCAGATGTCTTTCAGTGTTTTTTAATGGGGTACAGCGGTCGATATTTGGAGTCATTCTTTGCTGTCTTTAAAGTGGTGCACGCATGCTCAGTCGCTCAGTTAGACTTTTTGCGACCCTATGGACTTTGGCCCGCCAGGCTCCTCTGTTCATGGGATTTCCCAGCAAGAATACTGGAGTGGGTTGCCCTTTTCTACTCCAGGGGATCTTCCTGACCAAGGATGAACCTGCGTCTCCTGCATTGCAGGCAGATTCTTTACCACTGAGCCACTGGGGAAGCCCTCTTCACAGTGGTACTGCCTGCCAGTGGCTCTGGTCCCCAAATTCCTTTTCCACCAGTTACCTAGCAGCTCCTTTTCTTTCACATTCAGTCAGAAGTGGTAATGCCAGCAAAAAGAGCAGGAGCCTCTAATATTTTGCACCAGGCTCTGTACTAAGCAGATTGTATGCTATGGTACCCTGTTGGTTCAGTGTGTAAGTAAACTTTACCATCATGGAAGTGAATTTATGGTTTATATTATTTACTGGATGTGTTGAGGGACTCAAGTCTTTTCTGGTATTTCAGATCAAAAATTTTGATTTAGTTTAAAGGTCAGGCTTTTAAGTTCTGATTGTTGTGGTTAGGTTTTTCCGGCCAGCTTGACTACTTTATATACTGTGGGCAAGCCAATAACTTGAGACACCATTAATAGAGTTTGAAAAATTAGGGTCAAGGCCCTTTAAACTTGCTGGCTTCAGGGAGAGCATGCAAGAAACTCCTGCACAAGCTCAATAGAGCGTCCCTTAGATTTTTAAAAAGAAAATTTTGTCCCTAGGGGGTCTGTTCACACACACACACACACACACACACACACACACACACCCATCCACCCACCCCAGCATATACACACCATTTCACACACACACACACACCATTTCACACACACACACCCAGCACACACAGCATTTCACACATACACACCCCCCCAGCACACACACACCATTTCTTTACTTGCTGTTGGTCTTTTCTCTGTTACCTGCCCTTCTCCCTCATCCCAGACTCTGTCTCTGGACATTCAGTAATCTTGAGAATATTTAAAGATGTTTCAAGTTGCATGTATACTTTTAAAACACAAATAGTACCTTTATTTTTCTATCCACTGCTGTGAGGTTGGTTGGAGAAGTGAGTCTGCATACTTTGTGTATCCCAAAAGGCAGGAGAGGGTAAATTGCTTTTGTTTCTAATTTAGTTAACGGTTTTCCTGAAATTTTAAGATTTTTGGATCTAGCTTTGATAGTTTGTTTTAAAGTTAGTTTTTAAAAGCTTATCCCTTTTCTGTCTTTGGTGTGCCATTTTGTTACTGTATTTAGTTGAAAGCACATTTAATTTTTGACCTCACTGTTATATGCTGGGTATAAAATTTCTGGCTGGGAATACTTTTTCTTCAGGATCTTGAAGGCGGTGCTTCATTGCCACATGGCCTCCAGTCCGCCGGGGCTCACTTTGAGGAGCTCAGTGCTATTTTGACTCCTAATCCTTTTACAGGACCTGCATCCATCCTCCTTGCGCACCCCCCCCCCCGCCCCCACCTGGAAAATCTTTCTCAGTCTATGGTGCTGAGAAATTTCGTACTGATGTGCCTCTTCGTAGTAGGTCCTTTTCTCATTCATTGTATTTTGGGCCCCAGACACTTGGAAGGTGCCTTTATTCTGGAAGTTCCTGTCATTTAGTTCTAGGAAATTTTGTCACACATTTTTCTCTCATCCATTTTCTCATTTTTCTTTTCTTTCTTTTGAAACTCCTAGGAGTTGGATGTTTGACCCCTCTATTGCCACTCTGATTTATTTATCGTTTCTCTTTTGTTGTCTATCGCTTTGACTTTTTGTTTAATGTTGTGCTGAAGATTCTTTTTTCTCCCTTTGGGCTATTTTCTAGGGAAAGGAATCCTGAAAGGTAAGAGCATGGCTGCGAGCATTGTGGTCTGGGGACAGGTCGACTCCTTATTTCAGCAGACCGCTTTTATGGCTTCTAGTGTGCCCAAACCTGCCTGGCCTGATATCCCTAGGCTGTTATTCTGGTTGAATTTCTCTAAGTACAGAACAGTTCTGTCAGGGTCTGGGAGGGGCAGTCTCCTGTCTATAGAGTGGGGAACTTACCTGTTCCTTATGCAAACTTCCTGCTTGGGATCACCCCCAGGCTTCAGAGGTACCTGGTGCCTCCCAATTTCTCAGAGTTAACCTGTTCCTTTTTGGCTCCTACTTCTGCAGACTTTAGCTTTCAGCCTTCTCTTGTTGGTTAAGTCATTTGCCACTTCTCTGTCTGCGTTCCAGATTTTGTTGCCATCTCTTGCTTTTAAGTGCTGTAGCCTTCAGACATTCATTTGTTGTCATTTTAGGAGGTTGTAGGAGGTGATGGAGGTACACACATGTTTAACTAGAAGTCCTGTACAAGAAAATTACTTAATTCTGAATACTCTTGGTTCTCCATACCAGTTGTCTTAACCTGCCTGGGCTGTTGTAACAAAGTACTATTAAGTGGTACATTTATTTGGTTGGTGCAAACGTAATTAGGGTTTCAGACCATAAATTTTAAATCATTATAGCTAGGCACAAACACATCTTGATTAATCAAAATAGGAACCATTACAATCAACACGTTTTTGCCAGTAAGAAATAAGTTTATTTCTATAGTGTAAAAATCCATGCCTCAGGATTGGATGAACTCTTGGAAAGCATTTTCTGTATCCTGCTGGTTGTGGGATCATTTTCCCTGCAAGAAGTTGTCGAGATGCTTGAAGTGGTAGTTGGTTGGCAGAGGTCAGGTGAATGTGGCAGATGAGACAAACCTTTGTAGCCCAGTTCGTTTTACTTTGTTGTGCGCTGGGTGGTCTGGTGTTGTCATGGAGAGGAATTGGGCCCTTTCTGTTGGTTGGTGCTGGCTGCAGGCATTGCAGTTTTTGGTGTGCATCTCATTGATTACTGAGCATACATCTCAGATGTAGTGATTTTGCGGGGATTCAGAAAGCTGTAGTGGATCAGATGGGCAGCAGACCACCAAACAGTGTCTATGACTATTTTTTTTTTTTTGGTGCAAGTTTGGCTTTGGGAAGTGCTTTGGGGCTTCTTTTTGGTCCAACCACTAAGCTGGTTGTCGCTGGTTGGCATATAAAATCCACTTTTCATCACACATCACAATCCTATTAAGAAATAGGATTCATTGTTGCATAGGCTAAGAGAAGATATCACTTCAAAATGACCATTTTTTTTGATTTGTCGTCAGTTCATGAGGCACCCACTTTTCGAGCTTTTTTACCTTTCCACTTTGCTTCAAATGCCAAATGACCGTAGAATGATCAATGGTGAATTCTTTGGCAACTTTTCATGTTGTTGTAAGAGAACCAGCTTCGATGATGCTGTCAATTGGTTGTTGTCACACTCTGATGGCTGACAACTGCCCTCCTCATCTTCAAGGCTCTTGTCTTCTTTGCAAAAGTTCTTGAACCACCACAGCACTGTATGCTTGTTAGCAGTTCCTGGGCCAGATGCATTTTCGACGTTGGAAGTTGTCTCTGCTGCTTTACAGTCCATTTTGAACTCGAATAAGGAAATCTCTCAAATTTGCTTTTTGTCTAATATTTCTGTAGTCTGAAAGAAATATAAGCAATAAAGTCATTAGCAAAAAACATAAAGCAAGAAGTGTGCATTAAAATGATATATAATATAGCCACATTTATTAAGAATGTATTTCAATATCAGATGACAAATTTCACACTGCAAAAACCATTACTTTTGCACCAACCTAATAATATTTTTCACAATTCTGGAGGCTGAAATTCCCAGGCCAGGGCGCCATAGTGGTCAGGTTCTGGTCACAGCCTGTTTCTTGACTTGTAGATAACTTGTTGTATTCTTCCATGGAAGAGGAAGCAAGCTCTTGTCCTGTTTCTTCTCTTCTCTTATTTTAAAATTCGATGTAACTTAATTTAATATTTTACTGAAGTATGATTTACAATGTTGCGTTAGTTTCTGGTGTGCAGCAGAGTGATTCAGTTATACTTTTCTGTATGTATGTTCTTTTTTCATGTTCTTTTCCATTATGGTTTATCGCTCTCAGGGGAGGTTTGAAGCTTGCTATTGGCTTAGCAGTGATCCTGCAGTTTCCTCCTGAAAATGAATGTCCCAGGATGTGCAGGTTTGACAACTTTCCAAAATGGACTAAAGCCTGTCTCAAAATTTAATCTTTGGAAGCCTCTGTTGTTCTTCAGGCATGGGGAAAGTTCTTTAAAACTTACTGTAGTCAGGGCTTGTGTTTTCTTTTACTACCTTTGTTGAAATGTTTTCTTCCTCATTTTCTTCTCCATCTAGTGAAGAATAGGGAGAAAGGTGTCCTTTCACTGTGCTTCCCCATTTATTAAGGTTCTCTTCTGAGTGCTGAGGTTCTTCTCTGAAGCCTTCATTGAGTCTGATTTGTCCACAAGAGGTAGCAAAGTGGAAAGATTGTCAGATCTTGTATCTGCTGTCCAGTTAATGAGATCTGCATCTGTGAAGTATGTTGGACTTCCTTTTTTTTCTGTTTTCTTATCAGTTTTCTTGCAGCACATGCATGCGTGCTCAGTTGCTTCAGTTGTGTCCAACTCTTTGTGACCCCCATGGACTGTAACCTGCCGATCTCTGTCCATGGGAGAGAGGTCCTTTGCCCTCCTACAGAGAGGGGATCTTCTCAACCCAGGGATAGAACCTGGGTCTCTTGCATTGCAGGCAGATTCTTTACCACTGAGCTACCAGGGAAGTCCATTTTTATATTTATTCACCCTTACTTGGAAGGGAGATTCAGTTCCTAAAAGAATAATAATTGATCACAGGAAGTGGTATACAATTTGTTGTTTTTTGCGGACACTCTGGCACTATCGACTGTTTAGATAATTTGTAAGAAAAATAATTTCCGTTTCTTAGGATCTTTTTCACTTTTTGGTAACCATAGCCTTTTTATTTGTATAAGAACCATTTCTTTTTTTTTTTTTAATATACTATGCATTTATTTATTATTATTATTTTTTAAAAATCTTTAATTCTTACATGCATTCCCAAACATGAACCCCCCTCCCACCTCCCTCCCCACAACATCTCTCTGGGTCATCCCCATGCACCAGCCCCCAAGCATGCTGCACCCTGCGTCAGACATAGACTGGCAAACCATTTCTTTTTAGTTTAGTAGACAAATACTTATGTTTTCATTGACATGTGTCCCCTTTTCTGAGATGATGAATCTCAACACCCTTCAAGGCCCATTTCAAAATCCTGACTCCCCAGAAGCCCTGGCATTCACTGATTCTTCTAACCTGAAATGAATGCCACCTTCTCTTAGTAAGTTTTGGTTGTAGCGCTTATCTTGGCTCCCAGTTTAGTGTTTTATTTGTTTCCCTATGTATGCCTTTTGTTTTTACAAGTAGATTATAGTACACTACTTGAGATGTGTGGATTGAACTAGTGGTTCTCAACTTTTCTTTCTTGCGCAGGCTTCCTAAGGGGTAGATGGCGTAGTTTTCCATAGCTGTGGTTCATAATTAAGGTGATCTTCCCAAGTGTGTAGAGACCCCCTCAGGTGGTGCTGTTTGTCTCCCCTTTCTTCCCAGTGTATCATGTAGTGCAGCTTATTTCCTGTAATACTTACCTCTGGGCTGTCAGGAGGTATTTGTTGATTGAATTGGACCCATGGCAAGTGTCCATGCCAAGAACAGAGGCTTCAAGAGGTTTTTCTCCCCTCCTCTCTTTCACCTCTTATTTGAGTAATTACGGGTAAATCAACCTCTTGTAGTCTTTTGTTTTCTCATGGAAAACAGAGACTATTACATCAAGAATTTTATATTAAATGAAAAAAATCTGTATACTTGTTATTATGACATCAAATAAAACAGTATCAAATTAAGTACACTTGTGTTGGTGCCAGTTTCTAAGAAATTTTTCACACTCTGTGTATTAGAACATTTTTAAATTTCGATTTGTCTTTCTTTTTAAATTTTAAATTTATCTTTCAATAAAATATTGGTACCACTAGTTTGTTGCTTTTTCCTTTAATCTTGGCAAGATGAAAAGTTGGCAACCTTACATTTATTCCTTTAATTTGAAGGAGATTTTATTTGTCTGTTAAGTCTAGAAGTTAGAATATTCTTTATGCCTTAAAACCTGTGGCAGCCCAGTTTGGGGACAGATTTTTGTATATTTATTTGTTAGACTAACCTTGTTAATGTTCCTTTTCAGTAAGGTTCCAGTAAAATTTCTGTCTTTACTGATATTTTTTTCTGCTTGAACTATCAGTTTCTGATAGAAGTGTATTTCTCGTTGGTGTTGACATTTCCTCAAATGGTCAGTTTTTACTAGAGATAATTTTTGAGATGTAGTATTAGGAGCATTCAGATTCTTGCATGTTACTTGTTCTTGGTGGATTATTCCTTTTAATGTTATGTAATGTCTCTCATCCCTTCTATCATACTTACTCTTCCTCCAATCTGATAATATTTGACTTTTAATATGTGTGATGAACCATTTGAATAAGCAGGTTTATTTCTGCTGTCTGAATTTTATATTTTCTGAACCTTTTATTTCGCTGCCTTTTTTCCTTTGTGAGATTGCTAGTTTCCTGCATTTCTTTCTTTTTTTTCCTCTGCTTTTGACTGGAAACCATAGATTGTTATTTCTCTTCTAGTGGCTGCTATTAAGCTTTTCCGTCACAACGTTTATAACAAAACCATGAGTCTAACTCCAGCTTCCAGGATGAACCCAGTCTCTCACTGGGGAGCACTTTGAGCATCATTTCCCATCTGTGGAGGTATTTGTCTTTTATTTGATCTCAGCTATGTCTTTTGAGTTTCTCTTTTTTACAGATGTCTTTCATGGCTGTATATTAAGAGTAGGAGAGGTTTTTCAGAGAGAGCAAAGTACACCAACTCTATTGCAGCGATTCTTCTAGCCCACTGATATGCATAGCTGCACAAAATATTCAGTCAGTGTTTGTTAATTGATGCATATCTTACACATTTCTTCCTTCTGGTTTAGGTTTACTCGCTTTACTCTTTTCGGCTTTATATGGGAAGGAAAGTAGAGGGAACAGTCCCACCCAAGCCTGTGGAAGACCTTTTCATTGGCTCCCCACACCAGATTTGATGGAGTGTTCAGTGCTAAGAGAAGAAAGGAGGCGTTGAGAACGTAGTTAGTCTGGGATGAAGCAGCTTTCGAGTCCTACTGTGAATTGGTGATATTTATTGATAGTAATCTCATTGTTAGGCTGGTTCCATTTTGTTATATTTGTTAACTCGTCTGCTCTGTCAACACTACAGATGCCAGTTACTTTTGTGGGAACCAGGAGAGCTGCGCTATATGTAGCTGTGTTGCCACTATGATAACGGTGACTGAGTTTGGGAAGCACTCCTCTTCTGCCTAGTGTTTTTGCTAGGACAGTCTCTGAGATGGTGCCTGTTACAGGAGTGCCAGGCTGGAAATGAGGCTAGTGTTTGTCTCTGCCTCGCTCTCTGCTCCACCATCTTCCTTTTTCAAGAGGTTGAAGTTAGTTACAAAGAGAGAATTAAACCAGTAAACTTGTTAGTTCTGGATGCTGCAATATTGAGAATATTGTATCTGTGACTAGGAAGTGATTTTTGAGTTTTTGTTTTTTTTTTAAACCATGGGAAAGAAACTAGCAGTCTAGGAGTGATAATTAAGGATTGACAGTTCGATAGACTGATGTCCTTCATGGTCATTCTCAGGATTAGCTCTCTGCCTTTAGTTATCCACACACTGTCTAAAAGCACCACATTTGTGTGTGTATGTGTGTGTGCATGTTTGGCTTTTGTTTTTTAAGTGGTTGGAGGTTGAGATGGGATGAGAGCCCTCTCTATCTGTGATGTCAGTCTGTAAATCAGAGACTGCCTATTGTGTCTGCTAATATTGGGTTGAGTATTTATTGTTAGATGAAGAATTGGAAACTTTTATTGGTAGATCTCTGAAGGCCAAACAGGGGTGGGGAGGCAGCCCTTTGCTGTGTTGCCAGAGAGGAGAGATTTGTGTTCATTAGTGCTCCATGGAGAAGGCAAAGGCAACCCACTCCAATACTCTTGCCTGGAAAATCCCATGGACAGAGGAGCCAGTAGGCTGCAGTCCATGGGGTTGCTTAAGAGTCGGACACCACTGAGTGACTTCACTTTCACTTTTCACTTTCATGCATTGGAGAAGGAAATGGCAACCCACTCCAGTGTTCTTGCCTGGAGAATCCCAGGGACGGGGGAGCCTGGTGGGCTGCCATCTATGGGGTCGCACAGAGTCAGACTCGGCTGAAACGACTTAGCAGCAGCAGCAGCAGCAGCAGCAGCAGCAGTGCTCCATAGTGATAAAAGAAATCTGGTAGAGCTCTTAAATTTGACTGTGGTGGCTTGTAGTTCTGACCTTTTTTTTTTTTTTTTTTTTAAATAATTTCAGTTTGTATCTGAATTTCTAGTTCAGAAAACCTTCCTTCAGGTTTTCTGAGCTTGAGACCCAGTGTTAAGAACCCTAGTAGGTGCAGATTTCAAAGAAGCATTCGATACAACTTTCAGATCCCCTCTGGGTACACTGATGATAATGCTTCAGGTAATAAGCAAGGTTGTTGTGTAAAGCCCACTTGGTTAGTCTGGCTTCATGGGAATAAAGATGCCCAGCATGGTCTACTTACGCTGCAGAAGGAAAATAATGAAATCTATTGCTGTCTCCTAAAAGTAGATTTGTTTGAATCATAGCTCAATATCTTTAATTTTTTCTACTTAGAGAAATAGAAATGCTGTTGCCATGTTACTTGGATTTAAAAAACTGTCTGCTGTGATATATGTTGATGTAATTTTATGTAGAGTAAGATTGTTTATGCTGTTTCTCTTTTTAATCCTTGAAGTTGCTTAAAAAGTAAGGAAATTGGAAAATCACTTTTGTTTAGATAAAGAAAAAAGGAAAGGCAGTTTGTCACTACTGAGCCGTAGCTTTCGTGGGGGTAGAGATGAGTAACACATGGTCTCTGTTTCTGGGAGTTTAGATATTAAATCAGTGTCCTCTGGTTCCCTAAAACCTTGCTAGAAAGAATGGCCTGTTTGTGTTCCAGGTTTAGTGTTTCCCCAAACAGTGCTCACTTCAGTTTGGAAAACACAGGATTAAGCATAGTTAATCAGGTTTCTTTATTTTAGGAGTTACTCTAATAGAGGTATGTGGATTGTGAATTTCTAAGGAGGGACTTTGCTAAGCAGCATTTCCAAAACTTGAAATAGTAGGGTCCTACATGGACTATTAATCTTGGGACTATTTTAAGCAATGCTTACATGTATTTGTGGTTTCTTAGAGTAGTGATTTCCAAACTTATTTTATCATCAGCATCACTTTGGGTTTCTTAGACCATTTTTTTTTTCAATTTTGAGTTGATAGAATGTTATGTGATTTAAATTTAACCAAGTGTATATTGGCACTCAGTGAAGAACTTCCCTTCCTGCTCTGTTTCCTAGCTGCCTACTTCCTTTCCTCATAGATGACTAATGTTATTCCTTCCAGAGATATTTTATGAATGTGTCATAATTTATTTAGCTAGAACATAAATTACTGAGTCTTGTATTTGGAGATTTCTGACTTAGTAAGTTGGGTGGGGTCTGGTACTATGTCTTTTAAAATGTTCCTTAGAGATTGGATGATTAGCCAGGTTTAGACACTATTATTTTAGATGGTACACATTACTTTTGCATGTGACATATTTTCCAGTTCTTAAAATGACTAGGAAGCAGCTATGGTAGGCACCATTTCTGGCAGAGGAGGAAACATGAGAGCAGATTTTTAAATGACCTGTTCAAGGTCATGCTCCTCTTTTAATGGTGGAGCAGAGACTCAAAAAAAAAAAAAAAGGCAGGGCTTTTTTGATATCTAGGTAGGACTTGGGTTGGCACTGATTTTGCCTTTTCATGGCTACAATGCAGATATTTGGCTAAACAACCCCCCTTCCCCCCAAAAAACCCCAAACAAATAAAAAAATTATATGAGTATTTATATCCAATTTTTATTTTGGTATAGCATTAAAATGTTTATTTTACTGCATTACTTGCCAAAAAATAGCTAGGAATTAGACTTTCTCTAGTTTGGTTTTAAGGTGCTTAACCAGTTAGACTCAGGTTGTCAATTTCAGGCACTTATATTCATGTGAGTTGCACACAGACTTTTATCTGTACTTTTACTTCCTGATGGCTGACCTCTCTTCCCTTTGTTTCCAGCTTCCTTTTGGCCCCTTCAGTACATTCCTTTATACCAACCAGAATTACACTGTGGAGGAGGGAAAGATGGAGGGAGAGAGATAGAGGGAGAAAGAAGACTGTTCGCTAAGTGGAGGGATTAGGAGAAGATCCCTGGCTTACAGTACCAAGTGGTTTTCCTGTCTGGTAAACTCTTTCTGGGGATGATTCTCAAAGAAAGAGTTTAGACAAATTCTTCAGAGTATTCTCATAGCAGAAAAGCTAAAATCTTTTAAGAACGACTATGAAAAGAATTTTAAAAGCTATGAATTCACCATTTTGAGTCAGCGTAGGACTTAGCGCAGGGATATGAACGTCTACTCATTTGTTCAGCCACCCATCCATCAGCGCACAGAAGGGTTTTACTGTGTGTTGGGTGCTGGGGGTTTGGAAATCAGTGAAAACATGATTCTTGCCTTTGTAGAGTTTCAGGCTTGGAGAAGGAAATGGCAGTCCACTCCAGTGTTCTTGCCTGGAGAATTCCACGGACAGAGGAGCCTGGTGAGCTACAGTCCATGGGGTCGAAAAGAGTTGGACACGACTGAGTGACTAACGCAACAGGCTGTTCAGTTCAGTCGCTCAGTTGTGTCCGACTGTGTGACCCCATGGACTGCAGCATGCCAGGCTTCCCTGTCCATCACCAACTCCTGGAGCTTACTCAAACTCATGTCCATTGAGTCCATGATGCCGTCCAACCATCTCATCCTCTGTCATCCCCTTCTCCTCCCGCCTTCAATCTTTTCCCAGCATCAGGGTCTTTTCAAGAAAGTCAGCTCTTCACATCAGGTGGCCAAAGTATTGGAGTTTCAGCTTCAACATCAGTCCTTCCAATGAGTATTCAGGACTGATTTCCTTTAGGATGGACTGGTTGGATTTCCTTGTAGTTCGAGGGACTCTCAAGAGTCTTTTCCAACACCAAAGTTCAAAAGCATCAATTCTTTGGCGCTCAGCTTTCTTTGTATTCCAACTCTCCTATCCATGCATGACTAGGGGAAAAACCATAGCTTTGACTAGACAGATCTTTGTCTGCATAGTAATGTCTCTACTTTTTAATATGCTGTCTAAGTTGGTCATAACTTTTCTTCCAAGGAGCAAGTGTCTTTTAATTTCATGGCTGCAGTCATCATCTGCAGTGATTCTGGAGCCCCCCAAAATAAAGTCTGTCACTGTTTCTATTGTTTCCCCATCTATTTGCCATGAAATGATGGGACCAGATGCCATGATCTTAGTTTTCGGAATATTGAGTTTTAAGCCAACTTTTTCACCTCTTTCACTTTCATCAAGAGGTTCTTTAGTTCTTCTTCGCTTTCTGCCATAAGGGTGGTGTCATCTGCATATCTGAGGTTATTGATATTTCTCCCGGCAATCTTGATTCCAGCTTGTGCTTCATCCAGTCCAGCATTTTTCATGATGTATTCTGCACATAACACATAGGCTGGGAAAGAGATATTTCACCAAACAAGTAGTTATACAGTATAAGTACAGTGGAGGAAGTATGCCACAGGGGGTCAGAAGAATACCTAGTATAGCCTGGAGTGAAAGATGAGTTAAGGTTTCCCACAGGTTCTTTCAGCCAACCCTTGAGGGATTAGTATCTATAGATGTGTAGAGGGCAGTAGAGTATAGTTTATTCTAGACTGAAGGAATGGGTGAGTACAAATAAAATAAAGTAAGGAGCTCCCTGGTGGTTTAGTGGTTGGGATTCTGTGCTTCTGCTGTTGTGGCCTAGGTTCTCTCTCTGGTCGGGGAATTCTCATAAGCTACACAGAGTGCCAAAAGGAAAGAGAAAAATAGAGTAGTTTGTAAATATAATCTAGTTAAGAACTTGGGAGAGCATAGTGATATCTGGAGTATGCAGTGCTCTGGAAGTGTTAGGAGATGAGACTGGAAGTAGTAGGGGAGAGAAGAGAAAGAATCTCTTACTGTTGTGAAATAAAAGCCCAGGCACAGGATACAAAGAGTTAGTGTGCCTACAGATTTCTGATTCCAGGAATTCCCAGACTTAGTTGTCATTCCCTGGTTCTTCGGGTTCCTACCAGATCTCCAGATTCAAATTGGGCCTTGTTTAATTTGGCAACCGGTTCAAGCTAGAAGTTGGCCTATTTGAAACAGCAATCTATAGAGCAAGCTATCCAAGGGTGAAAAATATATTTCAGTGATAATGATAATGGCTGCCATTTATTGAGCATTTAAGTGCTTGGCTCTTTCCAGAGTACATTACAAAATTACCTTTAATCCTTACAGCAGCACTACCAAACAAGTGGTTGATCTTCATTTAACAGAGCAAGAAACCTTCCATGCTCTGGGAGGTTAAAGTAAACTTGCCCAAGGTTGCAGAACCAGTTAATGGAAGAGATGGAATTGAACCCAGGTTGATTTGTTTGACAGCCGCTTCTTTCCCTACCACCATGCTGCCCCCAGGACTGCAGGATGGCTCCTGGAGCAGACGGAATGGCAGCTCAAGAATGTCCAGTGGCCGTTTCAGAGGCAGTAAAACTACTATTTCACTAAAAGGGCAAACAAGAAGCCATCCCATTATCTGTTATTTAAAGAAGCTTTCCTCAGTCTAATGGCATCAGGATCCTTGGTCAGGAACCTAACCTCCTGATAGTCTTGTTTGGGAAAAAATCAGATTTAATCATAGGTATATAGCTCTATTTAAAAAACTGAGTACCTTGCTGAACAGCAGTATTTATATTATGAAGTGCATTAGTTTCTCATGAGACGTTTGATTTGTATGTGGAGTTAAAATGGGGTTTGTAACAGTTCGAATACATTATATGCATTTGGCAGATACTTTATTGAATGATGTTGCAGTTATTCAGAATGTGGATATGGCCTAAGGGTGAAGAAAAACCAAGACTTTTCTCTTAAAATTTTGGCTGGATGCTACATTTTTGGAACGGAAGCACTAAAGAAGTCTTCTTACTCTGTTAGCATGCAAGTTAACACAAGTTTGACTCTTGTACGTATATATAGTCTTACTGTTAAGAAATTGAAATTAGGTGAGACAAAGACACAGGAAATCATAAAGAAGAATTAATGTGTAAAGGCCAAATCTTTATCTTTTCCTACCAAATTTCTTGTCCATTTGGCATGTGTATTTCCCTTTTCCTGTTTTGAATGGAGCTGAAAATAAAGTGGATGGTTTTGCTTTAAAGGAAAATGACTCACTTTCTTGTGCTAGTTTCTCAGAGATGTGTTTATCTTTTGAATGGCACAGTAAAAACTTTGGAATTTTGGTCTCCTTTTCGTTTTGTTATGAAAAATGTTACTTATGGCATTATATAGGAATTTCTAACTAGAATATTTTCCTATGTTAAGGGAAGAAATTATTTGTAAGTATAATGTCTTTTTCTTTGTTGTAGTTGCAGAGTATTTCTATAACGTGGGGTTTTTCTCAGTTGTATAGAAATGTTTGAGCTGTTTCAACTGAGAACCATTTTAGGAGTAAGAATTAAATTTCCCGCTTAAAATTTGTATCATTTTTTGTATTTATCTGGAAACTTTTTTTTTGGTCTTGAATGTATCTTGAGGCTGAATATCTTGTGTTTATTTAAGGTAAAATGAACACATTATATAAACAGGCATTCGTTTTCTCCATAAGCACAAAGTGTATAGAAATCCTACCTATAACTGGTTACTCGGGAAGCTGACAGAAGGGTTTTTTCCCCATTTATAAAAGCCATCATTTGGGTGATTTGTAGTCTTTTAAAAGTCAGGGGACTTCCCTGGTGGTCTAGCGGCTAAGACTGCTCCCGGTGCAGGGAGCCTGGGTTCAATCCCTGGTCAGGGAACTAGATCCCATGTGCCACAACTAAGACCTGGTGCAGCCAAATTAAAAAAAAAAAAAAGGTGTTTGCCGTCTGGCACCATTTTCTTTGGTCGGCAAAAAAGAGAAAAGTCAACTCAAATCTAAAGAAAACATGGCTAAGACTTATGTCTAAGCAAAGATATATTATGGATCAAAGTACAAGCTGAGATTTGCATTATAAAACTGAACAGAGTACTCTTCCCGAGGAAATACCCTCTTTTAGAGGGTGGGAGGAATAATCTTCTGTGTCAGTGGTCTCACATGCAAACGCCTCCAGGTGCTAGGCAGGTAAGGGCACCTCTTGTCACCACTAGTCAATAGGAGCTTGGTTGTTAGATCTCATTTTTCAAGAGAAGCTAGAAATCTGAGTACCTGTCTGAAATTTTCCAGTTTTACATGTTGGCCAAGTTCTTTAAGAGTCTTTTAAAAATTTAAATGGCCATGTGATTCAACCTCATGTTTACACCTGTAGGCTGGCAGTTTGTGACTTAGACTTAAAGCCTTCCCCCTCCCCACCCCTTTTACTGATTGACTATAGCTTTTGCATGTAAATCTTAGAAGTTCTTTCTGATCCTTGCCTCTACTGCCTTGCCTTCCCCTGTTGAAATAAGTCTTTAGTCCTCATGAGAAGTTTAATGCTATCATGGAGGCAGGGTTACATTTTTCATATGCTTTATGCTGCATTACCATGTTATTTTATATCTAGAGAATCATGCATGGATACATTTATTCTGAGTGCACAATAGACCAGTGGATTTTTAAAAATTAGTTGATTAACTGATTTTTGGCTCTGCTGGGTCTTTGTTGCTGCCCAGGCTTTTCTCTAGTTGCAGTGCCTGGGCTTCTTGTTATATTAGCTTCTCTTGTTGTGGAGCATGGGCTCTAGGGTGCTGGCTTCAGTAGTTGTGGCTCGTGGGCTTAATTGCTCTGCAGCATGTGGAATATTCCCAGATCAGGGATGGAACCCGTGTCCCCCGCATTGGCAAGTGGGTTCTTTACCATTGAGCCACCAGGAAGCCCCTGGATTTTAGTTTTAACAGTATTAAGAGTTCATAAACAGTGTTTCAGACCCTCCATTGTAACCAACCTTTTAGAAACCATCACTTGTTGAGTTTTGGTGTAGTGATTTTTTTCTTCTATGTATGTATTGTCTAAATACCTGTACTGCTTCTCTCATTATCTACCCCTCCCCCCCCACCCCCAATTCCTGAGAAATTCTGAAGCTAGGAATGCATGATCAGGGTTAAATTCAGATAGAAGCAGTACAGAATGAATTTTTAAAAACTGTATCTGAAAATTGAATGTCTTGAAGTCACATTTCAGACATATAGCAAGAGAGTCTTTCATAATCACAGAGATGAAGGGAATCACCCCTAAGTGCTGGTGCTTCTTGTTTGGGCCAAGTGAAGTGAAGTCGCTCAGTCGTGTCCAACTCTGCAACCCCGTGGACTGTAGCCTAGCAGGCTCCTCAATCCATGGGATTCTCCAGGCAAGAATACTGAAGTGGGTTGCCATTTCCTTCTGCAGGGGATCTTCCTGCTTGTTTGGGCCAAAGCAGCCCTAATTCCGCTAAGCTGTTCTGAGGCCCACAGGTCCAGGTAGTTCCGAATATTTTAAGTCACAACACAGTGGGCAGGTAGGCTGAAAGACTTCATCTCCTTTACCCATAAACAAATCCACAGTGCAGCAGGAGGAGGAGACTTGGTTATCACTTCAGTCTTGACACCCAAAACTCCCTGAAGGGGCTCCCCTTGAGCAGGTGGCCTGCTCCAGGACTGTGTGAAAAGGGACTTGGGATTGGGATACCCACTGTACAGGATTGAAGAAGCTAACTCCAGGCCTTCGGTTGGGGGTGGGAATGTACTTACTAAATGCTGGCACAAGTAAATGACCATCTCAAAATGCTCCCTGCACCTTTGCCGAAAGTATATTCTTTTTTCCCAGTTACAGTCCTGCTGCCAGGCAGCACCACCATGTAATAGCTTGAATTTATTGTTATTATTGATAATGTGAACAGTTGGCATGCAAGGAAGCATTTCACAGGTGGCAGTGTATATGGTGTGGTGCAATAGTTGTATAAAAGAACTGTGTTGTGGAGGGACTCCCAATACTCAGGAAAGTGTGTGATGATACAGTGCAAAGACCATGTTCTGTGGTAGGAGGAGGGTTTGACTCCTCTCTCTGCCATCAATCTGGTAATACAGCCATTGCTGCAAAAGAAAAAAAAAAGTGCGCTTTGATTGCCTCTTGAATTTTAAGCTTTAGAGAGTTTTGCTTTTGGAGAAATGCCAGAAATATTCCTACAGTATTTCTTTTTCTACAAAAAGCTTATCTGGGTGCATTTAAGTTTTGGCAGTACCTGCCTTCTCTGACGTGGATGACAGGTATTCTTTAAGACATTTTCTGTAGGAATCTTATGATTTAGTGTTGTAAGTAGCCTTTCACTGATTTACTGTTGTTTCTTCATATGGATTATTAAACCCTATATTCCAAAATAAAATTATATGGATAGGTAAAAGTTTTATTTCCATGAATGGATATCTAGAGAGTGGAGTGAGGTCACTTTAAAGGTAGTTTGCTAATATGATTATTGGGTAACTGGTGAATTATCAGATGTTTTCACTGTGTTAACTGGTCTGTTAATGAGTTAATATGGGCAACCTTCCTAAAAAAAATCTGTATATTCATTCACACTTTTCTTGCTTGTTCTAAACTTCAATTTGAGGTAGAAGACCTGAGGAGTAGTTTTGTTTAGTTTAAGATCAGAAATCTTTTCTGCTCCTGAAATGTATTGTAACAAGTATTATTGTACATTTTCACTGTTGGAAAGAAATGGAAGAGTGGGGAAATAATACTTGGTAAGTTTTATCTCTTCTTTGCTTAAAGTCTGAAGCCCGTTTAGATGGAAACACAAGTGACTGTAGAATGTCAAATAGACCATTAAAGGGTCCTGTATGAGGAAGAAGCTGTAGGTTTATCTGGGAGGAAAATTAGAGCCACCAGAAAACTTCACGGAGAGGAGGTAGTGTTTGAGCTGGGCCTGAAGAAATAAGAGCGAGACCAGAGGAAATGTATGGGTGGCAGAAGAGCTAGGCCACTTTCCACCACTAAAGTGAGTACTGATAAACATGAATCATGGATAGGTATCCCTGGTCTTACAGGTCCAGGTAAAGAAGAACATCATCTTGTAGAAGGTGGACTGAAGGAAATACATGCTGGAAAATTGGAGCCTTTTAGGGGTCCAGACACACCTAAATTTTTTACATTTAGAAATGTAACTAGGAATCTAGCAGGTTTCATTCATTTGGGGGATGTGTTTATTGAACAGGTGGCAGGGGATTCAGGATTAGGGCAGAGAATTATAAAACTGAAGACCCTACATTAAGTGCTACTGTCAGCTGTGGGTTGTAGAAATTATAATGTTAAATTTAGGGAAGATGAGACTGAAATTGTAGGGAATTTCAAGGTCAGCTATGAAATATGTTAACTTTCTAGCAGGTACTGTTATACTTATTTCTCTTTTAATACTGGTTTGCTGTTACCTTTCCTTGGTGCTTGAAAATTTTCCAGCCTGTGGTTCTGTAAATCTGTCTATAAATCTGAAGGAATAGAATAGATTATTGATTCGGAATACAGAATAAATCTTTGGTGTTGGAGTACTAAGGATTGTCAGAAACATACTGCTAACCTATCCATTGTGTGTTACAGCCACCTCACAAAGACTTTCCTGCCTGTCTCCAAATGAGATTAAATGCTGAGTTATGAGGTTATTTTGTAATGTTATGCTGTGTTCTTAAACTTGTTTCCCATCACAATCACATGTAAAGATTTATTCTGAAATGGAAGTTGGTAAGCTCTAAGGTGGCCTTCCCTGGTGGCTGAGCAGTAAAGAATCTGCCTGGTGAGCTCTAAGGTGGCCTTCCCTGGTGGCTTAGTGGTAAAGAATCTGCCTGCAATGCAGGAGATTGCCTGCAGTGCAGGAGATGTGGTTTTGATCCCTGGATTCAGAAGACTCCTTGGAGAAGGAAATGGCAACCTGCTCTAGTATTCTTGACTGGGAAATCCCATGGACAGGGGAACCTGGTGGGCTACATACAGTCCATGGGGTTGCAAGAGTCATACTCGACTGAGCAACTACACTACCACCACCAGGGTGGCTTATCTTTTCTTTTAAAAACAGGAAACTTGTGTTAATATTACAATGGGGAGAAATACAGAAATGCAAAGAAATAGAGGAAACAATAGAAGGGGAAAGACAAGAGATCTCTTCAAGAAAATTAGAGTTACCAAGGGAACATTTCAGGCAAAGATGGTCTCAGTAAAGGACAGAAATGGTATGGACCTAACAGAAGCAGAAGATATTAAGAAGAGGTCGCAAGAATATACAGAACTGTACAAAAAAAGATCTTCTGACCCAGATAATCATGATGGTGTGATTATTCACCTAGAGCCAGACATCCTGGAATGTGAAGTCAAGTGGGCCTTAGAAAGCATCACTATGAACAAAGCTAGTGGAGGTGATGGAATTCCAGTTGAGCTATTTCAAATCCTGAAAGATGATGCTGTGAAAGTGCTGCACTCAATATGCCAGCAAATTTGGAAAACTCAGCAGTGGCGACAGGACTGGAAAAGGTCAGTTTTCATTCCAATCCCAAAGAAAGGCAATGCCAAAGAATGCTCAAACTACTGCACAATTGCATTCATTTCACACGCTAGTAAAGTAATGCTCAAAATTCACCAAGCCAGGCTTCAGCAATACGTGAACCACGAACTTCCAGATGTTCAAGCTGGTTTTAGAAAAGGCAGAGGAACCAGAGATCAAATTGCCAACATCCGCTGGACCATGGAAAAAGATAGAGTTCCAGAAAAACATCTATTTCTGCTTTATTGGCTATGCCAAAGCCTTTGACTGTGTGGATCACAATAAACTGTGGAAAATTCTGAAAGAGATGGGAATACCAGATCACCTCACCTGCCTCTTGAGAAACCTGTATGCAGGTCAAGAAGCAACAGTTAGAACTGGACATGGAACAACAGACTGGTTCCAAATAGGAAAAGGAGTATGTAAAGGCTCTATATTGTCACCCTGCTTGTTTAACTTATATGCAGAGTACATCATGAGAAACGCTGGACTGGAAGAAACACAAGCTGGAATCAAGATTGCCGGGAGAAATATCAATAACCTCAGATATGCAGATGACACCACCCTTATGGCAGAAAGTGAAGAACTAAAGAGCCTCTTGATGAAAGTGAAAGAGGATAGTGAAAAAGGTGGCTTAAAGCTCAACATTCAGAAAACGAAGATCATGGCATCTGGTCCCATCATTTCGTGGCAAATAGATGGGGAAACAGTGGCAGGCTTTATTTTTTTGAGCTCCAAAATCACTGCAGATGGTGACTGCAGCCATGAAATTGAAAGACTCTTGCTCCTTGGAAGGAAAGTTATGACCAACCTAGATAGCATATTAAAAAGCAGAGGCATTACTTTGCCAACAAAGGTCCATCTAGTCAAAGCTATGGTTTTTTCAGTCGTCGTGTATGGATGTGAGAGTTGGACTGTGAAGAAAGCTGAGCGCCAAAGAATTGATGCTTTTGAACTGTGATGTTGGAGGACTCTTGAGAGTCCTTTTGACTGCAAGGAGTCCATCCTAAAGGAGATCAATACTGGGTGTTCATTGGAAGGACTGATGTTGAAGCTGAAACTCCAGTACTTTGGCCACCTCATGTGAAGAGATGACTCATTTGAAAAGACCCTGATGCCGGGAAAGATTGAGGGCAGGAGGAGAAGGGGAGGACAGAGGATGAGATGATTGGATGGCATCACTGACTCAGTGGACATGATTTGGGTAAACTCCAGGAATTGGTGATGGACAGGGAGGCCTGGTGTGCTGCAGTTCATGGGGTTGCAGAGTCAGATACGACTGAACTGAACTGAACTGAACAGTTAATAACTAAGCATTGTAAGCTTTTGGACGAGGATCCTTTGATGTAGATGAGTGCCTGATAATTTTGGACAAACATTCAGTAACTTAGTAAATTTAAATGAATGTGATCAGTGGCCTGCAGTGATTCTGAGTTTTGCATGTCTGCCCAGGATTCTGTAATATTAAGGGGAACAAAGTACTCCGTATTTTGTAGTTAGTACTTTTTTTTTTTTTGCTTTGAAGATTTCTTTGTTACTGTTATCTGGGATCCATGTAGAAAAAGGTTTATGGGGCCAATTTAGTTAAAATAACTATCTTGAAATTTTGAAAAATGATATATATTTTCTATAAATTTGGGGGATTGAATTTAAGAAATTAAACAAATTTGATATTTAGAGATGCATTCTTAAGTGTCTATGTAAAATCAGTTTGTGTATGAAAGTTTCAAATGGGTAAGATGAAATTGAATATGACAGTAAATACTGTTTCAATATAAACATTAACATAAATATCTTCCACTGATGTATTTGCTTTTCATACCTTCTTAACAGTTTCAAGATTGAAAAGAACTAGAGAGGACTGATGAGTCTTCCTTCACATAGATGAGACCAAAAACTTAATGGGCTACTAGTGGTAGATGAGCTGGGAGTAAAGCCTGGATTTCTTGTCAAGCAGTGGGTATCATTTCCAGTACAAATGGGTGTACATTTCAGATACAGTTAGGAGTCCACTATGATTTTTGATAATAGAAAGTTTTATGTCTGTAACCATTTCTTCTATCCCCTTCCTAACGTGAAATTTGCTTTTGAGTTCTTGAATTGTTATTTTATTTCTCTTTATTTCTAGCATTTTGATATCCTCAAACCCTACTTTAGTTTTATAGATACTACCTGTGGTGGTATTTGGAGATACTACCTGTGGTGGTATTTGGAGCCGTGAAAGCATCCTTTAATTCTTAATCCCAGTTGTCCAGTTTTGAGAACACTCACTCCCCTATGCTTTGTGAAAACTCTGGAGAGTTTGGCCAACAGTGTTGGGCTAAGAAAAAAGGAATGGAAATGAGGGGTTTAGTTGTATGCTGGTGAACAAGTATCTTTTGACAGTGTCACTACTGTGGCTTTTGGGAAGTGAAGCCTTCCTTGGCCTTATCTCACAGTCTCTCTGCTCTGTTATCTGCTGAAGAGTTTTATACATGGCTCAGAGTGAATGTGGGCTGAGGAGAGAGAGCTCCTGCCTCCCTGCTGGGTCTCCTCGAGCCTGTGGTTATTGCCCAGAACAGAGCCTCCCAGTTTATTTTCTTCTCCCCATTTTCTAGTCAGCCTTCTTCCAGAGCTCATGAGTTCCACAGTGTATTACTCTTCCGTTTTCTCTTGTCTTGGAGCACAGATATGTGCATTGTAAATGAGCAGACTGAAATATGGTAAAAAAGCTTGACTTCAGAGGACTGAAGAAAACATTTTTTGTTAATGAAAGACTAGGAAAATGAAAATTATTTTATTGAGAGCCAAATCAGAGATGATCAGATGCTATTTGGGAGTGAAAATTAAGTATGACATCATTCAAAAGTTACTTTTGCTTGAAAGTGTTAGTCACTCGGTCGTGTCCAACTCTTTGGTACCCCATGGGCTATAGCCCACCAGCTTCCTCTGTCCATGGAGTTCTCCAGGCAAGAATATTGGAGTGGTTGCCATTTCCTTCTCCAGGGTATCTTCCCAACCCAGGAATTGAACCCTCATCTCATGTCTTCTGCATTGGCTGGCGAGCTCCCAGGCGCTGCCTGGGAAGCCCTATTTTTGCTTAGGAATATGATTTAGTGTTGGACATTTGGTTATACTTAGAGGAGGGCATGGCAACCCACTCCAGTATTCTTGCCTGGAGAATCCCATGGACAGAGGAGCTTGGGGGCTCCAGTCCATAGGGTTGCAAAGAGTCAGACACGACTGAAGTGGCTTAGCACAGCACCATTTGCTTATACACATTTCAGTGTTTCAAAGATGCTCCTTGTAAAGAACAGAGGATAGAGCTTTACTAGATAAAGTTGAAGGACAGTTGGTACCTAGTAGAATCTCTTATCAGATAATTAGCTTATTTGCCCACACATTGTATGATTTGTGGTAGCTTTTAAATCCTAAACTAGCTTTAAGTATGTTTAATTTTGAGTATCTATACCACTTTCATCAGTTGTTAGTACAAATGACTGAAATTTGATTTTATGTATTTTTGTCACTCTTTACAAAGCAAACTTTATGAAATTTCCTATTGATTTACTGTTCTGTTTTTTTCCCGTTTTCTAAAATTCTCAGTTTATTTTTAAAAGAATAATTTCTGAAAATTATTTTTCAGTTATTAATAATAATAAAACAAATACTGTTTTCAAAGATCAGGCATTTGTTTAGGTAACTTAATAGAACTGAACTCTTAAAATCTCTACATTTGATTACATCTTTCTATTATAAAATGACTTCCTTAGGTTGACAGAAGTACCTAATTTAAGTGAATATTACAGTTCTTTATATTAACTCAAGACTGTTTCTTTGAGAGAAACAGCAAAATGGTAATAAATAACATGAGTTAATATCTCTGTTAGATAGCCCTTTGAGATTTTTCTAAGCATATTCAATAACTTAAAAATGTCAAGTGTTGTCCTTGTTTTACAGATATGGTCACTAAGGTGGTTGTTTTTTTTTTTTTTTTTTTTTTCGCAACTCCACAAGAACACGAACCTGGGCACCAAGGTTTTAATTTGTACTATCGTGTGTCACAAGGCCCTTCTTCCAGAACTTTTGAGACTATTCTCACTTTAAGTCAGTTTGGCTTCTGGATTGTTTCTGCCTTGTTATATTAAATTCTTTTAACAGTTACATACTTTCCAAATAGTTTCACTTCGTGGTATACCTGTACCTTCGAGAATCTCTTTCAGCGTATGTAGGACGGTGTTTGAAGAATTGGCTTTCCACTGGGCATTGATTCAGTTGCCAGTTCTACTGCTAGTTTGTTAAAATCTGGAAGCCTGTTCCTCTTCTGTAAAATAAGATGATGACTAAAGTTACAAATGAGGTGGTGAGGGAAGGCAACTGCAGGGTTGACTTATGGCTTTTTAGAGACAGAACTTAAAGATTATATACAAATCATTTTTGCCTTAGTAAATTTTTTGTGGTGGTGCGATGGTAAAGAATCCAGTTGCCAATGCAGGAGACCCAGAGATGTGAGTTCGGTTCTTGGGTCAGGAAGATCCCCTGAAGAAGGAAATGGCAACCCACTCCAGTATTGCCCGGGAAATCCCATGGACAGAGGATCCTGGCAGGCTATAGTCCATGGGGTCACAAAAGAGTCGGACATGACTGAATGCACACACACGGGAACTCTTTTGTTTACAAAGGCTCTGTATGTGTTGTTTATTCATGCTTTGTTTTATTTTTAAAGGTTACGAGAAGTTTCAGAGAAACTGAACAAATACAATTTAAACAGGTGAGAGTTTTTAAATATTTTGTGTTTCCTGAAAAGAATAGCTTTTTTAAAAAACAAAAATTAGGAAAACGTACTCATGTTTAGGTAGCAGCTATTAAGTATATTTTAATCTAGCTGTCAGCTTTTTATGAGTGAGTTCATTAGAATTAAAGTTTGTGTTCATACTGATTTTTAAAAAATCTGCCATACCAAAGAGGTATAATGACTATAGATAATGTATTTCAATTATTGCTTTAAAATATATAAATATTAGTTTTTTTAAAAATGAGTTTTGCCAGCAATTCTTTGGTTAATTGAAATTGCAAAAACCCTCAAGGGTGTATTTGCCATTTAAAAAATAATTTTCTTATTTAAATTCCTTGTGGCTTTTCATCATAATGATAGGGTGTTATAATTTTCACTTTATATATATATACACACACACGCTCACACATATGTATGATTTTATTACATGGTATACACATACACTCACACATACTCACATATATGATGAGTGTATGTGTATACCATGTAATAGTTTCTAGTAAATACTATGACTTTGGAGGAAAGAGAAATAATAACTTTGCTTGCATGTGTTTTTTTATTCCCCAGCCACCCCCCTTTGAATGTACTGGAGCAGGCTACTATTAAACAGTGTGTGGTGGGACCGAATCACGCTGCCTTCCTTCTTGAGGTAAATTGTTTACTCTTAAGTTAGTTAGAGAAGTGAAGATGAGTGTCAAAATACAACTGTGCATCATCCCATGTCTTCCTTTTGGAAGGAACGAGGAAAAGAGCAGTTTCTTATGATAGTTATTTCAGAGCTCACCCAGTTCCATTTCCTTATTGTATAAATTCTCTGGCCCAGAGAAAGTGTAAATGATTTACTAGAGCTTGAAACTAGTTAGTAAGAGAATGGAAAAGTTCCTGATACCCAGTTATTTTCTTACTCTGAATTCTGTTAGATTAAGATATTTTACATTATCTTTACTGGTTTCATGGGAACGCATATAAAACATACTTCTGGCTTCAGGATGAGTGCCTTCTGGAAGGGAGCTTATATTTTGGCTTTTTGAATTGACAGTGATAGATACATAATCTGTTCGTTGAATAAACTCAAGTTTTAATGCACATTTTTACTTGGGAAAGTTCTATTTTCTTTGCTTCTAGGATGGTAGAGTTTGCAGGATTGGTTTTTCAGTTCAGCCAGACCGATTGGAATTGGGTAAACCTGACAATAATGATGGGTAAGACATTATGTCCTTTCTATTTAATAAATAATTTAATTCTTAAAGGTATAATATTCCATCTGTGTTTTGATTTTGGGAACCTTCAAGTTAAAAAGCATTGTAGAAAACCAGATGCTTAAAATAGAATGCAGTGGTTACTTTGTAGTTTGATTTTAATTTTTATGTAAGCAGTGATTTTTAACTAAAATATTCACATTAAAAGTAGCAGAGGAATCAATGATCACTTAACAGAATAGGTTACCAGAAGTATGATATGTATTTGGTAGGTTCCAAGTCAGATTTACTCTTTGAGTGAACTGCCTTTTCAGATCATGTTTTTCCCCCCTTAATATTCCCAAATCAGGTAACTCAATTTGAAATTAATGAAGTCTTCAAAGTTTTAGTCTTTATAAAGGATGACATGTAAAAAAGATTGCTAGATAATGCATGATGACTTTCAATTGACTGTTTCTGAGGAAAGTATGATTACTTTTAAAAATCTAAGAAATAATTTGTTTGCAGCTAAACCATGAAAAAGTCAGACAGGAGTGGGATTGTTACCAGGTTACAAGTTGTTAGATTTGCTCTTTGTTCTGAAGTGTCCATCTCAGTGAGAGTCATCAGAATTGTTAAGCTGATATTTTATGTAGTGAAGCCTGGAATTCCTAGGCAGTTGGGGGACTTTTCCGTGATTTTTCTACCTCTTGTTTTTTTCCCAGGTCAAAGTTGAATAGCAGCTCTGGGGCAGGGAGGACATCGAGACCTGGTAGGACAAGCGACTCCCCGTGGTTTCTCTCAGGTTCTGAGACTCTGGGCAGGCTGGCTGGCAACACCCTGGGGTAAGCTGTGGCCTGATGATGCATCCACTGGTCTGTGAGTGCTGTCACTGCGAGTGGTCGTCTCAGTGTTACCTAGTGACGAAGCCAGGGACCTCTGGGCAAGGTCTTCTGTTGCTCAGAATGAGCCACCATGACTTAAAAGAGCCCACATAGGCTAATTACTGTTAACCTAGGTTTTTGATCTTTTATAAATGTATAGTGGCTATATGCATTTATGTCATCTATGTTGTTTTTTAAATTTCAGTTATATTATCTTTGGTCTTATTTTTGATTAATTCTTGGGTAAAAAAAATTGTAACATTTCTTTCTAGTATCCAAATCTGGTGGTTCTTTCTGAATAAATTTAGTGAGGCTTCAAACTATTATGTAACTAAATTTTACTGCCTTTAATGAAATCTTTTTCACTTTAAAGAAATTATTGTGCTTTACTTGACATATAACAGTTGCAAGTGCACAACATAACAATTCAATATTTGTGTATACATGTATATAAATGTTTATGGCCCTTGAACAATGTGGGATTTAGGGCACATTTTTGATCCTGTACAGTCAAAAATCCACTTGTAACCTCTGACTCCTTCAAAACTTAACTACTAATAGCCTCTTGTTGACTGGCAGTCTTAGGGTTAACATAAACAGTTCATTAATATGTATTTTGTATGTTATATGTATTATATTCCATATTCTTATAATAAAGTAAGATAGAAAAAATAAAACATTGAAAAGAAAATACATTATACAGAGTGAAGTAAGCCAGAAAGAAAAACACCAAAGTACAGTGTGCTAACATATATATATGGAATTTAGAAAGATGGTAACGATAACCCTGTATGCGAGATAGCAAGAGAGACAGAGATGTATAGAACAGTCTTATGGACTCTGGGAGAGGGCGAGGGTGGGATGATTTGGGAGAATGGCATTGAAACATGTATAATATCATATGTGAAATGAATCGCCAGTCTAGGTTTGATGCATGTTACAGGATGCTCAGGGCTGGTGCACTGGGATGGCCCAGAGGGATGGTATGGGGAGGGAGGTGGGAGGGGGGTTCAGGATGGGGAACACGTGTACACCCGTTGCGGACTCATGTTCAGTTCAGTTCAGTGGCTCAGTCGTGTCCGACTCTTTGCAACCCCATGAATTGCAGCACGCCAGGCCTCCCTGTCCATCACCAACTCCCGGAGTTCACTCAGACTCAAGTCCATCGAGTAGGTGATGCCACCCAGCCATCTCATCCTCTGTCGTCCCCTTCTCCTCCTGACCCCAACCCCTCCCAGCATCAGAATCTTTTTCCAGTGAGTCAACTCTTCTCATGAGGTGGCCAAAGTACTAGAGTTTCAGCTTTAGCATCATTCCTTCCAAAGAAATCCCAGGGCTGATCTCCTTCAGAATGGACTGGTTGGATCTCCTTGCAGTCCAACGGACTCTCAAGAGCCTTTCTCCAACATCACAGTTCAAAAGCATCAATTCTTTGGCGCTCAGCTTTCTTCACAGTCCAACTCTCACATCCATACATGACCACAGGAAAAACCATAGCCTTGACTAGATGGACCTTAGTCGGCAAAGTAATATCTCTGCTTTTCAATATGCTATCTAGGTTGGTCATAACTTTCCTTCCAAGGAGTAAGCGTCTTTTAATTTTATGGCTGCAGTCACCATCTGCAGTAATTTTGGAGCCCCCCAAAATAAAGTCTGACACTGTTTCCACTGTTTCCCCATCTATTTGCCGTGAAGTGATGGGACCAGATGCCATGATCTTTGTTTTCTGAATGTTGAGCTTTAAGCCACCTTTTTCACTCTCCTCTTTAACTTTCATCAAGAGGCTTTTTAGTTCCTCTTCACTTTCTGCCATAAGGGTGATGTCATCTGCATATCTGAGGTTATTGATATTTCTCCCAGCAGTCTTGATTCCAGCTTGTGCTTCTTCCAGCCCAGCGTTTCTCATGATATATTCTGCATATATGTTTAATAAGCAGGGTGACAATATAGAGCCTTTACATACTCCTTTTCCTATTTGGAACCAGTCTGTTGTTCCATGTCCAGTTCTAACTGTTGCTTCTTGACCTGCATACAGGTTTCTCAAGAAGCAGGTCAGGTGGTCTGGTATTCCCATCTCTTTCAGAATTTTCCACAGTTTATTGTGATCCACACAGTCAAAGGCTTTGGAGTAGTCAGTAAAGCAGAAATAGATGTTTTTCTGGAACTCTCTTGTTTTTTCCATGATCCAGGGGATGTTGGCAATTTGATCTCTGGTTCCTCTGCCTTTTCTAAAACCAGCTTAAACATCTGGAAGTTCACAGTTCACGTATTGCTGAAGCCTATGGCAAAACCAATACAATATTGTAAAGTAAAAAAGAAAATACATTTACAGTACTGTTCTTATCAATACTGTAAGTTTGTACCATCTATTTGCAAAATGAATTTTCTGTCATTCCTATATGATATAAAACTCTAGATGGTATATGTATTACTAACACTAGACATCAAAAATGGGAAGATAATGTGAAAGGGCGATTCATATTTATTGTATTTACAGATACAGTGATTGATGCATTGATAGTGAAGAAGCAGCAATATGACTACTTCATGGGAGCCTAATTTAAACACTAATGAATGAATGGTTATAAAAACTTTATGGCATGTAGTATTACAGTCATATTTATCATATGACATTAGAAACATTCATTAAAAAGAAACTACTTACTTGTGATGATAGACTGAAACGCTGTTTGTCTAATTAAGAGAAAGAGACGTACTGTGTGGTAATGTAATTCTACGAAAGCAGAGTTGTAATACAGTAAGAAAACTGTCATTGAGCAAGCAACAGTAAGAAAACTAACATTATTAGTTTTATATTAAATATCACTCACCTTATGCCTATGTAAGCTTAGGCTACTATCTACAGATATTTTATGCATTCATAACATAACTTTCTCTTAACTTTTTTGGAGTTTTTCCAGGCTTCGTGGTTCATCTGTGAGTTTTTAAAATTCCTGTTAGTCCCCCCCCCCCCCCCCCCCCGCCGCCAAAAAAAATCCAATATATTTATTGAAAAAAAAATTATATAAGGGAAGCCACACAGTTAAAGTCTCTGCTGTTCAAGGGTCAACTGTAGTGTGAAATGAAACAGTCAGTTATTTAATACCCATCACCAAATCTGGTTACAGATTTTTTTCTTTTGATGAGGACTTTAGAGATCTACTCTCTTATCAGCTTTCAAATATACAGTACCTTGCTGTACATTTTATCTCTGTGACATTTATAACTGAAAGTTTGTACCTTATTTTTACTTTTAAATTATTTGTAAAATTTTTACTTTTACGTCAGATACCTCTTAATTCCATATTCTCTAAAGCTGTTATGTCATTGAACTAAAAGAATCATATACAAATTCCAAGCCAGATGGTTTTATTCATTTTATACCTTGATTTCTGAATAGCTAGATCTTCTGAAATTACCCATTTAGTGGTTGATAATGTCAAAGCAGTGGTGTTAGCATGTGTGTTCAAAAGATAATCAGAAATAGAAGCAATTTAAATTGTTTCAAAATATAATTAAGGAGAGGAAGATGGTTTTAAACATTTTGACTCTCTTGCTAAAGTTACATTTAAAAGTTGAGATCCCATTTTATCTGATAAACTTGCAAAGTGTTTGATTTTATTTAAGAAAGCATGCTATTATGTATCATACTATGTCAGACTTTACCTGTTTAAAGATTAAAATTTAGTTCTTTTTTTAGTTGAGGGGTTGTCACATTGTAGCCTACAGGCTAAATCTGTCCTGACTGCCTCCTATTTTCATTGAGACAGCTATACTTGATGCTTTCTCTGTGGTTGCTTTTGTGCTAAAATAGCAGAGATGAGTTGCCATGACAAAGACTGGTGAGCCTACAAAACCTAAATAAATGATTTACTTTTCGGTACTTCACAGTTTGCTGATCCCTGCTTTAGTTTATTCATTTACCATAGTGGCATTTGTTCCTAATGCTGTACTCTTTATTTCTAAATTTAGCTTTTCATTTGAAAATTATTTGACTTTTAAAAATTGCAAACTTTTACCCAGCTTCCCCAAATGTTAACGTTTTACATAATCATAGTACAGTTATCAACATCAGGAAATCAACAGTGATCAGTGCTTAATCTGTAGAGTTTATTCAGATTTCATCACCTGTCCCACGAGCACATTGCTCTGCTCTGGGATTCAGTCCAGGATCCTCTGTTGGATTTGTTGTCATGCTTCTGTAGTTTCCTCCAATCTGGGACAGTTTCTCAATCTTTCCAGATAAGTTTGAAAACTGGTTATTTTGTAGAATGTTTGATTTTTGTCTCTTATTTCCTCATGATTAAACCCAGGTGATGCATTTTTTTAAGTCTTTATATTTTAAGAGCAGTTTTCGAGTTCACAGCAAAAATGAGAAGGTACTGACTACAGGGATTTTCATATTCCCCATGACCACATGTGTAACGTCCCTTGTTATCAGTACTCCCCACCAGAGTGGTCCATTTGTTACAGCTGAGGAACCTGCACCAGCACATCATCACCCACAGTCCATAGTTTCCATGAGAGTTCAGTCTGGGTGTGGTACCATCTCTGGGTTTGGATAAGTTTATAATGACATGCATCTTTGATTGCAGCATCATACAGAGTAGTTTCACTGTCCTAAAAATCCACTGATTTTTTTTTTACCATCTCCATAGTTTTGTCTTTTCTAGAATGTTGTATAGTTGGAATCATTCAATGTTTAGCCTTTCCAGATTGGCTTCTTTCACTTAGTAGTATGCATTTAAGGTTCCTCCATATCTTTTCATGGCTTAATAGCTCATTTCTTTTTAGTGCTGAATAGTATTTCATTGTATGGATGTATCACAGTTGATTTACATATTCAGCTACTAAAGGACATCTTGGTTGCTTCCAAATTTTGGCAGTTATGAGTAAAGCTGTGTGGTGGTTTTTGTGTGGATGTAGGTTTTCTGCTCCTTTGGATTAAACGCCAAGGAGCACAGTTGCTGAATTTGACGTTCTGGATTTTGGTCATTTAATAGGCGTGTAGTGGTGGCTTGTTTTTTTTAAATTCGCATTTGCTCGATGATATATGAAGCACCTTTTTGTATGCTTATTTGCCCAATGTAGCTCTTCTCTGGTGAGTTTTCTTTTAAGGTCTTTGGCTCATTTTTCCATCAGATTGTTGATATATTTTGGATAACCATTCTTTAATCAGCTAATGTCTTTTGCAGTTATTTTGTCCCAGTCTGTAACTTGTCTTTCATTATCTTGACAAGCATCATTTACAGAGCCAAAGTTTTTGACTTTAATGAAGGCTAGCTTATCAGTTACTTATTTCATTGTGCCTTTGGTGTCATATCTAAACAGTGATTGCCAAATCCAAGATTGTCTAGATTTCTTTTCTGCTATCTTCTCGGAGTTTTATAGTTTTGCATTTTACATTTAGGTCTATGATCCGTTTTAATTTTTGTGAAGGTCTGTGTCTTTTTTCCATGTGGATGTCCAGTTGTTCTAGCAATGATTGAATCAGCTGTCTTTGCTTCTTTGTATTGCCTTTGCTCCTTTGTCAAATATTAGTATTTATGTATTATTTATAGGGGTCTGTCTCTGGGCTCTTTATTCTGTATACTTGATCTATTTGTTTTTTTCTCCAGTAGCACACTGTCTTGATTACTGTTCCTTTATTAGGGTCCAATCAGTCAGAAGAACTTTGTTCTTCAGTATTGTGCTGGCTGTTTAGATCTTTTGCCTTTCGCTATACATTTTAGAATCAGTTTGTTGATACAAAAAACGTGGTGGGATTTTGATTGGGATTACAGATGATGCATTTTTGGCAAGAATACCGCAGAAGTGATGATGTGACCTTCTCATTGCATCATATGTGGAGGCACATGATATTGACTTGTCTCATTACCATGGTGGTTATCCCTGACCACTTAGTTAAAAAGTGAGGTTTGCCAGGCTTCTCAAGTATAAAGTTACTATTAAGATTTCCCCCTTTGTATTAATGTATTTATATTAATACACAAAATAATGTATTTTGTGGGGAGATGGGCTTCCCTGGTGGCTCAGCTGGATACTTCCTGACTATGTAAATAGTCCATTTTCCATCATAATTTTGCTCATTAACTGTAGAATCCATTGATAATTTCTTCTTTCATTACTGTGGTGTTGGCCAAGTAGTGCTTTTTAAAATATGTTTTTATTATTTCTTTTACACTCATTAATTGAAATTTGACTGTAAGGAAGAACTTTTCCTCCTCTCCCATTTCTTTTTTATTCTATTTTATTCTGTTACTGTTGAGTTATTTATGTTATTATGGTCTCATGGATATTTGTTTTATTTTACGGTTTGTAATCCATTGCTGTTTCTGTTGCTTAATTATCCTAGATTTAAATAATTGGATATAACCAATTATAATAGACTGCATGACAAGATGACTGAAAGAGAGTAGTGGAATTTTATGTCTTTGGTAATGAAATACACAACAAAGATGATAATAAAGGAGTACATTTGAGCTTGGATAAAAACCTTAGTAGACCTGCTCTAAAAGAAGGTTAAGGCTAATTTTAAGACTTTAGAAAGCAGGGAGAATCATTAGTTTTTTGTGTTCCTCTTGCTTATGCTTGATTATATTCCTTTTTTGAATCATGTTTTTATAAACCTGCTCCACCCCAACAGACTCTGTGTTTTAGCATTGGGTTCATGATTGCAATTCTGAAAAACGTCACAGTGTTCCCACTGACTAAGCCATATGTTTACCTTTATTTGGTTTTGCAGATGTCCACAAAATGTAAGCACTTAAAGGCTGATTGTTTCTCTTGGCCTGTATGAACATTTTTCTCAGTTTGTTGATGGAAAAATTGTAACCAGTATTCTGTAAATTAAGAAATTTTAAAGTCAAAAATATTACCCTTCATAATACATTTTCTTTCTCTGAGTTGTATAGTTCCCCCCTCCCCCCACATTCCTGTGTTGAAATAGTAAACTTTAAAGAAGCTTGCTATTTATTAGAGAATCTAGGATATACAGGTGCAGTCATATATGAAAGACTGTCCCCACAGACCTTGGTCTCCAGCCCCTTCCTTCAGAGTCCTGGCTTGTTCCCTTTGGGTTCATAGAGGTATTGTGAATCAGGTGGTCTCTGTTTGAGAACTGCATTTGAAAGATTTGGGGATAATTAATACTGTTTTTCTTTGCTGTCAGTGTGGGTAATTGAGAATTGATTATGTATTATAACTCATCATTCTTAGGAATACATAACAGTCAATGTTTCTAGGACTTTTAATGTTTTTCCCTTGGGGGTTTTGCTAATTGGCAGTGTGCTAAGGCTTTCTAGCTGCTGTTTTTTCTCTTTCATAATTACTCAGATTTATCCTGGGAGATATTTTAAAAATCTCCAGGATATTTTTGTTAAGCGCATTTCAGTTGGTCAAGAACACCAACTTTGAAGGGGAAGAACACCAACTTTGTTTGGAGAAAGAGAGTGTGTGTTTAAAGAATGTTTAAAATGGAAATATTAGTTTCTAAAGTCTCTTTATCCATTGTTTGTTATCACCCATTTTTAAAGGAGGCAGCTAAACAGTTAATGTTACCATAGAAGTCTACAGGGCCATTGTTACCAAATGCAAACTTCCATTTCTCTCCCATCCCCCGCCCTTTAATCTTAAGAAAAGCTGCAAACTTGTTTTTTTATGGGAAATCTTCTGACTTAAGTGTTGAAACTAGTTAATATTTCCGTGGAAATAAATGTGTACATATGCACAGGCACACACATGCCTATCTAGTATGTAAGCATATGTTTGTATGCAGGTGTGTATGTATATATTCTTTTAAATAAGCTTCATGTTTTTTAACAGTTTTAGATTACAGAAAAATTACAGAGGTAGTACTGAGAATTCTTGTATGCTCCATACCCAGTTTTCACTATTAACATGTAACATAAGCCTGGTACACTTTTTATAGTTAATGTATGTTGATAAATTATCATCTGCTGAAGGCTGTAGGTTGTTCACATTCCCTCATTTTTTTCTTAATGTCCTTTCTGTTCCAGGATCCCATCCAGGATACCACAGTGGATAGTTGTCATTTCTCTATAGGCTTTTCTTGTTTATGACAGTTTCTCAGACTTTTCTTGTTTTTGATGCTGTACATTTTTTTTAAACTAGCCAAGTATATGGACAGGACTTATCCCATGGGTATTAAGATTGTTATCCCATGGGTATTAAGATTGCAAACTGGATTAATTCCATATTATGGGTGATTTTCCCAGTTGATTGGAGTCACTTTGTGTATCTTGAATATTATAATGGGGTCAAATTGTAGGATTAATTTGATGAGTGAGGTGTGGGTAGTAGAAACTGGTTTTTACATTATTTTTGAGTTTAATATTAAAAATATTTATGTCTCACTATATATATATATCGGAGAAGGCAGTGGCACCCCACTCCAGTACTCTTGCCTGGAAAATCCCATGGATGGAGGAGCCTGGTAGGCTGCAGTCCATGCTAAGGGTCGGACACGACTGAGCAACTTCCCTTTTATTTTTCACTTTCATGCATTGGAGGAGGAAATGGCAGCCCACTCCAGTGTTCTTGCCTGGAGAATCCCAGGGACGGGGGAGCCTGGTAGGCTGCTGTCTATGGGGTCGCACAGAGTTGGACACAACTGAAGTGACTTAGCATATATATATATATGTATATATATATAGCGAGAAAGAGAGGCAGAGCTCACTATAATCATAGTATATTTAGTCAAACACCTTGCTCTTTCTCTGGACAGCAAGCTGGATAGAGGAATGTTTAGCATCGGTTGAGGTAGGAAGTCTAGTAGGTTGTTTGGGTTCCAGCAGAAGAAATCCTGCACTGTGGGTGTGAGTAGGAAAATGTGGTATCCTCCATAGTAACAGTCAGGTTAATGAATGGGCAAGCCAGAGATACATTGACCTTTGTCTTTCAACTAACCTCAGTTGAGGTTTTGTGTAACAGAGATTGCAAATTGGCCATATAACTTACTGTCCAAACTGGGAAATTTGGGAGTGAAAATAATAATAGGCTCAGACAGTACTCTGACTCTGGTAGTATCTCAGGCAAACTGGGGACATAACAGTTACACTAGTTAAATCTTTTTAAGACTCTAGTGTGGTTCCTCCTGTTTTCAAGTTGAGATAATAAATTTAGCTTTTGACTGTTAAAAACTTCTACAAGAGTAGTTCCACCTGACTTAATTTTGACAGCTTACAGGAAACCATGAAGTAGAAATGCTGATTTAATATTTTATTTTAATATCTATTTGTATCTTTCATTGGTCCTTTATTATGTTCTGTTGCATAATTGTCACAAAGCATATAAGTTGAAAACATGTCTGTTTTCTAGAACATAGCTTTTTTTGGATAACACATGACTTTATATTTTTAAAATCATGTTTAGAAACACATTACATGAAATTTATCATCTTTACAGTTACAACTGCACATCTCAGTTAGTATTGAATATAGTTATATTGTTGTGAAGGAATGCTCCATAACTTTTTCATCTTGTAAAAATGAAACTTTATCTCCATTAAACAGCTCCCTCTACCCCTCTCCCTAGCATCTGGCAGCCACCATTCTACTTTCTGTTTCTGTGAATTTGACTACTTTGGATATCATTTGTGTTTTTGTGATTGGCTTAATTTCGCTTGGCCTAATATCTTCAGAGTTTATGTTGTAGCATGTATCAGGATTTCCTTCCATTTTAATGGTGAATAATATTACAGTGTATGTGTATATACCACATTTTGTTTAACCATTCATTTTTCATTGGATAGTAGGTTGCTTGTACCTGTTGGCTCTTATGAATAGTGCTGCTTTGAACAGGGGTATATAGATATCTCTTTGGGACTCCGTTTTCAATTCTTTTGGATTTATACCTAGAAATGCAACTGCTGAGTCATACACGATGGTTCTGTTTTTAATTTTTTAAGAAACTTTGTACTGTTTTCATAGCATTGCACCATTTTATAGTCTTACCAACAGTGCATGAGGGTTCCAGTGTCTGTACATCCTTGCTAACACTTGTAGTTTCTATTTCTCATGGTAGCCATTCTAATGGGTGTGAGGTGATATGTTATAGTTTTGATTTGCATTTCTCTCATGGTTAGTGATGCTGAACTTATGCTTATTTGGCCATTCTTGGCCCATTTTTTAAGTCAGGTTATTTGATTTTTGTTGTTCTTGTTGTTGAGTGTAAGAACTCTTTATATATTCTGGATATTAACCTCTTATTAGATACATGATTTACAACTATTTTCTTCCATTCTGTATGTTCCTTCCTCACTGTTGATTATGTCCTTTGAGGCATAAAATCCACTGGGATTTTGCTAGGGATTGTGATGAATCTGTAGATTACTTTAAGCAGTCTGGATATCTTAACAATATTAAATCTTCCAAGCCATGGACACAGATGTCTTTCCATTTATTTGTGTCTTTAAAATTTAAGCTTTGAATTTTACTTTTTGCATTACAGACTGTTGGTAGTTATGTCTGATAGGTCATTCATGCAAAGAGGAAATGTATTATAACTCATTTTAGAGTTGTATCTAGAAATGCTAGGTATGTGGTTCTTTAAAAAAATGCACGTGGCCCATTTTTTAAGTCAGGTTATTTGATTTTTGTTGTTCTTGTTGTTGAGTGTAAGAACTCTTTATATATTCTGGATATTAACCTCTTATTAGATACATGATTTACAACTATTTTCTTCCATTCTGTACGTTCCTTCCTCACTGTTGATTATGTCCTTTGAGGCATAAAATCCACTGGGATTTTGCTAGGGATTGTGATGAATCTGTAGATTACTTTAAGCAGTCTGGATATCTTAACAATATTAAATCTTCCAAGCCATGGACACAGATGTCTTTCCATTTATTTGTGTCTTTAAAATTTAAGCTTTGAATTTTACTTTTTGCATTACAGACTGTTGGTAGTTATGTCTGATAGGTCATTCATGCAAAGAGGAAATGTATTATAACTCATTTTAGAGTTGTGTCTAGAAATGCTAGGTATGTGGTTCTTTAAAAAAATGCACGTGGTATTTATCTTTTAAAAGTGAGGTTATATTTAAGCAGTAAAAAAAATTAGAACTGTTATTTTAAAGCTCAGTTCTATTATCTTGTTCTGTCAGAATATTACTGTAACATACCATGTCAATTAGAAAAATAGCTTTTATCATGTCCTAAGAGAGTGAAAATGAGACCTGGAGGAATCTTTCTGAATGATTATTTAAAATGCTTATTCTATAAATTCTCCGATAATTTAGAAGTCGCTGGAGTTCTGGAGTGGGTGGAAGTGGAGGAGGATCCTCTGGTAGGTCATCAGCTGGAGCTCGAGATTCTCGCCGACAGACTCGAGTAATTCGAACGGGACGGGATCGGGGATCTGGGCTTCTGGGCAGCCAGCCCCAGCCAGTTATCCCAGCATCTGTGATTCCAGAGGAGCTGATTTCACAGGTATGGATCCTGTGGAACACTTAACATAAAAGCAGGACAGGGTGAGGTATAACTAAGTACAGTGGGCTGTAGCCATGATTTATGGTAGCCTGTCCCTTTTCCAGGGCATCTTCCCAACCCAGGGATCGAACCCAGGTCTCCTGCATTGCAGGTGCATTCTTTACCAGCTGAGCCACAAGAAAAGAAAGAAAGTGAAGTCACTCAGTCGTGTCCAACCAACTCTTTGCAACCCCGTGGACTGTAGCCTACCAGGCTTCTCTGTCCCTGGGATTTTCCAGGCAAGGGTACTGGAGTGGGTTGCCATTTCCTTCTCCAGGGGATCTTCCCAACCCAGGAATCGAACCTGGGTCTCCTGCATTGTAGGCAGACGCTTTACCCTTTGAGCCACCAGGGAAGCCCAGCTGAGTCACAAGGGAAGCCCAAATATAGTGGGCTGTAGCCATGATTTATATCATGAGTTGTGAAATACTGCTTTTCTTTTTGATCCTAGAAAACTCATTTTGATTTTTAGAAAAGTTACGAAAAAGAAAATTAACGTACCACTCTTCCTTATTTTTTATTTCAGGCCCAGGTTGTTTTACAAGGCAAATCCAGAAGTGTCATTATTCGAGAACTTCAGCGCACAAATCTTGATGTAAACCTTGCTGTAAATAATTTACTTAGCCGGGATGATGAAGATGGAGATGATGGTGATGATACAGCTAGTGAATCTTATTTGCCTGGAGGTTGGTGGATCACCATCATGGTTCTCTCATCTCTAGGGAGAGGGGTTTTTTTTTTTTTTTTGACTGGGGAATGAAATGAAATGAAAGTGCAGTGGGTTTTCTGACTGTTCTTTTCAAGGTGGTAGGTATTTCTCCCTAAAGGGTTTGATTGTAAAATCTTTTTTAAGGGAAAATAGGGACCTGTTTCTGCTCAGTGGACTTGTGTTTCATCCTAATAAAGGCATGGATGTATGTGCATAGCTTTATTGCTGACTGACAGATGCCTCTGGAATGTTGTTCTGATGCTGTTATTACTGAATATGTAATAACTGGACTGCATTTAGATTTTGACTGTATCATCTCTGTGATGTCACAAGAATCTTAAATAATGATCCTTTTTTCTTGTGATTATTTAGGATGTAGCCCAAGCAATAATCATGCAATTGATGTTCTTTAAACTCTGTGTTAATGATGTTAACTTTATTTCTTAGGTAGTTACTGCTTCTCTTCTTAGGTTATGTCAGTAGTCAGCCCCTGATTTTAATGTTTTAACTTTAAGGGATTTTTCAGTGGTCTACAGATTTTTTCTCTGTACCTGTTTCATTTATATTTGTTTCACTTTATAGAGGATCTTATGTCTCTTCTTGATGCTGACATTCATTCTGCCCACCCAAGTGTCATTATCGATGCAGACGCCATGTTTTCTGAAGACATTAGCTATTTTGGTTACCCTTCTTTTCGTCGGTCGTCACTTTCCAGGCTAGGCTCATCTCGAGGTAATTGTGCATTTATTTCTTGGTGATTATTGGCTGACTGGAGAGCTAGTGGTAGAATTCTTTGTATTTGAACTTTTAATATTACACTAGATGAAATCATTTATTAGTGTTCTTGGATGCTTTGGCATTAAAATGATTATTTTTGATTTTTGAAGAGCCACAGTAGAACTTTAGAGATGATTTTATCTATTAATGCATTATAGAACACACATAAAGGATTATGTTTTATCTAACTATATTTTTAAATTTAGGAATATGGATTCTGAACTAAAAGCAGAATTCTACTTAACAGTGACATGCAGCATTCAGAAAATAAGTCTTTCTAGTTTATTTGATTAAAATAAGGTGATTATTTTCTTCATTTTAAATCCAAAAAAAAACTTATTGGAATGAGATTGATCCATAATAAATATATATAAATACTTAGCTTATTAAAATAGTATTTTCAGAAGTTAAAATCATGAAGAACTTTAGTTCATAGTAGAGTTTAGAAAGATTATGAAATCGTACAAACAGAAGCCTTTCTCTGTATGTGTTGACATACATTTAATTGGCATTTTAACTTTTTAAAGGCAGTATATTTACTTTTCAGAAAGTAAAACTCCTTGATTCAAATAACAGGAAGGAATCAGCTGTATTATTTACTTAGCATTAGTAAACTGGAAAAGATGCCATTTTATATTAAGACTGTACTGCAAATGCCTACTATTTGGAAGCAGTTTTAAAACAACAGTCTTACAATAATCTTTTAGTATACTGAAACTGTTATGTAATAGCTTACAAATTCTTTAAAAATAAGTGAATATTTTACTGCCTTAAATGCATCAAGAATTACATTTCAAATATTCAGTATCTAACAAATAGCTCCTTCTAAATTTCTTCCTTTTGCTCTTCCTTAGGGCATTCTATGTGGGCATCTCTTTCAGTCTGAACCATATGAAATTGGTGGTACTTGACCATGTTTGACCTGCATGGATGACAGTTTTATATGGTTCAACTTAATATTGTTTTTAATCCTCAATATCCAAGTCTTAGAAAGTTTAATTGCCTAGTTAAAACAGTAACGTGTGAGCAACCTGAAAACTTGTTTTAAAAAGTTGGTAAGCCAGTTTCAGTGGTAGCATTTTTATAAAATAGTTTTTCTATAAAGATTCTTAAAATAGAAAAAAAATTCTGAATTTCTCAGAATTTTTTAAATAAGACTTATCACAAAAATCTGGTCTGTAAAATTACTCTAAACAAATATTATCAAAAATTTTACAGTTAATGGATTTTTATTTTACCCCTTTAAAGTTTTTTCCCCCCTCTATGTGTAGAATCTCTAACAAATGCTATTTTTTGGTTTATGTATCTATCTAACATGTCAAAATTTTAATTTATGAATAGTTTCTAATAGATAAATTTCAAAAGTTATGATAAGCATTTTTAATGAAAACTAGAAGTTTAGAACTCCATGTAAAATGTCCAGAATCTAGTTTGAAGCAATTCTGCTCTAAAAGCATCTATTTGGAATTCAGAAAAATGCTTAAAGAACTAGTTTACCATTTTCATACATTCACTTGAAAGAGTTAAATGTTTTGAATGTTGCATGTCAGGCTTATTAGATAAATAGTTACATTCAATTCTTGTGGGTGGATAAACTGCTGTTAGTTGCATCCTGAAGGGTCTTTACTAGAGAGTGGCTTACTTTTATCCCACTGGTGTGACCCAATTGCATACCAGTTCTCCTTCTTCCCTTAGAGAGAGACTCTGAGCTGTTGCGTGAACGTGAATCCGTTTTACGTTTACGTGAGCGAAGGTGGCTTGATGGAGCCTCATTTGATAATGAAAGGGGCTCTACCAGCAAGGAAGGAGAGCCAAACTTGGATAAGAAGAATACGCCTGTTCAGAGTCCTGTGTCTCTTGGAGAAGATTTGCAGTGGTGGCCTGATAAGGTATTTGAAAAAAATCCCCATCTCTTCCATTTTAAATGGATTCCTGGCACACACATTACTGCACTCCCCCCCCCGCAAAAGGTTTCTGTTTTATTTCAGGTTTCTGTACTGTCATTTAAAATGCAGACATAAAGTGATGTTTTTGTTTCTTTTAAAATATAAATAATCTTGATTTGACACTGCAGGAATCATTTTAACGAGATGTGTTCAGTGGTGCTATTTTTTTTCTACTTAATGAAGTAAATCAGAGGCATCGGGATGGCAGTTTCAGATAAGACATAAGCATTCTGTTTCAGGATTTCTTTTCTAGTGATGCTCTCACCAGTAACTGATGGTATATTTCTTGATAGAGATTTGTTTTGTGCTGTCGAATGGACCCAGTGTCTGCAGAGAAGGTTTCACTGATAGACATGCATGTGAGGGCAAGATTAGAAATCTGTGTTTCTTTGATTAGTTAGCTTTCCCGATTGATGTCAGCGAATTCTGACAGGCTCTTTGCTCTAAAAACTGTGGGAGACAAAGCAGGCTGGACAGGAGGAAACTGGGGGAGTGATGCTCTGCATCCTGAGGAGTGGTACATGGCGGGCTTCTAGATAGCAGCCAGGACTTAAGTGGTGTGAATCTTTAAAAATCCATCACAGCTGCAAGGACACATCCTGTTGATGGTGTGTAGGTTTCATTGTCTTAAGAGACAGGTGGTTCATTTTTGCAGGTTCCTATAGGAGGCCATATGCTGTCCATGTGTTTCTTGGAGTGCCTGTTTATTTCCAGAGCCAGTTGGATGAGAGGTTCTTTTAAGTAGAAGTAAAAGAAGATAAGAACTTGGTTATCTGTAACAGATAAGGACGTTCTGATGTGCATTTCTTTTCTTTCTTTGAAGTTGAATTTGGAATATTAAAGGGAAAATATTATTTAACTTTCTGAATTTGTTTATTTTTTATAGTTATTGTGAATCTTGATGTGGTTAATTTTCCTCTGTATTCAGCTCATGTGGAAAGCTTGAATGCAAGAAGGAACATGAATTTTAATCAGTCTCTTTGTGAGCAAAAGGTTATTCTGTTTTCTTTGGCAGCTGACAAAGTTTCTCTGAATTGCATTCTCTTACTTATTTCCATAAAACCAGAAATGCTCCAGTTTCTGCTTTTACCTCATTTGGTAGAAGGTGACTTAAACCACTGGGCTTTTTCTTTCCCTTTTTTTTTTGTACATTGTTCTTTGTTTCCTGTTTCTAGAGAGCCTTGATCGAATTAGGGCTGCATCTACTTCATATTGACAGGAAGTAATGGAGGACTCCTGAATCTTGTTGTAATAATGCCATCACATCTATATTAGTCCAGTCTTCTTCAGCATGTATTTGAAAGTGTTTTGAGCAGTTGGAGTTTAGCAGGATTTTTTCCTGGCCAGTGTACAGTTTGTTAAGAGTTAGCCAGTCTTAGTTGGTCTTTACTGATAGGCATAGTTTTAAGTACAACTTTTTAGAGGCAGTTACTAAGTTCATCATAAAATTTTGACACCATATAGGCCTTACTTGGCATATATTTCCATGATTTGTTCAGACGTTGAATGAAGGAGAAATAGCAGTATGTGCAACAGAGTATGCCCTACCTATACCTTTTTTTTTTCCAATAAAGAAAAACCTAATTTAAAATGTTTTTACTGAATAAGAACTACTTTTTATTAGCTTGTGACTGAAATTTAGACATCAAAAATTTCAGTTCAGAGAAAGAAAATAGCATAAGCCTAACTAAACTGATAAGTATTATCCTGGTTTTTAGCAAACCGTTAAGATGATTTGTAAGGCTGAATGCTATAGTCAGAAAGAGAATGCAGAGTTGTTAAGGGGGAAAAGACCTTGCTTTTGGAACAATGTGCAAAACTATCATACAGGGACATAGGATAAATTCCACATGAAGAAATAGGCACTATGGGGGTCCATATTTGTCCTCTATAGTTGGAGATGGTGATCCCTGAGGAGTAGAAAAGGTTTTCAGGGGGTGCTTGATAGGAGATGGAGAGTGCAGGGAGATACAGGATGTCGGCACACACTATTTGCAAATTGTCTCTCTTTTTTGCTCTTTTTTTGTGGTAGGAGGGAAAAGGAGTTGTCCTAGCTTAATTTCAGAAATGACCTAATTCAGTATTTATAAATTGTAAGTTTGGTTAGTGTCCATGGTATTTTTCCTTCTTTTGTTAGGGTACCTGAGAAATTCCTTTGTTAAATTAATTGGAATAATCTTGACTTTCACATCACCTATTTAGAGGAACAGCTACTTCTTCACAGTTTCACCATTTTCTAGGCTAATAAAGATGCTTCAGTGGTGAAATGTGGAGTAGGAAATTGGTATAGCCACTATGGAAAACAGATTCCTCAAGAAATTAAAAATAGAACCACTGTATGATCTAGCAGTTTCACTTTTGGGTATTATCTGAAGAAAATGAAAACACTTAACTGGAAATACATGTACCCTCATGTTCATCGCAACATTGTTTACAGTAGTCAAGATATGGAAGCCACCTAAATGTCCATCAGTGGGTTGATACACATACACACACACACAAGAATATTATTCAGCCATAAAAAAAAGAATGAAATCTTGTCATTTTTGAAAATATGGATAGACTTTGAGGGCATTATGCTAAATGAAGTGAGAGAAAGACAAATACCATGTGATGGCACTTAAATGTGGAATCTTAAAAAAAAAGGAATCCTATATAACAGAGAACAGATTGATAGTTGCCAGAGATGGGAAGTAGGGAAAATGGGTGAAGGGATTAAAAGATAGAAAGAAAAAAATAAATCAATGAATTTTTTCCCCCTTATTAACTTTTCAGCATCTTTTTTTTTAATAAGCATAATTGTTAATTACAGAGATGTTAAAAGATCTGTGAAGGCAGAAGTGAGAGTCATCCAATGAGTAACTGAGTAGCCTTGATTAAGTACATATTGTGTTTTAGGCTTTTTGTTCAGGTGTTAGGGTGACAATATCGTAGGAAGGCAGAACAATGTTAAATACTCTGGCATAAATACTGTAAGAGAATTAGGTATAAGAGGCTTTGGGGAATCACAGGAGGCCACAGTGATTACTAAGAGTTACTTCCATTACCATGGATCCGTTTTCATGTCTTGGTCATTTTTGAAATTTACTTTTCTCTGATTAGAAATTTAGTTCTATGTTGCTGAATGCCTACATTTAAGTTGTAACTATACATATATATATGTATGTATATACATATATATGTATGTGTGTGTATACACACACCAACCTACTTACAGTAAGAATCTTAAAGTGACTTATAAGGGAATAAAAAAATGCATCTCCAATAGTAGCAAAGACATAAGACTGCAAAGATAAGAGCTAAGTGATAAAATGCTGAAGGTGAAAGGGTGGAGAAAAATTGCAGGGTAATTCACGCTAAGTCAGTCTGCTGAAGTTGAACATAAGAACTTCCACATTGTGCTCTGTAACAAAACAAACCTTCTGTTTAAGAGATGCACACAGCCTTTATTTTAAGTAAGCTCCCAGAGAAGAAGTGCTTCCTTGATAGCTCAGGTGGTAAAGTGTCTGCCTGCAATGCGGGAGACCTGGATTCGATCCCTGGGTTGGGAAGATTCCCTGGAGAAGGAAAGGCAGCCCACTCCAGTACTCTTGCCTGGAAAATCCCATGGATGGAGGAGCCTCATAGGCTACAGTCCATGGGGTCGCAAAGAGTCGGATACGACTGAGATACTTGACTTTCTTTTTTCTTTCATCAAGAGAAGAACTTGATGAAGATTGTATGGTGGGTGATGAGGAAATAACTGATTTAGTAGTCAGTATTGTTAACTTACAGTCATATCCCTTACTGTTCTGGGTGTGTTTTCATAGAGTCTACAGGAAATAATAAAATTTATTTCCCACCAGCCTTTTAAATTGTAGAGTTGTACATTATTCTAAATTTTCCTTGAATGGTGTTGAGAGGAAACAGTCCCATGATATTTGGCTCCTTAGGTTATTTGGAGCAGCTTCACTGTTGGGAACAGTTGATCAAACTTTTTGATCATGCTGCTTTGCTTTCAAGGTTCTAAAAGTGAAAGCTGGGTGGTGGATTTAAATTGTCATCTAGAAGCTACCAGGAAATGTTTGTTAAAAGTTAGGTAGTTCAGTTCAGTTGCTCAGTTGTGTCCGACTCTTTACAACCCCATAAATTTCAGCACTCCAGGCCTCCCCATCCATCACCAACTCCTGGAGTTCACCCGAACTCCTGTGCATAGAGTCGGTGATGCCATCCAGCCATCTCAGCCTCTGTCGTCCCCTCTCCTCCTGCCCCCAATCCCTCCCAGTATCAGGGTCTTTTCCATTGAGTTGACTTTTCGCATGAGGTGGCCAGAGTATTGGAGTTTCAGCCTCAGCATCAGTCCTTCCAATGAACACCCAGGACTGATCTCCTTTAGGATGGACTGGTGGATCTCCTTGCAGGAAGAAGGAAGTCAAGAAACACCTGGAGTAACAGGCAGATTTGGCCTTGGAGTACAGAATGAAGTAGGGCAAAGTCTAATGGAGTTTTGCCAAGAGAACGCACTGGTCATAGCAAACACTCTCTTCCAACAACACAAGAGAGGACTCTACACATGGACATCACCAGATGGTCAACACTGAAATCAGACTGATTATGTTCTTTGCAGCCAAAGATGGAAAAGCTCTATACAGTCAGCAAAAACAAGACTGGGAGCTGACTGTGGCTCAGATCATGAACTCCTTATTGCCAAATTCAGAGTTAAATTGAAGAAAGTAGGGAAAACCACTAGACCATTCAGGTATGACCTAAATCAAATCCCTTATGATTATACAGTGGAAGTGAGAAATAGATTTAAGGGACTAGATCTGATACATAGAGTGCCTGATGAACTACAGATGGAGGTTCGTGACATTGTACAGGAGACAGGGATCAAGACCATCCCCATGGAAGAGAAATGCAAAAAAGCAAAATGGCTGTCTGAGGAGGCTTTACAAATAGCTGTGAAAAGAGAAGCGAAAAAGAAAAGGAAAAAAAAGGAAAAGAAAAGCAAAGGAGAAAAGGAAAGGATATAAGCATCTGAATGCAGAGTTCCAAAGAATAGCAAGGAGAGATAAGAAAGCCTTCCTCAGCGATCAATGCAAAGAAATAGAGGAAAACAATAGCATGGGAAAGACTAGAGATCTCTTCAAGAAAATTAGAGATACCAAGGGAACATTTCATGCAAGGATGGGCTCGATAAAGGACAGAAATGGTATGGACCTAACAGAAGCAGAAGATACTAAGAAGAGGTCGCAAGAATACAAGGAAGAACTGTACAAAACAGATCTTCACAACCCAGATAAACCACAATGGTGTGATCACTCACCTAGAGCCAGACATCCTGGAATGTGAAGTCAAGTGGGCCTTAGAAAGCATCACTACGAACAAAGCTAGTGGAGGTGGTGGAATTCCAGTTGAGCTGTTTCAAATCCTGAAAGATGATGCTATGAAAGTGCTGCACTCAATATGCCAGCAAAGTTGGAAAACTCAGCAGTGGCCATAGGACTGGAAAAGGTCAGTTTTCCTTCCAATCCCAAAGAAAGGCAATGCCAAAGAATGCTCAAACTACCGCATAATTGCACTCATCTCACACGCTAGTAAAGTAATGCTCAAAATTCTCCAAAAGTTAGGTAAGTGTATCACAAATGTAATTTAATAATGAAGTAAGAGCAAAGGGAGAAGTGATCATAAAATAGAAAAGAAACCAGGCCTAAGGAGAAAATGGAAACAGAGATAGGTGAGGGGAAATGAAGTGTGGATAAGGACAGTTATCAAATTGAGCCACGTAGCCTGTAGTTGTGTACTGTCCATTTCAGCCATAGTGCACAGTACAGTCTGCTGTTAGAGCTAGTACTTAAGTTGGAAAACTAGTGTTTGTTGATAACAGGAAAGTGTAAAAAATTAAAAAAAAAACACACAAGTTTTGTGGGGAGAAAATGAGGAGTAATAAGACCAATTTTTAAAAAACAGAAGTCAAAATTAGTACGAGTTTGAGTTGGTATGCTTAATGATTTAAACTTTGGCCACTAGGTAATTTTTGTTATATTTTTAGCATTTTTCATCCACTTTGGGAGAGAATGCTCATTTGGGTGATGACTTGTTTATTGTTTAAAGAATTGCAAATTTGTTGATTAGATTCACCTTCTAAATGATTTGATTTTGTTTACAAATAAAAAAGCTAGAAACTACTGATCTTTAAGGAAATATGCATATCCACCTTTTCCAGGTTGAAACAGGCACTAGCTTACATAGCAGCAGCCATTAGTATTTCATTAAAACAATAAAAGCATTGTTTTCTATGACATTCTGAAGTGTGTGAGCTAAAATACTGTGCCACTGTATGTACTGTTTGCTGTGTATTTCTCTACAAACTCATCTCAATTAGGCGAGAAACAATAGGTGATTTTTCCATCTTCCTTTGGTTGGTGGTTTGTGCTGTCCATCCACATTTGTCCATCGTGGATTTTTAGGGTCTTTGGGATTCACTTACCTCAGGACTCATGAGCTGAGGAGCCCTGGCCCATCATTGAGGGATGCAGGCCAATCAGTTCTGAGAGAGCCTCACATACCATACTGTTGCTATACCATGACTTGTTCAGGGTTGTACTGCTCTGGCAGGGCTTTTACTCAGAAAGTTTGAGTTGAGATGCGTTTGTTCAGTTATCAGTGTGCTCCTACTGTGTGTCAGGTGCCAAGCTAGCCTGTGGGAACATCAGTCAGTTCAGTTCAGTCACTCAGTCGTGTCCGACTCTTTGCGACCCCTTGAATGCAGCATGCCAGGCCTCTCTGTTCATCACCAATTCCCGGAGTTCATTCAGACTCATGTCCATTGAGTCCGTGATGCCATCCAGCCATCTCATCCTCGGTCGTCCCCTTCTCCTCCTGCCCGCAATCCCTCCCAGCATCAGAGTCTTTTCCAATGAGTCAACTCTTCGCATGAGGTGGCCAAAGTACTGTAGTTTCAGCTTTAGCATTCCTTCCAAAGAAATCCCAGGGTTGATCTCCTTCACAATGCGCTGGTTGGATCTCCTTGCAGTCCAAGGGACTCTCAAGAGTCTTCTCCAACACCACAGTTCAAAAGCATCAATTCTTCGGCACTCAGCCTTCTTTACAGTCCAACTCTCACATCCATACATGGCCACTGGAAAAACCATAGCCTTGACTAGCCGGACCTTAGTCGACAAAGTGATTTTGTCTCTGCTTTTGAGTATACTATCTAGGTTGGTCATAACTTTTCTTCCAAGGAGTAAGCGTCTTTTAATTTCATGGTTGCAATCACCATCTGCAATGATGTTGGAGCCCCAAAAAATAAAGTCTGACACTGTTTCCCCATCTATTTCCCATGAAGTGATGGGACCGGATGCCATGATCTTCGTTTTCTGAATGTTGAGCTTTAAGCCAACTTTTTCGCTCTCCTCTTTCACTTTCATCAGGAGGCTTTTTAGTTCCTCTTCACTTTCTGCCATAAGGGTGGTGTCATCTGCATATCTGAAGTTCTTGATATTTCTCCTGGCAATCTTGATTCCAGCTTATGCTTCTTCCAGCCCAGCGTTTCTCATGATGTACTCTGCATAGAAGTTAAATAAGCAGGGTGACAATATACAGCCTTGACGTACTCCTTTTCCTAGTTGGAACCAGTCTGTTGTTCCATGTCCAGTTCTAACTGTTGCTTCCTGACCTGCATACAGATTTTTCAAGAGGCAGGTTAGGAGGTGTGGTATTCCCATCTCTTTGAGAATTTTCCACAGTTTATTGTGATCCACACAATCAGAGGCTTTGGCATAGTCAATAAAGCAGAAAAAGATGTTTTTCTGGAACTCTCTTGCTTTTTCCATGATCCAGCGGATGTTGGCAATTTGATCTCTGGTTCCTCTGCCTTTTCTAAAACCAGCTTGAACATCAGGGAGTTCATGGTTCACGTATTGCTGAAGCCTGGCTTGGAGAATTTTGAGCATTGCTTTACTAGCATGTGAGATCAGTGCAATTGTATGGTAGTTTGAGCATTCTTTGGCATTGCCTTTCTTTGGGATTGGAATGAAAACTGACCTTTTCCAGTCCTGTGGCCACTGCTGAGTTTTCCAAATTTGCTGGCATATTGAGTGCAGCACTTTCACAGCATCATCTTTCAGGATTTGAAACAGCTCAACTGGAATTCCATCACCTCCACTAGCTTTGTTTGTAGTGATGCTTTCTAAGACCCACTTGACTTCACATTCCAAGATGTCTGCCTCTAGATTAGTGATCACATCATCATGACTATCTGGGTTGTGAAGATCTTTTTTGAACAGTTCTTCCTTGTATTCTTGCCACCTCTTCTTAGTATCTTCTGCTTCTGTTAGGTCCATACCATTTCTGTCCTTTATCGAGCCCATCCTTGCATGAAATGTTCCCTTGGTATCTCTAATTTTCTTGAAGAGATCTCTAGTCTTTCCCATGCTGTTGTTTTCCTCTATTTCTTTGCATTGATCGCTGAAGAAGGCTTTCTTATCTCTCCTTGCTATTCTCTGGAACTCTGCATTCAGACGCTTATATCTTTCCTTTTCTCCTTTGCTTTTCGCCTCTCTTCTTTTCACAGCTATTTGTAAGGCCTCCCCAGACAGCCATTTTGCTTTTTTGCATTTCTTTTCCATGGGCATGGTCTTGATCCCTGTCTCCTGTACAATGTCACGAACCTCATACCATAGTTCATCAGGCACTCTATCAGATCTAGTCCCTTGAATCTGTTTCTCACTTCCACTGTATAATCATAAGGGATTTGATTTAGGTCATACCTGAATGGTCTAGTGGTTTTCCCTACTTTCTTCAATTTAAGTCTGAATTTGGTAATAAGGAGTTCATGATCTGAGCCACAGTTATAGAGGTAGATTTGTTCCAGAGCAGCCCACACGACTGAAGCGACTTAGCAGCAGCAGCAGCCCGTACGGAACTCAGTATGGAAGACAAACATTGACATACAATGAAATGTGTTCACAGTACCACCAGTCCTAGGTTGAAGCTGGGAATCTGGTATTTAGGGGTTTAGAGTGGGGAACGACTAGTGTCCCCTGGTATTAGATTTAGATTTGAGAGATTCGGCAAAATCTTCACAGAGGAGATGACTTTTAAGCAGCGTTTTTAAGGCTAAGTGAGCGTTAACCAAGATGCAAAAGCATTCCAAGCATATCAATATGGGCCTAGAGTCAGGAAAGGACAGGGTGTGCTTGTGGAACAGTGAGAAATTTGGAATTACTGCTGTGTGGTGGGAATAGGAGAAGAGCAAGATGGAGCAACACCAGAGGGCCCTAGATGAAAAGTTAGGATGTTGTTCTGCCCACAATGTTCTTAGAGAAATGACATGATGAGATTGGTGGGGTTTTGTTTGGTGTGTTTTTAAGGAGACAAGCACTATTGGCATAGGAGAAAGATAGGAATAGGAACAATTCTATGCCTATTCTTAACAGTTAAGAGACTGATAGAATTGTTGTTTATAGAGAGGGGAATTGAGATGGTTGGATGGCATCACCGACTCAATGGACATGAGTTTGAATAAACTCTGGGAGTTGGTGATGGACGGGGAGGCCCGGCGTGCTGCAGTCCATGGGGTCACAAAGAGTTGGACACAACTGATCCCCTGAACTGAACGAACAAAGCAGTGACAGTGAGTTCAGAGGAAGGGAAGAATCTGAGGGGACGTTGAGACAAGGCTAGCATTGGTTTGCTAATCACCATATGGTTGAGAAGAGAGAAGTTGAAGAGAGGGCTCAGGTTCCTTCGTGGCTTTCCTATTACAGGGTGGGTGGGTGGATGTCCTTCATGGAGATAGGGACTGCAAGGGGCCTGCAGCTTTGGAGGAGGTGGTGAATTCATTTTGGAGGTGTTATGTTGCTTTTACAGGTAGTTTAGTCTGCAGGTTAGTCTGGAGATAGGAGAATGACACGTTGAACAGCATGGTGCCCAGTCACATATAAACCTTAGGGTGGAGCATAATTTGAATAAAGGGACAAGGACAGAATCTGGGTCAGGGAGTACAAGATGGTACAAAGGAAATGGAGAAAACAATCACGAAGATTAAAGGAAGACCAGAGAGAGTAGTGACAGTAGTGACCCATGAACAAGAGAGAGGGAAGGTTCTAGAACTTGTGGTGCGTAGGCTCACATGGTTCAGAGTTTAAAGAGAAGATGGACTGATTGAGTAAGTGCATGTGTTGGAAGAGTGTGTGATTTTCTCAGTTCTATCTCATACATCCATTGAGTCAGTGATGCCATCCAACCATCTTACCCCTGTAGTCCCCTTCTCTTGCCTTCAATCTTTCCTAGATCAGAATCAGGGTCTTTTCTAAGGAGTCAGCTCTTCTTAGCGTCCTCTCTTTATAGTTTTGTCTCTTTCCCCACTCCCTGCACCCTGCCCCCGTTTGCCCTATGCAAATTAGGGCTAGCCAGGAAGAAGGCGTGTTTGTTTCACCTCAGGTTCTCACTCCGGCCCACGGATTTTTCCTTTGTTCCTTTTTCTTGGGCTTCTCCCTTTCTTTGTCCGTCTTTTAGCTGTTGCCGTTCTGAAGTCCTTTTTCCTATTCTAACTCCCTGACACATGGCGCATTGATGTGGCTGTCGCAAGGCCGGGTGTCACTGTCACTGAAAGCCAGTGAGGTGGAGCGCGTGCCGAGTAATAGTTCACTTTACTGTGAGTAAGACTGAGGGGAAGACGAGTTCGGATGGCTGTTGGGGTGATAAGAGTGAGTTGCATCCACTGTGTCTGTGTTATCCTTAAGCAGTAGAGAGGGACACTGCTTTCTCTGAGATTGTGGGGAGGGGAGAATGGTATTTTTTTTCATTAAGTATATTGGGAGATAGGGAGTCATTTGGTCCAATTCCATCATCTTTTTAACCAAGGGGTTGAGAAGGAATTATGAGGTTAGAAGTGTTAAAATTTGATGCAGTCATCCTGGAGAAAGTAGACAGGGGTTTTGAGATACCTACGGTGAAGGAAAGAGCATCGTTGCTAAGTTGGAAAACTTCAAATTTGGCCTCTTCTGCACCCCTCCGTAGGTGTGGCAGATGCGACTTGGAAGTAGAGCTGACTGGCAGGGTGAGATGAAAGGTCACAGATTAGCACTCTTTCTGTATGGCTCTGAAGTGTGGCCTGTTATCAGTATTGGTAGGCTGTAGCTGAGTCCCATAACGCATCTGAGATTGGAATTTGATAGAAACTTTAAAGATGCTATTAGTTCCATGTGCTCCTGAGCCAGAATTTCAAATTGAACAGAGAAGTTTTGCAGTAGCAAAAATACAACATATATATGGAATTTAGGAAGATGGCAATGACGACCCTGTATGCAAGACAGGGAAAGAGACACAGATGTGTATAACGGACTTTTGGACTCAGAGGGAGAGGGAGACGGTGGGATGATTTGGGAGAATGACATTCTAACATGTATACTATCATGTGAATTGAATCGCCAGTCTATGTCTGACGCAGGATGCAGCATGCTTGGGGCTGGTGCATGGGGATGACCCAGAAAGTTGTTATGGGGAGGGAGGTGGGAGGGGGGTTCATGTTTGGGAATGCATGTAAGAATTAAAGATTTTAAAATTTAAAAAATAAAAAACTAAAATTAAAAAAAAAATAAAAAATAAAGAAAAAAAAACACACAATACAAAAAACAAAAAAAAAAAACAAAAAAATACAACATAAAATCTGTTATTGGCAAGTTTTGCTGTGAGATTTCAGGGTAGTTTTATGACTGATCTCTCTGGCCTTAATGTTAAAAAATTTATCACTTTATCATTGATATTTATTTACACTTATTGTTTAAACTTTTGAAAATTTAGTTGCATTCCAACTTATTACTTGTACATTCTTTAAAACTAAGTGAGCTTTTATCTTTAAAAGCAATGTGGACACTTGTTTCAGGAGCTTGGAATGGCCTCCAGGGACAGAGTCTTCTGTTTTGATACTCGACTTTCCTAGCTTCAGTGCCTTAGTCTGTTTTTTCTTCATTTATTCAACATGTTTATCAAGTGTCTACTATGTTCACTGTTCTAAGAATGGGGGATACAGTGGTGAACAAGACAAAGCTTATATCTGAGTGAAATAGACTATGCATGCTCAGTCGTGTCCAACTCTTTGCGACCCCATGGATTGTAACCTGCCAGGCTCCTCTGTCCATGGGATTTTCCAGGCGAGAATACTAGGATGGGTTGCCATTTCCTTCTCCAGAGGATCTTTTTGACCCAGGGATCAAACCCACGTCTCCTGCATTCCAGGTGGATTCTTTACCACTGAGCCACCAGGGAAGCCTGAAATAGACAATAAATGAGTAAATATAATCTATCAAGTTGTGAAATGCTATGAACCAAAAGGAAAGCAGAGTAAGGAGATGGAATATTAGAGTGCTGATTTTGGAGACAGTGTGGTCAGGGAAGATCTCACTTGAGCAAACTTGACTGAGGAGAGAGAGAGAGAGTGAGTCACCTGAAAAACAGGCTGAGAGACCAGTAAGGACCAGTAAGGAGGTCCTGGCAAGAGCGGGGAGAAGACCAGTGTGGCTGGAAAAGGCGGGGAGGGGGCGGGGTCCTTGCCAAAGTGGTTCCTATGTTCACATATCAATCCAGATTAGATGTAGTAATTAATGTTTTATATCCAAATCATCAGGTTTGGCAGTTGTTATATTTATACTACTATGTTATCTTCATTATAGGATGGAACAAAATTCATCTGTATTGGGGCTCTATATTCTGAGCTTCTGGCTGTCAGCAGTAAAGGAGAACTTTATCAGTGGAAGTGGAATGAATCTGAGCCTTACAGAAATGCACAGGTATTTCATTATATTAAATCTTGCTTTAAGTAGCTCTCCAAATCAATATACAAAATGATAATCATTTTTCTTATGCTTTCAAAGAATCCTTCCTTACATCACCCACGAGCAACATTCTTGGGGCTAACCAATGAAAAGATAGTTCTCCTGTCTGCAAATAGCATAAGAGCAACTGTAGCTACAGAAAACAACAAGGTAAGACATCCTGTGGTAAACATTTCTTAAATTCTTGATTTTCTTCCTCTCCCTGCGCCTCTTCCATCTTTTCATTTCTATCTTTCTATCTAACTTAAACCTACAAATACCAAGTGTCTTAGGCCTTAGTACTGTAATCCAGTGTATAATCTTTTCTGTTTTATCTCTATTTTATAATTCAGTTTCAGAGAGATCTTTCTACTTTAAGGGAATAAAAATATTAAAGCTAAGTGCTGACAAATGAGGAGATACTGAAGAGCTATAATAGATAGAGGAAGTATAGCTATTATACTATCCTCAGATTATCAGTTTGACTTTAAAGTCACAAAATTCTTTTTAAAATTGTTGGAGCAGATGTTTATTTTCAATTAAGGCCTTAGAACCATCTATTTCAGTATCTACTATTTTGATTGAGTGTAAAGGAAGTAATTTAGTTTCTAGTCTCATTAAGAACCTTTTCCTAATTACTCGTTTTTCTATCCTGTAGAATTCTGGTCCACAGTGTAGATATTCCTTGCCCTTGTTTTGACCACAGTCCCTTTGAAAAGATTACGTGTTTTTACTTAAGCTTGTGATATTTTATTCTTCAGGTTGCTACCTGGGTGGATGAAACTTTAAGTTCTGTGGCTTCTAAATTAGAGCACACGGCCCAGACTTACTCAGAACTTCAAGGTGAACGAATTGTTTCTTTACATTGCTGTGCCCTTTACACCTGTGCACAGCTGGAGAACAATTTATACTGGTGGTGAGTATCACAGAGGGGGTATTTCTTACCAGTGGAGGCTTTTATGTGCATTATGGTTGTTGTTGTTCAGTCATATCTGACTCTTTGCAGCCCTATGGACTGAAGTGCCCCAGGCTTCCCTGTCCTTCACTATCTCCCAGAGTTTGTTCAAACTCATGTCCATTGAGTTGGTGATGTTTATGTACATAGATAGGTGCTTTAAGTAGTCAAAGCAATAGAGAAGGTCGGTTGAAAGATAATGCTTTAGCCTCAGACATAGAAAACAAACTTGGGGTTATCAAAGGGGTAAGGGGGCAAGGGGAACATAAATTAGGAGTCTGGGATTAGCAGATGCAACTACTATAAATAGGTAAACAACAAGCTCTTACTGTATAGCACAGGGAACTATATTCAGTAACCTATAATAAACCATGGACTTCCCTGGTGGCTCAGATGGTAAAGCATCTGTCTACAATGTGGGAGACCTGGGTTTGATCCCTGGGTCGGGAAGTTCCCTGGAGAAGGAAATGGCAACCCACTCCAGTACTCTTGCCTAGAAAATCCCAATAAACCATAATGGTAAATAAAAAATAGAATATGAAAGGATTATATACATATTATATACATATTATACATATATTCTTTTTCCTATTCTGTGTATATGTATAGCTGAATCGCTTTGCTGTACACCAGAAACTGATGCAACATTGTAAATCAGCTATACTTCAATTAAAAAAGATGCTTATACAGAGGGAAATTTTCACCTTGGAGCAAAGTAACATTAAAAATAAACCTTAAGATTAAAAAAAGGTTACAAAAATATACTTAGTGACTATAATTGTGAAGTTTTTAAAAAGTATAAGTAGAAATAAAAATCACTTATAATCCTACAACCTGAATATAACTACTGTTAACGTTCGTTTAACAGTAACATGAAATAGAAATTTATTAAAGTATTTCATTGCCTGAGTATTCTGTGCCTCACTTTATTCCTTTAATTTTCAAAAGGGACTTTAAATATGTTTTCTGTTGTGTTTTAAGAAATCAGCAACTTTGCAGTGGTAAAAATAACATAGGGAGATCTACTAATTAAAACAGAATTAAATTAGTTAAATTTAATTAAACAGAAGAAAATGTCAAATGATGAATTTCCTGTAAATTTTAATCCTTAATGATTAAATAAGGGTTAATAATAAAAGTTGGTCCAATTATATACTGTTAGACCTGCGATCAAGTTATTATTAATAAATTGCACACATTAATACTATACTGAGGCAAAAATATTAGAGAAGGAATAGTGGCTCAGACGGTAAAGCGTCTGCCTACAACGCGGGAGACCTGGGTTCGATCCCTGGGTCGAGAAGATCCCCTGGAGAAGGAAATGGCACCCCACTCCAGTACTGTTGCCTGGGAAATCCCATGGACAGAGGAGCGTGGTAGGCTACAGTCCATGGGGTCGCAAAGAGTTGGACACGACTGAGTGACTTCACTTTTCAATACCAGTAATAGTTAAATACAATGTGTGAAATTTTAGATTTGTTTAATGGCTTCTTTGCTGCTTATTTGTCCAATTTTTGCTTTTCACTTTCAGGGGTGTAGTGCCTTTTAGTCAAAGGAAAAAAATGTTAGAGAAAGCTAGAGCAAAAAACAAGAAACCCAAATCGAGTGCTGGTATTTCTTCAATGCCGAACATCACTGTTGGTACCCAGGTAAGTGATTAGAATTAAGTCTATCTTAAGGGACATTGTTGCTCTTCAAAATCAATTTCTTTCCCTGTAGTTAATTCCCCTATAGACAGTTTATAAACGAACGTCACTTGAAGGACCGAGTCGCAGTAGTATGTATGGGCCACATCACTTTCTGTTCAATAACTGAGTCACGCATAGATCTTGCCCTGCTGTCAGTTGGTTTTCCTGTGGGGCAAGGATCCTAGATTTGCCTGATTTTAGGAATCATTCTGTACTTAACTGTATAGCCAGGAACTGCTTACCGGAAACATTCCTTCAGTTGGATGGTGGTAGGACCCAGGCTTCATTGTGTTTAACAAACACCAGATGGTTCTTAACAACCAAGCAGTTTGAAAGATTTTGCTCTCTGGTCATACTGTCAGCATGAGACGGGAGGCTTCATCAAATCCCTGTGCTTCTGCTAGTTTCTGATGTTTTGATTCTGAGATGGTTTTGAAGCAGGAATCAGAGTTCTTGTTCACGAAGCCAAAGAATGAAATCCATGAACACACAAATGCTCACAGTAGAAAGTGAATAGGATTTATTAGAGAGGAGGAAAGTACAAAGCTCTCGGCATAGACACTGAGAGGAAGGGGGTAAAGAGTCCCTCCAAAATGTGGGGATTGCCTCAGCTTTTGACTCTGACAGCCCCTTGGACTGCAAGGAGATCCAACCAGTCCATTCTGAAGGAGATCATCTGTGGAATTTCTTTGGAGGGAATGATGCTGAAGCTGAAACTCCAGTACTTTGGCCACCTCTCCGAAGAGTTGACTCATTGGAAAAGACTCTGATGCTGGGAGGGATTGAGGGCAGGAGGAGAAGGGGACGACCGAGGATGAGATGGCTGGATGGCATCACTGACTCGATGGATGTGAGTCTCAGTGAACTCCAGGAATTAGTGATGGACAGGGAGGCCTGGTGTGCTGCGATTCATGGGTCGCAGAGTTGGACACGACTGAGTGACTGAACTGAACCGAACTATATCTTTACCAGTATTAATCTGTACATTTTTGGTTGGTTCCTGTCCTTAAAATCCGTTATTTTTAATCAATCAATTTAAAGGTCCAGGCTTCTCTTGATCCTCGGGTTAAGTCACCACCCTTCTTCATGCCCACTGGCCATTTTATAATGGACCAAATGTATGGGTTTAAGATTAATGATCACCAGTTGTTTTTCCCTCAGCATATGAAACAGAAGTAAATTACTGCTGTTCCCTGGATCTGAGTGTTGATAATTTATCAGTCCAAGAACATAGTGCTAATTGCTAAATCTCTTCAGTTGTGTCTGATTCTTTGCAATGCTATGGTAGCCCACCAGACTCCTCTGTACATGGGATTCTCCAGGCAAGAATACTAGAATGGGTTGCCGTTCCCTCTTCCAGGAAATCTTCCCGACCCCGGGATCCGTCGCGCCTCTGTTATGTCTCCTGCATTGCAGCCAGGTTCTTTACCACTAATACTACCTGGGAACCCAGACCAAGGATACATTCCAGGAATTGGGTACAGCTTTACGCTAATGGAGGGAGATGTTTATTGAAAACAAGGTCTCATAGAGTCCTACACTGCCTAACAATTTCTACCTCAGTTTTAGGCTCATATATATCTGATGGAAGGTGATGTTTCTAGTATCCCAGTGGTTCTCAAAGTGTGATCCAAGGACTCCTGCTGCCTTCTCAGCCCTTTCAGGGGATCTGTAGAGTCCTCCTTTTTCCAGCTACCTATCTTTGTTAAGGCTGAGTTGTCTTTATATACTTTAGCTAAAGTAACATATCATGGCAAATTGAATGCAAAAAGCATACCTGGGACTCCAGGTGTCTTACATTAAATTAGACATTGAGATCGACAAAAATGTAAACAGTACCACTTTTCTTGGCTAGTATTTTTAAAAATGTAGGTTTTTTTTTGTATAAATTATGCATGTTAACATGGGGTTTATTAATTTTAAGTATATACTTAAAGTTTATCAGTTTTAATTACTAACATGTTAAATACCAACTATAACCCATATAAACAAAACATTTTGGGGTCCTTGGTAATATTTAATGGGGTAAAATAGTCTTGAGACCGAAAAAGTTTAAGAGCTACTGTTATACTTTTGATTCATTAGATTTTTATAGGAATTTATCTTCAGGATAAAAGTTGATGTTTATATTATTATAGCAAGTGCTGCAGTGGTTGTTTAAGGACTTTAAATCTTTTTTGTTGCATGACATGGCACTAATTCCCTCATGTAACATTTTTTTTCAAATCAGCTTTTTCACTATAAGATGGTATCATTTACATTACCTATTTCTTACAGAGTAATTACTAGTTTAGCTGTTAGTTTTGTCTAAAACTCAGTTTAATAATGTATTTGTTATTTTTGTTTGGGGCTTCATTTTCTTTGTTTGTCCTATTCGTGGTTGTCTTGTTCCGGCTCCTTTGTAACCTTCCAGCTAGGAAGTTTTTAGTGATGACCCATTATTTTGTTTATTTGTTTGTTTAGTCTTAATTATTAATGTCAGTTGCTTCAGACAGATCTCTCACTTAGAGTAGCTACCCTTTACTTATTCAGTTCACATACTGATCTCTTACGTTTCCAAAATTCCTTATTTATTCAACTCATGTATTAGCCAGATATCCTAGCAGATGCCTTATTAGCATGTAGGATGACATTACTGCAGACAGGGAGGAAAGAAAAAATCCTTTAAATGTGCACGGAGGAAAGCTTTAAGCAAAATAGCTTGGCACTGAATTGCTGGAAAAGAGCATATTCCAATACTTTAGTGCAGAACTAAGGTTCTGTTTTAAAGTATAGGAAGCAGGAGGATTAAGGCAGCCATTGGCCACAGAATGGGGAAAGCATTCATATGTTTGCATCAGAAAGAATTGTTGATCAACTTCTCTGGTTGCTCAGACGGTAAAGCATCAGCCTGTAATGCGGGAAATCTGGGTTCAGTCCCTGGGTTGGGAAGATCCCCTGGAGAAGGAAATGGCAATCCACTCCAGTACTCTTGCCTGGAAAATCCCATGGATGGAGGAGCCTGATAGGCTACTGTGCAAAGGGTCGCAAAGAGTTGGACACAACTGAGCGGCTTCACTTCTAAGAGTTTGCAGCAGCATCTGCATTCACAGATTTTAACTGTTGAGAGTAATATATTTAGCACATGTTCCTTGCATGTCTGTTATGTACTGGATATATACCTCCTTGTCTTTAAGGTGCATTTATTTTTATTCTAAGATATTAATAACTTATTCTCTAATATAGTTTGCCATATTTCTTTTATAATTATAGCCTTATTGATCCTTTTTCAGGATTTAAGCTTTCACCAACATTTTTTGAAAATTTATGGATGAAACCTCTCTTTTAAGTCAAGCTAAGCATACCCTTTCAAGAAGTTGTCTCTTAACTATTCATTCTGTGCCACAGAATTGTATTTAACAACAGAGTTTTTACTCTTTGTCAGTATTTCCAGTTCCTATACTCCTGTGTGCTACCTTCTTCTGTATGGCTTATATTTAATTATAACTCCCACCCCCAAAATCTTTATATATGCCACTGTCAAGTATATAAGGTAATCATTAGTTATTGAATGACTGAACAGAATGTCAGTAAGTTTTGGGCTACTTTAGAAATCAAAAGAGATTTCCAGAAATAATGTTCATATCACAGTAGTAGCTTTTGTTGGTGCATTTGGCAGGGCCATGTTACAAGTTATTGGTTTTAGAGTATGACCTGGGGGTGCTCTAAGAATAAGAATTTATAGGTTTTTCACTTTTGAACTCAGTTAACTTCTAACACTAATGTCTGGGGGTGCTCTAAGAATAAGAATTTATAGGTTTTTCACTTTTGAACTCAGTTAACTTCTAACACTAATGACCTGGGGGTGCTCTAAGAATAAGAATTTATAGGTTTTTCACTTTTGAACTCAGTTAACTTCTAACATTAATGTCTACATATTCTGTTTTTTTAATGTTAGAGAAAACTTACATTATCTAGTTAAAATTCTAGCTTATAGAAAACAGTCTTCTGAGGGAAACAAATACCTGTAGAGATGAAGTTTATGATGGAGCCTATATATAGCATCATGAATTAAGGGAGAAAATAATTTCAAATTATAAGAAACAAAAAAAAATTGTTTTTTTTACATTTTACTTTTAATAACCTTTGTAGTTTCTTCTGTGCTGTTTCTTTTCTATGTCCTTATAGCAGAATGGTCAGGATATTTGCTACATGAAATATCAGTTCAATTCAGTCACTCAGTCGTGTCTGATTCTTTGTGACCCCATGGACTGCAGCACGCCAGGCTTCCCTGACCATGACCCCTCCTGGAGCTTGCTCAAACTCACGTCCATCGAGTTGGTGATGCCATCCAGCCTTTTCATCCTTTCCTCCTGCCTTCACTCTTTCTCAGTATCAGGGTATTTTAGTTTGTTTTTAGCAAGTGTGCTAAAATTATTCCTGCTCTTTGATTTTGGGAACACATAACTCTTCTAGTTTGTTTAAAAATTATGTCATTCTGATGGTGATTTTTCTTTTGTTCGCTAGGTATGCTTAAGAAATAATCCTCTCTATCATGCTGGAGCAGTTGCATTTTCAATTAGTGCTGGGATTCCTAAAGTTGGTGTCTTAATGGAGTCGGTTTGGAATATGAATGATAGTTGTAGATTTCAACTTAGATCTCCTGAGAGCTTGAAAAGCATGGACAAAGCTAGCAAAACTACTGAAGCTAAGTAAGTACTGTGTCTTAACTAATCTTGATTTTTCTAGTTTGCTCTGTATATGAAGGAGGATAATCAAGGGAGACTTAAGAGAGGTGTACGGTGACTTATAAAAGTGTTAACATGTGGGGTCTTGTTAAGATCCATATGAGTTTTGACAGGAACTGGTAAAATTTATTATTTGCAGTTTTGTTAATATTTGTATATTACAGTTATTCTTAATGTTTAATGGCCAGAAGGGCCAATGTAGAGTTCTCTCTTAATGTCTTTGTTTGATCATTAGAGTGTATCCTTTGAAGGTGGTACATAGCAGTGGTATATTAGGCAGACTTTTTCCTACTCTCCTCTTGTGTAATCATCTTAATTTCTACCTAATATCTTGCCTGCATCTTGATCACTGGAAGGGTTTTATAGGTTAATGTACTGGAGAGGGAAATTTTATAAAGAATTTTTGTGAATTTTAGGGTGGGGGATAATGCGAACAGAAATATCACTGAATTATATAAAACCTACATTCTGGAGCTCGCTTACTATTTGGGAGCCATGTACAGATCTTAACACCTGTACTTTTAGAAGCATCTACTCATCTTTAAAAATACTGTGTATTATAATTTGGCTGTTTGGTACTTGAGCTTTAATAAAGTTTCAAAATAGCTTTTTTCTTAATTTTATAAAAATACATGAACATTATAGAAATACAGAAAATAATATCACATTGCAGAAATAACATTTTAAATATTTTGATGTACTCTTGTTCTAAATGTGTACAAGCAGTTGAAAAGAAGTGATTGGGACTATACTACACATACAGGGTTTTATATTTCTATAACTTTTTAGTTCAAATGAATATAATGATTGTATAAGGATTACTGCTAATTTTAAAAATATTCTTTGTAATTCATGCCTAATTAAGATATTTTGCTTTGTTTTGTGCTTTAGACTCTGCCTTGTTTTTAAAATAGATTTATAAACTTTCCCTCTGCTTATATTGATTTTTTTAAAAAATCTTAAAAGTAGCATTTATGAAACTTTGTAAAGGGTATTTGAAATCTTTTTGATATGCATAAAATGAGATTAAAATAAGTTGTTGTATTTATATTTTGTGATTTATTAAGATTTTCAAAATCTTCCTTGAAATTTGCCATCTATATCAATATACTTAGTAAAAGAGCTAAGGTGAAATTAAATGTTAAGACGATAATCATTTTCATGTCAATAGACTCTTCTAGTCATGGAAATGTGTTGACTTGAAGCGTGCTAGTGATGAGTCAGTACTGGCTGGCTCCCACCATCACGAGGTTTGCAGAGCAGCCATGAGTATTCATGTATACGTGCATGGCACACATTGCTAAGATTCTTGTGGACATAATGCTGTTTTTCCCTGGACTGTTTTCTTTTTAACTCAGGTGAAATTCCTGACAGGAATAATAGCAGATGAGAGGATTAATATGATGGCCCTGATTATAATATATACCAGAATGACTTGTATATGACAAATTTCTGAGTAATACATGGCTTTTCTGTGTAAAAATTGACTTCTGCCATTTAATGAATGAAAATGTTTTATTTTTTATCATCTGTAGTTGCTGTAGTTATCTTCTCAAGTATAGCATTAATGAAATAACTGAAGGAAGAGGGATAGTTTATTAATACTATAGTTTTCCATTTCAGTTACAGCAGGTGGTTATTCTTGAACTGTCTGGTGTTTAACAAACCACTGCAGGTAGAGTTTTTCTTTTGAAATCTAGGAAATTAATGATCTGGAGGACCTTTTATTTATTTGCCTTTATCATCTTTTCAGTTAAACTGCTGTATGCAAGTCAGGGTTCGGTAAAGTGTGAAACTTGTTTGCTCAAGAGGCTTATGATAAAGCTATGTAGACAAATTGAGTGTAGCTCTGTTGTTATTCCTAGATAAGGCTTATCTGAATCATTGTTCCAAACTGTTGACAGCTTCACATAGTGCATTTCTTTCCTGCTTTAAAACATTATTTAAAATTTGAGATGTGTACTGTGTATTTTTTTTAGTACCTTGCATATTAGAGAATAATACAGTTTGTACAAGTTTTTACTATTTCATTCTCTTTTGAGAATAAACTTGAGTCTTACTATATAAGCCATTTGATAAGTTCCTAATGTTTTATTTTCCTAATTGTAAAGAGAATGTTGTTTCTAACTGCAGGCCTGAAAGTAAGCAGGAACCAGTGAAAACAGAAATGGGTCCCCCACCATCTCCAGCATCTACATGCAGTGATGCGTCTTCCATTGCCAGCAGTGCATCAATGCCATACAGTAAGTTTTATGTGTAGTATACATTGGTCAAAATTGGGTGCCAGGCACACAGCTGTGTAGCTGTGTTCAGTTTGTGTTTCTGATTGGAGACAGCTCAGACTATTTTTAGTATAAATCTTTTAGTTTAAATTGTGCTTCTGCTAGTTTGATTTTTTAAAATATGCATATTTACTTGTTTATTTACTGAACTACAAGGTTTATGGGGCTTGCAGGATCTTAGTTCACTGACCAGAAATCAAACCTGTGCCCTCTGCAGTGGAAGCTCAGAGTCCTAACCACTGGATGACTAGGGAAGTCCAGTGGTCTTATTTAAATGTATTAGCAATAGTTATAGTGTTGACTATTCTTATTTTTGAGAGTTATAATTTTCCACAGTATATAAAATGCACTGCAGTAATAGAAGGAAATAACGGCCACTCTCTAGAATACCTGCCTATCTTTGTTGAGACTGTTATTGTAAATTGGTTATGGCCTGGTCACAACTTTTGCTCAGAATTTGTAGAATTTGCAAACTGAGGTTTGCTACGGCACCTTGGATATATAGAAGTTTTTTTTTTTTTTTTTTTTTTTTAAGCTTTCCAAAATGTATCTTTTTAGTTGTGGTTGCTTCATACTTGAAATTGAAAGTTAATAGTCATTTTAATAGTCTTGTGTTAATTTTAAGGAAGCCCAACATATCTTCCTTTTTTAAACCTTGGTCCCATAGCCCTAATTTTGAGGGTCCAAAACAAGTTTTAAGTTTTTAAATTTTTTGCAGTTGTTTACTATGTGTTCGGAGAAGGCAATGGCACTCCACTCCAGTACTCTTGCCTGGAGAATCCCAGGGATGGAGGAGCCTGGTGGGCTGCCGTCTATGGGATTGCACAGAGTCGGACACAACTAAAGCGACTTAGCAGCAGCAGCAGCAGCAGCAGCAACTATGTGTTAATATCGTTAAGCATTAATGGATTTTTTTTTTAATTTTAAACCATGAGTTCATCTAAGTGAAAGTTAGTCACGAAGCCTCAATTCAGAAGGCAATAGTTTGTGAAATACATTCAGATATCTCAAATATGTATCCCTTTACAAATGATCTTTTTTCATATATTTAGATAAAATCTATAAAGTCTCTTTCACATTTTCTTTTTGGTACTTACCATTTTGTTGTTGTCTAAGAACGACGACGGTCCACCCCCGCCCCCAAAGAAGAGGAAAAGGTGAACGAAGAGCAGTGGTCTCTTCGGGAAGTCGTTTTTGTGGAAGATGTTAAGAATGTTCCTGTGGGCAAGGTTTGTTCAGAATGTCTAAGAATTAATTACTAAGTGAACTCTAGTGGTATCGATTATCAAGGAATTTATGGTTGGTGAGTGCTCATCAGCCCTTTCCTCCAGGCTGCCTTGTCTGTCACCTCTGATCTCTGTGGCCCCATCCTCCCACCTGATGCACCTGTCTCCTTTGTCCCTGACAGAGGAACTGATGATGATGCTGCCGGTCCTTGAGCATTAATGGTGATAGGCTGCTTTTAAAAAAATGTTATTTTGAAATAATTTTAGATTTACAGAAAAATTGAATATAGATAACATTTTTTGGTACAGTCTGTTCTTTGGGACTGATAATACAGCGTTTTCATGGAGTTGATCTTTCATAACATTTATCAGTCTTACTGCTATCTTTAAGCTTCCACTTTCTCTTCTGTTCTTCCTAGAGAGGGTCTTGCTCTCTGAGAAGCCAAGTGGGTAGAGTTCATCAGCTGGAATGTTATTAACTTCACCTCTGTCTTCACACATTCTTAATACAAAATGGGATGATAGCTATAGAGTATCTGCAATGTAAATCTTTTCCTGATGGCTTTTTACTTTCTTTAATGTGATGGTCTTTCCTTTATACTTAAAGGACCGATAACTTATGTCCTGCCTTTTACAAAGGCCTTTCTCATATACTATTCCATTTGATTTTTTTAATAGAACTGTAGTTTATGGGCACCTTTTTTTTCCTAAGAAGAGCCCACTGGCTTAAAAGAAGTAAGTAACAAAAGTGGGACTCAGGTATTCTGATTTCAAGTGCTGTGCTCAGCTTTTTGTGCATTGCTCACTCTTATGTTGTCCATTATGGTAGGTACTGGCCAGGTATATGTAGCAAATTAAACTTACTGAAATTAGTAACATTTAAAACGTCAGTCTCTGGTCACATCAGCTCCCTGTGCTCAGTAGCCACTTCTGGCTAATGGCTGTCATGTTGGACAGCACAGATATAGAGTGTCAGACCATCATCATAGAAGTTCTTTCGCACAGTGGAGTTCTAAACTAATAATGAGGGAGGGTAGGAGGAATTTGTGGATTGTGCTTGATTGCTAAACATCCACACACTAATCACTGGCTGTGTGGGTCAGTTTTCCTACGGAAAATATGTCTTGGATATAGACATCAACAATAAATTTGGTGAGTGTGTTCAGATTAATTTTATAACTTGATGATCATTGAAGAAATATACTCATAAGGGATTTAATGCCTTCAGTGTTAAATTTGCTCAATGTAACTTGCATATTGATTTCATATGAGCTAGTGTTAATATTTATCATATCTGCCTGCATTCTAGGTGCTAAAAGTGGACGGAGCCTATGTTGCTGTAAAGTTTCCAGGAACATCCAGCAATACCACCTGTCAGAGCAGCTCGGGTTCAGATGCTGACCCTTCTTCTCTCCTGCAGGATTGTAGGTTACTTAGAATTGATGAACTGCAGGTAAGTATGGAGGAGTCACCCACTCACCAGTTGAATGTGGGGACCTTGAGCATATTACAGATTTGAGAGCAAAATTCATTTTTGTGTCACACAGGTTGTCAAAACTGGTGGAACACCAAAAGTTCCTGACTGCTTCCAAAGAACTCCTAAGAAGCTTTGTATACCTGAGAAGACGGAAATACTAGCAGTGAATGTGGATTCCAAAGGTAAAGATTTTGTAACTTTTCCAACTGGCGTACTCTATAAAGTGTAACAGTATGGAATGAAATGTGTCTGTATTTGAAATGTGACTGGGGGTATATAATTTGGTGGGTACTTGCCATTTACTAAAGATGTATAACAATTTTTTTTTTTAACATCTGTGTATTTCTGAAGGTGTGCATGCTGTTTTGAAGACTGGAAATTGGGTACGGTACTGTATCTTTGATCTTGCCACAGGAAAAGCCGAACAGGAGAATAATTTCCCTACAAGCAGCATTGCTTTCCTTGGTCAGAATGAGAGGAATGTAGCTATTTTCACTGCTGGACAGGTAAAGAGGCTTATTTTTGTTTTTGAAAATGTATTGAAACTGAGTTTGGTTCTAGTTTGCTTGTTATTAAATTAGAAGAATGAGAAGAACTAGAAGAATTTAGAATATTCAGCACATTTTTAATATTAAGTTTCTGTTTGGTCACTGTTACAAGCATATGTAAAATGTAATTTGAAAATAAATAACACCTCTTGTAAAAGTCAGACATGTATTTGATTGGGAGCCAAACTTTATTATTTTCCCCTCTGTTACAGGAGTCTCCTATTATTCTTCGAGATGGAAATGGTACTATCTACCCAATGGCCAAAGATTGCATGGGAGGAATAAGGGATCCTGATTGGCTTGATCTTCCACCTATTAGTAGTCTTGGAATGGGTGTACATTCTTTAATAAATCTTCCTGCCAATTCAACAATCAAAAAGAAAGCTGCTATTATCATCATGGCTGTAGAGGTAATCTGGTTTTTTAAACTAATTGGCCTTTCAATTGAGAAGACTCTGCTGGAGTCTAGGGAAACAGTTTTCAATAGATTATTCATTGCCCCTTCCCTACAGGAGCTAAGAGTGTATTAGGATAAGAGAGAGGAGTATGCCGTTGGTCACAGTGTGATACATGTGTTGGGTAAGGCATGGACAAAGGTGTAGAAGCACAAAAGGGAGGGGTTAAATTAGACTGTGACTGGAGAGGCTTCTCTGAGGAAGTGTTGCCCGGACATAGTTTGAAATAGTCACATAGGTGTTTCCTAGACACAGGAGAAAGGTAGGAGGTGTTATTCCAGGCATGAAGAGCAGCCTTTGTGAATCTCAGTAATATATTGGGAGAACTTATACATTCTTTTGATTCTTTAAAACTAGAAGATAGGGTTCATATGGATCTATGAGTGGCAACTGATAAGGCAGGGAAAGGGATTGAGGTGCCTTTTGTATTAATCTACGGGACCTGAACATTCCCCTGAAAGCTAGGAGGAGAGGGTTTTAAGCTGCTGTATTTTTTTGTTTTTGTATTTAAAGAAAATGAGCAATGGATGGAGATGCAGCAGAAGTTTAGAGACCAGATAAAAAAGCTAATGTAATTATTCATGTTAGAAACAAAGTAAGCTTGAAGTCTTGGAAATGAGGAGGGGATGGACTTAAGAGATCTTAAGGAAGTAGAAGCTTTAAAGCTCGATGACAGGATGGCAGCAGTAAAGGGAAGGAAGCGGTTATTAAAGCTTCGATTTAGGTGTGGTTGTTGGGGAGATGAGAAATAGGAAAAACAAATGGGATAAGGCGAGATGAGTTTAGTTTTGAACACACTGTGGTTGAGATGTTTTTATTTGTTAGATGTGGAAGCAACACTGCTCTAAGTTATTGGAGCAATTTGAGCAGAGATTGACCTGATTTGCCTAACATTTTCAGAATACCACTGCTGACATGCTGAGAATACATGGAGGATAGGTTGGAAGTAAGGAGGCCAGTTAGGTGGAAGGTGCTGTTGGCTTGGCCCAGGAAGTAGAATGATGAGTGACTAGACTCTATATATACTAGAAATGTTTTAAAGTAGATCCAACAGGATTTACTTATGGCTAAATACAGGGTGTCATATAGAGGAAGTAAGAGGGAGAACGGTTTTGAAGAATGATGTTGCCATTTATCAAGATGAGGACACTAAGGATGAATGAAGCAGGTTCAGGAGGGTAACATCCTGTTTGTTTAAGTTTCTTTTGTTTTTGGCAGCACTGGGTCTCTGTTGTGGCACACAAGCTGTCTCGAGCTGTGAAGCTCGGGCTTAATTGCCCCACAGCATGTGGGATCTTAGTTTCCCAGTCAGGATGGAATGTGCAGATTCTTATCCACTAGACCACCACGGAAGTCTCTAAGTTTTGTATTAGATTATCTAAGAGGAGTTAGTGAAGAGAGAGTTGGGTGTGAAAGTTGGAAGACGAATTAAATGGCATGAGATTACTAAAGTCTTGGAGAAGGAAAAACCTAAGGACTTAGCCATTGGAATAGTCTCAGCATTTAGATGCCAAGAGATAAAGAGGAACCTGTATAAAGGCACTGAGAAGGAGTTGGAGGAAAACTAGAATGAGTGTTGTCTTGGAAGCTAAGCCAAGAGCATATGTCAAGCAGGATGTGTTGTTCAAGTGTATCATGTGATGCTGTAGGCCAGTGAGCCTTCACATCGTTTAAAAATTCTTGATTTGTTGCCAGCATTCCAAGTCACAGGATTTATATTTAAAATCCAGATTTTCAGTTGCTCTTAAAAAATTAGAAGACCTGGTAACATTGGGCCATCACAGAATATTAATCTGCTCCTTTTAGGGGGCTATGCATGGTCTCTCCAGTTCATCGCAGAGAATGTTTAAAATTTGTTGCTCTGCGTTCAGTGTTAGTCACCATTTATTACGTGGTTTATGTTACCTTTTTTTTTCAGCCAGCTTCCTCCATTCATTTTATACTATTTCAAGTGCTTCTGTAGGCCTAATAATTCCATGAACCCTGCACTTTGTCAGCGTCTCAATGGTAAAGATAAAACATGCCATCACCCTAGGGGTAGGGATGAAGTGTGTCATCATTTATCTTTGTACCTCATTTACCAGGACTTGATGCACAGTAGACATGCAAGAAATTTTTGCCAAACTCTGTGCCTTGTTGGACTTCCCAGGTAACTCAGGTAAAGAACCCATGTGCCAGTGCAGGAAACACAGGAGACATGGTTTTATCCCTGAGTTGAGGAGGAAATGGCATCCACCCCAGTATTCTTGCCTGGAAAATCCCATGGACAGAGGAGCCTGGCAGGTTATAGCCCATGGGTTTGTAAAAGAGTCAGACACGACTGAGCATGCACACATGCTGCCTTTTGTTATGAGAATAACTGACAGCATATAGTGATGCAGAATAAACTGTCTCACTCAGACAGCGTAAGTGTGGCATTGATACTGTCAGCATAATGGCCCCTGTATAGTCTAACAGGTTGGAGATGAGAGCTCCTGTAGAGTAGCTGCTTCCAACCAGACGACTGATTTGTTTGAAAACATTTGATATCATAGCCATGTGCGGCAAAATATCTTAATTTTAGTTATTTCAAAATATACTGTGCTTTTTATTCTTTGGAGAGATTTTGACATATTCTCTCAATGTATTGATTAATGCACATCTACCACTAGATTTTGACAAATTTAGTCCTATGTGGCCCACCTCATGCTCTTGAACTGGAGTTTGTAATTTGTGGGGTCATTTCAGAGCCATAGTTAGTTCTGCAGTCCAAATGGCCTGTCTCACATGCGTCACATACTGAAAACAGTTTTTCTTGTAATTTGTAAAGAGGTGGCAAGTTCAGAAGCATCTCTCTTCTTTTTATATTTCCATATATTCTTTTCCCACCTGCTTTCCTCCAGTTCCTAATTTTAGTTAAACAAATTTTCTTGTTTTCCTTAACTGATGCTTCACATTCAGTCCAGTAAGTATCCTATAACTACAATTTACATTCTGAAAAGATACATTTCAACTCTTTGATATATTAATGCTGTGTCTTTGTTTAGGCTGCTAAGGTCAGAGTGACTTAACTGAAATTTGCTTTTCATAGTTCGGGAAGGTGGGAAGTTCAGAATCAAGGCAAGGCGGATTTGGGGTCTGATGTGTGTTCTTTCCTGGTTCATGGATGGCCATGTGTCCTCACACAGTGCTAGAGGGGAGCTCTGGTCTCTTGAGGCCCCTGGTCACTGATCACCTTCATGAAGGCTCCACTCTCATGACCTAATCACTGTCCAAAGGCACTGCCTCCAGATACCATCACCTTGGGGATTATTAGGCTTCAGCATGAATTGGGAGGGAGCAAATACTCAGTCCCTAGCATGCTGTTTCTCAGGTAGAAAATGGTATGATCCATAAATAATTTATCCTTGCTACCTTGTCTTTGACAATGAAGTGTGTATTTAGCTGTCACCTTTGGGGAAGTGCACATGTTGTGATTTCTGGGGAGGTAAAGGTTTTCGTTTTCATAGTGTGATGTAACCTTAGAGAGCGCAGGAGGATGAGAATAAGCTTGGAGTGAAATGTATACCCTGAGCTTAATTGGCTGACAGTAGGGTTCTAGGTTGCTAGTTGTATATGACGTAAATAAGGGTTCTGTAAACTACGATCTGTGGGACTTCCCAGGTGGTGCTAGTGGTAAATAACTCACCTGCCAATGCAGGAGACTTAAGAGATACGAGTTCAGTCCCTGGGTTGGGAAGATGCCCTGGAAGAGAAAATGGCAACCCACTCCAGTAATTCTTGCCTGGAGAAAACCATGGACAGAGGAGCCTGGCGCGCTACAGTCCATAGAGTCGCACAGAGTCGGACATGACTGAAGCAACAGCACACACACAAACTGCGATCTGTAGGTCCATTCCAGCCCCTCCCATTCATCATTTGCACATTGTATATCTGACTGATTGCCTGCTGCAGTTACTGAGTTGAGTTAGTTGCAGAAGCTGAAAATGTGTATTGATCCTTTGCAGGTCACTCTTCACTCCTGTCAGTTGTTGTCTCCGCTTAAGGGTATCTTTAAGTTCAGCTCCTTGTGCCAGGTCACCTTAAACTACTTTCTGATTTTATTATTGTGTTGGCCATGTGAAATTTTTGACACATGTATTGTGGTATGCAAATACATTGAAGTTTTTTTCCTAATTTGTCTGAGCACAGAAACAAACCTTGATGCAGCACATCCTGCGCTGTGACTATGAGGCCTGTCGACAATATCTTATGAATCTTGAGCAAGCGGTGGTTTTAGAGCAGAACCTACAGATGCTGCAGACATTCATCAGCCACAGATGTGATGGAAATCGAAATATTTTGCATGCTTGTGTATCCGTTTGCTTTCCAACCAGCAATAAGGAAACTAAAGAAGAAGAGGGTGAGATTAAGAACTATAACATGATCTTTAAAAGGAATTTGGGGCAATTTTGAAAATACAAAAATTACTGAAAGAAAAGAAAATCACTGTAAAGAATTTGTGTATGGCTTTGTATATGTGTTTTCACTTGGCTTTGTAAAATCTTCGAGTTTCCGAAGGTAACATTCTCAAAAGGTAAAAATGCCTGTTCTCTTGATAGGATGAGTATATAACATGAATAAGTAAATTTTTCATTAGTGTGTTTCTTTTGTCTTAAATTCTCTTCTCTTTGTTTAGTACAAAACTATATATATAGAATCCTTAAGAGCTTACTGGTTTTATAATTGCAGGTAACTTTTATTACCATGGGACTTATTTAGCAAGTTAAGTCGAATTATATGGAGGCAACTTTTATCCCAGTTTTTAGAATGTAGAGGAGAAAATGAAATAGTGAGTTTTTAGATTTTTTGGAAAAGAAAATAAGCCTTTCTTTTTGCCGTAAGGTTTTTAATTTGCTGATTAAAGGGGGGAAACTGAAAACCTGACATGCAATTGTGTAATTCATAATGGTTTTCCTTATTTTGAATTCTACTGATGACATTCTGGTAGCTACATTTTTGAATAGTGGTTTGTGAGTTTCTGACTTCTTATTCATTATCATTAACTGACTAAAGGATTATAAGTAGTGTAGAAACTAAGACTGAGATACTGATATGTCAGTCTTTTCTTCCTTGGTAGTGAGAGCTACATTTCAGCCTACTTGTGAATAATACTTTTTATCTTTGGGGTTGAGAAATAAGGCAGAGTAAGGAAATAATTCGTGTTAAAAGTCATAGTTCAACCTAGCTTAAGTGTTTATTCCTCCAAGGAGGCAAAATTAAGCTGTTATCCCTAGTATGTGAATTAGAACACTAAAACAGCAGGTAGCATTTGATGGCTTGTACATACTTAAACTCTTAGTTATTTTTTGAAGTTTAAAATTGATTGTGATTTTCTCTCTTATGTTTCAGAAGCAGAGCGCTCTGAAAGAAACACATTTGCAGAAAGACTTTCTGCTGTTGAGGCCATTGCAAATGCAATATCAGTTGTTTCAAGTAATGGCCCAGGTAATCGGGCTGGATCATCAAGTAGCCGAAGGTAATGTGATTTTTACCAGGGAAGTTCAGTTGATGGAAATGTAATCCAAGTACAGAAAGAAACATATCTGTTATCTCTCATATGCATGAATTGGTGGGTCCTTTTGTTTTTTTTTTGTTTTGTTTTGTTCCTACCAATATCAGTCTGGGAAAAATATTTGACAGTATCTCATATTTAAGTATAGAATAGTAGGACCTAGGATCTTTAAAAAATTTGAGGTAATTTAGACAAGTAGTTTAAACTTGATTCTTTGAATGTGTTTTAAATTTTTCATCATTCTTTTTTCCTAGGAAGTTATTTTCTTTAGTTGGAGAACAAATAATAATTGAAAGAACCTCAATCTTTTATTTTCAGATTGTTTACTTAGCTCAGTCTCTCAGATGTACTAATGATCTGGGAAGAAAAGAAAAGCTGGTGTATATTATGAATGTTCGGTATTTAAGATTTTCAGGCCTTCAGAGTTCTGGGATGGACAAAACTTACAACACATTAAACATTACTAGATGTTTGAATAGATGAAGACTATAAAGAATTCAGGATATAGGTGTTTCTTATTTTTCCTGAAGAGAAAAAGCACATTTAATTAGACATGAGAGCCAGAATTCTTGGATGCTTCACAAATCATTAATGTGGAAGCACTGCTTACTGTGCTCATGTTGTAAAGTCAACTTAAAATGAAGACTCTCTTGGCCTATTTGCTGTTCTATATTCAACTTTCCCTTTAAAAAATGATTCTTCTAAAATTGGTTCCAACCTGAGAGCTTCCCAGGTTCAAAAACATTGAGGTGAGATTTATCAAAAACTATTTATGGATGACCAAATTATAATTTAAAACCATACAGAAACATTATATAGACTATGCAAAATGGAAATTATCACCAGCTTATTTATTCAGGACTTCACTAGGCAGACAAAGTGTTTGGTCTAAAATGGAAAGTGACTTAAATTCTTCATGAAGAAATTAGTGTCTGAATTATTTCAGGTATTTCATTTCCTCAGGGAAAATACAGGTTGAAATCAAGTTGGACTCTGATATGGTTGGTCCAATACCAGTGCTGCCATCTTTTTTTCATGTAAGGATTATTTTGAAGGCAAAGACTAAAAGGAGCTTCAAGAGTGGGTGATGTGTTGCTCACAGAAATAATTTGCAGAGTAAGCTCCTTTGAGGCATTTGCCGAAGATTTCACTGCAGTGCTCTTAACCAGTTCAAACTCAGGGCTGCCGGTTGAACAGATGAAAGCACAGGAGTCTTATTATCCACGCCGGGCAGTAGGAAGTCCACAGACTCTGCTTCATTGAAGTGAAACCCTCCTCTAGCCTACAATGGATTTTCTAGGCGATGCCCCTTGATGAGTATGCAGGCTGGGATTCATGAGCTGTAAGCTCAAAACCGATGCAGTTTCAATATTGAATGGAGTACTGTTAAATGCCTTCAGATGATGATTTGACTGAGAAGTTTTGTTATGTGACTGAATAGTGCCTGAGTTCAAAGGGCAGATTTAGTGGAAGGCTTGATTGATGCATCTGATTACAGGTGTATGTACTCTAGAGATTATTAATCTGGAAGACACATGACCTTCGCTTTTTTGTCACAGTGGTATGTTTGAACATGACTGGATTCTAAGGCTTCTGTAGCATGGATATAACGTGCTTACAAAGAGGAAATTACATCATCCTTGAATTCTTCCATATTGTCAGAAAATACGATGACTCCAGGCAAGCCTATACGAAGAAATGTCAAAACTCTGAATCTTAGCAGCCAAGGTGGTATCTCCTCAGTATTGTCCTCAGCCACTGAGGATACAGGTGAATCTTCATGAATTGTGTACAACATCTTGAAGAATAATTTTCTTTTTTTTTTTTTTGTTTTTTGTTTTTTTTTGTTTTGAAAGAATCGGTAAGAGGAGCTGGGCATTGTATTTAAAAATGTTCCCAAGACCCAATGAAGAAAAGAGGTTAAGGACAATTTTTTTAAATGACAAGGAGTGACCCCTCATTTAATATTGAATTGACTACATCACAACAACAAAGTTGGGAGTTTGCAAGTTCAAGATGAGACTATGGTCTCAATTTATCTTCATACTTATTCTTAATCTGCTCTAAGCTAGAGATTGGAGAATAGCCCATATGTTTTGTTTGGCCTGTGCAATGTTAAAAATTTTTTTTTCTTTAACATTTGAATGCCTTTAGATGAGCATGCACACTTCTAGTTTGCCATGACCCCCTACTTCTTACACCTAACTGTCCTTTGCTCAATTTATTTTACTTTCCAGGCCCAGTAGGCATTGCGTTTGTGACCTTGGTGTAAGCCTTCTTCTTGATAAGCCCAAAACATGCATTTATTTTCAGGTGATTTGCACTGCTTCCCAATTATTGCTGACTCTTTGTCTCTCTCTGTGTTTTGAGTAAGACACATCAGGACACTAAATATCTGTGTTGAGCTTAATTACGATTGTGTTGGAGCATCACAGTGTGAACAGCCACCCGGGCAGTGCTGTTTGGGTAGCACTGCCATGCTCTGCGGGTCATGTCTTGGACAGGAAGTGACCTTGACTGAAATAAATCACTGTGCTCTGCTCCCCTCCATATTATAAAAGCTTCTAAATTGGGAGAGAGAAGACATGTTACTATAAAACAATTAACCGTAGGTATTTTTTAATAGTGCATACTATAATGACTAACATTTTTTAGACATTAAAATTTACTTTGCAGAATCTTCCAAAAAAGTTACTCTAACAAAAGATATATTTTCATACACAAGCCTTATAAATTAGGTATGTTCCTGAAGGTAGCTTCTAAAAGAAATTTAGGTAAATGCTTTAAAAATTTTTTTTCTTTATGAAACTGAAAGTGTATTGGTCTGGAGAAACACATTTACCCTTGGATTAAATTCAAGCATTAATATAAATTACTCTGAATTACTTATCTGCAGACATATAATGTGTACGTGGTAAGATGCTAGGTTTTTCACATCAGAAATGTCATGTCTTTGGGATTAAATCTGCCTGGGAGAAAGAAGTCCCTGATGTGTGGCCTGGCCCTTAAAACTGAATTCTTTTTATTCATTTAAAAGCTCTAAAATTGTGGCCGAGTGAAGGGATTTGCCTTATGCGCTCTCTCAATTGCTGCTAGTTCTTAATGTATTAATTTTATAGCCTTTGTAAGCTTTTATTCAGAGGTACAGATTTTTGTACAGGTAATACACTAGTTCCCCTAATGAAGTCTTGTGTTTGTGATTATTTTTTAGTGATGTGCACAACTGTGCCATATTTTTTTTCTGTATAGCAGGAAGAAAAATATATCCATGCCCAGACAGTATTCTAATAACATAATTTTATAAGCTCCAATTTCATTATTTAATTTCCTTGGGATGAAGATGTATTGTTAAAAAATTTTTTTTGTAAAAAAAATTAAATCTAAATTGGTCTTGTTTGAAAAACTACTTACTGTGTGGATATTAGTTCACTTGCTTTTGCACAGAAAAGGGATTTAGTGGGCTAATAATATTGGTTTTGTGCTAATACGTATGTTTTGTTAATGTATATATTAAACTTAATTCTTACTGGTAATAAACAGGGGACAGAATTTTTTTTGTTTTAATGTTCAGGTGTTCCTTTATCCTAACTGTATAAAAGATTATTTCTAATTTTACTTCACTGCAGCTTTTGTTCCCTGTGCTTAAGTTTGTGTGGGAGCTTAATACAGTGGTTTTAAGTGCTGAACTCCGTTCTGGGATCCCCCAGTTGAATTTCTATTCCTTGCTGACTTATTTCGTGATTCCAGAATTGGCATTTGTGTCACTTTCCTGCCTGGAGTATTTGCTTGTAGAACAAACTTTGATCTCAGATGAGAAGTTCTGTGCACCTTACTGTTAAATTTAGACATAGTAGTGAGCTCTGATTTTGTCCATGTTCTTCTAGTTTGAGATTACGGGAAATGATGAGACGTTCATTGAGAGCAGCTGGTTTGGGTAGACATGAAGCTGGAGCTTCATCCAGTGACCACCAAGATCCAGTTTCACCCCCCATAGCTCCCCCTAGTTGGGTTCCTGACCCTCCTGCAATGGATCCTGGTAAGACCTATTATTTTGTTTAGTGTTAAACAAAAAGATAATGTCATGAAAGAAAAGAAACATTTCAGTGGGGTATTGAGAAATCTGAAATAGTTAAAAATTGCCATAAAGAGTATTATAACTAGTCTAGGAAGATTTGGTTTAAAGTGTTTGTAAGTTAAAAATTAAAATTCTAGAAAGTCTCATTAGATAGCCCTCTCCCACTGAAGTATATATTTCTATACTGATAAGCCAATTAGTATTATATCAAGTCAATAATTTGTCTAGTGGATTCATCCTCTTACAGTTTGGGAAAAAAGTTTCCACTGAAACCTCTGTCCGATTTGACCTTTGGCTTGCAGAGAAAAGCCTTAAGGCCAGTTAAATGAACATGGTAGGGATATGTTTCCTATAATGATGTACATCCTGCTGTTCTGTTTACTGAAAGATGGTGACATTGATTTTATCCTGGCCCCTGCTGTGGGATCTCTTACCACAGCAGCGACTGGCACCGGTCAAGGACCAAGCACCTCCACCATTCCAGGTGAGAATCTCTGTTATTCTATCTACCTGTGTATTTGGAAGATAAAATACACACTTTGTATATATATATTTCTAGAGATCTACACTCTATCTCAAGGAGACTTTTCTTGGCTTGAAATATGTCTAATCCTCTGACTTACCTTCCATATGTCAGTGAAGTTATGGTGTGTGTGTGCATGCATTTCATCAGTTGAGATTTGTAAAATGTGTTAGTGTGTTTAAATTTTCTGTCATGAAGTTATTAACTTGTTACTAATACCAGAATATTTTTCTGGTGGTATATTTTAAACATCCTTGGTATATTATTCTAGAATAGTCTTTAACTCTTGTTTTGTATACTCTTTTTGTTACCAAATGGATGTGCTTAATTACAGGTCCTTCCACAGAGCCAGCTGTAGTAGAATCTAAGGATCGAAAGGCCAATGCTCATTTTATATTAAAATTGTTGTGTGATAGTGTTGTTCTGCAGCCCTATCTTCGAGAACTGCTCTCTGCCAAGTAAGAAGTTTAATATACTTTTGAGATTAAGATTTGGCTTAACTCCTTTTTCTGTTGTTAGGTCAGTCTTTTTGCAGTGTATGGAACAACAATTATCTTAATTGAATTTAAGATAATTTATCACCATCTAGCATTGTATTCTCTGTTACTAACCTCTCTTTAGTGAAAAAAATCTTCTGAATATAATACAGATAAACTAAGTGAATACGGGGTGTATCTTTATACGTTAGCTTGATCAGGGTATATATTTATTTGTTAAAAAGATCACAGTATAGTTACCTGTAAATGTTGAATCCATAAGTTAGTTATATCACTGTCACCTGGAGAACTTTAAAAATGATACAGATTCTTTCCCAAGCTTTATACTAGAATTATGACTTTCTTGGTAAATATTCTGTTGTAAATGCTCATTAACCATTAATAGGTTACATCTCTACTTTTACTATGCTTGTTTATCTTCCTTTACAGACTCATAATGATTATATAATAGTTATTAATCTGTGCCAAATTCTACTTGCATTAATTCTTTTATTCTAGATATAACTGTCTGGACTAGATAGTTTGCAGCAATGGGCTTAGAGGTAATTAACTTGCTCAGGATCCCAAAACCTAGTGAGTGGCATAGCTGGAATTCCAGACCTCGTCTGTGTCTTTACTACAGAACTGAAATTCCCAGTTATGACCCTTATGCCACTTTCCCTACTTAAGTTCAAGAAGATGTTTGGAGTTTTTTGTATTTTTGAGGGCAAGGGAGTTTTCCTGTTTAAGCCTTACTACTCTTAGGATGAAAATGACCACATTTATGAAATTTTGGTTACTTTAATGAAGGCTGCCCCATTAGTAAGATAAGTCTTTGGATTGTAAATAAAGTTATTACTACAGAAGCATCTTACTAATTTGTAGCTTGAGGCACAGATAAAAAAATATATATATATAGACACACATATATCTTTCTGCTTTTATTTCAGTTGTCATTTTTGTTGCATTTATGGTATTTTTAAGCATATTATCTTTTTATCATTTTCTCGTGGTGGTGTCTGAAAAGTTATTCTGTGTTCTTACTCCCTTTCTCTTTGTTATTAATCCATCTTGTATTTCTACAATTAATTTCTTTTTCGCTAGTCCTTTATTTTAGTACCCTCACAACGATTTACTTTTTCCTCTTTATCTAAGAAAATATATATCTGGAAAACACCAGATTAATAAACTGATGTGTTAGTAAGCTGATATTAAGAGAGGTGGTGTTCTTTTGCTTACATTTAGGTGAGAAGTATAGAGATTATCAAACTGGCCCTTTTTTGCTTTTTTTATACTGCAAATATAGGAGAATTTTCTAGAGTTGCTAACACAGTTTCCTGTGTGGTGTATTGTTTACCATGGAGATAACTCAGTTTTGTTTTTTTTTCTTAGTGCAGTAGAATTGACTTAAAATTATATTTGTTTCAAGTATACGACATACTGATTTGATATTTTTTTCACATTACAAAATGATCATAAGTTTAGTTACCATCTCCCACTACAGAAAGTTATTGCAGTATAATTGATTATAGTTCCCTATGCTGTACATTCGGAGAAGGCAATGGCAGCCCACTCCAGTACTCTTGCCTGGAAAATCCCATGGATGGAGGAGCCTGGTAGGCTGCAGTCCATGGGGTCGCTAAGAGTCGGACATGACGGAGCGACTTCACTTTCACTTTTCAGTTTCATGCATTGGAGAAGGAAATGGCAACCCACTCCAGTGTTCTTGCCTGGAGAACCCCAGGGATGGGGGAGCCTGGTGGGCTGCCGTCTATGGGGTAGCACAGAGTCGGACACGACTGAAGTGACTTAGCAGCAGCAGCATGCTGTACATTAGGTCCTCATGACTTACTTGTTTTGTAACTGAAAGCTTGTACCTCAGTCTCCCTCACCTATTTCACTCATTCCTCTAACCCACTCCCTTGTGGCAGCCACCAGTTTGTTCTCTGTATTTGTGAGTCTGTTCTGCACAAGGCTTCCCTTTTCTCCACATAATCGCCAGCACTTCTTATTTGTTGTCTTTTTGGTAATAGCAATTCTGACAGGTATGCGGTAATGTCTTACTATAGTTTGGTTTTGATTTGCATTTCCCTGATGTCCAGTGATATTGAACATTGTTTCATGGGTCTCTTGGCCGTCTGTTGTATATATCCTTCGGAATAATGTCTGTTCAGTCTCCTGCCTAGTTTTTAACCAGATTGGGTTTTTTTTTTTTTATGTTAAATTGTATAGTTTGGATATTAACCCCTTAATGGATATGCCATGTGCAGACATCTTCTCCCATTCAGTAGGCAGCCTTTTCCTTTTATTGATGGTTTCCTTTGGTATTCAAAAGCTTTTTAGTGTGATGTAGTCTTATTTGTTTGATTGTGCTTTTGTTTCCTTTCCTGAAGAGACAGAGCCAAAAAAAACTTAAGACCAAAAAGAGCATTTTTTTTTCTAGGAGTTTTATGATTCAGGTCATACATTTAAGTTTTTAATCCTTTCTGAGTTCATTATATGTTGTGAGAAAGTAGCCCAGTTTGATTCTTTTGCTGTTAGCTGTACTATCTATGGAAAAGACTGTCTTTTGTTCTTTGTATATTCTTACCTCTTTGTTGTGGATTAATTGACCATGTAAGTGTGGGTTCATTTCTGGGTCCTCTATTCTGTTCCACTGACAGAATGTGTCTGTTTTGGGGCCAGTACCACACCATTTGATTACTGTAGCTTTGTTAGTACTGTTTGAAATCAGGGGACATGGTAAATCTAGCTTTGTTATTTTTTTTCTCCTCAGGATTGCTTTGGCTGTTTGGGATCCTTCATGGTTTTGTCTTATTATTTTGTGAAAAATGTCATGTCTGTTTTGATAAGAGATTGCATTAAATCTGTAGATTGCTTTGAATAGTATGGTTATTTCAGTAATATTAATTCTTCTAGTCCATGAGCAAGGTTAACTTTTCCGTTTGTGTCATCTTAAATTTCTTTCATTAGTGTCCTACTGTTTTCCAAGTATAGGTCTTCTACCTTCTTGGTTAGATGTATTCCTAGGTAGTTTATTATTTTTGATTATAAGTGGGACTGTTTCCTTAATTTCTTTTTCTGATAGTTTGTGGTTAGTGTATAAAATGCAACAGATTTCTGCATATTACTTTAGTTTCCTGCAACTTAATTCATTTATTTGTTCTAATTGCTTTTTGGTGGCATCTTTAGAATTTTCTGTATGTAGTATATATCATCTACAAATAGTGGTAATTTTACTTCTTTCCAATTTGGATACTGTTTTGTTCTTTTTCTTGTGTAATTGCTGTGGCTAGGACTTAAAATACTTGTTGAATAAAAGTGGTGAGAGTGGGTATCCTTGTTTGATCTGAGAGGACTTGCTTTCAACTTTTCACCTTTTATTATGATATTAGCTGTGGGCCTGTCAGTTCTAGAGAGTTTTATCATATGTTAAATTTTGTCTCAGTCCTTCTCTATTTCTACTGAGATGATCATACTGTTTTATTTTATGATTTGTTGATATAATATAGTATATTGATTGATTTGTGGGTATTGAACAGTACTTGCATCCTAGGATAAATCCACACGTGCCACCCCCCCCAACACACACACACACACACACACGCACACACACACACATCCTCACATCCCACCCCCCCCCAACACACACACACACACACACACACACACTTCATCATAGTGTATAATCCTTTTAGTGTATTGCTGGATTTGGCCTGCTGGTATCTTATCTAGAGTTTTAGCCACTAGAACAGGGAATCCTGTGATTCAGTTTCATTCTTGATAATCATTCTGTTCGTATTTTCTATTTCTTTCTGATTCAGTCTTGGGAGATTGTATGTCTCTCAGTTTATCCATTTCTTCTAAGTTGTCTATTTTATTGGTGTATAGTTGTTGGTAGTAAGTCTCTTACGATGCTTTGTTACTTGTTTGGTGTAACTTCTCTTTGAATTCTGATTTTACTTATCTGAACTTTTTCCTTGGTTGACTCTGGCTAAAGGGACGCATAAGTATACTTTGGAGTAACAGGAGGGAGAAATGTGTTCATTATACAGAAAGCAGCCTTATGAAGATTAAGTTTGAGTAGAACCATGAAAAATAGGGAGAAGGAACAACAACGTGGAGAAGTATCAGTATTTTAAGAAATCATAATTCATCTAGTTCAGAGTGAAGGATTAGAAGAGAACAATTGTGAGTGGATCTGAAAAAAAAAATAGGTCAAAATCACCACTTTGGTCTCTGTTCTTTGGGTTCAGTGCTCTGAATAACTGCCTTTGTTAGACTGTAATATTATCAAAGTGGGATTATAAGAATAGTAATGAGATGGTGGTATAAAAGATTAAAATAGGCATGAGTAAAAAGGCGAGTCAAGTCAAGTATGTTTTATATGTCTGTTATAGACTTTAATATGTGTGTTGCAATAAACTGAATTACAGAGTTGTTGAAAGTGGAAAAGAAAGATGCATTAAAACATGGTTTAGGTGAAAGACTTCATGAAGAATCCACATTTTTTTGTCTGAAGTTACTTGGGACAGTGATACTGTTGGATGACATAGATAAGTTAGGTAGAAAGCGGTTTTGAAGAGAAAAATTATTTGAGTTTTAGATATGTTGAATGTAAAGTATCGCTGCTGCTGCTGCTGCTAAGTCGCTTCATTTGTGTCTGACTCTTAGTGACCCCATGGACTGCAGCCTGCCAGGCTCCTCTGTCCATGGGATTTACCAGGCAAGAGTACTGGAGTGGAAAGTATCCCTGGGAAATCTTAAATAGGCTTATCAAATATGCAGGTGTAGATGTTGGAACTGAATTATTGTGAGAGAAGTGGTAGTTGCTATAATGGAAGAGAGGGAGGTACAAATGGCTGAGAAACTGACTTTTGGGAAAATGCAAGGGTCTAGAAGGGAATAGAAATTCAGTGAAGAATATTTAAAGTACATTTTAAAGTGGAAATTCTTAGTAATAATAATAGCTAACACTTACTGAGTACGTGTTTTTTGCTAAGGAGTCTGTTGAATTGAAGTAATAATTCTTTTACTCTTCCTCAAAATTATATGAGATAGAGCCTGTTATTATGCCCACATCTAGAAAGTATTAGTTTATTCCAGAACCCTTGCCGTAGTCTTTAAAGTTCCTAAAGCCAAGAAAGGAAAGCATGGTTTAGAGACACAAAGATTCCACAGAAGTGACTTTCTTAAGATAGAATATGAGACCAGAAAATACCACCAATGATTTTCTTTGAGCATTGACATTATTTACTAAAACATAACTAGTTTTTTGTTTCATCTTGAACATATCTTTCTTTTATAATATCAGAAAGGAAAATAATTGATATTATTTTTATGTACAATTTTTCTTATTTTAGGGATGCAAGAGGTATGACCCCATTTATGTCTGCTGTAAGTGGCCGAGCTTATCCTGCTGCAATTACCATCTTAGAAACAGCCCAGAAAATTGCAAAAGGTAATTTATTTCAAGTTCTAAATGAGTTGCTTATTTTTTAATTTGACGAGATTCTCTTCTGTAATTGATTAGAAGCTATCAAGATAATTCTTTTGTGTATATGTATAAAATTCATGTACTTTTTTCAAGCATATATTCTGTCAGCCTGTTAACTGGTATTGGTGATAAAATTTTATGGAAAGAACAGACCAGATGTCTTATTGTTCTTTCTGACTGGGATTTACCGCCTAATAGAAAGTGTTAAGGAATATCAGTTCTTGCCATCCAGCCTTTAAAAGATTGAGTAGTTATCTTTTGAAAAATAGTGGCTATGAATAATTTATGTGATTATCTGTAATTTGTTAAATAGAGCTAGAACTTGAATCTTAACTGCATAATGTAGAGGTGAACACTTAGATGGCTGATGTTTGATGTATTTGTATTGTTCTCTTGTGTGGTTATGATGTAATTATACTTTGCTTTACTTTGCACCAGAATTGACTGGATTTCTTTGCAATGTTACCTTTGTATGTCATTTTATTTTATTAATATGTAGTAGTTTCTGATTTATACTGTGTAAATGTTAGAACTTTTCCATTTGAGGAAAGTAGTGCTTAAGTTCTTTCTTGATGTATGAACTACTGTATTTTTAATCTTAGCTGAAGTATCCTCAAGTGAAAAAGAGGAAGATGTATTCATGGGCATGGTTTGCCCATCAGGTACCAACCCTGATGACTCTCCTTTATATGTCTTATGTTGTAATGATACCTGCAGTTTTACATGGACTGGAGCAGAGCACATTAACCAGGTAAGTTATTTTACATTTACCTATATTTGTGTTATCTTCAGATTTTCTTTTCTTCTCTTTGACCATCACTGGAGTTACAGCTCTTAGCTTTGGAAATGGAAGTCTATTGTTTAATTATGCTACTTTTTTTGGATGATATAAATTATTTTCGCTCTTCTGGTAATTTTTGATTCCCATTGGTGTATCCATTTGTGACTGTTTCCAGAGCATATTAATTTTGCTCTACTGTTGTTGTGATTGAATTTAGAAAATACCAGAAATAATCCTTTTGAGGTATACATATCATTCTTTTAAAAAGTATATCCTTTTAATTTTAGGATATTTTTGAGTGTCGTACTTGTGGCTTGTTGGAGTCCCTCTGTTGTTGTACGGAATGTGCAAGGGTTTGTCATAAAGGTCATGATTGCAAGTGAGTGCGATTTTAGTTTCTTAATGCTGTAAACTACTTAGATTCATACTGCCATATTAAAAATAGCCTGATATGCAAGAAATATGTGATCATACATTGTAACTAGGATCAGTCTTTTAGGAAACATATATATACAGAATATTTTTGTCTGTATTCTCCAGCCAAAGTCACAGGTCCCCTGTAGCGCAGTTGGTTAGCTGGCATTAAGGCATTAAGAGAGTCATGGTTTGGCCTGTGCCTTGTTTATTTCTTAAACTAAATGTAATAACCTTCATCTAGCAATAGAGTTGCTATGGCTAGTTTGTTAGTTTTCACATTCATAGACCTAAGAAGCATAAAATACCCCAGCACTAACGTTTGCAGTGCCTCTAGGTCTCAGTAGGGACATCGCCTATGGCTGTGCTATAGATGTAATAGTTAATAGAGAATTGGTTTGTAAAAACCATCTATTGTGCTTTAAAATAAATAATTACATGGGACAAGTGGAAATTTTTTACAGATACTATACTGATACTTATAATTTTTATTAAAAGAATTCTGGCTAATATGTTTATCTTATTTAAATATCTCAAAGTGATAATCTGCTTATTTATTGATTGCTTACTAACAAGTGCCGTCACTGTGCTAGATGCTACGTGGTGGTGGACAAAACAGTTAAGATGCCTCTTCTCACATACTGCTTTACAGACTATACCACTGAAGTGATCCTTGCTGCATTATTTGAAAGTTAACAAGGTTTCTCTTGAGTTTTAATGAGTTAGGCCTCTGTAATATCAATATAGACCTTTGTATTTTTAAAAAATTTCTGTGTTTGTACTTGTATATGAATTCTTTCTAGACTCAAACGTACATCACCGACAGCCTATTGTGATTGTTGGGAGAAATGTAAATGTAAAACTCTAATTGCTGGACAGAAATCTGCTCGTCTTGATCTACTTTATCGCCTGCTCACTGCTACTAATTTGGTCACTCTGCCAAATAGCAGGCAAGTCGTGGGATTTTTAGGACATAAATTAAGTTGTGAAAGCACAGCATAGGTAAGTAGCCCTCTTCCTCATAACAATGTTCTGTCTTGCAGAGGAGAGCACCTCTTACTTTTTTTAGTGCAGACAGTTGCGAGGCAGACGGTGGAGCACTGCCAGTACAGACCTCCTCGAATCAGGGAGGATCGTAACCGGAAAACAGCCAGTCCTGAAGGTGAGTTGATTTGACACTTATGACACCTAGGAAAATCAGTATGTGTATTTCTGCACACGAATTACCCACAATTTCTTCTTTTCTTTGTAGATTCAGATATGCCTGACCATGATTTAGAGCCCCCAAGATTTGCCCAGCTTGCTTTGGAGCGTGTTCTGCAGGACTGGAATGCTTTGAAATCTATGATCATGTTTGGGTCACAGGAGAATAAAGACCCGTATGTATCCATTGAAAGTTTTTTAGACTCATTTCCTGTGTTAGTGTAGGCAGTTACAGTGCATTCTTTCTTTCCCCTCAAGTCTCAGTGCCAGCAGCAGGATAGGCCATCTTTTGCCAGAGGAGCAAGTGTACCTCAATCAACAAAGTGGCACAATTCGGTTGGACTGTTTCACTCACTGCCTTATAGTCAAGTGTACAGCAGACATTTTGGTAAGTCCTTTGAATGGTTATTTACAAGCACATGAAAAAGGTATGTGTTACATAGTTTCCCATAATTTTACTAATTCGAGCTCCCATGTACCAGTAAGCACTCATTAAATACTACATTAAGGGGGATGGAATTTTGGAGGTGATTTAAATTTCTCATTTTAAATTAATCAGTGAGAGCTCCTTTTTTTCATTCTAAATAGAAATCCTAGAGTGTATTAAAAATACAGTATAAAAATGTGTGAAGCAGGGTTCTAAATTAGTAATAACTCAGTGCAGATTTTTTAAAAATATCTCCTTTTGCTGTGAATTTAGAAAAGAGTGTAAACTGTTAAACCCACTGCTGGAGAGATTATGGCAAAAAGAACATACTTGTACACTGATGAGGTGACCCTTCTTTTGGTACTCCTTTGGAAAACAACTTGGCAGTGTCAGGAGCCATAAAACTAACGTTGCCCTTAGAAACTGTCCTAAAGAAGTTATCTATGGTATGAGAAAGAGAAATATTGTGTCATAAAACAATATGAAATGGATGGGATTATGAATTCATTAAAATAAACATCTGAGTCTACTTTGATGTTATTTTAAGTACTCTATATATTGAGTGAAGTATATTCTTTCTTTGATTGGACATATTAGGTATTGGTCTTCTAAATATTAGTTGTTACACATAGGAGTTTAAGGCAAGAAACAAGAAATCAGACATTTGAGACCCACTATAAGTCAAGCATAGTAGTGGGCATGTGGCACAAAGTTAATCACTGGCATTGTATTGATTCAATACATTTTTATCATGAAATGTTAATATTGAAAACATGTTAGAAATTTTTATTTATGAATGCCTACATCTTACAAGATGTCTCAACATTAACAGAATGATTACTGGTTTTAAAGCTTTTAGATACTCTGCTAGGTACACTAGTAAAAGAACTCCAGAACAAGTACACACCAGGACGTAGAGAAGAAGCGATTGCTGTGACAATGAGGTTTTTGCGATCAGTTGCAAGAGTTTTTGTCATTCTCAGTGTGGAAATGGCTTCATCTAAAAAGAAAAAGTAAGGCATTCTTTTTGATTTTGGCTTTTGTATTTTTTACGCACATTTTTTGTGTTAATGATAAAATTATGTATATGAAAAGATTCAGAAGATTTCTGTATTTCCCTTTTTGCTCTAGCAACTTTATTCCACAGCCAATAGGAAAATGTAAGCGTGTATTCCAAGCACTGCTGCCTTACGCAGTGGAAGAACTGTGCAATGTGGCAGAGTCACTGATCGTTCCTGTCAGAATGGGTATTGCTCGTCCAACTGCCCCTTTTACTCTGGCAAGCACCAGCATAGATGCCATGCAAGGCAGTGAGGAGTTATTTTCAGTGGAGCCACTGCCACCACGGCCATCATCTGATCAGTCTAGCAGGTAGATTTCTATCTGGTAACACATTCTGATTATTTCTCTGCAAATAATTATTTCTCTGCAAGTTACAGATGTTACTAAAATCTAAAACTAAACTAAACCTGAGGCATAGGCATTCTGGTTATGTACAGGATCATTTGTTTAACAAATGGTAAAGATTTTATCTTGTTTGGAACATGTGAAAAGCACTTTAAAAACTATATGTCTGTACATTTAAAGTAATAGACATATAATGGAGGGGGGTGCGATTTGGTTGGTTTGTTTGTTCAGAATGGCACTTTTTATTATACCAAAAAAGTAATCAGGTGAGAAAGTTTACTTTAGGCTTCTGTGCTTCATTACTTTTGTCTTTTTTCTTACCTTTAAATATAGCGTGCTAGAAGGCCAAGCTGAAGAATGAAAAGACGTCTTACCTTTCTCTGTGTCCAAAGCTTTGGGCAAGGGGGCAGGTTATTATATAATCTAAATAACAATAGAATGATGGAATTTTAAAATATTCTGTGCACTCATACAGTAGTGGTCCCCAGCCTTTGTGGCACCAGGGACCGATTTTGTGGCAGACAGTTTTTCCGTGGACTGGAGTAAGGATAATTTAAGCACTTTACATTTATTGTGTATTTTATTTCTGTTATTATTACATAACTCCACCTCAGACCATCCCACATTTGATTCTGAGGTTCGGGGATCCTTCTTATGGGATAAGACTAAAACAATTCAATTCTAGTTACAGCATTGATCTTAAATCTCATTTTTCCATTTGTTTAATAGTTTACCTAACTAGGCTCTAAGTTGGCTGAGTCAGAGTGTTTAGCAACTGAAATATTCTGATGTCTTTTATCACAGTGCTTCTCAAATTTTAACATGCATGCAGAACTCTTGGGTGTCTTACTAAAATGCAGAGGCTGATTCTGGAGGTCTGGGTGGGGCCTGAGAGTCTGTATTGCTTGTGGACTCGCAGATAGGACCGTGCCAGTACTGCTGCTCTCAAGGCCGCACTTTTGAGTTGCAGAGTTTCTAAGATGTGCAAGAGACGTCTTAAACATCTTTTATAATGGAGACATCTGTCCATTCTTGGCTGTTTCCGAGTCACATTTTTAAGAAAGCAAAATTACTGGGTTGGCCAGAAAATTCGAACTTTTTGGCCAACCCAGTATTTTGCCACCCCATCTTTTGTTATGATTTATTTTATAATTGTACTTCTGAACTTATTTTTTTCCCCACACTCATCAGCAAGTCAGTGGTTAATAAGCTGATGCAAAGTAGGTCATGTTAGTCAAGTCTCTTAAAGAGTAGGTTACTTGTAAATAAGGGACTCTCCATAGTGGGTGAATGCTGCTACCAGAGCCTTTGGAAGTTGAAAGGTTTAGCAATGGAAAAGGAAACATTGTCTCTGTAGAAATATTTCAGTGGGGAGAACGGGGAAAAGTATGCATTAACACAGACTGGAAATGCCTTACTACTAAAAAGTAAAAACCATTCTGAGATTTATAAGTTAAATCTTAGGTAAGATGATTTCTTTGGGGCTACACATTTTCTGATATACCATAGATTAATTATTGTTGCTTTCCAAGAAACATTCGGTCAGATTGGAAAGAGCAGGTTGTGAACCACATTGAATAACTCTGAGGGGTCTGCGCTGTCTGTCAGGGTGGTGGCCGCAGCGTGCTCACAAGCTGCTTCCTTACAGCTCCAGTCAGTCTCAGTCGTCCTACATCATCCGGAACCCACAGCAGAGGCGCATCAGCCAGTCACAGCCTGTCCGCGGCCGGGATGAAGAACAGGATGACATCGTTTCAGCAGATGTGGAAGAGGTGGTTTCAGTTGTTCTAACTGTGGTACATGAGAGGCTTTTATTTGGGAGGGAAGGGGAAAGTAGTCACTAGAAGTTTTATTAACGGTAGCTTACCACTGTTACATGTGTGTGCTTCTACCTTTTAGACTTCGGTTATATGTTCTCATTTGTAGTTACACATATTAAAATATGTTAGTAATCCTTGTTTCATTGGCTAATGAGAAATTAGAAATAAACGTAACTCTACTTAAGGGTTCACAGAAAAGATATTCTCAATGTTAAAAATGTTTCAGTAGTTTTGTGCAGTGTATTCAGAGGTAGAGAGGCTGCTGCATATTTATTATATAAATTTTATAATTGCCAAAGTTTAAAAAACATATATTCCCCACACAGTTTTTATATTTCTAATTTTAAGCTTTTGTGTATGGATAGTAATCAAACTTTGGGATATGTTGGCATAATTTTTTATACCAAATTTTTGCTAGCAAATGAAAAATTTCAAAACTACTTAGTGTTACAGTTCCCTGTAGTTAGTGATCTTTGTATTTTAGTTACTAAATGCTGTGGGGGAATACTGGTAGAGATGTGGGTTTATTATGTACTTTGATTGTCTACAAATAAGATCTGGATTTAGGTTGAGGTGGTGGAGGGTGTGGCTGGAGAAGAGGATCACCATGACGAACAGGAAGAACATGGCGAAGAAAATGCTGAGGCAGAGGGACAGCACGATGAGCATGATGAAGACGGTAAGCAGGTTATTGGCGAAATTACCTGTATGAGAAAACCGGGTGCCTTTAAAGAGGTACTAATACCGAGGAAATAGTACTTAATGTATAGTGAAACGTTCAGCATACTTCTGCCAGGGGATTCTGTAGTATCTGACAGACTTTTACATACAGAAATATAAATACTGGATTAGCCAAAAAGTTCACTTGGGCTTTACCACATCTTCAGAAAACCCAAGCAAGCTTTTTGGCCAACCCAATGTATAGACTTTTATATGTTTACATGTATAAAATAATTTATCATCTCTCCATTTACCATTTGGTTTACACTTTCTATTTTCTTAAAAGTCTTTTAAAATCAAAATAATCATAACCAACATAACATTTGAAAATTGAGGTAAGGGAAGACAACCCATAATCCCACCCAGACGCTAACAGTTTTTACTTTCAGTCCTCCCCTGTACTGCCCCATTCTCATGCGTGTCTTTCATATTATGTGTAAATTTTTTATTTTGATTTTTCATGTAGGCCTTTTTGCTCCATAGCCGTCATCCTTCTTAATAGCCATAGGATAGGCTTCTGGGGATCACCTTTATTGAGGTTTAATTGACATGCCGTAAACTATACATGTTGAAAATTCATAACTTAGTATGTTACGACATTTGTGTATATACAGTGAGATACAAAGGATACACGTTTATTAGCCTTCTTCCCCTCTTGGAATCCCAATATGTAAAATTGATGAAAATGAAGCAGTGGCCCTAACCCTGAGCTCTGTCCACTTGTTGAAGTCCTCCTGCCTAATATTTTTTACCTAAGGCTATGCAGGCCAAATTTTGTGTCTGTGTTCACTGAGTACCATGATTTACCTGGTCATTCTTCTGCTAAGTGGGCAGTTATGCATACTCTAGCATTATCAGTCCTCTCTGCCCCGCTCCCTTCCCTTCCCACCCTTATAGTATTCTGTCTTATCAGCCTGTCTTGATCGATAGTGTGTTTGTACCTTATTTTCTTGTTATTTAAATATATTTGCTAGGGAGCGACATGGAGCTGGACTTGTTAGCAGCAGCTGAAACAGAAAGTGACAGTGAAAGTAACCATAGCAACCAAGATAATGCTAGTGGGCGTAGAAGTGTTGTCACTGCAGCAACTGCTGGCTCAGAAGCAGGTATGTTACCTTCTTTCTAGCAGTTTTCTTGCTTACACTAAGGTTGTGTGTGAAGAATTGGTTAAACTGCTCAGTATGATATTCCCAAGGGTGGCTAACCCTTTTTTTAAAACTTTGTTTCTCTAGAGATATTAGTGAAGAAGATTATTATTTCAGTGACTCTTTTTTCTGTTTCATTTTTCTGATTTTTAAATAATGAATTAAAGGTTCACTGAAGAGTTCCAGAATATTTCAGTGATGGGTTTTGTGAAATATTGGACATAGTCTGGCATTCTGTTTAATATATTTTCCTAAATGAGGAGTACACTGTAATTTTAAATACAAACAAACTCACAGTGGTTTTGGTTTAAAAATTAAAAATTTAGGTGCGAGCAGTGTTCCTGCCTTCTTTTCTGAAGATGACTCGCAATCAAATGACTCAAGTGATTCTGATAGCAGCAGTAGTCAGAGTGACGACATAGAACAAGAGACATTTATGCTGGATGAGCCGTTGGAGAGAACCACAAATAGCTCACATGCCAATGGTGCTGCCCAAGCTCCTCGGTCCATGCAGTGGGCTGTCCGCAACACCCAGCACCAGCGGGCAGCTAGCACAGCGCCTTCTAGCACATCCACTCCAGCAGGCAAGTCTGTAAACTTGGTGTTCCTGAGAGTGCTTAAACAGGTTTAAAAGTTACACATTTTCCTCTAAAGAACAAATTAAATAATTTCATAATAGTTTTTCTTTGTTTTGCTGAGTTCAAATACAGAATTATTTACTTATTGCTTATAGCAGGGTTTCTCAGTCTCTGCACCATTGCTACCTTGGGCTGAATAATTAATTTATGATCATGCCCTGTAGGGTGTTTAGAAGCATCCTTGACCTGTACTCATTAGATGCCAGGAGCACTCTCTCCCCAGTTGTGACAACCAGAAATGTCTGCATCCCTGCCTGTGTCTGCATAGGGAGGCAGTGGCAGAATTGCCCTAGTTGAGAACATTACAGTATTAATAATTCTTCCCTTCCCCAAATTAGTGTGGCTTAAAGGAAATGCTCATTTACCATATTTACTAATGTAATTAACCTTTTACTTGTGTTAGAGAAACACTGTTAGCAAGTGACATTAATTTATTGTTGTTTTTTCTTTCCTGATAGCAAGTTCAGCGGGTTTGATTTATATCGATCCTTCCAACCTACGCCGGAGCGGCACCATCAGCACGAGTGCTGCCGCTGCAGCAGCTGCTTTGGAAGCTAGCAATGCCAGCAGCTACTTAACATCTGCAAGCAGTTTAGCCAGGGCGTATAGCATTGTCATCAGACAAATCTCGGACTTGATGGGCCTTATTCCTAAGTATAATCACCTAGTTTACTCTCAGATTCCAGCAGCTGTGAAGCTGACTTACCAAGATGCAGTAAATTTACAGGTATGAAACCACTGAAAAATTACTCATTCAAATATATTTTTTGGCCATATGTTATGAGAATTCCAGTATGATGGGAGTGAATGTTACAAGTACTTAAATGTCTATATCATATTTACTCTATCAAATTTAACTTTATCTGGGTAGTTTTAACTGTTTTAGTTTGGTCTTTGTAGAACTATGTAGAAGAAAAGCTTATTCCCACTTGGAACTGGATGGTCAGTATTATGGATTCTACTGAAGCTCAATTACGTTATGGTTCTGCATTAGCATCTGCTGGTGATCCAGGACATCCCAATCACCCTCTCCATGCTTCTCAGAACTCAGCTCGAAGAGAAAGGATGACCGCACGAGAAGAGGCTAGTTTACGAACCCTTGAAGGCAGACGGTATGAAATTCTTTGTCTGTTTAGACAGAAACCTTCTAGCCTAGAAATTGAGAGCTTTTTGATTGCCATTATATAAGGCCCCCTCTGTTGTAAAGGAGGAAATACATGCCTTGTGTTACTTCTTTTAAATTGTTGTGTAGTTGAAACAAAACAAGTTATAATCCAAGCTGTTACTCAGTTTTACGAGTTCTTTATATATTCTGGATGTAAGTTCCTTATGAGATACAGGATGTGCAGAAACTGTCCTGTTCTGTGGGTTGTCTTTTCACTTTCTTAAGGTGTTCTCTGAAGGACACATGTTTTTTAATTTGGGTAAAATCTAGTGCTCTTCATTTTCTTTTGCTTTTGGTGTCATTTTGGGCAGTGGTTTTCAGAGTATGGTTCCCAGAAGAGCAGTATCAGGATCACCTAAGAGCTTGTTAAAAATACAAATTATTGGTCCCACCCCATTCTTCTGACATTATAGGGCTGGGTCCAGCAAGCTGTTTTCACAACCCTTCCAAGTGATTTTGGTGGACACAAGTTTGAGATCCATTGTCTCTAGGGAAGGAGTACCTCCTGGCAATCCAGAGGACATGGGAATTTCTTTCCTTTATAAATGTACAAAACTGTAAATAATACTCAGTGATTCTACTTCTAAAGTAGAGCCCAGGCGTAATTAGCTTTTATTTATGGATAGTCTCAGTTCCTGATTTTGCATGTTTATAACAGTGGTAAATTTCACAATTCTGTTCTTTTTGTAAACATTTTCTATTTTTTTTTAATCCTTGTAGACGAGCCACATTGCTTAGTGCCCGTCAGGGAATGATGTCTGCTCGAGGCGACTTCCTCAATTACGCTCTGTCTTTAATGAGGTCTCATAATGATGAGCATTCCGACGTTCTTCCAGTTTTGGATGTCTGCTCACTGAAGCATGTGGCATATGTTTTTCAAGCACTTATATATTGGATTAAAGCGATGAATCAGCAGACAACATTGGATACACCTCAACTGGAACGCAAAAGGTATTCAAACCTGCTGTGAAATTGATATAAGAAATACTTGATCAGTGTGATCTTTATTAGTACACTGTCTGATTTTTGGAGTAGGGAGAAATAGTACAGGAATATTTCATGTAGGTAGGTTGGCTTGAGTCCATCTAGCCTTTCTTTATAGCTACTCCTCACTTAAATTATGAAACCTAAGAATCCATTTAGGCTTTTTGTTGAGATAGTTTGTCCTGATTTGTTTATCATGTTTCTGAGTTTGTTTAAGGACTCACTATTTCTAGATGTGATTAGCCTTTTGCTTCTTTTGAGCCTATTTTGTAATTGTAGTACATTTGGCTGATCAGTCTGCCATCCCTAGAATCTGAAACTTTTATCGCACTAATCAAAATTGGTTAGGTACTAAACTGACCTCTTCAGTATTTGTGTATCACCTTTGCTCCTGTTCATACAGCATGAAGTACTTCATGTAAAATGACTCACTTGTCTTTTTAAGGACACGAGAGCTCTTGGAACTTGGCATTGATAACGAAGATTCAGAACATGAGAATGATGACGACACCAATCAAAGTTAGTGCACAGAACACCTGCTCCCCACTTCAAGAGATGACTGCCTCAGTGTTCCCCTCCAAGCTTTTTAACTCCATTATTTTCTGTCTGGGTGGGGATTCCTCTTTTCTTCTCTATGTCCCGTTTCTTGCATTTTCTGTCCATTTTTCCCTTATACATTCTTGCATTAATTACTTCATAAATAAGAATTAATGAACTTTTTAATAATTGATATTTTTTGTTTTGATTTTGTATCTCTCCTTTGCATCTTTTATGTTTACTTTTACTTGTGTTGGTAATACATACATTTAAATAGAATTTTAACAGAACTTTTGTTAATATTGCTGCAAAATACCGTGTGTCAAGAAAATGGAACTCATAAATTTCATTGGAACTTAACAGTTAATGCGATTAAAAGAGAGAAAATATTCCAAATTTGAGAAATTTTGGGACCTTCTGCACTCATAGTTTTCTGACATTATTTCAAGTATAATTAAAATACTTTCCTAGTGCAGCCCACTTACCTGTTATTTAATATCACCTTGTACTTTATTACTTTATTCAGCCCTGGGAAAGACAGCTTTCCTTTAATTTCTGCTTTTTGAGAACCCAGCCATAGCTCACTGTTATTTTCACATCATACTGTAAGCACTGACAAAAGTTTTATTCCTTTAATGGGAGTTGGTGTTGGTGGGCTGATTTCCTGTTGGGTTACTTGAGTTGCCCAGACATTTCTCTTTTTATCTGCTTATATAGGAAGCAGAACTTAGAAGTAAGCAAATGCTTAAATTTTAGCTCCGTATTTTCTCCTTTTTTTGGAGTCATCAGTGTGCCAGATCCTGAATATGCTCAGGATATTGGCTGTATTCAGGTCTGAATCTCCAGGGAGCTAAGAGGTAGATGTGGCAGGTGTCCATCCAATGCAAAACGGAACAGTATTTGTTACTGCTAATATTTTTTGCAAGTTTTTATTATATTGAAATACACATAAATTTTATCACTGTAATAATTTAAAACCAGTATTTTGAATTACCACTTTAAAATATCAGCACAAGTTTAGACTGTTGTTTTTGAGTGACATTAAAATTTTATCAAGAGATAATAGGATTTTTGGATTGAGCAGATGAAGATTCTTTTACCCTTCCCCAATAGGTAATTTTCTAAAAAGAACACATTTTATCTCTTCGTGTTTAGGTGCTACTTTGAATGATAAGGATGATGACTCTCTTCCCGCAGAAACTGGCCAAAGCCATCCGTTTTTCCGACGCTCAGACTCCATGACGTTCCTTGGGTGTATACCCCCAAATCCATTTGAAGTGCCTCTGGCTGAAGCCATCCCTTTGGCTGATCAGCCACATCTGTTGCAGGTGATTTAAATGAACTAGCCTTAAGGTTTCTTTTCGGTTGAACTTATTTAAGTGTTCAGTGTAACTGTAGTATTTTTGTTAAAATTCCAGCCAAATGCTAGAAAGGAGGATCTTTTTGGCCGCCCAAGTCAGGGTCTTTATTCTTCATCTGCCAGCAGTGGGAAATGCTTAATGGAGGTTACAGTGGATAGAAACTGCCTTGAGGTAAGAGAGTAACAAATCATTGCAGTATGATACTTGTAAGCTGAACACTTACCTAGGCATTCAGTTTTTTGGAAATGCATTAATTCAAAATATTGTATTTACCCAAATAGAAGTATCAGAAATTCTTTCCTTACGAATTCAACAGTTATTATTAGTCTACTTTGAGGCTTGCTGTATGTCAGGCTAATGCACCTGTAAAATGGTAGTTTCATTATGTGCTTCACCTATTTCAGGGTCTTTTGTTGTAATACTACTGAATATTTAATTTTTTTGCATATATGAGCATATATATTGACTTGTAACTTTTCTTTTTGAATCTAGAATGGGAATAAATAAAGTAATATTAATAATGATACCTAATATTTGTTGAAAAATTCTATCTCCCGGGCACTGTCTCAATTAGTCTTTGTAACCATGTTGGGTAGAAAACATTATTATCCTGATTTTATGGGTAAGGCAAAGAAAGGTTGCAAGAATTTCATGTGGGGATGACTATTGTTAGACAACAAGTGGAGCGACAGATCTAGTTTTTGAGCCTGAACTTACACTGTCCTGTTTCTCCAATGAAAAAGTGATAATGTCTTTAAGAGCAGGCATATAGAAGAATGGAATTGAATGGACTTTTCTTCATTATCTAAGTGACAAGGGAGGATTTGATGTACATAAGTAACCTTAAATATTATAAAGATGCCTTTTAAAGTTCTCTAAGGCTGCTGTGGTAAATGCATGAAATTGGTGCTCAGCTGTGGGATTCAGACAAGAAATAGGTTGCATGTTCCTAACTAGAAGTACCAGAAAGGTATTATTGAACTTCCATGTGATTTCTGTTGAAAAGGAAATTATAGTCAATTTGTTCTTAATATCTAACATTTAAATGTAACAATTCATAGGTTCTTCCAACTAAAATGTCTTACGCTGCCAATTTGAAAAATGTAATGAACATGCAAAATCGTCAAAAAAAGGAAGGAGAAGAACAGACTGTGGTGCCAGAGGAAGCTGAGAGTTCAAAGCCAGGCCCGTCTGCTCATGACCTCGCGGCACAGTTGAAAAGCAGTTTACTGGCAGAAATAGGACTGACCGAAAGTGAAGGGCCACCTCTTACATCTTTCAGGTATTTGTTAAGTGAAGGTAGTTTTTCTGTGCTATTCATTTATGGCTACTATAATTTTTATAAGAATTTTTCTTTAGGAAATTTATAATCTATGTGTTTCATTTGTATATAAATAATAGGATGAAATATTATTTTTGTTTTCCTAGTTTGTAATCAGATATTTAAAATATTAAAGAGTTTTCTCGATTTGGGGGGAGGGGGTTGTGACTGTTTTGTCACTGATTGGCGTTCTGATTTTCTGTCTTTATTGAAGAAATTCTGACTCTGTTTTTAGTGTTCAGTGCTGAGTTAAAGTATATATCCACATCAAATTGCCAGTTACACACTTGTTAGCGGGAGCTCAGATGTGGTGGTTGGGGGGAGAGGATGGCGTGTTAAAAACAGGAGTTTCTAGGTTTGTGACCTACACATTTGCTTGGTTTCACTCCTTTGCCAAGTTCACATTTAGTAATTCTCTTGCAACAAGAGGGTAGGTTCTTTGCTTTCCCAGTAAAAGTTTGCCCTAGTATATAGTGTGACTCGGTATGGCTCATCACCTAATGATCTGTTTAGTAACTGTTTTATGCTCTTTGGTTTTTTGGTTATGTAATGTCAGGTTTTTGTTTGTTTTTTTTTTACCTAGGAGTTAAGCTAGTTTAGGAAACTATGTACATCCTATATACACAGTCTAGCAGTCTACAACCACAAAAAAAAACAAGAATTGTGGACTGAGATGGCCCCAGCTTCCTAGAGACAGTATGATTTGAACTGAGATGGTTAGAAAGTGTAGAAGCAGATAGACTGAAGGAGAGAAGAATTAGAGGTAGAGAAGCCATTATTCATTCTGGCTAGTGGTGAAAAAGGGACAGAAGTAGAATATTGTCTTTGGGGATGGAAAGGAAACCATGGGGTAAGAAAAGAAACTCATGAAGGGCTTGTCATTCCGGAAGAACCGAGGGAAGAATAAAGTTTGTTGAAGTCTGTGCAACAGAAAAATAGGCAGTACTTTTGGAGGAAATTAGGAGGCAGTGTCATTGTAGTGAAGAGGCCATGCACAGTTTTACTAATTCTGAGCATGAGTTAAGTGTGATCGAAGTTGGATATATTTCACGCAATGAAATTCTGGTCCACTGTGAAAGTTTGAACTAAAGAGGGGTCTGGGAATCACCCAGTGGAGATGGACACTGGACTTAAGGAGAGGAGGTAAATTAAAGATAGGAGGCAGCCTGAGGATGTATCCTTACATAAAGGACAGAAGGAATAATAGAGTAAAAATGAGAAGTTCTGTAAGGAACAAGTAGTAATAGGAAAATTATAGTCATACTCTCCATTAGAGAGTATGTGGTTATAAATTAAGATCTCAGAATTTTAAAAGACCAAGTAAGTTACTGTTATTGACCAAAAACCAGGAAATTTTTAAGAGTTGGCTAAGTTGCTCTTCCTCTCCCCTCAAATTTCTCACAGGCCACAGTGTAGCTTCATGGGAATGGTAATTTCCCATGATATGCTGCTAGGACGTTGGCGCCTTTCTTTAGAACTGTTTGGCCGGGTGTTCATGGAAGATGTTGGAGCAGAACCTGGATCAGTATGTATTTTGAACACTTTACATTCTATTCTGCCTGATAAGTACATATTCAGAGAATAGTTCTGTCATATATTTATGGGTTTTTTTCATTTTGTGTTTTTTTTTCCTTTTCTTTTAAAAGATCCTAACTGAATTGGGTGGTTTTGAGGTAAAAGAATCAAAATTCCGTAGAGAAATGGAAAAACTGAGAAATCAGCAGTCAAGAGATTTATCACTAGAGGTAAAGGTATTTAGAGTTTCTTATAATATACATATAGTATACTATTCAATACTATACATGTAGCATTTATATAAAGTTTGAAAACAAAAATACTAGATGCATACTATGTAATTAAAAATTTAAAGCAAATGAATGGTAGTCATCGAATTTAGAGTAGTGGATATCTCTGGCAGTTGGTTTCCCATTATCATGTAATGAGGAACAGTGGGTTTGTTTAAGTATCGTGAATACACAGATTTAAACTGTTGATGTGCTTCATTTCAGTGATGCTCAAACTGTTTTCTTTAGCTGAGAAAGTGAGACTCACTGTAGTGAGAGTCCGTCCAATCTTTGGTAACTTCCCTACTATTTGATGTGTCTCATTTTCTGTTATTTTCTGTCACAGACTTTAAATCAGCCATTCCTTTTAACAGGAAATTGTATTTTGAGATTATAATCTGGACTTTAAATTGTTCCCTGCCTATAGCATTGGTCATTATTTCCAGGCCTTTTAGTGGATAGAACTAGGAATTGCTTCTTAAAAAAATATAAGAAAATTATACCATGTGTTCACACTGATACTGCTGTTTCATATTCGAGATTTAGAAATACAAGTTTTGTTTTCACCCTTTAGTCTTCCTTTCTTCTGAACTGAATAATATCCGGCTTTCCAGCAACACCACTAAAATTACTCATTTGCCTTTATCCCACCGCATGCATATAGCAGTCTTAGAATCATAATGTCAACACTACTAGTAACAAAATGATTATTGAAAATAGAGTTAAGATTTACTTGCGGTTTTCGTTCTTAGAGCATTTCCAATTGGAGATTTGTAGTCAAATTACATTGTTTTAAAGTCACTTGACATCATTTCTTTTGTGCGGTTTTGGTACCTACCATCTTATCTCCACACAGTTAAGGTCTTTTGGTTCATTTTCCCTTCATTTTTTAGGGATTGCTCTCCTTTTTTTTTTTTTTAAATTTGTTTTGTTTCATAATGTAAAATATCTACAGTTGCAAAGTGAAGTCTGTAGAAGTTTATATTCAGAGAAATCTAGTTCACATTCCTATCTCTTTACTTTGGGTTGCCCCTGCCCGCTTTTGGGATTTTTTACTTTTTGATCCCCCCACCCAGCTTATTTCCCTCCCACCTTTAAAAAATATAATCGTGCATATGTGTTCATCTCTGTCCCTCACTCCCTACCCCAAGCATTACACCCCAAGTAAAATGTTACACATTTTACTCCATCTTGATTTTTCCAATTAACACTATATCCTAGAGAGAAAACCGTGGCTATAAAGAGAGAAATGTTCTATTTTACTCTCTGTTTTCTAACTACCTAGTAGTCTTAGTACCACATTTTATGACTTTATCAGTTTTTTTTTCAACCAGTGTCCTGTTGATAGACATTTGGTCTTTTGCTGTTACAAATAGTGGTGTGCTGAATTGGTTTATGTGTGTTACTCTATTTGGCTCGCATGTCTTTGAGATAGAATCCTAGATATGGGTTAGAGGACATGGGTATATATAATTTTGTCAAATATTGGCAAATACTCCTATATAATGTCTGTATATTTTTGCATTTTCTGCATCAGTACAAGAGTGCCTGATTCTCCAAAGTCTTGCCAGCAGTTTGTTGTCAGATTTTTAGATTTTTGCCAATCTGATTGGCAGTATAATTTTAATTTGTATTTCTCTTATTTTGATCAAAGTTAAACATTGTTACATAGATTTCATGTACCATGGCTGCTTCTTTTTCTGGGAACTATTATGTATGTTGACATATTTTGCCCATTTTTCCTGTTGTTTTTTCCTCAGTTTTTTTAGAAGCACTAAGTGATACATACACACTATTCATGAATCTTTGTTGGTAATAGAAGGTGCAAATATTTTTCCCAGTTTGTCATTTTTCTTTTACTTTGCTATGGTATTCTATAGCAAAGGAATAGCCTATCTTTCTTTTTAAGGATATGCTATTTAAAAAATTTCACACTTTGATCTTTTTGCAATTTATCTTGCTATATACCCAAACTGGATGAATAGCTGTGTTCTGGTAGATCTTTTAAGAAAATGTTCTAATTGAGTTAAATTCCATTATCTTGATTTAATGTAGGATGTTCTTGTGTGATTTAGAGTCCTATTTGGAATATATAAGCTTTTGAGAACCCAGATACTTTGTAGCTATTTCAACTGTCAAGGAAAAGCAAAAATTAGATTTTCAGATTTTACACAGAAAAATGTCAAGGTGTTTTCCAGCACTGAATTTACTGCTTTTTGTTGCGTTTCAATAGGTTGACCGGGATAGAGATCTTCTTATTCAGCAGACCATGAGGCAACTTAACAATCACTTTGGTCGAAGATGTGCTACTACACCTATGGCTGTACACAGAGTAAAAGTCACATTTAAGGATGAACCAGGAGAGGGCAGTGGTGTAGCACGAAGCTTTTATACAGCCATTGCACAAGCTTTTTTGTCAAATGAAAAACTGCCAAATTTAGACTGTATTCAAAATGCCAACAAAGGCACTCATACAAGTAAGTACTCGAGGTAGTAACAAGCTCATAAAAATTATTTCCTTGTTTGATTGAAACAATGATCATGGTTATATGTGTGTTTAGTTGGAGAAGTTTATATTTACACTTTTATACTATTTTATTTTAGATCAATTACTTAACCTTGTTCAAACTACTCTAATCGGCAGTTTACCGGTTGGCTCTTTTACTGCCCCATTCGTTTTCATAAATGGTTATGATTGTACGATTGAGTTTTTCATCTCAATTTTAATGTTTGGGAAATGGGAGGTTTAAGGTAAAAAAAAATTCAAAGAGCAAACTGCAGGATTTCCCAATGAGTACAGATACTGAGAAGAAAATGCTGTTATCTAGAACAGTGCTTTTTAAAGTATGATTTGCACGGATTCTACCAGTCTCTAGGGAGGTAGATTCTGCAACCAAAGGTAAATTGGCTGTTTTACCTTTAAACAGTGAAGTTACTAACTTCACTGTTTAATTTAGCAAGACTTTGTTTTTTGGTAATAAAGATTTTCTATGTCAACATCCTGGTGCAAGTTCTGCCTCCCCAATGATCACCACTTTGGGGTTAGAATTCTCACCTGATTTTCAAGATTATGATAGTGTATTTTAAAATGTGAAAACTACAAAAGGTTGAACCTCGGGATTCATGTTAGGAAATTGTCAGTCTCGTAGGTGAATGGATACAGTAATTGAGGGAGGAGGAGTTAACTAACAGAGTCCTGTGTTTTATTAATACCTAGGCTATAGCTGTATCTTACTGTGGTTCTGTAAACTGCACCATAGAAGCTGAACAAGCTCTGGAAAGAATTAAGGATGAAAAGATGGGGGGCATACCCCAGCCTTTCATTATTAGTTTAACCATTTGACTTTCTATAGTCTTATAGTTTTTTAAAAAATTGTAAAATGTGAATGAGGAAACCTAGGAAGTCATGACATTTCAGAAATAATTTTTCTGCACAGTTGTTAGGAAACCATACCCTGGTTTACGCTTAAGGTTTTAAAGAGTAATAGCTGAGTGTCTTTAAATGTTTTTAATCCCAAAAACTAAGAATAGAGAAGATACTCAAATATGTAAGAAATACCAGCATTGTTTATGTCGGAACTAACACAGTCCTGGTTGCTACATTTTGTTTCATAGCTCTGACATGACAAGGAGATAAATTCATTCTACAGAATCACTCCCAACGCTCAAAACCATTGGGAGAATAACAGAAAGGCACTAACACAGATGCTAAGGAAAATGATCTTCAGCTGTTATGTTCTTACTGTGTTGTCTCATTTCCTCACATTGACTTTAACATTTAAAGTAGTTGTATTTACATTCATCTAAACAAAGTGTATTTCACTTTTTTCCAGGTTTAATGCAGAGATTAAGGAACAGAGGAGAGAGGGATCGGGAAAGAGAGAGAGAAAGGGAAATGAGGAGGAGTAGTGGCTTGCGAGCGGGTTCTCGGAGAGACCGGGATAGGTGAGATGATTTTGTATCTTTTATTGAGTACCATCATTTTGGATGAATTGGAGGTAGGCCTGAAAATAAGAGTCTCAATTGTTAACTTTTAGAAAATGAAAGTTAATAATTGGATAAGTGATGCATTGTAACTAAAATAGTCTAACCAACTGTTAACTAGTATGTTCTGGTTTAAAAACCCAGGGCCAGTTGAAATTACATTGGCTTTTTATTTATCACCCAAGTTCCTAAATTTGTTTTAAAAATCTTAACTTGTGGCAATTGTGTTACTTAAAACGTTCAGTTTTTCACATGTTAGAATGAGTGGCATTTTACTTTTGTCTTAAAATTTCCAGGAAATATGGGTGGGCTCTTGATTTCTGGTATTTTAAGGTCCTGTTCCCTTAGAATCAAATTAATACATGCATTGCAGACTTACAGATTCTCAAGTGACCAAATCTAGATAAATTTTATTTTCCAAGCATCATTCTTTTTAGGCATTCTTCCACCCTGGTACCATAACTGGAGCTAACTAACTATATGCCCTGATTTCCCACTTTGTTGCAGTGATATTTTCCATTTTGCAGACAAGGGGAATGAAGTCATCATAGCTTTGTTCATCTTTCAGGGATTTTAGAAGACAGCTTTCCATCGACACTAGGCCCTTCAGACCAGCCTCTGAAGGAAATCCTAGCGATGACCCTGACCCTCTGCCAGCACATCGTCAGGCGCTCGGAGAGAGACTTTACCCCCGTGTACAAGCAATGCAACCAGTACGTATGGCGTGCTTAGCTACCTCTTAACTGGCTGTGCCATTTTAGGTTTTGAATTAAGGCTGATACCTTAAGAAGTTGTCAGCTACTGGAAAGCCATGTGATTTGAGGACTGCCAAAAAAGGAAGCTTAGGAGGGAAAGAAGCAACACTTACTGGAGAGTAATTGTATATAGCTTGATGTTTATTTTACTATATATGCCAGGTTAACATTCTACCTAATAATTTCCTTTTGTGCTAAGAAATTGTCTGTGCATTGTATTTATTTGTACAAATTATTGTTGCTTTTTAAAGCTAACTTTGTTATCAGCTTGTAGCTGGAACATGTTGCAAATAGTGTACTTCACTTCATAAATATGACAGGAAGGTTTTATTTTGAATGTTCTGTCAGGGGTTTCTTTCATATAATATGAAACATAACCTAGTTTTCTTTTTTGTCTTTGTACATAACTACATGTACATACTAGAGCAAAAGAATAATAAAACAATAAATGAATTATATTTCAGTAAATCCTTAGCCTTAAATGTGGGCATCTTTTTTCTTTCTGCTTCTCCTTCCTTCACTTCTTCCCTCTCTTTTTTCCTACACTAAATGAAAAAAAAAAGTTTCCAGGCCTCTGATGAAGAAGGGGAAAAAATGGACCTTGAATATTTTTATGTTTACTCATGAATATCAGAAGTCTTTTAAAAAGGCTTGTCAACAAATAAATATTAAACTAGCTTTAATAAGACTGCTAATGCATAGACTACTTGTTCCCTACCAAAGTTTTCTATAATTAAGCTTCTAATCTCATAAAATAAACTCATGTGTTGCTAATTCTAGTGACTTCTTTGTAGAGTCTGTCATTGTTTTCTACATGGAGAATCTGTTGTCTATAAACAAGGAGTTTTACTTCTCCTCTCCAATCTGGATTACTTCTATTTTCTCTACTTGCCTTCTTGTACTAACTGAAACTTGCAGTACAATGTCAAATGGGAGGAAACATTACAATTCTCATCATCAAGTATCATGTTGGCTGTGGCCTTTTTCATAGATGTCCCTTATCAGGTTAAGAAAATTAATGTCTCCTCCCTTTCTCTTCTTCATAGATTCCAATTAGAAAATATTTCAGAAATTTTTCTGTTTGTTACCTGAGTATCTTATATTTTCTTTTTTTCCCCCCCTTGATAAAACATTGCTAATTTAGACAAGAGGTTTCAGAGAGTAGAGGCGAGTAACATTTGTTTGTCATTTACAGGCATTTGCAAGTAAAATCACTGGCATGCTGTTGGAGTTATCCCCAGCTCAGCTGCTGCTGCTTCTAGCAAGTGAAGATTCTCTGAGAGCAAGAGTAGATGAAGCCATGGAACTCATTATTGCACATGGACGGTAATATGCACATTTGGGAAGACGTTTTAGTTTAAACATTAGCTACTTTATTTTTAGGATACAGGTGTTATCATATCTTATAATCTATATTAAATAGTGCAAGACTTGAATGGTTTTAATTTTAGGAGATGGCTTAAAAACCTGAGTGAGACAGTCAGGTTTCACATGTTACTAGAAGGGCTGAATTTTAGCAGTCACTTTAGGTTTGAAGATAAATTTTATGAACCTTATTTAGAAATTAACATAAGAAAAACACCAATACAGTATACTAACACATATATATGGAATTTAGAAAGATGGTAACGATGACCCAGTATGCGAGACAGCAAAAGAGCCAGATGTGTAGAGCGGACTTTTGGACTCTGAGGGAGAGGGAGAGGGTGGGATGATTTGGGAGAATGGCATTGAAACATGTATACTAGCATGTAAGAAACGAATTGCCAGTCTATGTTTGATGTAGGATACATGATGCTTGGGGCTGGTGCACGGGGATGATCCAGAGAGATGATATGGGGTGGGAGTGGGGTTCATGTTTGGGAACTCATGTACACCCGTGGTGGATTCATGTCAATGTATGGCAAAACCAATACAGTATTGTAAAGTAAAATAAAGTAAAAATAAAAATTAAACAAAAAAAAAAAAAGAAAGAAATTAACTTATAAGAAGTACATCTCGTTCTCCACATGAATACCTCTAATGCAAAGGCCAGATACCTCAAGGAATTGGGTGTAATCCCTGAGTCTTTGTAGTAAATAAGAAATTTATTTTAGGCATCCTGATTTATCTTGGAAATCATGCAAGTGTTTGCTTTTATTGTGCAATTATTTGTTTTAATATAAAACTTAAAAATATCTAACAGTTAAATTACTTACCCTTCTTTTCCCCAAGTGACAGGTTAAAGTGATAAGAAGATACATTTAATCTGATGCCACATTTAATCTGTGCCCTTCCATCCTGGGGCTACTCTAATATCCAGTTTGAGGCTTTGAAGTGTTACTTTAAATGAAGATATGTTTGTTTATTTGTTTTTCCCTCCTAGTCATGATATTGAATGAGGAACTTCAAGATTAGATATGTTCCTAGAAATGGATAAGTGAGTTGGCTAAATCCTGAAGTAAACAGCCACTTAATTTATTCTAGCTATTTACCATTCTCAGAGCCTTTGAATGGTCCAAGCCAAAGACTGTTGCTAGAAGTTTCTTTTCTTTGCTGTTAACTATTTTTCATTTCTTGACTTTTATGTACTACATTTTCATTCCTCTTCTTCATTTCTGGATACAGCAACACTAATATAGCTTAGCCCATTTGCAAATACTGTGCATTTTTTGGGGGGGGAGGGGGAAGACGTTTTGTAAATATATGTAAGGGTTGCTATTTTAGTAGGATTTCCTGTTGAATACAAGAATATATGACTACTTTCACCTGCCTTTATGGATTGAACAGTGGATTTGTTAGTATTCTAGAACAATTAAATACATTGGAACATTTGATTCCTATTGTGGTTGCCTTCTGAACTTTTTCCTGTTCTTTTACAGTGTTTTCCCTGAGCTCAAATTTCAGCCCCCCATGAAGACTGCACTTATTTTGTCTTAAATCGGGTAGCCTTTAGTTCGTTGTCTTGGATCGTACATGTAGTATCTTTGTGTATATTATTGACATTTCTGCTCCTAGAACTGCGTTTAGACTAGTAAAGTGTCCTAGATACTTACTCACTTCAAAATGTAAATATACTGATGAAGTCTTAAAAATTTAAATGCATATGGTTTTTTCTACACTAAATTCTAGAAATTTCAGTTATCTGGAATATGAAAAGTTTTGTTTGTTTTTAGGGAAAATGGAGCCGATAGTATCCTGGATCTTGGATTATTAGACTCTTCAGAAAAAGTACAGGTAAGGGATGTTTTGTGGGCTTCCCTGGTGGCTCAGGTGGTAAAGAATCCACCTGCAGTGCAGGACACCCAGGTTCATCCCTGCATCTGGAAGATCTGCTGAGAAGGGAATGGCTACCCACTCTGGTAGTCTTTCTTGTCTGTTAAGGGCATGCTGTGTTTCAATTTGTGCATGCTTACAAATTGAAATATCAGTGTCAGTGACAATCATATCTCTTTAACTGAAAACAACTTAAAACTCTGGAAAAAATTAAGAAAGGAACTGCTTTAGAATTCTGAAAAGTAAACAGCACACAGATTGGAGGGAAGTCAAAACTTGAAAAACAACCTTTGGGGCATTATTTCAGGCAGGAGAGTAAAGCTGATCCCCACTGCTCCATCTTAACTGGAAGACAGCACATGCTTTAAGTAAACTATACTACCAGACTGTCCCACATGGTGCATATGCAGAACAGACCCATAGTAGAATTAAAAGGCTGTTAGTGATGGAACCACTGACTACTCATTGGAAGGACTGTTATTGAAGCTCCAATACTTTGGCCACCTGATGCCAACTCATTAGAAAAGACCCCGATGCTGGGAAGGATTGAGGGCAGGAGGAGAAGAGGGGTGACAGAGGATGAGATGGTTGGATGGCATCACTGACTGAGTGGGCATGAATCTGAGCAAACTTCACGAGATAGTGGAGGACAGAGGGGTCTGGAGTGCCACAGTCCATGGGGTCACAAAGAGGCAGCCACTAGGACCACTGCACACAGAAGATACTTCCAGTCTGAACCTAACCAGGTTATTAACTACCAAGGCCAAAAAATTTAGCATTCTCCATATCATTTCAACAAGACCCAGAGTTCTGTAACCTATTTAAAAAATGTCCAGGATATACTCCAAAATTATTCAACATACAGAGAACCAGCAGAGACTCACCAATTCTGGGAAAAGAACCAAGTGATACTAACCTTGAGATGACCCCATTTGTTGGAATTATCAAAAACTTTATCTCATGTTCTATAAGATAAGCAAATGAATGGAAAGGTAAAGATTCACAACAGAGGAATAGAAAAAGAGAACCAAGAGAAAATTATAAAAAGTACTTATAAAAATTAAAAAGTTTACTAAATAGGTCAATAGCAGAATGAAGATGATATAGGAAAGTATCAGTCAATTTGAAGATAGAAACTATCCATTTTGAAGAATAGAAAGAGAAAAGATCTCAAACAACAGTTTTCCGGAGACCTGTTGGACCATGTTAAACATTAATGTCATTGGAGTGCCCAGAAGAGGAGAATGAGATTGCTACAGGAAAATATTTGAAGAAATAGTAGCTGAAACCTTCCCAGATTTGGCGTACAACATATTTATTTGCAGATTCAAGGAGGTCAGTAAACCCTAAACAGGATAAACAGAGAGAAAACTATGACTAGGTATAATCAAGCTGCTGTGAAACTAATAGGAAACTAATCGTGCCTTACACAGAGACAGGAATGTGCAAGGCAGCGGATTTCTCATCAGAGGGCCAGAAGACAGTTGCAGCAGCATCCTTACAGTGCCTTCAAAATTGTCAACCCAGAATTCTATCAAGGGAAAATAAATTTAAGGAATCAACGTAAAGGAAGCTACCAGAGTTTCATTGAGTGATTTTACGTAAATGGACCGAGAAGTTAACAGGCAGAAGCTTTGTATATCATAATTCTGAAAGAATGAATTAAAGTTGATTTATATTTAACTATGAAACTTGCTTTACCTATCGATCTTTACATTTAAGTGATTTACGAGAACCAGTATGTATGCGTTATTAAATAATATTCTCTTGTATACACATACACTAAAATATAAATAAAATCTTGGGACTTGATCTCTGATACTCTGTTATTAGGAAAACCGAAAGCGTCATGGTTCTAGTCGAAGTGTAGTAGATATGGATTTAGATGATACAGATGATGGTGATGACAACGCTCCTTTGTTTTACCAACCTGGAAAAAGAGGATTTTATACTCCAAGGCCTGGCAAAAACACAGAAGCAAGATTGAATTGTTTCAGAAATATTGGCAGGTAAAATCACTCTAATCTTATATTTGAATCTTTTTTAAATTTCAGTTTATGAAATTTTTCTAAAATATTTTAGTCTGTAAAATGTGTGTATATATGTTCTACTATAAAAATTTATTTAAATGTGTATATTATGTATATGGGGTTATGTAGTCTAGAATTTTTAAATTTAATTACTATTTGCTTGTTTTTATTTTTAGGATTCTTGGACTGTGTCTATTACAGAATGAACTGTGTCCTATCACATTGAATAGACATGTGATTAAAGTGTTGCTTGGTAGGAAAGTAAGTGATTTTAATGAATCTAACTGCTTTTACAGTTGCAAAATTGTTTAAATAAAATATATAGTTATGGCATTAACTTAATATTCAATTTTAAGGCATTCTAGTCATTATAAAGTCATTTTCAAGCATTTAATGACATGGGGAAAAATCGCAATACATGGAGGAGACAGCATAGGAGAATGAGTGACACAGAGGTGAGTTTAGAGGGACTGACGGACCTGGATCCCGTTGCAGACAGATCCTTGGACATTTATTTCTCATTTATACAGTGGTAAAGACAACAGTATAGTGCCTGGCACATAGTAAGTGCTCAGTAAGTTTTATTATTATTTGTTCTAGCAAGTAATGGCAATAGAAGCAACATTGTATTGAAAAGAGCACTGCTAGCTTCAAAACTGTATGTAAGATGTATGTTGGTAGAAGGGAGAAAAGAAGGTAAGAACATCTAGCTCAGCAATTCTTGATAATTATCTCTTGGTGACAGAATTAGCTTATTTTCTTTTGTGTTTTGATAGTTTGACAGCTTGTACATTCCTTTATGATGGGGAAGGTAGGAGGAGAAAAACACATTCTTTAAATTAATGCATAATACTAATGATACACTATAAACAACAAAATATTATATGGTCTTTGCTACAGATGCACACCACCCATCTAATATGAGTTATCATTGTTAACATTGTGGTCTATCAATAATTTTCTCTGCTCAAACCCACTGGTGAATATTGTTTTCTATTATAGCATTTCATACTATGATATGTATTTTTTCCTTTTTTTAAAAAAATGCTGACTCTGTTGACATCTTAATGTGTTGAGGTAAAATGCTCTTGTGCAGAGAAAGAACTGGACTTAAAAGCTAGCAGCATAGAAATTGTTGAGCCTTTAACAAGGTTTATGGAAAAGGTCATGAAATCAATCAGACTCAAGTTACAACCCAATGATAGGACCTTCAGCAAGTTACTGAATTCCTTTGAGCATTAGATTTATCATCTGAAATTACAGGATGTGTATTTAGGATCAGCTGCTCAGCATAATCACTTTTTAATAATTAGTGCTGGTTCCTGCAAAAAATTTAGAACTTAAAGCTATTACACTCCTGGCTTTAAATTTTAAAAAAATATATACTTTTCATACTTTGAAAATTAAATGTATTATCAGAGCCAAAGACTTATTAAAACTTTACCTCTTTAGATCAGTTATATTAGTGGGAGATCATTCTATATCAGTGTATTTGTATCTTCAAATTAGATAAAATTTTATCATAGATTTCAACTTAACTAACAAATTCAATTAAGATGTTTCGTTCATAATTCATTTTCATATGATTACTCTCTTAGGTCAATTGGCACGACTTTGCTTTTTTTGACCCTGTGATGTACGAGAGTTTGCGGCAACTTATTCTTGCTTCTCAGAGTTCAGATGCTGATGCTGTTTTCTCAGCAATGGATTTGGCATTTGCAATTGACCTGTGTAAAGAAGAAGGTGGAGGACAGGTAAAACAAATGAATTTGGTTAATCTATTGTGCTTGGTACATAGAAAATCAATTTAGATAGATAGGGACCAAGAAAGAGCAAGAGAGAGAGACACACACACACACAAAGACACAGTAGGAGATGGAGAGAAAGATATGAATGGATGGAGAGTCAGTGAGACAGATTGAGAGGCTGAAGAGTTTATAGTTACTTAGGCCTAGAATGTCTGCATTTCTTAGTTGTCAAATACAGAATTGTCTTTAGATTTTAAAATTTTAGGAAATTGTTTTATGAACTGTTAACTTACTCCTGCTTTGTCAAAATTGGTTTTAAATGGCACTGCTAAATTTCCCACAGGTTGAACTTATTCCTAATGGTGTAAATATACCAGTCACTCCTCAGAATGTTTATGAGTATGTGCGGAAATATGCTGAACATAGAATGTTGGTAGTTGCAGAACAGCCATTACATGTAAGTTTTTTCCAAAAAATGTTACTTGATCTGATGAGGCTATTGGTATCTTCTGTGTTTTAAACTAGCTTACAATGTATTCAGCTTGCTTATGAAGGGTCAAAATTTTTAAAACCAAAATGAGTTTATGTACAGTATAAATTGTACCTGAGTCCAGACCAACTCCTTTCTTTTGGGTAAAACTACTTGGAAAAACCATGTAATCATCAGAAAGTAGATCTGGTGAGCAAAAATTTGGGAAGGATTCTTTATGGGACTCATCGTTCTAGAGTCCTGCAACCATCCATGCCTCTGGTGACGCACTAGGTGGACTCCTTAGATTCAGAGGCAGTTCGTGGTATGGTTTATAGCAAAAGGACTCTCACAAGGGGAGAGTTACATCAGACAGAGTCTGGAGGAATCCAGGTACAAGCTTCAAAGTTCTCTTTCTGGGGGTATGAGTTGTCACAAAAGAACAGTATGTTCTTCCTCCAGCAGTGAATTACAGCAGTGTGTATGCAGTGTTGTGTTTAGGGCCTACTTAAGAGTCGGGGCCCAGCTTTTTTATTGGACACCAGTCCTACTAGCAGAGGAAATATCAGAGTCCTGTCAGACTCCCAGAGGAAAAACACATGTTCATCATAAATCACCTTTGCACAGATAGTCTAGGCAAGCTGTTATAGCAGAGCTTATTGCCACATCAGTTAGGAATAATGTAGGGAGCATTCCAAAAGCCTAGTTTCCAGATGCCTGTCAAGGACCATCTCCGATCAGACTCTTCTAAAGAACAACATCAGGCCCACTATGTTAACTATTTCCCCTCCTGGTGAAAAATGTTTATGAAGTGGTTTTGATCCCTGTGCTGGGAATAATTGTGTGGGCTCTGGAATTAATACTGTCAGGGTTCAAATCATGACTGCAGCCTGCTCTAGCTGTATGACATTAGCAAACAACTCAAGTACTTTGTGCCTTTGTTCCCTCCTCTGCAAAATGAGGATGAGGTTAATGTTAATTAATTAACATATATAAGGTGCTTAGAACAGTTCTTGGCATTTCTCAGTAAGTTTGTGTCAGGGATATTGGTTTTTGTCATCATCATACTTTTCCTAGGATATTGACAGGATAACATGATTAACAGATTCTTTCTTAATGACCAGTCTGTTACTAACATAATTTTAAATACTGTTTAACTCCTGAGATAAAATAATACTCCTTTACTGTTGAACCTGTAGCCCTTTTTCCCTTCTGCCTGTGTTTTGAATTTGTGAATAAACTCAAAATACAGAACTTCACTTTTTAGTAGTATTTAGTATTCTTAGGCTGTTAAAATTAGACATTGGGCTTTAATGATAATAACTGCTATATAGAAAATAAAGTACTGATAGTAATAAATAGGTAATTTTTGAAATCCTCTAGGCAATGAGGAAAGGTCTGCTGGATGTGCTTCCAAAAAATTCATTAGAAGATTTAACAGCAGAAGACTTTAGGCTTTTGGTAAATGGCTGTGGTGAGGTTAACGTGCAAATGCTGATCAGTTTCACCTCTTTCAATGATGAATCAGGTATGAAATTTATTAAATGTTTACATAAGAAATAAACTATACAGATAATTTGATCAGTCAGTTTTCTGGGTTTCTAATTCTTAACCTATTTATAGGGACTTAGAAATGCTGTTTATTACTCAGGGTTTTATATTAAGATATAAAATATCTTAAAATATTTAGTTTGAACTATGATAGCTTATTATTAGTTATTCTTAATTCTTTTATTGCTTTATTTTTCTATATTTTAAAGAATGGTTTAGTATGAAATAGTAAAAATTCTTTGTGGTGAACAACTGTGTTGAAAGGGTTTTTATTTATTTAGAAAAAAATAATCCATATGACAATTCTGTTGGTAAGCCCTCTGAAGAATTTGATTGCATGATGTAGCCTTTTTTCCTTTCTGCTTCTCTTTTGAATTTGTTAATAAGAAGCTCAAAAATACAGAACTTCACTTTTTGGAACTTCAGAACTGAACTCAGAGCACACTTAGAAAGATAAATGACACACAACCACATGAAAAATCTAGAAAGAGTAACAAGAGGTAGTGATAATCCTAGAATAACATTTGTCTTCAGTGCTTAATTTGTTGCACCTTTTTCTTTTCAAAGTCCCATATTCTAGGAGTAGACTTTTTAGCTGTGACTAGACAATAAAATGGGCTTCCCTGGTGCCTCAGATGGTAAAGAATTCACCTGCAGTACAGGAAACCAGGGTTTGATCTCTGGGTTGGGAAGATCCCTTGGAGAAGGGAATGGCAACCCTCTCCATTATTCTTGCCTGGAAAATTCCATGGACAGAGGCACCTGGTGGGCTACAGTCTCTGGGGTCCCAAAGAGTCAGACAAGACTGAGTGACTAACACATACAATAAAATACTGGAACTTCCAAGAAATTCATGAGAAGACCATACCTCTAGTCCAAGATTAATGCCATACATGAGGGTACCAGTTTTTTTCCCTTTTATTCTTCATATTTTGCAAACAGCTTCAGCCAAATTATAGTAAGTTAAATTTGGGTAAATTTTCTTGTTTTTCCTTCATGCTTGGTAACATGCAGATCACTGCATAATAGTTTTTGTGTTAAGTAATAAAATAGTTTTCAATATTCGTGACATAAGAATTTGGTTTATTTATTGATATAAACCACAAACCTAGAAGGGGAAAAAATATCTAAAGACACTCCAAGTATGATCCTCAAATCAACAATATCAGCATCATCTGGAAGCTTTTTAGAAATGCAGAATCTTTGGTTTCTTTCTGCTTTCTTCCCCATACCTAATCAGTGAGAATCTGCATTTTAAGAAGATCTCCCAAGTGACTTGTAAACTTATTAAACTTTGAGAAGCACTGGTTTAACATCATGAGAAGAATCATGACTTAGTGATGGAATTAAAGTCATGTGATTTTTGAGGCTAGTGGTTTGTTTTCTTGTCTTGGTCATTGGGATAGGCTAATGAACTATAGAAGTTTCACATTGTACAAATGGTCTTAATTTCTTGTATTAGGATTAGACTCCCCCATTCACATTTTAATTTTATAAATAGTATTCTAAAAATACAACTGATGCAGAATATTTATTGAATTTATATTTATTTGTAGGAGAAAATGCTGAGAAGCTCTTGCAGTTCAAGCGGTGGTTCTGGTCAATTGTAGAGAAGATGAGCATGACAGAACGACAAGATCTTGTAAGTGTTTTCATAAAATTTGTAGAAAAAACTAAAAACCTTAAATACTGTATGAAAGACAGCCTTTTGTTTTAAATTGGTAATGATTTTAATTTTGGCTAAGGAAATAAAAGTCAATTTTGTTTCTCTATAATAGGACGTCTGAAGTATGAGTAAAACTATAAACAGAGTGAAGTACATCTTAGCTATTAAAATGCTATCCTTAGTCCCAAAGATATAATACCAGCTTACTGTTGAGACCTGTTTTTCCCCCTATAGTGAGTGCTAATGTATGTTAGCGGCCTCTTTAATCCATCCTTAATCTTTTTGACTAGGTGCAAGTGTTTGCAAAATTTTTTAATAGAATCATAATTGCTCTGTATACTATGAATAGAGTAACTTAATTACAGGTACTAGGTCTGTGATTTTAATCTTTAAAGTATTAGGACTTCCCTGGTCACTCAGATGGTAAAGAATCTGCCTGCAATGCCAGAGACCCAAGTTCGATCCCTGGGTTGGGAAGATCCCCTGGAGAATGGAATGGTCTGTGATTTTAATCTTATTACTTATTAACTTAAAGTTAATAAATTAAGACATAATTAATAAATCATAAGTTAAGACAGTATAAACTTTGATCATATTGAAGTCTGTCAAGTCTGTGGAGTTTATGTCCAACTGTGAGTATATCCAAATCAGCCTGTCCAGTAGCCTTAAAAGGTAGTCTCCTCTAGACTTTCTTGTAGAAATTTGAGGGACATTCCTTATCCAGAAAATCTCTATTCATATTCCTCATAGTTCCTGCGACATTTCCCCTGTTGAACCAGCCTTAGTTTCCAGTATTCTAAACCAAACCTCTATGGAATGTATAAAAAATGATACAATTTCTAGCTATATCCCCCAATTTTATTTGAGAGGGGGAAATAGTTGGGCAGGAAAGCACAAAGCTTGCAGTTTCTGATTTACCTTTAAAGGTAGTTTGTAACTTGTTTTTTGTGGGGAGGGGGCCACGCGTTTAGCATTCCTTCATCTTCACGTGGCCCCAGGCGCCTCCCAGTGTTTCCCTACTGTAGCAAGATGGGTTGTCCAGCAGTCCTAGCTGTCAGGTGGTTTTTGTTCTTAATGTAGCCATCTGGTAGTTTCCTAGGCTGATCCCTAGGTTCATTCCTTATAATTCCATGTATTTTGACTTTCACAAACTTGTAGACCAATCCTGAAGTCCCTACCAATGCAGATACTGTATCTGCACCTGTTGGTTTTAGGAGTACCTGAGTTGCTTATTAGGGTTCCTGTAGTCAGTCTGGATTCAGAGCAAAACCAGTGTGTCCTGTCTAGTCAGTCAAGTTAAAATCTCACTGCATTTCTGCCATCTCCTAGAAGAGAAATTTGCCAACTATTCAGTCTTTTACAAAAAGAGAGAGACTACCTCCCTCTGTGGGGGCCTCAACATGTCCAGCAGCAGCTTTAATCGTGAGCTTCACTCCTTAAACTCCCGTATTCTTTGGGCTTAGCAGTATATCGGAGAAGGCGATGGCACCCTACTCCAGTGCTCTTGCCTGAAAAATCCCATGGACAGAGGAGCTGCAGTAGTCCATGGGGTCACGAAGAGTTGGACACAAATAAGTGACTTCACTTTCACTTTTCACTTTCATGCACTGGAGAAGGAAATGGCAACCCACCCCAGTGTTGTTGCCTGGAGAATCCCAGAGACACGGGAGCCTGGTGGGCTGCCGTCTATGGGGTTGCCCAGAGTTGGACACGACTGAAGCGACTTAGCAGCTTAGCAGCAGTATATCACGGTGTCTTCTACCTCCTCCCTCTTTTGGGAGGTTATCCTTCACATACTTGTAGGCTTTTCCATATGTGTCTCAGGGACATAAGAAAATAAGAGGGTTTTCCTAAACTCTTCTCCCTTGAATTATTAGTCCTAGGGTTATGCCATAAAACTACATACATAGTACATTTCCCTCTTGGAAAGTCATAGTTCACTGGTAAAAGTTTTGAGAAGTCCTCTGTTACGTATTTATCTTTTTCCAACTTCGTGGAGGTCCAGCAGTGTAGTAATCTGGCTCTGGGTAACCACATTTATCCTTGGAGAAACACTTTACATTGTTTGTTTTCTACCTGTAAAATGAGTAGGTTGGGCCAGGTTTATGTCTACAGTACCTTCCATCCCTTTTATAAATTCTTTGAAGATTTTGGAGACCCTGACACTTGCAAAGTTTTGTTTTTCCCTGCCTCCTCCTATAGAATTCTAGATGAGATTTCTCACATAACTATGCTTCAGGAACTAGTTTAGGGTTCCTAGTCACTCTGAGATAATGAATATATTTGTCTGTTTGTATGTGTTAAGTCACTTCAGTCGTGTCTGACTCTGTGACATTGTGGACTGTAGCCCACCAGGTTCCCCTGTACGTGGGATTGTCCAGGCAAGACTACTGAAGTAGGTTTCCGTGTCCTCCTCCAGGGGATCTTCCCGACCTAGGGATTGAACCCACAACTCTTAGCTCTCCTGCATTGGCAGACCGGTTCTTTACCACTAGCGCCACCTGGGAAGCCCTTTTATTTGTCTGTTTAGTTGTGTACTATAAATGCAAGATTTTAAAAGCTTTACCTTAAGAGATAGTCACTGTCTAGTATCAATGAGGAAGGGTATGTATTAATAAAAATATTTCAGGAAAGTATATCTTTGGTTATATTTAAAGAAAAAGTAATTTGCGCTCTATTACACAAATTAGATGTGTTTTAAAACTCAGTGTTAGCATGGCTTATTGCATGGATTTTGATGTACAGCAGATGCTGCCTGACACTTAATTACTGTTACAAAATTATTGTGTATGATACAGTGCACCAGTGAAAAGTATTGGGTGGTTTTGCTAGTAGATAAAATGCAGAATAACTTTTTGATAGCCTCTGTGAATTTTGAACCTTTTTCAGAGACCTTGTGCCTTATTCCCACTAAGAGATGCCCTGCGAAATTTAGCAACAGGAAGGGCCCTTAGACAGCATTTGATCAAGTAGCCTCATGTTGCAAATGAGAAGCTGAGGCATTGAAACATAGTCACTTTTCTACATACCTGACACTTCTTTCTTTTCCAACCCTGAAGCTTTCCTTTTCAATATAAGAAATTTAAAAGACACTTCTAAATAATACCCCTTTGTAGGTTTTACCAAAAGAATGGGGCTGTATGTATAATTGCCAGAATTAAGGGTTGAATGTTAATCTCTTAAAAGCCAAACTTGTAATTATTATACTCCTGTTTAGGTTTACTTTTGGACATCAAGCCCTTCATTACCAGCCAGTGAAGAAGGATTTCAGCCTATGCCCTCCATCACAATAAGACCACCAGATGACCAACACCTTCCTACTGCAAATACTTGCATTTCTCGACTTTACGTCCCACTCTATTCCTCTAAACAAATTCTCAAACAGAAATTGCTACTCGCCATTAAGACCAAGAATTTTGGTTTTGTGTAGAGTATAAAACGTGTGTATTGCTGTGTAATATTACTCGCTAATTTTGTAGATTTTTCCCATTTGTCTATAAGAGTTTATGGAAGTTGATGCTGTCGCATACCCTGTGGTACCTTTACCTTAAAGAGATGAATGCAAACATTCCTTGCTGAGTTTGTAGCTTAAAGGCCTGAGGAGCACTAGCAACATTTGACTATAATGGTTTGCTAGTCAACAACTTCTGGGTCTAACCCCAGCCAAAGATGACAGCAGAACAACATAATTTACACTGTGATTTACCTTTTTGCTGAGGGGAAAAATGTAAAACGTTCTGAAAACTCACTGCTGCCTTTGTGGAAAGTGTTTCAGCAAAGGTTCTTGTATAGAGGGAATAGGGAATTTCAAAATAAAAAATTAAGTATGTTCTGTGTTTCATTTTAACTTTTTTATGGTGTTTAATTTGTGGTTGGCTGCGGTTGTGTATCGTATATGGAACTTATAAAAAAGTTCTGAACATTCAGATCTTAAGAAATGAAATCACTTTACCTATAAAAACCACTTTTGTTGCGGTTTGACTGCATTGAGCTCTAGGATACTAAATGATATCACTAATATTTTGCATGTAATTTGTTCATTTGAGGGCACTTTTTTGTACATATGATGGGGGCCAATGCACAGTACTTTATCACAGTCAACTTTTTTCTTTGTATCCCTATTTCAGTGAGCAGTCAGTCAGGTATACTGCACTTCAGTTCTAACTAGACATTTGTACTAAGGCATTTCAGTTATGTAAACTCAGCCTGGGCACTTTCTGATAACTGTAAAATGTTTTATAAGATCATGATTACTGAAGATACATTTTGGAAAATTTTAAATGTTCGTGAGCAGCTTAACTACTTTTGTATCTAGCCTTTTTTAAGTATCTTGTTACATTTACTTTTTTAAATAAATTACAGAAGAAATGTCAAGTAATACTGAAGAAACAATAGTTTTTATTTATGTAGTTGTACATTTTTTAAACTAAGGGCAATACAGTATCCGACACGGTTATGTGCATAAAAATTTTGTTTTAAAAAACTGAATGTACACAAGGACTGTAAGAAACAGAAGGAAATTGGTCCACATTTTACAGTTAGCAGAGAATCCTGAATGGCACTGGCCAGGCCACGTTTTCTTTTATACAAATGGGGGAAGTAAAATGAGCCTTACTTGGCATCAGAAGTCAATCCAGTTATATTTAATAACTGAGAAGTTCTTTTTTGATGATCCATTAACTGTGTAGCCTAGGATCATTATCTCTAAATTTTTGTGGTTTTAGTAGCTTTATTCAGTGGCATAATAAGGAACACTTTTCTTCACCATGTCTTCAATAAAGTGACTTAAACCAGTCACTTTACATATTGAAAATGAGGAGAGAGTCTGGAGTCTCTCCTTCTTTGTCGTTCCTTTGTAGGACTCTTGGCCTTTGGGATGTTTTTCACATTCAAAGGCACTGTGCTTTATTATACATGTGTATATATATATATGTATATATATATATAAACAAACTTCCTTCAGAAGACTGAACCACATTATTTTCAGCCCTGCTGACACAATAAATATTAAAAACTAAAGCAACAGTGATGAAACTCATTGTACTACTTAAAACTTAATATGATGTATTAGATGTGTAAATTAACCAAAGGTTATTTTACAAAATGAGACATTGGTTTTTATGTCTAAATGCTATTTCTGAATAAATGAAATAGTAATTAGATTAAGAACTGATTTTCATCAGTGTGTCTGAAAAACTTCTGTATGCACATGATGGAATTGATAAAAAATGAGAACAAACTAGATATGATTAGGACATTGAAAACCTAATTGTGAACTTATTTTTAATAGTTATTGGAAGAATGAAAGTATTTAACATAATGCACAATGTCTTAAGTCTTCCTAAATCAAGATTTTGGTTAAAATGCTTTTAGGAATATTAAAAGAAGAGTGAGGTTTGTTTTTTTTTTTAAAGTAAAGCATAAAATGGTTCTAAATGTAAAATAAAGTCATATAAAATAAAGTTCTCTTTTGGTCTTGTTTAGTGTTTAAATCTAATGGACTTGAAAACAAATTTAGGAAGTGAAGACCAAGAATGAACTTTACTGAAGGTGTTCAAAATTTTGCTACTCCCTGCAACCACCACCCCCCAACCCCGAATTATCTGAATATCAGGATTGTTCCCTATAAATGGCTTCCTGGGGAATACTTGAGAGGGTTTTTAAGTAGTGCAATTTCACTATTTAGTACTTGCCCCTAAAGATAAATTTATCTCCTAAAGATAATATTTTTGTCTATTTAGAGGTAATCAATCAATGTTTAGGTCTAAAACTGAGATCTTCCCTTGAGGCAGATTGTCTCGTGCTTGTTAATGCAAATTCCTAAGCTTTGCTCATCCTCTCAATCACATTTCAACTTAAGAAATTGTTATTCTTAACAGCATCCCAGATGACTCTGAAACACTGTCCAGAGCACTCCTTCTGTTCATCAATATAAAGCCCCCTGTTGGTAAATTCCCCAGGCCAAACCTTTCCTTCTTATTCCTTCTTATGGAAAAGTACTTTTAAATCATCTACTCCTGGATTAGGTTCTTCCTCTTGTGCCTGGGTAAAAAGATTTACACTATTTACATTAACCTAAAGATAGGCATGAACATAGAGATTAATTCTTCCCCTAAACATCGTTTGATTAATACAGAAGTGTTTTTAAAATGTGACTTAGTCATATGAAAATACCATGAATTCAATATAAGCAAAGAATCTTAAATTACCTCATAAAATTAAAAATCACTGGATTGTTTGCAAATATGGAAGCTCTCTTTTATTGAGTACCGTGTGCTAGGCAGCTTATCAAATGCGTTTTTATGTCATTTTATTCTATGGCACTGTTACCATCCTCACAGGAAATTTGGCACAGATTAAACTAATTTGCTCAAGGTTACAGAACTGGTAAGTGCTGAAGTCAGATGTCTCCAGCCCTTGTGGAGACTGCATTCCCAAACATCAGGTACACTAGTTTTTGGAATGTATGATTATAATTAAGTGAGTTGGTCATGGTCATTAAAGGTCCTGAGCACCCAGTTCCAATATGTAGGTGTGTATATATGGAGAGGGGTTCCCTCAAACTACCAAGCAGTGTGCTGACACCATGTGAAAAGTGAAAGTTGCTCAGGCATGTCCAACTCTGCGACCCCATGGACTGACCATAGTCTCTGGAATTCTCCAGGCCAGAGTTCTCGAGTGGGTAGCCTTTCCCTTCTCCAGGGGATCCTATAATTCAACTCAGTTCTGACACTGTCTACCTAGAGATAGCATCACATTTCAAGGCAAAACCCCAGCCTCCACTACAGAAACCAATTGCAAGCTGGAGTTGTCACCTGTACTTCTGAATAGCTATAAATCGGGTTCCTATGACTACCTCCTTGGGTTTGATGAATCTGCTGAAGTGGCTCACAGAACTCAAAAAACATTGTACTTACTAGACAGCATAAAAGGATATAACTCAGGAACAGGTGGGTGGAAGATAAACACTGGGCAAAGCCTGAGCAAGGGTGTGGAACTTCCATGCCCTGTCTCTGCAACTTTGTGTGTTCACCAACCCTGAAACTGAATCCAGTCTTCCCGGGTTTTTATGGAGGCCTCGTTACACAGGCATAATTGATTAAATCACTGGCCACTGGTGATTTTTTCAACCTCCAACCCATAGGGCCTTCCTTATAGCTCAGTAAAGAATCTGCCTGCAATGCAGAAGACCTGGGTTTGATTTCTGGATTGGGAAGATCCCCTGGAGGGAGGAGGAAATGGCAGTCCACTCCAATATTCTTGCTTGGAGAATCCCATGGACAGAGGAGCCTGGTGGGCTACAATCCACGGGGTCTGCAAGAGCTGGACATGACTTAGCAACTAAACCAACAGCCAACAGCCAATCCACAGGGAGTTCAAGGGAAAGTTGCTTGGTGCCCCTGGCAACCAGAATCTATCCTAATGAGTGGTCCAAAAAGTCATTTTATTATTATTTATTATTATTTTTATTTAGGAAATTCTGAGGATTTGGGGAGCTCCGTGCCAGAAACGGATAAAAGACCAAATACATACTGCTTGTTATAAATCACAATACCATAGTCATAGAATAATGAAATAGTCTGTAACTTGTCTTATGTTTGTACATCATTTTTTTTATAAACAATACATACTAAAATTTTAAAAGAATTTAAGACATCATCAAGTTGGAGAAATGAGGGTCTATGCATCTTACTGGTACACTGTAAGCCAATAGTAGCATGAAATTACACACTTTCTGTACCAGAGGCTAAGCTGCCTTCTTTAGTCATACCACACAAATCTCTGTAAGTAGAATGGAGGCTATTCCAATTACTAGGTTTGCACAACCAATTATCCTCAAGGTTAGTGGTATAAAACAATCATTCACTATGCTCATGGAATCTGTATTAGGAATCTGTGCAGGACAGATCGTTATGGCTTCTCTCTGATGTCCAGGGTTTCAAGTGGAAGGAAGATTTGATGGCTGCTAGCTGGAATCCTCTAATGGTTTGTTCATTCACACATCAAGAAGTTGATAGTACCTATTGATTGGGTGCCTCAGTTCCTTCCTATGGCTTCTCTATGTCATCTTGCTTTGTAGGCTAGTTTTTGGATTCCTGTAAAATGGTACCTAAGTTCTAAGGCAAACTTTCCAAAAGGTAGAAAAAAACAGGCAAAAGCTGTTCATATTGTTCTTTATGTACTAGACTTAAAAGCCATGTATTCTCTTTGTTAAAAGTCAGTCATTCCAATGGAACATAATTAAAACTCCAGAAATAAACCCATGCATATACAGTCAACTAATATCTGACAAGGGAGGAAAGAATACTGAAGGGAGAAAAAGTCTCTTCAATAAATGGTGCTGGGAAGATTGGATATTCACATGTGAAAGAATGAAACTAGAATATTACACCACTCACAAAAATTAACTCAAAATGGGTTAATAAATACTTAAATGTGAGATCTGAAACCATCAAACTCCTAGAAAAAATCATAGGAAAAAAGCTCCTTGATATGGATCTTGGCAATGATTTTTCAGATATGACACCTAAAGCACAAGCAAATAAAAAAAAAGTGGGACTACATCAAACTAAAAAGTTTCTGCATAGCCAAAGAAGTGATCAACAAAATGAAAAGATAACCCATAGAATGTGAAAATATCTGCAAGCCATATATCTAATAAAGGGTTATTACCCAAAGTAAGTAAACTCAAATAGCAGCAAAAAAGCCAACAGACCAATTTTTAGTTGGGCAAAGGACCTGAATAAACAATTTTCCAAAGAAGATATAGAAGTGGCCAAAGGTACATGAAAAGATGCTCAACATCACTAATCCTTCAGGAAATGCAAGGCAAAGCCACAGAGATATCAACTCACACCTGTTAAAATAGCATCAAAAAGCTCAGTCATGTTCAAATATTTGCAACTCCATGTAGTGTAACCTGTCAGGCTCTTCTGTCCATGGGATTCTCCAGGCAAGAATACTGGTGTGGGTAGCCATTCCCTTCTCCAGGGGATCTTTCCAACCCAGGGACCAAACCTGGGTCTCCTGAATTGCAAGCAGCTTCTTTACTGTCTGAGCCACCAGGGAAGCCCACCAAAAAAGACAGGAGATAACAAATGTTGGCAAGGATGTGGAGAAAAGAGAACCCTTGTGTGCTGTTGGTGAGATTGTGAATTGATACAACTACTATGGAAAACAGTATGGAGATTCCTCAAAAACTTAAAAACAGATCTACCATATGATCCAGCAATTCTTCTGAAACCAAGCAGGACCCTGCAGGGCCTTCTAACGGACAGAACTCCTGTGACCCTTGACTCTTGTTGGTAGAAAAACTTTAGTCTCCTAGGCCTTCCCTGCATTTCAAAGAGCAGATTTAATAAGAGAAGCAAGAAAATGCAGAAACAAAGGAAAGCAGGCAAATAAGACAAAATAATAATTTGGCTATTAAACAAAGTTGAGGACCTTTAATTGTTCTCAAAGGCTGTAGTTAATATCCTGAGCCATGTGTTAAGTTGCTTCATTAGTGTCTGACTCTTTGCGACCCCATGGACTGTAACCTGCCAGGCTGCTTTTTCCATGAGATCCTCCAGGTAAGAATGGGTTGCCATGCCCTGCTCCAGAGGATCTTCCCTAACCCAGGGATCGAAAGCATGTCTCTTATTTCTTCTGCACTGGCAGGCAGGCTCTTTACCACTAGTGCACCTGGGAAGCCCCAAACCCTGTAGTTATTCTGCAGACATTAAAATCCCAACCAGGTGGAGGAAGTTAACTGCATGCTGATCAACAGCACTAGACCCCAGGCTGGCTGGATCCAGAAAACTGACAACTGAAAATACCACCAGGCCTACTAGCTTCTGCGTCCCTCCAAAAGAGCAAGGGTATGTTGGCTCTACTGTGGAGACCCTCATGCCCATCCTCAACTCTGGCCTTTGTAATTATTCCACCAGCTGGGAAGGCGGATGCAACAAAGACAAGATATATGAGTATGAATGATTAACTTGAATGATCCTTCCACTTCCTTCCCTTTCTGAATCCCATCTTACATAGGTTAGCTACTCCATCTCGTTCCCCTTAATGTATGTTTCCAATTAATTTAACCATGTGATTCAAGCGACTCAGTTGAGCCTTTCTGTTCTATGACCTCTAGGATAGTCTGATAAGCAGTGTACTTGAAAGCTACCATTGTAATTTTCTGCCCCAGTAGGTTCTTTACATGTAATATATTAGTAAATCCATGCAACAGTCTTATGCAGAAGGAACTGAGGATACTGTCTCAGAGATGCTAAGTAACTTGTCCAAGGCAGCACAGCTAATAAATAAGGGAGCTAGAATTCATGCCCAGATGACAGGGCTCTAGAATCCACATTCTTTTTCACTAGACTCATTTACTTTTGCATGTTCAATACACATAAAATGCTTGATAAACAGGAGACATATTGTCTGATGACTTAAATGGTAGAATCTTTGCTTAGTTTATTTTCCACATGCCTGTGATAAAATTTCTAGCTTCTTTAAGACTCAGTTTCCTCACAGAACTTATTTAACTATTATTTAAAGTTAACCTGTGGGAATTTTTTTACTCAGCATGTGGCCCCTAGTAGTTGTCTAAGTAAGAATGGATATTGCTCATCCCCCACTCTAGGGCAGGATTGAGAATAAACCATCATTTTCAAAGCTCAGTTATCTACCCTGTCTGAACCACATTTCCCTCAGCTAATCACGAAGCAGGTGCCTGTTGTCAAGGCCTGACAAGGGTTACCTCAACATTTCAGCTTCAAACGACTTAAGCAAATCTCTTTCGCCTCAGTGCTGGTTTTTGACCCCACTATTTTTTCTCTCTGTGGGCAGTTACCTGTAGACAGTTCCCCTGAGAAACAGGCCCATGGGCACCCCAGCATCTGTCCCTGTGTCCGCTCCTCGACTCTGCGCCTGGAAAAGAGCGTTTTGCGGGGATCCCGGGCGCCTTCTACTTCGGGCTGGGTAACCTCAGTCTTTCACCCGAAGCCCGAGCTCCTGGTGGGCCGGCCGAGGGAGGGGGCGTCGCTGTGCAGGGCGCAGCGGTGTCCCGGGACCCTGCGGCCCGGCTCACAGCGCGCGCGGCGCCTCGCAAGTGTCACTACAGGCTGTTTGGTGATCCAGGTCCACCAGGGCCTCCGTTATTCTCTCCCTCCTCCGCACGCCCCGCGCCTCGTCCTGCACACTTCCCCCGACCTCTGCTTCTCGGGAGATTCAGAGAAAAGCTCTCCTCTCTCGCGGTGTCACGGGGACGTCCCCTTTTCCCACCCAGAGCGTGGCTTCCCTCTGCCACCGCTCCACACTCGAAGAGCTCGCTCTCTCCTCTTTAGCTTCTCCAGTGTGCGGTCCGACCGCCATCCCGCAGCCTCTCAGGACAGGCCGAATTCAGTTCAGTTCAGTCGGTCAATCGTGTCCGACTTTTTGCGACCCCATGGACTGCAGCACGCCAGGCTTCCCTGTCCTTCATCAACTCCCGGAGCTTGGTCAATCTCACGTCTATCGAGTCGGTGATGCCATCCAACCCTCTCATCCTCTGTGGTCCCCATCTTCTCCTGCCTTCAATCTTTCCCAGCATCAGGAACTTTTCCAATGAGTCAGTTCTTCAAATCAGGTAGGGAAAGTATTGGAGTTTCAGTATCAGCATAAGTCCTTTCAATGAATATTCAGGACTGATTTCCTTTAGGATGAACTGGTTTGATCTCCTTGCAGTCCAAGGAACTCTCAAGTCTCCTCCAACACCACAGTTCAAAAGCATCAATTCTTTAGCTCTCAGCTTTCTTTATAGCCCAACTCTCACATCCGTATATGACTACTGGAAAAACCATAGCTTTGACTAGACAGGCAGAGTAATGTCTCTGCTTTTTAATATGCTGTCATAACTTTTCTTCCAAGGAGCAAGTGCCTTTTAATTTAGGCCGAGTTAGCTCGACATACACCGTGTTCCTAACGCACTGCGAAGACTAGCTGGACAGTTTCGATAGTAAGAGGTCCGGGGACCTCCCGCACTGAGAGGCTAGAAGACGGCGACGCGGGAGGGGCCAAAGGCAGCGGACCGGGAGGGGAGGCGGGGCCGGCTGGAGAGGCGGGACCTAGCGGAGGAGGCGGGGCCCGAGGTGCAGTGGGCGGGGTTTGGCAGGCTCAAGGAGCGACCTTAACTGAGAAGGCGGAAGGCGGTGCCCGCGCAGTGGCGCTGGGCCAAGTTTGACGAGACTCTGTTACTCCTGCTGCGGCGGGAGGTGGGGTCGGCGCGGAGGAGTGGGGCCGGCAGTCGGAGTGGGCGCGTCCCAGTGTGAGTGGGGAGGCGGGGCCAGGCCCGAGTCGGGCCAGGTCCTGAATGGGCAGGCGAGAAAGCGGGGATCGGCGTGCGCCGAGGAGCGGGGCGGGACCGGCCGGAGTAGGAGCGGTCCCTGCGCCAGGGGGCGGGGCCTACTCAGAGCACCCGCCGGCCACCTGGTCCTGTCCCAGTTGGAGTGGCCCGAGGCGCTCGGTTCCCTCTGCTCCGGTAGCTCTGGCGGAGTCTGCGCGATGGGAGACCCGGAAAGGCCGGAAGCGGCCAGGCCCCAGCCAGAGGAGGTAAACAGCGCTGTCGCTTCCTCTCCCGCCCCGCGGTCACGCCGGGCCTCTGGTTGCGGGCTGCGGCGGGGACCTGCAAGGTGCAGGATCTCTGTAGTAGATTTTACTCGTTGCCTCCTGAGACCCAGGGTAGGCCTGGCCTCGAGCGCTCGCTGCAGCCTGGTTTCGTCTTTTCGAGCGCTCTGAAGGCCATCCCCTCGGAGGGGTGAGGAGGGAGCCGGGTTTCTGCTCCACTGCTCTGTTCCGGGGCGACCCGAGGGCAGTGCTCTGAGACTTCACATCCGGGCAAGGCGCGCCCTCTTCCATCCTCCCCTGTTCTGGAGCCCTGGCAGGGGAGGTTGAGGCCAGAGCCAAGGACTAGTGGCTCTACTGGAGAAATGCATTCCATCTCTGGGATGGTTAATAGGACTTGGAAGGAAGCGTGTAGAAACTAGCACAAGTGGATGGGGTTAGCTGATCAGTAGAAAGGCTTCGGGAAATCCTCCTAATAATGGCAACGATCAGGTTAGGAGACCAGTTTTACTCAGACCCCGCTAAACGAGCTGTGAATCTTTGGGGGGGTACCACTTTCTTAATTTCTGCAGTGGAAATGATACTTCCTTCATAAAGAATTAAGTGCCTTATGCAAAGTGCCACGGAAGTTGTGGGTGCTTAATAAAACCTACCTTAACCGTGTTCATCTTCTTGGCTTCTATATTAGTGAAAGTGTTAGTCGCTCAGTCGTGTCTGCCTCTTTGCGACCCTATGGACTGTCTGTAGCCCACCAAGCTCCTCTGTCCATGGGATTCTCCAGACAAGAACACTGGAGTGGGTAGCCATTCCCTTCTCCAAGGGATCTTCCTGACCCAGGGATGGAACCTGAGTCTCCTACATTGCAGGCAGATTCTTTACCGTCAGAGCCTCTAGGGAAGCCCTTCTATATTAGTAGAGGTACGTTACAGCAGTCGGCACACTGGGATTCATGAGTCTATAGAGCTGTAGGGTAGTTAAAATTGTTGTGCTATAATTTTCTTAGCCTGTTATGTTGTAAACACTTCTAAACCTATTGCTGTGTGTGGTATCTTTGATTATTTTTAATAGAGTTTCAGCTCACAGAGATTCAGCTCTCAGATTCACAGAGATTCTTACATTTCTTCAGAAAGTTGTAGATTCCAGATTTGGGATTTTACTTTATTTTGACTCTGTAAACATTTAGTAACTAGCAAATTGTAAATAGACCTCAAACTTTCTCTTCCTCTTTTGAAACAAACATTGTCCTACTCTAATGGGACAATTCAGATATTTTTGTTTGTGGTGGTAGCTCCAACAGTTCAGACTTAAGACCTGGAAGTTAATTTTTGTTACCCCTATCTTGGTACAGACCCACAAAGACAGAGGCAGAACTTTAGATCTAGAGTGAAGTTCAGTGAGCACCTGTTTCACAGTTTTTAACTTGAGATGCAAGGATGCCTTAAGTACTTTATTTCTATAGATATATTGTTGCAGCTTGGGCCACCTGCATCAGAATCACCTGGAAAATGTTGTGAGAAATGTAAATATCTGGGTCTACGCCCCAGATATAGTGAATCAAAGTCTCTTGGGATGGGTTTGGGACTGCATTTTTAACAAGCACTTCAGATGATCCTGGTACACAGTTTTGTTTTGGGTATGCCAAGCAGCATGTGAAACTACTCCTACCAGGGGTCAAACATGTGTCCCCTGCAGTGGAAGCACAGTCTTAACCACTGGGTCATGGGACACATATTTTAAGAACACTGTCTTGAAGAATTTATAGATGAGCTTGAAGGGGGTTTATGAATCTCCTGAAGTGTGTAGGTTTTATATGTGCAGCTGTGAATTTCTAGAGAAAGGGGGTCCAAAATTTTGATAGTTTCCCCAAATTAACTATCATTAATCTAACTGATAGTCCCTGTTTTCAAAATGATATGCCCAGGACCATACAACTCAAGTTTAAAACCAAGTTCTCACTCCTGGACCAGTAGTACACCTGTTTTGTCAGATTTGGTGGGAATAGGAAAATGAAAATGAAAACACCTACGAATAGTGTATAACTCTGACAGCATCCAAACATTCTACTTCACCCAAGGAGAAAGAGAGAGTTGAAGGCCAGCAAATGAAAGTAGTGTAATTGGAGGTGGATGGGAGGAAGGGGCTGTGTAGAATGCCAGTCTAGATCAGTGCAGGGTGAATGCTAGCTGGGGAGTCTTAACCCAGATGGCTGCCCTCGCATGTCCTGGCACTTCTTGGGACCAGGTGTCCAGAATCAGGAAGCACCATTCTGAAAAAGACAGTGGAAAGTTACCAAGGAATGCTTATGAGAAACTGTTTCACGTTTTCCTCACTTGAGCATTTGCAAACAGCAGTTACAACAAATTAGTTGTCTACTTTCAGTCTTACCAGCTGTCCAATCCTGTTTACCACTGCCAAATTAATCCATCAGTAAACCTATGCCTGCATGCCACTTCCCTCAAATAAATACTCCCCAAAGGGTCTTAATTCCTGCACCAAACTGCCCAGCTCTTTGCCCTGGCAAAGCAGCTTTTTCATGTTAACCACTACATCTTAATTCAGGCTGTCATTTCCACCTCTGAAATGGACACTATCATTGCTACCAAAACCTAGGATTTTCTCTTTTCTAATTCAGCCTACACATGGATATTCAATTTCTCTTTCTCATGGTACCCGTGTTCATATTAATTCCTACTCAGAAACTTTCCATGACTCTCCATAGGATTGATTTTAAACTGTGCACCACAATGAATGCCAGCACCTGGGGCTGGGGGCAAGTGGGAAGAGTTGAAGTCTGAGCCTCCTAGCTCCCCCAGATGTTTGAAAATCTTTGACCCAGGAAATTCCTAATGCCTTAGTCCCATTGATACCCATAAAGTGGATACTTTAGGGAATTCCTCTTCATCTCATCTTGATCCTTTGCTTTAGCCGAGTCAGGTCGCCTCTGCCTTTGCTTTATGGCCGTTTCTGTCGCTTTTAATCCCAGCTGCCTCTTCCACCTGCTCCGTCTCTGTCAGGAGAAATACCTGCAATCCCTGGTCTGTGCTCTCAGCTGTGCTGCTGCTTTGTATCTTCTCCCTGAATAATCGCATCCATCCTCTTGGCAACTACTAATAGGATCTTCACGCCCTGAGAGAGGAGTGGAGAGCGTGCTCTACCTACCATAGTGTTATATTTTCAGCTTCCTTCTTGATGTCTTGAAACTGAGCCCCTTATCTTCTTTATTGATCAAATTGATTTTTAAAAGCTTTCGTGTTTGTTAACTTCTTACTGTTGTTAATGACTTGGGTTGGTGGGGGTGTTTATTCAGATGAAATTCTTGTTAAGCATGTAATGTGAGAAGCAAGAGTTTTTGTCTGATTTATTCAGTTATTCTCCGGTGCTGAGCACTTTCTGACATTAGAGAGACCACACGGTTCTTCAGAGCACACTTGGAAAAATTGTGAAGTGTTTTCTGCCTTCTTCTGGTTTTATTTTCTTCCATTGTCCCCCACATTTAGAAAGTTTTCCAGTTCTTAAAAATGGCCCATGCCATCATGACTTTTCTCATATTGTTCTTTACTCCTAAGATATGAGTTCTTAGCCCACATCCACAGAGGGTACCCTGGAGAGCCTAGAATTTGGGGATATATGATCCTCTTGACAGTATTTTAAAATGTGTGTGGATTTTTATCATCAGGAAAATAAGCAGTATTATCATCTCTAGCCCAGTTCTAAGGTCTGTGTTTGTTAAAGCCCCTCTCTTCACAAGGCAGGATCTTTCCCAATAGCCTCCTAATTCGGCTTCTTAACAATCCACATATTACCATGATGGAACAGGACGAATATATGTATTCAAATGTGACTTTCATTTGAACATCATTTAAAGATAGTTGTCGTCAGCAGTTTTTGCAGATCCAGATGTTGATCAATTATCAGCATTTTCAAACTCCATTCAGAGCAAGGGTGCTTGGTGTCAAAGGGTTGCTGCTTATGATGTCATTCCCAATTGTCAGTATGGTGCACACAGCAAACAGTGAAAGTAAAGAAGTCTCGCTCTGCGTATAGACCTGTACCCCCGGGACAAAACACATAACAAAAAGAGAAATGCAAAACCATCTCAAAATGCTGCGTAGTGGTGATGAAAGCAAGTGCAGTCTACAAGAGCTCAAGGAAGAACAATGTGGGCCAAGATAAGTTTGAAATATTCATTGACTGCAGATCCCAACCTTTGAAATTGGGATTTGAATAGCTCACTTTTTAACCCTTTCCAGCAATTTTCTAATTACTTCATGAATTATAGAAGACCACCTTTCTAAGGCCAGAAACATCCCAAGAGTTAATAGTAACACAATAACAATTTAAAAAGTTTGTAACACTTGAGAATATGCAAAGTACTTTTATTTATATTAGCTCCTCTGATCCTTATAACATTCCTTTTAAACAAGTAGGACAAATGTTAGTCTTTAATTTACAGGTGATGATGATCAGATTAAATGACTTGCCTGAAAGCATGAATAATAATATTAAGTGCTTACTGTAAGTGAACACAGTTTTGTACTATAATATACACTGTGGAGTGAAATATGGTCATTTGGTTTACTTCATGATCTGATGTAGAGGTAGCAGTGTCCAAAATGCTGATTTTTAATCTCATCTTTACTGTCTTATCATTCACCTGGGAAACACATCCTCCTCAACAACATACTTCATGATCTCATTATACATGGTGACTTTAATCTGGTGAAGGGGAAGGCGAATGCATTCTGAGAACGTTTTACTCTATTTTGAGTTTTATGCTATTTGTACCAGTTAAAAACCACTGCTTTAAGCCTTATCAGTTTGGCTGGTTTTCACCAGCTTCAAATCACTTTGGTTCTTTCAACTCTATTTCTAATGAACTCATTTTTATTTTTACTTTTTCCTAAAGTCATATTTGATGATGTCCTCCTGTCAGTCCACTAGTTACATCAGCTGTTGTTATTGTTCAGTTGCTCAGTTGTGTCCAACTCTTTGCGACCCCATGGACTGCAGCATGCCAGGCTTCTGTGTCCTTCACCATCTCCAGGAGTTTGCTCAAACCCATGTCCATTGAGTCGATGATGCCATCCAACCATCTCGTCCTCTGTCACCCCCTTCTCTTCCTTCCCTCTATCTTTGCCAGCATCAGAGTCTTCTCCAATAAGTCGGCTCTTCGCATCAGGTGGCCAAATATTGGCAGTTCAGCATCAGTCCTTCCAATGAATATTCAGGGTTGATTTCCTTTAAGATTGACTGCTTTAGTTACATCAGTACCATTTGTTTAGCAGGAAACGGTACAATTGGTCCTTGAATAACAGGGGGGTTGGGGCACTGACTTTTGGCAGTTGAAAATCCTGATATAACTTTTCGGTTGGCATTCTGTATCCACTGTTCTGCATCTACTGATTCAATCAACTGCAGATGGAATAGTATTGTTATTATTATTAAAAAAATCCACAGATAAGTGGACCTATGTGTTTCAAACCTGTGTTGCACAAGGGTTAATTGTAGTGTATACTCTTTTTAGGGTATGGCTCAGTGGTAAAGAATCCACCTGCCAGTGCAGAAAATGCAGGAGACACAGGTTCAATCCCTGGGTGGGGAAGATCCCCTGGAGGAAGAAATGGCAACCCACTCCAGTATTCTTGCCTGGAAAATCCCATGGATGGAGGAGGCTGGTGGGCAGCAGTCCATGGGGTCACAAAGAGATGGACACCACTGAGTGAGCATGCATGCACTCTTTTTAACTTTAGTTTATCTCACTGTTTTGAATTCAGGTTTTTAAATGGTTAAGAATCTGCCTGCAGTGCAGGAGACCTGAGCTCGATCCCTGGGTCAGGAAGACCCCCTGGAGAAGGGAACGACTACCCACTCCAGTATTCTTGCCTGGAGAATTCCATGGACAGAGGAGCCTGCCGGGATACATACAGAACATGGGGTTGCAAAGAGTCGGACACAACTGAAGGACTAACACTTTCACGTCACACTGGCCCTAATCTAGCTGCCATCCATACATACAGAGATGTAGTTTAAGGCAAGGCTTTGAATTCCGACCTATCTCAGTTCTAATCTTATGTCTGCCAGTTACCAGTTGTGGAATCCTGGATATGTTATTTACCTACTTCAAGATTTAGTTTTCTCATCTGTAAAATCAGAATACTATAACTATTTGACTAACTTGTTGTACAGATGAAGCAGAGTAAATGTATATAAAACATCTGTGTGGTGTCAGTTCAAAAGCAGCCTCAGTGCCAGACCTAGGGGACGTGCTCTTATGTGTCCTCCTGTTATGGAGCCTGGAACTGCAGTGTCTCAGAATCTTACAGCTTTTTTGAGATTGCAAAGTCCTCAGTTCAGTTCAGTCACTCAGTCGTGTCTGACTCTTTGCGACCCCATGGACTGCACCACTCCAGGCCTCCCTGTTCATCACCAACTCCCAGAGTTTACCCAAGCTCATGTCCATTGAGTCAGTGATGCCATCCAACCATCTCATCCTCTGTCGTCCCCTTCTCCTCCTGCCCTCAATCTTTCCCAGCATCAGGGTCTTTTCAAATGAATCATCTCTTCACATCAGGTGGCCAAAGTATTGGAGTTTTAGCCTCAACATCAGTCCTTCCAATGAACACTCAGGACTGATCTCCTTTAGGATGGACTGGTTGGATCTCCTTGCAGTCCAAGGGACTCTCAAGAGTCTTCTCCAACACCACAGTTCAAAAGCATCAATTTTTCGGTGCTCAGCTTTCTTTGTAGTTCAACTCTCACATCCATATGGAAAAACCATGGTCTTGAAAAGACAGACCTTTGTTGGCAAAGTAATGTCTCTGCTTTTTAACATGTTGTCTAGGTTGGTCATAACTTTCCTTCCAAGGAGTAAGCGTCTTTTAATTTCATGGCTGCAATCACCATCTGCAGTGACTTTGGAGCCCTAAAAAGTAAAGTCAGCCACTGTTTCCCCATCTATTTGTCATGAAGTGATGGGACCAGATGCCGTGATCTTAGTTTTATGAACGTTGAGCTTTAAGCCAACATTTTCACTCTCCTCTTTCACTTTCATCAAGTGGCTCTCTAGTTCTTCTTCACTTCCTGCCGTAAGGGGGGTGTCATCAGCATATCTGAGGTTATTGATACTTCTGGTAATCTTGATTCCAGAAGTTGAGTACAAGTTATAGTTTTGAGCAAAGTCCTCAATGGTGGCACAAATAAACAAAAAACTTGACCACTTCCGTTTTAGAAATTTACTTAAATATTTGTGGAATGAATATTGAATAAATGCCAAACTGTATGCTAAGCTTTAAGGATTCCACAAGTATAAATCTGTTTTTTACTGTTAAGAAGTAGAGTCTAGAGGAAACGGTAGACAGATAATTAAATTGCAGTGAGCTATATGCTATCTTAGGCATATAATCAAGGCCTTTGGTGTGCTGAGGGGAGGGGTTTGTGAGGGTACTCAGAGGAGGCTTGATTTGAATAGTTTTAAATTATTTCACTGATATATTGTGGTCTTATGTTAAATTTTTTAAAATCTAAAGGTATCCAATAATCAGAGCACAGGATAAACAGAGATTAACAGTCTATTCACTTACTTGTGCACGGGTGTTAAGTTGCTTCAGTTGTGTCTGACTGCGACCCTATGGACTGTAGCCCATAGGGTCCTCTGTCCATGGGATTCTCCAGGCAAGAATACTGGAGTGCGTGGCCATGCCCTCCTCCAGGGGATCTTCCTGACCCAGGGGCTGAACCTGCCTCCTGCAGCTCCTGCATTGCAGGTGGATTTTTTACTGCTGAGCCACCGGGGAAACTAATGTTTACTTGACACAGTACTCTCGAAATACCACAATATGTAAAAAACTGGTCTCCATTCTTGCTGACTATTAATATATATACATATATGTATGTATGTATGTATATGGCATTTTTCCCCTTTTAGAGTGCCATCCTCTTTCCAAGCAGTATGCATTTAGGTATGTGTTTCTTTATCCCACAAAGCTTTGAGACAGTCCCAGTGAGACCATATGCCATACAGAAATGTTAACATGTAAACAGCAAAAACCAATTGGTACATGGGAAGGTTCAGACAAAGACTGCTAAGTTGTTGGTAAAGAGTTTTCAGATGAGTATGATAATATTTCAGTTAAGGTTAGACAAGAAAACTTTAAAATTAAAAAGCAGCTTATAATAGTAGCCTGTTCATGCCAGCCAGAGAAGGCAATGGCAACCTCCTCCAGAGTACTCTTGCCTGGAAAATCCCATGGACGGAGGAGCCTGGGAGGCTGCAGTCCATGGGGTGGCAAACAGTTGAACACGACTGAGCGACTTCACTTTCACTTTTCAGTTTCATGCATTGGAGAAGGAAATGGCAACCCACTCCAGTGTTCTTGCCTGGAGAATCCCAGGGACGGTGGAGCCTGGTGGGCTGCCGTCTCTGGGCTTGCACAGGGCTGGACACGACTGAAGCGACTCAGCAGCAGCAGCATTCATGCCAGCATTCTGTCTCGGTGAGAGGCACTGAAGGGACATTTTGTCCACAACTTTAGAAATTTGCCCCCCGTGACATTTATGGCTCTAGTTTTTTATACTTATCCTCAGAGTAACAATAACGGCAATAATATTTTGAGTGATTATTATGCACCAGGCTCTGTTTAAAGCCTTTTTATCATCAAAATTAATCTCTAAGGCAAGTGTTATTTTACTGATGAGGAAACTGAGACTCAGAGAAGTTAAGGAACTTCCTAGAGCCACTCACTTAAGCAAACACCATTGACCAGCTACCAGGTCACAGTAAGGATTCGAGCTGGGGAGACTGGCTCCCAAACTGTGCTGTCTCCCTAACTCTCCCCGACGTGTGTTAGATGTGAATAAAGGGGAATCTCTACATAAAACGGGTGTTTGTACTTTATTTTTCAAAGAGGTTATCTTCAGATCCCAATGAAAATGGAGCAGAGTCAGATGAAGAGCCGCTCCTAAGAAAGAGTTCTCGTCGATTTGTCATCTTCCCAATCCAGTACCCTGACATTTGGAAAATGTATAAGCAGGCACAGGCATCCTTCTGGACAGCAGAAGAGGTAAGTAGCATCGCCGTCATCAGCAAACATGTTCTCTAGGGTAGTGTTCACATTTTCTATTACAGGATATTAACATTTTTGAACGTACATTGTAAAGTACCCTGGATAAGATCAGTTGTATATGATTATGTTTGAAATCCTGAGACTGAATACAGCGTTCTCCAATGTTTTGTGTTTAGACTTCTACCTACAAACATGTTTTCTTCTGCAAAAATGTCATCTCAGTCTGCCAGATTTTTACCTCTAATATGTTTTCGAACATTGTCCTTTTTTTTTTTTGGCATTTTTAATTCTTGGTTGAGCTGAATCTTTGTGGCTGCATGCGAGCTTTCTCTAGTTGAGGTGAGCGGGGGCTACTCTTTGCTGCGGCGCGCATGCTGCTCGTTGTGGCGGCTTCTCTTGTTGCAGAGTGCAAGCTCTAGGTGCCTGGGCATCAGGAGTTACAGCACGTGGGCTTAGTAGCTGTGCTGCCCTGGCTTAGCTGCCCCGCACCATGTGGGCTCTTCCCAGACCTGGGATCGGACCCTTGTCCCCTGCACTGGCAGGCAGCTTCTCATGCACTCCACCACCAGGCAAGTCCCATTTTCCATTTTTGAACAGACTTTTGGTTTGCTGTGATCAAATAAGACTAGTTTTTACTTCCAGTCCATCGAATAAGCAAATAAATCAATAAATTTGCAGCTATAGCTGATGGTGCTGAAAGAGCTGCCACACAAGGAATTTGCCCAGGCAACGTACTCAACTTCTGAACTGCTGGCCGGAATTCACCATGCTCCTCCCTGTCTGGCTCTGCCCTCAGCCACATCAAACCTGGCATAACTGCCTGAGCAGACAGGACAGCTGTGGAATGTTTTCTCTTAGTGTGGCAATTTCCCCTAGGAAATGAATTGAACACAGCAAATTAGAAAATGCTCTCTGGTTTGGTAAGGACAGTTGGTCATGCAAGCAGTTGCTCCATAGTCTGCAAATAATCATTGTCTTCATATTTGAATGTGATGGATGATACCTGTATATCACTCTGTTCTCTGGGTGTGCATATTTTCCTGTATACTGCATATAGATATAACTATTTGTGTAGATATATTTGGATCTATCCATCTATTGGTATCTATGGATCTGTTTATTTACCTTTTTTTGTTGTTGAGAAATTGATTCTTTATATACACTGTTAAGAGTGCAGGTGCTGGAGCCAGCTGAGATACAAATCCTGGGTCTACCACGTACTAGCTGTCCACAGGGGAAGTTGCTCTGGGAAGCCGCTCTGTATCCTCGTCAGTAAACTGGGCTAATAGTACCTAGTTCATTGGGTGGTTGTGTGGATTCATTAGCTGTGTAGAATGTTAGTGGGCATGTAGTGAGAACCAAGTAAATGCAAGCTACTAGTTTATACAGAATGGAGGAGATTGATACTAGATATCAGAAGGCACCAATTTTTGAAGCTTCTGTTACACTAATTTTATCCACCCACCCATTTTTGTTACTTTATATTTGTTAACATTATTAACATCTTTGTTATATTGTAGTTAGCATGTAGAGCAAAAAAACCCCCAAACAAAAAACCCAGTATTTTCATATCGAGCCATAGTGGTAGGCACACCTGATGGTCCCTAACTGTGATTTTTAGAAAGCTTTTTGTTAAATGTCATTAAGAGAACAATAGGTTACACAGGTGGCTTTTTCATTCATCATGTTAAAAAGGTACTTGTGATACTTGTGGAATTACATTTCATCAAGAAATTTCTTGGATCTTTTAAGAAGTGTGCTATGTGTTGACTATGACTTAAAAATACTACTTTTGAAAAATTAAAATATACAGGTTGGTACATATTTTATGCTTCCCAGGTGGCTCAGTGGTAAAGAATCCAACTGTCAATGCAGAAAATGTGGATTTGATTCCTGGGTTAGGAAGATCCCTTGGAGGAGAAAATGACAACCCACTCCAGTATTCTTGCCTGGAAAATCCCACGGACAGAGGAGTCTGGTGGGCTACAGTCCACAGGGTTGCAAAGAGGCAGACATGACTGAGCGACCTAGCACACAGGCATGCGTGTATATTTTTTATAGACAGCTGATAGGAAGATTCAAATACATAATTAATTGGGAAGTCAAACACATTTTTAGTTCCATATATTATTCATTTAAACAAATTATGTAAGTTACAGTTTAATTATCTTTAGATTTCATTGTTTTACCAGTGATTTACCTTTTTTCTTAAATATGACTGATCGCTCAAGACTTGATTCAGAAGACAAAGTTCTGTTTTTTGTTTTTTTTTTTCCTTAAAGCTATTTAGGCAGTTCTGTCGGAGAAGGCAATGGCACCCCATTCCAGTACTCTTGCCTGGAAAATCCCATGGATGGAGGAGCCTGGTAGTCTGCAGTCCATGGGGTCACTAAGAGTCAGACACAACTGAGCAACTTCACTTTCACTTTTCAGTTTCATGCATTGGAGAAGGAAATGGCAACCCACTCCAGTGTTCTTGCCTGGAGAATCCCAGGGACGGGGGAGCCTGACAGGCTGCCGTCTATGGGGTCGCACAGAGTCGGACACAACTGAAGCGACTTAGCAGCAGCAGCAGGCATTTCTGTTACCAATAGTTTGCAATCAATCTTCAGATTGTGAAATTGAGAATTTATTCAAGTGAATAAAGCTGGGCAAAAAAATTTACCTTTTAGGAATGGAAAATAATGTAGATAAGTTTAATATTTAAGAGTAAGCATATTGTAATATTAAAATATAGTGTCAGGAGTATAATACACAAAAACCAGGAAGATGTCAGCTTAACCTGAGTGAACTCTTAACATTATAGAATAGGACCTGACTTTTAGCTTGCATATTTTAAAAGATGCATGCAAATATTTCCTCTCTGCTCCATTGTATCCCCAACATTCAGCACAGTGCGTGTCATGTAGTTGGTGTTCAGTAAACATTTAAAACATAAAGTAATGGGAAAAGGATTTTGGAAAAGAACACAAATGATTGAAGAGATGAAACTTTAGTCTTTTTTGGAATAGTCAAAGAGATTAGGGCTTTTTAGAATAAATAAATAAAGAGCAAAAGACAATTCAGTTCAGTTCAGTCGCTCAGTCGTGTCAGACTCTGCGACCCCATGAACCACAGCACGCCAGGCCTCCCTGTCCATCACCAACTCCCGGAGTCCATCCAAACTCATGTCCATTGAATCGGTGATGCCATCCAACCATCTCATCCTCTGTCGTCCGCTTCTCCTCCTGCCCCCAATCCCTCCCAGCATCAGAGTCTTTTCCAATGAATGAGCTCTTCGCATTAGGTAGCCAAAGTACTGGAGTTTCAGCTTCAACATCAGTCCTTCCAAAGAACACCCAGCACTGATCTCCTTTAGGATGGACTGGTTGGATCTCCTTGCAGTCCAAGGGACTCTCAAGAGTCTTCTCCAACACCACAGTTCAAAAGCATCAATTCTTCTGCGCTCAGCTTTCTTTATAGTTCAACTCTCACATCCATACATGACCACCGGAAAAACCATAGCCTTGACTAGATGGACCTCTGTTGACAAAACACATTTCAAATGTTTGTGAGATTATTATGAAACATTTGTAAGAGATCTTCCAGAGACAAAATCTACAAGGTACATTTAGAGACAATTTTAAAATTGTAGATTCTACCAAGCTCTAGAGTACTTTACTGTTAATTCCAAGGACTAGTTCCAATAAACATTTTCCAAAATATTTCTATTCCCAGAGAAAGCTGTACCTATAAATTGTTTTAAAACCCAGATTATTACCTGTCTGACATTACCTCTGGGTATAAAAGTAGATTAACTAGCAGTAAAGTAGCAAGTACAACTGCTTAACAGGTGTCTAATTATCTAACACGTTGGTAAATATTGTATAAAATGTTAAAGCCCTGGTTGCTGAAAATCATTAGTATATTCACCTCAGTTCCTTCTTGACCAGTTTCTAGCCTCTCTTTCCATTTTGCCCCTTCCTTCATTTCTTCTAGATTGCAGTTTTTCTCCCAACTTTATTGCTATAATTGACATATAACATTGTATAGTTATAAAGTATACAACATATTGCTTTAATACACTTATGTATTGCAAAATGATTACCACCATAGTGTTAGTTAACACCTGCATCCCATCACATAGTTGCCATTTCTTTTATGTGGTTAGAATAGATTAGGTTAATGTTTTGAAAGGACATCCTGGCCAGCTTCTCAATTAGCTAAAAGATAGAATTCTTCATAATGTTTTGATTTTGTTGTGTTCCTTTGTAACTGTGTTAGTTTGAGCTGATGTGATATAATAATATCATAAAGTAGATGGCTTGCAAACAGCAGAAATTTATTTCTTACAGTTCTGGAGGCTGGAGATTCTAAGATCAAGGTGCCTACAGTTTTGATATCTGATGAGGGCTTGCTGCCTGGTTCATGTCTTCTTACTATGTCCACACATGGCAGAAGGGGCAAAGGAGTACTCTGAGGTCTCTTATATCAGGGCACTAATCCCATTCATAAGGGTGATCTAATCACTTCCCAGGGTTTCCTGGTGGTTTAGCAGTAAAGAATCTGTTTGCCAATGCAGGAGATGTGGGTTCAATCCCTGGGTCAGGAAGATCCCCTGGAGAACAAAATGGCAACCCACTCCAATATTCTTGCCTGGAAAATACCATGAACAGAGGAGCTTGGTGGGCTACAGTCCATGGGGTCACAAAGAATTGGACATGACTTAGTGACTACACAGCAACAACAAATCACTTCCAAAAGGCTCCACCTCCAGATATCATCACATTGAGGATTAAGTTTCAGTATGGATTTTGAGTGGGCACAAATAGTTGATAGCAAGAGTAATAACTTTTTTCATTTTTCACATTTTGCTGCAAAGATGTCCCACTTAACGTTGGGACAGAAGTCAGTTTTCTATACTTTGAGAAGAATTTAAGTTAAATTTTTTGAAAATCTTTTTATTTCAGGTTGATTTATCAAAGGATCTTCCTCACTGGAACAAGCTTAAGTCGGAAGAGAAGTATTTTATCTCTCACATCTTAGCCTTTTTTGCAGCCAGTGATGGAATTGTGAATGAAAATTTGGTGAGATTTTGGTTTCTACTTTTGTTCTCATTCAGCAGTTAAATGACAGTGATGGCAGTAAGATAATCAGACTGAACCTGAAAAATGTCTAAGAAATTTATCAAATGAAGCTTAACTCTTGAAAAATTTTTTCTGATGAAGTGTCAAAGGCAAGTGTTCATTTGTATTTGACCCCACCCCCCACAAATATCATGAAACCAAGCATATTGTACCAATAACGACTGCTTACAAGGCATAAGCATGAGTTTGTGTTTAGTCTTAGATAGTAATCCCAATAAAGAATCTGCACCTTAATAACCTTTCCAGAGCTCTTTAATAGAACACTGGGTCTGGCTCCCACTGTATTATGATTGGTTATAAGGCATGCTTTCTTACTAAAAAGAATGGGAAGATGCAAACTTTCGTTATCAACTGGTAGGGGCTTCAGTAGATCTACTTAAGGTCAATTCTACAAAGCAAAATAATTGTTTTTGGTAGATGTTCTAAAATTTATTTGGCTTTATAGGTAGTATTTCCAACTTACAGGTCAATTTATTTAATTGCTTAAGAATACAGTATGCAACTAATTGTGGTGGGTTAATGGATTAAACAGTACCACTTAGAATAATTCATAAGGTCTTTCTGACCTGTTTGTGGCATCACAGGTGATTCTTATGTGATAATTCTAATGTTCAGGTTCTGATATACAGTGTTTAATGAGAGCCCGTAGAATCGGATATATTTGTTTCCCTTGTTTTTTTAGGTGGAGCGCTTTAGTCAGGAAGTACAGGTTCCAGAGGCTCGCTGTTTCTATGGCTTTCAAATTCTCATCGAGAATGTGCACTCAGAGATGTACAGTTTGCTAATAGACACTTACATCAGAGATCCCAAGAAAAGGTATTACTGCTGAGATTTTATTTACAAAGCTCTATCTATCACTTGGTTATGTTGATGTTAGGAAACTAAATATAGGGAAAGATTATTCAAATATGGAAGTTTAGGAATACACTATTTTCTATTACTCAGTAATGTGTTGGGTTAAAAAAAACTTGCATAGGACCAATAAATCTTTGGAAATTATAACTTAAAAAACTGTTCATCAGCACATTTTGTTTAGAAATTAAATATTCTAATTTAGTCAGTTTTGTGTCAGACCAGATTCAAACCACTAATTTGAGTTTTATTTTGACTTCTATAGTTTATGGACTTGCCAAAATACAGAGAAACTCCAGATACTATGCATACCATAAATTGCACAGAATCAAATATAGTATGATTAAAAACAAGTGAATTGGGAATTTCCTGGTGGTCCAGTGGTTAAGACTTGGAACTTTCATTGCCGTTTCAGGGCTCAGGTTTTGATCCCTGGTTGGGGAACTAAGATCCTACAAGTCTTGTGGTGCAGCCAAAAATGAAAACAAACAAAAAACCCAAGTGAATAACTTTGCCATTAATTCTTCTGTTTTTACAGAGAATTTTTATTTAATGCAATTGAAACAATGCCATATGTTAAGAAGAAAGCAGATTGGGCCTTGCGATGGATCGCAGATAGAAAATCTACTTTCGGTATGTAACTTTAATTTATATTTGATCAAATTTGCTTAGGTTATACAATACTATTTTACATGGTGTAATGTCACTATTCCTAAGAATTAGTTGGAAGCTGGTGAAAAAATAATCTAAATCTGTTATATATTCTGTTTATTAAATTAAAAGTTGAAAGATTAAAAGGTCAGTGCATAATTTCAGGTAAAGATGAATATCTGGGACAATCCAGACAGATAGGGTGGAGAGAGAGGTGGGAAGGACACATGTATACCTGTGGCCAATTCATGTGGATGTATGGCAAAAACCATCACAATATTGTAAAGTAATTATTCTCTAATTAAAATAAATTAATTAAAAAAAGAAGAATCAAAGAATCAGTCACATAGACTCGGACAAGAATATTAGAGCAAGACTATATGCTTTGAGTAATGTTTATTTTTTTCCCTAAAATAAAGCAAGTCAGAGTCCTAATATTTTTCAGAAACAAATATATAGATTAGTGCACTCAATTAAGGCAAGAACAGTTTGCAGTAACAGGCTTATTTTTCAAATAAGTTAAATGCAGACACCTTGTGGGATGAATTGAGATCCAATAACATTTTTTTAAGGAAAGAATTAACATTGTCTCATATACAGTAGTTGCTCAATAAACATTTATTACATTTAACTAAAATATTCAGGTATTTAATATAAGTAGCCCTAAGTACCTTTCTTATTCTTATCTATTTCACAATTGATTGTCTTTACTTTCTGGTTTTATTCATTATGTGCAGAAGGAGATCTCAAAATTTTCAGTTTGTACTCCTTTGCACTCTTAAAAATTATTGAGGGCTCCAAAGTGATTTTATTTATATGGTTGTATCTATGGCAGAGAAGGCAATGGCACCTCACTCCAGTACTCTTGCCTGGAAAATCCCATGGACGGAGGAACATAGTAGCCTGCAGACATGTACATATTAGAAATTAAAACCAAGAAACTTTCAAAATATTTACTAATTAACAGATATTAAATTAACAGTAACAATCCATTATATTTTAAAATAAATAATGTATATTTATGCAAAGAAACACTGTATTTAAAAAAAATTCAGAATAACCTAGTTTTTTATTTTTGCAAATCTTTTTAATGTCTGCTTTATAGGAGGATGGCTGGATTATATCTGCTTCTGCATTCAATTTGTTGCAGACTGTTGTTTTGGTTGAAGTATATGAAGAAAATCTAGCCTTATTCAGATATGTAGTTACAAAAGGGAGGAGTATTTTACCAGGTTTTTCAGATTGTTGTGATATGTGTCATGTAGCCTCTGGAAAAACATCACTCTATATTAATGAGAGAATGATGGTAATAATGATAAGTAATGCCTTAGTATCACTGTGAAAATTGTTTTCACCTCATAGACCTCCTGGTCTGTGGATCTCCAGGGATTCCTGGCTAACACATTGAGAACCAGTGATTCAGTGTAAGATGTGGACAAGTAACTAGTATATCAGGGAAGAAACACATATGTGGCATTGCCTTGAGTTCATTTTGATAATGAGAAAAGCAGTGGTTTTCAATGTGCATAAAAATCATCTGGAGAATTTTGGAAAAATTCTGCAGATTCCTGGTTCTCACCAGAGAGTGATCTGCATTTTATACCCAGCTAATTATCTCACGTGAAGAGCTGACTTATTGGAAAAGACTCTGATGCTGGGAGGGATTAGGGGTAGGAGAAGTGGACAACAGAGGATGAGATGGCTGAGTGGCATCACCGACTTGATGGACATGAGTTTGAGTAAGCTCTGGGAGTTGGTGATGGACAGGGAGGCCTGGTGTGCTGCAATCCATGGGGTTGCAAAGAGTCGGACACAACTGAGCAACTGAACTGAACTGAATTATTTCAAAATTGATTGAGAGGCACATGGTGAGAAACTGGCTTTAGAGAAAAACAAAGGGAAACATAAGTGTTCAATATGCAGTGAAGAGATCAGTGTGTCTAGGAAATGATGGAAAATTATGGTGTGCCTCGCAGGAAGCATGTTTTCATGACACTACCAGAGAAGTAACCTAGAAAGAGAGAAAATACAGGAGGGCAGCAGTCATCCTATGGCAATCTGCTTAGTTTTTTAAAAAGTGTCATATACCGCTTACTTTAAAAATATCTTTAAAGAACTTTAAAACATTAAATATACAGATTAAACTTTAATATATGTAATGAAATTACGTTCAAACAACAAAAAAGTATAAGTTCTACAGTCTTAATGCATTGCATCATAGAGGTTAGCTGTATATTAAAAATACATGCTTCCGTATCTCTAAGACAAATCATGATGCCTTTGCAATTCATCATAGCTTTTATAAGAAGCATTTTGAAAGTCTCTTTGTGGTTCACATCTATTGAAAATTTGTAAAAAAAAAAAAAAGGAAAAGAAAAGAAGGCTATTCTTTTTGGAGAGGATTATAGGATGATAAGGGGTGAAGTGAAGTGAAGTCTCTCAGTCATGTCTGACTCTTTGCGTCGGACACGACTGAGCGACTTCACTTCACTTCACTACTTATCATCCTATAATCCTCTCCAAAAAGAATAGCCTTCTGTAATTATTTCTGTTTTGATTTTCATTCTGTAGCATTCATGTGTGGAGAAGGCAGTGGTAACCCACTCCAGTACTCTTGCCTGGAAAATCCCATGGATAGAGGAGCCTGGTAGGCTGGAGACCATGGGATCTCTAGGAATTGGACACGACTGAGCAGCTTCGCTTTGAGTTTTCACTTTCATGCATTGGAGAAGGCAATGGCCACCCACTCCAGTGTTCTTGCTTGGAGAATCCCAGGGACAGGGAAGCCTGGTGGGCTGCCATCTATGGGGTCTCACAGAATCGGACACGACTAAAGTGGCTTAGCAGCAGCAGCAGCATTCATGTGAATGCATAGCATAGTTAAAATGACAATGTTCCTCTTAGTCACACATGTATAAAATTATAGTCTTGTTCCCTTACAAATAAATGTTCACGTGATATCACATTTATGTTGATTAAAAATGTCTCCATTTTAACTATCCATTCTTATTAACAGTAAGATGAAAATACAGTAATCTATGTAAATAAATGATAAAGCTCCATGCTAAAACAAGCAGCTCACTAGTCTGAAGAGCTATTTTTGTTTTCAAAGGGGTCAACCGAGCATAGTATGCAAACATACACGTATATACATACTGCATTCAAAAACATCTACCTGCACCCATACCCATAGGCATGTGTGGCACAGATAAATCACTTTTTTTTTTTTTTGAGTGTGGAAGGCTTTCCAGATTTCAAGACCTGCAGGAGTCCAGTGTTGAACAAAGCACCTGAAGTAGAGGTGCTTTTCTGCTCTAGTAGGTTGAAGTAGCAAATTTCTTCCATCGAAGACTTGGCTGTCTTGTTGATTTTATTTTTGGCAAAACAGTTATGATATGGTTGTTAAAAATATATATAAGTAAAAACATATATTATCCATAGGTAAGCTTGAACATGTCTGCAGTATATATTAATATTTCAGAAAGTGAAGCTACTTTTTTCTCCCCTAGGGGAAAGGGTGGTGGCCTTTGCTGCTGTAGAAGGAATTTTCTTCTCGGGATCTTTTGCTGCTATATTCTGGCTAAAGAAAAGAGGACTCATGCCTGGACTCACTTTTTCCAATGAGCTCATCAGCAGAGATGAAGTAAGGAGTAAAGTCTTCTTCTAGTTCTATTTGTATTCCTAGCTGGTGTTCATTTAGTTTTCTTTCCCTTGAAAATGCTTATGGTGACACAGATATCCTGGTAATTGAAATAAGAAATCATTTCTTCCTTGGGTTTTAAGTCTGTGTTTTCCTCCTAGCTCTCTTAGTGTTTCTTCTCAACCTCTGTGCATCTTTATGCATCAAAGTACTCCTGAGTTCCCACCTTAGCCTCTTTCCTTCCCTCTACATGGCCTCCTGGTTGATCTTATTTATTCCCATGGAATCATCTGCCACTTAGGTGCTTGTAAAAACTACAACTTTATCTTTAGCCCAGTTATTCTTTCCTGAGCTCAAAACCCATATATTCACGTGCATGTTTAGATATTTTCTCCTGGAAGGCTCCACAGATATCTCAAGCCTAGTATTTCAGGAAATCAAACTCATCATTTTCTCCCAAATTATGTTCTTCCTGTTTTCTCTATGTCATTGAGCAAAGCTATCTTCTATCCAATCATCCAAATTTGAAATCTGGGAGTCATTTTAGATTGCTTCTTTATTTTTTTAGCCACATTGAGTCAGTAACTAAATCTTGTCTCTCTGTCTGCAACACTCTTTCCATCTTTACTACACCTCCTTTTTTCCAGCTCTTGATTACCTTCTCACAAGTTGCCACTTAAAACTTTCCTGACCCAATTAAGGAAAACTGACCACTCTTTCTTTTGCATATACCTTTGAAACCTGAACTTGTCCCTATTTTAGGTTCCATAATGTATATTGTACTTGTCTCTCTAAGCTCAAGTGCAGAAACCTTTTCATTGATCTTCTTTTCTCAGGGTTTAGACGGTTACAGCCATTCTGCTCACATTGATTGACTTATCCTGGCTTCTTAGCTTATTTCCATATTGACCTTGTCAAGTTATTTAATTTCTCTGAGCCTCAGTTTCTTCAACTATACATCTTAACAGGGTTTTGTTAAAATGCAATGAAATAGTATATATGAAAGTACTTTTCAAGTGCCGCAAAATGCTTTGTGTAATTACATTTTGTTGTTTCATGTCTTTAAATTTCTAGTTATTTTCACTAATGTCATGTATGATTATTACAGAGAATTAAAATAATAAAATCATTCAGTCTCAAAACGCCTTTCATATTGTATTGATATTTCCTTCTAGACTATTTTCTGCATTTCTACGTTTCAGTTCAGTTCAGTCGCTCAGTCTTGTCCGACTCCTTGCGACCCCATGAATTGCAGCACACCAGGCCTCCCTGTCCATCACCAACTCCCGGAGTTCACCCAGACTCATGTGCATCAAGTCGGTGATACCATCCAGCCATCTCATCCTCTGTCGTCCCCTTCTCCTCCTGCCCCCAATCCCTTGGCTGAGTGCCGAAGAATTTATGCTTTCGAACTGCGGTGCTGGAGAAGACTCTTGAGAGTTCCTTGAACAGCAAGATCAAGCCAGTCCATCCTAAAGGAAATCAATCCTGAATACTCTTTGAAAGGACTGATGCTGAAGCTGAAGCTCTAATACTTGGGCCAACTGATGCAAAGAGCTAACTCAATGGAAAAGACCCTGATGCTGGGAAAGATTGAAATTAGAAGGAGAAGAGGGCGACAGAGGCTGAGATGGCTGGATGGTATCACCAATGCAATGGACGTGCACTTGGGCAAACTCCAGGAGATGGTGAGGGACAGGAAGGCCTGGCCTGCTGCAGTCTGTGGGATTGCAAAGAGTCAGACATGACTAGGTGACTGAACAATAACATTTTAAAGGCCATCATACTTACTTGTCGATTTCTTTCCAGAAATACAATAACAATTTGTAGCACCACCTAACAATATATGAATATGTCTTTTCTACCACAATTGGGAAGTTCTTCCAATTCTCCTTAAGTAATCCTTCCTTCTCCATTGACTTCTGATATCTTCTTTATTATATATTAAGGATTCAAGTATACTAAAACCTGTTTCAAGGCTTTTCCTTTAACCTGTGTGACAAATTTCATGCTGTAACAAACTATTTTCATCATTATAGTCTTTTATGTTTTAAAAATTAGTAGGCTAAATCTCAAAACTTTTAAAGTATTCCTGAAAGATTCTGCTCATTTAGTCTTGTAGATTAATGTTTTAACTTAAAAACAGTCCCACTGGGATTTTGATTGGAGTCGCTTTAAACCTCAAAATTAATTTTATTCTCTTATTGATTTAACAATTACAAGTGCCTTCCTTTTTCATACTCATCTCTGTAATTGGTAGCTAGCTATTGGTTCTAATCGATATTTACATTATCACCTATCTGCAGTATATCTGAAATTCTGCCTTTGGTCATTTGAAATATCCTCTTGAGTCGAGTGGGAGGGGTATGTTTTACTAGTAAAATTTCTAAAATTAGTTATTTAAAGAGGCTTTTTCTTGTTTTTTTTTTTTAATGATTTCTTCTGGGAATGACAATTTAACTAGGAAAATAATCCTTGGAATACAGCCTTTGATTTGAGCCTCATCTTTCAATTGTCTTTGGTTTTTTGTTGAGTCTTTTAGAAAAGGGTAAACAGCTGTGTTGTTTAATCCTCTAAAGTGCATATTCCTTCCTTCCTCTCCTCCCTTGTTGGCTTACAAAATTATTTCTTTTTCTGTGTAGTTTAGAAATGTTAATTGACTCTGCCTTGTTGTCAGTATCTAATTGTTAATTTTGTTTAGAACTCCATCATCCTTCTATGTCTCTGACCACCTTCTCTTTTTTGTTTTGACTTTTTGAAAAATTTTTCAGTTGTTTTCAGCTTTATACCATCTGTTCTGTGTTTTGAAATTCCAGTTATTGTAGGCTGAGTCTCCTTGCACTGTTTTCCAATTATTTAAGATTCTATAACATTTCATGTATTTGCACAACAATTCTATTCTCAAGGTATTTCACAAATTTGTTTACTTCTGTCTTTGAGTTTTATGCAGTGTCATTTCTGCTTTACACAGCTTCAGATGGTATCCTTAATTCTTCAGTTTCCGTTTTCCTCGCACTGAATTTATTTTTATCTTGAACCATTCTTGTTTAATATAACTGTTGTGTTTTTGAAATCTGAGTTTTTCAATCTGTCTTAATTTTTAAAAAGTTAAAAATAAATTAATTTAATTCTTGGTTTTTCTTACTTTGGTTTCCTTTCCAAAATGCTTTTGGTTGCAGATTTGTTGGTTTTGTTGTTGTTCGTTAATTCTTCTTTCATGTTAATTAACTGAGATTCGCTGGCCTTGAAAATTTTTCATCATAGGTTATTATGATTGGCATTTTAATGAGATTTGGGGAAAAGAAGATCCTGGCCCTGTTAATCCTTCTTCCATCTTCCAGAAGTTCAGTGTTGCATTCCTAGCTTATATAAAGCCTAATATATCACTGTGTGAAAATAACTGATAAAACGTTCTTTGACAGTGGTATTTTTCTTCTGTTTTAGGGGCTTCACTGTGACTTTGCTTGCCTGATGTTTCAATACTTGGTAAATAAGCCTTCAGAAGAAAGGGTTAGAGAGATCATTGTTAATGCCGTTGAAATTGAGCAGGTAAGCAGGGATGCTTATATAAGTAGCACATCTCTCTTTGATGTTTGACTGCTTTAGATTGACTCATGAAATTGCCATTTTGTAGGTCAAAATAGATATCAGAAATATTCTATGGTCAACCTGGCAGTACCAATAGATGATGTATTACAATTATTATGTCAAGTTAAAATTTGGCTTATAAGCCAGTCTTTATTATATATTAAGATTTTATGTATACTAAAATTTGTTTCAGGACTATTTTAAAATTTCAGTTATATATCAAATTTCATGCCATACCCAACTATTCTAATTATCTTAGCTTTAGATTTCTAGATTTTTAGCTACTAGAGGGCAGTGATGGTTTCTTGTTTTGAATTCCTTTTTTTTTTTTTTTAACTTTTTATTTTAAATTGGAGCATAGCTGCTTAACAATGTTGTGGTAGCTCCGGGTATACAGCAAAGTGACTCAGCTATACATGTACATGTATCCATTCTCCCCTATTACTCCCCTCTCATCCAGGCTGCACATAACACTGAACAGAGTTTCCTTTCCTATACAGTAGGTCCTTGTTGGTTGTATTCTTAAAAAACTAGCAAGATATCTAGCTTTAAGCATGCATCCTATGTTCATAGAATGAAGAAATAAATGAATTAGTGAATAGTAAAATGTGATTTATGGGCATGTAAAGATCTCTAAATAGAAAGACACAGATGCTTCACTTAGAATGTATTTTTATCATTTGAAAGAGCTAGTTGAAAAATAAGTAAGTTTTTACACTTAAAAAAGAGTTTTCATATTTGAAGAGAGAAAAGTCATTAAATGGATTTTGGTATTTTTAAAAAATTTATCTGTTTATTTATTTATTGGTTTGGCTGCATTGGGTCTTAGGTGCAGCATGTGCACGAGAGCTCAGTAGCTCTAAGGCACATGGGATCTTACTTCCCCGACCAGGGATCAGACTTGCAACCCCTGAATTGCAAGGCAGATTCTTAACCACTGGACCACCAGGGAAATCCCAGATTTTGGTATCTTGTATCACTTTTAGAACTAAATCCAAATGGTTAATATGTTTATTTTTCCTCTATTAACACTTCACCACTGTCATTAAGAATCTGCCTACAATGCAGGAGACCTGGATTCAGTTCCTGGGTTGGGAAGATCCCTGGGAGAAGGGAATGGCAATCCACTGCAGTGTTCTTGCCTGGAGGATTCCATGGACAGAAGAGCCTGGCAGGCTATAGTCTGTGGGGGTTGCAAAGAGTTGGACACAACTGAGCGACTTTCACTTCGCTGTCATTCAATACAATGGAGTTCAGTTTGTCTCTCAATGCTCAGATCCATTTCTAATACTTTCTCATTTTCTCTGTTAATTGTTTTTTCTTTCCCAGCTCCCTTTTAAGTCATGTTCACCACAGCAATCATCTTAGGTGAATCTTTTTCTAGATATTTCACAACAAAATATCTCCTTTCTTTCTATTGAGAAAGCATATAAATTTGGGTCCTACAAGTACTACTTTAAAAATACCAGTAATGTAGTAGTTAGTTTCAGTTTACTTTGGCTACTTGAGAATGTGAAATAGTGTGAATAGCAGCACCCCAAACCTTTTAAGCAAATGGGCATTGTTGGCCATGTTGCAAGAATTAATGCTAGTGTGCTTTCCTCAAACAAGATCAGTGATTTAGAAGATTGAGAAAGCTAAAACCCTCTTTTTCTTTGGAAAATATATATTATTTATTGCTCTTTCTTTGTACTTTATTCTGTTTTTATTTATGTCTCAGGAGTTCTTAACAGAAGCCTTGCCAGTTGGCCTCATTGGAATGAATTGCGTTCTGATGAAACAGTATATTGAGTTTGTAGCTGACAGATTGCTTACAGAACTTGGATTCTCAAAGGTAAGGTGTTTCAAACATATTACTACTAGCTAAAATGTTATAGTCAGGTAAGGACTCTAAAATACGTACTATATTTCACTGAAAGCGTTTGTAACACACTAGTCTATTTTTTTTTAACATTAAACTTTTTAATTTGTATTGGAGTATAGCCAATTAACAATATTGTGATAGTTTCAGGTGAACAGCAAAGGGACTCAGCCGTACATATACATGTATCCATTCTTCCCCAAACTATATTATTTTGTAAATTGTCCATGAAAGGCTTGTTTTACCTGAACCAGTTGATTTTGCAAAATCCTTAAATGAAACTTAAAATGAAATTCATTAACAGAAGTAGGAGGCTGATAAATCATAGAACTAATAAGCTCAATAAATTATTTTATAATAGTTGTAGGTATCTATTTACTAGGACCATCTTTAAGTAATTGGATTTAACATGCCAATATGTGTTTACCCTGAGGTAAATCCCCATGTGTCTCTGTTGTAATTTGAGGCTTAATACTTTTAAGTAGGAAATCATTATTAGGAGGACATTAGCTGTCGTAATTTGACCCTTTGAAGTCAGTTGTCTTTAAGTTATTTCTGTCATTTTGTTTATCAGAGATAATGTACCTGAATTTTCATGGGTGTCTTTCACATGAGGTGGAGACTGCAGCCACACTACCTGGGTTTGAATCCCGATTCCACCACTTGCTAGCAATGTGACCTTAGGCGAATCGCTTAACCACTGTCTCAGTTTCCTATCTGTAAAATGAAGATAATAGCAGTGATCCTTACCACAGATTATTGGAGAAGGAAATGGCAGCTCTCTCCAGTGTTCTTGCCTGGAGAATCCCATGGACAGAGGAGCCAGGTGGGCTGCCGTCCACGGGGTCACAGAGAATCGGACACGACAGAGCGCACACGCGCCGCAAACGCCTGCTGATGAGCCGGCACACCTAGAGCGCTTAGAATAGTGTCACACATGCAGGAAATGAGCACCCGGTGGCCACGTGGTATTCACCATAAGTGTGACACTCATCACGGTTTCCTGTGTATCAATATTATACTGTTAATTAGAAATGTTAGGTTCTGATTTCTCATGGGAATAGAAGTTTAAGTTATTGAGAAGCCTTATAAAATCCATGATGCTTGTGGGTAATCATTAACTCTCTTGATAATGCACTTATTTTCTGATAACTACAAAGATATTGTGATGAGAATCAGATGGGACAAAGGTTTTTGGTAACTATATATTGTAAAATATCACCATTTATATTTTTTTAGGTGCAAGATCCTCTCTTTTGCTGATCATTAATGAGATAAAGATATGACCTCTGAAATTTATAAATTGTGTGTTAAAAGAAATTGTTTCTCTTTCTAAGTTACATGTTTATCATAATAAAATTAATTTGCTTCCTTAAAGCCTTAAAATGAACTCACTATCTTTTAACCCACCACCATATGTTTACACCCACACATCCTCCTTCTACTTATTGGAAAATTACAGACCTGTGGGTCTAGTTTTCCTTGGAAAGTTTGCTAATTGTAGGTATACAAAACATGCCTCCTAAGAAAATCTGGACACAGTACAAAACCTCAGTCTCTACAGGCCTTCAAACTATCTCAGTAAATTCCAAAAAGCAGAAATTATACTGACTCTTAGATTTTAATGCAATAAAATTAGAAATGAATAATAAAGGATTACCAGAAAGTTCCATCTACTTAGAAGTCAAAACTGTGTCCTTTAAAATGAGATTAAAAATGAAAATATAAACTAAATGACAATAAGATTACTGTATATCACAATTTGTAGATGCAACCAAACGGATCCCCAGAGGAAAATTTGTATCCTTCAAGGCATATATTAAGAAAGCGAGACAATTTTAAATGCATGAGCTAAAAAACTTTGAACTCAAGGAGCTAGAAAAGAAATTATTTTTATAATGATAATTTTTGGGCTTTCCTGGTGGCTCAGACAGTAAAGAATATGCCTGTAATGTGGGAGACCTGGGTTCAGTCCCTGGGTTGGGAAGATCCCCTGGCGAAGGGAAGGGCAACCCACTCCAGTATTCTGGCCTGAGAATTCCATGGACAGAGGAGCCTGGCGGGCTACAGTCCATGGGGTCGCAAAGAGCTGCACACGACTGAGGGACCAACACACTTTGGTAAAATTAGAGGTTATTTAAATTAGCAAATGGTTGTCGCTTATACAGAATTCCAAACAGAAGCCACATTAATGCTGTTTTCAACTTAGTTTTGGGTTAGTCAATAAATATTCAAGTACTTCTGTGTGTCAAAACCAAGCTACTTGATTGAGGCTGGCCTTAGCTGTTTTGCTCATGCGGTGGGTGATTTGGAAGATGCTCAGTTTTAAAATCTAGTGACCCTATGACCACTGTCCAATGCACTTTCCACTGTATCCTGCCATGAGTGAAAGCTCACATTTTTACTGCCTTTTAACACTGTTTCTGACACAGTTTCACAGAGTTCCACTACATCAACCACACCCAGCAGGTCTGCTTTTTTTGGGAAAAAAATACACATAGCTTTATTAAGATATAAATGACAGAACATGCAATATGCCTATTAATAATGTACAATTCAATGGTTTTTGGTATATTTGCAGAGTTGTACAACTGTCACAACAATCTATTTGAGAACATTTTTATCCCTCCACAAAAAAATTCTATTCCCAGTTAGCAATCAGTCACTTACCTTTGTTCCATCCCCCCGTAGCCCTGCTGTTGCTGCTTAGTTGCTTCAGTTGTGTGTGACTCTGTGTGACCCTATGGACTGCAGCCTGTGTGGCTACTCTGTCCACGGGATTCTTTAGGCAAGAGTGCTAGAGTGGGTTGCTATGCCCTCCTTCAGGGGATCTTCCCAACCCGGGGATCGAACCCCAGACTCCTGCCTTGCAGGCAGACTCTTTACCCTTGAGCCACCAGGGAAGCCCCCACCATAGCCTAGGCATTACTAATCTAGTTTTTGTCTCTTCAGATCTGCCTGTTCTGTAATTCCCACTTCATATAAATGGAATCATACAATATATAGTGCATACTGTATACTGGTACATGGTATATACAAAGTCAATATAATGTTTTAAAGTTCCATTCACGTTAGCATGTATCAGTACTTTTTTTCCTTGTTATGGCCAAATAATATTGCATTGTATAATTATACCTAATTTTGTTTATCCACTTATTGGTTGATGGTGGCATTTGGGTGGCATTTTTTGGCTATTATGAATAATGCTGCTATTAACATTCTTGTGTAAGTTTTTGTGGGAAAATGTTTTCACTTATCTTGGATACAAAACTAGAAAACAAACTGTTGAGTCATATAGTGACTCTATCTTTAATCGTTAGAGGAACTACCAGACTGCATTATTTTATATTAACACCAGCAGTATATGAGGGTTCCAGTTCCTCCACATCCTCACTAACACTTACTGTCTTTTTTTTCCTTCTGGTTTTGTTGAGATATAATTGACATATAGTGTTGTTTAAGTTCAAGGTACACAGCATAATGGTGTGACTTCCATACATCAGGAAGTGATAACCACAATAAGTTGTCTTTTTTACTACACACCTACAGCCATCCTGTGTGTTTAGTCGCTAAGTCATGTCCAGCTCTTTGCGACCCATGGATCATAGCCTGCCAGGCTCCTCTGTCCATGAGATTTCCTAGGCAAGAATACTGAAGTGGGTTGCCATTTCCTTCTCCAGGGGATTTTCCCAGGGGATTCTCCAGGGATTGAACCCAGGTCTCCTGCATTGCAGGCAGATTTCTTTACCATATGAGCCTTCAGGGAAGTGTCAGCAGCCATCCTAGTGTGAAGTGGTGTGAAATGGTATCTTATTGTGGCCTTGATTTGCATCTCCCTAACGGATAATGATTTTGAGCATCTTTTCATATACTTATTGACCTTCGGTAGGTATTCTTTAGAGAAGCATTTATCCATTCAGATCCTTTGTCCATTCTAATTGGGTTATTTGAATATGTTCTTTTCTCTGGTATTCATAATTACTCTCTGAATATTCCAAATTTAAAGAATTCTCTTTTATTGTTCCTCACGAATCATCAATATGTCTCAGTTTCCGTCAAGCTGTATCTCCAAGCCTGCTTCTTGAATTCAGAAGCAGTGAAAAAGCTTCCTGTCAACTTGCGTTCCATTTTCTGTTTGGGGTTACAATAGACAGCATTTAGTCTGTCTTCCCTGATCATGGTTCCTTAGCAGCAATCTGAAGATTACACGTCTCCTGTGAACTGAGAAACATTTAGGTCCACAGAACATTGTTAATAACGTAATATTCTGTAGTATCACGTAGATGTGACAGCCTAGTGGTGGTGGTTCGGTTGCTAAGTCGTCCAACTCTTTGGACCCCATGGACTGCCGCATGCCAGGTTTCCTTGTCCCTCATTATCTCTTGAAGTTTGCTTAAACTCATGTCCATTGATTCAGTCATGCCATTCAACCACCTCATTCTCTGTCGCCCCCTTCTCCTCCCACCCTCAATCTTTTCCAGCTTCAGGGTCTTTTCTAATGAGTTGGCTCTTCACATAGTAATAATACCTGTGGAAAATGCCTATAATATCTTTGGTGTTTTAGAGTTCTCCAGCTGTGAAAACATTTTAGTTTGGTATTAAATCTTCTATTTCGTGAAATAATCTTTTTTTTTTCCTTTCAATTTGTGAGAACACCAGAGTTGCTAGTATAGTTCCTTTAAGAGGCTAGTAGGCGATCTTAGTCATAGGACCCTAGGGAATATGTGATCTCCAGGTGATGATACATGGTGTTGGGAGACCCAAGTTATCTGTTGCTCTTCTTATGTGATGCAATTTGCTTCTTCAGAATGTCTAACAATATTTCTTTTCTTTTCAGGTTTTTCAAGCAGAAAATCCCTTTGATTTTATGGAAAACATTTCCTTAGAGGGGAAAACAAATTTCTTTGAGAAACGAGTTTCAGAGTATCAGCGTTTTGCAGTTATGGCAGAAACTACAGATAATGTCTTCACCTTAGACGCAGATTTTTAAAACCCTCCCCATATCGAAACTAATCATTGGTAAATAGCAGCCTATTTTTCTCTTCTTAAAAATGAAACACCAACCCAAAATATCTCCTTTAGGGCTTAGGAGTTTGCTCAAAAGGAAATCTGAAACCAAATATCAATCAAGTTGATTTTATAGAAATATCCTTTAATTTACTGTTTATCAGTCAGAGTATGACCTCCAAATGATTTTGTTTCATCCCTAAAATATAAGATGGCATTCTGTAGTTGTTAAGAGCATGGGGTGAGGGATCAGATAGAATTTGAGATTCTGTCCTACTTTGTGTGACCCTTGGAAAGTCAGTTAATCTGTCTAAACCTCAGATGACTGTAAACCCTAAAGTGAATGTGATAGCAGGTCCTAAATTCATAGTGTGTGTGAGGATCTCAATCCCACGACATGGGTTCTCAGCCAATACTGCTGTTGCGGCCTCCTCCTCTCTCTCTCCCCCTTCTCCCTCTCCTCTTATTATTATTATTAATAGTGTTAATTGCAGTGATGTGATAAAATTCTCCGTCTCCTCAAAGTAACTGTGATTCTAGGTCCTAAGATCTAGAATTAGATCTTTGTGTTTTTAATGTTTTAGAAGAATGTAAATATTTCCTCAAAAAGATTGTACTTGTCATTAACATGAGAATAACTTCTTTGACTTTCTCAGCGTTATAGTTAAGGAAATTTGGTTCTTAGCTGCTTTGGGCAGAATACTTAAGAGTGGAATCCTTGAAGTTTTCATGATAGTTGACCTTGTAAGCAAAATGATTCTGCTCTGTTAGAAATTAAAAGGATCATTTTAGCCAGATGTAGCCCTGAAATGTTTAAAACCAGGGTGAATTAGCTAGAATGGTATTTCCCAAAGAGTATTATAAGAGCTGTCAGCCTGTCTAGGTCTTTTGTGGGGAGAACAAAAAAGATTCTGTGGTCAAATGAGTTTGGGAAATGTTGTATGCTCCATTCCTCTTTGGAATGTGAAGTTGGTACATCAAACACTGAGAAATTCTGCAGTACATCAACGTATACCACACTGCATATTCCAGACATACTTAACAAAGACCTGTTTTCCACCTGTTAACATCTCACCTAACATCTCACCTAATGTTCCTCAGAACACAGTTTGGAAAAAGCTGCCCCAGAACTATTTTCTACATGGAAGAAGGGCTTGTGGTCCAAGCAAGGGAGGGCCTGGTGGGGATTATTGAGCCATTTCCACTTTGTGCCAAGCTGAGAAGTGTCCCTGTAATTGACTGCAGCTATATTTCTTATACTCCTAAAACTCTCTTATGCTGTTATTGAGATTCAATTCTTTTCTGGAACTATGCACGTCACAGGATAGCAGATGGTGAGGGAGACTGAGGCAAGGCCAGCCCACAAGGTCTCTGAGAAGTCTGCTCCCTGTATGGGAGAGAAGTGTCAAGAGGTAGCCTGAGCCTAAGCAAGCAATGGGTTTCCCCACCCACAGCAAACTGTTGTGTACAATTCTGGCTAATAAGGATTAGAGATTTTCTCTTTGCATAACTTTTTGCTCCATTCAGTCCACAACTACCTAATGCATTACAACGGGGAGTTTTCAAGTGGATACAAAAGGAACAGGCCATGACTTTATCTGTTAGAGAGAATATCAGAAATGAGCTATTTTGGCCTATCATAATACCATATACTTATTCAAAGATTCAGAGTTTGCTGAGTGTTTTTATATCACCTCATTTGATCTCAAAACAGCCTTATGAGTTTGATAGAGCAGGCAGGATTGAAATTTTATAGATAGAGGGGGTGAGGCTCAGTCAGGTTCAATGGCTTGGCCAAGATCTGCTCGTAGTCACTGTCACTACAATGCATTGTTTTTTTCTTAGAAGTTACCATGTTTCTAATATTTAGTCCTTGCTATCCATCTTGACTAGATTTTGCCTATTTTCCCATTAAAGTATCATATAGTTCAATTAAGATATCACATACATTAATTATTGTATCATAAACATTATAACTATATTCAGGTAATATGTTCAAAGATATTCATCTACTGCTAATACAAAAACTTACATTTAAAGTTGATAATATATCGGTAGTGACATAAGAATAAATGAAAAAAGTTTTATATTGCATATTCCCTTTGTTTTGAATCCACCTCTTTCTCATAGGTAATGACAGGTGCCTTAATATGAAGCTTATTTATCGTAGCATCTACCTAACTGTAGTGAGATGAAGTTTTAATACTGAAATACTGGAGTTTTTAATACACTGGTTTATTATATTCAGTACTCTATCCCCTTTTCCGAGCTTCCAGGTTTCATATTTATTTATTATGTTCAGTATTTTGGTTCTTAGTTCTTAGGGAGTCAAGAACTTATAGAATCTCTTTTTAATATTATCTCACAAGCAAAGAAAATAATTCAGAACATGTTTATAATTTTTTTGTTTTAACAGCACATGTATTTAAATCATTGCTATAGTAGTTAAAATTAAGTTTATTATTTAAGAATGTAAAAATTAGTCATTCAATGACAAATTGCATTTATTAAAAATGTTTCGCTGTAGCATGTAGAATCATGACTTGAAAGGACTCAGGAAGACTGTTTGCTCCAGTGCTTTTAGACAGGGCTGTTTTGCTGTTTCAGTTACATATGAAAATAAAATAAACAACTATTCTTACAATTTAAGCTTACCTCAGTCATGTTTTTATATATGAAATGTTTCCTTTCACTCATTTTGAAACATTCAGATGTTTCAGCTTCTTTTGCCATTTTGATTTTCATTTGTTCATGGAAAACATACCATCTTGTATAGTTAAAAAATAAATTCTTTAATATTTAGAATTTTGCATTTTACATTTAAATATGTTAACAACATGTCATAGAATTCCTAAATTACAGTTATTCAGATTAAGCTAAGGGCCACATGTCAATAATTTTCTGTGATTAAGAAAGCTGATGGGCTGCAGGAATGCCAGTTTAATCCTGTAACCAGCTGTTATGTTTCTGAACTAAGATGAGTGAATGGGTAGCCAACTCAGGAACTCTTCATAATCTACATGAGTGGCACAGATCGGAAATCTGGATATCTTTATTTTTCCCTTCCTTTAAATGGTCTGCTCCTGTTTTAGACAACTACAGGTTCAAAGGAAAATCTGATAGTCCCAAGGCATTAGGATGAAAGAATTCAAGCCTTCAAATTTGGGGCTTAATTGTATTAAAGAAAATACAGGTGAAAATGAAAGACCGAAGAATTTTTTTTTACACAGGTAAAAATATAACAATTCAGTCTTTTTCTAAGTTTACAAGAATCTTAACTTATATATTTGACTCTGTTTTACAACTGTGTTTTGATTTTTCCAAATGTCTGGTCATTTAGCAAAGCAAGTATCTACTATGTACATAGAAAGCTTTATTGAATGTGGTATATGCAAACATTTTTAATGTATTTTACATTATGGTGAAACAAGACAACCCTGCAAATATACAATTTGATTTTTTCCAAAGAAATAAGTTGTTTTGTTCGTTTTTTTGCCTTAGTACGTGGAAATAAACTGCATCATGTCTCTGTCATTTGGTGTATGGCCTTTTGAGTAAGAATGTTTCTTTATAAGTGCAGGGGCTATCCTAGTGAAGGACTGTATGTATTTTCTATTTGTGTATGCAGATAAACACATGTTGGTATTACTTCATTCCTCCTACCACTCTTTGACCCAAGTGGCACCCCCTTCAGCTGTCTCTCATCTACTTTCTCTTAATCCATGAGCCTTTCTTCCTGTCTCTTTGAATCCAGCTGAGATTCTACAATATATCATATTACCAGTAGTAACATTCTTATCAATACCCTGAACTCTGTTCTTTATCTGTGTTTTCTACCCTACGTAGACAATTCGAAGCAATTCTCCATTCTGTTATGAAACAACAATCGAGTTTTTCCGTGTTTGTACCCCCGCAGCCAAATACTGCTAGAGAAAAAGTCATATAAGACAAATTGGATCTCCTTTACATTCGTGATTACCTACTGTCTTAGTCCATCTGGGCCACTATACAAAAACTGCTGTAGAGTGGGTGGCTTAAGCAAGACATTTATTTTTCACAGTTCTCAAGGTTAGGAAGTCAGAGATCAAGATGCTGCTGCTGCTAAGTTGCATCAGTCATGTCCGACTCTGTGCGACCCCATAGACGGCAGCCCACCAGGCTCCGCCGTCCCTGGGATTCTCCAGGCAAGAACACTGGAGTGGGTTGCCATTTCCTTCTCCAATGCATGAAAGTGAAAAGTGAAAATGAAGTCACTGAGTTATGTCCAACTCTCAGCAACCCCATGGACTGCAGCCTACCAGGCTCCTCCGTCCATGGGATTTTCCACGCAAGAGTACTGGAGTGGGGTGCCATTGCCTTCTCTGATCAAGATGCTAACAAATGCAATGTCTGGTGAACCTTGTTTCTTGGTTTATAGAAAGCTGCCTACTGGCTGTGCTCTCACATGAAGGGGGGCTCTCTGAAGGCTCTTTTACAAGGGCGCTAATCTCATTCATGGGCTTCCCTCATGCGGTTCATTAAAGAATCTGCCTGCTAATGCAGGAGACGTGAGTTCAATCCCTGGGTCGGGAAGGTCCCCTGGAGAAGGATATGGCAACCCACTCCAGTATTCTTGCCTGGGAAATCTCATGGACAGAGGAGCCTGGTGTGTTACAGTCCATGGGGTCACAAAAGAGTCAGACATGACTTAGCAACTAAACAGCAATCTCATTCATAAGGGCTCTGCCTTTATGATCCACTCAGTTCCCAAAGACCTCACCCCCAAATACCACCATACTGGCAATCAGGTTTCATTTAAAAAAAAATTTTTTTTTTGTTTGGGGACTAGGTTTCAATATGAATTTTGGTGGGACCCAAACATACAATTTTAGCACCTACGTCAGCACTGTCTGACAATCATAGTACAATTTCCCAGTAAACTTGTTCTCCATTCTCCACAACTGCTTTTTCACAGTTTCCACACTCTGCTCCTACCCTTGCTCCCCAAAGAGGTACCACTCTCATGTATTTTTTCTTTTGGAGCTATGGGCACTTAAGAGAGATTCTCGGCAGAAAAAATTGACAATCTAGAACCTAAGAAGTTGGCAGTAGAATCCAGGATACAAATTTCTATGCATGATTTCTGCTTGATTACAAGCTGAGAGGGATTGAGGAGAATATCTCTTCTGCTCTCCCTTCCGGGAATAACAGCCACTTAATCCTGGGAGGTCTTGCTTCTGTTCCCACCACGTGATTCTCACAGCGCTGCCAAAGCTCCTTCGTTTGCACAAAGCACACCGCATCTGTCTGGGCACAGCATTATGAATGTGATCTGCGCGGGGCCAGGTCCTTACCTAAGGTGTTTTCCAACTGAAACTAAAGGGAAAAGTTCACTTTTATTCTAATAACAAAGCTAGAAAAAAGGTCCTACCTCTAATGCCAAAGTCCAACCCTATCCCAATTCTTCGCAACTTTTTATTGTGCAGGTAATAAATGCGTATATTTTGCCTGAGATAGTTCAAGGTAAGTTTCTTGTGTGTGCTTAGTCTCTCAGTCTTTTGTGCTACTTTTTGTGACCCTTTGGACTGTAGCCCCCCAGGCTCCACGGTCCATGGGATTCTCCAGGCAAGAACACTGGAGTGCGTTACCATTTCCTCCTCCACGGGATCTTCCGGACCCAGGAATCGAACCCGTGTCTCCTGTGTCTCCTGCATTACAGGCAGATTCTTCCTCACTAGTGCCACCTGGGAAGCCCAGGCTTCTTGATTTGCAACCAAAAGGACCATAGTTAAAGCAGAAAATGGTTCTGGAAACAAAACCAAGTGACAGGAAAGAACCTGGGTGTTTATGTGTGTTTCAATCCAGGAGCTGACAGTCTGGAATTTGCACCTTGGGTGATCCCCAAGAGCCAGGTGTTCGAGTCTTCAGTGAAAGGAAAGTACTGTCTGGAGGACAAGGTGACAAGGAGGAGCAAGGAGCTGAGCTGAGTTGTGAGTCTCAGAAGAGCATGGTTGTTTCAAAAGAATGTGGTGTCTGTGGCCTGTGATCAGTCGGCAATAAAAAAGAAAAAAAGAAAAAACAACTGTCCTTGCTTTACATGACCTTTTTAGGTGACTTGTGCATCTGGGCTTTCTGCCCCATATGCCACCTCTCACAACCATAGCTGCTCTCTGTTCATTTCTCCAGGTTGGTATGTTCACACATCAGGAAAAAAGCATCTCCAGTGTGTGTGAGTATGCTCTCGACAGTGCCTCACCAGTAACAACGGTGTCCAGGTTCTAAGAGGAAAAATGTGTGCTTCACTGTATTTTGAACACAATTCTTAATAAAATATTCTTTGTACATACCTTAGCATTTATAGGAAGAGGCAATGGCACCCTACTCCAGTACTCTTGCCTGGAAAATCCCATGAATGGAGGAGCCTGGAAAGCTGCAGTCCATGGGGTCACTGAGGGTCGGACACAACTGAGCGACTTCACTTTCACTCTCATGCATTGGAGAAGGAAATGGCAACCCACTCCAGTGTTCTTGCCTGGAGAATACCAGGGACTGGGGAGCCTGGTAGGCTGCAGTCTATGGGGTCGCACAGAGTCGGACACGACTGAAGTGATTTTTGCAATCATATTATTGCAATCATTTCATTGGTTCCCTGATTTTATGCGGAATTACTGTATCATAGTAATATTGGTTTAGCCTAAAAGTTCTTTGGGGTTTTCGAAAAACCTGAAGGAAATTTTCAGCCAAACCGGTAGTTTTTAAGTGACCTGAGGCTCAGACAAGTTAAGTTACTTGCCCAAGGCCACACAACTAGTAAAAGTTAGAGGCAGGACTCCAACCCAGCTGTCGTGGCTTTAAATCCCATTTTTTCACTGAGTGCACCCAAATTCTCTTCCTTCTACTGCTAGAAGCCCTTGGCTTCCTGTGGGTGGTACCCCCTCTGGAAGATTCAGGAAACGTTTTTGCCTGGGGTCACATCTCCTGACTTCCTCATGGTGGAGCCCTTGAGCCACTGGTTTCTCAGCTCAGGTGCTGCTGCTTTACCCAGGAGCTGAGGAGTTAGATTTTAAAGGATGATTCTGTTTCCAGTTTAGCTTCTGCTGCTTGGCCGGAGCGTGGCGCCCAGAAACATGCAAGAAACTCACGCTCAGCTCTGGCCCTTTAGAAGGGCAAACTCCCAGCAGGAGCCCACAAGCGATTTCAGTGCTGGCTGACTATATAGAGACGAATGTCGAGGGGGCTGTGCAAATTTTGGTAGCCACTGAAAGAGGAGAAACCTCATTCTATAAACGGATGCCATGCAGTTATAACACAACTGACAAACTACACACCTCTTATGAGATATCAGGAGCCCCAGAACTAGTCACAGAGTCACCTGTGACTGTTTGCTTCTCCGTCAGTTTGGGAGGAGGGGGTGGTGGAGAGGGGAGGGTTGGGAATGGCAGAAAGGGGGTACTGACCCTCTAGCCCCTTCTGGGAGGATCTGGGGATGGAGGCAATGTACTAGCTCTTGTCTGTTGCGCCTGAAAAGGTCACGTGTGTTCCTTTGGCCCTGGATACCCAAAACTCTCCTTCACTTTGGTCTGAGGAGGGTGATACCTACATTTGGGGCAGGATGGGGGTGTTTTCACAATTCAGGTTATGGGAAGCAGATTTCCTGAGAGTTAGGGGCCATTGAATGATACTTTATCCTATGAAGCCTAATTTTTTTTCCTTAACAAATTTTAGTTTTGAGGCTCTAGGTTTATTACTGGGGAGTGAATCTGTGTCCAGTATTGTGTTATTACTCCCCGTAAAGAGCAGGGCCCCACTGACAACCCTCTACACCTGCCGCACAGCTACAAGCTTATTAAAACACAGGGTGCTGGGCCTGCCAGTGCTTGCTTCTCTCGTGTGCAAGAGCTCAAGAATCTGCATTTGGAAATTCCACTCCTGGTGGAATTTGGTGGAATATCTGCTAGTCTTGGAGAGCTCCTGGAGACTGCAGCTCTCCCTGAGGACATAGACACTGACGGACACCATTGTGCAATCCTCTCTCTGGCCTAAATCTGTCTTGACCCAGTTCACTCGTTTGCAGCCTGCAGAAAGCACCTCAAAATGTGGGACACTGTGCTATTGTGAGGTGTGAGAGAGCACAGGCTTTAGAGTTAAACTACTCGACTCAAATCCTGATGCTTGACCATTTACTGGCTGGACTTTGGCAAGTCGCTATCTGTAAAAGTGGGAAGAAAAACAGTGTGGACTTCTTGTGTTGCTGCCTAAGTATGCAGAACACCCAAGACAGCACCCAGCACGTAGTAAGCACTCGACAAGCGATGCTATTATCTCAAAGCTTCCGTCTAGCACTAAAATTCTGGCTCTATGCTTGGAACATTCTCATTAGCTTAGAGAGACCTTAAAATCAATAGTTCCTGCAAGGCTATGTCACCTTTAATAATTTCATCACTGGCTAGGTTTCATTTCCATTGTACAGACTGTTTTTTTTTAGTATAAATCTCTAAATGATCTTAGTATCTAGCATTTTAGTTGGCTAGGAAATATATTTGTGTGTTTCCTTAGCAAATAAGATAGCTTTACTCTGCCTACAACATCAGGAGCAAGTGAAACGTAGTTCACTTTAATCACCTATATGGGTTTAGGAACCCTTACTGATTCTTTTGAGCTGTGGTGTTGGAGGAGACTCTTGAGAGTCCCTTGGACTGCAAGGAGATCCAACCAGTCCATTCTAAAGGAGATCAGCCCTGGGTGTTCTTTGGAAGAAATGATGCTAAAGCTGAAGCTCCAGTACTTTGGCCACCTCATGCAAAGAGTTGACTCATTGGAAAATACTCTGATGCTGGGAGGGATTGGGGGCAGGAGGAGAAGGGGACGACCGAGGATGAGATGGCTGGATGGCATCACTGACTCGATGGACGTGAGTCTGAGTGAACTCCGCGAGATGGTGATGGACAGGGAGGCCTGGCGTGCTGCAATTCATGGGGGGGTCGCAAAGAGTCGGATATGACTGAGCGACTGAACTGAACTGAACTGCTGTTTTTACTAACATTCCTTTTTAAGGCTAATGAACAAATCACAAGCCTTCATAATGAATAATTCCCATTTCATTTTACAAGCAGCAGAGTCAAGTAACTTTAGTGCCGTGATATATCATGGCTCTAAGAAGAGACTTCAGTCCCACGAGATTATTCCCTTGCTGTTCCCTCAACTGGATTGAGAGGTTCAGGGTCCAGATTTGCTGCTCCTTGGCCTGTGAAGCCGCTCATTGCACCAGCTGGGATTCAGACTGGCTTTCATTTGTAGTAGGGATCTCAGTTTGAGAGGCCCTATCAATGGGGGGAATGACTGGTATTTTGAGAGAACTTTTGTGGTGACTCAACTGAAGTTTCCTCGTATGGGTTCTCCTGGGAGGGAATCAACCCTGGGGCAAGGAGGAGACAGGTCTGCTGGGTTTGACTCAAGTGCTGAGACAAGGCAGAGATTCTGAATGTATCAGGGAGGGCATGAATCAGACCCTCCCAGGAAGGACAAGGATGAAGGTAGAGCTAGAAAGAGTGGCTTCATCTTGTCCATGTTAAGATGCAAACCACACCAAGGAGAACGCAAAAAGGAGAGGTCCAGGGCCCCTTCCAGGCCAACTTGTAGCCAACTTTGGTGCCTGGCAGAGCAGTAAAAAGTGGATGTGCCAGGTTGTTCCTCCTTCTTGCTCTTGTAGATACACACACATACCACACTCTAATACATGGGTACATCCATATACAACTTTATACATATTTATGATTTTCCCCTGGGACAAATTGTGTCAAAGAAATGCAGGACTCTGAAGCTGTCCTGCTTTTAAAAACTGTATAGACGTGAAATATGCACATATACATAGGTCTGTCTTTTTTCCCTTAAATAATAGAGATATACAAAACTTCCTTTTGTTAAAAACTAAAACTATAGACATATTCTAAAACCTTTTCTTTGGCCTTACAAGGGGAATTTTTATTTAACCACACTTCTACTTATTCTTATGGCAGATAGTCTTAGCTGTCTACTCCAAAGCCATCCCCAACCCTTGCCTATTTTCAATGACAGAAATTGAAAAGCCATGTACTTCCTTTCCCAGATTCCCTTGTAGCTAGGCATGGCTAACTGGCCAAGTTTGGCTAATAAAACATGAAGGAAACCTTCTGGGGTTTTATAGAGAACGTTTTCCTCTCCACTGAGAGTAAGTCTTATGAAAAGAAAAGCTCTGCCAAAAATACTTCTTTGTGCCCTACCTTCAAAGAATCGCATCCTTGGATCAGCGGCAGCCGTCTTGTGACCACAAGGCAACACCCACGTGGAAAAACAGCAAGGGTGAGATTTTGGTGATGGAAGAGGTAAAAGGCAAAAGACGCCTGAGTTTTGAAGGTGCTGTTACGTGTCTAGGCCATGTCCTACCTCCTATGTTCTGTTCTATGAGTATCAGGATGACCTGGGCTATTCTTAATCACGGCTTCTATCATGCTCTTATTCACTCGGTCGTGTCTGACTCTTTACGACCCCATGGACTGTAGCCTGCCATGTTCCTCTGTCCATGGGGATTCTCCAGGCAGGAATACTGGAGTGGGTTGCCATGCCCTCCACCAGGGGATCTTCCCAACCCAGGGATCGAATCCAGGTGTCCTGCATTGCAGGCGGATTCTTTACCATCTGAGCCACCAGAAAAGCCCATGGCTTCTATTACTTATAACAACTGTATCTTAACTGAAAAAGCTTTGCTTTTTTAAACACTTCAGAATGAGATCATTATTCCTCTTCTCTCATCCTGCATTCCTTACCCATAGTGTGGTCTCAATACTCCCACTGCGATTACATTCTTTACAAAACATTTAAAAAGGTGAAGACACCCAGGTCCCTTTCTCAACAATTCTGGCATCCTTCACTAATGTTCATTCCAGTTCTGGCTCCACCCAGCTTTTCCACCTTTTGGCAGAGGACAGAAGGCAGCTCTGAGCAGTCAGCTATCTTCCTTGTGGCTTCACCCAGCCACCCCGCCAACTCCGCATTTCCCCATGGCAGCAAGGCCAGAAGGGGTGTGCAAGGCACTCTTGGATCCTGGTGCTGGGCTACCCTGCATGCTTCTCATTCTGGGGGCTGAAGCCCAGTGCCTTTCCTTCCTGAGGAGGAGGTCACGGTGGATGGGATCTCTGTGCCACTGCCTCTAACTGAGACCGTGTTAGAAACGCTTAATGTGCAAACCAGAACCTTTGTTCTGAAAATAGTACATAAGGTGCTTGTGCCTGGAATACAAAGAATTCAAGGATTCTTTCAAAGACAGCCGGAATCATTTTCCCTTCCGCAGGTATGTTTGGACTGAGTGAAATGTTTGACTGTATTACCCCTGAATGGCTGGTTTCCTGTTGTGATTTAACTAATATTCAAGTTTCCTGTGACAGGAATAAATTACAGGGCTTAGACCTTTCCCAAACGGCCTAGCAGGAGGCTGTGGGAGTATGTGCTGTGTTGAGTGGGAAGGGGCAGGCTGGTAAGGAATGCCCCCTTCCTGGTCTGGGGCTGGATATGCAAGGAGAGAGTGGAAGGCCAGGCAGAGGCTCGGGTGGAGATATCGCGGGTGCACTTGGCAGAGATCAAGGTTCCCAGCATGTGGTGCAGTGAAAATTACTGGGTTGGGAATCACAAAGAAAAGTGGAAAGATGAAACACTTCAGTCAGACAGATGAGAACGATCTTGGATCCACCATTGATCAGCCATGTGACCTTGGATGAGTGGTTTAAACTCTTCCACAGCTCAGTTTTCCTATCTGTAAAGTGGGGATGCCTTAAAAAAATCTTTTGGTTGCATCACACAGCATGTGGGCTCTTAGTTTCCTCGACCAGGGATTAAACCAGTGCCCACTGTATTGGAGACATGGAGCCTTAACCTCTGGACCACCAGGGAAATCCTGGGGATGCCTTTTGATTTGAGGTTTATAAGAGTATGAGGTGAACAGTTCACTGAAGTAAAATAAGGAACCTGGATCTGATCTGGGTGTAGAAAGGGAAGGGGGCTGAGGTGGGAGAGGAGTCAGGTCTCATTTTGGGCCTTAGCAGGTGGTGGTGGGTTTTAACTGTTGAATAGTTTAAAGTGGTGGCTGACTCCTGTGTGGTTAGGCTAGGCCTTCTTTAAAGCTGTGTTACTCTCAAGATAACCTCATACCACCCACGGGTTTATTTTCTGGAAAAGGAAACTAAGGTTCAGAAGAGTTAAGAACCTTGCTCAAGGTTTCACAGCTGTTGCAAGTTAGAGCAGTAATAACTGGAACTAGACCTAGGCAATTAGTTTTAACTTTAAATCTTGCTTGATAACTTGACTTTTAAAGCTCTCAGCCTCAAGCCCACAAAGGGTAAAATGAACAAATTTCGGGCAATCCCCACCCTTCATGCCCTCCCACCATTCCTTACCCTCTGAACTTTCTCAGCTATGAATTTTCCTACCACTAACCTCATACTCAGTAGAAATCTTCCCAAACTCAGGAACAAGATAAGGGTGTCCGCTTTTACCGCTGCTATTCATCATAATTCTGGAAGTTCCAGCCAGAGTAATTAGGCAAGAAAATGAAATAAAATGCATCCAAATTGGAGATAAAGAGGTAAAACTGTCTCTTTCACAGTTGACAATTTTACATATAGATATGAATGTTTAAGCTTGTTCACAATAAAGCGCAAAAGACTGATGATGTCTGAGTATTTTCTCACAGAAGTATTTACTGTCAAATCAGTGCAATAAATTCTGCATATGAAATTTATTGCGTCAATCAGCTGGTACAAACTTTTTTAAAATTAACTTTTCCATGGCCACTGAAATCGCAGTATCCACAGAGTAAACTGCCCTGCCCACATTGTCACATATTCCCTCTTCTCAGGCCCTTTTCTCTTTTTTCTTTCTCCTACCGTCCTGCTCTTTTCATCTGTTTGAGGGAAAGATGGACTGAATCAGTGGTTCTTTTCTATTATTAATTTTTATTGAAGTATAGTTGCTTTACAAAATAAATTTACCTTTTTTTTTTTTTTTTGGCCTCAGACCCTGCAGCACATGGGATCTTAGTTCTCTAACCAGGGGTCAAACCTGCAGCCCCAACCTCGGGAGCACCCAGTCTTAACCACTGGACCACCAGGAAAGTCCCCCCATCAGTGGTTCTTAAAGTATGGCAGCTGGATGAGCAGCATCAGCATCACCTGGAAACTTGTGAGGCACAAATTCTCTAGCCCTGCCTGGTTTAGTCAGAAAACCTGGGCAGGGGCTCATAGATTTGAGATTTACCAAGCTCTCCAGGTGCTCTGATGCACATCCAAGTTTGAGAATTACCAGACTATGGAATAGAGGTAAATCAATAATTTATGCCTGTCAGAGAATGTTGGAATATTAGCTAAATAATGGCAGGAAGTTAGCTGTGATGTAGCCAGACATGCTTCACATAGCATGCCCTGCACATTAGCTTAACTTAGCTTGGCATCTTGGCAAGGGCTGCCCATTGGGCTGTTGCCTGGCCCCTGCCCCGCCATCTAGGGCTTCTGGGCCTCTGCCTGGCTTGCTTTCCAGTGCCTCTTCCTGGCCCTTCATGTACTCTGGCTCCTTCCTAAGCTGAGGCAGACACCAGCCCCTCAGTTTGGTAACACTGTTTTCTAGATAGCCTCCTCCTGCCTGTCACCCTGAATTTTGGTTCTGCATCTCTGAAATCCTGGAGGCCTAGCACCTTGAACATTTAGTTCCCTCTTACAAGCTCATGGAAATGATTACACAGACATTCCCATCACCGGAAATTCCCTTGTGTCTCCCCTTTCTGTCTTCCCTGCCATGGGGCAACTTACGTTTTCTTTCTTTTTTTAAATTAAAATTTAAACATCTTATTATTTGTACACACCTTGCAGTGTGTGGTTTATCTTAATTCTCTGACCAGGGATTGAACCCACACCTTCTGCAGTGGAAGTGTAGAGTCTTAACCGCTGGACTGCCAGGAAAATCCAAAGTTACATCTTCTTCATCCAACCCTCAGAACAAAGCAATGGCACCTGGCTTATCTGCTTACTTCATTTGTTCCAGGATCCTTTCACCCGTGATCTCGTTCTAATCAAAATGCAACTCTGTGGGAAGTTGCCAAGGCCCTCTGATGAGAAGTTGCTGTTTAAAAAGGACAGCTCTTCACCTGGCAGCCAGGTGGAACTTTTGTTACCTTTGAGACTCACAGCAGCATCATTTTCTTCAAAGGTTATTCCTGCTACCAGAGGTAACTTGTGTGAGGAGCGGGCCTGGCTGGTGAGCCTTACCGGCAATCGAGGTATGTTGTTTACTTGCAGTATGGAAGTGAAAATGTCCCCAACTTTTGGCTATGTGGCAAGCCTCGTGGTGTACAGCTGTAAGCCAATGTTTGTCAAAACATGGGGCTTTATTCACTGGCTTGGGAAGTGCCTGGGTGACTGGCTAGAAGATTCTTGCACCTCAGCTCAGACCTGCTCATTTAGACTTTCGGAGGGTGGATCCAGAATTCACATGCTTAGAGAGACTCTGGAAGTAATTTGTTATGCACCCCCAAGGTTTGAATATTTGATTTATTTCTAGTACTGATTTATTTCTAGTCAGGTTTTATCCCAGAATAATCCATGTAGTGTGAGTCATGTTGCAACCAGGCTCAACTGTTGCAAATACCCCATTTTGTAAATGCTTTTTCTTGGCTGTCGGGAAATCAAGGCCAAGTCAGTCTGTGGGCACAAGCAAAGCCCCACTGAAGTACACACACACACACCCACACACACACACATACCACACACACACACACACCCCACACACACACACACACACCACACACCACACACACGCCCCTTAGGTCTACCAACCGGTGCAAATAAAGACCTAAAGAGTACATGAAATTGTCAAGGATCCAGACTCCAGATTTCAGTCGGGACTAAACCAGGACAGCTGGTATCTAGGGACACGCAGAACACAAAGACTCCGACCTTAGTTTTTCCCTGTCCACTGTCCGCTAGTATAGCCACAGAGTTCTCTTTCCTTCCTACACAGGCCCCCTCGCAACTGAGAACAGCTGGTAAGTCTGCTCTGCAAATTCAGATCCACCCAGGAAGGTTGATCATAGGGTTCTGAGCACAGATGTCCTCTTTGGAGCCCTTTGATGCTGAAGTTTGCACTACCAGAGAAGAGATACTTTTTGGAGATATTTCTGTGGTTAAAAAGGGGAGTCTGAGTGGGACTTTTAAAAATGTTAAATAAAAATGTAATTATAAGAATTTGCTTTCATCTCGTAGCTAAACGCTTTGGAGTATGTGTTCTTTCACTCATAGGGTGTTTGTTTTGTTTTCAACTTGGCGTTTTAACACTTGGTTCTTCTCTGGTAAATTCTCTTTTCATCTTTATTCTCTTACAAATATTTTCTAATTTTCCTCTTTATGGCTTCTTAGATACACCCATCATTTAAAAGTGGACACTGAATTTACAAATACATGGGGTTTTTAAAGTATCTATAGTATTAATTTTTCATTTTGATATTAATTTCTCATTTAAATGCTTTCTCCTCTGCAATCACTGTCTGCAATCAGTCTTCCAACTTCATTGAGTTAGATCAAAGCCTTTCAGCTAAGTCAATGATCTCTCGGTGAATATCACATTGCCCTTGAAAATACATGGGTTATTTTCAAGTATCTTTTGCTATTGATTGCCGGGAGCCAGTGTGAGGAATCCCGCCCGTGACAAGGTCATGAGGAAGGAAGCTGACATACGCAAGGCGTGCTCAGACTTCAGGGACCCCTCTGGAAATTCCTAAGCATGTACCCCAACAAAAATCTGCCGGCTTTTGTGCTCTGCTTTTCCACTCTTCTGACATTTTCTGGAAAAAGTCAATTCAGGGCTTTAGTCTTCTGCATTTGAAAGAGTGTTTCAATCCAAAAAACCCTCTGATGGCTTTCTAGCCTGCCTGCAGGACTCGTACAGCTGCGCATGTGATTGTTTGAGGCCTCCTGACCGCAGGAGGCACAGGAAGCTTAAAACATCCCAGGAATGCAGGAGCTTCCGAGGAGTCAAAATCTTTAAAATAGGACTGATTAAAAGTTTCATTTGTTGAATCAATGCTTGCTGCCAAATTTTCATATCCTTTATTTTTAGATATAGTTGGTATATAGAAAAACAAGCAGTAGACCTGGTATTAGCAACATTAGATCTTTGAGTTAAGTACCTTCTTTGTTATATCCCACTGCACCTTTGTTCTATAGAGATGTAACTTTAATGCTTTAAGGAGATGCAGATTAAAGAAAAACACTTCAGGGGAAACAAAATTAACATTCATTAAGGAAGAGAGCCAAAAAGTGTTAACAAGCCTCTTGGCCAGAAGATAATGTAAATCACCTGAGACCTTTTGTATACAAAATGATATACAGAAAGAGTCTGGGCTGCGAACCCTACATAATTTTGTGTTACCCATTGATCTCCATGTTTTATCAAAAGTATAAAAGGCCTTCTAAACAATAAAGGATGGGGCCAGCTTCTCGGACCAGTTTCTTGAACTAGTCTCTCGGCCTGGTTTCTTGGGGCTCTGGCTCCCCCCGTGTCTTTCTCTCTCTTTCTTCTTCTCTCCCTTTCCTTCTCTCTGCTCTTTACTTTAACTTCAGGCTGAATCTCCACCTGGGGCGCGGAGGCTCGCCAGGTCTACTTACTTGCCCTGGCTGTTAAGACCCGCGCGAAAGGGAGCTTAAGGCGAGGCACCCTTAGATATTCAAGCAGGCGCCGGTGGCCCAACGTAGATGGTGCAAATTCCTTGTCTGGAATTTTATTGGTCTTCCGCGTAAACCAAGCTATTCAGCCCTCTTCCTCCACTTAATCTTCCTACTACACTATAGTTTCTTAATCTAATCTTATATCAATCAATAAACAAGTCTTTCCACGCCAACGCCGTCCACCCTTCGAATTCCCTGGATCCACCGGGGCTGGACCCCGGCAATTGATTTCTTTTTTTCCCAGGAACAATACTGATTTCTAACATAATTCCACAGTGATAAGAGGACAGACTCTCTGATTTCAATACCTTTAGACCATGAAATTTTTGTGTCTTATTTTATGTCCCTGGATATGTTCCAGTGTCTCCTAGTTTATAGTATATGGAAACTTGGATAATTTATATCCTACTGCTGTGTGAAAATTGTATAAATTTTAATTACGTTGAATTGGTTCACAGTGTTTTCAGGTCTACTATATCTTTCTACTTTTCTGTATATTCATTCTATTAATTTTTGAGAGTTTGGTATTAAAACTACAACTAAAAATCTACTTAAAATATTTATCTTCTTGAAATAATTGTAACATATAGTAGAATTATATGTAACTTTGTTCTGTGTTTTCCAAGTCTCCTCTAAGTATGTTATCATACTTTCATTAAAAAATCTACAAACAAACAAAAAACACTTGGTTCTTTAGCCCTGGGACAATAATCAACCTGATAGAATCACATCATATACTGGACCAGAGGACAGCCTGCCTTTCATGGAGCTGGTGTCCGAGAGAATCTCAAGCTGTCCTTCAGTTTGGCTGCCCAGCGGGCTCTGTAGGGATCTGGACAAGCTTCATTATCCAGCGAATTCTGCTGCTGTCTTTCCTATTGTATCTAAGAGGAGGATCATGGCTTTCTCTGAAAGTTATCTCAATGATTTTGTTAGGAAGGGAAGGAAAAAGTGGAATGACTCTAAAATGGATGTAATGGGGGCTTAATTTCAAAAGGTCACAATACAGTGGCCTTCAGATGCCCAATTGAATGCAAGCTCAATCCCCCATAGGCAGCATCCGGATAGGGAATCGTGCAGAGTTGTTTGATGCTTGGGCGGCTTGATCATATGAAAGATAGGGATTGGGGTGGAATGAGGAGGCAAATTGGATGGATTTCTTCGGAGAGAAATGCTATTCTGTTATGAGCCCCACTCTTCTGCAGGGAGAGGGGAAGGAACTTCCATTTCAAGGCTAGCAAGGGCACTTCCAGGGGACTCCCTGGCAAGCTTGACCTGTTCTCTTTGCACTTGAGAAACACAGGGGAGGGATCTATGTTCATAAGCGAGAGAACGCAAGTGCAGTGGCTCAGAATTGAGGTGGTTATGTTGGAGTGAACTTGCAGGAATTCCTATGGGCCAGGAAGAAAGAATTGTCTTGGATCTGCCTGAGTTTTACCCAAGATGGTTTTTGCTAGAAGAAAGGGCACACCAACAGTGAGGGTATGTGTGGGATGGACCCCCAGGAAAGCAGAAGCCATCCAAGGTAGGGGTGGGTAGTGGTGGTGGAATGGGGGCGTAAATGAAAGCTGCCAAATAGGGGAAGGCCGCATCCCTTAGCCTGTGGGATTACAATCGTAGTCCCCTAGGAGGGACTCTTCCCCAGGTCTTCAGAAGACTTCCACAAAGAAAGAGCCAGCGTTAAACAGCTGCCAATCTAACTGAGGGAGGAGCCAATTTCTGGAAGCAATTTCCAGTTCCTTACCACACTTCCTCCCTGGATGGGGGAGAGGGAGAGACTGAGCCATAAGTGCCCTGCCCAACAGCTTCTTTGTGAAAATTAGGGGAAAGAAGGAAATGGCACCCCACTCCAGTATTCTTGCCTGGAGCATCCCATGGACGAACCTGTGTTTGCAAGAGTTGGACTCGACTTAGCGACTAACCCATCAAAGACCGTGAATATGGATGGTGGCCCTCCCCCTCGGCATTGTTCAGCACTCCGTTTGCACACTTGTTAAGTGTTGATCCTGAGACAAAATTGTAAGAAAACCCGTTTGACCTGGGGGGTGGGGGAGGGGAAGAAGTGTATTTGGTGTATTTTATGCTAAATCAAGTTAGAAGTTTTAATTAATATCTTAGACTGAACATCACTGGGTTGATTTGGATTTGCGATTTATGGACGCTGGGAGAGGGTATAATCCAAGGAATAGGAAAATTTTCATCCAGGGGCAGGGAAAGAGTATGCTCATGAAATTAATTTGTAAAAGGTCATGAGGTGACAAAAAGTTTGATTGCAATTCAGTTTGTGCCTGTTTAACATATGCAAAAGGTCGGATGAGACTTAGTGACTAAAACAGCAGCAACGACATATAAAGGAGACAGAAAGCAGAGATTGAAATATTAAGTGGGTTGAACTGAATGATTTGACCTTACACATTTGAACAGTTGTCTATATTGGAAAAATATAGCAAACAGGTTTAATTCATGTAGTGGGACTTTAAGTTGAATAGTTACAAGCAATCAAGGAGGATTTGGGGAAGGCAATAAAGAAAGATAAACTTGAACCCCTGAAAAGAGCCCAACTGATGGGAGAGCGATGATGAGGTTCTCTAGGGAATAGAATCGTCACACTAAGCATAACAAATACCGTGGCTCAATGCTGCCGTCTTCATTGCAGGAACTGGTGGCTGGATAGATTCAATTTGGTAGAGGACTTTAGGGAAAAGCGGAAGGAGAATGTAAGTGCTGGTCCTTAGATCCTTTGCTGCTGGCAACCAGATGCTGAGATCCCTGATAAATACCGGTTACATGGCTACCCTAGTTAGAGTCCTTACCCAAGACATCAAGATTAAGACCAGGTGCTTGGCTGGATCTGTCCAGAGTTCACTACCTAGGACTGGTTTATGATGTCTGAAGACATTTTAAAATGTTTGTCTATTTGTTTTTGGTTGCTCTCGGTCTTCAGTGCTGGGCGTGGGCTTCCTTGTGTTGCTGTGTGTGGGGACCACTCTCTAGTTGTGGCTTCTCATTGCAGTGGCTTCTCCTGTGGTGGAGCATAGGCTCTAGGGCCCGTGGGCTTCAGTAATTGTGGTGTCTGGGCTCAGCTGCCCTGTGGCATATGGCATCTTCCTGGACCAGGACTCAAACCCGTGTCCCCTGCATTGGCTGGTAGACTCTTAACCATGGGACCACCAGGGAAGTCCTGGAGACATGGTTTAATGCTCCAGTCTTTGGAAGGGCTTCCCAGGTGGCGCGGTGGTAAAGAATCCACCTGCCAATGCAGGAGACGCAAGAGACCTGGGTTTGAGCCCTCTGAAAAGAAGATCCCTTGGAGTAGGAGATGGCAGCCCACTCCAGTATTCTTGCCTGGAAAATTGTCTGGATGGAGGAACCTGGCAGGCTACAAGTCCATGGGGTCACAAAGAGTCGGACATGACTGAGCTCACATGCAGTCTTTGGAAACAATAAAAGGAATTAGCTGAGAACAAAAACATAGCTACGGATTAATGGTATACAGTTTGCTTTAAAAAAAAAAAGAGTATTCTACGCACGTCAATAATAAATATAATATATGTTATAGATTTTTTTGCTTAAATTTCAATTCCTTCTAGAGGTTTTGGCAAATTCTTCTAACCATAAGGAGCTAATCTCAAATTTGATTCTAGCTCACCTTTTCCAAACCCTGTCATTCTGGTCCTGGCCTGTGTTCACTGCTAGAATTTCACATTGATGTTTACCTCCTAAGGCCACGGTGCTGCCACGCATTCCTATGCAGCACCTCTAGTCTTGGCTTTCCCTGGCCTTTCTCCTGCTGGGCTTGATTTTGTTCACATACCCTCTGCATGGCCTCTGAAGACTTGTTATTAGGCACATCTTCATAAAAGCCACATCTTCAGCCTTCAGACCTTTAAAGAATTGTTACCCAACCTTTTACCAATCACGGAATACCAAGAAAATGATATTTTTTGTTTTCCACTTCGACAAGCTGGAATGGATATGGAGGCCCAGTGAAGGCTGCAGAGGGTGGGGCTTGGGACTCCAGTCACTTGGAGGTCAAGGGGCCAGTGTCTTGGGACTGTGGGGTCTTCTGCTCTGGTAGAGCCTGCCTTGGTCACACGGCCGTGAAGTTAATGTCTGTACTGGTTTCCCAGCCCTTTCTGGTCATGCTTACCACTTTGACTACACTGGGCTCTGCTGTCCCACTTCGTTCAGCTTAGCCTCTTAGCCAACTCTGGCTTCATACCACCTACACCTTTTCTGCTCTGAGTGTGGTCCTCGGACCACCAGCGTAGATGTTACCCGAGAGCTTGTTAGTCATGCAGAATCTCAGGTGACACTCAGACCTAAAGACCAGGAATCTGTATTCTTGTTCCTGCCCTTTAGGTCCCATACCTACGTGCATGTTAAGTCGCTTCGGTTGTGTTTGACTCTGTGCGACCCTATGGGCTCCTCTGTCCACGGGATTTTCCAGGCAAGAATACTGGAGTGGGTTGCCGTACCCTCCCCTAGGAGAGCTTCCCGACCCAGGGATCAAATCTGTGCCTCTTACGTCTTCTGCATTGGCAGGTGTGCTCTTTACCACTAGCCCCACCCGGGAAGCTCCTCACATACCTACGGTTTATTCTAATTGCCTTTCCCCATTTGTCTGTTGGTATGTTTATCTTCTCTAGAAACAGAGCAATGCTAGTCCTCTCTTTGAGAAAGACAAGTATTCAATAGGAAACAGGAATGTGAGCCTTCCTTTAAGAAAGAGATCAGTTTTAATAGGAAAACTCTGAAGGAGACAGAAATTATTTATTCTAGCACCACTTGTAAGTTGCTTTCTTTTCTGTTTGCTAATAAGAAGAACCAGAGGAGCTGGTATATTTTTTACCTTCAAGAGCTAAATATTTACTCACTGAACAGATGGAGGCAAGGCCTTGAATGAACTTGGTTTTACTACTCTAGGTGGTAAAGTTCTTTGCCCTTTAGTGTAAAGACTCTCTTGATGTCAGATTTTTAGTCATTTGATCTGTAAACTTACCATATGTTTATGCCCCTCAGGAACCATGAAGTATGTTTCAGATAATTATGAGAAGTCACAAAACTCGACTGGTGTAGGAGATAATAATGGCTAACTATGCTTGGTAGTCAAATCAGATATAATTGAATTTAAAATAAACCTTCCCGAGAGTTTTAAATTCTGTTCTTGCCAAAAGCTAAGTTCCCTGTTCTAACACTCTAAAAACCATGTTCTAATTTCTGGTATGTGAAATACCAGTCCTCTGTCTTCCCTTCTGTAACGGTTAAAATAAAATCAAAACACAAGGCAAAGCTTTGTTTATTCTTTACTTCTACATGCTCAGCACACTGATCCCATCATCTCTGGCAGGAAAAAAATACCTTTGAGATGGAGCATTGTTAAGAAGACTGTCCCTCTTGCCACCGAACAGATGCTTAATTTATTATATCTTGCTGTTTCCCTTTATAAACTTTCTTCTCTGTTCAGAACCACTATTTCAGAGCCAAATTCTGCTATGACTGATAGAAATGATGTTTATGGCTAAAGAAATGCCATGTTATTTTAAAATATTCTATGAATAACCTCGCCCTCCTAGGTGACTTAAATTACTCTGTAAGGGGGATTCTATAGATAAGTGCCAGGATGCTGTTGAATGAATACACATGACCTTAGGGCTAGCGTGGCCATTTCGATGTGGAGCTGAGCCTGGGTTGGACAGGCCTGTATCGCATGGAAAGTCAGTGTCACGAGCCCTCCATCTGAAACCTTTGTCAGTCTCTTTTTAAAAAGTTGGGGCATCTATTGCTTTAAGAAGAGGTTTTAGGCTTCCACTGTTACTGAGATATGAGTGGTTACGGATACAGTGGTTCTGTTTCCCTCCCTTCTTTGTAAGTAATATAGCATAGTGGGAAAGAGAAGGAGTTTGGGCCAATCGTCTGGCTTGATATCGCAGCTCAGACACTTAGGTGGGTGATACTGAGATTATTCAACCTCTGTGCCTCATGTGTTAAATGAAATAAAAGCAAGGCTGCTGTGAGGATTAAATAAGGTAATACATGTAAAGACCGAGAACTCTGCCAGGCATTACCGAGAGCTCAGTTAGTATTTTTTCTTTTTCTCCCTTTCATCTGCCTCTCTCCTCTTGTGTTTTGGCACATGGATATCTATCTATATATCATTAAAATACAGTTGATTTACAATATTACTTACTTTCATGTGTAACACCTCAGGGATTCAATACTTTTATAGATTATATTTCATTTACAGTTATTACAAAATAGTAACTATATATGTATATATTGTGCTGTACAATATATCCCTGTAGCTTATCTATTCTATACATAGTAGCTTATACCTCTTAATCTTCCATCCCTCTCTTTGCTCCTCGTCCCTTGCCTCTCTCCATGGGTAATCACTAGTTTGTTCTCTCTGTGGGTGAGTCTGATTATGGTACATCCATTTGTTTAATTTTTTAGATTCCACATATAAGTGATATCACAGTAATTTTCTTTCTTTGTCTGACTTGTTTTACTGAGCACAGCACCCTTCAGGTCCATCCAGGCACATGGATATTGTAAGAGTGGAGAAGATTGGGGGTTGGAAGTGCAAGAGGAAGAAAGGAGAATAACCAGTGGGTATACGCATATATTTTAATAATAGCAATATGAAAGTAAAAATAAGACAAGAAAGTCAGAGTTGAGAGAGTGTCTGATGGAATGGGCCACTGGACCTGGTTGGATTGGGAAAGTTACAGAGACAGAAAGAATCTAACGCAGTAGGAGGTAAAGAAGAGACCCAGTCTGTGGAAGCCTTAGTGACGAGAAGGTTGGTGAAATGGGAGTGAGACGTTGAGGAACTGGAAGGATAAACCAGTATGCTTGGGGAGGAAGAGATGAAACATGAGATTTACAAGATGCTGTCAGAGTGGAGAGCCCAGCCATAAGATGGCTGAAGTGGTGAGAATCGAAGGCTCTATGAAGCCAGGGTATTGGATGGGTATTTTGCTCCGATCTTGATGGAACTGAGGATAATAACAGCACTGAATTGCAGAGCAGAACTTTGGCCTCTGACTTCAAAGAAGTCCCTCATCCTCAAGAAATGAAGTGATGGAAAAAGAGGTTTGATGTCAGTGAAAAGGAAAGGAGACAGGTGTAGCTGTGTGTGAAGAAGGCTATACTTACATTACTATTATCGCTTCTCCTGTTACTACTGGATGAGTGTGCTACCGTTACACCCAGGCCAACTCTCAGAAAATGGTATGTGTTTTGCGGTCCGGAAGTATTAGTGGGGGAGCTAGGAGAATTTTAATGTGCCCCTTCTGGCTGGGTAGTTCCACTCTCCTCGGGCAGTTCACAGTATGCTCCAGCCACAATGAGCTTGTTTTTCTTAAATGTTAGCTGTTTGTTTCCCATTTTTCAAAGTCACAAACAATTCTGTGCTGAACTTCTTCATGCGTAACTGACATTTGTTACCAGGCTCTCTGTGGTGGTTAGACCCTAATATAACACCCATAATCTGCAGTCCTGGTGTTTGTCCTGGTATTAAATCTGGTACTTATTTATGGCTTTGCGTAATTTCCTCACCTTGAGTATAAGCAGGGCCTGTGACTTCTACCCAATAGGATATGATAATGGTTATTATGGTTATTATGTCGTGTGTGTCATCTTGCTAGCTGACTCATTCTAGAGACTTTCTCCCTGGCTGGGTTTGAAAGAGTAAGTGGCTGTATTTGGAGGTCCATGTGGCATAGGGCTGCGGAAGTCTTTCATTCAAAAGCCAAGAGACTCTTCTCCAGTTGAGCCTCTGGAAGAAAATTGTCTGACTGACACCGTGATTAAAATCTTGCAGAGGACCCAGGCAAACCTTGCTTAGACTCTCAACTCACAGAAACTGAGATAAGAGATATGTATTGTTGTAAGCTACACAGTTTGTGGTAATTTGTCATGCAGCAGTAGAAAACTAATATTCTCTGTAATAAATACTTTGCAGATATTATCTCAATTGATTTTCACAACAGCCTTAGGAAGTTTATGATATTATTCCAGTGTTTATACATGAGGATTCTGAGGTTCAGAGAAGTTGAGAAATACTCCCAGAGCCACACAGTAGGTGATGAGTAGGAACTAAAAAAAAAGCCAGATCTTATGACTTCTTCTTCTTCTTTTTTTTTTTTTTTTACAATTGGAGTACAATTGCTTTACAATGTCATACTTTTCTGCTGTACAACAGTGTGGATCAGCTATGCTGTGCTGTGCTTAGTTGCTCAGTTGTGTCTGACTCTTTGTGACCCCGGGACTGTGTGGCCCACCAGGCTCCATGCCTCTGTCGATGAGGAATCTCCATGCAAGAATAAGAAGTCGGTTGCCATGCCCTCCTCCAGGGGATCTTCCTGACTGGGGAGTCAAACCAGGGACCTCCTGCATTGCAGGTGACTTCTTTCCCAGCTGAACTATCAGGGATGCCCGTGAGTCAGCTCTATGTATGTGTATATATATATCTCCTCCCCCTGGAGCCTTCTCCCCTCATATCCCAGCCCTCTAGGTCATCACAGAGCACAGAGCTGAGCTCCCTCCACTATACAGCAGCTTCACTCTTGAGCCCATGGTCTGAACCTGCCTTTAATAACATTTCTAGATTCTTGGTTGTGGAGACATAGCTCTGACCTTTCAAAAAGTTATTTTCTTTATTTTAAATCAGTTTACAGTTTTACCAACAGTGGATAAGGGAAACTATTTCTCAACATTCTTGCCAGTATTGGCTGTATATTTTTAAAGTGATAAATATACAAGTAAGTAAAATCACAATTTCTAAAATTTGTTCTTCTTTGAATATGCCTTCAGATTTTTTTTTTTTCCTAGCTGTATTTTCTCTTTAATGAGCAGTCCATGTTTAGGTAATACTCTCTTGGGGTATTATGGTAAGAGAAGGGAGCTAATGAGGGATGTGTCTCCAATTTTTGTCTTTTCAAGTAAGAAATAAGTTTTAAATTATATTAAACTCTTAGTGAAGTGGCCACACAGAGAACTGACATAGAATGGCATTTTGAAGCCTTAATGACCTATCCATTTGTGGACTGTATCCTGATTATATACCCCTGACTATCAAAGCACCTAAGAAGAACTCATTCCTATCTCAAGAAGGGAAATACTCATATTTCTATGAATCTTAGTCACTTATTTTTTTAAAGCCAATTTATTTGTTTATTTTTAATATAGGTAACCATTTTTCTTGTTTTGGCCGAGCTGTGTGGCACGTGGGATCTTAGTTCCCCAACCAGGGATCGAACCCCCATCCCTGTCATTGCAAGGTGGATTCTTAACCAGTGGACCACCAAGGAAGTCCCATTAGTCACTTATTAGTGTATATTTTCTGTGTGCTTGGCTGAATGAACTCTGGAGCTCTGTAATTAACTATTCTTCCCTGTGCCTTTCTGAAAAACATTATCCCACAGGTTGTGCTTCACCCAGTACCGTTGGCATATGCAAATAAAACAACTTAAGAGCAATTAAATTAAGAAGGTAACTTTTTTTTTTTTTGATGAATTTCAATCTGTCTTTTCCCTTGAGGGAACCCTACAAAGTTAAAAGTTTTGCAAGTATATCCAAGGAGGAAATACTAAATGACTGATTTCTGTGGTAATATTTTTCATTGCATTATTATTAGTGAGCAGATGCTTTCTGTTTCTGAAGAAGGACAAAGAAATCATTTCAGTTCATGAAATTACAAATTTCGGACACTTCTTAATGAGAATGGAAATAGTTGGATTATGAAGATGCTCATTTTTGTGGAGCAGCAAGTGATGCTAAATTTAATGGGAGAAACAATAAGGATTGTAATACACAGATTTTCCTAAACCCTTTTAAACAGAGCATTCAGTCATTAGCCAGTTAATTAATGGCTAATTAATGGTTGCTGGAAAGATTTATCACAAATTTTGAAAGTTGAGTTTAGCCAATTTCTAATATTATGTTAGTTTCTGGTGTACGGCATGGTGATTCAGGTATGTTCTTTTTCACATTCTTTTTCCATTGTAGTTTATTATAAGGTGCTGAATATAATTTCCTGTGCTATCCAGCAGGAGCTTGCAGTTTGCTGGTTTATATCTGTGGTGTGTATCTGCTAATCCCAAACTCCTAATTTATCCCTCCCCTTCCCTTTTCCCCTTTGGTAATCTTAAATTTGTTTTCTGTGTCTGTTGATCTGTTTCTGTTTTGTAAATAAGTTCATTTGTATCATTTTTTTTTAGATTCTATATGTAAGTGTATACAACACTTGTCTTTCTCTGACTTACTTCACTCAGTATGACCATCTCTAGGGCCATCGATGTTTCTGCAAATGGTATTGTTTCATTCCTTTTTATGGCTGAACAGTATTCCATGGGGTGTGTGTGTGTGTGTGTGTGTGTACCGCATCTTCTTTATCTGTTCATGGACACGTAGTATCACAACGTTTTTGAAATCATAAATCTAGCATTTGTAATTACAGTATGAACATATCTGTGAAAACAAACATCGCCTCTCCAGTGAGTGGAGTGTCTCGTGACTGAGCTATCTCCATACCTCTCTAACTCTTTCAATGGATTGGCTCTTTGCATTGATGATGAAGATGAAGTTGATGATGCTCAATAATGATAGCTATACCTTATTAAGAGTTTATCATGTGTCAGGAGTACTATCTCCTTTCATCTCTACCACAGCTCTGTGAATAAGAGTTGTTATTATCCTCCTGTTACAGATGAGGAATCCAAGACTCAGAGAAATTAGGTTATTCAAGGTCACATGGATAATAAGTGTCCCACAAAGGATTCAGATTTAGGTATGCTTGACTTCAAAGACTTTGCCAGACCAAGTCGCGTAACTTCACAATCTTGTATTAGTTTTTGAGCTACTCAACAGGACTGAATCTCACATCTTGATTCTAGGGACATAGCCAAGGTAGGATCACAGACAAAGACCTTTTTATATCCTCTGCCTTGTCAGGATCACTTTGCAGGCATTTCCCTGATATCTGAAGATACAGCATTGTTTGCAGCTCTGTCAAAATCCTTGTGACTTGGAGATACCCTGCTTTTATCCCAAGTATATTCGGATTCTTAGATACTAGAGGTGACTTTCCAGGACTCAAATGGTCCTCCTACTTGGAAAGCTGATAAATTACCCACTTGGAAAGTTTACCCCAGGACCGCGCACCTCTCAACAATTAAAGAATGGCTGCTTTCTCTGCCTCCGAAGCCCACCATGGGAACTGTCCATGGTGGTTCGTTGAAGAACTCCCAAGCCAAAGGAGGACTTTCTGGTGTTAGACATGGAGCTGACTTTCTAGCTAGGCCTCTCCTTCTTTCTCCTTTCCTCCCTCCTTTTCTCTTTTTTTCTCTCTCCCTTTATGTTTTTAAGAATTAGGGAGATGTTACAGGAAAAATATGTATATCTAACTAACTTGTCCCCTTACAGTTCAAATTTTGAGATTCAAATTTTCTGATCATGAGAAATAAAAATATATTTATCACATGTTAAGACAATAAAAGAATGCTCTTTTAGGAGAAAAATCATAGGCTACCTACCACACATCCAAAAAAAAAGTGGTGTCTTTAGATTAAATGTCTGTATTGTTCATCTTTAAATCTCAGGAATATAGATCACTATGGTTACAGGCCTACTTTGATTGGATTTCTGAATATACGGACCAGTCTTTAAAGAGCAAAAGAAGCCACCTTATTGAGGTAGACTGTATTACTGTTTATCTATAATTCTGGTGCTCCTCTGTGTGATATCTTTGTCAATGGGAAGATTATATGTCCCTGGCCTGTTGAACTCAGAAGTGGCCGTGAGATTTGCTTTGGCCTATCTAACATGGGCCTCTTTTGAGCAGAGGCTGTGAGAGACAGTGTGTGTGGTTCAGTTCCACAGTGAGACCTCCCCATTAGACTGAGTCCCGAAGTTCTATTAATTGGGTCACAACAATGGCTGACCCTCACTCGACAAGTAGAATAAGGGAGAAACAAGGTGGCTTGTTGTTGTAAGCCACCGAGGTGTTTAGAGCTGTTTACTGCCCTGGTGTCATCTCCCCTGTCATTACCGATACATACCCGCTGTCATTTGCCACTGCAAAACTCTCTAGGGAAGAGGCAGCCACAAAATAAATTTCTAGTGATGATCAACAGTAGACTTTGAATTTAATATAATAAAACCCATATGGATACAGATTCTCAACATTCTTTTCTCTCTTGCTGGCTAGAAACAAGCGTTCTTTCCATGCTGGGATATTTCTGATAACCCTTCAGGCTAGTCTCTGGGATGCCTGTATTTCTTAGTGTAGACTGCCATAATGAAATGCCATTGATTAGATGGCTTGAACAACATTAATGGAGCCTAGCATGTCAAGGAAGAGCAGGTACAGGTGGCTGTGAAAATTTTAGTCACTATGGGAGAGCCAGTTTCGACCCCTGGGTCGGGAAGATCCCCTGGATTGGGAAGGTCCCCTGGAGAAGGGAATGGCAACCCACTCCAGTACTCTTGCCTGGAAAATTCTATGGACATAGGGCCATCTCACATAGTTACTATGCATAACATTTCCCTTTAAAAAGCAACGAAGTTGCCTAACTTTGAAATGAAAGTCTAATTGTACCTAGTACTAACCTGAAATTAAAGCAATTCCCTGTTTTCTTTTCCACTGTGTTTGCTTTGTTAAGCTGAGTGGAAGTTTCAGATCTTATATTGGGTTCCCTTGGAAACAGATTCTGAGACAAGGAGTTGAATGCAAAAGGATTTGCATTTGGGGGGGTTGTTGTGAGACGCATACTTGTCAGCACATGAGGAAGGCAGGACTGATTAGAGTTGGAAGCTAACCAGCAATGTAGTTATGGCTGAGGCTTCAGCTCTTTCTTTGTGGATTCCTGGAGGTGGGGAGGCCCTTCGTAACTGTCTCACGTGGAGGCAAAGGCTCTGGCCTTCATACCTGCATCAACTAGTCACAGCTGAGGGCTGCCCTCTGGGCAGTGGCATAGCCTTGAGCAAGGCACAGCAAGCCTTGTCCCTGTGGCTGGGGACAGTGTTCAGTGATGGCTACAGCCGGGAGTTGCTGGTGGCTGGTATTAGCAGATGGGGGAATAAGGGCAGAGGTGCTTGGGGGAATGGCCTCCAAGAGGAGATCTGGGTGGGGCACTGTTGAACCCACAGCAACCAGTGCTTGCACTGTTCCTATCGACTTGCTTCTTACAGTAAGTTTGCCCCACTTCAAAGCAGCTTTCATGGGATTCTGGTTGGTCTTGTGTTCCGGGGAGTGGGGATAAGTGGAGCTACTCCCCATTTCATCCTTTGGTCTCCTGAACCCATGAATCCTACCAACTGAGACAGGCTTCATATAGCAGTCATTGATTGGGAATGGCACCCAACCCTTTTCGGTTTATTATCTCTAAATTGGCGCCTCAGCTGTGTCTTTAAGAGACCCTTCTGCTGCTCAGGCTGATGGCTTCTGGTGGTGTGTAGAGTGGTAAGACCAATGGGTGCCATCCACGGTCGTGTTTCCATTGTTCTACCTTCTTTTCGGAAGGGTCTGTCCGTCATTCTGAGGCAATATTATGTGGCATTTTAATGCTCTGGTGGATCAAATTCCTCGGCAAGTCCTTGGCTGGTGATTCTGGGCCACGGCTCTGCAGGAAGCAGAGACAAACTTATGTCTGAAATAGTCCATCAATACAACTTGTTGCCTCTCTCCAAGGGGGGGAATAGTTGCTCTCTGTGAGAGATAGTTTCTATTCAAGGGCTTTAGCTGTGTGGCTGGCTGGTTGGACATTCAGCTCTGGTAAACAGAAGTCCATGCTTCTGGGCATAACCTCTCCTGACCAGCAGGACTGTCATTCATGAGTCCATTGCATCAGCACTGGGATGGGTGATGCTGGAGGCTGGCTGATGACCCTTGGCCCGTCATTCTGTCTGGTTGTTTAGTTCCTTTTCCACTGTGGATGGTCTCTGCCATGTATCAGCATACGCTACACTGATACACTTTTCCATTCCCACAAGCTCATATGTCTCTTTCTGAGCTCTTCTGACCCTGCTATTCTTTTTTTTTTTTATTATTTTTTTTAGTTTTTTATTTTTTAAATTTTAAAATCTTTAATTCTTACATGCATTCCCAAACATGAACCCCCCTCCCACCTCCCTCCCCATAACATCTCCCTGGGTCATCCCCATGCACCAGCCCCAAGCATGCTGCATCCTGCGTCAGACATAGACTGGGGATTCAATTCTTACATGCTAGTATACATGTTAGAATGTCATTCTCCCAAATCATCCCACCCTCTCCCTCTCCCTCTGAGTCCAAAAGTCCGTTATACACATCTGTGTCTCTTTCCCTGTCTTGCATACAGGGTCGTCATTGCCATCTTCCTAAATTCCATATATATGTGTTAGTATACTGTATTGGTGTTTTTCTTTCTGGCTTACTTCACTCTGTATAATCGGCTCCAGTTTCATCCATCTCATCAGAACTGATTCAAATGAATTCTTTTTTACGGCTGAGTAATACTCCATTGTGTATATGTACCACAGCTTTCTTATCCATTCATCTGCTGATGGACATCTAGGTTGTTTCCATGTCCTGGCTATTATAAACAGTGCTGCGATGAACATTGAGGTACATGTGTCTCTTTCAATTCTGGTTTCCTCGGTGTGTATGCCCAGCAGTGGGATTGCTGGGTCATAAGGTAGTTCTATTTGCAATTTTTAAAGGAATCTCCACACTGTTCTCCATAGTGGCTGTACTAGTTTGCATTCCCACCAACAGTGTAGGAGGGTTCCCTTTTCTCCACACCCTCTCCAGCATTTATTGCTTGCAGATTTTTGGATCACAGCCATTCTGACTGGTGTGAAGTGGTACCTCATTGTGGTTTTGATTTGCATTTCTCTAATAATGAGTGATGTTGAGCATCTTTTCATGTGTTTGTTAGCCATCCGTATGTCTTCTTTGGAGAAATGTCTATTTAGTTCTTTGGCCCATTTTTTGATTGAGACCCTGCTATTCTAATTGCTCTCTTTCAAGTTTCCTGACCAGCCAGTCAAGCTGTGGCCACTCCCGATGAATTTGTACATGTTCTTACCCCAGATCTCTTCTCTATCCACATACAATGGGCAACCGGGCACACTGTTTGGAATGCTGCGCCATGAGAGGGCTTCCCTGTCTTTCGGAGCCATTACTAAATGGTGTCGTAAGTCAGCAGCAGATTCACATCAATATGTCAAGCTGTGTTAGTCCACTCAGTTTTGCCATAATGAATGACCACAAACTGGGCCGCTCAAACAACAGAAAGTTTGTTGTCACAGTTTTGGAGGCTGAAAGTCGGAGACCAGGGTGCCCATGGTCGGGTTCAGGTGAAGGCTCTCTGGCTTGCAGACAGTTGCTTTCCTGCTTTGTCACAGGGTGGAGAGAAAGAGAGGAAGTAAGATCTCTGGCGTCTCTTCTCTTAATGGCACCAGTCCCATCATGGGGGCCCTAACTTCACGCATGTACACACGCTAAGTCGCTTTTGTCATGTCCGACTCTTTGTGACCCCGTGGACTGTAGCTCAGTAGGCTCCTCTGTCTATGGGATTCTCTAGGCAAGAATTACTGGAGTGGGTTGCCATGTCCTCCTCCAGGGGATCTACCCAACCCAGGGATTGAACCTTTGTCTCTTACATCTCCTTCATTGGCAGGAGGGTTCTTTACCACTAGAGCTACCTGGGAAGCCCTTCATGATACCATCTAAATCTAGTAACTTCTTGGGGATTCCTTGGTGGTCCAGTAGTTAAGAATCTGCCTTGCAGTGCAGGGGATACAAGTTCAATCCCTGGTAGAGGTGCTAAGATCCCACCCACATGCTATGGAACAACCAAGCCCATACGCTGCAACTGCTGAGCCCATGCGTCACTGCTAGAGTCTTCACATCGCAACTAGGAGCCAAGGCAGCCAAATACATTAAACGATAAATAACTCACCAGATCTAGTTACTCCTCCAAGGCCTCATCTCTAAATACCATCACACTGGGGCTTGAATACATAAATTTGGGGGAGGGAACAATTCAGCCCATAGCACCAGCCAACCCATCCAACAACCAAGACCAGCCCATTTCCCTCCCCTTTCACCTGGTCACAAGGCTCCCTCTTCCTCCATGTAGCCATAAACATGAACAGAAGTAGAGGGACTCAGGGCCTTCTGCTTCTGCCATTTCCTTGTAGCCTCGGGCTCTGGTTTGTCTGATCTTTCCCCCTTAGGATGCATTGCTCACCTTTGACAGAGCCTGTTTCATGATGGGCAGCTCTGGCTGTGTGCTCACTTGCTGCTCCATGCTCCAGCTCTACTAAGAGAAGATACTCTGACCCACTTGAGGCCTGATAGCAGGCAAGTAGCTGCTTTTGAATTGTGCGTAGTGCATGTATTACCCATGATGATGACAAATGACTTTTCTAAAAGTAATTTAATGATTCAGAAAACAGCTTCCCATTACCATCAAGATAAAACCTTCACTCCCTCCGCCCAGAGAATCCAAGATCCTCAAAGACCCAGCTCCTGCCAACGCTGGGTCCTCGTCACACTCACACGTGCAGATGTAGGGCTGTGTTCTAGCCCTACAGTTTTCACCAAATCCACACACTTATGAGTCAGGGTGCTGGCAGGAAATAGATGAGACACACAAGAGCAGTAATTGAGGAGTTTACTAGACTATTTACAAAGGTGCAGACAGGGTGAGGGGAAACAAGAATGGAAGGTCATTACACTTCTAGGGCTAGAGGGCCAGTGTGAGAGAGCTGTTCCCAGGATCTAGATGAGCTGGGTCATCTCAGGGCTAGAGCTGTGGCCTCACTGCTGCTGGGCAGGGAAGGAGCTGGGGGCTAAAGATGGGAACTGTCTCCCACTTGCCTCCATCCTGCACCTGGTGTACCCTGTTTGGCTGAACTCGTTAGAAGCCAGCAGGCAAGGGAGCTCTGAAGGTGCACTCTGCAGAGGCCGGTCTCAGGCACAGAGCAAGGGGTAGAGAGTGGCTCTGGAGAGGCAATCAATATGAGCATAAACATCACACCTTCATCAGTGAGCCCCTGCACTTACTTGCTTTTCCTTCTGTTTGAAAGCCTTACATGGGGATTTCCCTGGCAGTCCAGTGGCTAAGACTCTGTGCTCCCAACGCAGGGGGTACGGGTTTGGTCCCGGGTCAGGAAACTAGATCCCAGATGTAGCAACTAAGAGTTTGCATGCCACAACTAAGACCCGGTGCAGCCAAATAAATAAATAAATATCTTTTTTAAAAAGAAAGGGAAACAACAAAGGCTTACCTGACCCTATCCCTTTTCCTGCACCTTGTTCACATAATAACTCGTTCTCAACCATCAAGACTCACGTCCTACCTTTCAATTCAAGTAGTATCCTGTGTAGATTTCAATCTCACATGAAGCACATGGCACTGTAATTGTTTATTACCCATCTGTCTCCCTGATCAACCTGGGCATTCATCCAGCACAGCAGCTAGACCTTTTGTATCTTTCTAATCTTAGAGCCCAGCACTGGGTCTGTACCTAAGGGGTGCTCAACAGTTATATATTGACAAGTTTCTTTATATTTCTGAAAGTAGCAGGCCCTTTCTTCTTGCAGCTCTTTTAAGAGTAAACTGGAATAGGTTCACTACTTAAGAGGAACAATCCCTTGATTTCCATATTGTTATGAAGTTTTAAAAACTGTTTCCTAGTCAGGGAACAAAGCCACTCACCCAGCGTGCCTTCACTAGTGATGGCTAAGAAGCGGGTAGAACCCAGGTCTTCTGCCTCAAGTTTGTTGCTTTTTGCTCTTGTCTCTGTGCTCACACTCAGTCACTTCAGCAGTGTCCCCCTGTATGCCCTGTGGGCGGTAGCCCACCAGTCCCCTCTGTCCATGGAATCCCATCACTAGATGTCCTCAAATGAAAGTGAGGGCATCAGGTGGCTCTGTGGAGGTCGTTCACATAGTTTTAACAGGGGGCAATCTCAGAGGGACAATTTGAAATGAATGATGTTAAATGCCTGGTTGAAGAAAATAGCTCCTTAAAATATTTTTTTACTTCCAGAACTTTGCTGTGACATTAAGAATTAAACTCCAGGAAAGGAACTATCCAGTTAGATGGACCAGTTTTTTTTTTTTCTCTTCTTATTTATAAAGTAAAAACATATTTGTTGACTACAGTGTAAGCTGCTTGAGGCCAAGGGGCATGTCTCCTTTACGTTTGTCTTCTGTCAGCCTTACATCAGTGTGTCAGAAGAATGGTACATCATACAGGACCAGATGAGGCCAGTCTGACCGTGCTGTGTGTGATCCCTGAGATGCTTGCCTTGGTTCACTGCACACTTAGAGTGACGGAGGGTGGAGTGGGATGCAGTAGCCACCAGTGACTTGATGCCTAGCATCCATCTCTCCTTCTGACAAAATCATCCTGGATTTCTCACAGGAAATTACCTCTCCTCTTCCCGGCTGTGTAGTTTGGATGGCACTGACTTCAAAGCCCAGGTGGAGAGGTGGGCTGATTGGCTAGTTAGCAGATCACACGCTCTTGGTTACAGTGATCAGTTCAGAAATGAGCCAACGACGTACTATGACACAGTCACTAAGAATCCCGGGGAAAAGGCTTACTCTCTTCCCACTGGATGTGAAAAAAGAAGGATGTGGTTGCTGGAACGTGCTGCGGCCACCTGTGACCACCCAGGTCAAGGAGGTGGAGACCGAAATGGAGAGCATCGTTTGAGTCTTAGATCAGGTTGTGCCTGAACCACGCGCTCAAGTGAGCCTGCCGTCTTAGTGTGCTTAGTGTGGTAAATGGTACTTTGACTGAAGCAGTGTTTGTGGTTGAGAAGGAAAAGAGAGTTTCTTGTGGCTTTGTAGGTTAAGCCAGGGAAATGGCTGGGCTGTGGATGAGGTCATACAGCAGGATAACTCAGGGAGATTTGCAAACCACTCTTGCTTTCTTTCTGTACCGGGATCTATTCTAGAATCACTTGGAGTATCTGTGTGTGTGTGTAACATTTAAAAGCCTGCCCTAGGGATTCTGATGCAAAGTAGTCCAATTGCTGGACCCTTTCTACTAAGAGTAGGTCTGATTTGGCTGCTTGTATCTCTACCCTGAACATAATGTCTTGACAGCTCTATGGGATCAGCCAGCGTGTAACTGACATCCCAACAAGAACCCTAACTTGCTAACTTTATTAGGGGTATTGGACTTCCCTGGTGGCTCAGACAGTAAAGAATCTGCCTGCAATGCGGGAGACCCGAGTTTGATCCCTGAATCGGGAAGATCCCCTGGAGGAGGAAATGGCAACCCACTCCAGTAGTCTTTCCTGGAGAATTCCATGGAAAAAGGAGCCTGGTGGGCTACAGTCCATGGGGCCACAAAGAGCTGGGCACGACTGAGCGACTAACACACGCGCATTGAACATCCCACCCTCTCCTAGACCTGACGTGGCACTAAGTCGGTTCCTTCCCTCGGGGACGGCCACCCCGTTGTCTCTCACTTGCTTTTTATCCCCATCTTTACTCTTAGAACCTTATTCAGGTTTATCTTTTAGGTTCTATGAACTCATCTAGCCACAGAACTAGGAATTAAAGGTGTGAATTCGCAGTACAGCTACTGACAAGGAGTGATTACAAGGATGCAGAAACACAAAAGAATAGATATTTAAAGCAATGAGTGGGAAGTGAATACTAGGAAATAGGGCTTTGAAGCCTGGAGGTTTGGCCTCTTCCTGCCTCCTCCCAGAGATGCCATACCACTTCTCTCTTCTTTTCTTTCTCGCTACAAATAATACTTGATTAAAATTTTTGTAACGCAGTTTTGCATGATGAAAAGCCAATTAATTCTCCTTGTGCTTAGCTGACCCATCAGAACCAAAAAACTGTTTCAAGGAACAGAGGAAGGGATACGTTCTCATACCACGTGAAAGCAGGGTGAACCAGAAAACAAAATCATGAGCACAGCATCCTCTGTTGAAAATGCACAGTTAAATCGTCAAGTTCTTTTTTTTCAATGTAATATTTATTGGAGTATAGTTGTTAGTTTCTACTGTACAGCAAGGTGAATCCATTGTATATATATCTCCTCTCATTTTTGGATTTCCTTCCCATTTAGGTCACCACAGAGAACTGAGCAGAGACCCTGTGCTGTATAGTAGCTATCTATTAGCTCTCTATTTTACACACAGTATCAACAGTGTGTATAAGTCAACCCCAAGGTTCTTGATAGAGAACTGCTTGCAGGCTGCCTCCCACATATTTGTACACGGTGGTAGCTGCTGGGAGAACTTTGTGCCGTTGAAGAAAGAGAGGGGAGGACATTGAGAGAAGAGAGAAAAGTGATCCCAGAGAATCTCTTCTCAGCTTCTCTGGAGAGAAAGTCTCTGAAGCTCCAGAACATCTCCTTGCCATTTTAGAAAAAGGCTCCACAATAGTCTCTAAGGTGACCTAGCAGGACGTTTGACTTGACGCCATCTGTGAACAGTGTCGTTAGATATCCTGGACAATGGTAGATACTCCGCAGGCCTCGCTAAAGTGCCTTCCATCAGGAGAGCTGCCAGGTGGGCCATGATTGCTGTGAATACCTCAGAAGGTGGAGGAGGTCCTGTCAAGCTGCAGAGTTTGTCCTTAGAGCTTCCCCCAGAGCTTGGGTAGCAGCAGCAGACTCAAGCAGTGGGGATGACTGAACACCATAGATGAAGAAACAAAAATGACTCAAGGCAAAAGTGCTTTAGCAAAGTCCTTTGACTAAAGTTAGTTTCATTGATATTTCTCGGCTCAGTCTTCTCTGCTAGATCACCTACTGGTTTAGCAGCCACTCCAAGAGCCAACTCAAGGCATGGGCCATTGCCAGAGGGTGGATCTGCACTGATAGGACCAACTGTTAGCTTCTTTTCCATTAATTATAATGGATGGTTGCAGGAGGTGGGGAAGCTAGCAGGCAATTTATGCCATCTGTGCACATTTGGGAAAAGAATATCCAGATACACTTAATCCCTGAGCTATACTGGTCATAGTTTTAATAGTGCTTTTTGCATCATATTGCATTTAGCTTGTGTATTAAGATATAGAGTAACAAAATACTAGTCCCTTCAAAGTTAAAATTATGCTTCATTCTTCTGTCTTTTTATTTTAATCTTCAAGTGATTTTATTTTCTTTTTTATGTTATTTGTACTTCCTTTCTAAAATGAACCTATATTTGATACATCTTTTTTAAAAAGTAAAATAAATAAAAATATTATAAATTATTTATTTACTTGATCACATATCATTCATTCCATTTCATAAAATTCACCCTTTTAAAGTGCACAGTTTAGGGATTTTGTAGGTAGTTTTGAATAACCTTCATTATCCAATTTCCGAAATATTTCTGTCATCCCTCAAAAGAAACCCTGCACCCATTATCACTCACTCCACAACCCCTTTCCCCCGCAAGCCTCTGGCAACTACTCATCTGCTCCATGTGACCCCATGATCAACTAATCAAACTCATAGGTCTCTGTGAGTCAGACTATCCTGATTACTGCTTTGACTTGTTGTCCATCATGGTAACCATGTCCACCTTGCCTTTGGAGATTAAATGCCACCATTTTGCTGCCAGTATCCATCCTCCTGAAGCAGCTGTCTTGATAAAATAGTTGAATGGACTTTTGAAGACTCAATTAAAGTACCAGTAGGTGACAATACCTTGTAGGGCTAGGAAAAGACCTCTAGGTTTCTGATTATGCTCTAAAGCAGTGTCCAATATATGAGACTATATCTCCTATAGCCAGGATTCACGAGTCTATCAAAGGGTAGAAATGTGAGTGGCTGGTAATCCACTAGCAGATTTTTTCTTCTCATCCCTATGTCTTTAGGCTTTGCTGGTCTAGAGATGTAAATTCCAAAGGGAGGTATAGTTCTACCAAGAGACACAATGATTTCCTTGAACTGAAAGTTGAGATTGTCACCTGGTCATTTTGGGGTCCCCATGTATCCAGATCAGTAGGCAAAGAAGGATAATTGATTCTGATTACCATGGAGAAATTGAGCATCCATTACATGAGAGAGCTGAGAAAGGTTATTCCTGGAATCAAAAGATCAATTAAGGGTATCTCTTTGTACTACCACTTCTGTAATCAAGGTAAATGGGAAACTAAAACAACCCATTCAGGCTAGATTGCTAATGCCCGACCCTTTAGGAAAGAAAGCCTGGGTCACCCCACCAGGTAAAGAACCATGTCCAGTTGAGGTGTTTGCTGAGGGCAAAGAGAATGTGGAATGGGAAGCTGAAGAACATAGTTATAAATACTATGATTGGGTGACCAGTTGCAAGAATGAAGGCTACTTATTTTAAGTGTTTCTTCCTTAGTTTCTATGAATATGTTTGTATATATGTTAAGTAAATATATTTTTTCTTCCCTCTCTATCCCCTTATCATCAAACATAAGCTATATTAGTAAAAGTTAAATTTATATCCCAGTATTCAAGTTATAGACTACCATAGGAGAAGAGTAGGAAAGGATTAGTTTGATTTTGGTTGCACACATGACAGATGCAGCATGTTAAGCAGAAGGATGACTTGCTATTGTGTTTATCTGGAGGTTAAGTATGGTTTAAGGAGGTGTGTACAGGGGCCAGGTTGACAAGGGTCAACTTGACTAAGCTAAACTTTTCAGTTATTCAGTAAGACCCTAATCTAGGTGTTGCCGTGAAGATACGTTTCAGACATGATAAAAATGTATGATCAGTTGGCTTTAAGTTTAAGGATGTTTTCCTAGATAATCTGGGTGGGCCTGGTTTGGCTGAAAGGCCTTTGAGAGCAGAGCTGAGGTTTCCTGAAGAAGCACAAATTCTGCCTGTGTGCGATTGTTTTGGTCTGTGCCCCAGACTTGCATTCTGCCCTTCCTGATGGCCTATCTTATCGATTTCAGACTTGTTTCATCAGCCCCACAATTGTGCAGGCAATTTCCTCTCAATAAATCTGTGAAAATATATCTCCCACTGGTTCTACTTCTCTGGTTGAACCCTAACTCAATGAACCTGATTACAATGATGTTTACAAAATGTCAACAATAATTACTTCTCAGGGCTGGGATTGATTTTAGGTGAGATGTTTTTTACTTTCTCCTTTACTTTTTTCACCATAATGCTCAAATGTTTTAAAGAACATCATAAAAGAAAGACAATATGTAAAAAGCAACCATTTTTCAAATAAAAAAGTTTAAAAATCTGTAATTTCACAAAATTACCTAAAGCCTAACTCCATGTACAAAATACTCACAGAACTTAACAAAATTTATAAAACTTAGAGTTTCAAAAAATGCAATTAAAAAATCCTTTTGGCAGTCTAATCATTAGGACTCCAGGCTTTCACTGCTGAGGACATGGGTTCAATCCCTGGTGGGAGAACTAAGATTCTGCCTGCTCTGCAGCACAGCACCCGCCCCGCCCCCTCCAAAAAAAATCCCTTTGGTATTTTCCACAGAATTAAACAAACAAACAAAACTCATCTATACTATAATCTACTTTTTAAAAATTTGTTTATTGAATGTTAATGAGCCCAGGGATCATATCTCACTCTTCACTAGTTCTGTTACTATGTCTAAGGACTGATATAATGTAGGTCCCTCTCAATGTTTCTTAAATAGTAAACACGTCTCATATACATAAATATACACATCTTAACTCTTGAGAAACCTGTATGCAGGTCAGGAAGCAACAGTTAGAACTGGACATGGAACAACAGACTGGTTCCAAATAGGAAAAGGAGTACGTCAAGGCTGTATATTGTCACCCTGCTTATTTAACTTATATGCAGAGTGCATCATGAGAAACACAGGGCTGGAGGAAGCACAAGCTGGAATCAAGATTGCCAGAAGAAATATTAATAACCTCAGATATGCAGATGACACCACCCTTATGGCAGAAAGTGAAGAAGAACTACAGAGCCTCTTGATGAAAGTGAAAGAGGAGGGTAAAAAAGTTGGCTTAAAGCTCAACATTCAGAAAATGAAGATCATGGCATCTGGTCTCATCACTTCATGGGAAAAGAGTGGAAACAGTGGCTGACTTTGTTTTTCTGGGATCCAAGATTGCTGCAGATGGTGATTGCAACCATGAAATTAAAGGACGCTTACTCCTTGGAAGGAAAGTTATGACCAACCTAGAGAGCATATTAAAAAGCAGAGACATTACTTTGTCAATAAAGGTCCATCTAGTCAAGGCTATGGTTTTTCCAGTAGTCATGTATGGATGTGAGAGTTGGACTGTGAAGGAAGCTGAGTGCAGAAGAATTGATGCTTTTGAACTGTGGTGTTGGAGAAGACTCTTGAGAGTCCTTTGGACTGCAAGGAGATCCAACCAGTCCATTCTAAAGGAGATCAGTCCTGGGTGTTCATTGGAAGAACTGATGCTCAAGCTGAAACTCCAATATTTTGGCCACCTGATGCGAAGAGCTGACTCATATGAAAAGACTCTGATGCTGGGAAAGATTGGGGGCAGGAGGAGAAGGGGACGACAGAGGATGAGATGGTTGGATGGCATCACCGACTCAACGGACATGGGTTTGGGTGGACTCCGGGAGTTGGTATGGACAGGGAGGCCTGGCATGCTGCGGTTCCTGGGGTTGCAAAGAGTTGGACACGACTGAGTGAACTGAACTGAACTAAACTGAACTTCCCTTAATTTTTTTCCTAGTAATTACCAAAAGTATCTCTTTCCCCTTTCAAGCTAGGGTATCAAGCACTTTAAGTTTAAAACAAACTAAACCTTCAATTGTTACATGTACATTTCCATATTTTATTAAAAATAGACAGTACTTATTTTTATGGAGTTGAAATCTCTTTGCATTTACCATTTTGTACTTTGCTTGTTATTAATAATATTTCAAGCCCACATAACCTTGAATCAACACAATCCATAAACTTGTCTTTTTAATGATTATAGAGCCATCCATCGTGTAAATATGCCACAGTTTGCTCATCCATATCTCCATTTTTGGCCATTTGGGCTGTTTCCAGTTTCTTTCTAGTACAAATAATGTGACTGTGAAAGATTGTTTAGACCAATGGCTTTTAAAATTATCTCTTGGGGGTCATTTCCTTAGGTCAATATTTCTAAAGATAAATTATTTGGAAAAATGACACGAACATTTTGTTACCTGTTGCCAGGCTGCTTTTTAAAAAGATTGAAACTGTTTTACAACCCATTATCAACACTACGCTTCCCTGAAGCCACATCCACATTGGATTGTTAATGTTATTAATTATTTTTGCCTGTTTACTTGATATACAGTGGCATCAAAGTTGCTTTGAGGTGCTGAGGAAAAACAACCTTAACATTTTTAGAAGCTCTGTTGTTGGGGGTCTACAAGTCATGCCCTTAAGATTTTTAGAAGTATTTTTGTCTGGCCTAAGGGTCTCTTGGTCACACTTTAAATCTTTTCTAAGGTCTTTGCAAAAGATCTTGGAGCTGCACCTTTGATCTGAATTTTGCACTGAAGCTGTATTTTACAGGCAGCATCCTAGATCTGATCTTTACCTTAAGGCTGTCGCTTACTTTGATTTCATTTTGCTGCCGAGATTTCCCGGGACCATCTGTATTTCCTCTAAGTTCTGCGCAAATGATTCTTTATTTCACTCATCCCTTTCTTCTTGTATTTTATCCTAGCACAGGAAGCTAAAAGAGGCCAATTGATATTTCCTATATTTTGCCTGGAGATCTCCTGAGCCAGCTCCACAAGTTCATGAGGCATCCTTTCTATTTGTGATGTTACCACAGGCAACAGTTTCAGTAAAATTTATTTTGGTATATACATGGCATCCCCCCCACTCTAGCAATCAGTAGTGATCTCACTGCTCTGTCAGCCTACTAATAGTCCTTTTAAAAAAGTCTTCAGGCCTCTATCCACTGAAACCAATACTACATGTTCTAGGTTTTTCTTATAGCATTATTGCATTGTTGATGTTCCATTGCTCAGGCGTGTCCAACTGTTTGCAACGCTATGGACTGCAGCATGCCAGGTTTCCCCATCCTTCACCAACTTCTGGAGCTTGCTCAAACTCATGTCCATTGAGTTGGTGATGCCATCCAACCCTTCTTGTCCTCTGTTGTCCCCTTTTCCCCCTGCCTTCAATCTTTCCCAGCATCAAGGTCTTTTTAAATGAGTCAGTTCTTCGCATCAGGTGGCCAAAGTATTGGAGCTTCAGCCTCAGCATCAGTCCCCCCAATGAATATTCAGGATTGATTTCCTTCAGGATGACTGGTTTGATCTTCTTGCAGTCCAGAGGACTCTCAAGAGTCTTCTCCAACACCACAGTTCAAAAGCATCAATTCTTCGGTGCTCAGCGTTCTTTATGATCCAATTCTCACATCCATCCATGACTACTGGAAAAACCATAGCTTTGACTATCCGGACCTTTGTCAGCATTACTGGGTGCCAATTGCTGTTTCAGTTATCCATCACTGTGTAACAAATCAACACATCACCCCAAACTTAGTGGTTCAAGACAACCACCATTATACTTTTTGTGTGTGAAGGTGATGGTTTATTGGTCTTAGCTGTGAGGTTGCTTTCTTCCCTAGGGTGTTACTGGGCTAGACTGGGCTGGTATGTCTAAGAAGCTTCATTCATGTGGCTGGTAGTTGGTGCTGGCTGTCAGTTGTAGTAGTCAGAGGACCTGCTTCTCCTTCATATAGTTTTTCCACGTGGCTTATTTATGCAATATGACAACTGAATTCGAAGAGTAAGGGATAGAAGCTTCTAGTCTTAAGGCCTGGGCTGAGTGGTCCCAGAATGTAGTTCTACTGTGTTCTGCTTGTCAGAGCAGTCCTAGGCTGTTCTTAGAGTTGAAAGAAGGAAAAATAAACTCTACTAGTCAAGGGGAGAAAGGCACAAGGAGGGGAGAACTAATAATACCGTCTCTGGAGTCTATCTATCATGCCAGGGCGGTAAGGTCATTTATCAGCTTTTCTCAGGAGTGCTGTGGATGTAGAAGACACCTACTGCTCATTCATTCACTTGTTCATTATCAGCTTTTTACTGAGCAGCTACTCTGTGCTGGGCTCTGTTCTAGACATGATGGAGATGATGAGTAAGACAAAGTCCTCAGTCTTGTGCAGCTTACACTCTAATTGGGGAAAATTAAATATACATATATGTATATACATATATGTAAATACTAAGAAAATAGTAGTCGTGGTTTGAATTGTGCCTGCCTGCCAAGTGTGTTTACATGTATCCTTCCTTACAAACATGAAGTTCCTCCCAAGACCATTTATCTTCAGTCTTATGGAGGTCCCCAGTCGGTTGACCCCCACCACTGTCAAACATCTCATCATGAGCTTTTTTCCCTATCCAGGTGAGACACCAAAGTCCATCATCTCAAACACTCCTCCCTTGGCTGTCTTCCTCCATCGCACTCTCCTGGTGCATCCCAAACCTAATCAAATTCAATATGTGCTGACTCTATGCCTGAACTTGCTTTGGTCAATGAAAGTGATTGGGATGGATGTGTGTTAGTTCTGAATGGAAGCTTTAAAAATCAATGCACAATTCATCGCTTTTTTTTTTTTTTTTGCAGTGACTGACAATGCTCCAAATGGGGGCTGCTCTGTAAGCCTGGGTGTTGGAGAAATCAGAGCAGAGCCCCCAGCTGACCCATCATCAGCATGTAGTGTGATGTCGCCGAGATGTCAGTGTAGTTTTGTGTCACCCAGAGTTTATCACTTGTTTCTACAGCACAACCTATACTATACCTCCTGGTCCACGTGAGTTCAAGTCTGCCAGATGGAGACAGTTAAGGGCACCTCAAGCAGAAAGAGCATGATGTAAGAAGGCGTAGAGAAGTCTGGTGACACCACGGTGGGGATGCAGCTGAGTGACGTGAAGCTGCAAGGACGAACCTCAAAGAGCAGGTTAGGACTCATTCCTGTAGGGTAGTGGCTATAGCCCACCAGGCTCCTCTGTCCATGGAATTTTCCAGGCAAGAATATTGGAGTGAGTTGCCATTTCCTTCTCCATGGGATCTTCCTGAGCAGGGGTCCAACCCAAGTCTCTTGCATCTCCTGCATTGGCAGGCGGGTTCTTTACCACTGACCCCAGCTATTTGCCACCTATATATCTTTGATGAAGTGTTTGTTAAGGTCTCTGGCTTACTTTTTATTCGTTTATGTTTGCTGCATGGCTGGTAGTTTCTTAGTTCCCTGACCAAAGACAGAACCCAGGTCCTCAGCAGTGAAAGCACAGAGTCCTAACCACTGGACTACCAGGGAATTCCCAGGGACTTTGGCTTATTTTTAATGAGGAGGGCAAGCAACTTTTATGACCCCCAGTTTCCTTATCTACAAAATGGGGGCCTTGATGTGGGTACTTTCTCCATCACAGGACTGTTGCAAGATTCAAGGTGGAATGAGATATGTGGAAACCTTTTGTAAACAAGAAGGCTCTGGGTACATGCTCTTCATGCTCAGATGCTCGGTCATGTCTGACTCTTTGTGACCCATGGACTATAGCCCGCCAGGCTCCTCTGTCTATGGGATTCTTCAGGCAAGAAAACCGGAGTGGGTTGCCATTTGCTGCTCCAGGGGATCTTCCCAACCCAGGGATCGAACCCACGTCTCTTATATCTCCTGCATTGGCAGGCAGATTCTTTACTTCTAGTGCCACCTGGGAAGCCCCAGTTACATAGAAAATATTATTAATCTGGTTGTTCCTTTAACTGATATTCAGTGTGATTTTATTCTTGTTGCGTTACTCCTGATATGTCATTTAAGTTCTAAGGCTATCAAATTAGATAATTAAAAATCAAAAGAGACAAATTTCACAATCAAAGTAAGTAGCACCCAGCAAGCTCTGAATTCTTCAAGCTCTCTGTGACTCCTGTGATAAGCTGGCCTATCTCCCTTCACCAAGTCTGCAGGGATGCTGTCTTGATCCCAACCAGATGAGAACAGAAGATGTGGTTGCCATGGAGAACAAGACAGGGAACAAAATGAGCAGAAGTTCTGCTCCATGATGCACCCAAAGCTGATGCCTGACTCCATAGGAAGGGGAGGCATAGTTTTAAAAGACAAGACTTGGGTAATGTCTGTCCCCTAGATGTCAATGAAAACATTGCTGAGAAAAACGCTGCATCAAATCCTCATTTTAATATTTGAGAATTTACCTTACATTAGCTACACCAGTACTTGCACGTCAGGCTGGCTGCATAATACTCACTTGGGGGAGCATGTAAACAATTTTATCCATTCAAAAATATTTTTTATGTCTCTAAAATGTACCCCAGACATGGGAATGCAGCAGTTAACAAAACAAAGTTTGGCTCATGTGGAGATTACATTGAGTGTGGGGAGGCAAGTGATAGACAAATACATAAATAAATAATATGTCAGATGATCACAAGTGCTATGAAGAGAAATAAAGCAGAGGGAGGGTCATGGACAGAATGGGATGTTGTTTTGGACAAATGATTCCAGGAGACTTCTCTGATAAGGTGACATATGAACAGAAGACTTAAGGAAGGGAGAGAAGAAGGCATATGGATATCTGGGAGGGGAGATATCTGAACTAACCATTATGCAGAAAGAATGGGGCTTCCCTGGTGGCTCAGTGGTAAAGAATTTGCCTATAATGCAGGAGATGCTGGAGACTCAGGTTCAACCTCTGGGTCAGAAAGATCCCCTGGAGGAGGAAACGGCAACTGACTCCAGTATTCTTGCCTGGGAAATCCCATGGACAGAAGAGCCTGGTGGGCTACAGTCCATAGGGTTGCAAAGAGTCAGACATGACTGAAGTAGCTGAGCATGCATGAACATGCTGAAAGGATAGCATGTGCAAAGGTCCTGAAAACACTTTCTTTCCCTCTTCTTCTTCTTAAAGAAACAGCAGTGAGGCCAGCAACTAAAGAGGAGCAAGTTAGGATAGAGGAGACTTAGGAAATACAAAGAGGGAGTGGGAGGCTGGCTGTGGATTGGAGGCCACTGAAAGCATTTAGGATTTTACATTGAGTGAGATAGGAAGGCATGGAAAGCTTTGAGCAGATGAGTGATAAGATCTGACTTTGGTTCTTAAAGGATCACTCGGATTATCCAGTGGAAGACCGTAGACAAGGGGGGAAGGTGAGCAGGGATGGAGATGTGGAGACCAGCCCAGGCCTTTCCTATTTTTGGTGGGAGATGATGGCTAGTGGTGGAGATAGCATAAATATCTATATTTTTACTGCCTCTCCCACTCTCCACTTCCAATTGAGAAGATTTAAGATAGGGAGAGAAATTCTGTATTTTTATTTATTTATTTATCTGACTGTACTGGGTCTTAGTTGTGGCCATGGATTTTTTTTTTTTCCTAGCTGTGGCATGTGAACTCTTAGTTGAACCCTGTGGGATCTAGTTCCCTGACCAGGGATCGAATGTGGGCCCCCTGTATTGGGTCCAGAGTGTCACCCGCTGGACCACTAAGAAGTCTCAGGATCTGTACTTTTAGAGTTCTCAGGTGAATTGGAAGCATGGCCAGGTTTCCAATCCAGTGGCATGGGATGAGAAAGCCACCCTCCTTTCTTCTGGGGTCTTCGCCTTGGACTTCCCCTCCTGCCCCCGTTCTTAGCTCCTCCTCCTCTAGCTCAGGGCCTCTGCCTCAGGCCTCCCTGCCAAGCTCTGCTACCTTCATGTTTCCCTTAAGTGGGAAATAATAACTCTAGTTGTTTTCTGCTGTTCTTAACCTGCTAAACCCTGGGCAGCTGTGCACTCATGTCCTGGAGGTTAAACCCATACTTTGGCTGGATTTATCTTCCAAAAATATTTTTGCCTTTCATCTTGTCATTTCCCTGCCAGAATCTTTCTCACTGTTTTGTTCTGCCTCCCAGAGTAAGTCCAATCCACCTATCCTTTACATTCCGGTCCTGATCAGTCATCCCACCTGTGGGATCGTTATCCCATTGTGTCTGCCCAGAGTCACACTCAGGGGGACTGAATGACTTATTTGCCTTGCTTCAGAAACGACATGCTACTAGTTCCCATTTCTACTTTTTCTCTATATAGTTTATTTTGTTTGTTGGGTTGATCGCTTTCCTTTCTGACTTATCAAATCCTGTACATCCTGGAAAGACACTGCACAGTTCAGTTCAGTTCAATCACTCAGTCGTGTACGACTCTTTGTGACCCCATGGACTGCAGCATGCCAGGTTTCCCTGTCCATCACCAACTCCTGGAGTTCACTCAGACTCACCACCCAGCCATCTCATCCTCTGTCGTCCCCTTCTCCTCCTGCCCCCAATCCCTCCTAGCATCAGAGTCTTTTCCAATGAGTCAACTCTTCGCATGAGGTGGCCAAAATACTGGAGTTTCAGCTTGAGCATCATTCCTTCCAAAGAACACCCAGGACTGATCTCCTTTAGAATGGACTGGTTGGATCTCCTTGCAGTCCAAGGGACTCTCAAGAGTCTTCTCCAGCACCACAGTTCAAAAGCACCAATTCTGTGTTCAGCTTTCTTTATAGTTCAACTCTCACATCCATACGTGACCACTGGAAAAACCATAGCCTTGACTAGACGGACCTTTGTTGGCAAAGCAACGTCTGCTTTTTAATACGCTGTCTAGGTTGGTCATAGCTTTTCTTCCAAGGAGCAAGCGTCTTTACATTGCTTGGCTGTAGTCACCATCTGCAGTGATTTTGGAGCCCCCAAAATAAAGTCTGTCACTCTTTCCACTGTTTCCCCATCTATTTGCCATGAAGTGATGGGACCGGATGCCATGATCTTAGTTTTCAGAATGTTGAGCTTAAGCCAACTTTTTCACTCTCCTCTTTCACTTTCATCAAGAGGCTCTTTAGTTCTTTTCTTTCTGCCATCAGGGTGGTGTCATCTCTGTTCTCTGCCTATTCATCTCTGCCATCCTTGCCAGCTCCTGGCAGCCACTGATCTTGTTACTGTTCCTGTAGTTTTGCCTTTTCCAGAATGTCCTGTCACTAGTATGTATGTAACCTTTTCAGATTGGCTTCTCTTGCTTAGTACTATGATTAAGGTATTTCCATGTCTTCTTGTGGCTTGCTAGTGCATTTCTTTTTAGTACTGATTAATATTCTATTGTTCTGGATGTACCACAGTTAATTTATCCATTCACTTACTGAGGGACATCTTGGTTGCTTCCAAGTTTTGGCATTATGATTAAAGCTGCTATAAATATCTATGTGTTGGTTTTTGTGTAGACCTAAGTTTTCATTCCTTTGGGTAAATACCAAAGGTTATGATTGCCAGACTGTATGATAAGAATATATTTGATCTTGTAAGAAACCACCAGCCTGTCTTCTGAAGTGGCTGGACTCACTCCTACCAGCAATGTGTGAGAGTTTCTATATATTAGAAGAGAAGAAAGATCTAGTTTCCTAAGGTGGAAACAGTTTACACTGGGATTAATTCTTTTGCTAGATGTTTAGGTTTTACCCACCAAGCTAGACACAGTAATTGAGATCATATTTAAGGATTCTCTGGGTGATCACTGAGGACCTTACACCGTGGCTGGTCAGATCTCTTGTCTGTCAACTAGATGTGAACTCTGGGAAATTAAATTAATTAACCATACAATTTTGAAAGATGATGTTCCATTTGCAGTTATTATAAAATATTGGCTATATTGGGGGAACTTCATGTTTGCAGCTCTTGGGCTATCCTTTGCTTCTCTGTGAAATTCTACTCTATGCCTGCCAAACCCAGCACGCATCAAAGACTTGAGCAGACCATGAGCGAATCACTGAGTCTTCTTGCATCGCCCCCTCCAGGGCAGATCCCAGGCCCACAGCTCCTAGCTGCCTTGCTCTCCCCAGACTCCAACTCCGTATCTGTTTCACTGAGGCCACAGGTTCTGTTTGACTCCCCTAGCTGTATCAGTGACTGTGAAATTGCTGCCGTTTCGTTGCCAAGCTCTGTCCCACTCTTTTGAGACTGTCCCCGTAGACTGTAGCCTGCCAGCTTCCTCTGTCCACAGTTTCCCAGGGAAGAATACTGGAGTAGGTTGCCATTTTCTTCTCCAGGAGATCTTCCCTATGCCTCTAGGCAAAAAGCCGAAGGATAAGTATAGGGCCCAGTTGTTAGTTTTTCTTTTCTCCTGTGCTCTTTTTGTTTATTGATTTATTAATTTTTGGTTGCTCTAGGTAATTACACTGTGCATCTTTAATTATCACGATCTTCTTAGACTTTTTATTGAATTACTTCATGATGTAGAAATCTTGTAATAATATAATTGCATTATTCCCTTTCTTTTTGCTCTTTGTACCATAAATATATTACATCTGTATACATTTTTTGAGATACAGTTCACGTACCACAAAATTTATCCCTTTAATCTATGTAATTAAGTGTTTTAAAAAATATATTCAAAAAGTTGTATAACCATCACCACTATTTGATTCCAGAACATTCCATCACTCCAAAAAGAAACCCCTTAGGAGCCTCTCTCCTTTCCCCTCTTCTTCAGCCTCTGGCAATCACTCACCTACTTCTTATCTCTATAGATTTTCCTATTCTGGACATTTATTTTAAATGGAATGATGTGATATCTATATACATTTTAAACCTAACAATACTTTTATAATTTTTGCTTTAAATAGTCAAATATGACTTTTATACAAATTAGGAGAAAGAAAAATACATAGTTTTACTATTCATCCATATACTACCATTTTTGGTGTTCTTCATTCTTTCCTGTAGATCTGAGTTACCATATGGTGTCATTTCCTTTTATTCTGAAGCATTTCCTTTAGCATTTCTTATAACTTTCCCTCTGCTGTTTAAGATCTTGTGGCAAACAGGGGGCAAGAAATCTTCTTACATGTACCAATTCCATCACTTGGTTAAGTTCAGGTTTTTCAAAAAATTTCTCCATTTCATTTCTTATTGAATTTATTGGGATAGAATTTATATTATTCCCTTATTATATTTTCAATATTGTGGATTTTTGTAGTGCTAGTCACTCTTCCAGTTCTGATATTGGTAATTTGTGTTTTCTCTAATTTTCTTTTGATTAGGTTTGCTAGAGATTCATCAGCTGTGATCTCTTCAAAAAACTGATTTTTGATTTTATTAATTTTCTCAATTATCTTTCTATTTCATTGATTTCTGTTATAGCTTTATCATATTTATCTTCCCACTTATTTTAGGCTTAATTTGCTTATCTTTTTCTATTTTCTTTAGGTGTTAAGTTGCATCACTGATTTTAAACCTTTCTTATTCTCTCACATAAACATTTAGGTTATAACATTTCTTTCAATTAAGGCTTTAGTTTCAGCCAACAGAGTTTTAGTTTATTTATTTTTTAAAATTCATTTTTATTGAAGTATAGTAGCCTTACAAGGCTGTGTTAATTTCTAGTGTATACAGCAAAGTGAACCAGTTATACATACACACATAGCCGCTCTTTTTTGCATTTCCTTCCATTTAGGTGACTGTAGAGCACTGAGTAGAGTGCCCTGAGCTATACAGTAGGTCCTTGCTAGTTATCTGCCATGTACATGTCAATCATCCCAGTCTCTCAATTCATCCCACCCCAGCCTCCCTTTCCCCGCCTGATGTCCATATCTTTGTTCTCTACCTCCGTGTCTCTATGTCTGTTTTGCAAATAAAATCATCTATGCTATTTCAGGCTTCCGTGGTGACTCAGTGGTAAAGAATCCGCCTGCCAAGGCAGGAGACACAGGTTCAGTCCCTGGGTTGGGAAGATCCTCTGAAGGAGGGCATGGCAACCCACTCCAGTATTCATGCCAGGAAAATCTCATGGACAGAGGAGCTTGGAAGGCTACAGGCCATGGGGTCACAAAGACTAAAGTGACCGGGTGCACACACATGCACACGCACACACACACATCATTTTTCTAGACTCCACATATATACGTTAATATACAATATTTGGCTTTCTCTTTCTGACTTACTTCACTCTGTATGACAATCTTTAGGTCCAACAAATTTTTGGACCTAATATATGTTGTATTTTCATTAGCATTCTGTTTAAAATATTTTCTAATTTTACTTGTGATTTTTTTTCTCTTGGGATATTAAGTGCATTGTTTAATTTCCTAATACTTGGGGCTTTTCTAGCTTCCACTGAGGCCTCTCCATTCTAGCTTTCCCAGTTTTCAGCCATTTAATATTCAGTCTCTGCAAGGCCTTATAATTTTGTCTCACATATGTGCAGTCCAAATACGGTAGGCTGACTTCTAAGATGGCCCTCAGTGGTCTCCCACCTTCTAGTATTCATACCTTTATATAATCCTCTCCCCTTGAGTGTGGGCTAGAACTAGTTGCTTGCTTCTAACCAATAGAATACAGCAAAAGTGATGGCATATCACTTCTGTGATTAGATTGTAGCTTGTCATGACTTCTAGATGCTAGTGGATTTGCTGGCTTTGATGAGCAAGCTGCCATATGAAGAGGCCCATGTGGACAGAAACTGAGGGTAACCTCTGGGAGGTTGGAGACTTTGTACAGGAGACAGTGATCAAGACCATCCCCAAGAAAAAGGAATGCAAAAAGGCAAAGTGGTTGTCTGAGGAGGCCTTACAAATAGCTGAGAAAAGGAGAGAAGCTAAAGGCAAAGGAAAAAAGGAAAGACATACCCGTTTGAATGCAGAGTTCCAAAGAACAGCAAGGAGAGATAAGAAAGGCTTCCTCAGTGATCAGTGCAAAGAAATAGAGGAAAACAATACAATGGGAAAGACTAGAGATCTCTTCAAGAAAATTAAGAGATACCAAGGGAAGATTTCATGCAAAGATGGGCACAATAAAGGACAGAAATGGTATGGACCTAACAGAAACAAAAGATATTAAGAAGAGGTAGCAAGAATACGCAGAAGAACTGTACAAAAAAGATCTTCATGACCAAGATAACCACGATGGTGTGATCACCCACCTAGAGTCAGATACCCTGGAATGAGAAGTCAAGTGGGCCTTAGGAAGCATCACTATGAACAAATCCTAAAAGATGGTGCTGTGAAAGTGCTGCACTCAAGTTGCCAGCAAATTTGGAAAACACAGCAGTGGTCACGGGACTGGCAAAGGTCAGTTTTCATTCCAATCCCAAAGAAAGGCAATGCCAAGGAATGTTCAAACTACTACACAATTGCACTCATCTCACATGCTAGCAAAGTAATGCTCAAAATTCTCTAAGCCAGGCTTCAACAGTACGTGAACCAAGAACATCCAGATAGCCAAGCTGAATTTAGAAAAGGCAGAAGAACCAGAGATCAAATTGCCAACATCTGATGGATCATTGAAAAAGCAAGAGAGTTTCACAAAAACATCTACTTCTGCTTTATTGACTATTCCAAAGCCTTTGACTGTGTGGATCACAACAAACTGTGGAAAATTCTGAAAGAGATGGGAATACCAGACCACCTTACTTGCCTCCTGAGAAATCTATATGCAGGTCAAGAAGCAACAGTTAGAACTGGACATGGAACAACAGACTGCTTCCAAATTGGGAAAGGAGTACATCGAGGCGTATATTGTCACCCTGCTTATTTAACTTATATGCAAAGTACATCATGCAAAATACTGGGCTGGATGAAGCAAAAACTGGAATCAAGATTGTCGGGAGAAATATCAATAACCTCAGATACGCAGATGATACCACACTTATGGAAGGAAGTGAAGAAGAACTAACGAGCCTCTTGATGAAAGTGAAAGAGGAGAGTGAAAAAGTTGGCTTAAAGCTCAACATTCTGAAAACTAAGATCGTGGCATCCAGTCCCATCACTTCATGGGAAATAGATGGAGAAACAGTGGAAACAGTAACAGACTTTATTTTTTTGGGCTCCAAAATCACTGCAGATGGTGACTGTACTCATGCAATTAAAAGACTCTTACTCCTTGGAAGAAAAGCTATGACAAACCCAGATAGCATATTGAAGAGCAGAGACATTACTTTGCCAACAAAGGTCCATCTAGTCAAAGCTATGGTTTTTCCAGTGGTCATGTATGAATGTGAGAGTTGGACTATAAAGAAAGCTGAGCTCCGAAGCACTGATGCTTTTGAACTGTGGTGTTGGAGAAGACTCTTGAGAGTCCCTTGGACTGCAAGGAGATCCAACCCGAAATCAGTCCTGAATATTCATTGGAAGGACTGATGTTGAAGTAGAAACTCCAATACTTTGGTCACCTGATGTGAAGAGCTGACATTTGAAAAGACCCTGATGCTGGGAAAGATTGAAGGCGGGAGAAGAATGGGACAACAGAGGATGAGATGGTTGGATGGCATCACCGACTCATTGGACATGAATTTGATCAAGCTCTGGGAGTTGGTGATGGACAGGGAGGCCTGGCATGCTGCAGTCCACGGGATCACAAAGAGTTGGACACGACTGAGCAACTGAACTGAACTGAAAGCCAACAAGAATGAGGTCCTCAGTCCAACAGCTCTCAAGGGACTGAATCCTACCAACAAACAGGTAAGTTAATTTGTGAAAGTTCTGAAGGAGAGGCTCCATGAATGGTTTCCTGAGCCGCAGAAATTGCAAGATGATAGATATGTGTTGTCTTAAGCTGCTAAGTTTTGGGGTTATGTAGAAATAGACAACTAATTTGTCAATCCTTGGCCAAGGAGATATGATGAACATTTATTTATCCTTCTGGGCCCTCCTCTGTGCAGCTCCCCCTTTTCAGGTACCCTGCCCTGGAAATTCCAATGGCTTTAGTAGCCAGAACTTGAATCTGTATGTATGTTTGGATATTTTAAGGGCAAGGATTGAGTTATAAGCTTCTTTGTATCCTCCACAGAGCCTAGTGACAGTGTGTTAGTTGCTCAGTCATGTCCAGCTCTTAGCAACCCCATGAACTGCAGCCCTCAAGGCTCCTCTGTCCATGGAATTCTCCAGGCAAGAATACTGGAGTGGGTAGCCAGTCCTTTCTCCGGGGGATCATCCTGACCCAGGGATAGAATCTGGGTCTCCTGCACTGTGGGCAGAGTCTTCACTGTCTGAGCCACCAGGGAAGCCATCACAGAGCCTCACTGAATACCAAATTTCTAATCAGTGTTCCTTTTTAGTATTTATTGATGGCATGCTTTCCAAATTGAACTGCCCCTGATACAGTCTTGATCAGGGACACATCTCAATGGTAAGCAGTGAGAATCTTTGCAGGGCCCCGGATTGAAGCCCCAGATTTCGTGGACCACACACTCCTCATATAGAGCTCATTTACACTAAGTCCTTCCTCCGTCTGCATCTGGATAGAGTGCTGTTCTACAGGAATCTGGTTTTCCCAGTGACCGCTAGGGGGCTGGATGACACAACCTGTGGGTACAGAAGAATAAAAGTTAACCAAGAGGAAGTGGGAAATGGAAGTGAGATGGACAGATAAATCCCACTTCCTTTCCTCCCTCTATAGAATTTTCTGAGATGCAGCTCCTTTTTGCACTCCTTCTAGAAAGGTCCCACAACGCCAGCAAATGAACCTATTGAATGACCAGCTTCATCTCTTTGTGACTTATTGTAAAGGACTAGCCAACATGGTAATGAATCACGCAGCATTACTCTACATCTTTATCTCAGTTCCACTTTTTTTTTTCATCCTTACCTCCTGGGCTTTGCATCTCTCAAAGAAAACATCCATAGCTTAATTCTTGGGTCATGCTCATCTTCCTAGAGAGCCTGGGCATTGGAGAGATGGCATTCATGATGTATCTGCTTTTAGCATCCATCTTAACAAACAATTTCTAAGGACTGTACTTTAGCATAACAGACAGAATCATGACTCATTTTCGATCATTCACATAGTCAGTTTCACATACTGTCCTGTGTCATGTTCGGTCATGTTTTGAACATCTTCCCTCAGTTTCTCAAAGTCTGTGCTGAAGGCAATGGAGGTTAAAACTGAATGACTAAGGAAAGAATCTGAAGGAAATGACTGAATATGGATCTGGCCGTTTGTTCTGTTTGTTGTTCACATTAACTAGCTGGAGGAAGCGAAAATACTTTTTTTAAATGGACAATTTTCACACTTACTGAGTGAAATTCTGTTGTGGTCCAGAAAAAGCTTTTACCTGTATCCCATCTCACCATCCTGCCGTGGTGATTTGCAATTTGTGCCATCTCTTTTCAGTGAAAACAGCAGGGGATTTGCTGCAAGAGCAACCCACAGACAAAGAAAGGCACAGACCCCTTCCTTCTTTAATCAGTTCTGATTTTCAGCAGCACACCAGGCGGAAGTAAGAACTCAGAAATGTGGCAGGGTTTTTTTTTTTTCCCTTAAATTAATAGGAACCTAGAAGAGAAATAATTGCATGTACGTGCCTATTTCTCTCCTTCTGCAATGCTGTGTGCAGTCAGATGAAAGCGGTTAAAAAAGCTCCTAACTTCCTATAAATTAGGTGCAATTTATTTTCCCTTTAGCCTCCAAGCTTGGTAAATGTAGCTAGACCAAAAAGGATGTTAATAAAAGCAGACCCTAGGCATGAAGAAAAAGTGAGTTTCTTCTGATGCTTTTCATGATTTCAGAGCAGCAAATTACAGACTCATTCATTAGCGTACATAGAGTTGAGAGAGTAGCAGTTACCTAGTTCCTTCCCGGCTCTCATCTTCCTGTGTTTATTGTGTCTCCCTATGATTTATTGGACCTCGCCACAGTCGGAAGGTGCCCTCATGGTTCTGATAATCAAGTGGCCACGTGGTGGTTAAAAGGGCTCTGAAACCCATATGCTGGAAACATTATGGGGCATCAAAGAGAGGGCCTTAATTTAGCTTATAAGTGGGATAGGGTTAAGGAAAGAGTACGGCAACGCCCTGCCAGAGTTTGACACCATTGAACTGATTCTTAAAGCCTAAGTGGGAGCTAGCCATATAAACAAATGCTGGATAAGGGAGTTCTAGGAATTAAAAAGGAGTTCTATAAGGCGGGGACTTCCCTGGTGGCTCAGACGGTAAAGAGTCTGTCTACAATGCAGGAGACCTGGGTTCAGTCCCTGGGTGGGAAAGATTCCCTGGAGAAGGAAACGGCAACCCACTCCAGTACTCTTGCCTAGAAAATCCATGGATGGAGGAGCTTGGTGCAGGCTACTGTCCATGGGATCACAAAGAGTCAGGCACGACTGAGCCACTTCACTTCTTCTATAAGGCGTTTTTCCCTTTAGTAAGTAGACCACAGCCTTTAGTCATTCTTGAATGCTGAGCCCTTACTTTGCCTCAGAGTCCCTTTCTCTGGATGGTAATAGGAATGTACACGTGACAAAAAATAAAAGGTAAGACACCATTGTACTACCCTGGCTAAATTAATAAATGGAAGTAGAATATTCTGTTATTTTTCTCCTAAATAATTTTCTACTTAACTAGTCTCCTCTTAACCTACAAACATATTCAAATGATCCCTATCCAGAGAGAGAAAACTTCTTATATCAGCTAGGACTCATTCAGGTAGACATTGAGGTTGAATAGGAAACTCAATCAAGTAAAAATGGAATTTATAGAAATTGTTGAAGATTTAGGGTTTCTGCAGTCACAGGGACAGCCAGATTCAGTGACTCAGGTAATGTCAGCAGGACCTGGTTTCTCTCCATCTCATAGCTCTGATTTCTGCTGTGTTGGTTTTATTTTCTGCTAGGCTCTTCCTGAATAGGGATAAGATGACTGAATAACTTCTGCTTCTAAATTTCTAAACCCAAAGATATCTGTAATCACATTAAATGTAAGTGGCCCAAACACTGTAATCAAAAAGCAGCTATTGTCAGATTGGATAAAAGGCAAAACCCAACTATATCTTGCTTACAAGGAACTAACTTTAAATATAAAGATACAAATAGGTTAAAAATAAAGGAATCAAAAATACCATGCTATTACTAATCAAAGGAAAGTAGAGTCTTTACATTAATATCAGACAAAATAGATTTCAGAGCAAAGACTATTACCAGAGATACTTAGAATCATTTCTTCATGATTAACTGGATGTATTATTTAAGAGGACACAAATCTCCTAAATGTTTTTATACCAAATAATAGCACTTTGAAATACACACAGCAAAAAAAAAACCTAGAGAACTCTAAGGACCAATAGATAAATTCACAATTATAGTCAGAGATACCAATGCATCTCTCTCAAAATTCTTCTAACTTCCTTTGAAACTTCCTCTTTAAACAATATGTAATTCAGAAATGCATTATTTAATTTCTAATTATTTGGGGACTTAATTTCTTAATACCTGGGAGTATTCCAGCTATCATTCTGCTGTTGATTTCGAGTTTAATACTGTTCTGAGAAGTGAACACACTTTGTAAGCTCTCAGTTCTTTAAAAAGTGCTAAAACTTGTATTATGGTTTATTATGTTTCGTGTTCCGTACATTTGAAAAGTATATATTCTGCTGTTGTTGGGTTGGGTAAAGAGTTGTAGGTCAGTTAGGTCAACTCAATAGTATTATTTTTAGGACATCTATTTTCTTGATAAATTTCTGCCTACTATTTTGTTATTAATTACTGAGAGAGGAGTGTTGTAGTTCCCAACAGTAAAATATAGAGAGTGGGTCGAATTGAGAGACAATAGTCTAAATGAACTGACACAGTTCATTCTTCTGGCTACTCAACATTTATAACCTCCTTTCTGTACATGTTCAAATTCCCATACAATAAGGAAAAACTTCTTCACGTTTTCATCTTGCTAAATCCACTAAATTTTGTACACCCAAAAACATTCTGCACTGCTTCCCCAAAATGAAGAAATAAACACTTTCAAAGTCATTGAATCAATTTTTAAAAATAAATTTTAATGAGGTGTAGTTGGCTTGTGATTTATATATATTTCAGGTGTACAACATGGTGATTCACAATGTTTAAAGGTTATTCTTTCTGCATTTATAGTTGGTTATATTCCCTTGTTGTACAATATACCCTTGTAGCTTCTTTATTTTACATAGTAGTTTGGACTTCTTAATCCTGTATCCCTACTTGCCCCTCCACCCTCCCCTCAACCCACTGGCAACTGCTAGTTTGTTCTCTGTATCTCTGAGTCTGTGAAAATAACAGACGAGAAGCAGTTTGTGTATTTTTTAGATTGTTGTATTTTTAGTTTGTTGTATATTTGTTGTATGTTTGTATATTGTATATACAATATACAATAATATATATATTGTCTATACAATACAATATTTGTATATTGTATATTTGTTGTATATTTGTTGTATATTTGTATATTGTTGTACATTTAGTTTGTTGTATTTTTTAGATTCCAGGTCTAAGTGATATCATACAATATTTGTCTTTCTCTGTCTGACTTATTTCACCTAGCATAATACCTTCCAAGTCCATTCATATTGTTGCAAATGCCAACATTTCATTCTATGCTGCCTGGACCTGTATGTGTTGCTCACTGAGGAAACATCACTTTATCTTGGTTGTTAACTCAAAGTATAACTGCATCTTGTCTTATTCATTCAGAGAATTGTCTTCCAACTGGTGCTACAGTTGAGTCTACAGCAGGCCATTCCACCATTCTATTAAGCCAGCTGCTTTTGAGTGGTGGTGTGTATGGATTTCATGGGCATGTGTCCACTGCTGCACTTCATAATCTGCTAGAGTTAGAAACTAAGGCATTCTACTATGAATGTCAGCACCAGCAGGAGAGACTCCAGCAGGAGAGACTGTACTGCTTGACAGGACAAGAGAATCCTGGAAATATCATGATCTTTAGTCCTAAATTTTGTGTCTCTGAGTCACACTGTCAGTTTTACTCCCATACTTTTCATCAAGATATTAAAAATATTGATCAAATCTCATTGTAACTGAACTCCAAGTTATTTTGTTTATTAGAATTTCTTGAAATAAATGGGCTCCTAGATGAAAGAGTCTTGTCGTCATACAATTTTAATGACCCTGGAATTTACTGTAGCAGGCATTCAACCTCTTAATACATGTAAGGATTAATCAACAGGAGTATTTCTGAATCTTTTTGGATGCCAAAGTTCTTAATACCAGACATAGATAAAATGACATATTTCTTGATCAGGCCACGGAAGTTAAAGGTTTGTATAGGGGTGCTTTTTAAATGGAAATAAAAGATGTGGTCTGTGCAGAAATTGGTATTTGAATCACAGGGTAAGAAGAGGGGTGGGTATTGATTCTCCTTTTGATTTGAAATAAATTACTAGAAGACCCAAATCTTTCAGTGGCAGAATGCAACATAAAAGTGTCAGAGCTGATAAGAGTACTTTGAATTTTAATAATTATCTTTTTGAATGCAGTTGAGAATATTTTATAGCTGCTCCATTTATTTCAATACAGCCTCAAAATTGAGTATGCTGTCCTAGTACACAGAAGGCAATCTTCCTACCTAGATATTTAAATATATTTTCTCCATTTCCATTTCTTTAGACACATCCATGATACAGTCCTGTCTTTCAACATAGTTATAAACATACTTTGCAAATACATCTATGTAGGGCTCATAGGATCTATAGGAAAGAAGGAAGAATCTATTATTTCAGAAGTGTTGTTTTCTCGAAAGAATGAATCTTTACTCTGCAAAATCTATATATGGTAAGGGATCGCAATCTCTGAAAAAAAATCTTACTGAAGAAGGAAGAAAAGAGAAGGGTGTATTTTTCCTATAAGAGTTGAAAAGAAAAGAAAACAAAACAAAAGATACATAAAGAAATATGTCCTTGTACAGGAAGATAGAAAAAGATGGGATCTTTTCCCCAAATCAAATCTTACATAAAAGCACTGCATTGGCAGTCAGGTTCTTTACCACTAGCACCACCTGGGAGGCCCCCACATAAAAGCACACAGATAACAATAGATTAAAGCAGAGTTCTGGTTACCGCGTGGGAACTGGGGGAGGGGAGAGAGGTGGGGAAGGTAAGTCCAAATAAAGACTCTTCCCTCCACCCCACTTGCAGCCAAGTTGTGCAGGAAGTGGATTCTGTAGAGCTCAGGGCTGAAATCACTGTCTTCAGAAGAGAAACATTGTCAAATTCTTCTCTGTCCAGAATCGTAGGTTTTGAATGCACAGTTGAGCTGATGGCAATGGCTGCGTGTCCAGTTTCTCTGGAGGAATCTCGCCATCTTTTCCTCCGCTGGTCTCCACTATTTGTGTTCACTGCTGTGCCTCCCCAGACCTACTCATTCTTCAGGGTTCAGCTCAAAACCTGCCTCTTACCTGTAACATCTTTCCGGTTGGGTTCAATCACACCCTTCTCTGAAATCCAGTCATTGCCCTTCATTTATATGTGTATTGTGAAGTGAAAGTGAAAGTGTTAGTCGCTCAGTCTGTCTGACTCTTTGCGAGCGCATGGACTGTGGCCCTCCAGGCTCCTCTGTCCATGGAATTTTCCAGGCAAGAATACTGGAGTGGGTTCCCATTTCCTTCTCCCGGGGATCTTCCCGAGCCAGGGATTGAACCTAGTTCTCCATTGCAGGCAGATTCTTTACTATCTGAGCCACCAAGGAATTAATTAATTAAATGTTTACTGTTGAATGCACAGGTGTGGCAATAGGTATTAGAGATATGGTGGGAAGGAATGGGACAGATAAGGTCCCTGCCCTTAAGAGAACTTATCTAGTGGGAGGTGGTGGTGGTAGAAAGTGAAAGTGTCCGACTCTTTGTGACCCTATGGACCTCAGTCCATGGAATTTTCCAGGCAAGAGTACTGGAGTGGGTTGCCATTAAGCCCGGTGGTGGTAGAACAGACAGTAAAAAAGTGAACAAATAAATGATGTAAGTGCAGATTATGAAAACTGCCATAAAAGAAATAGAGTGAGTGAGGTGATAAAGAGTACCCGTACCTCTGTGTATACTTTTTTTTCATTGGAGTATAGTATTTATGCTTTACAGTGTCATGTCCGTTTCTGCTGTGCAGCAAAGTGAATTAGCTATCCACATACTATATCCCCTCTTGTTTGGATTTCCTTCCCATTTAGGTCACCCCAGAGCACTGAGCAGAGTTCCCTGTGCTGTACAGGAGGTTCTCAGTAGTTACCTGTTTTATAAATGGTGGTGTGTCCATGTCAATCCCAACCTCCCAACATCTGTTCATTTGCAAATGGTGTAACTGGAGGCTGCGTTAGGGCACGGCGAGGCCCGGGCCTGGCACACGAGCCAAGAGGGGTGGGATGCTTGGGGTCTGTGACAGGAAGTCCAGAATATCTGAGGAACAGAAAACAGAAGCCAAGGAACAGGTCAGATTAGGGTGTCAAGGGGCAGAAAAACTGCGGATGGGGGAGCAGCTGGGATCAAGGAACGCGATCTTGGCACAGCTCCCGGATAAGAACCTGGATGCACGGGGGTCCTTCGTGGAGGTCCCTCAAGGTCACAAGCTTTTCTAGGAGACAGCCCTCATCCAGATTCATCTTTGTGTCCCACAGAACCTAGAACAGGATTTTGCCCATGGGAAGTGCTCTGTAATTAAAGATAAAACAAGGAATAAAGCCCCAACTAATTCTAATCCAACTAACGAAGACTTCTCTGATTTAGCCAAATATCCTCGTTTTTGCCTGGACCCCAGCGAGAGCTTCTGCCCGACCAGTGTAACATCCTAGGATTTTACCCTAATTCTGTTGTAGATATTCAGTAACTCGATTTCTTGCTCTCTTGGAGATGTAAGGAATTGTTGAAGAGCAGGGTTGGGGTGTGGAAGTTGTATTTTTCCTGGTGATTCCTTTGTTGTTTTTTTTTTAAATTCCTTTGTCTTTTCTTCTTCATGGCCTACAAGCTGAATGGCATGAATCTGTGGAGCTGGTTTTGAAAACAAGCAAACAGATACAATGTCTAAAAATGCATACAGCCCATGACCCAGTGGTGTCCTGATAACCCAGCTTCGTGGGGGGTCAGGAGTGAGGAGGGGAGAAATCTGAATTTGTAGCCTTGTCTGTTTCTGCTGTATAAATAATTCCCCTGGATTGCCACATTTCCTATTTAATGACCAGTTCTGGGGACTCCCACACACAGCTGTGACCTCCAGGTTGGTGCCCATAGCCTGCGGCTGCCGGTCAGAGCATCTTCCTGGTGAACTGCACTTCATTCTGGTTGCCACTTGACAAGAGACCCAGAGAACGTGTTGAAGGCTGTGAGAGGAGCTGCGAAGATGATGGAATGACTGGCGCCCGAGTAAGCCGGCGGGAGAAAGCCTCCATTTCACTTGTTCTCTGAAGCCAACAATGGGTAGCAAACTGCTGAGCTGGCTTCTCCTCTTTACTCATTCTTTTTCTAAACTATTTATTTATTGGCCTGTACCTGGTCTTTGTTGTGGCATGCAGGATCTTTAGTTGTGGCAAGTGAACTCTTAGCGGTGGCATGTGGGATCTGGTTCCTTGACCAGGGGTCGAACCCACGCCCCCTGCATTGGGAGCGTGGAGTCTTAGCCACTGGACCACCAGGGATGTCCCTCCTCTTCAGTCATTCTTGAGGAGGCAAGGAAGCAGCCTAGACATGCAGGGAGGGAAGCTATTTTTGTCTCTCCCTCTTTTTTTTTTTTTGCCTTGAAGGAAACCAGGTATGTTTTGAGGTATAACTGAAAGCAGCAAACCTCTGCCTCCTGTCAAGTTCACTGGTTACCCTTAGGTTGTCTCCCACCCTCTACGAAAGTTGCAGGTCTGGGTATACTGCGTGCGGCAGGGCCGGCCTGGCTGACAGTAATCATGGTGTTTGACGAAAACATTGCTCCCTTCTGATCACAGCTCTGTGCGTATGGTTCTTCTTTGGCACTCGGGGCAATGTTCTAGGAGAAAATCAGTGCACAATGAATCCTAGTAGTTTGAAGATGAATCAAAGATGCTCTGAGAAATGCTGAGGAGATAGAGAGAAAGGACAAGAAGGGGGACTCCCTGAGAGGTGCATGAGGGTGGGAAGGTTGGTTCTGCCTCTCACAGTGGGTAAGAGTGAGGTAAGGGATTTAGGGGCAAATGTTTCAAGCCATACATGCAAAGATACTGGCTTACATTCTTCTAAGGTAAAACTTGGGGACAAGGTTCTGGAGTCAAAGCCTTGCGCTCTTAAATGAGAAAGACCCGAGCACGTGTGTCAGTTTCCTATTGTTGCTGTGACAAATTACCGCAGCCTGGGTGGCTTAAAACAACACGGACTTATTATCTTACTCTTTTGGAGTTCAGCAATCTGGAGTGGGACTCAACTGGGCTGAAATCAAGGCGTGGGCATAGCTGTTTTCCTTTCTGAAGGCTCTGGGGAAAAATCTGTTTCCTTGCCTTTTCCTGCTTTGAGAGGCTACCCACATAGGAATCCCTCCTTCCATCTTCACAAGCCATTGGAGCTGTGTCTCTGTCTGACTGATTTCCGTAGCTCAGATATCCTTCTGCTTCTCCTTCTGACCTCCCTGTTCTACTTCTAAGCACCCTCGTGGTTAAATAGGTCCACCAGAATCATCTAGGATAATCTCCCTGTTTAAGGCCAATGGGTTAGTAATCTTAATTCCATCTGTATCTTTACATTCCCCATTGCCCTGTAGGGTAACATATTTATATGAATAGGTCTTGAGGATTAGGACATGGACATCTTTGAAAGGCCATTATTATGCTTAATGACTTCATTCTGGATTCCAATCCAGTATCTTTAGAGCTATGTAGGCAATGGCACCCCACTCCGGTACTCTTGCCTGGAAAATCCCATGGATGGAGGAGCCTGGAAGGCTGCAGTCCACGGGGTCGCTGAGGGTCGGACACCATTGAGCGACTTCACTTTCACTTTTCACTTTCATGCTTTGGAGAAGGAAATAGCAACCCACTCACTCCAGTGTTCTTGCCTGGAAAACCCCAGTGACAGGGGAGCCTGGTGGGCTGCCGTCTATGGGGTTGCACAGAGTCGGACACGACTGAAGTGACTTAGCAGTAGCAGCAGCAGCAGCTGTGGACAAGCCATTAACCTTTTAAAAAGGCTCATTAGATAGGGGAGTAATAGGAGTCCCTTCCTTGTGGGCTTTTGGTGATGATCAGTTGTAATAATATGTGCCATGTGCTGAAAAGAGTGCCTGGCACTTGCCAAACACTCAGTGAATATTAGCTAGTTTCATTTTAGACCTTCATTATGCTTGCTCACTTTGGCTCTGGATCAGAGCCCCGTCTTTCAGCTCCCACAGAAACCTGTCCTTCCTGACCACAGCACACCCCACACTGCAAAGTCACCCTCTGTTTAGGTGTCTCTTTATCAAATAGAATTCCCTGACACTCGGGGGACTAGCTTATGTATCTTTGTAAGTCCCTCCTGCCTGGGACAGAAGAGGCTTCCCAGTGAAAGACTGGGCTGAAATGTGTTACGACTGAGAGTGAAAAGTGGTTTTGATCCCATTTTGTTTTTGGACCAAAAATTCCACAGTAGGTCACGGATAAAGTTAGCTCATCCGCATCATTTTCTCCAACAACATTTTCTTCAAACTTTTTGGGACATCCTACTGTTTGTCTTTTATGGAACATGTTTAGATTAAACAAAAATATTATCACTACATGCATTAACTGATGAAAATTACTTATTTTAGAAAGTCATTATTAATGAGAACATCGAGAAAGTAACTGATCATTCAGTTATCACTATTACCAAATGACTGATCTACTTTTTCACATATGTGCTTTGGAGCTATAGAGTAATATTGAAGTAGTACTGTGTTGGCAGAAGTGAATAAACCATTTGAATAAAAACTTGTATATCCTTTCTTCCCAGATGCTACTGTGATGTTGGTGGGGTATGTCAGCATATCCTTGGCTTGTGGGCATATGCCCATTCATGCTCAGTTGCTCAGTCATGTCTGATTCTTTGTGACCCTGTGGACTGTAGCCCACAAGGCTCCTCTGTCCATGAGATTTTCCAAGCAAGAATACTGGAGTGGGTTGCCATTTCCTACTCCAGGGGATCTTCCTAACCCAGGGATTGAACCTGCGTCTCTTGTGTCTCTTGCATTGGCAGGCAGGTTCTTTACCTCTGTGCCACTTGGAAGCCCTAATTAGTGGGCATGAGCTATAATTAAATAAAGATATATTCTTAAATGCTCATGTAGGAGTTTAAAAACATGATCTGGATTCAGAGTATAAAGATGTGATCACTTTGCTTGGAAATGAGGGAAGAGACACTTAAAAGAGATAAGATCCTTTTACAGAGCTTGTTGAAGAGGAAAAATGAGATCTGGCGGGAGATTAAAATGTCTTAATTAAGATGACAGGCTCAAAGTATCTCAAGGGGAGTATACAAATTCTCAGGCTACATAAGAGAAAGACTTCTCTGAAGGCAAAATCCAGAAAAAGCTGGCTTTTAGGTGGATTGCAGTAGGCAGACATTCTCTCCTTCTTCAAGGAGATTCTAGGAAATTGAGAGTGGGAAGAGCAAGCACATACTTCCATCCGAGCGTTTACACCATCCTGTAACACAGGCTGATGCACACATCTTCTTCTCTAGACTTAAGGTAGTGAGGGCATGCACTGAGCTTTAATCTCTGTGTATAGAGGGTCTAAAACTCTACCTGGCATATAGAAAACACTAATAAGTATATGTTGTTGAATAAAAGAGCTGGTCTCATAGAATTTAAGAGCCAGTGGGAGCAAAGAGACTAGTGGTCTACAGACTGATGGTCTCAAAATGTATCTGGACATCAGAATCACCTGTGGATTGAGTGTGTGTGAGGGGAGTTCTTTTTTAAGAATACTGATTCTAGCATACAGAGAGGATACACCATTTATGACCTCCTTGGGACATAACCCAAAATACTGTCCTAATTAGACTCAACACTTTCTCCCTACAATTAGGAACAAGGCAGGATGTCTGTTATTACCACTTCCATTCAACATGGAATTGGAAGTTCTATCAAGTACAATAAGATAAGAAAAAGAAATAAAAGCCATAGAGATTAGAAAAGAAGAAATAAAACTCTCCCTTTATTTCCAATGCTGTGATTGTCTTCACAGGAAACTCCAAGAATCTACAAAGAAATTCCTAGAACTAGTGAGTGAGTTTATCAAGGTCATAGGATACAAAGTTGATGTACAAAAAGCAACCATATTCCTATATGTAAGCCTTAAGCAAATATTGAAATTTACATGTTCAAAAGCACACAGGAAAAGAAATACAGTTACAGGACTAAAAAAAATGTGCAGGATGCTTGTGTTCAAAGCTAAAAAACAATAAAGAAAAGAATACTTAAATAGAGATATTTATTATTTTTCTGGATTATAAACCGAACACTTTTAAGATGTTAATTTTCTTCAAAGTGATCTATAGATTTAACACAATCAATAAAAATAGCAGTAGGGATTTTATAGACATTGACAAGATGATTCTAACATGTACAAAGGCAAAAGAAATAAATAAGAAAGCTAAGACAATTTTGAAAAAGAACAAAGTTGGAAGACTTGTATTGCCTGATTTCAAGACTTATTAAAAACTCTCAGTAATCAAGAGAGTGTGATAATGGCAAAAGGATAGACACATAGATCATTGGAATGGACATGTGAGTCAGAAATAAATATAGGGTTAACTGATTTTTGGTAAAGGTGCAAGGTGATGAAACAAAGAGAAAAAAGTCTTTCAAATAAATTATGTTGGAACTATCGGATATCCATAAGCAAAAATATGAACCTTGACCAATACTTATACTTAGTACAAATATGAACTGAAATGGATCATAAACCTCAATATAAAATCTAAAACTATAAACCGTTTAGGAGAAAAACTTTGTGACCTGGGACTAGGCAAAGAGTTATTAGATGTGATACTATAAGGATGGTACATAAAGGAAAAAATGGATAAATCAGACTTCATCAAAATGAAAACTTTGCTCTGTGAAGGATCATGGTAAGAGAATGAAAAGATACTCTGCCCCCTGGGAGAAAAATATTTGCAAAGCACCTAACTGACAAAGGGTTTGTATCCAGTATATAACAAGGATACTTAAAACTCATCAATAAGTAAGCAAATGAACCAATTAAGAAGTAGAAAAATTTTTTGAAAAGATACCTCAATGGAATTACATAGGTGGCAAATAAGCACATGAAAAGATACTCAACATCATCAGTTATTCAGTCAGTTTAGTCACTCAGTGATGTCTGCCTCTTTGCAACCCCATGGACTGCAGCGCACCAGGCTTCCCTGTCCATCACCAACTTCTGGAGTTTGCTCAAACTCATGTCCATCGAGTTGGTGAGGCTATCCAACCATCTCATCCCCGGTTGTCCCCTTCTTCCCCTTTGCATATATATGTTAGAATCATCTTGTCAATGTCTATAAAATCCCTACTGCTATTTTTATTGATTGCATTAAATCTATAGATCACTTTGAAGAAAATTAACATCTTAAAAGTGTTCAGTTTATAATCCAGAAAAATAATAAATATCTCAATCTTTGCTAGTAACAGGGTCTTTTCTAATGAGTCAGTTCTTCGCATCACGTGGCCAAAGTATTGGAGCTTCAGCTTCAGCATCAGTCCTTCCAATGAATATTCAGGATTAATTTCTTTTAAGATTGAAATCAGTTATTATTAGGGAAATAGAAATTAAAGCTACTACACATGATTTAAAATAGCTTTATACAAAACAAAACAACAAAAACTTGGCCATATCAGGTCCTGGAATGACTACAGAGCAACCAAGCGCTCATATATTGCTGTTGAGAATACAATTTCAGAAGCAATTTGTGTTTCTTTTATAGGTAGGGAAACACGCACTCACTCTGGGACCCAGCAAACCCAGTCTGATGTATTTACCCAAGTGAAACAATAACTTCTATTCACACAAAAACCTGTAGGCCAGTATTTACAGTTGCTTGATTCATAATTGCCCTGAACTGGAAATAACCTAAGCTTCCTTCAACTGTGAGCGGATAAATAACTCATAGTACAGTCACACAATAAAAAGGGATAAACCACTGATGGACTCAACAACACTGATCTCACATGCCTTGTACTCACTGAAAGCAGCCAGTCTTGAAAGGCTACATACTGTATGATCCCTCTGCTGTGACATTTTGAACAGACAAAACTGTGAGGCAGGAAACACATCGATGGTTTCCACGTGTTAGGGTCAGGGGCAGGGCTTGATAGAGACAAGGAGCAGCAGCATTTTTGGAGTGATGGCACCGTTTTGAATCTTGATGGTGGTGATGGGTTTATTAAAATTTATAGCATGGTCCCTTTAAAAAAGGAACTTTGTACATTAATTTAAAAAACCAATTTAAAAAGAGCCGTCCATGGCTTTGCATTCTTAGAATAAATTCCAAGGTAGACTAAATTTTATGTTCTTTATCCTGACTTGCAAAGCAATGTGTGACCTGGCCCTGTCGCTCTGGCCACACTGGCTTTCACTCTCCCCTCTTGCCCAGTAGACAGAACTCATTTTATGCATCAACTCAACGGATGATGAGACACCAATTTGCTAGAGCAAATCCAGCAATGGTTTGTGTTGTTACTGTGGTTGTGGAGCCAGGTGGCCACACCTTCTGTCACTACCTCGGATTGAATCTCTCAAGTTGCTCTTGGGTATGGTCCTACAGTGTCTCACCTCCCACCATTTGCCTTGCGCCTTCCACCTTGGGATTTCCCTGCTGCTGCTGCCAAGTCGCTTCAGTCGTGTCCAACTCTTAGCGACCCCACGGACTGCAGCCTACCAGGCTCCTCCGTCCATGGGATTTTCCAGGCAAGAGTACTGGAGTGGGTTGCCATTGCCTTCTCCGTGGGACTTCCCTACTAGTACCCAGACACCTGTGTGGGGGCCACACTCACATGCAACCTGTAGTGCTGATCAGTTAACATGGAACAACGTGAGAAAGGAGCCTGCAAGTGAATGTTCTCTTCCTTCCACACCAGGACTGTTTCCCCTGACCCTGACAGATGTTTGAAGCTTCAGAAGCATCATATTGCTTCTCTGTAGACCAGAAATCAACATCTTCCCTTTCGACTCCTTCTTTAGCTTATTTGCTAATGCCTCTATGCTGCCTCCTACAAACCCACGATGCTTCCTGTAGCCTCTAGCACAGTCACCAGCTGTGTAACTCATTTCTTTGTAGTTGCTCTCTCTGTTGGAGAAGGCAATGGCAACCCATTCCAGTATTCTTGCCTGGAAAATCCCATGGACAGAGGAGCCTGGTAGGCTACAGACCATGGGGTCGCTCAGAGTCGGACACAACTGAACGACTTCACTTTCACTTTTCACTTTCATGCATTGAAGAATGAAATGGCAACCCACTCCAGTGTTCTTGCCTGGAGAATCCCAGGGACGGGGAAGCCTGGTGGGCTGCCATCCATGGGGTTGCACAGAGTTGGACACGACTGAAGAGACTTAGCAGCAGCAGCAGCAGCACTCTCTGTCTTCCTGACTCCTCTTTTCTCTCCATCCTTTCCTGAGACTTCACTTTCCTATAGTTTTGTCATCTAACCGATTGCTTGGGCTCAACTTTCTAGGCAGTTCAGCCAAAGACACCCAATAAGCTTCAGTCACATTCCCTTTCTTTGTGTTCCCAGAATAAGCTGTGTATTTCTGCCCTCAAATTAGAGCTTTGGCTCTGTGTTTCTTCTGCTTGGCTCTCTCCCTAGTTGTTCCAGCTTATCACTCTATGTGGATTCTTGACATAGCACTCATTTGATGTGGATCTTGTATGTTCTATCTGTATATCTATTATCTATCTTTTTTTTTCTCTCATTAAACTAGAAGCCCCACCAGAATATGAATCTTGTCTGCTTTGTTTATTGCTATATCCTGAGAAACTAGAATAGTTTAAAGCCTTGTTAGGAGGCTTTAGGAAATATTTGTGGAGGAGATGAATGAATGAGTGTATGCCACCATTGACCTAGCTAGCCCCTAATTTACACATTCAGTTGCTTCCTTGACAAAAACTTGCAATTCAGTACCCAAAACTGACCAGATGCCACGGTAGGAGCTTTTCCAGCACATCAGAACTCTGGAAGTAAAAGACTCTGGCCATGGGCTCAAGATCAGTTGTTCCAGTGTACCCAGTTTCCAATATCAGCCCGTTAAAGAGCATTATAAAAAGGAGGGCCCAATGTTTAGGCATAAATCCTTGTGCCCTTGAATTAGGTAAAGCCTTTTTTTTTTTTTTTTTTTTCTTGAAACCACTCAGATGGTGTCCTCCCCCTCTTACTCTCCCAAAGGAAGAGAAGAACGATCATCAATGGTCAATGGCAGCTGCAGAAGCAACACCAAGGACCGGCTTCACGCTAGGTAAAGCCTTTTAGATATTGAAGGAGTCCTTGGGCCTAGAAAAGAAAACAACGGTCTCAGAGGCCCTTGCTAAATCATCTAACTGTGGGGAAAACAAAACTGAACTTTAGGTCCTGCCCTGATGCTCCGAGCCGGTTGCATCTACCTGAGACTTATCACCCCCTGCCCAGAACCTTCCACCCCCTGTTCAATTACAAATGCCATCTCAACTAAACATTACCCAAAATGTCCCATCTGACTAACATTTCCCTTATCACTTCCAGAAACCTCCCTTTAAATATGAAGCCTCTCTGATCCCTCTCATGCTCAGCCTGGTCATTAGGCCAGCTGTCACCCCTCCTTGCCTGAATAAAGGTAACCTACCTCCGTTGAGGTCGTTTCTCCTTTTCTGCCTCAGCCCAAACTATACCTTACAGATGTAACACCCAAAGTGCAAGCAACGAAAGAAAACATAGATAATATATGCTTCATCAAAATTAAAAGCTTTTGTGCTTCAAAGGACACTACCAAGACAATGAAAAGATAACCCACAGAATGAGAGGACATATTTGCAAAGTATTTGTCTGATAAGGGACTTATACCTAGAAGAAGTGAAGAACACTTATGCCTGAATCATAAATCATAATAAATAATAAGTAAAAAATACAACCATGTTTAAAAAATGCATAAAGGATCTGAATAGACATTTCTCCAAAGAGGATAAGAACATGAGAAGATGAGCAACATCATTAGCTGTTAGGAAGGTGCCAGATCAGAACCACAATGAGATGCCATTTCACGTCCACTAGGATGGTATAAACCTGAAAAATGGCAAAAGAACAAGTGTTGGCAAGAATGTGGAGAAATTGGAATGTTCACACACTGCTGGTGAGACTCTAAAATGGTGCAGCTGCTTTGGAAACCAGTGTGGCAGTTCCTCAAAATGTTAAACTTAGAATTACCATGTGACTCAGCATTTCCACTCCGAGATAGACTCCCATGAGAAAAAAACATACATCCACACAAAAACCTATACATGAATGTTCACAGCAGCATTATTTAAAATAGCCTCAAAGTGCAAACAACCTAAATGTTCATCAACTGAAAAAAAGGATGAAAGAAGATATCTATACCATAGGATTGGAGAAGGCAGTGGCACCCCCACTCCAGCACTCTTGCCTGGAAAATCCCATGGAAGGAGGAGCCTGGTGGGCTGCAGTCCTTGGGGTTGCTAGAGTCAGACACGACTGAGGGACTTCACTTTCACTTTTCACTTTCACGCATTGGAGAAGGAAATGGCAACCCACTCCAGTGTTCTTGCCTGGAGAATCCCAGGGACGGGGAAGCCTGGTGGGCTGCCGTCTATGGGGTCGCACTGAGTTGGACATGACTGAAGCAGCTTAGCAGCAGCAGCAACATACCATAGGATATCATCTGTTCATAAAAAGGAATGAAGTACAGTTGACATGGATGAACCTTGAAAACATTATGCTTTACGTGAAAGAAAGCAGTCATAAAAGATTTCATATTGTATGAAGAGTTTATTTATATGAAGTGTCCATAATGGGCAAATCTATAGAGAAAGATTAGTGGTTCCCAGGGGCTGAGGGTTGGGAAAAAAAAGAAAATGAGTGCTAATAAGCATGACATTTCTTTTTTAGGGGATGAAAATCAGTTCTAAAATTGATTGTGGTGATAATTGTACAGCTCTGTGAATATACTACAAATATCAAATTGTATACTTTAAATGGGTGAATTGTATGCTATACAAGTTGTATTTTAACAAAGTTTTTTTTTTTTAAAGCAGAGACTGTTAAAACAAAATTAAAACTAGATAAAGTGGGTTTTTAAATCATTCTCAGAGACACTCCCACCCCAAGCACTGCCACCTTCTACCCATGAGGGTTCTTCCTGCAGTCTGTAGGCAATGACCTCAATGGTCCAGACCACAGGTTACCAAATGATGACCTAGGGACACTTTGTGGCCTACCAGCTCTTCTTCTTCCTTTTTTTTTTTTTTTAGTACACAGAGCATTAAAATTTTTTTTAAGCTGTCAACACTTTAAAATTAGAAGAGTTCACATTAAATATGGGTTTTTGGCTTCTTCATGCAGGGTGGGGCCGGGGGGGAACGAAACAAAATAAAAAATAAGCAATCCCAGTGCGATGGCCACCCTGGACCTGTATTTTCCACGCGGAAAAATGAGACTGTCCTTTTTAGGGCTTGTTGTCCTTCCCTGTTTGGCCCTGTGTCACCAGCCTGAGTCACTTCTTTGTTACTTCTTTTTAATCCCTTTGGGATATTTGAGTTTGCAACACCTGCGCAGACCTTTCCCAGCATCAGAACTTTTTTGTCATTCCATTGCCTCAGGCTCAGCTGGATGATTGGCCAATTCCTGGTTTTCCAGTCCTGGTTGCTGGAATCTCCTGGGATTCTTGTAAAATGTCTGCAAGCAAGACTGCAACCCAATTAAACTGGAATCTATGGGGTCAGGCAGGCTTACCACTAAAAAACAAATAAAAAAATCCAACTCTCTAGGTTCCAAAGGGTATCCAGGGGGGCGAAACAGTTGGGCTAATGTGCTAATTCAATTCAAGAGCAAACTGTAGTATCCAATAATGGTTTAACAGCCTCTCTGGTAAGCTTTGTTTCTTAAGCTTTGCCTGAAGGAGTGGAAATGGAAGGTAGAACTAAGATTGTGGTTTTGGTCAGGTGAACATTTTACCTGCTTTTCAAATCAGAGTTGATGTCTGAATCTAAATGTTACTGTCATTTCTTTAAGTACTAGTCATATTAAAAGATTTCATAATCAGAACAAGTAAGAGCAAGTCATGGTGCTTTTACAGCTTTGCATGGTGCCTTTTTGTTATTTTTATCAGCAAGCTTTTTAATCAATGAATTTGATTTGCTCTTCTGTGGGTTCTGGAAACGTTGACAAGTACAGGAAGTTATGGTGGTTTTTTGAGAGGTCATGAGTGACCAACACAAGACAGGAATTGTGGTGGCAGTCACTTGATAAATATTGGTTGAATAAACTGATAAGACATTTGCTGCTTCTCATCTGCAGTGGAGATGGGCGATTTGGTGACATTCTCTGGTGGGCTACAGGAGGTGGGGGGAACCTGGTGAGGAAGAGATCCCTTAGATGTCCTTTCCACCTTTTTGTTCAGTTCTGGTAGAGAAAAAAACACTGATTAGGCAAGGTGGCCCATCACCGCCTTGTGGGTTTGTCCTTCTAAGGCTCCCCTGAACTTCACTGCTGCGTGGCGGAGACCCGAGTATCTCCCGGTCGACGCCCAGAAGATGCTCTGTGTTGAACCTGACCTTCCCACGGCCCAAACAGGCAAACAAATGGTGTCCCTTGGAAAGTATCAGTGTAGCCTGGCTAGAAGCTCGGCAGAGAGCTAGGAGTAGGGAGTACGACGGGGATAAGTCTAGCGGCTGCACCCAAGCAAAATCGGGGTGTTCACTGCACCTGCAAACCCCACGCGCGCCTCGGCTTGGCCCCCTGCACCCTAGCCGGCTGCCCACCCTGGAGAGGCTGCCTGGGGGGCCCCAGTGTGTGGGTGTGCGGAGCTGGGGTTGGCGGCAGCTACAAGGGAGGCGGCGAGCGAGGCTGGGGAGGGGGGCGCGGCTGGCGGTGGCGCGGTCCAGGGGGAGGCGGGCGGAGGGAAGGCGCTGCCGCCGCCGCCGCCGCCTCACCCGCGGCGACACAGACGCCGGGAGCGGCCGAGGCGGTGAGTCGCAGCGCGTTCCCTCCGCTTCTCCGGAGCCGGAGCGGAGCCAGAGTTGCAGCCGGGCGGGTGTGCGGGTGCGAGGGCGCCAAGAGCACCCGCCGCGGGAGCCGACGCTCTCGGGGCGCTGCGGGCGCAGGGGTGGGCGCGAGGGGCGCGCGGTCCTGGGCACCCGGTCCCCGCTGCCCTTCCCGGGTGCAGCTCGTTCTGTCAGTTCCCCTGTCCTCCCCTCAACGCCTCTGAGGGAAGATAAAACTAAACCAAAGCCCCCGAGGAGAGTGGCAGGAAAGGAGAGAGCAACTTTGCTAAGGGACGCGCAGAGGCGCGCAGGGCAGGCAGGATGGGGGCGCGCTGGGTCAGAAGGGGGCGTTCTTGCGCCTGGTGGCCCAGGACACCAGAAGCATCCTTCCGGGGGTCGGGGGGAAGAGGTGGGGGTCTCAGGCACTCGCGGGTTCCGTGGGGAGCCTCAGAGTCGGCCCTCCGAAGCCGCAGTGGGCGTGTACGTGGGGTGGGCTCCTGAGAGGGGGCTTTAGGAACCACCAGAAGGCGCCGGGGAACCCCGATGAGGAAGTGGTCTGCATTGTGGACTCAGGACCCGAAGGATTTGTGTCTCTTGCCCTCGGAGACTCGGGAAGGGGTGTGCTGGGGAGATGTGTTTGAGTGTTTTTCAGTGCATACCAATTTATTTTTAGCTCCCAGAGAAGCAGGATGTGCAAAGTGGGTTGTATCAGCCGGGAGGGGCAGGAGGTCTCCCTGTCCGCAGGAAATACACAAGTTTCTTGCTGCAGATGCTTGCTTTAACTTTCATGCCTGGAGAAATGAAAGCTATTTGGCTGTCTGAAGGTCTCCCCGCAGGGCCACTTTCTTCCTGCGGGTCTGTCTGGGGCTGCAGGCCCAGCGCGTGCGCTTCTGTTGTTGAGTGTAGGACCCAAATAATGATACTTGTTCTGCTCCGCCGGGCAACTGGTGCGAAACACAAAACTAGGGCTGCCGAGGTCTCACTCGCAGAGAAGGAAACCACACAGGCTTGCTCAAAGTTTTCCCAGTTCTGGCTGATTTGAAAATGATAGACCTAAGCTTCTGTATTGCCAAGAGCAGACTTTGCTGTCCTGGTTTCTCAGACTTGATTGAAAAGGCTTGTGAGGTTTTTCTGTCCAGCTGGGAAATGGTGTTCTAGGATCTGATGTGGTATGCAAGGCAACAGCAAAAGAGAAATGGATAGTATGGCAAAGGGGAGAGTGTGGATGTCCAGGGCAGGCTAGCTGAGGGCTAATTACAGACTTGGGGATGGGGTTTCCTTCAGAAGAAGAGGCTTAAGAAGCTGAAATCCAAATGTTCAAAGGTACCCAAGCCAGACCTCTGGAGATTGCCTTGAAGTCTCCCCATTTCAGTCACTCAGCACCCATCCTGAATATTCTCTCTCTTTAAATGTGCTTAGGAGAGTGGGCTGTGAGGAGTGTGGACTTTGCAGCCAGACTGCTGGATATGAATTCTGGTTGGGACATGAATAGCTCTCAGGATGAGGGCTCCTTTCTTAATCTCTCTGTGTTTCCTGATCTGTGATGTGAGGTTGACAAATACTAAAAAGCAGAGACATTGCTTTGCCGACAAAGGTCCATATAGTAAAAGCAATGGTTTTTCCACTAGTCAAGTATGGATTTGAGAGTTGGACCGTAAAGAAGGCTGAGCACCAAAGAATTGATCCTCTCGCACTGTGGTGCTAGAGAAGACTCTTGAGAGTCCCAGGGACTCCAGGAGCTCAAACTAGTCAATCCTAAAGGAAATCAACCCTGAATATTCATTGGAAGGACCGATGCTGAAGTTGAAGCTCCAATACTTTGGCCATGTGATGCGAAGAGCCTACTCACTGGAAAAGACCCTGGTGCTGGGAAAGATTGAGAGCAGGAGAAGAAGGGGGTAATAGAGGATGAGATGGGTTTTTAAAAATTTTAAATTATATATATTATATTGAAGTATATAGTTGACTTATAAAGTTTGAACTCATTATTCTTATTACATTTGTTGATGTCTGCCGCTTTCTGTCAGTTCTTATTGTCACTGATTTAGTTTATAACCTCACCACTTCTTGCCTGAATTGCTCCAGTTGCCTTCACACTGGGCTTCTTGCTCCAAATCAGGACACTTTTGCTTCAGTCGATTCTCTAAATTGCAACTAGAAAGCTTGCTTTGAATGACCCTATACACGAGACAGCAAAAGAGACAGATATAAAGAACAGACTTTTGAACTCTGTGGGAGAAGGCGAGAGTGGGAGGATTGAGAGAATATCACTGAAGCATATATATTACTATATGTGAAATAGATGGCCAGTCCAAGTTCAGTGCATGAAACAGGGCACTCAAAGCCGGTGCACTGGGACAACCCAGAGGGATGGGATGGGGAGGGAGGTGGGAGGGGGGTTCAGGATGGGGGACACATGTACACCCGTGGCTGATTCATGTCAGTGTATGGCAAAAACCACCACAAAATTGTAATTAGCCTCCAATTAAAATAAATTAATTAAAAAAAAAACTTGCTTTGAAAACAGGAATCTAAGCCAGTCATCCAGCCTAATTCCTTCAGAGGTTTCCTGTGGTTTTCAGGGTAGAGTTTGGACTCCAAGACCTTCGTGACTGTACACTTGTCTCCTTGCAAGCTTCATCTCCCAAGCCTCCCTGTGTGTAGCCTTGACTCAAGTCACTGAGTCTCAGCACCTGCCATTTTCCCATCCTTTTTGGTCTGGTCGACTCCTATGCATTCTTCCCTGCTCAGCTGCAGTGACATTGCCTTCCAGCAGACCTCTGGGTACCCACCTCCTCCGCAGCTGACCGAGCTACCCTTGTTTCATGCTGCAGCTGCACCACGCACATACGCCCCTTATCTCTCTGCGTCATCCACATAGATCGTCCCTAACTGCAAGGGCCTGACAAGTGGATTGTTATATAAGTTGGATGAATAAATGAACATCAGTCAACCAAAGTCCCTCGCTTCCCAGGTGGCGCTAGTGGTAAAGAATCCACATGCCAGTGCAGCAGAGGAGACAATTCCTGGGTCAGGAAGATCCCCTGGAGAAGGGAATAGCCACCCACTCCAGTCTTCTTGCCTGGAGAATCCCATGGACAGAGGAGCCTGGCGGGCTACAGTCCATGGGGTTGCAGAGTCAGACACGACTGAAGAAACTTAGCAGGCACGCACAAAGCAAACATGGAAAATAATAGAGAGGAAGACCAAACCAGACTTTATTACTCTGCAATTTAAGAAAAAAAAAAAAAACTTTGGAAAATATTAAGGAATCAAAGTTTAGTCGCTCAGTCGTGTCTGACTCTTTGCGATCCCATGGACTTCAGCAGTCAGCCTTCCCTGTCCTTCACCAACTCCAGAGCTTACCCAAACCCATGTCTATTGAGTCAATGATGCCATCCAACCGTCTCATCCTCTGTTGTCCCCTTCTCCTCCTGCTTTCAATCTTTCCCAGCATCAGGGTCTTTTCCAATGAGTTGGCTCTTCACATGAGGTGCCAAAGTATTGGAGTTTCAGCTTCAGCATCAGTCCTTCCAATGACTATTCTGGTTTGATTTCCTTTAGGATGGACTGGTTTGATCTCCTTGCTGTCCAAGGGACTCAAAAGCTTGTCAAAAGGAATGTGGTAGACTCTCGTGGAACAATTTCAGAGATTTTTTTTTCAATTGTAAGGGGTCAGACTGGCAGTGGAGAAATGTAGTCATTTGAGCTCTTACTTTCCTCAGGTTGGCTGCGAGGAATGGGGGTTCGGCTGTCTGAGAGGTGTGCAATGAATTAGGTCCTGAAGGCAGAATGAAGGTCACTACATGCATGGGCTCTGGAGCCCTTCCTGGGCGGGCGCCCCAGAGAGTGGGTGTCAGCCTGCCCTGGGATTGGTATGATGAGAACAGAAACTCTCCTGTCATCAAAGCTCTTCTGTACTTTTCAGACCATTCAGTGGGTTCTGTGGGTGTGCTTCTGACTGAGGCAGCATTTCCAAGCGCTCCTGGACTGAGCTCCCAGGAGCCCTGCAGAGTGAGGTAAGACGGCGTGTATGCTTTTTAAGGTTTTTAAAGGGTTGAAAAAACAACACATCAAAACACAAAGAAGAATATGTAATGGAGACCACGCCTAAAATACTTACTACAGAGTTCTTTACCGAAAAACTACCAGCTGCTAGTCTCAAGCTAAGACAGTTGGCTTCATTTTGCCTGTCATCTTTGATAGATTGGTCATGGCTGCCTGGAGAGCTGAGGTGAAGAGGAATCCAAGGCTGGGTCCAGGCTCAGTAGGAAATAGTGCTATGGTCAATTAGTGATGTCTGTCAGGATGTCTGTCAGTAATGACAGCTAGGCTTGGTCCTCACCATCCCTCTCTCTCTATCACTATGATTGAATATCCCAGTATTCCTCACAGTGGCAGACTGTGGCCATTGGCTCTGATTGAGTCCCATGCCTGTTTTTGTGGCTGGAGTTCCACGCCAGTCTAGGGCTTGGGCTTGGTTGCAGATTTCACTGCTGAGCCACAGGCTAAGAAGTAGGAGCAAGGGTGTTTCTCCAGCAGAACATTGTTATACTGTCTCCAGAAGACTGACCCATAGAGTTTGGATTGAAAACCAATAGATGTTCACTTACAGTAGTGTCAGCATTCCCACTTAACTGATGAGGGAAATAGGCTTAGGGGCACTCAGTAACTTGCTGGAGGATACATGGCTGGCAAACAAAGGAGTTCTGATTTGAAACCCATAATTGATGCACTTAGTAGGGTTATTTGTGACAATTTAAAGTGAGTTTAGCCTGGAACTCTATTCTTTTCATTTCTGAAAATGTAAGTAGATAATGTCAAGAAATGTTAAGGACTGACTGGCTGGAAGACTCAAGAAGAAAAGTACATAGACATCTTTGGCCAGATATTTACTCAGTTATCTAATTCAAGTAATATTTTTGAGGAGTTTTTCTGCATAACTTTTTGGTAGGTTCAAGGGATTTAGCTGAATATGAGCTAGTCCCCTGTCTTGAAGGAATTTGCATTCCAGCTTGAAAGTGCAAGAGATAACAAGGGAACAAATTGCTAGAAGAAGGGGTATGTGGCGGGGAGGTACAGGAGCTACGCCCCCTTGATGGGGACAGTGATCTTCCAGTTTGTGTATCCCCGGTGTAGTTTGTGCAATAGGTGAGCAACATTTCTTAAATACATTTTAAAATGATGGTGAAAAATATTAAGTGTACCATTCTAACCATTTTTAAGTGTACAGGTTTGTGGCATTAAGTCAGCTGTCACCAGTATGCATCCCCAGAACTTTTTCATTTTCCCAAACTGAAACTCCTTCCCCGTTAGACAAAAGCATTTCCTTTCTGCCTGTCCACTAGTGCCTGGCCACCACCTTCACTCTGCTTTCTGTTTCTATGGATTTGACTACTTCAGATGCCCTTTATAAGTGAAATCATACAATCATTGTCCCTTTGTGACTAGCTTATTTCACTTAATGTGTCTTCAGGATTCACTTATATTGTAGCATGCCAGAATTCCTTTTTAAAGCTGAATAATATTCCATTGTATGGATATACCACATTTGTTTATCCATTTTTCTTTCAAGGGACATGTGTATGACTTCCGTCTTCTGGCTATTTTGAGTGATGCTGCTATGAACGTAAACCCTATAAAAGGTTTATCAACCAGAGTCCTACTGCACAGCAGATGACACACTCAAAAGGGTATATAAGTGGGGACTTCCCCGGCGGTCCAGTGGTTAAGACTCTTCGCTTCCACTGCGAGGGTCATGGGTTTGATCCCTGGTTGGGGAACTAAGATCCTGCAAGCTGCAGAGCACAGCCAGCAAAACAAAAAAAGGTGTAACTGAAAAAACCTAAATGAAGGGACTATAGTAGTAGTCCCTGCTTAACCTCGGTTTTGCTTTCTAAGGGTTCAGTTACTGGTGGTCAACCATGGTCTGAATATACTAAGTGGAAAATTCTGGAAATAATTCAAATCACATGATGTTCTGAGTGTTGTGATGAAATCTCACGTTGTCCTGCTCCAACCCTGCCCAAGACAAGGCGAATCCTTTTGTCCAGAGAATCCCGTTCATTAGGCATTAAGAAGATCCACTGTCACGGTATCTTGGTGCTTGTATTCAAGTCACCCATATTTTCTTTAATAATGGCCCTAAAATGCAACAGTAATGGTGCTGGGAATTCGGGTATGTCAAAGATAAGCCGTAAGTGCTTCCTTTAAATGAGAGGTAAAGGTTCTTGACTTAACAAGGAAAGAAAAAAATCTTATGCTAAGGTTGGTGGGATTTATGGTAAGATGAATCTTCTATCCGGGGAATTGTGAAGAAGGAATTCATGTTAGTTTTTAAAAATTTATTTATTTTTAATTGAAGGATAATTGCAATATTGTGTTGGTTTCTGCGGTACATCAACACAGACCAGCCATAGGGATACATATGTCCACTCCCTCTTGAGCCTCCTCCCACCTCCCACCCCAGCCCACCCCTCTAGGTTGTCACAGAGGCCCAGTTGAGTTCCCTGAGTCACAGAGCGAACTCCCACTGGCTGTCTGTTTCACATATGTTAGTGTGTATGTTTTTGCTGTCGTACCTCAAACTGCAAAAGTTGTGGCACCAGTGCGTGATAAATGCTTAGTTAAGATGGAAAAGGCATCAGATTTGTACAATAAGATATTTTGAGAGAGGGGAAGAGAACACACTCACATAATTTTATTACAGTATATTATTATAGCTGTTCTATTTTATTTGTTCTTGTTAATCTCTTACTGTGCCTAACATAAATTAAGCTTTACCATAGCTATGTATGTACAGGAAAAATCATAGTAAATACAGGGTTCAGGATTATTGTGGTTTTAGGCATCCACTGGGGTCTTGGAATGTATTCCCCATGGATAAGAGGGGACCACTGTGTTTGGAAAGTTGTGGGTTACGTTAAGGGAAATCACATAGACTGGCTAGACAAGTGTGCAGGCCTTTACTGCCCAGCCCTGAAAGGGCGACATGAAAGAGCAGTTTCTGGAATTGCTCTTCAGCAGAATACAGCAACTTGCCAGGCTGTGGCCTGGCCGGGAGGCACCAGGTGAGTAAGTCTCAGCCACTCTTTTCTCCGCACTGCTGGTGTCCAATTGGGCAAACCATCCAGAAGCCAGAGGGCCGGAAATGTGAGGACTACCTTTTTCATAGCAAGCAGCCTCTCAGGGCTGAGAGCAGAGTGGAGAAGGGAGGAAGGTGGATCTGGAGGGACAAAGCAGAGGGAATTCAGCACCAGGGAGCATTACGGTTATCCTTTACAGGTAAGGGAACATCAAGAGGCTGAGGGAACTATCCTAGATTGGTAGCTAGTGAGTTGTGGAGCTGGGATTTCAACCCATGGACATGTTTTTCTTCTGTATATCCAGTTGGTCCTGAAATGTTAGGGTTTTCAGAATCCTGTGTGTTTTGATTCTTTGATAATAATCTGATTTGCTCAACTGTCAAAATGTAGAGTGACTGCTCAGAAATCACCTCCCCACTTTCTTTTCCTAAATAACAACATGTATTTTGTAGATAGGTTTCATAGCTGATTGGTTATGTTTCAATAATAAATATGATTAGCTTTCTGTACAGTTGATGGGGGTGACAATATGTCCTTGAAACACACATGAAAAAGACACAAGTTTGTTTTGTTTTACTTTTTTTTTGTTTTGTTTTGTTTTACTTTTAACTGAAGGCTTCAAAAGAGTTGACAGTGTAACCTGACTACTTAAACATTAATGAGATTTCAGCCTCATTGGAAGAAAGAGTGTTGAGGATAAGGGAGGTGGTAGTTCCCTCCCTGCTATTCTGGTGCAGAGGGCAGAGTCTAGCCCGGGGGGATGGGAGTGGGGTGGGGTGGGGTGGGTGTGAGCCCGTCTCTCCTGGGGCATGGCTTGAGGGGCTGTCTAGCCAGAAAAAGCTCTGTGGGAGCCTGATTATTATGGTTTCCAAATACGTGAAGTACTGGGGAAAAGACCTATTCTGGGGCCAGAACTAGGCTCACTGTGAAAACAGCCAGCTGCTTTGCAAGGCCTCATATTTTCCATTCCCCGAGGTTGTGAGGCTGAGGCCACAGTGAGAGAGGTGGCTGAGGGCTTGTATTAGTTTCCTGTGGCCTCTATAACAAATTACCACAAACTGGGTGGCTTAAAATAATAGAACTTCATTTTCTCACAGTTTTGGAGGCCAGAGGTCTGACATCAAGTTATCAGCAGCGCCAGGCTTTCTCCAGAGGCTCTGGAGGAGAGCGTGTTGCTTTCTTCTCGTTTCTGGTGGCTTTTGGCGTCCCTTGGTTTGGAGCTGTATCACCTCTACTTCTGCCTCCATGATCGCCTGGCCCCCTCCTCTCCTCTGTGTGTCCCTTATAAGGACACTTGTCATTGCGTTTAGGGCTCATCTGGATAGTAATTCTAGATAATTTGTTTCCCCCAGTTTTACTGAAAAATGCTGACATACGTCACTGTAAATTTAAGGTGTACATACATACAGAAGGATGGTTGGATTTACATGTAGTGTGAAATGATCACCAGAAAGGTTCAGCTAGCATCCATCATCTCATATAGATAAAATTAAAAGAAAGAAGAAAAAAAAATGTTTCCCCTAATGATGAGAACTCTTAGGATTTATTTTCGTTTAACATGTTTCCCATACATCACCCCACATCATACTGTACATTCTGCCCCTACTTATCTTATAACTGGAAGTTTGTACCTTTTGACCATCTTCCTCCAATTCCTTCTTCCCCCATCCTCTGCCTCTGGAACCCACAAAGCTGATCTCTTTTTCTATGAGTTTTGTGGGGTTTAAAAAATTTGTTTGTTTTTAGATTGCACATGTAAGTAATATATAATATTTGTCTTTGTCTGACATTCTATTTAGCATAATGCCTTCAAGGTCCAACCATGTTGTTGCAAATGGTAGGATTTTTCTCCTTTTTTATGGCTGAGTAATATTCCATTGTGTATATATGCCACAGCTTCTTTATCCATTCATTATCAGTTGAATAGGTTGTTTCCTTGTCTTGGCTATTGTAAATAATGTTGCCATGAAGATGGGGTTGCAGATGCCTTTCTGAGTTAGTATTTTCATTTTCTTTGGATTTATTCCCAGAAATGAAATTGCTGGATCATAGGGTAGTTCTGTTTTTAACTTTGGAAGATCTTTCATTCTATTTTCCGTAGTGGCTGTTGTTGTTGTTTATTGTTCAGGTGCCAAGTCGTGTCAACTCTTTGTGACGTCATGAGCTGCAGCATGCCAGGCTCCCCTGTCCTTCACTATCTCCTAGAGTTTCTCAAATTCATGTCCATTGAGTCAGTGATGCCATCTAACCATATCATCCTCTTTCACCCCCTTCTCTTCCTGCCCTCAATCTTTCCTAGCATCAGGATCTTTTCCAATGAGTTGACTCTTCTCATCAGATGGCCAGAGTTCCAGTTTACAATCCCACCAATAGTATACGGTGGTTCCCTTCATTTTCTTCACATCCGCATCAGCAATTGTGATCTCTTGTCTTTTTACTGATGACCATTCTAACAGTGGTGAAGTGCCATCTCATTATGGTTTTAATTTGCATTTTGCAAGATGATCTTATTTCAAGATCTTATTACATCTGCAAAGACCCTTTTTACGAATAAGATCACATCCATCTGTTCCTGGGGCTAGGATGTGGACACACCTTTAGTGGGGGATCCACCAGGCGCCCCACAACAGAGCTCAAGTGTACACTGTAACTCTTGATCCTCTGATTCTGTCAAGATGCCCATAGATTTGGTTCCTATCAGTTCCTCCCCCTGGATCTTATACATGCTTTTGATTTGATTTATTGAAATTTTATTTTAACTTTAAATGACAAAGCAAACAAAATTCTTAGAATCTGTGCCATCACTTCTTTCTGAAATGAAGTGGTGAGTGAAAAAGGCCGTCAAAACCCAGTTCAAGCTCTGCCTTTGCTGGAAGTTTTCTGTGCTTTGCTTTGTCCAGTGGCCTTGGAGGAAGTGAATGGGAGAAGAGCAGCCCCTGGGCCTGTTCTGGCTTCTCACCTGGGGTTGCAGGATGCTTTTAAAATTGTAATTGCTCAGATGTTAGTATCTTTCAGGAACACGAAGCAGAATAAGTAAAGGTTCAAGGTTTAGTTTTTTAGAAGGCATTGGCTTAGAAATGTGCTTTGTAAATGGTGCCAGCCCATCAACAAGACTTTTAGGCATGTGTTTTCAGTACTGAGCCTGAAACTGGGGCCTGTGTACACCAGGCACACAGGGTGAAGTCAAGGGTAACTCTGGCCATTACCTGGATAATTCGATACCTATAACTCATCAAGTGGACTGTATCAAGAGAGTCTACACCCCAGGGTGTAAATTATTCCATTTGTTTGTGTGTATTGATCACTTTAACTGGGTAAGAGCCAAACTTATGAAACAGACCCTCTGTGTTATGTGGAGGTATCTGTAATATGAGGAGGTGTTTCTTTCCAGGGAGCAGCGAATTTTGGCTGCAGTTAAGAGAAAGAGGAAAGGAAAAGAAGGTAAACTGCCCCTTCACGTTATTATGTTATGTATTCTGCTGTAACACTGTTACTCTAGTTAATATTAGTTTATGATTTATTTGCTTTGAATAGTATACCTGAAGTACTGAGATACTTAGAAAGTCTGGTCTCACCAGTTGAAGAAAATGGTTTGCCTTGCACAAGACTGGATACACAGTTTACAAGGCCCAGTGCAAAAAGAAAATGGGTGGCCCTTGTTAAAAAGTTATAAAGAATTTCAAGATGGTGTCAGTGAGCCTTAGACCAAGCCAGGGTTCTTCTGAGCATAGGGCTTGCGTGACTGCACAGGTCACCTGCCCATGAAGCTGGCCTGGAGTCACATAGATGCTTAGACTAGCATCTTCCAACTTATTGGCATCTTCTTGACCCCCAAAGAGGGACCAGGCCAGGTGAAGCAGATGCTCCTGTATGGACAAAGACAGTGAGCAGGCTAGCCATCTCTAGTCTCCTCTGCGTCTCTCTCCTCCCTTATCCACCTGCCTCTGTGCCCTGAGAGGCTGGTCTCTATCACCAGTATCAATGTCCATCCTTGTCTTCTGATTTCTAGTGTAATTCAGCCTCTGGGGGGTCCAGCCGCTGCCGGGAGTGGGAGGGGAGAAGGAGGTAGAGAAGTTATTTCCTGAGTTCCCTCCTGCTGGCTTCATGCTGCAGGGTGGCTGATCTGTGGCCCAAGGCCACACCTCCATCCAGACAGCCTCTCCCTACCGCTATCCTCTTCGGGTGCCTTGAGTCACTCCTCCCCTGGGGCCCTCAGGCCTAGGATGGTCATGCTCCCTGCTATTGGCGAGCCTAGTGTTCACTGCTTTCTCGAACCCCTTACTGCTGTCTTCTCAGTAGCCTCCTCCCTAGGATCCTTCCTGGAATCACAGAGACCTCTGGGCCCTAACAGGGCTGGCAAGCCTCTGCCAGGGCTGGACCACAGCTGGCACTGCTGCGGAGCTGGAAGAGCGGCTGATGGCTCTGATAACATGTGACTGCTGCCTCAACTCCTGGGAAGGCAGGGCAGTCAGGAAGCAGTGTCCACACCGCAGTGGTGGAGAACATGTGCCGGGAGGCAGGCGTATGAATCCCCTGGCATCATGTTGGGTGAGTCATCTCATCTGCAAAATGAGCATAATGATAGTTCTTCACTCTGGGGTTGTTCTGGGCATGCAGTGACGTCTCGTGGGCATCATGCTTGGCACAGTGCCTGCTCTGCAGTAGGTGTTCATGAGGTCTGGTGGCTTTTACCATTAGTCCTCCGGAGTGTCCCCTCGAGGAGATGTGCTGTCTACCTTGCCTCTGATCTGAACCAAGGTGCCACAGCCTCCCCTTACACCCATGATGATCAAGTTTCACTGGTTCCCTGTTGTTTCGAGTTATTTCTGTCTATTTCAATGAGATGGCAGTGTTTTGGAGGCTGGGGATTCTATTTCCAGAACTGTCTTGATACTAATCTAAGTTTCCAACTTAGTAGCTAGCACATCATTAAACAGTTAAGAAATATGTCTGGGCTAAATACAGTGACCATATAGTTTATTGTTCACACCAGGACACTTTTGAGTGTGAACAAGGACAGCTTTTTTAATGTTCATAACAAAACAACAGGCACAAACACTGATGTCCTAGGTAATCCAGGCAAACAGGGACATGTAATACTCCTAGTTAAGTGAGCCTTACGATAGTCTTCCAAACGGGTTTTAAAGTTTGCCAGGCTACCCTCTTTTGTGTTGGTCTGCCTTTGGTTTATGAAGCAAAAACTTGAGATTTCCATGACATAGAAAGAATGTGTTTGACACTCCTACTAGGTTCTTTTCTAAACAATTTCTTACTGGAGTGTAGTTGTTTTACAGTGTTGTATTAGTTTCTGCTGTGCAGCAGAATGAAACAGCCACAGTGAATCAGCTCTGTGTATACATATATCCCTTCTTTTCTGGATTATCTTCCCATGTAGGTCATCACAAAGCATGGAGCAGAGTTCCCTGTGCTATGCATTAGTTATCTGTTTTATATAGAGTGAACACTCCTAGTAGATTCTTGGCCCAAATTTGAGACCATAGGTCAGCACTGCTCATACAAATAGAGGCCTACGTTTATACTTTATGATTCTACCTGATTTTGGGCACTTGCTTCCAGAACTTTCTTCATACCTACTTTTGCTCCCCCTATTTAGTCTCCTAATTTTTGTTCTTCTTGGACAAAAATAGTGATCATTTACGTTTAAAAGATGGCAAAACAGATTAATATACATCTATTTTTCTGAACATCTCTGTCTTTGTATTTCTGGTTGCCTAGGTAACATTTCCAAGAGAATGTGTGCTACTCTGCTATTATTAAAGTAGCGATAACATTATTAAATAGTAGCCTATTTTTAGGCGGTTGTATACCTTTCTTTTCCCCTCACCAGACTATGTAACTGGTTTATTTTTTCTGTTTCCATTATTGGAAGGCCATGTATAGCTTCCTTTCTCTGGTTCTAATTTGAGGGTTGATTAACTTTTTGAAAATTGACATAGTAGTTCAGTACCTTCTCCATTCAGCATTACTGAGTCTGTACTGATGAACAGTTAGATGGTATCATTGCCTCAACTGACATGAGTTTGAGCAAACTCTGGGAAAGCCTGGTGTGCTGAAGTCCGTGGGGCGGCAAAGTGTCAGACACAACCCAGCGACTGAACAGCAACAACAAGGTCTGTATTGATTGTCTGCTCGGTTAGTTGACACCAGTTATTTTTCCTACAGGTTGTCCAAGCCAGGCTTGGCCAAGGATATTTTTGGTAGAAGAGAAGGGGGATATGGAGGCAGTCTGTAGCTCCATAGAGGACAGAGCCCATCTCCGAGTGGGATTAACCTGGCTTCAGTCTTAGCATTGCTGCTTGCCAGCTGTATACCTGGAGCTGATATCTTAGTGACAACTGTGTGGTGCAGGGTCCCGCTTCCTGGGGCTGCTCTGAAGCTTGAGAAGGGTAGGTGGGCACCATGTGTGAGTGTGAGGTGGAGCTTCTCACAGGGGCACTGGGGCTGCTCTTCAATATCCAAGGTGCAAGTGCATCCCCTTCATTTCAGACTAGAAGTTAAAAATACTCAAATATACCAATGAGATAAATTAGGGAGATCCTTACATTCTTTTTCTAAAAATTACTTATTTGTTTGTTTGGCTGTGCTGGGTCTTAGTTGTGGCATTGGGGATCCTTTAGTCGTGACATCTGGGATCTAGTTCCCTCACCAGGGATCGAACCCGGGCCCCCTGCATTGGGACCCTGAGGTCTTAGCCACTGGATCAGGGAAGTCCCTATATTCTTTACTAAAATGATTTTTGTTTTAGTAAACATTTCAGAGAATTTCCTTTAATGGTGAACACACCACTGAGTGTGCTTTTTCTAGTACTGAAATAAAAAATCTAATGTACCCTCACACTTTTAGGGATATAACTGTAGTATTATTACTATAATTCAAAGGCAGTAGAGTTTATATTTTGGGTTATTCACATAATTTACCATTTATGCAATATATATATGACATATATCTGTGTCAGTTCAGTTCAGTCGCTCAGTCGTGTCCGACTCTTTGTGACCCCATGAATCCCAGCACGCCAGGCCTTCCTGTTCATCACCATCTCCCGGAGTTCACTCAGACTCATGTCCATCAAGTCCGTGATGCCATCCAGCCATCTCATCCTCGGTCGTCCCCTTCTCCTCCTGCCCCCAATCCCTCCCAGCATCAGAGTCTTTTCCAATGAGTCAACTCTTCACATGAGGTGGCCAAAATACTGGCGTTTCAGCTTTAGCATCATTCCTTCCAAAGAAATCCCAGGGTTGATCTCCTTCAGAATGGACTGGTTGGATCTCCTTGCAGTCCAAGGGACCCTCAAGAGTCTTCTCCAACACCACAGTTCAAAAGCATCAATTCTTCGGTGCTCAGCCTTCTTCACAGTCCAACTCTCACATCCATACGTGACCACAGGAAAAACCATAGCCTTGACTAGATGGACCTTAGTCGGCAAAGTAATGTCTCTGCTTTTGAATATACTATCTAGGTTGGTCATAACTTTTCTTCCAAGGAGTAAGCGTCTTTTGATTTCATGGCTGCAGTCACCACCTGCAGTGATTTTGGAGCCCCCCAAAAATAAAGTCTGCCACTGTTTCTACTGTTTCCCCATCTGTTTCCCATGAAGTGATGGGACCGGATGCCATGATCTTCGTTTTCTGAATGTTGAGCTTTAACTTCTTTCACTTTCATCAAGAGGCTTTTTAGCTCCTCTTCACTTTCTGCCATAAGGGTGGTGTCATCTGCATATCTGAGGTTGTTGATATTTCTCCCAGCAATCTTGATTCCAGCTTGTGTTTCTTCCATTCCAGCGTTTCTCATGATGTACTCTGCATTGAAGTTAAATAAGCACGGTGACAATATACAGCCTTGATGTACTCCTTTTCCTATTTGGAACCAGTCTGTTGTTCCATGTCCAGTTCTAACTGTTGCTTCCTGACCTGCATATAGAGTTCTCAGGAGGCAGGTCAGGTGGTCTGGTATTCCCATCTCTTTCAGAATTTTCCACAGTTTATTGTGATCCACACAGTCAAAGGCTTTGGCATAGTCAATAAAGCAGAAACAGATGTTTTTCTGGAACTCTTTTGCTTTTTCCATGATCCAGAGGATGTTGGCAATTTGATCTCTGGCTCCTCTGCCTTTTCTAAAACCAGCTTGAACATCAGGGAGTTCACGGTTCACGTATTGCTGAAGCCTGGCTTGGAGAATTTTCATCATTACTTCACTAGCATGTGAGATGAGTGCAATTGTGCAGTAGTTTGAGCATTCCTTGGCATTGCCTTTCTTAGGGATTGGAATGAAACCTGACCTTTTCCAATCCTGTGGCCACTGCTGAGTTTTCCAAATTTGTTGGCATATTGAGTCCAGCACTTCCACAGCATCATCTTTCAGGATTTGAAACAGCTCAACTGGAATTCCATCACCTCCACTAGCTTTGTTCATAGTGATGCTTTCTAAGGCCCACTTGACTTCACATTCCAAGATGTCTGGCTCTAGATTAGTGATCACATCATCATGATTATCTGGGTTGTGAAGATCTTTTTTGTATAGTTCTTCCGTGTATTCTTGCCACCTCTTCTTAATATCTTCTGCTTCTGTTAGGTTCATACCATTTCTGTCCTTTATAGAGCCAGGTGGCTGCGAGAGCCGGCGCACTGAGTGCAGGCGGCTGGGAGAGGAGCTACCCCAGGTCCGAGGTCAGGGGCAGCGGCCTAGAGTGCCAGGCTGTGAAGGCGCAGGAACGGCTGAGAGGAGCGACCCTGCGTCCGAGGTCAGGGGCGGCGACCGAGAGGAGCTACCCCGCGTCCGAGGTCAGTGGCGACCGGGAGGAGCTACTGTGCGTCCGAGGTCAGGGGTGGCGAAGGTCAGGGGCGGCAGCCGGGAGGAGACACACCGCGTCCGAGGTCAGGGCGGCAGCCGAGAGGAGCTACCCCGCGTCCGAGGCCAGGGGCGGCCGGGAGGAGACATCCCGCGTCCGAGGTCAGGGGCAACGGCCAGGAGGAGACATCCCGCGTCCAAGGTCAGGGACAACGGCCGGGAGGAGCTATCCTGCGTCCGAGGGCAGGGGCGGCCGGGAGGAGACACCCCGTGTCTGAGGGCAGGGGCGGCGAAGGTCAGGGGCGGCGGCCAGGAGGAGACACCCTGCGTCCGAGGTCAGGGCGGCGGCCAAGAGGAGCTACCCCGCGTCCGAGGTCAAGGGCAAAGGCCGGGAGGAGCTATCCTGCGTCCGAGGGCAGGGGCGGCCGGGAGAAGCCACCTCGCACCCGAGGAGCCACCCCGAGCCCAAGCCAGGGCCGGCTGCCGGGAGGAGCATCAGGAGGAGCGGTGGCTGTGCAGGTACAGGAGGGCCTAGAGGAGCTATCCCATGTTGAAGGTCAGGAATGGCAGCAGTAAGGAGATACCCTCGTCCAAGGTAAGGAGCAGCGGCTGTGCTTTGCTGGAGCAGCCGTGAAGAGATACCCCATGCCCAAGGTAAAAGAAACCCAAGTAAGATGGTAGGTGTTGCAACAGGGCATCTGAGGGCAGACACACTGAAACCATACTCACAGAAAACTAGTCAATCTAATCACACTAGGACCACAGCCTTGTCTAACTCAATGAAACCAAGCCATGCCCCCAAGATGGGCGGGTCATGGTGGAGAGGTCTGACAGATCGTGGTCCACTGGAGAAGGAAATGGCAAGCCACTTCAGTATTCTTGCCTTGAGAACCCCATGAACAGTAGGAAAAGGCAAAATGATAGGATACCAAAAAAGGAACTCCCCAAGTCATTAGGTGCCCAATATGCTACTGGAGGTCAGTGGAGAAATAACTCCAGAAAGAATGAAGGGATGGAGCCAAAGCAAAAACAATACCCAGTTGTGCATGTGACTGGTGACAGAAGCAAGATCTGATGTTGTAAAGAGCAATATTGCATAGGCACCTGGAATGTCAGGTCCATGAATCAAGGCAAATTGGAAGTGGTCAAACAAGAGATGGCAAGGGTGAACGTCGACATGCTAGGAATCAGCAAACTAAAATGGACTGGAATGGGTGAATTTAACTCAGATGACCATTATATCTACTACTGCGGGCAGGAATCCCTCACAAGAAATGGAGTAGCCATCATGGTCAACAAAAGAGTCCAAAATGCAGTACCTGGATGCAATCTCAAAAATGACAGAATGATCTCTGTTTTGTTTTATTTTTTTAATTTTAAAATCTTTAATTCTTACATGCGTTCCCAAACATGAACAAAATTATCTCTGTTTGTCTCCAAGGCAAATCTTTCAATATCACAGTTATCCAAGTCTATGTCCCAACCAGTAATGCTGAAGAAGCTGAAGTTGAACAGTTTTATGAAGACCTACAAGATCTTTTAGAACTAACACCCAAAAAAGATGTCCTTTTCATTATAGGGGACTGGAATGCAAAAGTGGGAAGTCAAGAAACACCTGGAGTAACAGGCAAATTTGGCCTTGGAATGCAGCATGAAGCAGGGCAAAGACTAATAGAGTTTTGCCAAGAACATGCACTGGTCATAGCAAACACCCTCTTCCAACAACACAAGAGAAGACTCTACACATGGACATCACCAGATGGTCAACACTGAAATCAGATTGATTATATTCTCTGCAGCCAAAGATGGAGAAGCTCTATACAGCCAACAAAAACAAGACCAGGAGCTGACTGTGGCTCAGATCATGAATTCCTTATTGCCAAATTCAGACTTAAATTGAAGAAAGTAGGGAAAACCGCTAGACCATTCAGGTATGACCTAAATCAAATCCCTTATGATTATACAGTGGAAGTGAGAAATAGATTTAAGGGTCTAGATCTGATAGATAGAGTGCCTGATGAACTATGGAATGAGGTTCGTGACATTGTACAGGAGACAGGGATCAAGACCATCCCCATGGAAAAGAAAGGCAAAAAAGCAAAATGGCTGTCTGGGGAGGCCTTACAAATAGCTGTGAAAAGAAGAGAGGTGAAAAGCAAAGGAGAAAAGGAAAGATATCAGCCTCTGAATGCAGAGTTCCAAAGAATAGCAAGAAGAGATAAGAAAGCCTTCTTCAGCGATCAACGCAAAGAAATAGAGGAAAACAACAGAATGTGTCTGTGTAGTAAGGGATTTTGAATGCTTATCTGGTTGTTATATGCACTTGGAAGGGAAAGATTTAGCTTGATTCAGTGTTAGGGCCTGGAATACTGCCAATAGGGATCTGAGATTATTAATTTGGATTTTATGGCAAGTTTGAGAAGTGGGATGGACTTTCAGTTCAGTTCAGTCACTCAGTCATGTCCCACTCTTTGCGACCCTTTGGGATAGACTTTAATCTGTTGTTATTTAAAATGATTTAATATTGGAGTGTCTTCCTGGCTGGAGTTCTTTTGGTTCTCACTCTTTTGCATTGTTATTTTATTTTGATACATAGATTTATTGTTCACTAAGCAGATTTATCAGAGTTGACGAATGAGGCAGATTGCTGAATCATTGCCCTGGAGTTTGTCTTGCTATCCTTGAAGACAGGGGAAGGAGGGAGGAAGCAGACGTACAGACAGAAACACACACACACACACACGCACACACACGCACGCACACACAGATACACGCACACTTCTCTTTAGACTTGTGACCTAAAATTTCTAGTAGGATATTTAAAGTAAGAGCTCTTTGATGGGATTTTGCTCTGTGCCTTGTCGGAAGGGAAAAATTGGGATGTGGGAAGTCTGTGATGCTGAGTTCCCATCACCTCACCCTTTGGAAGATATGACAGCCTTTTCCATGTGAGATGAAAAGGCAAGCGGTGAGAATCAGAAGTCAAGTCTGACCTCTGAAGTTTCTGGGGAAAGCAACAGGAAGACTGCGCCTTGTTTTCTAATCCAGGCACTTAAAGAATATGTTCCCCAGAGCTTGGGTGCTGTTTCCTTCATACCATAATCCTCATCATTATAAAAGAAAGGCATTCTCATGAAATAAAATGTGAAGATTATAGAAAATTATAAAGAAGAAATAATAATCCGTATAGTCAAAGGCAAAGTTAGTATTTGGACATTCATTATTTTGGGGAGAGATTTTTCTTAGTTGCATAGTCATGTTTGTATATAATTTTAAAATTATTTTTAATTTAACTGTATACTCCAAGCTGTGATATTGTGATATAATAAGAAATATATGTTTGGTCTTTGCTCCCAGTTGCAACCTCCCAGGTTGCAAAACACCTCAAACTGCTGGGAGGGTGGCGTGCTTGGAGAGAGCTGGGAAGTGCCGCACCCCTTCCCTGGCACCTTGGGGTGCACGTCTCTTCTGCTCCTTAGTTGTCTGTTTTTCCAACAGTTTGATACTCTAATAAGTGAACTGTTTTCTTGAGCTCTGTGAGCTCTTCTAGCAAATTATTAAACCTGAGGAGGGGGTCTTAGGAACCCCTGATCTATGGCTGATTGGCCAGGAGTACAGATGACACCCTAGGACTTGCAGCTGGTGTTTGAGGTGGAGAGCAGTCTTGTGGAACTGAGTCCCTCCCCTGAGGGGTCTGCGTTAACTCTGGGTCATTAGTAGCAGCAGCTGAGGACTAGGACACCTAGTTGGTGCCCAGAGGGTTAGAGAATTGCTTGGTGTGGAAAAAACCCTCACCTGCTGGTGTCAGAAGTGAAGTATTGAGAGTAAAAGAAAGAGAATTCCTTTTCTAGAAATTTTACATTTTATTTTATATTCTTTGCAGATAATATGTAATTGGTCATATACTATTCCATTGACTGGATACACCACCGGTTACTTAAGCATTCCATGATTGCTCATTTGATAACAAATCTAATTTTTTTTTTGCTATTGTCACTTTTGTACATTAATTTTTTCTTGATGTGAGGTTATATCCAGTGGATTTAATAGGTTGAAATTTTGAACATTTAAAAAGATAAAAGATGTCCTAGTACTCTTTATTGAATGATATTGTTTATTTAACTTGCCATAAAACAAGTGTCTTTTCTTATTTGTGCCTTTTTTTTTTCAAGTTAAAACAATGGTATTATAATCAGAAGGGTCTTTACTAAGGAAAGAAGATTTTGCATTTACCTGGAGTTACACTGAGGATAACCTGGTCCCTTCAGGTCCTAGATCTTTGCCTTGTAACTTGACCGTCATGATACTGCTCATGGGTGTAGTCTGAGCAGCTCTGCACTAATGAGTTCTCATCTGCCTCTACTGCATTGCCAAGAGATGGTAGGGCCACAGACATAAATCTCATCTTAAATGTGAAACGGTCAAACAAATCTCAGGATTCATTCAGGGTTATTCCTGCTTTCCAGTCTGATAGTTCATTCTTTCTTATGAGTCTTAGCTGTTCTGCTCTTCCTTCTGAATCTGCTTTAAAGTGATACATTTATCTTTGAAACTTGAGGTGTGTTTGGCTAGTTTGATTACCACATAGGGAATCTCAGGAAGGTCATATAATGGTAGTTTTGCTTAGAAATGAAGGCTCTTCCAGAACCATTATTAATATTACTTTTTTCAGCAAATATTTATTGTGTGTTGCTTTGTCCAAGACACAATGCCAGGGACATCCCTGGTGGTCTAGTGGTTAAGACTTCGCCTTCCAGTGCAGGGGGTGTGGGTTTGATCCTTGGTCAGGGAGCTAAGATCCCTGGTCAAGGAGCTCGGCCAAAGAACGAAAACAAACAGACAAACAAAAAACAGAAGCAATGAAGACTTTTAAATCTTTTTAAACAAATCAAACATATCTTTTAATAAAAAAAGATAATGCCAAGTGTCATGGGAAATACAAGGTGAGTAACACACTTTTCCTATCCTCAATGGATTTACACTCACGTCTTTAGTACTGTTTTAGTAACTTTTATTTAACTGCATTCTCTACTAAAGGCTATCAATATTTTGTGCTGCACTTGCTCCACTGTCTGGAAACCCTGGGGAAGATGTTTTTTTATCTCGCAAGTCTGGAGAGTAGAGTGCATGGGATGTTGTATCTTATTCAGGGAATTCCTGTGAGGTACTTAACACGCCTGAGGACTTGACTGATGCATTTTTTATGAGCTAAGACAGACCCGGAGGTCTTGCAGTATCTGGGTTACACTTTTCAGTCCCAGCTTCTCTTCCTTTGGGCATTTAGGTTACTCATGTGGTCAACCAGGATCTAAAAATAAACCTAGAAACTTTGAGAGTTTTTTCTTCTTCTTCTTTCTTGGCTGATTGATGTGTGTTTTTGTGTCTCCCAAACTGCACTGTGTTACTATTTACTTTTGCATTATGTATAGCACTTAGCAACCAACAGTGGAAATGAAAGTTAAGAGCACAGCCAGTCCTGGCCGAGCTGGAGGAATCAGCCAGCTGAGGCCTCGGAGAATTCTTCTTCCCTCCCCCATCCCTGTGAGTCTGTGGCCCTGGGGCCCGCCTTGCTGGCCTCAAGTTCCTGCTTTTGCCTTCTCGGCTGGTGGCCAAGTGGGGACCAGACAGAGGGACAGGAAGGACCCCTCCTGCCCTTGCCCTTACCCCTCTGGGTTCCCTTGTCTGGTCAGCGTGGGCAGGGTGAGTCCCTTCACCCCAGGAGGGCAGGCCCTGGCCGCCACTGACATCTTGGCACCTATGACAGTGCCGTAGGTTCAGAAGCATGGTAGCGCTATGTCTTATTTGGAGGTCTGAATGACTTTTCATAAAGGAAGGTCCAAATTGTGTCTGAGCCATGCAGGGCCCACAGGACAAAAGTCTGTGATTCTTGAGGAAATCTGAGGTTAGCACGGCTCTGTTAGGGTGACCTCAGGCAGGGTTTAGAACATTGTTCTTAGAGAATACCTCCTACAGTCTAAGTGTTCCAGGTTAGGGAGAAACTTAGAACGTGATCAGCCTGTAAGCTGAGGGACTGGCTTTAAACTAAAAAATGTGGCTTATTTCTGCATGGGAATGGCCCTTTGCTTGAAACACTGTGTTAGCCCTTCTCTCCCCTGGCCCTCTTCTGTAGCTGTCAGAATTCATTAGTCCTCTGATTTTTAGAATAGCAATTGTGCTGAAAAACTTGCATCCTGATTCTACCAAAAGAAGGCAGGGAGAAAGTCCTTTGGAAGATAGATTTAATTCCTTGATTATTACCTTTTGGCAAAGAATGGCAACCCACTCCAGTACTCTTGCCTGGAAAATCCCATGGACGGAGGAGCCTGGTAGGCTACAGTGTATGGGGTCACAAAGAGTCAGACATGACTGAGTGACTTCACTTTTTTTTTCTTTCTACAAAACCAAATACACCAGGGTCTTTGGGGCGGGCCCTTATTTTTTTTTTTCCTTAGAGAAATGCTGATGAAACTCCTGTTCCTTTCTGAGAACTCCTGTGTGCTTCTCATCCTTAATGCATTTGGGGGAACAGATTTGAAGAGTATTTCTGTGAATCTTTTTTTTCCTGGAGAAATAGAGAATTTTTTTTTTCTAAATAAGGAGTTTTTTTTTTTTTTAAAGATGACTTATATCACCTTTCTTTAGCAAAATCCATCTTTTTTAAAGGTTGGAAGGGACAGATCAGCAGTGCAGAATGATTAAACACACTTATTTAGAAAAGGAACAAAGTCTGTACAGTTGCTTGTGTAATTTTCACAGAAGGGACAAAACAGTTAAAGAGTAAACCTCCCCTCCCCCAACTTTTTTTCCAACCTCAGAAGGGGTGGGCCCACTCAGAATAGGAAGTAATCACAGGCTGGTGGTTTGAGTAATGAGAGAAGGTTCTGGATTTGGCTTAGCTGAAAGCCAGGTCAGGCTACAGATGCTCTCCTACAGCATCCACATACTGGCCACAGGCACCTGCTCAACAAGAATGCGGAGCCAAAGCAATAGCTGTAGAAATGCAACAGAAGAGGAGGCTGCACTGTGAGCAGTTGCCGAGGGAGGATAGTCTGAGAAGTTGGCATATCAGCCCTGCTACGTGGAGTAAGGGCTTCCCAGGTGGCGTTAGTGGTAAAGAACCCACCTACCAATGCAAGTAGACATAAGAGACACAGGTTCGATCCCTGGGTCGGGAAGATCCCCTGGAAGAGGGCATGGCAACCCACTCCAGTGTTCTTGCCTGGAGAATCCCATCGACAGAGGTGCCTGGCAGGCTACGGTCTGTAGGGTCCCACAGAGTTGGACACAACTGAAGCGACTTAGCACACAGGCATGCAAAGGAATAAACTAGTCCCGAGGGGTCAGTGCAGGTCCCAAGAGGAACAGGGCACAGGACCAGATGAGGACAGAGACAGCGTGGCCCCTTTCACGTGCCACCCATGGCTCAGGCTGTCCCATTAAGGAGGATCTCCCCTGTAGTTATATCCGTATGCTGATGGTTCTATATGTATTGCATAAAAATATATATTTCTATTCAAGTTGCTGCTGCTGCTGCTAAGTCACTTCAGTCGTGTCCGACTCTGTGCGATCCCATAGACGGCAGCCCACCAGGCTCCCCCGTCCCTGGGATTCTCCAGACAAGAACACTGGAGTGGGTTGCCATTTCCTTCTCCAATGCATGAAAGTGAAAAGTAAAAGGGAAGTCTCTCAGTCATGTCCAGCTCTTCGCGACCCCAGGGACTGCAGCCTACCAGGCTCCTCCATCCGTGGGATTTTCCAGGCAAGAGTACTGGAGTGGGATGCCATTGCCTTCTCCATTCTATTCAAGTTAATCACTTAATAAATTGTTGATTTAGTTTGGGCCCTCTCTGGTCAAGGATAAGATGTCACTCAAATAAGTTCAAGTACAAGAGGCTCATTGTAACGACTGCAACTATCATTACGTTGTCCCAAGTGTATTATCACGCGGACTCTTCTGCCCTACCCTGGGGGTAGAGTGTTGTTATTCCCATTCCACTGAGGAGGAGCAGGCTTAGAGAATGTGTCCTAAGCATGTGGATGGTCAGCGGGAATCCAGACTCACACCCAGGTGGTCATTTGGGAACCTTATTCTCTAACCACTGGACTGTGCTGCCCCTTGAAAGGATTCTGAGCCTGTGAAGCAAAGAACAGCTGGGTCTCCTGGGAGCCAAAACAAAGGACCGGAAAATTGGGAATGGAGTCATGATCTTTCTCAGAGATTGTGTGGTCTCTGCTCAGTTGGCCCCTCCCCTTTTCTCTCCTATCTTCTTCTGTTGCTTCATTTTACTCACGGTCTCTCAATGGCCAGCCCATAAGGCTGCAGCCTGGAAGCTCAGAATCTTCTGGCTGAAACTTGTAACTGAGAGTTTCCTATTGGTCCAGCTCACTGAGCCAGGCTACACAGCCATTGCAACCTGGCTAGGGAAAATATTAGCTGCCTTTGGGTTGCCTGTTCATTCCAGGTTCACTGGGGATTGCCTCGTGCACAGACTTCTCCAGCACTATTTTCCCAAGCAGGCGATTGTGGGTAAGATTGGGAAGTTGTTCAGAGCAGGAAGTTAACATCTGGTATAAGCTCATTTTATACTTTAATACTTTTAAATACTTTAACACATTTGCTATCTTTGTAAAGAATCAAGTCAAAAGAATCGGTATCTGTTCAGACTCTTCAGGTTGAGAATGAAAGAAACTGAATTCCAAGGGACTTAGAAAGACATCAAATTTAATTGGTTCTATAACGGTGTAGGCAGAAGCTTGGCTGGACCCAGGTCTGAGACAGTAACAGCAGAAATGGATCTCTTGCTGTCACGGGGCTCCGCGCTCATCTGAAGTGGTTTCATCCTCAGGCAGTTGTCCTTTCATGACCTCAAGACCCCATTGGCAGCTCCAGGCTTATCCGTTAGCTGAGCTGCCCCAGTGGGAAGGGTCTCTTTCTTTATAGCAGAATTTACACCAAAATTCCCAGGTTTGAATCTCATTGCTCTGGATTGCCAGTCTCTCAACCAAACCTGGCAGCCAGGCTGATAGGTTAGGCCTGAGTCATTGCCCACTCATGGAGAGGGGTTAAACCACCCCTTAAGTGGGATGTTAGTACTTGAAGAAATCACAGTGGATGCTGTTCAGACAAAAATAACCCATGTCCACTTGGAAAGATTTTCAGATATATCATAAAAAACTGGATATCCATAATCAAGATTTGGGGGCTTAGGGTAAGCAGCCTAGGTCCTTGACTTTTATTATTTGTATGTGACAAATCCAAAGACCTAGGAAATCCAGTGTTTGGAAAGGTGTAGATCACCTATATTTTCTCAGTCATTAATCCTGAAAAATGATGCTATTAAATCAACCAAAATTATTATTAAGTCTTACATCTTTTGAGAAAACCGATCACAGGATGGCCTTGTCTCCATTTTTTGATTAAGTCAGAGGATAAGACTTGAAGAGCTCTTGTTGGGTGCCCTCTATTTAAAGTCTAATCTGTTGTGGCATTGAAATGACTTTGGTGAAATACATAAAGGCTTTGTGTAAACCTTTAGCAGTGCTAGACTCTAAGACCCAGTTTATCAAGGTAATGATTAAATTGTCCTGTTAATATATCCATGATCTTAATACCCACTGGGAAATAATTGCTTGGTTTTTAACTGTCTCATAAATCAGGAACTTCAAGGCCAGAGGAAGTTAAATTAGTAGGTCTCCATGCTAGCAGATGCAAGTTGAATCTATGCAACTTTGAGTCTTGAGTTTGTGTGTGTGTGTGCAGATATAACTTTGTGCTGACAGAATTGCTGTATTTCTTTGCTTACCATACCTGCTGCAATGGTCCCAGATGTCTTTGGGAACAAATGATCAGCTGCTTTTGACTATCAAAGTTTTGCAGGCCTTTGCCTCAATTTATTTTACTTATTTAAAATTTTAGGGATTGTATGGCAGTACAGTGGTTAGGACTCTGGTGTTTTTCACTACTCGTGGGTTCAATCCTTGGTCAGGAAACTAAGATCTCAGAAGGCTCACAGCCAAAGAAAAATTTTTTTTTATATTAGTGGGGTTAAAAAAGTTCCCTCATATGCCAGAATGTGTTTCTTCTCTCTTGACCTTCATTTAGTGGTGCAGCTATTATTTGGTTTCATACTGATTTTAAGTTTCAGTTGCAAACATCAGTGCCCACTCTGGCTAGTTTATACAGAAAGAGAGTTTGTAAAATGATATTGAAGAGCTCACAGAATTTCTCAGAGGATCAGTCAGACTTGGAGGCCACGTAGCCAGGAATACTATACAGATTACGCCCCTGGTAGCTCTAGCGAAGACCCTGGTGTGGCTACTGCAGAGCATAGGTCCCTCTGCACATACCATCAAGTGAGTCCTTGTGGTGGGACCTGTTGCAGCTGCAAGCCGGGCATCTCTCTGCCACGCTCCACCCATCCCCGCCATGCTGAGTTCCACATGGTGCATGCCTCTGTACCCCTGCTCTCTTCTGAGAATGTTGGCATGGAGGCGGCTGAGTGGTGGAGCCCAGGTCACATGCCTGGACTCCAGGTGCAAAGCAGTCTGGGGATGCACATTCCTGACTTCTTGGAAAGATATGGACTCAGAAGGTAGGAAGATTCTCAAATGTGGGAGGAGTGATCGAAAAAATGCTGTGGCCACACAATATGACAAATTACTACTCTTACCTCTATACCCAGTCAAGGCTATGGTTTTTCCAGTAGTCATGTATGGGTGTGAGAATTGGACTATAAAGATAGCTGAGCGCTGAAGCATTGATACTTTTGAACTCTGGTGTTGGAGAAGACTCTTGAGAGTCCCTTGGACTGCAAGGAGATCCAACCAGTCCATCCTAAAGAAGATCAGTCCTGGGTGTTCATTGGAAGGACTGATGCTGGAGCTGAGGCTCCAATACTTTCGCCACCTGAAGTGAAGAGCCAACTCAATGGAAAAGACCTTGATGCTGGGAAAGATTGAGGGCAGGAGGAGAAGGGGACGACAGAGGATGAGATGGTTGGATGGCATCACCAACTCAGTGGACATGAGTTTGGGTAAACTCCAGGAGTTGGTGATGGACAGGGAGGCCTTGCGTGCTGTAGTCCATGGGGGTCACAAAGAGTTGGACACAGTTGAGCAACTGAACTGAACTGAACCTCTATATAGTTATTGTTCTAAAATAGTGACTGACATCTAACAGTAGTCCTGTTCCCTACTGAGCACAATTTGAATGAATTCAGGAAGGACCACTCCCCCCACCATTGGCCTAATGCCATACTGGAGTTTCATTACTTTTCATCAAGTGGAAACCTCCACACTCACCTCTTTACTGCCTTTGGTTGCCTCATCAGTACTGGCTAAATCAGTCTCCATCCCTTCCCTGCGTGAAGGCAGGAAATGGCTCTGAAAAGCAATGATGAGTCATCTGTTGCTCAGAGGAGGTAATTCACCTACCCAAAGTCATATAGCCTGTAAGTGATTCAAACCCAAGTCCACTGCAGAGCCTGCTTCTCTAACAGCTCTGCAGGAATGTCTTTGGAGCAGCATGCACTCTGAATTGAGGGTTTTCCTCATCAGTAGTATATGTTGGAGAGATGGCCGGACCTCTCCTGAGCCCACAACACTGTCCCTCTGCCCCCTTCGAAGATGAATTCTCCAGTGTTGGTGAGGGAAGTGGCATTTACTTGTGTCTCTGCCATGGACACACTCCTGGTATAAACCAGGAAATGAATATTATTAGTTGCAAATAGAAGCTTTAAAGATGTTCACTGAAACTTCCAATAACATGGTTTGCTTTACAGCATAATTCATGATTAGATGAGTTGTGTGCCCCACAGATTCGTATCTTAAAGCCCTCTTCCCCAATGTGATGGTATTTAGGTAGGTCCTGTAGGGAGATATGTAAGATTAAATAAGGGTGGGGCTCTACAACTGTCTCTCTGTGTGTATGCACAGAGAAAAGGCCACTGTGAGAAGGTGATCATTTATAAGCCACTCTTCTCCTGGTGCAGAAGAATGCCTCACCAGAAACCAGCTCGGCTGAAATCTTGGTCTTGGACTCCCAGCCTCTAGAACTGTGAGGAAATCGGTATCTGTTATTGAAGTCACAGCCTGAGGCGTCCTGTTACAGCAGCCTGACAGCAGCCTGAGCAGACGACTGTGGGTCCATTTGCCTTAAATCCCGAATAGGAAGGTAGGGATGGAAGTTACGTATGCAACAGAAGGTAGAGGAGCTGTGGGGCCTCGAGGAGGATGAGAGAACAGCTCGTCAGGGGCTCATGAGAGGCTCCACCGGAGACAGTGCCACGGGAAGTGGGCACTGAGCGAGCTGGAGTGCCTTGCGGGTTTCAGAGCGTGGGCTCTGGGCTCTGACTTCCTGCGACTGAATCCCTGTGCTGGCTTGCTGGCTGTGTGACTATAGCCAAGTTGCTTAGCCCTTCTGAGCTTTTCTTTTCCAAAAAGGAGAATAATGACAGTACCTATTGTCATCATAGGTAGTAACAACATTGGGGGAAGAGATTAAATGAGACAATGCATGTGAAACTATTTTGAGAGATAAGCATTCAGTAAATTATTACTATTAGTTATCAATATTATTTGAACCAGCAGTGAATGAGGTAGGGTGTGCTTGCAGAGGAAAAAGACGACAATCACAGTCTGAAGAAGTGTGTGAACAGTGGAGGGAGGCCATGGCATGGATCTTGTGAATAGCGGCGTGGTTTGTCTGGAGCCCCAGTTCAGTCCGGCTCCCTTTTTCTGAGTCTGTGTTTTTTAAGGAGTCTTTTCTTGGAAGAGGTTTCCCGAAAGGAGCTTTGAAGGAGCCTAGAAGCATATCCTGGCCCGCCTGACAGTGTTTCTCATTGTCCATGAGCAAATTGGTCTTCTGGTTTATCAATCAGTGCCTGGAGTCAGTCCCCTAGAGTCTCATCACCCCTCAGGGAACTGATAAAATCAAATTCCTGAATGTGCAGAGCTGACGACCAGGCCTTGGACCTGCAGTGACCCCTTGGAGGTACAGATATTGTGAGGCCCAGCTGCAAACAGAGAACTTGCCCACCGCTCTCTCTCCTCCCGCTTACTCTGGCCTTTAAACTTTTAAACAGTGTGACAGACTGAACCCCAAATATCTGGTGGGACTGGGCAGGAACATAGCATGAGGAAGGAAGATGTCCATTAAATGCTTGCTGGGCTAATGAAGAGTACTCACTGCTGGTGATTCAATGGGCAGTGAACTGGGGCAGGAGGACTCACACCTGGGAAGCAGGGGTCTGGGTTCTGGTCCCTTCTCCCACTTACTGTGCGCTTTTGGACAAATCCCTTCACTGAGCCTCACATGCCTTATCTGTGCTATGATGATAGATCTTTCCCTACTGAAGGCAGAACATGGCTGAATGCCCTCTTGGTTTCTCTTCTGGCTGTAATCCTGAGGCCCTAATAAGATGACTCCAACAAGGGCTGGGGATATTTTATGGTACTATATTTTTCTTCCATGTGCAAACCAAGATGAGCTACAGGTAGACTCGACTCTGTCCTGCCTTCTGATTGTCTCATGTTTGTTTCCTTTTTGGCCCATTTGAAATGAAGCAAGGTTGTGTGGGTGGGCTCTTCATGGTGGGGAAAGTCAATGGACACAATTCTCATTGTTCACCATGCCCATCACATCACTGAGCATTTAAAAGGTGCTCAATAAAGACTAGTTAAATTGAACTGAATTTTACTGCCTAACAGCTAATGAATTCAAATTGCATTCTTATACTAAAGATATTATTTGCCAAAAAAAAAAAGATATTATTTGCCCCATCTACAGAATGGTAATAATAAGATAAACACAAATGAAAAATAAAACTGGTTATTTCAAAGAACAGAGGATGCATTGTGAGGGCTCTTAGTTCTGTTCTGGAGTGCATTTATTTAATAATGACTCATGTTAGTTTATTCTAGGATATTGTATCATTTTGAAATCATCACCCCTGTCTCCCCAAAATCATGAAACTGAAAAACTCAAACAATAATTTTGTTTTAAAATTCAGCCTCCTGCAGCCTTATTGGCAAGAATTAAGGGTGTTAATACTGCAAAGTTGTCCTTCATGTGACTTGGATAAATGCTGCTCACATCTTTATTCTACCCTTTTGTCGATGGAGGATTCATTTCTTGTCTGAGACTAATGTGAGAATCTATTAAGCTGTCTAATCAGTGGACAGCCTGTTTTTATATGTGCGAGAATTCTGAAGTCCCCCATTTCAGAATCACAAAAGGAAAACAAAACCCGTATAAAACACCCCTTTTCCATGTGTTATTAGCTTCCTAGAATAAGGTTATGATTGTGATGTATTCGTGTGCCGGCCTTCCTGAATGCATAGGCCAGCAGCACAGACTGGGAATCCTTCCTCTGCCGGAGTTGATGCTGCTCAGGACTCAGCTTGCTCCCCCGCGTCAATTCACTTTCTAAATCAAAAGATGTACCCTAGAGGCCCGCTGACATGCTTTAGTTGACCTGTAGCATTTTTATGACTTAAATTTTGTTGCCAGCTTAAAAAGGAGAGTAGAATATGTCTCACAAAAATGTGGATTTCAAACTTCTCTTGAAATGTCATCATATCTGCCTCTAAAATGGCACATGGCCGCCATCAGCAAGCTGAGCAGCGCCTGCTGTCTTTAGAGAGCACCCAGTCACACTCACTGATACGAGTCTCTACTTTCCTACTGTCACAAACCCTGACCTGCTCTGTCCCACCCACAGGTCGGCTTGCCTTTGTAGGTGTGCTCTTTTTTGGGAGGGGTGGGAGGGTGGCTGTGGCCTGTGGGATCTTAGTTCCCTGACAGGGAATAGAACCCTGTGCCCCCTGCAGTGGAAGTTCGGAGTCTTAACTATTGGACCACCAGGGAAGTGTATTTGCATTTTTAAATGGTAAAATATACATGACATAACATTTACCATTTTAATTATTTGGAAGTGTACAGTTCAATAGTGTAAATATTAAGTACCGTTACATTTTGGTGCCACCATTGTCACCATCCATCTTCTGAATGTTTTCATTTTTCCCAACCGTTACTCATTAACCAGCAACTTCTCATTTCCCCTCCCCTCGGCTCCCGACAGTTATCATTCTACTTTCTGTCTCAATGAATTTGACTACTGTAGGTACTTCATATAAATGGGATTGTACAATATTTGCCCTTTTGTGGTCGACTTAGTTCACTTAGGACAATGTCTTCAAGGTTAATCCATGGAGCAGATGTCAACGTTTCCTTCCTTCTTAAGGCTGAATGATATTCTGTTGTATGTATATACCACAGTATATCCATTCATCTGACAGTAGACAGTTGGATTGCTTCCATCTTTTGGTGAAATAATGCTGCTATGAACATGGGTGTTCAGATATCTGAGTCCCTTGAGAGTGAAATTGTTAGTTGCTCAGTTATGTCTGACTGTTTGTGACCCCATGAACTGTAGCCCGCCAGGCTCCTCTGTCCATGGGATTCCCCAGGCTAGTATACTGGAATGGGTTGCTATTTCCTTCTCCAGGGGATTGTCCCGATCCAGGGATTGAACCTGGGTCTCCTGTGTTGCAGGCAGATTCTTTACCATCTGAGCTACCAGTCCCTTAAACATTTACATTTGTTTGGGATAATTTTCTTGACCAATTTCCTTCTATGCTCTTAGAGCTCCAGGTTTCCTCTCTTTCACTCATCTTCCAAAGGCAAGGGACTGACTTCAGTTCAGTTTAATGAATTAACTTTTTTGAGAAGCATTGAAAAATCTTTGAGTTAGCTCATGAAAATGACTTAAGTTCTTTAAAATTGTAAAAAGTGGTTTCTGTGGGATTTTCAAAATTTAATGTCGTGTTAAAAAATACCTAACATTTTGTGATCTATTCAGTCTTGATTTTAGCTATGAAAACTGTTGGGGGAGGAAATTTGCAATGTATTTGGTTTTCTTGATCTGAATGAAGCTTGTTCATCTTGCTTCGGTGTGCTATGTATGCTAATGAGATCTTCTTCTTGTAGGTGCTGATACATGAGAAATATAAAAATGATTTAGATTTTATTTCTGAATTTTCGTGTTCATTAAGCTAGGAAAAATATAATCCCCCCCCCCCCCCCCCCCCCCACTGAGTGCTAAATGGAAAGGTCAAAATAAGTTTTTGCTCATCTTTTTGAGAGAGTACTATTTCTGATCTGCTCTTTGTTAATGACAACATCAGCCTAAATGTCATTATCTGACACAGGCATATGGCAATTCCATTTCATTATTATGTGAACAAAATCTCGATGTCAGCTTGGAATTTCAGTTATTTAAGTAGGCACTGGGCCAGAATTTGAGTTGCTGATATTTATTCAGCATTTTGGTCTAATGCAGTTCTGGACTTAACTTTTTGATGTAACTAGTATTGCACAGAGAACATTAAACTCTTTAAGAAAACAAATTGTTTTCATGTACTTACTTTAAAAGTATGAGTTTACAAAAATTTGACATAAAAATCACAAATCTTTTTCATTAAAGCTGGATCCTTATAGTTACTTTCCTACTACATAAAACTTGTTTTAGAGCCTGGTTTGCTTAAGTGTTTTCTTGAAAGTTTTATGATTACATTTCTTTAAAAGTGTTTTATAATCTAGACTTTTAAACTAATACAGTAAACTCTTATCTCAATTACTAACTTTTGCTATAATTGTTTTTTTATTTTTTTCAGTGTGCTTGCAGTTTTAAGAAAACATGCCAGTCAATGTGTGTGGGCACATTTTAAAATTTCTAATTGGCTTTAACCATTAAGTCACATTTCAAGGACAAATTTTGTATCTTAATATAGATCTGTTGTCTCTTGATAAGGACTTGTCTCTTTGTATTTACTTGTTTTAAAACTAATACATTTAAATTCTAAGACATGTAGGAGAAATTCCTTCAAAGTTAAGATCCAAGATTCTTATCTAAGTATCTTGTAGTTTGGAATGTTCTTTTTCGACTGCCCGGACTCTTTCCCCCTGAAGATATTATTTGTAATGATTCTAAGGAATTGACTTTTCAATGATAAGTCTTGAGTGCCTTGGATTATTGGTGAGCATGGATTTAGTAATGGAAGCTATTTTTACTACTCTGGACTACTTTATTTCCAAATGACAGATCCCTAACTCAAATTGTTTGGGCAAAATAGCTCAAATAACTGAAAATTCCAGGAGTGGACTTGAGACCCATTTATGATGTTCAAAGAATGTGGGGAATTTGCGTGTTTTTTTTTTTTTTTTACATTTTCTACTTCTCATCTCTGCTTTCATCTATGTTGATCTAATTCTCAGCATGCAGCATGCTCTCTCCACATGGAAGCCAAGATGCCCACCCGCAGCTCCAGGCATACATCACCCTCACAGTTAGCCATCCTAGAAAAGAGAGAAAACTACAGAACCTTTGACAGAAATACGAGAGGGATGAAATTGGCCTTGGATCACGTGCTCATTTCTGAGCCAATTACTGAGGTGGAAGCGTAATGAGTGATTGGTTAGATCTGGGTCATATGGCCATCTCTGAACCAATCACAATGGTGGGAAGATGAACACCGTGATTGGCCAGGCCTGTGCCCCACGGTTATCACTGTATCGGGGGCTTGGGAGTGGTTGGTTAAATTCCAAGTGTTTGAGATGAATTTCTCATTGGAAGGACAGGGTCTGGTGTCAAAAGAATAAAGATGCCCAGGATATCATTTCAGTTCAGTTCAGTCGCTCAGTTGTGTCCGACTCTTTGCGACCCCATGAGTCACAGCAGGCCAGGCCTCCCTATCCATCACCATCTCCCAGAGTTCACTCAAACTCACGTCCATTGTTTAGGTGTCCTGAAATCTCTCTGTGGGGAAGGACCAGTTCTGTTCATCCTTGTTTCTGTTAGTTGACCCAAACCTTCAGTTCAGTTCAGTTCAGTCGCTCAGTCGTGCCCGACTCTTTGCGACCCCATGAATCGCAGCACGCCAGGCCTCCCTGTCCATCACCAACTCCCAAAGTTCACTCAAACTCATGTCCATCGAGTCAGTGATGCCATCCAGCCATCTCATCCTGGGTCGTCCCCGTCTCCTCCTGCCCCCAGTCCCTCCCAGCATCAGGGCCTTTTCCAATGAGTCAACTCTTCGCATGAGGTGGCCAAAGTATTGGAGTTTCAGCTTCAGCATCACTCCTTCCAATGAACACCCAGGACTGATCTCCTTTAGGATGGACTGGTTGGATCTCCTTGCAGTCCAAGGGACTCTCAAGAGTCTTCTCCAACACCACAGTTCAAAAGCATCAATTCTTCGGTGCTGAGCTTTCTTCGCAGTCCATCTCTCACATCCATACATGACCACTGGAAAAACCATAGCATTGACTAGACCGACCTTTGTTGGCAAAGTAATGTCTCTGCTTTTGAATATGCTATGTAGGTTGGTCATAACTTTCCTTCCAAGGAGTAAGTGTCTTTTAATTTCATGGCTGTAATCACCCTCTACAGTGATTTTGGAGCCCAAAAAATAAAGTCTGACACTGTTTCTACTGTTTCCCCATCTATTTCCCATGAAGTGATGGGACCGGATGCCATGATCTTCGTTTTCTGAATGTTGAGCTTTAAGCCAACTTTTTCACTCTCCTCTTTCACTTTCATCAGGAGGCTTTTTAGTTCCTCTTCACTTTCTGCCATAAGGGTAGTATCATCTGCATATCTGCCTGGCAATCTTGATTCCAGCTTGTGCTTCTTCCAGTCCAGCGTTTCTCATGATGTACTCTGCATAGAAGTTAATTAAGCAGGGTGACAATATACAGCCTTGACGTATTCCTTTTCCTATTTGGAACTAGTCTGTTGTTCCATGTCCAGTTCGAGCTGTTGCTTCCTGACCTGCATACAGGTTTCTCAAGAGGCAGGTCAGGTGGTCTGGTATTCCCATCTCTTTCAGAATTTTCCACAGTTTATTGTGATCCATATAGTCAAAGGCTTTGGCATAGTCAATAAAGCAGAAATAGATGTTTTTCTGGAACTCTCTTGCTTTTTCCATGATCCAGCGGATGTTGGCAATTTGATCTCTTGTTCCTCTACCTTTTCTAAAACCAGCTTGAACATCAGGAAGTTCACGGTTCACTTATTGCTGAAGCCTGGCTTGGAGAATTTTGAGTATCACTTTACTAGCGTGTGAGATGAATGCAATTGTGTGGCAGTTTGAGCATTCTTTGGCATTGCCTTTCTTTGGGATTGGAATGAAACCTGACCTTTTCCAGTCCTGTGGCCACTGCTGAGTTTTCCAAACTTGCTGGCATATTGAGTACAGCACTTTCACAGCATCCTCTTTCAGGATTTGAAACAGCTCAACTGGAATTCCATCACCTCCACTAGCTTTGTTCATAGTGATGCTTTCTAAGGCCCACTTGACTTCACATTCCAAGATGTCTGGCTCTAGATTAGTGATCACATCATCATGATTATCTGGGTTGTGAAGATCTTTTTTGTACAGTTCTTCCGTGTATTCTTGCCACCTCTTCTTAATATCTTCTGCATCTGTTAGGTCCAGACCATTTCTGTCCTTTATCGAGCCCATCTTTGCATGAAATGTTCCCTTGGTATCTCTAATTTTCTTGAAGAGATCTCTAATCTTTCCCATTCTGTTGTTTTCCTCTATTTTTTGCATTGATCACTGAAGAAGGCTTTCTTATCTCTCCTTGCTATTCTTTGGAACTCTGCATTCAGGTGCTTATATCTTTCCTTTTCTCCTTTGCTTTTTGCTTCTCTTCTTTTCACAGCTATTTGTAAGCCTTCCCCAACCTTAACAGAACTCAGTTATGAATTGATGAGAGTTTAGTTAAAGAATTGTTTATAGGGTGTAAACCAGGTCAGGGAAATCATTAGGAAATGGCCAGAAGCTGTTCGAATCCTCAGACTTAGAGGAATAATGAGAGGAATAGCTCCTGGAATCAGAGAGAACAGTGGCTGAGACAGAGGGAGGCTTGACAGGAGCCCAGGACTGTGCATGGAGGAAAGCACTACTGTCAACTGATGGCCTGGTGAGGAAGAGATGGGGAGAATGAGTCCCCTGTTCTTTCTCTCATCCTGATCTCTCTCACAGTCCCATTGCTTGAGCCCATGGAAAAGTCAGAGGACAAGAGAGCCCAGTTCGTTTAGTACGTGAGGATCAGGCTCCAGAAGGACAAATAGAGGTTCCCCCCAGGCTTCTTTCTCACTCTCAGTCTTCTTCAGACCTTATCTAAATGCAGATCTTCCTATCTGTATTCATCCCCCTCCTCCGACTCATACCCCAAGCACAGACTATACTTGTTTTACTGTCTTGTGCCACATGCCTTTGCCAGGGGTACAGCAGATGTCTGTGCGAGAAGCACCATTCACATCACGTGAATAGCATCCTTTGAAATCATGCAACGCACGCCTCGTTCTGTGGCCCTGCCTTTGCATTGCATGCTGAATTGTGTTGACTAGGGTGTGGCCCAAGGAAAGAAAACAGGCAGCGTGAAGCCTTATTATGCCATAATTTTGAATTTGGAAATAATGGTCTGTGTAACTGTCAGGACTGCGGATTCTGCTTTCATGGATTATCAGACAGATGTGGTTGGAGCAGAGAGCAGGAGGACTATCGTTTCAGTAGTAAAATAAAGGGATAAGTTGATGAGAGTCCAGAGAAAGCAGGTACTTAAGCAAAATATTTTTATTAACGTTTTGTTAATTTACAATATTGTGTTTCAGCTGTACAGCAAAATGAATCAATTATACATATATATGTATCTCTGATATATATACATATATGTATATATAAATAAATAAATACATACATACATATCTGTGGCTTCCTTGGTGCCTCAGATGGTAAAGAATCTGCCTGCAATGCAGGAGACTCAGTCTAAAAGATTCGCTGGAGAAGGAAATGGCAGCCCTCCCGTATTCTTGTCTGGAGAATCCCATGGACAGAAGAGCCTGGGGGGCTACAGTCCATGGGGTCACAAAGAGTTGGACATGACTGAGCAACTAACACTTTCACACTTGAAGTTTTATATATATCTACTCTTTTTTAGATTCTTTTTCTATATAGGTCATTACAGAGTATTGATTTTGGGGTAAAGGAGGTACTTTGAAGAGAGGTTACTGACTATTGTCGGAGAGAGAGTTTTAACAGATAAGTTTTATCCAGTCTCATCTAGAACTCCTTGTCTTGGCCTTCACAGCTGACTCAACTTCTGTTGAAATGGCATCTCTGTGTGTCAGTCTTATTAGGAGTAAGGGATCTGGAATAAACATCTTGTAATACTGTGCAAGAGAGGGCCCAATACCGCAGCAAGAGATAATGAAATCACCTTGCACTTGGGGCTGGGGCCTGCTGGTTGTGTTTTAAGAACCTTGTCTCATAGGCTTGTTATGCAGGTGAATGAAATAATATGTGGGAAATACGGCTGGTCAATGTGATATGAATGTTAGGTGTAATGAATGGACCCATTCCCCTCGCCCTCATCCCCCGTGCTTGTAGTTCCCTTTTGGTTACTAATTCTTAGTCTTACCTTTTGGGAATGTCTTAGACTGTGGGCCTCAGGTAGGCTAAGACTGTGGAGCTTAGGTTAGTTAAGTGGGAACTGCCAGTCCTCTCAGATCCCTACACTGCCATGACTTCTGGCTCCATCTGTGTTTTCAGGTGAGAAATCACCAGTGAACCAGTCCATTGTGTCTGGTGTGTCTTTTCTCTAAATCATTCGGGAGGAGAGGTAGCACCCCTGCCTTGGACATGCACCTAACTTGCTTCAGTTGAGAGCAGCTACTTCCAAAGCACCTGCTCTGTGCTACCCACTCTTCAATCACTAGGAATATGGAGGGTTCAAACACAGGCAAGAGTTTCACCCTCAAGAAAACAGAATTGAAGTAGAATTGAAGAGAGTTAGAAGTACGGTGCTAATTAAAGTAGAATTATGTGACCACTCACATAGAGTGGAATGATGATGGGATTACATTTTGTTTGGTGGTTAGGGAAAAACCTCTTTGAGGAAATAGGATTTAAACTTAATTATGAATAACAAACAGGAACATGTCATGAGAATAACCGAGAAAGAACATTCCAGGATGAAGGAAGAGCCTGTGCAGAAACCTGAGGATGGGAATGAGTTTGATGTATGGAAGGAACAGATAGTCAACCTAGAGGGCAAATGGGACATGCTGAAGCTGAGGTTGCCCAAGTGCATGGGGGCTTGGCAGCCAGGGAAGTCTGGAGATTCCGTAAGGGCAGTGGGTAGCTGTTGATGAGCTTTATGCAGGGAAATGGGAGATTTTTTACATTTTTTAAAATGGTTGCTTTTGATTGAATGGACTGTAGGGGGTAGGAGATAAAGCAGGAAGACTCATTAGGTTTTGCTGTAACCCAAGATATAGTGGTGGCTTGAAAAGAGCTGTAGTTGTAATGGAGGTGAAGAAAAGAGAGAGCCCATGCAATGTAACAGTGGCATAAAATAAGGAGAGACTTGGGGAAGGGAGGGAACTCAGGAATGACTCCTGGTTTTTATTTATAGCACTTTGGTGGATGGTGGTGTCCTTTATTCCGAGCTGGAGAAGCCTAGGGGTATCTTGAGAAGATATTGTGGGAGTGGATTGGTGGACCAAAGTTATGTGTTGAATTGTGTTCCCACAAAATTTATATGTGGAAGTCCTAACCCCTAGTACTGCAGAATGTGACTGTGTTTGGAGATAGAGTCTTTAAAAAAGTAATTAAGTTAAAATGAGGGCATTGGGGTGGGCCCTAATCCAATACTGGCATCCTCATAAAGAGAGAATAGGGCACAGACGCACACAGAGGAAGACCCGGGAAGTCTTAGGGAGAAGATGGCCATCTGCAAGCCGAGAAGAGAGGGCTTAAAAGAAAAAAACTCTGCCTACACCTTGATCTTGGACATCCAGCTTCCAGACTTGTGAGAAAATAAATGTCTTTGGTTTAAGCTGCCCGGTCTGTGGTGCTTTGTTAAGGCAGCCCTAGCAATCTGATATATGTTAAGTTAAATGCCAGGTACACTCAGCGGGGACAAGTCGCGTGGACACACGCCAGTTGCGTGTGTGGTCCTGGGGGAGATGGAAAACTAATGAGAGATTTGGAGGTCCTCGGCATAAAGGTGTAGTTAGAGTCCTGGGCTAAATGAGATGATGTGGGAGTGAGGAAGGAAAGGAAAAGAGGGCCTGTGGCTGAGTGCTAGAGTGTGAGGAGTGAGCACAGGGCGTGGTCAGTGAGAAGTCACTGGGTATATATAGTATGGTGTGCTTGGAAAGCAACCTTTGATCTTTAGCCTATTAGCCTCCCTTCAGACCCATTCCTTGGGCCTCTTCACCTTATGAGATTCTTCTTTCAAAATACAGTTTAGATCATTGCAGATTTCCTGCCCTGAGGTCCTTGCTCACATGAACATTTCTGTGGTTCACTAGAGGGAGGTGACAAACTGCCACTCTGCCCAGGATTGAGGGGTTTCTAGGATGTGGGACCTTTTATTATTAAAACCAGGACATTTTCAGGCAAACTGGGACTAATAAGAGGGAACCTTTGGCAAGATTTATTTACTTCATTGAAAGGTGATTGGTAAGAGAAGGTTATAGCTATGGTATTCATATTATCGTCTTGGGAATGCTCATCTTTTTTTGCTAGAAGCTATCTAGAAATGGGTGCTTCTACCATGAAACAAGCCTAATAATGAAAAGCAAGTTTGAGATGCATTCTTTCCAGTTCCATTATTTCCTATTAGTTTTTTTTCTTAAAATATTTTCTTGGCTCGGATTTGTATTATTAAAAATTTCATACATCTCAGGATGTACATTTTGAGTAATTATCTCCCTGATGATTCTAAGCATTTGCTTCAGCTAATTGGACCCTTTAATGAACCCACTAACAATGTCTTTGGCATTGTATAAGATACACAATTGGAGCCAGCTGTTGTTCAGTGGGTTGTAGCTGGGTCAAGCCTAACAGATGTTTAAAATCTAAACATAGGACTAAATTGGTTTACCTTTCATAGCCCCATTCTGGGTAAGTGGAAAAAATGAAGTCCTCCAGGTCCCTGGATGCAGTAATGAGGAGGGCTCCTGCATCGCCACCCTGAATACTTGTTGTTTGTTCGCATCCCACTGGCCCAGCTCAGTTCTTAAGCCCAAGCCGCCTACCACACCCGGTCCTGCCTCCCTCACTCCATCTGTCACCCGCCACCTCTCTCATCCTTCTCAGCGCCTTGAGACTTGGCAGGAGTAAGTATTGGACACGTTCTCAGCTCCGTCTGACCAGTTCATCACCCCCACATCGTATGTGGTGGACATAACTTCACATTCAGTCAACCATGTGACTGCTAAGGCCAAATCAGCCTTAAAAGTTAACAGGGTAACTTTTAATTTCCTAATGTGTTTGCTTGTGTGCTCAGTCATGTCTGACCCTTTGCGACCCCATGGACTATAGGCCCCTGGGCTCTTCTGTCCATGGGATTTTCCAGACAAGAATACAGGAGTAGGGGGATCTTTCCTAGGATCTTTCCTACTCTGGGGGATCTTCCTGACCCAGGGATCAAACATGAGTCTCTTGTGTCTCCTGCATTGGCAGGCAGAATCTAGCACTCAAACCCCCTGGGAAGCTGTTAATTTTCTAAAGCTGCTGTAAAAGGCCACTATAAACAGGGTGGCTTAAAACAACAGAATTCTATTTCTTTACAGTTCTGGAGGTTAGAAGCCTGAGATCCAAATGTCAGCAAGGCTGTTCTGCCCCTGAAGGCTCTAGGGGAGAATTCTTCCTTGCCTTTTCCCAGCTTCTGGTGGCTGCTGGTGGTTCTTTACATTCTTGCCTTTTGGACACATCACTCCAATGTCTCCATCTTTATATGATGTTCTCCTCTCTGTGTTTCTCTGTGTCCAGATTCCCATCTTCTGAGGATACCAGTCATTGAATTAGGGCCCACTCTCATTCAGTATGATCTGATCTGAACTTGATCACATCTGTAAAGACCCTATTTCCAAATAAGGTCACATTCACAGGTACTGGGGGTGAGGACTTCTATCTTTTGAGGAGGACACAATTCGACCCATAAGAACTGATAAATCCTTTGAAGAAGAGCATTAGCTCATGAACAGGACATAGTGAAGTCAACCACGTGCTCCAGGTAATAGTAATGGCTGGCTTCAAGGCTCCAATTCTGATACCACCTCCAATGTGTGTTTTTTCCCCACACCATTGTTGTTAATTCAGATCTGACACCACTTACCTGGAGATAGTGACTGATCCCACAGGTTAAAGGCTTGGTCCTAAAAGACCTCCTCTCCCTCCAGATTACAAATTCAGGTTGTCACTTGTGCTTCTGACTGATCAGGTAGAGAATAGAGATATCCGTGACTGCCCCCTGCTTGGGTTTAATTAATTTGCTAGAGAGGCTCACAGAATTTAGAGAAACTTTTTACTCACCAGATTACTTTTCACTTACTGGTTTGTTTTAAAAGGGTGTGACTCAGGAACAACTAGGTGGAAGAATTGCGCAGGGTGAGGTATGTGGAGAGGGTTCGGAGCTTTCATGCCCTGTGGGTGCCCCTCTCCCAGCATCTCCATGTGTTCACCAACTCAGGAGCTCTCTGAACCATATCCTTTAGGGGTTTTATGGAAGCTTCATCCCACAGGAGTGACTGAATAAATTATCCGCCATTGGCAATTGAACTCAATCTTCAGCCCCTTCTCTCTCCCCAGAGGTCCGCAGTGGGACTGAATATTTGAACCCTCTATTCACATGGTTGGTTCCTCTGGTGACCAGCTCCCATTCAAAGGTGACCTAAAAGAAAGGTGGAAGTGTTAGTCATTCAGTCACATCTGACTCTTTGTGACCCCAAGGACAGTAGCCTGCCAGACTTCTCTGTCCATGGCATTCTCCAGGCAAGAATACTGGACGGGGTTGCCATTCCCTTCTCCATAAGGTGACCTAGGGGATTTCATAACAAAAGATACCTCTGCGCTTATCACTTAGGAAATTCCAAGGGCTTTAAGATCTCCTTGCCAGGAACTGGGTGGAAGGCCAAATATTTATTTCGTGCTGAAAATCACAAAGCACAAAGTAGAATCAGTTGAGTTCAGTCGCTCAGTCATGTCCAACTCTTTGCGACCCCATGAATCGCAGCACGCCAGGCCTCCCTGTCCATCACCATCTCCCAGAGTTCACTCAGACTCATGTCCATCAAGTCCGTGATGCCATCCAGCCATCTCATCCTCGGTCGTCCCCTTCTCCTCCTGTCCCCAATCCCTCCCAGCATCAGAGTCTTTTCCAGTGAGTCAACTCTTTCGCATGAGGTGTCCAAAGTACTGGAGCTTCAGCTTTAGCATCATTCCTTTCAAAGAAATCCCAGAGTTGATCTCCTTCAGAATGGACTGGTTGGATCTCCTTGCAGTCCAAGGGACTCTCAAGAGTCTTCTCCAACACCACAGTTCAAATGCATCAATTCTTTGGCGCTCAGCCTTCTTCACAGTCCAACTCTCACATCCATACATGACCACAGGAAAAACCATAGCCTTGACTAGCTGGACCTTAGTTGGCAAGGTAATGTCTCTGTTTTTGAATATACTATCTAGGTTGGTCATAACGTTTCTTCCAAGGAGTAAGCATCTTTTGATTTCATGGCTGCAGTCACCATCTGCAGTGATTTTGGAGCCCCCCAAAATAAAGTCTGACACTGTTTCTACTGTTTCCCCATCTATTTCCCATGAAGTGATAGGACCGGATGCCATGATCTTCATTTTCTGAACGTTGAGCTTTAAGCCAACTTTTTCACTCTCCTCTTTCACTTTCATCAAGAGGCTTTTTAGCTCCTCTTCACTTTCTGCCATAAGGGTGGTGTCATCTGCATATCTGAGGTTCTTGATATTTCTCCAGGCAATCTTGATTCCAGCTTGTGCTTCTTCCAGTCCAGCGTTTCTCATGATGTACTCTGCATAGAAGTTAAATAAGCAGGGTGACAATATACAGCCTTGATGTACTCCTTTTCCTATTTGGAACCAGTCTGTTGTTCCATGTCCAGTTCTAACTGTTGCTTCCTGACCTGCATACAGATTTCTCAAGAGGCAGGTCAGGTGGTCTGGTATTCCCATCTCTTTCAGAATTTTCCACAGTGTATTGTGATCTGCACAGTCAAAGGCTTTGGCATAGTCAATAAAGCAGAAATAGATGTTTTTTTGGAACTCTCTTGCTTTTTCCATGATCCAGTGGATGTTGGCAATTTGATCTCTGATTTTTCTGCCTTTTCTAAAACCAGCTTAACATCAGGGAGTTCACGGTTCACGTATTGCTGAAGCCTGGCTTGGAGAATTTTGAGCATTACTTTACTAGCATGTGAGATGAGTGCAATTGTGCAGTAGTTTGAGCATTCTTTGGCATTGCCTTTCTTTGGGATTGGAATGAAACCTGACCTTTTCCAATCCTGTGGCCACTGCTGAATTTTCCAAACTTGCTGGCATATTGAGTGCAGCACTTTCACAGCATCCTCTTTCAGGATTTGAAACAGCTCAACTGGAATTCCATCACCTCCACTAGCTTTGTTCATAGTGATGCTTTCTAAGGCCCACTTGACTTCACATTCCAAGATGTCTGGCTCTAGATTAGTGATCACATCATCATGATTATCTGGGTCGTGAAGATCTTTTTTGTACAGTTCTTCCATGTATTCTTGCCACCTCTTCTTAATATCTTCTGCTTCTGTTAGGTCCAGACCATTTCTGTCCTTTATCGAGCCCATCTTTGCATGAAATATTCCCTTGGTATCTCTAATTTTCTTGAAGAGATCTGTAGTCTTTCCCATTCTGTTGTTTTCCTCGATTTCTTTACATTGATCCCTGAAGAAGGCTTTCTTATCTCTTCTTGCTATTCTTTGGAACTCTGCATTCAGATGCTTATATCTTTCCTTTTCTCCTTTGCTTTTCGCCTCTCTTCTTTTCACAGCTATTTGTAAGGCCTCCCCAGACAGCCATTTTGCTTTTTTGCATTTCTTTTCCATGGGGATGGTCTTGATCCCTGTCTCCTTCACAATGTCACGAACCTCATACCATAGTTCATCAGGCACTCTATCTATCAGATCTAGACCCTTAAATCTATTTCTCACTTCCACTGTATAATCATAAGGGATTTGGTTTAGGTCATACCTGAATGGTCCAGCGGTTTTCCCTACTTTCTTCAATTCGAGTCTGAATTTGGCAGTAAGGAATTCATGATCTGAACCACAGTCAGCTCCCGGTCTTGTTTTTGCTGACTTCTCCATCTTTGGCTGCAGAGAATATAATCAATCTGATTTCAGTGTTGACCATCTGGTGATGTCCATGTGTAGAGTCTTCTCTTGTGTTATTGGAAGAGGGTGTTTGCTATGACCAGTGCATGTTCTTGGCAAAACTCTATTAGTCTTTGCCCTGCTTCATTCTGCATTCCAAGGCCAAATATGCCTGGTACTCCAGGTGTTTCTTGACTTCCTACTTTTGCATTCCAGTCCCCTATAATGAAAAGGACATCTTTTTTGGGTGTTAGTTCTAAAAGATCTTGTAGGTCTTCATAAAACCATTTAACTTCAGTTTCTTCAGCGTTACTGGTTGGGGCATAGACTTGGATAACTGTAATATGGAATGGTTTGCCTTGGAGACAAGCAGATCATTCTGTCGTTTTTGAGATTGCATCCAAGTACTGCATTTTGGACTCTTGTTGACCATGATGGCTACTCCATTTCTTGTGAGGGATTCCTGCCCGCAGTAGTAGATATAATGGTCATCTGAGTTAAATTCACCCATTCCAGTCCATTTTAGTTTGCTGATTCCTAGCATGTCGACATTCACCCTTGCCATCTCTTGTTTGATCACTTCTAATTTGCCTTGATTCATGGACCTGACATTCCAGGTGCCTATGCAATATTGCTCTTTACAGCATCAGATCTTGCTTCTATCAACAGTCACATGCACAACTGGGTATTGTTTTTGCTTTGGCTTCATCCCTTCATTCTTTCTGGAGTTATTTCTCCACTGATCTCCAGTAGCATATTGGACACCTAATGACCTGGGGAGTTCCTCTTTTGGTATCCTATCATTTTGCCTTTTCATACTGTTCATGGGGTTCTCAAGGCAAGAATACTGAAGTGGCTTGCTATTCCCTTCTCCAGTGGACCACGCTCTGTCAGGCTTTTCCACCATGACCCGCCAGTCTTGGGTTGCCCCACAGGCATGGCTTGGTTTCATTGAGTTAAACAAGGCTGTGGTCCTAGTGTGATTAGATTGACTAGTTTTCTGTGAGTATGGTTTCAGCGTGTCTGCTCTCTGATGCCCTCTTGCAACACTTACCATCTTACTTGGGTTTCTTTTACCTTGGGCCTGGGGTATCTCTTCATGGCTGCTCCTTACCATTCACTAAGCGCAGGCGGCTGCGAGCCGGCTCACTAAGCGCGGCGGAGAGGAGCTACATCATGTCCAAGGTCAGGGGCCGCGGCCTAGAGTGCCAGGCTGCGACGGCGCAGGAACGGCCGTGAGGAGCTACCCTGCGTCTGAGGTCAGGGGCGGCGGCCGAGAGGAGGTACCCACGTCCGAGGTCAGTGGCGGCTGGGAGGAGCTACCCCGTGTCCGAGGCCAGTGGTGGCCGGGAGGAAGACACCCCATGTCTGAGGCCAGTGGCGGTCGGGAGGAGACACCCCACGTCCGAGATCAGGGGTGGCCAGGAGAAGCCACCTTGTGCCCGAGGCCAGGGGCGGTGACCTTGAGGAGCCACCCCGAGCCCGATGCCAGGGCCGGCTGCCGGGAGGAGCAACCTGAGGAGTGGTGGCTGCGCAGGCACAGGAGGGCCTAGAGGAGCTATCCCACGTTGAAGGTCAGGAACGGTGGCGGTAAGGAGATACAAAGTAGAATGGGGCAGTGAAAATAGTACAGGATGTGGAGACGGATGTATTCGGATGTATTTAAATCTTAGCCCTACTGCTTGTTTTGGAGCAGCATTGGGTAAGCCACTTAGAATGAGTATACTATCTGTCACGCGAGTGTATGTTCCTCTGTTCTTTGTCTCGTCACGACAAAGATTTGGAGCGACGGACATTAAAGCCCCCGCGCGTCACAGCTCTCAGGTCTTGGACAAACCATGTTATAGCTCTTAGGCAAATCAGTGTTACAGCTCTATTTTATTTAGAAGATAGCAGGAGAATCCATCCTTGAAGCGTGAGGGCATGCCAACCCAAAGACTTGAAGAGAAGAGAGTGGAGGAGCCCGTGGGAGAGGGGGAGAGAGAGAGGGGGAGAGAGAGAGAAAGAGTGCACACATGCAGGAGAGGAAGAGAGAGAGAGAGAGCGCGAGCGCGTTCGCTCCTCCTTTCGTATGTTTTTCCTCCACCTGGGCCTGCCCTATGCAAATTGGGCTTAGCCAGGAGTGCTGTTTCTTGTACCTGAAGCCTTCACTCTGGTCCTCGGACCTTTCTTTTTCCTTCCTTGTCTTTTAGCCACCGCCATTTTGGACTCCTTTTCCCTGTTATACCTACCTAACATATCTATCATATTGAGCTATTATGAGGTTCATGTATGATGGTTTATATAAAGCACAGTGCCTGGCACAGACTGAGTGTGCAGTTAATGTCCTCTTTCACTTATTTGCAGAATCAAACTGACTTCATATGAATGAATTTGCAAATTTCTTTGTGCTCTTCATAGAATCCGAAAGTATAGTTGACTCTTGAACAGTGCTGGGGGTTAGGGGTGCCAGCCCTCCGAAAGTCACAAAAGCTTGCAGTTGGCCTTCCATAGAGGGGATTCTTCTGCTTTTAGAGGCTCTGCATCTGCAGATAAAACCAACCACAGATTGTGCAGTATTGTAGTATTTACTATTGGAAAAACACACACACATATAAATGGACCTGTACAGTTCAAAAACCATGTATTATTCAAGAGTGAACTGTAATAACTACATGACTAATGTTGAGATTGGGATTCCCAGGTGGCAGAGTGGTTAAAGAATCTCTTAAAGAAACATGGATTTGATCCCTGGATTGGGAAGATCCTTGGGTCAGGAAGATCCCCTGGAGTAGGAAATGGCAACCCACTCCAGTATTCTTGTCTGGAGAACTTCATGGACAAAGAAGCCTGGAGGGCTACAATTCATGGAGTTGCAAAGAATCAGACATGACTGCATGACTGAGCATACACCCAGTGCTGAAATTACTGGCCAATCTGAACATTATCCAAGTTTTGTATTTTAAGTGACTCTTTTGGGAGTCTGATTATTTTGGAAATGCAGTAGGAAATTGCTTTTCATCATGAAGGGGCTGGTGGAATGTCCATCACTGGCAACTTTATGAATAATCAGATGCCCTAGCTCACTTAGAAACAACTGGCTTAGGGACTAGGTTGGAGTTGATTAACCCTGATGATTTCTTCTGGCTCTGTGTGCTTAGCTGCTCAGTCATGTCCAGCTCTTTGCAACCCCATGGACTGTTGCCCACCAGGCTCCTATGTCCATGGGGATTCTCCAGATAAGAATCTCTAGGAGTGGGTTGCCATGCCCTCCTCCGGGGGTTCTTCCCAACCCAGGGATATTACCCAGGTCTCCCACATTGCAGGTGGATTCTTTACCATCTGAGCCACCAGGGAAGCCTTCTGGCTCTGGGCCCATCTATCTTATCCTCAGTAATCTATGAGGTTCTTGGGGGGTAGAATTTGTTGATTTTTATTAAATATCACATCAGACAGGAACTGTGTTTGGCTTCTGGGAACAGAGCTGACTTCAGTGGCTCAAAAGTGTAAGGATTTATTATTTGTTTCTTATAAAAAATACCTGGAAATAGTCTAGGGAAGGTGCGAATGCATCTTGGTCCATGGAATTCAGGACTGTTCCAGTTTTCTCTTCTATCATTAATGCACATTTTTTTGTTCCCATAGGCTCTTATGGGAGAAAGTATTTACAAATTATATATCTGGTAAGGAGATAATATTCAAAATATATATAGAACTCATAAAGCTCAACAGCAAAAACTCAAATAATCTGATTAAAAATGGGCAAAGGGACTGAGTAGATGTTTTTTCAAAGAAGATATACAAATGACCAACAGGTACATAAAAATATGCTCAACATCACTAATCAAGAGAATACATATCAAAATCACAGTGAGATATCACCTCACACCAATTAGAATGGTTGCCATCAGGTGGCTCAGTGGGTAAAGGATCCACCTGGAGTGCAGGAGACACAGGAGATGTGGGTTCAATCCCTGGGTCGGGAAGATCCCCTGGAGGATGACATGGCAACCCACTCCAGTATTCTTGCTGCAGAATCCATGGACAGAGGAACCTGGTTGGCTACGATCGATAGGGTCACTCATGACTTAAGCAACTGAGTATGCATGTACACGGGCACTGTGAATAACAGCATGGAGGTGCCTCAAAAGATTAAAAATAAGACTATTCTGTGATCCAGCAATTCTATTTATGGGTATATATCTAGAGGACATAAAATCACTGTTTTGAAAAGATACCAGTACTTTGTTATTCAGTGAAGCATTATTTACAATAAACAAGACATGGAAACAACCTAAATGTCAACAGATGAATGAATAAAAAGAGATATATTTATACACATACCAAGAAAAAAATATATATATATATATAAAATCTTTTGAGGAAACTTCATGCTGTTTTTCACAGTGGCTGTGTGCATGCGTGCTCAGTTGTTTAAGCTGTGTGTGGCCCTATGGATGGTAGCCCGCCAGGTTCTTCTGTCCATGGATTCTGCAGCAAGAACTACTGGAGAAACCATAGCTTTGACTGTATGGATCTTTGTTGGCAAAGTGATATTTCTGCTTTTGAATACACTGTCTAGGTTTGTCATAGCTTTCCTTCAAGAAGCAGATGTCTTTTAATTTCATGACTATAGTCACTGTCCACAGTGATTTTGGAGCCCAGGAAAAGAAAATTTGCATTGCTTCCACTTTTTCCCCTTCTATTTGCCATGACGTGACGGGACTGGTTGCCATGATCTTAGTTTTTCAATGTTGAGTTTCAAGCCAACGTTTTCACCCTCCTCTTTAACTCTCATCAAGAGACGCTCTTTAGTTCCTCTTTGCTTTCTGCCATAAGAGTGGTATCATCTGCATATCTGAGGTTGTTGATATTTCTCCCAGCAATCTTGATTCCACCTTGTGATTCATACAACCTGGCATTCCGCATGATGTACTCTGCATATAAGTTAAAAAAGCCGGGTGACAATATACAGCCCTGTTGTATTCCTTTCTCAATTTGAACCAGTCTGTTCCATGTACAGTTCTAACTATTGCTTCTTGACTCCCATACAGTTTTCTTAGGAGACAGATAAGGTGGTCTGGTGTTCCCAACTCTTGAAGAATTTTCCAGTTTGTTGTGATTCACACAGTCAAAGGCTTTAGAAGTTCATGATGCAAAAGTAGATGTTTTTCTGGAATTCCCTTGCTTTCTCCATGATTCAGTGAATGTTGGCAATTTGATCACTGGTTCCTCTGCTTTTTCTAAACCAGCTTATACATCTGGAAGTTCTCAGTACATGTACTGCTGACGCCTAGCTTGAAGGATTTTGAGCATAATCTTGCTAGCATGTGAAATGAGAGCAGTTGTGCAGTAGTTTGAACATTCTTTGGTATTGTCCTTCTTTCAATTCAGTTCAGTCACTCAGTCATGTCTGGCTCTTTTGCAACTCCATGGACTGCAGCATACCAGGCTTCCCGTCTATCACCAACTCCCAGTGCTTGCTCAGACTCATTGAGTTGGTGTCCATAGAGCCAATGATGCCATCCAACCATCTCATCCTCTGTCATCACCTTCTCCTTCTGCCTTCAATCTTTCCAAGCATCAGGATCTTTTCAAATGAGTCAGTTCTTTGCATCAGGTGGTCAAAATATTGGAGTTTCAGCATCAATCCTTTCAATGAATATTCAGGACTGATCTCTTTGAGGATGAATTGGTTTGATCCCTTTGCAGTCCAAGGGACTCTCAAGAGTCTTCTCCAACACCACAGTTCAAAAGTATCAATTCTTCAGCACTCAGCTTTCTTTATAGTCCAACTCTCACATCCATACATGACTGCTGGAAAAACCATAGCTTTGACTAGATGGACCTTTGTTGGCAAAGTAATGTCTCTGCTTTTTTAATATGCTATCTAGGTTGGTCATAGCTTTTCTTCCAAGGAGCAAGTGCCTTTTAATTTCAATGTTGTCAAAGAGTATAAGCTTCCAGTTATGAGATGAATATAAGCTCTGAGGATCTAATACTGCATGGTGAATTTAGTTAACGGTGCACTTGAAAGTTTGCCAAGAGAGTAGACCTTAAACTGTTTCACTAAGAATGGTAAATGTATGAGGTGATGGAAGTGTTAACAGTCTTTATTGTGGGAGTCATTTCACAATATATATGTATATAGAAATCATCACTTTCTACACTCTAAAACTTGCACAGTGCTATATGTCAATTATATCTCAATAAACCTGGAAGAAAGAAAGGAAAAGATAATCTTATAGTCCAGGATGTCTACTGGAACTGGAACCATCACATTCATCCTCTAGTTAGAAAAGTAGAGAAAATAAGCAAAAGGCCAATGGCCATGCTTCCCCTCTGAGCCAGCCCTTTTAAGTATTCTTACACAAAATTTTACCTTCTGTTTTGTTTTGTAAATCTCACTAGCCACACTTATCTATAATGTAAGGGAGGCTGGAGAAATGCAAGCATTTTTTAAATTTATTCTTAAATTTATTTATTTATTGAAGCAGTTTACAATTTTTGCAATATTTACAATGTTTTGTGATTTTCAGGTATAAAGCATATATATCAGATTCTTCTCTCCTATAAGTTATTACAAGATATTGAGTACATTTCCCTGTGCTTTATAGTAGGTCTCTGATGGTTATCTATTTATTATATAGTACTGTGTATATATTAGGGCTTTCTTTGTAGTTCAGTTGGTAAAAAAATCCCCTTGCAATGCAGGAGACCAGGTTTGATTCCTGGGTTGGAAAGATTCCCTGAAGAAGGGATAGGCTACCCACTCCAGTATTCTTGGGCTTCCCTGATGGCTCAGATGGTAAAGAATCCACCTGCAATGCGGTGGACCTGGTTTCGATCCCTGGGTTGGGAAGATCCCCTGGAGGAGGGCATGGCAACCCACTCCAGTATGCTTGCCTGGAGAATCCCATGGACAGAGGAGCCTGGTGGGCTACAGTCCATGGGGTCACAAAGAGTCAGTCACAAGTAAGCACAGCACAGTACAGTATGTCTATATTACTCTCAGCTTCCTAATTCGCCCCTTCTCTCCACATGTGGCCTTTGGTAGCCATAGTTTGTTTTCTATATCTGTGAGTTTGTTTCTGTTTTGCAAATAAGTTCATTTGTATCTTTTTTTTTAGATTCCACATATAAGTGCTATCACATGATATTTATCTTTGGCTGATTTGCTTCACATAGTTGGCAAATCTGGGTCCACCATCTTGCTGCAAATGGCATTATTCCATTCTTTATTATGGCTGAGTGATATTCCATTGTGTGTGTGTGTGTGTGTGTGTGTGTGTGTGTGTATAGCATATATACATATGTGAATATATGCTAAAGCTGAAGCTTTAATACTTTGACCACCTGATTCAATGACCAGACTCACTGGAAAAGACCCTGATGCTAGGAAAGATTGAAGTCAAAAGAAGAGGGTGGCAGAGAATGAGATGGTTGGATTGCATCACCAACTTAGTGGACATGAACTTGAGCAAACTCTGGGAGATAGTGGAGGACAGAGAACCTGGTGTGCTACAGTCCATGGGGTCACTAAGAGTAGGACATGACTTCGCAGCTAACAAAAACATCTTCTGTATCCATTCGGCTGTCGATACACATTTAGGTTGCCTCCTTGTCTTAACTATTTAAATAAGCTACAGTGAACATTGTGGTGCATGCATCTTTTCAAATTATGGTTTTCCTTTTTTGTGATATCTTTGTCTGGTTTTGTTATCGGAGTGATGATGGCCTCATAGAATGGGTTTGGAAGTATTCCTTCCTCTGAAATGCAAGTATTTTTAGTTGTATACTTTGTCACTCAGGGATATAGATAGGAGAGAACTGACATTTTGGCAGCTAACAATCTCTGACTCAACTCCCTCAACTCATTTGTTCATCCCCTTCATGATTAAAATGCATTTCCTACTACTCAACCAAAATTATCAATCGCAATAAAAAGAGTCACTTTAAAAACTAAAAGAGTACCTAGAGTACCTAGGACAGTTCTTTAACTCATGGGAATTAATGAAGCCATTCATTTATGCAATAGATTGTGTGTTTGTGTGTAAGTCTGTGTGTTTCCTAAATATCTGGCAGGTTTTGAAGCTTGAGGATAGAGCAATGAATCAGGTAGTCTCAGTCCCTTCTCTCCTAGTTATAGTCCAGGGAATCAAAGAGTCCTGTAAAGATAAGAAAAATTTGTGATGAAAAAGAATGATGTGTCTTAGATACAATAAGAAAATCTCTCTTGGTCATAGGGATAGGGAAGGCTCCTGACTCCATAGATAAGTTGAAATTTGATGGATGAATAGGAAACACCTAGTTGAAGGGGGTATGTGGGTAAATAACATTCCAGGGATTCCAAGCATTCCGGAAAGAAGGAATAGTACAGATGAAGGCCAGTGGTGGAAGGACCATGGGAAAAAGGCTAGTTAGTGTGGCTGGACCACAAGAAGCAAGAGGAAGCAAATTGAGAGGTGAGCAAGGACCAGCCATGTGGGGCTGTGTTAGGTATGCTAAGGATTTCACTCTTCCTTCAAGAGCAATGAGAAACCACTGAGTTTTAAGGTAAGGGTGGAGACTAGGGGCTTGTGAAACGATCCCTTTTGCTCTTTGTAAAGATTACTCTGATGGAGAATGAACCAGACTGGATTGCATAGTGGCAGAGAGACCAGACTGGGGCCTAGATAAGACATAATGGTGGTTTGATCCAGAGTGATGGAAATTGTAGATATGAAAAGAAGTATACAAATTCACTAGTTCTAAGAGCCATTTGACTTTTGAGGTCTGATAATGGTCCAGCTGAGTCTTTCTGAGATCCTTGCTCCAGGTAGAAAGCATTAACACAGAAGAGAAAATGTTTGCATTAAATTTATTGGTAGTCACAGGATTCTGTTCTAGAGGTTTGTTCAAATTCAAATTAACCCAGGCTTCAGCAGACCTGAGTTGGGGTGAGATTTGGTCCTGGCTTGATCTTAGTAAAATATTCATGATTTAATGTATTTTTTCTAATCCTAAAGATGTGTAGGTTCTTGTACACTGAGATGAGAGATGCTTAGATGATGTTTTCCTTGCCTTTGAGATTTGTTAGTTTTCTTCATTCACCAGAATTTGAGAACTGAATTGGGAGGTTTCATATTAAACATGGTACCCAAATGCAGCATTTGTTTTGGACTCTCCCTCATGTTTAACATCACTAAATGTCAGAAAAGGGATTAAACAGCATTTCCAAAAAAGGACAAAGAGAATGGGGAGGGGAGTGACTGAATACAAAAGAGACCAACACAATTTTGAGCTATGGAGAGCAGATGGATGAATAACTGTCTTGGATTTTAGTTTTTTTTCTGCTTGGTTAAAACCTACAGCCAACAATAAGAAGGCTGATTTGTACCACAAAACCCCAGACAGGCTCAGATACTGGTGGCACTAGATTCCTCTGAAGGTGGGGCTGATGGGAGGATTAGCTGAAAATGGAACCCCGCCCTCTAGGCGAGAGGCCAAGCAGGTACCCTTCCTCTGCTCTGTGCAGATGGGAGTTTACTGCCTAGGGAGGATGAACTGGGGAGCTCCCAGACTGTGGGACAAGTCAACAGAACTTGGCAATTCTTGCCGTTGTCACAGCTTGGCAGGAGTTTGTTCCTGGCATCTAGTGGGTAGCTTCTGCTAAATATTCCACAATACTCAGGGCAGTCACCACAACAAAGGACCATCTGACCCAAAATGTCAATAGTGCTGAGCCTAGTGGGCTGCAGTCCGTGGTGTTGCGAAGAGTCAGACATGACTGAGCAGCTACCACTAACACTGACAAATTCTGAGTTAAGTGCAAATCGAGGGTGAGATTCCCTGCCGTCCCACCCAGCGCAGACATGTGCATGCGCAGGCAGTTTAGGAGATGGGAGAATGTTTCTATTAGGAAGTTGACCAGCAAGGAGAAGGACATTGACATCTGTAAATCTCCCAGGGTTCCAAGTCTCTGCCAGTCACCCACTGTGAGTTCCATCCACTCTCCAAGAACTTTTTATTCATAGTTTTGAGACTGCCTTAAATGCGAACAGAGAGCCACATGGATAGTTGAGGACAGTCTCATAATGAAAAATGGTGAGAAAAATGGAGGGGGATAAAAGGAAAAAAATAGAGAACACAAGAAACAGAAGTAAACAAAAATGACTTGATTATAGTACTTCTAGAGAGATATGAGATGCTGTTGCACTTCTTAAGCTGGAACAGTATGCTATTAACAAGAGAGATATATTGAGAAAACAAGAGAAGTTATTGGAAAGTTAAAATATGAGAGTGGAAATAAAAATGAAGTGTTGGAAAGTACAGTTGAAGAAGACTTAGCAAGTGGAACAGAAAGATCAAGAGATGGGGAATGAAGAGAGCAATGGAGGAAAACCCAGGGGGTCAACATCCAGCTAAAAGGGAAGAACAAGGAAGGAAGGAAACCAGAAGAGAAAAAATACAAGAAAATTTCCTCAAAGGGTATGCGTTTCCAGAATAAAGGGTCTTCTGACTAGCCAGTACTAGAGATGCAAACCATAAACCAGCAATAGCAGAAAATCTATTTTCGAAAATAGATTTTAGAAATCTATTTTAGATTTTAGAAATCTTTAAACTCTAAAACCAATTTATTTATTTACCATTTTTGGTTGTGCTGGGTCTTTGTTGTTGCACACAGGCTTTATCTTGTTGCCACAAGTGGGGGCTACTCTGTGTTGCGATGTGCAGGCTTCTCATTGCAGTGGCTTCTCCTGTTGCAGAGCATCGGCTCTAGGTGCACGGGCATCAGAAGCTATGGCTTGCAGGCCCTAGAGCACATGGGCTCAAGTAGTTGTGATATGTGGACTTTAGTTGCTCCACGCCATGTGGAAATCTCCCAGGCCAGGGATTGAACCTGAGTCACTCCCATCCACTGTACCATCAAGGAAGTCCCAGAAAATCTTATGAGCTATCAGACAGAAAAAGAAATCAGTTATGAGGGGCACTAGGCTTTCTAACAGAAACACTGCAAGTTAGAAGCTGATAGAGCATTGCCTTCAACATTTTGAGGAAAATGATATCCACTTAGCAGTCCCTGTTCTGTGGAGCTTCAGGCACAGGTAAAAGTAGAATGAAGACAGTTTTAAACTTACATAACTGAAGGAGTTTACCTCCTATATACCTTGTCTTGGACTTCCCAGGTGGCTCAGTGGTAAAGAAGCTGCTTGCCAGTGCAGGAGATGAAAGAGGCACAGGTTTGATCCCTGGGTTGGGAAGGTCCTCTGGAGGAGGAATGGCAACACACTCTAGTATTCTTGCCTGGAGAATTCCCTAGACAGAGGAGTCTGGAGGGCTACAGTCCATGGGGTTGCACAGAGTCGGACACAACTGAGCAACTGAGTGCACACACATGCATACCTTGTCTTAGCAATATGGGAGGGATGGGATCCATCAAAAAGAAATATAGATTAAGAGGAAGAAAATTCTGGGGCACGGGATTGTGCCAAAGACACAGAGTAAAAGAAGAAGTTTATGCCTGATTTAAAGTGTGCATCAGGCCCTCAGTGTTTGGGCAGACTGTAGCAGGAGGATGGAGTACTCCAAGGACTATTTTTTCCATTTCAATTAAAAAAAAAATTTCTTACTGTAGGGTAATTAGTTTGCAGTATTCTGATGGTTTTTGCCATACACCAACATGAATTGGCCATAGATAACACATGTCCCCTCCCTCCTGTACTGCTCCTCCCAACTCCCTCCTCTTCCCACCCCTCTAGGTTGTTGCAGAGACTGGCTTTGGGTTCCCTGTGCCATACAGCAAACTCCCACTGGCTATGTATTTTGCATGTGGTAATGTGTATATTTCAATGCTAAAGAGGGATATTTTTTAAGGAAAGCAGACAATAATATCTCCAATGGGAGAAATTTTAGTTTTGTGGGAGTTTTCAGGATACACTGGTAAAAGTTATATAGAAAATTACATAAATGAAAAATGAGGGGAAAACAAAGGAAAGGGGATGGACAAGAAAAATCTATTCTGATTGTGCATTTAGAGAGCACCGGTTTTGTAATAGGCATTGTTTTAAGTGTTTGTACATATTTACTTATTTAACCCTCACAGCAACCCCATGAAGTGGATATTAATACTATTTTTATTTTGAAAATATGGAAAGTGATACATAAGTTTACATAGCTAGTGCCTGTTGGAGGCAGAGTTTGAACCTAGGCAGTTGGGGTTGATAATATAACAATGTGAATACTGTATTGCTTTAATCAAAAGAGTGACATTACTATATAAAGATAATGGTAGGGTAGAGAAATGGGAGGAGGTCATGTATCTGTTAAATTCTAATATTTGATAGTAGGAAGTTGTCGATAATGTCCACATAGAAAAAGGAAACAAGAAATAGCAATGAAGAAGTTAATATAAAAATATGGAGGTTATGATCATAGGAAAGAGTTAAAAAGGGTTGGGAGTGGTTACTTGTGGGGAATGGGACTGAGGAGTGGATAGGGGTGGGGTAACAAGCTGCTCTCTTTTCCTCTAAGCTTTATAGTTCGATCTGACCTTTTAAAATAATACACAAATGTTACCTTGATTAAAGATATGAGTCTAATAAAGATAAAAAGAATAAAGGAGTCCTTTAGCCTTATATTGGGTCACACAGTTGGACTCTAAGCTGCCGCACGGGACAGGATAGCTGTCCCCATCTAGAGGAACTGCACCTTCCTTTTATACTCATGACTGCAGCCATCTGTGACTGGTTATGGGAAGGTTATAAAGGCCTCCAGAATGGCTTGTTTATTGCAGAAGATAAGCCCAAATCATGCTGAGTCAACTTGAAATACTGGTCTGCTATTCATGCGTTATTTCAGTTAAAGGAAGGTGTCTTCTTGGCTTGTGTGTTCTCAGTCACTCACTTGTGTCTGATTCTTTGTGACCCCATGGATCAATTGTAGCCCACCAGGCTTGTCTGTCCACAGGATTTCTCAGGCAAGAATGCTGGAGTGGGTCGCCATTTCCTCCTCCAGGGCATTTCTCGTCCCAGGGATTGAACCCGTGTCACTTGCATCTCCTGCATTGACAGGTGGATTCTTTACCACCTGGGCGCCACCTGTGAAGCCCTTAGTCTTGGCGTGAATGTGTTTCATTAGACAACTTCTGTGTTAAAGTTGTGGGGCTGTTGCTGTTTTGGGATTGAGTCAGACTTTATTAACTCATCAGTGGGGGAGACACTTAGGCGGTATTTCTCTTTTATGAGTGTTATCATCTGAAGTTTTTTTTTTTCTTTTTGTTCCTTATGCACCAAAAGAGAAAAAGTCATTGTTAATAAACAAAAGCAGTGGAATACATTGACTTTTCTCTTGTCCTTTCAGAAGAAGGGAGAGGAGATGTTCATATCTCAGGAGTAATTCTTGGTTTTCTATTGAGGTCTCTATTGTATTCTCCTATGGACTGGGGAATGATTTGAATGAGAGCCATAGAAGGAAGGGCCTCAGCCAGGGATTGAGAGGCAGGCCAAAAGCTCCCATGAATTTGCAGTTCCATTACAGATGCACCGTGCTGGGAGGGAGCGCTCACTTTCTTATTGCCAGGAAGTCTTCTGAACTTCCTTCAACCATATGGTGTCTTGAAAACTCCTTTCCTCTTATTTTTTTAAAAGTTTTTGATTTCTTTAAGGATGCCTCTAACATGAAGGCAATGATTCCTGCAGTGATCGAGGAACAATAATTTTAAATATTAAACAACACATAGGGATACGTTTTCTTTGTGGGGCTTTTATGGATGCTGCATATTTAGGCCCTTTGGAATGAGAGTTGGGAGGGGGATGGGTGCTCCATATCTGTGTTAGGTGGACAAGGATTTGGGGAGAAGCTGCAGTTTGAAGGGGTCTTTTAATTTGTATCAATTTCTGGTAGGGACAGAGAACTTGTGTCCACCATATCTCCGAAGAGAGCTTTGCTTCTCAAATAACTGCCCGTCTACAGAGCAATTATTTGAAAATACTAAGCACCAAGAAAAGGTGTCATAGTCATCATTGTCATTATCACCATTATCATCATTGTCACCATCATCTTCACACTTTCTTTTTAATGCATTTGATGATTCACTGGCAATATTTTGTGAAGACATCATGTTAGTGGTAATAAGGAATTTTTCTTATTGTGGTGGGAGTGTTGGGTTATGAAGTTACATTTAGGAAGGCAATTTAAATACAACACATATTCAGTGACTGCTAGCCACTACTAGGTCATGTTTCCATCCATAGACTAAACTGTTGCCTCTAGGATTTGTCCAGCAACCGGTGGGTTCCATGAGGCTTAGTGTTGGAGAAAACGCTAGCTGTGCCCAGCTGAGTGTTTCTATAAGGCCTGGTAAAGTGCTTACAGCTGAGTGTTTCAGTTTTTTAAATTGTTATGTTAAAGCAATCGTTTTGTTTATGTTCAAATGATTTCTGTTAGTTAGCTGGGTGCTACTATAACAAAATGCCATATATTGGGTGACTCAAACAATATACATTTATTTCTCAGCGTTCTGGAGGCTGAAAAGTCCAAGATCAAAGTGCTGGCAGATTCAGCGTCTGGTGAGGGCCTCTTCTGGTTACCGTAGCTGCCGTCTAGCGGTGTACTCACAGGGCCTTTTCTCTGTGTGTGCCTGGTGTATGCATGAAGAGAGAGAATTCTCTTTTCCTTCTTATAGGGCATTAATCCCACCATAGGGGCTTTACCCTCATGACTAGGTCTAAACCTAGTTACCTCCCAAAGGCCCTACCTCCTAATACAATTACATTGGGGATTAGGGCTTCAATGTATAGGAGACATAACACTCAGGCCACAACAATGTTCTAAATGTTTTTCTTCTAATGATGAAAAGGAGATGGTCTTCAAATATCAGCATGATATCTAGTTAAAAGTATGGGCACAGAGCCTTAGCTGGCCGACTGACTGAGCCAACAGGAGAAATAATGGAAAAGGAGTGTGGATTCAGAGAGCCGAGAGAGTGTGCTTGTGTGGAAAACCAATAGATGTTTTTACCTTCCCGTTATCTGAAAGCTCCTCAACATGAAATCGATAATAGGCATGAATGGGCTAAACTATTTTTAAGCCCGGGGACTATTTGTTTCACAGGGTACTCCTCTTTTCATCAGTGTGATATTAATAATATTAAAGAGCAGTTTTCTGTATGAAAAGGGCTTTGTTGGGTTAGTGAAAACCAAATGACTCATTAGAGGCTTAACCTCAAAAATAATGTGCTAATGCATTTGAATTCTAAAGAGAGCTGGTTTAGCCTGGGGTCATATTGTATTTCTGTGATTTATTGACCCTGTAAACAGTACATTTTCTAACACTGTGAAAATGATATTCTATCTTTTTTTCTGTTCAATATCTTATCTTTTTTTTATTTGTTCTTTTTTTGACAATAAGGGATGAACCACCAAGAGAAGGGGTCATAAAGGAGCCCCATTTATTGCTTCTCTTTTTCAGGGAGCAGTTCTCAAACTTGGGGAGTGTGCATAAAATGCAGACAAGAAGCCCCTAGATTTAGATTCAGAACGTAAGGAAAGCAGCCCATGAATCGAAATATTTAACAAATATCACAGGTAATTATAGGGCTTCCCTGGTGGCTCAGCTGGTAAAGAATCTACCTGTAATGCAGAAGACTGCCTGCAATGCAGGAGACCTGGGTTCTATCCCTGGGTTGGGAAGATCCCCTGGAGAAGGAAATGGCGACACACTCCAGTACTCTTGCCTGGAGTATTCCCTGGATAGAGGAGCCTGGCGGGCTACAGTCCATGGGGTTCCAAGAGTCGGACATGACATAGTGACTAAACCACCACCACAACACAGGTAATTATGATACAGGTAGCTTGGACACCAAACTTGGGGGGAGAAACAACAACAAACAAAAAGAAAAAAAACCCCAAGCCCTCTCTAATATCAAAACTTGTCCCATATCTCAAACCTGTAAAGTCTGTATGCTCTTAGAAGCTTTGCCTTAATGCCTAGTGAGTGGGCTGAAGACCTAGGCTCAGCGAAGGTCCTTCATACCCCACTGGCAGTATGTAATTTGAGAACCTTGATTAGGCATGAACCTGCACCAGTCCTGACTTCTCTGTGTGACTGCAGTTTCTGGGGGAGCCCCAAGCCCTTCACGCCCACTGTGCAGAATGGCCACAGACTTTCAGTGTGCCCCAAAGGCTCCCTGGAGCCCATACTTTTGTCTGAGAGCTTTCCTTCCAAGTAAAATGATTCTGAGGTCTTCCCTTTCACCTGCTAAATTCCCTTCCCTGTTGAGCCTTTGACAAGAACATATTAAGCCATTGGGTTGAGGTCCCCTGAAGTTCCATGAGCAGCTCTGACAGGAAGAGAACAATGATATGCTCAGGAGCCAACCCTTACAATCCTCAGTGAAGCATGCCTACCTGCTGCCTTCGTGCTCTCTGAAAGCCTGCCATGTGACATGGTAGATTGTTTTTGGATACTTCTGCAGGCCGGTCTTGAGATGAATGCTTATAGGAGGCTGTCAAGATGAACCTAGTATTAGGCTATAAAGGCCGGTTGGGGGTAGTTTAAATAAAGGTATTGGGATTGTTCAGAATAATGGAGCTCTTAAGTGAAAAGTAAAAATGGCAAACACTGCTGGCTGCTGGAGCACACCACACCACGAACCTTTCATGTGAAGTCGCTGATTGGAAGAGAGATGAATGTTTCGGGGGTGGATTATTATTATTATTTTTTTTTTTAAAAGAAGGTGGGTGGTACCAGGGATCTATTTTTATTCAAAAGGTTTGAGAAGTGCAGTGGAATAGCTGTATGTGTTTGCAAGCAGGTCTTTCCTATTATCTGACAAGACGTGAATAATCGGAGGCAGAAGATGCAGTATTCCTGCCTCATTGCTGTGGCACTTCGCTGGCTGTGCTTTGTAATATTTGGGCAAGTTTGCCATTATCTTTGTGTCTCAATTTTTCACTTATTTAACTTTGATTTAATGCCTCATGGCATGATGGGATTTCCTTAATTGCTGGCAGATTGCTTTGTATGTTTGGATGTGCAAAGAGAAAGTAATCCAATTTATTAATTATGCATTGCAGTTAATATTCATTTAAAGCTGTCAAGTGATTAGCAGTAAGAGATGCGTGAGAAAAGGACTGTTAAAACAGCAACAGTTGTTTCTGTAGATAGGGCCCATTGCTATTATAGTAATTCAGCTGGTAAAGAATCTGCCTGCACAATGCAGGAGACCCCAATCTGATCCCTGGGTCGGAAAGATCCCCTGAGGAAGGGATATGCTCCCCACTCCAGTATTCTTAAGCTTCCCTGGTGGCTCAGACAGTAAAGAATCCACCTGCAATGCGGCAGACCTGGGTTCGATCCCTGGGTTGGGAAGATCCTCTAAAGGAGGGCATGGCAACCCACTCCAGTAAGCTTGCCTGGAGAATCCCATGGACAGAGGAGCGTGGCGGGCTATACAGTTCATGGGCTCGAAAAGAGTCAGACACGACAGAACAACTAAGCACACAGCACAGCTCTTAGACCATAACCTTTCAAAGAAATGCACGGTTGTAGCTTTAAATCCTCCTAATTTAATGGAAATTGCATCCTGGGTGGCAGAATTGTTTCTGTTCTTCCTTTTTTGGAAAGTGAAGGCTTTCATGCTGTCAGTTCAGTTCAGTTCAGTCGCTCAGTTGTGTCCTACTCTTTGCGACCCCATGAATTGCAGCACGCCAGGCCTCCCCGTCCATCACCAACTCCTGGAGTTCACTCAGACTCACGTTCATCGAGTCAGTGATGCAATCCAGCCATCTCATCCTGGGTCGTCCCCTTCTCCTCCTGCCCCCAATCCCTCCCAACATCAAAGTCTTTTCCAGTGAGTCAACTCTTTGCATGAGGTGGCCAAAGTACTGGAGTTTCAGCTTTAGCATCATTCCTTCCAAAGAAATCCCAGGTTGATCTCCTTCAGAATGGACTGGTTGGATCCCCTTGCAATCCAAGGGACTCTCAAGAGTCTTCTCCAACACCACAGTTCAAAAGCATCAATTCTTCGGTGCTCAGCCTTCTTCACAGTCCAACTCTCACATCCATACATGACCACAGGAGAAACCATAGCCTTGACTAGACGGACCTTTGTTGGCAAAGTAATGTCTGCTTTTCAACATGCTATCTAGGTTGGTCATAATTTTTCTTCCAAGGAGTAATGCTGTGACTGTCTTCAAAAGAGTGGGTTCCATGTCCTGGGAATAGGGATCATGTTTCATGAGAAGAAGAGTTAATCCATCCTATCTTCAAATTGTGACTTTGCTGGGGACTGGAAAAGTCATGGGAAAGACACGTATACTTCTGGGTTTCAGCTTCTTTCCCTATAAAATGGTATTGTTTGTGTGCATTATGATTGTGCAGAATATCCTCTTTGTCCAGCTCACTCCCCGGGAGCATTGTGAAGGTTAGAAAAGGAACAAACAACGGGCAGCCGGTAGCTTTGCAGTCTCTGCCCTAGATTCAGTGCTGTCGGTGTGCTTGAAGCAGACGTCTCCTGAAGCCAGTGCAGGGAAGGAGGAAAGGAGAAAGGAAGCTGGAGATTCTAAAACCTGCCTGAAGTCTAATGGACGTTTTGTAGACAGACTCTTACGATATTACTTGTCTCTCTCATCATAGCTTTCTTTTAATTTATCTCCCTTTTACAGACTTTTACTAGTTCTGTTTTTTACTTTCCAAAGGCTCTTAGAGGTCCTTGGTACCACTAGCATCTGGATTTCTTCTCACTTTTTTGTCTTCTCTCCTTTCTTGGTCCACCTTTAAAATTCCTTGTCATGTCCACTTCTAGGAACACAACCAAGTGTCCATAACCCCAGGTAACTTGTACCCTTTGGAGGAACCATATATTGAGGCCGCCGATGTAATCAGCACTTCTTCAGGCAGTGGTGAGATGATTCTCCCAACCTAATTCAGGTTCTGTCAGAATAAATCTTTCACCCAAATAGTGCCAAGTCATTCCAGGTTCCCCTCAGAAAAGAGCTAGGGAAGGGATGGAGAGCAGGTTCGGGAATGCTCTGAGCAGAACTTGGTTAAGAGACTCAACATGATTTCAGAGGGGTCCTCTAAGGAGGTGGGTGTTTGGGAAAGTTGGTGTAACATTGCTTCTCCCCATTCTCTGAATTCTCCATCCTGGCCAGCAGGTTGTGCGAATGTGAGTATCAGCTGCATCATAAATGGGTCACAGATACAGCAGAGCAAAAAGTGTAGATGATTGTACAAACCCACCATCACCATTAGAAAAACAGCTGAGAGTGTGCATCCTTGAAAAAGGAAGGCAAGCCATTTGCTGCATGGAATTACAGTTACATGCACAGCAGCGTTAGAGAGATATGCCTGGAGAGACAGTGTGGCATCCAGTCCTACCACTTCATGACAAATAGATCGGGACAAAGTGGAAGCAGCAACAGATTTTATTTTCTTGGGCTCCGGAATCACTTCGGACGGTGCCTGCAGCCATGAAATTAAAAGACACTTGCTCCTTGGAAGTAAAGCCATGACAAACTGAGACAGCATGTTTATTTTTTAACTCAATTAAAAAAAAATTTATTTATTTATTTTTTGTTGTGCTGGGCTTTGTTACTGCACAGGTTTTTCTCTAGTTGTGGCGAGTGGGGGTTACTTTAAGGTTGTGATACATGGGCTTCTCATTGCATTGGCTTCCCTTGTTGCGGATGACGGGCTCTAGGGTGTCCAGGCATCAGTAGTTGTGGCTCCTGGGCTCTGGAGCACAGGCTCAGTAGTTGCGCACGGGGTGAGTTGCCCTGTGGTATGTGGGATCTTCCCAGGCCAGGGATCGAAGCTGTGTCTCCTGCACTGGCAGGCGGATTCTTTACCACTGAGCCACCAGGAAAGCCCATAAACATATAATATTATATAAATATTCATAAGCACATAAAACAAATTTTTTGAACCATACAGGCTCTGGTAACATCTACATGGTTTGTACTTCCTTGGTGTGGCACTTGCTATTAGTTGCCTATTTACGTGTCCCCTTTCTTTCTTACGAGCAGAACCTGATTTTGCACAGGGCAGCAGTGGATGTTGTTAAAAACTCAATTCGTAATCCCTAAAGGTGGCCATGGGACTCAGTTCTGAGCAAAAAGAGGTTAAGTAGAAGCCTGTGGTGCTGTGACTTCACTTTCCTCTCTCCTTTTGCCTGGAACGCAGTTGATGGTGAGAGGTGTGGCAGCCATCTTATGAACAGCGGAAAAAACCCATGCATAAGGAATATGGAGCAGCAGTAATCAAAGATTCACAGCTAAATGTAACCATAACTGAAATGCCTATAATTGGTTAAAAGGCATTCTAGCTTATGCATATATTTATAACTTCTTCACATTCTTTGTAGAAAGAGTTATGCATACATCTGTATTCCCATAAATCATAAATATATTTTGTGTGAGTCAACATGCCCGTAGTAAGAGATTGAGGATTTCCTGTGGAGCTGACTTGACAGTTGTTGATGCAAGTTCAGTCAGGAGACTGTGGAGCTTAATTCCTGAGACCCAGAGACCAATGAGGAAGCGTACAGGTCACCCGTCTGGCTTTGGGGCACAAGGATTAAGATCTCAAAGGAAGTAAGGGTAACAAACAGGAAGTCAGGTCAGACTCTTAGGGGTTCAGAATGAGTTGTTACACCAAGGTCAGGAACTTCTGAGGTAAAAGTTAAAGGCAGGGAGAGCTTCACAGATTATGACCAGAATCTAGTGTCGTAGAGTGGACACTAGGCTGTACTTCTGGTGCCGTTTCCTCCACTAGAATCTGTCCACTTGCTTTTCCTCTGCCTTAGTGGCGCTAGAGGCCCGGGGAGTGCTGAAAAACGAGGGCAGGTGTCAGTGGGCACTGACATTTCTGTTACACCTCTGGTGATGGGAAGAATTTTTTCTATAGACTAGCTTCTGGCTCGGGAGAAGGCAATGGCACCCCACTCCAGTACTCTTGCCTGGAAAATCTCATGGACGGAGGAGCCTGGTAGGCTACAGACCATGGGGTTGCTAAGAGTCGGACATGACTGAATGACTTCACTTTCACTTTTCACTTTCATGCATTGGAGAAGGAAATGGCAGCCCACTCCAGTGTTCTTGCCTGGAGAATCCCAGGGACGGGGGAGCCTGGTGGGCTGCTGTCTATGGGGTCGCACAGAGTCAGACACGACTGAAGCAACTTAGCACCAGCAGCAGAAGCAGCTTCTGGCTCTGTATGTTTCAAAACTTGTTTCTCCTCCAGCCTACATATTTCCAGTTCTGGGCACCGTGAGGTACCTAGGGTCCTAAGATGTGTTCATATCTTTTGGCCTCACCTCCTCATTAGTTGACAGTGGATGAGTCAGAGCAGGGAATGGTGGGAATATTCCAGAAAACCACATCTACCATGGGACAGCCAGCAATACCTTAACTATACCTGGAAATGATTATAAACCTTATTAATACGTCCTGTGACGCCCCAAACCAAATGTAGCCTAATGCAACTTCCTTTTATCCAGACCCCAAAATGTCCAGGGCAATTCCAATGCCACCTAAAGTGAGACAGAGTATGATGAAGGAGAAATTGTGGTTGAGATAATGGTTTTAACCAATTTCTGTTAAAATAACTTATTTAAGCAAAATTAAACAAACAAAGAAATAACAATGTAGGTGCACTGTTAGGAACCTACCTAGAGTATAACAAAGGCCCTGTGCCCTCAGAAAGGGTCCTGAAGCTGCAGCTTCTTTAGCTTCCTGGCAAACCCATCTGTGTGCATTGCCAGACAATTTAAGGGCAATAATTTTTTAGAACTTAAATTATGTTTTGCTTAATCACTCAGTTGTGTCGACACTTTGCAACCCTGTGGACTGTAGCCAGCCAGGCTCCTCTGTCTATGGCATTTTTCAGACGAGAATGCTGAAGTGGGTTGGCTTTTCCTCCTCCGGGGGTCTTTCCGACCTAGGGATCGAACCCACATCTCCTGTGTCTCCTGCACTGCAGGCAGACTCTTACTTGTTGAGCCATGGAGGAAGCCCCAAATAATGTTTAGTTTGCTTTGAAATTAGGTGATCCATGCTGTTAAAAACAAAAAAAGAAAATTAAAATTAAAAAAAAATTTTACTGTTAAATTTGCAGTTATCTTACTACGTGGGGATTTTGTATTTTCTTTTAGATATTCTTGTTGAATATATATATATATATATATATATATATACACATATAAATATATATATATATTTCTGTTTCCTCATCTGCAAAAGGGGACAACTTCAATATGTTATTTTGAAGATTAGTTATATGATGTGCTTTCTTGCATATTGTTAAATATCCCTAAAAAATGGTTACTTTAAAAAGTTCTTTTGCTTATTATTTACTTTAGCTTCTCTGTGTCTTCCTTCCTGTGCATGGGCTTTTCTCTAGTTGCAGTGAGTGGGGGCTATTTTTCATTGCATTGCGTGGGCTTCTCGTTGCCGTGGCGTCTCTTGTTGCAGAGAATGGGCTCTAGGGTAGGAAAACTTCAGAAGTTGCAGGATGTGGGTCGCAGGCTCTACAGTGTGGGCTCAGTAGTGTGGCACACAGACTTAGTTGCTCCAGGGGATGGGGATCTTCCCGGACGGATCGAACCCGTGTTCCCTGCATTGGTGGGTGGATTCTTAACAATTGGATCACCAGGGAAGTCCCTAAAATAGTTGCTTTTTAAAATAACTGTGTAACATTCTAAAATTCTCTATTATTGAACATTTCGGTTATTTTAATATGTTCTCTATTATAAATAAGGTGCTAAACATCCTTCAACATATATTTGTATATGCATTTTTTACTATGCACATAATAAATTCAAAGAAATTGAATGACCACGACACATGACAAATGTGAAGAATTTTGTGCGTATGTGTTGGTTGCTGTCTAGAAAATCTTATGAATTTACACATATATATTTTAATTACTTAAATATTTTATATTTGGTTGCACTATGTCTTTGTTACTGTGTACAGGCTTTCGCTAGTTGTGCAGAGCGAGGGCCACTCTTCAGTTGTGATGCACAGGCATCTCATTGCCGTGGCTTCTCTCCTCCTGGAGCTCTAGGCACATAGGCTTCAGTAGTTGCAGCTTGAGATCTCTAGGGGCAGGCTCAGTGATTTTGGCACGCAGGCTTAGTTTCTCCATGACATGTGGAATCTTTGAGGACCAGGGAATAGACCCATGTCTCCTGCACTGGCAGGCAAATTCTTACCTCTGTACCTCTAATGGAGTCCTGAATTTATATTTTTCAAAGAAATGTGTGAGAATGTTTCCCTAAGCCTTTGCCAGAAATATTTACTATTATAAACAAGAAATCTTTGGGATGGTATCTTTTGGTTTTGTGCTCGTTTCTCTGATTGTTGTGATGGTGACTACTTTTTATATGCATTCTGGCTTTGTGTTTCTTTTGCAAATTGTCAGTTCATATCCTTGGGCAAGAGTTTTTAATTAGATAATTTTTAATTTTTTTTTTTTGTGAAGTTGCTCAGTTGTGTCTGACTCTTTACAATCCCGTGGACTGTAGCCTACCAGGCTCCTCCGTCCATGGAATTTTCCAGGCAAGAGTACTGGAGTGGGTTGCCATTTCCTTCTCCAGGAGAATATTCCTAACCCAGGGATCGAACCCAGGTCTCCCACATTGCAGGCAGATGCTTTACCGTTTGAGCCACCAGGGAAGGCAGCACATTTCCCCAGATGCCTAGAGCTTATCATCATCATCATCACTGTTATTTTGTGTTTTCCCCTGTCTGCTCTTTCTCTGGCTTTTCTTCCTCTCCCTAAATAAAGGAATGTTCCCAAGAGCTGTTCTTAACTCCCATTTTCATTTGTGTTAAGACTGGGCCATATGAAATGACAATTTTTAGAAGGTTGAAAAATGGCCAAATACCAGCAACTTTATATAGTTAAATCTGATCTATTTCTTTTGACAATCTGCTTCAGTCTCCTTCTATGCATCCATCTTCCATCTGTCCATCCATCCGTCCAACACATAATTATTAACTAGCTATACGTGTCACTCCTCTAAGAATGACTCACTCCTGAATCATCTTTAGCTCTGACCTTTCTCCTGAGCTCCATTTTTTGTATTTTATGAGCTGGCAAATCAGGTACACTGGCTCTGTAATACTCTTCACACCTTCTGTGTTCCTGTTATATCTACCTCAGTTCCGATTCTCATTTATCATGTCTTAGTGGGCCTGGGCTGCTTTAAGAGACACTGTAAACTAGATGGCTCATAAAACAACAGGCATTCCCTTTTCACAGTTCTAGAGGCTGCAGTCCAAGATGATGGCACCAGCAGATTTGTGTCTGGTAAAGGACTTGCTTCCTCATAGATGGTGCCCTCTCACTGTGTACTAACATGGTAGAAGGGGCAAGATAGCTGTCTGGAGTCTCTTTCTTAAGGACACTGATCCCATTCATTAGGCTTCACCCTCATGGTCTTAGCATCTTCCAAAGGCCTCCCCTCTCAATACTCATCATGGGGATTAGGACTTCAGTATATGAATTTGGAGAAAACACGAATGCTCAGACCTTCGCAATGCTAGTGTTTTCTCTCTTGCAATCTTGTCTTCCTTCTCTCACCTTCACTCTACATTTCCTTAGGCTCAAATTTTTTTCCTTCTTTCAAGGGTCATTTTAAATATAGTGCCTCTATCCCCATTCTTCACTACAACCTCAGAAACTTCATGTCTAATATCCTTTTACATGCACATCTTTTCTGGAACTTTTTATCCTCCCGCCATCTGGTTGTTTCTATATTTTCTTTCCTATTGAGATATCATTTGTATAGAGTAAATGAAAAAAATCTTAGTTGTACAACGCAGTGAATTTTTACACATGCATATTCCTGGCAGCAACCATTCAGATGAAGACAGAACATTTCCATCACCTCAGTAAGTTCCCTTACGGTCTTTCGCAGTTATTGACTACTGCCAGCTACCAGAGGTAATCTGCTCTGGTTTCAGTCCTCATAGATTAATGTTAATGTCCTTGAACTTCTAATTAGTGGCATCATATACTATGTACACTTTTGTGTCTGGCTACTTTTGCTCAAGATATTGCTCTTGAATTTCATCCATGCTATTGTGTCTATCAATTTCCCTTTTTGTTTTATTGCTGTGTAGAATTCCATTGTATAACAGTTTGTTTATACATTCCCCTGTTGGCAAACTTGGGTTGTTTCCAGTTTTTCACAATTATAAATAAAGATACTATAAATATTCTTGAACAAATTCCTTTTTCTCATGCATGTATACCGAGGAATGGATTGCTGGATCATAGGGTATGTATGTTTAACATTACAAGAAATCACCAAACAGTTTTCCAAAGGGGTTACTTGATTTTATATTTTTACCAGAAATATGTAAGAGTTGATCTACATCCTCATCATCTTTTGATGCTGTACATCTTTTCCACTGTATCGTATGTGTAGAAGTATCTCATTGTGATTTCAATAAAGCATGTAGTTTAATTCCAACATGAATTATGATATTGGACACATTTTCATATCAGCTTGCTTGTGTGCTTTGTTGCTTATTTGTGTCTGACTCTTTGCAACCCCATGTAGCCCCCCAGGCTTCTCTGTTCATTGGATTCTCCAGGCAAGAATACCAGAGTAGGTTGCCATTCCCTTCTCCAGGGGATCTTCCTGACCCAGGGATCGAACTCCGGTCTCCTGCATTGTAGGAGGATTCTTTACCATCTGAACCACCAGGGAAGCCTGCATTTTCCTATACTTTTTGTTTATTTAGATATCATCTCATAAAGGGCCTGTTCAAGTTTTTGCCCAGTGTCTTCATTACAGTAGTTTTATAATATGTCTTAAAGTCTGGAAGTTTAAGCCCTCCAACATTGTTTTTCAAAATTGTCTTGACTATTTTGGATCCTTTGAATTCCCATATAAATTTGAGAATAAGCCTGTCAGTTTCTGAAAAAAGAAAAAAAAATGCCTGCTAGGATTTTGATTGGGACTCTACTGATAATCTATAGGTCAGTTTGGGATAATCGATATCTTAACAATGCACTTGCTTAGGTTGTCTTTCATCTTCTCAATGATGTTTTCAGTGTATAATTCTTACACATATTTTGTTAAATTTATTCTTGTGTGTCTGATTTTTTATGACATTGTAAATGGTTTTACTTTAAAAATTTTCTCTTCTGATTGTTGATTTCTAGAATATAGAAATGCAAATGAGTTTTGTATTCTAGTTTTGTATCTTCTCTCAATTCACATGCTAATTGTTATAGTTGTTTGTAAATATGTTCCTTTGGGTTTTCTAGGAACATAATTATGTCATCTGCTAATAAATAAGTTTTCCTTTCTAATATTTATGCCTTTTATTTAAAAAAATTTCTTGCCCTACTGCAAAATTTTTGTACATTTTTTTTCTCCCCCCACTAAACTGTAAGCTATTTGAGGCAAGATTCTTTGAGGTAGAGACATGGTATTTAAGAGAATTTTGGTTGACTATTCAAATGACAATGGAGAAAATAATGAAATTAAAGCTATAATTTACTATTCTGCATGATCAGTAAACAACCACCAGCAAGAAAAATGATGTTTGTTAAAACCCACTTCTGTGAGTTGGTACGTCTTGATTTGTAAGGGTTACTACAGGTAGTCTGAAGAGTCTCCAGGTCATTCTGCCTGGTTTGTGGTTCCCATTTCTAGGATGCTTCTCAGAGGTTATGTTCCTGTTATTATACGACTCTTGCTAAGCATTTTGAGACTTGTAAAATAGCAGTGACTGCTTCTCCCCAGGATATCACAGAGCAGATGGATTCCTGGACTTCATTGCCTTCGCGTCCCAATTCCCCAGGCTTCTGTTGGTGTAGGAAAAAAAAATCTGCATTTTCAATATCACTGGAGTGAAGCCTGGGAAATTTTCAGTTTTGAGCCTTTAAATTCCAGGAGCAGTGTTATTTTTAGGTTTCTAGTATGCACTTGGAGTTTGTGAGTGAACTCAAGGAGTGAGGATGAGAGTTCCTGTGAGTGGGCAGTGGTCTTTTCCCAGTACTCGTGGCTTTTGCCCATTCTGAAGATTCATAGGATGGTGAAATGGCAGCCTGGGACGTGAGATGACTCCAACTGCCAGAGGAAAAACAGTGATAGGACTTTAATACCCATCTTTGCATTCTGGTTGCAGTAGCCATTTCTTTCATGCATTCTGTTGTCCTTGTGGCTGGTAAAGGATGTTTTTTCCATTGTGTGATAAGTTTGTTTCTAAGGAGCTAATTCTATTGTTTCTTTGCAAGCAGCAAAGATGCTGTTAGAAATTTAAGCAGTAGGTTGATAAGATGTTTAAGGCAGTTTTGAGTTGATGCCACGCGGATTGCTCTGTGATCTTCTCCATACTGGTTGACATTTTAGTATCTGATTAGGCTCACACATCGATAGAGAACTAGCATATGAATGAACTGACTATATTCTTGCTGTTGAATAAATATGGAACAACTTGAAAGAGATAAGAATGATAGAAATAATAGAAAAAAGAAAAATAAAAGAATGCATACCCTTGTGAATTTGGATTAATATAAATGTGGGGTGATTTTTTTCAAATAGTTGAATTTTTCAACTATTTGAAGAATATATTTGGTTCTCTTCAGCGTTTACATGGGGCTTCCCAGGTGATGCTAGTAGTAAAGAACCTGCCTGCCAATGCAGGAGACCTAAGAGACGCAGGTTTGATCCCTGTGTTGAGAAGATCCCCTGCAGGAGGGTATGGCAACATCCTCTAATATTCTTGCCTGGAGAATCCCATGGACAAAGGAGCCTGGTGGGTACAGCCCATGGGGTTGCACAGAATCAGACAAAACTGAAGCAACTTAGCACCCATGCATGCAAGTATTTGCATACTGACATTAAACCAGTCTTCTGGAAGTATTTTTGATATTTATTTATTTATTTAATTGAAATGTAGTTGACAGGCACTATTATGTTGGTTTCACTATACTACATAATGATTTGCATTATGCATACGTTATGCATACATTTGCATACGTTATGAAATGATCATCACGGTAAGTCTAATAACCATCTGTCACCATACAGAGTAACAGATTTGTAATAATCAACAAAGTTATTAAAATATTATTGACCATATTCCTTACACTGTATATTGTATCCCCATGGCTTATTCATTTTATAACTGGAGGTTTTACCTTTTAATCCCTTTCACCTCTTTCCCCACCTTTCATACCCTCCCCTCTAGTGAATAACTATTTGTTCTCTGTATTTGTGAGTCTCTTTTCATTTTGCTTTGTTTGCTTGTTTTGTTTTTCGGATTCTACATGTCAGTGAGGTCATATGTTATTTTGTGATTTTTTTTCACTTAGCATAATACCCTCTAGGTGTATCCATGTTGTTGTAAATGGAAAAATTTCATCTTTTTATGGCTGAGTAATATTCCATTGTGTATATGTACATGTATTTTCTTTATCCATTCATCCATCAATAGATGTAAGCAACTTAGGTTGCTTACATATCTTCATTACTATAAATGTTGCAGTGAACACTGGGAGTGCATATATCTTTTCAAGTTAATTTTTTTGTTTTTGTCAGGTAAATACCCAGAAGAGAAATTGCTAAATCATATGATAGTACTATTTTTAATTTTGGAGGGAACCTCCATACTGTTTTCCATACAGGCTGTATCAGTGTACAGTCCCACCAAAGTGCTTGAGGGTTCCCTTTTCTCCACATCATCATCAATCTGTTTTGTTTGTTTATATTCTCATGCAATATCATTTTCTATTCCCTCACTTTCAGTCTATGTATGTCTGTAGATCTGAAGTGTTGCTCTTGAAGGCAGCATATATATGGGTCCTTTAAAAAATTAATTCATCACTTTGTGTGTTTTGATTGGAGTATTTAATCTAGTACTTTGAAAGGAATTGTGGATGCATACATACTTACTGCCATTTTGTTAATTGTTTTCTTGTTGTTTTTCTTGTTCTTGTTTTGTTCCTTTCCTCTCCCTTCACTCTCTTTTACAGTTTGATTACTGCCTCGTATTGTGTTTGGATTTCTTTCTCTTTTGTGTGGCTGTATATCTATTTTAGGTTTTTGGTGTGTAGTTGCTATGAGGTTCATTGGAGAAGGAAATGGCAACCCACTCCAGTACTCTTGCCTGGAAAATCTCATGGGTGGAGGAACCTGGTAGGCTACAGTCCATATATGACAATCTATATATATGAATTGTTATTTTAGCTGATGATCTTTTAGGTTTGAATGTATCATAACAGCTCTACATTTTACTCCTGTAGCCCCCCATTTAATGTTTTGGCATCATATTTTACATCTTTTTGTTTTTCATATCCCTTTATTACTAATTTTGGATATAGATCATTTTACTATTTTTGTCTTTTAACCTTCCTACTAGCTTTATAAGTGATTGAATATTACCTTTATTGTATATTTGCCTTTATCAGTGAGATTTTCCTTTCATAATTTCATTATTCCTTTCATATTTATAGTTGTGGCCTTTTTGTTTTTCACTTTGAGAGTCCTTTTAAAACTTTTAAACTTGCAAAGCCATTTCAGTGATGCTGAACTCTTTTAGCATTGTTTATCTCTTGAACTCTATCTCTTCCTCAAATCTTAAGATAGCCTTGCTGGGTAAAGTAATCTTGGTTGTGTTTTTTTTTTTTTTTTCCTTTTTATTACTTTGAATATGTTATGCTCCCTCTTCTGGCCTACAGAGTGTCTGCTGAAGAGTCAGGTGGTAGTCTTATAGGAGTTCTCTTGTATGTAAGTAATTGGTTTTCTCTTGTTGCTTTTAAGATTGTTTATCTTTAATTTTTGACATTTTAATTTAATGTGTCTTGGTGTGTACCTCTTTGGGTTTACCTTGTTTGGGACTATCTGTGCTTTCTAAACGTGGATGTCTATTTTATTCCCCAAGTTCGGTAATTTTTCAGTTATTATTTCTCCTGCTCCCCTCTCTCTCTTTTTTCCTTCTGGGACCTCTATAATGTGAATTTTAGTATGTGTGATGTTGTTCCAGAGGCCTCTTAAACTATCCTCATTTTTAAAAATTATTTTTTATTTTTTCTGTTCAGTTTTAGTGGCTTCCATTATTCTGTTTTCCAAATCCATTTTTACGTATCATCTAATCTACCGTTGATTCCTTCTAGCTTAATTTTTAATTTCTGTTATTGTGTTCTTAAGATCTGTTTGTGTCTTCTTTATTGTTCCTAACTTTTGTTGAAATTCTTGCTGTGTTTATCCATTCTTCTCCCAAGTGTGGTGAGCATCTTTAAAATCATTCACTTGAACTCTTTTATTAGGTAAATTATTTCTTTCCATTTTATTTAGTTCCTTTTCTGAGGTTTTGTCTTATTTCATTGTTTGGGACATATTCCTTTATCTCCTGATTTTTGCTCAATTTTCTGTGTTTAATTCTAGGTATTAGGCAGGTCAATTATGTTTCCAGATATTGGAGAAATGGCCTTATCTAGGAGATGCCCTACAGGGCTCAGCAGGACACTTCCCTCTGGTCACCAGAGTTATTTGCTCTAGGGGTGCCCCCTATGGGCTGTGTGTACCCTTCTGTAGTGGAGGGGCTGACTACTTTGGCTCACTGGTAGGCAGGGTTGGCTCCTGTCTTGATTGTCTGTGATGCCTAATATGTGGCTGTGAGCCTCTGGTTGCAGAGTAGGCTTCCTGTGTAGCCCAGGGAAGCCACCACTAGGTGGCTGCCTACTTGCTGAAGGGTGTGCCTGTGTTCCCACAGGACTCTTTGAGCTGACCAGGAAGCCATGGGGCTGGTTCTGGGTCAGGGCCCAGGGCAGGGCTAGGTCATTGCATGGCTATGTGACTGTTATTAATAGAGCACTTCTCTTTGCTTCAAGGCAACTGGCACTCTGTCCAATCACCTGAATTCCTACCACCCAGAAATAATGACTGCTTTTACTGACTTGTTATGAAATGATTATAATTATTTTCCATGTCCTTGCTTATGCCGGCTGCTTGGAAACCTGCTTTTGCCGTTTAATGTTCTGTGATATGGGTGTATTTCCATGTCAGAAATATAGAGCTACATTATTTTAATGGGCTTCTTTCCTTGGTGGTTCAGTGGTAAAAAAAAAAAAAAAAAGAAAAGAGCCACTTGCCAATGCCAGAGACCTGGGTTTGATTCCTGGGTTGGGAAGATCCCCTGGAGAAGGAAGTGGCAAACCACTTCAGTATTCTTGTCTGGGAAATCCCGTGGACAGAAGGAGCCTGGTGGGCTACTGTCCATGGGGTCTCAAAAGAGTTGAACACAACTTAGGGACTAAACAAGAGCAGCATTATTTTAATAGCTTTTTAGGGTTTTTTTGTGTGTATGCGAGTTTGTGTGTATGTGTGTTTGTTTTAAAAATAATTTAATCAGTCCATTTTTTGATGGACATCTTTAAAACTTTTTTTTCTTACTATTGTAAACGACATTGAAATGGGCATTGTTGTTCAGTTGCTAAGTTGTGTATGACTCTTTGTGACCCCATGGACTGCAGCACTCCAGGCTTCCCTGTCCCTCCCTGTTTGTTGGACCTTGCTCAAAGTTGTATCCGTTGAGTAGGTAATGCCATCCAACCATCTCATCCTCTGTCACCTCCTTCTCCTCCTGCCCTCAATCTTTTGCAGCATCAGGGTCATTTCTAATGAGTCGGGTCTTCTTATCACGTGGCCAAAGTATGGAGCTTGAGCTTCAGCATCAGTCCTTCAAATGAATATTCAGGGTTGATTTCCTTTAGGATTGACTAGTTTGATCTCCTTGCTATCCAAGGGTTTCTAAAGAGTCTTCTCCAGCACAATTCAAAAACATCAGTTCTTCATCACTGAGCCTTCTTTATGGTCCAGCTCTGACATCCATACATAACTACTCAAAAAATAATAACTTTGACTCTAGGGCACATTTATACATAAAATCTTGAGCATTTATCTGATTATTTCCTTATGATACAATCCTGGCAGGGGTATTCTAGGACTCAGTCTTATGTATATTTTACCTTTAGATACATTTTGCCAAACTTGCGTGTGGAAAATTTGAATTAATTTTTATTCTCATCTATATCATATTGGGAGTGTTTACCCATACCATTGCAAACACTACTTATTGTGAATCTTAACCTGTTTACATTTCTAAATTTTTATATATTTGTCTCTTTGTGGGGGTTATAAGCTGTATCAGTCAGAATTCAGTCAGAAAACCCCATATCACACCAACTATTTCAACTAGCAGAGATTTCACACGTGGAATTGGTTCCACATGTATTGAAAATCTGAAAGTACAAAAAGGAAATGCTGATGTCACTCAGAGGTAGTAACTGCAAGAAGCAGCAGGGAAGAGGTAGGAAGATGAGACCTGGGCAGTGTGGGGAGGGCCCGGGAGTGAGTGGGCTGGGCCTGAGGAGGGAGAAGCCTGTCTGGTGAGGTGACTGCCAGGAGGGTGTAGCCCAGCTGCTGGCATCCCGGGAGGCACCAGGTGGCTGGTGCTAGAACTGCAGAGAGAAACTGGGAACTGAGGCCAGCCCTGTATGGCTGTTGGTTTGATTGCCAACAGAAACTGGAAACCGGAAGGAAGTCCCTTCTTTTTCCACTTACCTTCCAGTCTCTCTCTAGTGCCTTGTATTGGCAGAAACTTCCAGGAAGCCGGCTGACAAGGGAGTTAGTGAAATCAGTTTTGCAGAGTCCCATCCTCAACATCACAGAGCAGAAAAGAGAATGCTTGGCTTGGACCTAAGAGGCAATAAGTCATAACCAGGGGTGTTGCTTTGCTGGGACAGCCATATCAGAGTACCAGGAATTGAGTGACTTTGAACAGCAGAAATTTATTGTATCACAGTTCTAGCGCCCAGAAATCAGAGATTAAAGTGTTTCTTATGAGTCATATTGGATTAGCAGTCCACCATACTTCACTACAACCACACTTTAATTTAACTAATTATATCTGCAATGACTTATTTGCAAATAAGGGCACATTCTGAGAAGCTAGGATTTTAACATATGAAATTTTGGGGCACAGAATTCAACACCAGACACCAGTATATAAAGTTCTTTAGAACAGGGTCCTTTTAGCCTTAAAATGCTATGTTAATTCCTCTGTATTTTTCTAGTTCTGGGTACAAAGAATACACATAATCAGTTCAGTTCAGTCACTCAGTCTTGTCCGACTCTTTGCGACCCCATGAATAGCAGCACCCCAGCACCCCTGTCCATCACCAACTCCCAGAGTTCACTCAGATTCATGTCCATCAAGTCCGTGATGCCATCCAGCCATCTCATCCTCTGTCGTCCCCTTCTCCTCCTGCCCCCAATTTCTCCCAGCATCAGAGTCTTTTCCAATGAGTCAACTCTTCGCATGAGGTGGCCAAAGTACTGGAGCTTCAGCTTTAACATCATTCCTTCCAAAGAAATCCCAGGGCTGATCTCCTTCAGAATGGACTGGTTGGATCTCCTTGCAGTCCAAGAGACTCTCAAGAGTCTTCTCCAACACCACAGTTCAAAAGCTTCAGGTCTTCGGCGCTCAGCCTTCTTCACAGTCCAACTCTCACATCCATACATGACTACTGGAACAACCATAGCCTTGACTAGATGGACCTTAGTCGGCAAAGTAATATCTCTGCTTTTGAATATGCTATCTAGGTTGGTCATAACTTTTCTTCCAAGGAGTAAGCGTCTTTTAATTTCATGGCTGCAGTCACCATCTGCACTAATTTTGGAGTCCCCCAAAATAAAGTCTGACACTGTTTCCACTGTTTCCCCATCTATTTCCCATGAAGTGATGGGATGGAATGCCATGATCTTCGTTTTCTGAATGTTGAGCTTTAAGCCAACTTTTTCACTCTCCTCTTTCACTTTCATCAAGAGGCTTTTTAGTTCCTCTTCACTTTCTGCCATAAGGGTGGTGTCATCTGCATATCTGAGGTTGTTGATATTTCTCCCGGCAATCTTGATTCCAGTTTGTGTTTCTTCCAGCCCAGCATTTCTCATGATGTACTCTGCATAGAAGTTAAATAAGCAGGGTGACAGTATACAGCCTTGACGTACTCCTTTTCCTATTTGGAACCAGTCTGTTGTTCCATGTCCAGTTCTAACTGTTGCTTCCTGACCTGCATACAGATTTCTTAAGAGGCAGGTCAGGTGGTCTGGTATTCCCATGTAATAATTGCTAATAAGTAAATAAGTGCTCAATTAAGTGATGAACATTCATCTACAGGCTCTTAAATTTAGAGTCATTAGTGACATAACAAAATGAATGGACAGGAAGTTGCAAAATTTTTTAACATTAATATGCAAAAGCAGCTAATCTTACTTAAACAATTCTTATATGTGGGGTTGTGTGCTTCCTGCTGTGATTTCATAGGCCTGTATTATGCTAGTAAATTGTTTCTAACATGTTGGTTAGAGTTTCATTAAGTTCTGCAAAATACATGGAACATTGTACTATCTGAGCAAATGAGATAAACTTGGTTCTAGCAATCAGACCAGCAATAACTCCAATCCTTAGGGATCTTATTAAGGAGTAGAGAGTTAGGACTAACTGTAGTTTACAATGCACCAAGTCAGCCCTACTATGGAGGAAACTAGCAGTCAGTGTACTGGGCTCGGTGGTTTGATATGAAACTGTATGACTTACCTTTGACTGTTACTTTTCTTCCTTCATCACTTCCCTTTTGTGATGCTTCCTCTGAACTTAAGAGTGTGGAGTGAGGGGACAGAGGGAGTCTCTACCCTTGAAACCCTGTCAGTTTAGTGAGAGAGACAGACAAGTGTTACACTTAATATGTGTTGGAGCAGAATGAGATGGGCACTGGTGGAGACCATGGGCTATAGGAGGACCAGGGGCCTTGCTGCCTTTGTTTCCTTGGATCCCAGCACAGGGCCTGGTGCCCAGTCAATGTTTACTTGTTGAAACGGGCAGCATAGTCCTGCAAGTGTTTAGAAGAGAAGTTACATTTGAACTTGGTGTTGAAGGAGAGGAGAAGATGGTGATATGGAGGAGGAATTCCATTTACCCACATCTTCTATCTCTAAGCCTCCTTCTCTAGATATTTCTAAAATTTGAGTTATGGTGATGGGTGTGACCGTGACCTACCTCTGTAGGGTGTTTCTAGGATAAACCTCTTTCCCCTAGGCCTCAGCATAGGACTGACTCAACCAGTCATAGGAGGTCTGGGCAGGGAGTCTAGGATACGGGACTTCAGTCTCAGCTTCATCACTAACTCTGAAATCTTGAACAAGCCATTTAGCTACTTTGCTAAGTGTCCTTATGGATAATAAGCTAAATGATGTGGGTGATGCATTAAAATGGATTTAATACCAGATAGTAATCAGGCATTATTGTGAATGAGGAGGTTCATCTTAACGTTAACACTGATTTCGTATACATGGATTACATGCAGATTACCTTCCAGGAGTTGTTGTTCAGTCGCCAAGTCACGTCTGACTCTTTGTGAGCCCATGGACTGCAGCACACCAGGCTTCTCTGTCCCTCACTATCTCCTGGAGTTTGCCCAACTTCCCTTCCAGGAGAGGGACATCAAAATGAGGGAGCCGAATCCCAGATCATTCTGGGATTGTGAGGGGTTGGTGAGTGATTCCAGGTTAGTTGGGTAAGGATTCTTGAAGGGTTTGTTTATTGCTAATGGAGTGCTGAGAATGAGATGCTGCCATCATAGAGGTCAGGCTGAGCCAAGACCTGAAGGTAAGAGGCGAGAGAATTCTACAATGTGAGTGATAATGAGGTTGTATGTCCATTCATTCTCCAGTTACCTAGCAAGTTCCTACTGTGTGTCAAACAGGGATCAAGACAGACACAGTTGCTTCACTTTTGACATGTACTATCGAACAGGGAAATCGGGTTGTTGTTCAGTAGCTCAGTCGTGTTCGACTCTATGCGACTCCATGGACTGCAGCACGCCAGGCTTCCCTGTCCTTCACCATCTTCCGGAACTTGTTCAAACTCATGTCCATTGAATTGGTGATGCCATCCAACCATCTCGTCCTCTGTCGAACCCTTCTCCTGCCTTCAATCTTTGCCAGCATCAGGGTCTTTTCTAATGAGTCAGCTCTTTTCATCAGGTGGCCAAAGTATTGGAGCTTCAGCTTCAGCAACAGTCCTTCCAATGAATATTCAGGATTTCCTTTAGGGAAATTGGGAGCTATACAAATAATTAAACAACTAATTAATTGTATTTATTATAATAAATGATAGAAAGAAAAAGTACACTGTGCAATGATGTATAATATCAGGACCTCTTCTGATGTGTGTTGAGAGAGCCAGGAGCTGAGATCTAAGAACAAGGAGGAGCTGGCCAGGTGGGAGAAACCAGTGCAGTGGGAGTTTCATACGTGAAAACTGGAATGAGAATGGGTGTCTTCAGGAACCAGAAGAAGGCTCATAGCTTAGGTAAATGATTTTGGACTTTGTCCTTGGAGCCCTGGGGACGTGGGGCATGGTTGAGTTTTGCAGTTTTGGCCTCTATTAGATAAGTGTTGGTTATGCAGATGAAGAAAAGTGGGCAGATGTGAAAGGAATTTCAGAGGGAAGATTATTTGAATTGGGGACTGATTTTATGCAAAAGGGAATGAAATGAGTGAAATGTCCAGGCAGACTTGGGGTTTCTGGGTGGACAGTGAGGCCAACAACCAAAGGAGGTCCAGGCTTGGTGCTGGAGGATAGTCGCCTCAGATCGGATGCCGTAGGTATGTGCTCTGTGAGACGTTTAAGTGGAGATGCCAAGGAGACATCCAAATGGTTTTCAGGATGGGGGTCTGTTTAGAGAGTCAGAGGTCTTTTGTGGAGTCAGAAGTCTTTAATGTATGATAGATTATAATCGTAACCGCCTCAGTGATGGGACTGGGAATAAAAGAGAGAGAAGAGGAAGGGGTCTATCTGATGGGAGTAGAAATAAAGTGAAAATCAGAAAGACAATAAAAGGCATTTACTTCAAACCTGAGATGAATAAATTCTTCCTTAATCAGATAGATTCTTGATCTGGGGGCTGCTATGCTTTTCTGAGGGATCCCAGGTGGCCCAGTGGTAAAGAACCTGCCCGCCAATGCAAAAGATACAGGAGACGAGGGTTTGATCCCTGGGTCAGGAAGATCCCCTGGAGGAGGGACTGGAAACCCACTCCAGTATTCCTGCCTGGAGAATCCCACGGACAGAGGAACCTGGCAGGCTACAGTCCATGGGGCCACAAAGGGTCAGACACGACTGAGCGGCTGAGCACACGGACACACTTTTCTGATCTGACTTAAATCTCCCTTCTTCCCTTGGGAGTGGTCTCCTGTGGAGATGACCCATGACATTGGGCCTACTGGAAAGGGTGGTTTATTATTTTAAAAAAATATTTGTTTACTTAATTATAGTTGACTTACAATGTTGTATTAGTGTGAAGTGTACAGCAAAATGACTCAGTGATATATAAATTATGATATATGTAAATTGTAAATATATATACAATATATATTTATTTTTAGATTCTTTTCCATTATAGGTTATTACAAGATATTGAATATAGTTCCCTGTGGTAATCAGTAGGTTTTTGTTGTTTATTTTGTATATAGTAGTACATATCTGTTTTTGTTGACTGTATAGAGCTTCTCCACCTTTGGCTGCAAAGAATATAATCAATCTGATTTCGGTGTTGACCATCTGGTGATGTCCATGTGTAGAGTCTTCTCTTGTGTTGTTGGAAGAGGGTGTTTGCTATGACCAGTGCATTTTCTTGGCAAAACTCTATTAGTCTTTGCCCTGCTTCATTCCGCATTCCAAGGCCAAATTTGCCTCTTACTCAGGTGTTTCTTGACTTCCTACTTTTACATTCCAGTCCCCTATAATGAAAAGGACATCTTTTTTGGGTGTTAGTTCTAAAAGATCTTGTAGGTCTTCATAAAACCGTTCAACTTCAGTTTCTTCAGTGTTACTGGTTGGGGCATAGACTTGGATAACTGTGATATTGAATGGTTTGCCTTGGAGACGAACAGAGATCATTCTGTTGTCTTTGAGATTGCATCCAGGTACTGCATTTTGGACTCTTTTGTTGACCATGATGGCTACTCCATTTCTTCTGAGGGATTCCTGCCCGCAGTAGTAGATATAATGGTCATCTGAGTTAAATTCACCCATTCCAGTTCATTTTAGTTCGCTGATTCCTAGCATGTCGACGTTCACCCTTGCCATCTCTTGTTTGACCACTTCCAATTTGCCTTGATTCATGGACCTGACATTCTAGGTGCCTATGCAATATTGCTCTTTACAGCATCAGATCTCCTATCATCAGTCACATGCAGAACTGGGTATTGTTTTTGCTTTGGCTCCATCCCTTCATTCTTTCTGGAGTTATTTCTCCACTGATCTCCAGTAGCATATTGGGCACCTAATGACCTGGGGAGTTCCTCTTTTGATACCCTCTCATTTTGACTTTTCATACTGTTCATGGGGTTCTCAAGGCAAGAATACTGAAGTGGCTTTCCATTCCCTTCTCCAGTGGACCACACACCTCTTGAGAAATCTGTATGCAGGTCAGGAAGCAACAGTTAGAACTGGACATGGAACAACAGACTGGTTCCAAATAGGAAAAGGAGTACATCAAGGCTGTATATTGTCACCCTGCTTATTTAACTTCTATGCAGAGTACATCATGAGAAATGCTGGGCTGGAAGAAACACAAACTGGAATCAAGATTGCCAGGAGCAATATCAACAACCTCAGATATGCAGATGACACCACCCTTATGGCAGAAAGTGAAGAGGAACTAAAAAGCCTCTTGATGAAAGTGAAAGAGGAAAGCGAAAAAGTTGGCTTAAAGCTCAACATTCAGAAAACAAAGATCATGGCATCCGGTCCCATCACTTCATGGGAAATAGATGGGGAAACAGTAGAAACAGTGTCAGACTTTATTTTGGGCTCCAAAATCACTGCAGATGGTGACTGCAGCCATGAAATTAAAAGACGCTTACTCCTTGGAAGAAAAGTTATGACCAACCTAGATAGTATATTCAAAAGCAGAGACATTACTTTGCCGACTAGGGTCCATCTAGTCAAGGCTATGGTTTTTCCTGTGGTCATGTATGGATATGAGAGTTGGACTGTGAAGAAGGCTGAGCGCCGAAGACCTGAAGCTTTTGAACTGTGGTGTTGGAGAAGACTCTTGAGAATCCTTTAGGACTGCAAGGAGATCCAACCAGTCCATTCTGAAGGAGATCAACCCTGGGATTTCTTTGGAAGGAATGATGCCTAAGCTGAAACTCCAGTACCTTGGCCACCTCATGCGAAGAGTTGACTCACTGGAAAAGACTGATGCTGGGAAGGATTGGGGGCAGGAGGAGAAGGGGACAACAGAAGATGAGATGGCTGGATGGCATCACAGACTCGATGAACATGAGTCTGAGTGAACTCTGGGAGATGGTGATGGACAGGGAGGGCTGGCGTGCTGCGATTCATGGGGTTGCAAAGAGTCGGACATGAATGAGCGACTGAACTGAACTGAGTACATATCTGTAAATCCCCAATTCCTAATTTATCCCTTCCCCTCTTTCCTCTTGGTAACCATAAGTTTGTTTTGTATGTCTGAGTCGATTTTTTTTTGTAATGAGTTCATTTGTACCTTTTTTTTAAGACTCCATATTTGTTTTTCCCTATCTGACTTACTTCACTTAGTATGATACTCTCTAGGTCCATCCATGTTGCTGCAAATGGCAGTAGTTCATTCCTTTTTAAGGCTTAGTAATATTCCATTATATATGCAGTATGTGTACACACACACCCCACACCTTCTTTACCCATTCGTGTGTCAATGGACACTTAGGTTGCTTTCATATCCTGGCTATTGTAAATAGTGTTGCTATGAACACTGGGGTGCGTGTGTCTGTTTGAATTAGAGTTTGTGTCTTTTATGAATATATAGCCAAGAGTGGGATTGCTGAATCATATGGTAGCTCTATGGTTAGTTTTTTAAGCAACCTCCATCCTGTTTCCCATTGTGACTGTATGAATTTATATATTCTCAACAACAGTATAGGAGGGTTCCCTTTTCTGGACAGGGGTTGGTTTATTTTCCCTTGAACTTTTTGTGTGGCTATAGTCTTTACATTTAACATTTTCAACTAAAACTGAAATCTTAGTCTCCCTCAGAACTGCATTTCTTAGCTGACGCCTTATAACAAAAATATTTCATTTGGTCACTTTTTCCCCCTGTCAAAATTGCTCTCAGAATGTGCTTCCCTTTATATATGTTATTTTTGCTTTACCCATCTAAGAACAGCAACAATTTGTACTTTTTTATGTCAAGTTTTCTTAGTTTTTACTTTTCTAGGAGCTCTGTCTGGCTTGTATTTGTACATTTAATCAAAAATGGTACATTTAATTTGGCAATTGGAGCTTTTACTTAACAATTAGAAAATAATATGGATTATTTTTATGTAACATTAGAAAGTCACTATGATCTAACAAAGACTTATCATCTCAGTTCTGTAAATTAACTCAGTCTATTCTAAAAACAGTATGTGATATACATATATATTTACTACTGCTTGAGTTTAAACTCCACAGAGGAAGGATTTTGGTTAGCTTTGTCCACTATATATCTCAAGGTTGTAGGAAAACATCTGGCACATAGTAGGTGCTCAATAAATATTGTTTAATACAGATGACCCTTGAACAACATGGGGACTGGAATACCGACCATCCAGGCAGTCAAACATCCCCCTATAACCTTACAGTTGACCCTCCAATTCATGGTTCACATCTGTGGACTCATCCAACTGCAGATCATGTAAAACTATAGTAAGTATTTAGTGAAAAAACATCCACATATGAGTGGACCTACACAGTCCAAACCCATGTTGCTCAAGGGTCCACTGTAATTGACAAACGTGTGTGAGGAATACAGATAAAGTAGTCTGAGGAACAACAGCATCTTTGCTCCATCTATTCTTCCAAATCGGTGAGCATCTTTATGACCATTACTTTGTTATGTGTGTGTGTGTGTGTGTGTGTGTGTGTGTGTGTGCGCGCGCGCGCACGCGCACTGTAACACCATCAGTTGTTTTATTTATTTATTTTTAACTTTTTGTTTTGTATTGGAGTATAGCCAATTAACAATGTTGTGATAGTTTCAGGTGGACAGTGGAGGGACTCAGCCATACATATAGATATATACATCTTCCCCAAATCTCCCATCCAGGCTGCCACATAACATTGAGCAGAGTTCCCTGTGCTGCACAGTAGGACCTTGTTGGTTATCCATTTTAAATATAGCAGAGTGTACACATCAATCCCAAACTCCCTTTTTCTTTCTCCCATTCTTCCCCGCTGGCAACAATGAGTTATGACCATTACTTTGAACTCAGTCAGCACCTAGGTCAGCACCTGACTGAATGCCAGACTCTCAGGCAGCAGCTCTTAAACTATGCAATAATAGACAGTCCTGTGGGACCACAAGCATAAACCCAGTTGGCTACCAGACCAGGTGGTTTGGAGGTGTCCCTTGGGTGACAGTCACAGAAATCAGTGCTCTGGAAAAGCATATAACCTCCTTTCTGGGAGACCCTGGTGGGCTGTAGTGAGGCAGTTGTTCAGTTCCTAAGTCGTGTCTGACTCTTTGTGACCCCATCGACTGCAGCACTCTAGGCTTCCCTGTCCTTTACCATCTCCTAGAGAGTGCTCAAACTCCTGTCCGCTGAGTCAGTGATGCTATCTAACCATCTCATCCTCTGCTCCCTATTCTCCTCCTGTCCTCGGTCTTTTCCAGCATCAGGGTCTCTTCCAATGAGTTCGCTCTTCGTATCAGGAGGTCAAAGTATTGGAGCTTCAGCACTGGAAGGCATTAGCCTTTCCAATGAATATTCAGGGTTGATTTCCCTTTGGATTGACTGGTTTGATCTCCTTGCAGTCCAAGTAACTCTCAAGAATCTTCTCCAATACCACAGTTCAAAAGCATCATTCTTCAATGTTCACCCTTCTTTATGGTCCAATTCTTGTATCCAACTACTGGAAAAACCATAACTTTGACAATATGGACCTTTGTCGGCAAAGTGATGTCTCTGCTTTTTAATATGCTGTCTCATAGTGAGGCAGACGGAGAGTGAAAAGATGGGGTCCCCCAGATTACATTCCTGACTGCCCCTCTGTAGCCTCCAAGTGTGTGCCAACCTGAAACCTGCCTTTCAAGTTGAAGCTCCATAATAAGCAAATAGGCCTCTTTCAAAGAGAGACTTTGGAGAGAGGATGTATTTTGGTCTGCTGTCTGTGTGGTATCCTGGGTGGGCAGCCTGCCAAGAACTGTCTCTCTGATTGTTACAGTCCCATAGGACCATCGAGGACAGCCTCCCTGGTCACTAGAGTGAGGTGTTCCAGGGATTTCCCTGGGTGGAAGCTGCAAAACCCAGGATACTTGGTGTAAAAGCTGGGACACTGGACCTAAAAACCAGGCACCAGACATGTGTAAAAGCTCCTCTCTGGGAGACAGTGGTGCTGTGGAGCGCTGGAGAGTGCAAGAATGACACCTTCCAAGGGAAAAGAAAAAAATCAATATGGCTTTACCTAGAGAGAGAGTGCTGAAATGGTGCCCACCAGGATCCCAACAGGCCCCAGCCCCTCAGGCTGATGCTATAAGATTTGCAAATGAATCTCTTTGGTGTAAAGTCTGTTTGTTTCTTGAACAGTTGCTTTTGCACTGGACCCTGGTGAGTGAGTGAGTCTGTGCCCTTAGAGAGGCCTTTCTCAGTTCACTACAGCACTTCAAGTCTTGTGGATGTGAGCCTCGTTAATTTTCAAAGCCAAATATTTAGGAGGTTCGTCTCTCAGCAGTAGGTCTTAAATATGGGGTATGAACCCCTCTCTCCTCAGGGGGATGCTCTGGCTTTGTGAGTTCCCATCAGGATTGCAGGTCGCTGCCCTGGGGTGGGGTTTACGGCAATGCCCCGGCTCAGCCTCTCCTGCTCACTTTGATGTGGCTCCTTTCTTGTTTGTAGACATGAAGCCCCTGCACAGCCGGTTTTAAGGTCTTTTTCAGAGGAAATTGTTCTATTCAGTGTGTCTGGGGGAGGAGGTGAGTTCAGGATCTTCCTACGTTGCCATCTTGGCCGGCCTCCCTCCATATTATATTTGCTTCAGTCAAGAAATTCTCCCTGCTGTGGCATTGGGGAACTAGTGATTGACTGAATTTTATGAATTTTATACTTTTTTGTTGTTGTTGTTAAGAGTGTTTGGTTTGTTTTTGCTTTCTGATCCTTGTGGAGTTGGTACTCGCTATTGATTTACTTATTCAATTAGCTTGTGCTAAGTTGCTTCAGTTGTATCCGAATCTAGGTGACCCTATGGACTGTAGCCCACCAGGTTCCTCTATCCATGGGATTCTCCAGGCAAGCATACTGGAGTGGGTTGCCATGCCCTCCTTCAGGGGACCTTCCTGACTAAAGGAGCAGGTAGAAATTTCAGGCTAAAAATTTAGACATATAAGAAATAATATGTTTATTTATTTTATTTTAAATAATACGTTTAAAATTTTAAATTAAATTTGACTTGCACATCTCATCTTCTGAGTGTAATCTCAGTCATTCTTGAGGTTCCTTTCCTTCTCAGGGTTGCACTAGAATTGAGGAGGCTTATGGCTAAAGTACTTGGAATACAGGCAGAAAGTCTCTAATTATAAAACAGTAGAACCTGGACCTGGATGCAGGGTCCAGACTTCCAAGCTGTACTGCACATATGCTTGACCACATCCTCAGGGCATTGTTATCTGGGGGTGGCCAGGTCCTCCTCTCTCTGTGTCTCCCACCCTGCCTAACTTGTGCTGACCATGGTGGACAACTCTTAAAGCAACCAACCAGTGAACCTCAGTGCTTAACATAATAAATGGTTAGACTGGTTGGATCTCCTTACAGTCCAAGGGACTCGCAAGAGCCTTCTCCAACACCACAGTTCAAAAGCATTAATTCTTCGTGCTCAGCTTTCTTTATAGTCCAACTCTCACATCCATACATGAACTGGAGAAACCATAGCTTTGACTAGGTGGATTTTTGTTGGCAAAGTAATGTCTCTGCTTTTTAATATGCTGTCTAGGTTGGCCATAGCTTTTCTTCCAAGGAGTAAGCATCTTTTAATTTCATGGCTGCAATCACCATCTGCAGTGAGTTTGCAGCCCCCCAAAATAAAGCCTCTCACTGTTTCCATTGTTTCCCCATCTATTTACCATGAAGTGATGGGACCAGATACCATGATTTTAGTTTTCTGAATGTTGAGCTTTAAGCCAACTTTTTCACTTTCCTCTTTCACTTTCATCAAGAGGCTCTTTAGTCCTTCACTTTCTGCCATAAGGGTAGCATCATCTGCATATCTGAGGTTACTGATATTTCTCCCAGCAATCTTGATTCCCGCTTGTTCTTCATCCAGCCTAGCTAGCATTTCTCTTGATGTACTCTACCTATAAGTTAAATAAATAGGGTGACAATATACAGCCTTGACGTACTCCTTTCCCAGTTTGGAACCAGTCTGTTGTTCTATGTCAGTGCTAACTGTTGCTTCCTGACCTGCATACAGGTTTCTCAAGAGGCAGGTCAGGTGGTCTGGTATTCCCATCTCTTTCAGAATTTTCCACAATTTATTGTGATCCACACAGTGAAAGGCTTTGGCATAGTCAATAAAGCAGAAGTAGATGTTTTGCTGGAACTCTTGTGCTTTTTCGATGATCCAATGGATATTGGCTATTTGATCTCTGGTTCCTCTGCCTTTTCTAAATCCAGCTTGAACTCTGGAAGTTCATGGTTCACATACTGTTGAAGACTGGCTTGGAGAATTGTGAGCATTACTTTGCTAGCATATTAGATGAGTACAATTGTGTGGTAGTTTGAGCATTCTTTGGCATTGCCTTTCTTTGGGATTGGAGTGAAACCTGACCTTTTCCAGTCCTGTGGCCACTGCTGAGTTTTCCGAATTTGCTGACATATTGAGTGCAGCCATTTCACAGCGTCATCTTTCAGGATTTGAAACAGCTCAACTGGAATTCCATCACCTCCACTAGCTTTGCTCGTAGTGATGCTTTCTAAGGCCCACTTGACTTCACATTCCAGGATGTCTGGCTCTAGGTGAGTGATCACACCATCGTGATTATCTGGATCATGAAGATCTTTTTTCAATAGTTCTTCTGTGTATTCTTGCCACTTCTTCTTAATATCTTCTGCTTCTGTTAGGTCCATACAATTTCTGTCCTTTATCGAGCCCATCTTTGCATGAAATGTTCCTTTGGTATCTCTAATTTTCTTGAAGAGATCTCTAGTCTTTCCCATTCTGTTGTTTTCCTCTATTTCTTTGCGTTCATCACTGAGGAAGCCTTTCTTATCTCTCGTTGCTATTCTTTGGAACTCTGCATTCAAATAGGTATATCTTTCCTTTTTTCCATTGCCTTTTACTTCTCTTCTTTTCTCAGCTGTTTGTAAGGCCTCCTCAGACAACCATTTTGCCTTTTTGCATTTGTTTTTCTTGGGAATGGTCTCAATCACTGCCTCCTGTACAATGTCATGAACCTCCATCCATAGTTCTTCAGGCACTCTGTTTATCAGTTCTAATCCCTTGACTCTATTTGTCACTTCCGCTGTAATCATAAGGGATTTGATGTAGGTCATACCTGAATGGTCTAGTTGTTTTCCCTACTTTCTTCAATTTAAGTCTGAATTTGACAATAAGAAGTTCATGATCTGAGGCACAGTCAGCTCCCAGTCTTGTTTTTGCTGACTGTATAGAGCTTCTCCATCTTTGGGTGCAAAGAATATAATCAATCTGATTTTGGTGTTGATCATCTGGTGATGTCCATGTGTAGAGTCTTCTCTTGAGTTATTGGAAGCAGGTGTTTGCTATGACCAGTGTGTTCTCTTGGCAAAACTCTGTTAGCCATTGCCTTGCTTCATTTTGTACTCCAAGGCCAAATTTGCCTAAGACTCCAGGTATTTCTTGACTTCCTACTTTTGTATTCCCCTATAATGAAAAGGATCTCTTTTTTGGGGTGTTAGTTCTAGAAGGTCTTGTATGTCTTCATAGACCCATTCAACTTCAGCTTCTTCAGCATTACTGGTCAGGGCATAGACTTGGATTACCGTGATATTGAATGGTTTGCCTTGGAAACAGAGATCATTCTGTCGTTTTTGAGACTGCATCCAATTACTGCATTTTGGACTCTTTTGTTGACTGGTGAAACCTACTCCATTTCTTTGAAGGGATTCTTGCCCACAGTAGTAGATATAGTGGTAATCTGAATTAAATTCACCCATTCTAGTCCATTTTAGTTCACTAATTACTAAAATGTCAATGTTCACTCTTACCATCTCCTATTTGACCTCTTCCAATTTGCCTTGATTCATTGACCTAACATTCCAGGTTCCAATGCAATATTGTTCTTTACAGCATCAGACTTTGCTTCCATCACCAGTCACATCCACAGCTGGGTGTTGTTTTTGCTTTGGCTCTGTCTCTCCTTTCTTTCTGGAGTTATTTCTCCACTGATCTCCAGTAGCATATTGGGCACCTACTGACCTGGGGAGTTCATCTTTCAATGTCCTATCTTTTTGCCTTTTCATACTGTTCATGGGATACATGGTAGACCACAGAATTAGTTCTCATGTGAGTCTTTGGGTGAAAGAGTGGAAGAGAAAGCCAATTGTGTAGAACAGGAATGATAACACTGGAAGACTGGAAATGTAACTGTAATTCAAAAGAAGGGAGCAAATGTGGAGCATGCGATGAAAAGGATTCTGGCATTGGGAAGCCAGATGGAAAATAGTGTTATTAGACTATGAAAGATAGAAGGAAAAACAGGCCCCATGTAATATGAAAGGGGAAGTCTGTTTGCTAGCCATGATTTGCTTCCGGTCTCTATTCTCCACTCCCTCTTTCTATGGGCTCCTGCTTCCTGCTGCAGAATTGTGAGGTGTGTTAAGACAACAATATCTGGAATGAGGTCTTGAGCTACAAAATTCTCAATAAAGAGAATGTACAACTGATACTGCTTAGTCTGCTTAAACGGTGCATGTTTAACTTTTTGAATATGGTTTGCATTATTTCAAAATTCAAAGATACCCATGTTCTATGGTATCCAGAGGCAGTTGTGGTGATTTAGAAATATAACCCCTACTGGTACTTTACTAGATTCTCTTCCTGGAAATTATGTCAAGGTCATAAATGGACAATTGGTATCTGTGTGTGTGTGTTTGAGCTGATTCTGTATCACTTAAAAGTACACAGTTGAAGGATAAGAAAAAGTCATAGCAGAGTTAAATGTTTGAATTACATGGTATTTTTCTTTCAGAGATACCTGATCTGAGTTAATCCTGACATGGTCTGAAGATTTAGATTTAGATTTATTTTTTGTTTTGAAATGGCTTCATGTGTTTCCCTGTCATTTTAGGTGCCCCAGAATCGGTGTGCTGGAAAGAAGCAGAAATAGAAATAGGTAATGACCCAGGGTTTGCACAGTTGAGGGGAAAACTCACAGCGTGGGCTCATTTCTTGATGTGGGTTAGGACCAGGCAGCAGTTTGGGGGAGGTTTGATGGGTTCAGAAAACAGTATCATTTTATCATTTTAGTTTCTAGAATCAGAAAGATTGCTTTCAGTCGTCAGGAGTCCTCCTTTAAAATGCAAGTAATTCAGAGCCAGGCCATGACCACCCAATGCGTACATTGTAGGTTAGCTTTTCTGCTGGAACTAGTGGAAATGGGCTGAAGGGTCGGTGTGCAGGGGCAGATGGACAGCGGTAAGGCTTGCAGGAGGTCCGAGCGGGATGGGACATGGTGCTGACGGGACTGAGGGAAGGACATCAAAGACAAGCATTAGGCCGAATGCCTCCTTCATAACTCGACTTCCTTTGTGAAATGTGGTGCTTCGATTGAAGACTTTACTCCACTATTTTAACATAAATTTGTGTGTTTTGCACTGATGACTTGGGGTGCAAAAGCTCATGTTGCTTTCTCAGAGTTTGAGAAAAAAATGAGGTGGCATTCCTTTTCAGAGATGGCCCACAGTCCAGGTTAACCTGTGGACATCTGCCTTTCTCACTGCTGATTTTCCCTCTCCTGCCTAACCATGTCTTGAAAGGAAATGGTGTTCTGTTAAAACTATTTCACACTTGTAATTAAATGGCTATTTATGTAATTAATGGCTGCCTCCTAGGCTGTGCCCCAGGCCTTACAAGCCAGAACTCTGTCTTGTTTGTGGTGTGTCCTGCAGGTCCAGCACCATGCCACTCAGAGTAGGGGTGCCATGAAGATTCTGGAGCGACTGAACAAGCTCTGATTAACTGCAAAGTGATAGTAGAGACACAAACTTTCTCTTACCTTAGGTAGAAAATTTCAATTGGTCTTTTTTTTTTAAAGTATTTATTTATTTGGCTGCATTGGGTCTTAGCTGCGGAATGCGGGGTCTTCAGTTGTGGCATATGAACTCTCAGTTGCAGCACGTGGGATCTAGTTCCCTGAGCAGGGATGGAACCTGGGCTTTTGGGTGCACAGAGTCTTAGCCACTGGACCACCAGGGAAGTTCCTGCTTTAGTTGATCTTCTAAATAAATAAGGTCCTAGGAATCGAGAACCCAATACAGAAAATACATTTTAGGAAGAGTAAGTGAGGAGGGAGCTGTCCTTGGGGAGAGAATTTTTTCTGGTTCAGTGTCTTCGTGATACTCTTAGAACATACAAGCGGCCATGTTTTGGACTTCTGTGGGGAGCCTGCATTTTAATCATTTTAGTATTTATTGGCCTCATGGTCAGAGGAAAAGGAAGTGTGAAGAAAAATGACTCATTTTGCTACTTGTTAGCAACTGTATGTTGAGTCAGGAAGGTGAAACTAAGACCTCAAAGAATTTGGGTGGGTTTTTGAAGGACTTGTTTGTCTCCTCTTAAATTATTGAGAGTCATATATAGTTATAAAATTGTATATAGTTATAAAGTTATTATTAAAAACTGCCAAGAAAACCCCCGAAATCTTATCTCCTTGGAAATACGTTAGGGTGTAACTGTGCTAGATGTTTGGGAGGGCTGGGAGGACAGTGGTGGTATTCATAATATTGGTGCTGCAAGAGGTGACTCCCATACTGCAAGAAGAGTCTACCATTGGAGATTAGGTCCTGGAAGGGAAGATGCAGGTGATGGGTGTAAAAAGCTGAACATTACTGGTGGGACTATAAATTGGAACAGCCACTGTGGATGTTCCCTAAAAAAATAAAAATAGAGCTACCATATGATCGAGCCATCCCACTCCTGGGCATATATCTGGAGAAAACTGTAATTGAAAACATACATGCACCCTAATATTCATAGCAGCACTATTTACTATAGCCAGGACATGGCACAACCTAAATGTCCATCAACAGAGGAATGGATAATGACGATGTGGTACATATATACAGTGGAATACTACTCAGCCATAAATAAAGAATAGAGTGGTGCTGTCTGAAGCAACATAGATAGACCTGGAGATTGTCCTATCGAATGAAGCAAGTCAGAGAAGGACAAATATTATGTGATGTCACTTACATGTGGAATCTAAAAAAAAAAATGGTGCAAATGAACTTGTTTATAAATGAAATAGAGTCACAGATGTAGAAAATAATCTTATGGCTATCAAGGGGGAAGAGGAGGAGGGATAAATTGGGAGACTGTGATTGACATAGGCACACAACTAAAATAGATAACTTTAGATAACTAAGAAGGACCTACTATATAGCATAACGGTACTCTGCTCAATACTCTGTAATGACCTATATGGAAAAACAAAGTAAAAAAAAGTGGGTGTATACACAGTATATGTATACTTGATTCACTTTGTGTACCTCAGAAAGTAAAACAACATTGTAAATCAACCATACGCCAATAAAAAATTAAAAAAACCCCAAACAAACAAAAAACAAAAGGCTCATTGCCTCTGCTTTTGGTGCTACCCTTTTGATGACAGTAAAGGCCTCAGCTTTATATTTATGCCTTTGAAATGGAGGAGTAACCTCTCAAAGGTTTGATGGGAACATTCTTTGGGGATCTGCCAGTAGCTGGGACAGGGGCTTGAGTGGTTCCTGGAACTGTTCACATCCCCACCCCACCCACTGTCACTCTGTCCCCGCCCCCTCACGACCCCGAGGAAACAGGAAGCTGCAGATGGCCTTCGCTGGGAGGTGGTGCCTGTGTATGGGGCGGTGGAAATACAGGGACGGATATGAAAAAAAAAAGGCTCACTGATTCACATCAGGGCAAAGTAATGTGACTTTTCAGATTAGCAGATTGAAATCTGTTGCCTCGGCTCAGCATTTCTATTTTGGGTCTGGAGAACATCTTTCCAACTGTTTCTTTCTTCTTTTTCACTCCCCCTTTCAGGCCTCCAAGCCCCTTCTGCTTTTTAGCTTTTTCATTTTTCCAGTGCTGTGGAGTTTCTTGCCTGGGGTTTCTCAGTTGCCTGGGATGAGAAGAATTGTTGAACCTGATGTTTTATCATAGGCTGGACTCCATTACAAGAATCTCAGATTGAAGCAGGCTGGGTTCTCCATATTGAGTGAATGCAAGACTAAATGAGGATACACATACCAAAAAGAACAAAGCACCAAAGAATGAAGCATGAAATTCTATTAAGAGACTAATTCCATTGTGGGCACTTCGCAAGAGCACTTCCACTGACACCACAGAACTTTGCTGCTGTTGCTGCTGCCAAGTTGCCTCAGTCGTGTCCGACTCTGTGCGACCCCATAGACGGCAGCCCACCAGGCTCCCTCGTCCCTGGGATTTTCCAATGGCAAGAACACTGGAGTGGGTTGCCATTTCCTTCTCCAATGCATGAAAGTGAAAAGTGAAAGGGAAGTTGGTCAGTCGTGTCCGACTCTTAGTGACCCCATGGACTGCAGCCTACCAGGCTCCTCTATCCATGAGATTCTCCAGGCAAGAGGACTGGAGTGGGGGGCCATTGCCTTCTCCACATAACTTTGCACATTGGCTCAGACATCCATGACAGAAAGTTTGGATTCCCGTGTGGTATATAATTTTTGTGCATTTCATAACATCAATACAACAGAAACTGTTTAGTTGCTATAGACAATGATTATCTGTATCATATATATATGTATTTATACACACACATATGTACATCACAGATATGTGATATACATACATACATACATAAACACATGCCTACATACACATATACATAGATACACACAAATTCATAAATGTATTTTCCCCTCTCTGTGCCTCTGCTGGCTTCAGCAGCTGTGCAGGTGTTTGGCAATTTACTGGGATGGGACAACTGAGAGAAATGAAATCCAAGAATTGTTGAATTGCATCTCATGACCAATGAAGTATTGGCTCTTTCTAGTATTTCAAGTAAGGGGTAAAGAAATTGGATATTTAGAATTGTTTTTAATTTTGATATTTTATTTCTAAGGAACACTAATATTTACAAAACTCCTTATCTTTTCCTTTTCATTCCTTTTGCTCTTAAGGGACAACTTTGTTAACTTTGTTAACTTTGCTAAGTTAAAATACTGTAGGATTAATCTCTTAAATATATCTGTCTATTAATTTGTACTGAGTGATTTTTGATTTAGCTTTTCCTTTAATTGGTTAGTTACAGTATTACTGACTTAAGCAATGTTGAAGTTTCTGTTTCAGTTCCCGTCTGTAAGTCACAATTAATGAAAAGCCTTTTCTCTTCAAATGCATCATCGTCTTGCAGGAGGGTGTTTATACATTCTCCCTTTGATCTATTTTTAGACATAAGATTGAAACTAATAAATATTCTCATGTCATCCAGAAGTAAGAAGGTAATGTCAGCATTGTCTTAATATCTATTACATTTTATTGTGTCTCTCAGATAGATTCTTGGAACAGTACTTGACACAGAGGAGTTGGTATATCAATGTTTGCGATGATGATGGTGATGATGATGATGATATTCCAGAAATGTCTGTGTATATCCTGGGACTGATCGAGTAATTGATTTAGACATCTAGCATCATGAACAGATTCACTGAGCAAGTACTCCATGTAGGCACTGTGCTTGACCCAGAGGTTTTGGAGGTCAGTAAGATTTAGTCCTTATCCCGAAGTGTTAGTTGCTCAGTTGTGTCTGACTCTTTGTGACTCCGTGGACTGTAGCCCACCAGGCTCCTCTATGCGTGGAATTCTCCAGGCAAGAATACTGGAGTGGGTAGCCATTCTCTTCTCCAGATCTTCTTGACCCAGGGATTGAACCTGGGTCTCCTGCACTGAAGGCAGATTGTTTACCGTCTGAGCCACCAGGGAAGTCCATCCATATCCCGAAGGGGCCCTCTGTTGGTGGAATGCTGTTTTTGACCTGCATCAACTGTAGAAGTAGAAATGGCTTGACAGATGAAGAGAGAACAGTGTTCACACAGAGAGTGGGAGAATATACAGTGATTCAGCAGATGTTGGTTGTATTTTGAAGGCTTAAGCCTAGTTGTGCCATGGAGATGTGGGAGCCACCCACTGGTTCTCCCTCAGTCCTCCTTGTCCCAGTGGCATGTGTTTGAGGGGTCTGGGTTGGGTTAGAGGAACATAAACGTGTCTCACATGAGTCTCTAGGGACTTGCCCTGCACCCTGGCAGTGTGGGGGAGTGACCTTCGTCAGTCTCCTCTCCTCTCGATTCAAGATGCTCAGAGTTCTGGAGTTGGAGGTTGGAAGACGAAGGGTTAACACCAGGGTTGCTGCAGCTGAATCTACAGCATAAAAGCGACTGAGGATGAGATCACTTCTGTTTTGGGAACCTAAAGGCAAACACAGTTGCATTTGTTCGTGTAATCACGGCCTTGTTTGAGGTTGTTTATGTTTAGAAAGTCATGTTGGAATATTTATCAGTTGGGGTAAAGAAACCAACCCTGGCTACTTAGGCCAGAAAGGATTCCACTGGAAGGCTATCAGGCAGCTCTTAGAATTGAAGGAAAGGGATGAAATACGTGACCTAGCCTCAGAAAGGAAGTTGGACAGTTCTAAGGTTCTAAATATTGGGTAACTGAGGGATGGCTTTTCAGGACTTGCGTTGGGATCAATCAACAGCAGTCATTTTCCATCCTGACATTCTTTCCCTGGAGACTCAAATTCCTGGAAGAGCGAGTTGGCTGGGTCATTCTGCCCATCCATTTCTCAGAAGGTTGAGACTGCAAGGAGCTAGGGGGTTCCTCTTGGTGGATGCTGGGAAGGCAGACACTGACAGATAGCCACTCTTGCCATAAAACGATGGTATATTTCTCAGGCCTCCCACTTCCCAATATTTCTGATCTATTTAGTCATAGGTAGTCTATGAAGAAAACTTTTGATCTTTTAGTGCATGGCTTGGGCATGCTGGTAACTCTGAATGAGCAACAGGAGGTGATGGACCTGTGGTCCAGGAGGTGATGGGTGGACCTATGGACCCCAGAATGGGAGGTTGCACATAAGTGGCTTCATGATGCACTATGGTTCGGAAGCCATAGAGTGGAGACAGTGGGCAGGCTCAGTGTTTCTCTAATGGAGGTCTGCATTTCCCTGGAGGACTCTCAAAGAGAACTTCAAAAATGGGAAGTTTCATTTCAATAATAATTTTAAAAATTGGTCCCTTTATCTACTTATTCTGGATCAGCTGATGATACGTAACACCACAAGTGCTGAGTTCCTTCTGTATTCATTTTTGGGGCATTGGGTTTTCTGAAGCTCTGGCTCTGATAGAAATTCATTAACTGTCATGGTCTAATGAGAGAAAAATAGAAGCAGGCTTAATATAAAAATAATCTTTGCATCAAGTGCAGACCAAATGATATCACAGAGTGCTGTTTTTAGAAGAGAGAGAAATGTTTGGGGAATGGTGTTTTCATACGGCAAGTAGCAGCACAGGCGTGATGAATGCAAGGGAAATGGGGCCGCAGCCATTAGCTCCGCGGGCAAATTGAAAGCAGCAATTTAGTGTCAACGAAACAACCTAATCCTTTACATGCACTAATGGTATTTTGAATTTTATTGGCTTTGCAGTTTTGTCTGAGTTTAATTTGTCCATTTATTTTTATAGTGGTATGAGATTGCCAGCATAAGAGATAGATCTACACTTACAAATGTAAAGTCCTTTTATATGTTTATCTATTTAAGCAAATTAAAATAAAAAATAGCTTTGGTCAACTCTGGAGGTCCTAGAGGAATTTTGTTTCTTTAAAAGGAAAAGTCTCTTATTCAGGTTTTGGAAATGCTGGTCTGTGGGGGACATTTGCCCCACAACCCATCCCATCTCCATGGGAGACATACACTTCCCCACCCCAGGGATGCTGGGTGTGGTCATGCCACTTGCTTTAGCCAGAAAGCAGGGGCTTGAAAGGAGCTGGTGTTTCAGTTTGGCCTCTCCTTTTTCTATTGTTCTCTGGGAGAGGATAATGACTTAGGTGCTGTTGGTCGGAAGAGAATGACAGACACGTGGAGCGGACTGGAATTCAGCTGAGCCCAGCCCAGATTAGCTGAACTCTAGCCAACCAACAGATGTGTCAGCAAAAGAGAAATTGTTGCTTCTTGCTTACTGAGAGAATAATTGCTTATTATTGCATGATATTCCGAGGTGGTTTGCAACACAGTTTTATAATAGTGATAACTGATTGATATGGTCTAGCACATTGGTTAGTTAGCACTAGAGTGTATATGTTTGGGTTTAAAAAAATTATTTATTTGTTTTAATTGGAGGATAATTACTTTACAATATTGTGATGGTCTCTGCCATACATCAACATGAATCGGCCATAGGCATACACGTGTCCCCTCCCCTCTAAACCCCTCTCCCACCTTCCTCCCTGTCCCTTCCTTCCAGGTTGTCACAGAGCACCGGCTTTGGGTTCCCTGCGTCATACATCAAACTCTCAGGGGCTATCTATTTCACATATCGTAATGTATATGTTTCAATGCTGTTCTTTCAAATTATCCCACCCTCTCCTTCTCCCACTGCGTCCAAAAGTCTGTTTTTATGTCTGTGTCTCCTTCGCTGCCCTGCACATCAGATTGTTGTCAGTACTGTCTTTCTAGATTCCATGTATATAATACTCTTGGATTTTAATGAACACTATGTACCAGTTATTGCTGTGGGTACTGTGGCTATGGAAGTCTTCAAAAAACAGACCAAGTCTCAGCCCTTAGGGAGTGCATATTCTAGTGGATGTTCAATAATTTTTCTCAACTATTTATGGATCTGATAAATGCTTTGTTTTTTCCCTTTTCCAGCAGGGCAAACTAACATTGCACTGACATGTTTGCAAAGTGACCATTATCTGGATAGAGGGGATTTTGTCTACCTGTGTGGTGTTATCTGCATATGTATGTCATATATTGAAACAGAAAAGTCAGGGAATAACTTGACTACTTGATGTTGCCACCATTATCATCAAAACTGCCTTTGTTAAGGCATTTACTTCTCTTGACTCATGGCCAGAAGTGTTTAGAAAAGAATATAAAAATAGATGGAAAAATAAGAGCATCATCACTTTGTCTACCAATTTTGCTCTTGCTTGATTTTACTTCATACCAAGTTTTGACTGGGTTCCATAACTAAAAATAATCTCCCTGCGTACGTGAAATTTCACCAGGGTAAATGGCTGTGTGTGTGCTTATATTTATGCATGTCTGAAAATTCTGCCGACTGCAGAGGTCTGTGGTGGCTGGTCTGGAATGAAAACATCATCCTGGGAAGGGAATTTGAATGTAATGTTGAATACATTTAAAAATATTATTCAAATGATGGAAAAGTTCAGTTTTACGACTTTGGAGACTATTGGGAATCAGTAGCAAAAATTCACATTTCTTGTTTCATGGAGAGCAGAGCTGAAATGCAGCTGTATGTATTAAATTCTCAGAGGCCTTAAAGCTGAAAGGCCCATTTTGGGTGGGTTTAACTCTAGAAATGTAAGGCTTGCCTGTCCAGGTTAGCCCTTGATTTTGTTGTTGCTGATGTTCAGTTGCTAAGTCATGTCCAGCTCTTTTGTGACCCCATGGACTGCAGCACACCATGTCTCCCTGTCCTCCGCTACCTCCTGGAGTTTGCTCAAGTTCATGTCCATTAAATCGGTGATGCTATCTAGCTATCTCATCCTCTGCCACCTAGATAGATAGTAGCAAATACCAGGCAGTTTGAAAAATGACTAGTTCCACTTGGAATGTGGTGAAGTTTGATGTTTTTAGCTTTGATGTTCAATTCCCTTTTGTCTAGGTCTCAAATGTCAGTTGGCTAGGGCGGGGTAACCCTATTGACAGACATGGAGTACTTGGATGTCCATCAGAGCGTGAAAGGTCTTTCTCCCTCCATCCTGGGGATCCATTGGTAGGTGAAAGTCTAGTTTACTGAGAGCAGCTGGCTTCCCTCTCTGTCCATTCTATAGGTAGTCATACTCTTGGCTAAACTTAACTCACCATAATCTTTGGGGTGGTGTTCCTTGCACTTTCTTAGAACCTCTGTTTTGTCTTTCTGGAGGAAGTAAGGAGGGAATGGTTTGCAAGCATGTGGAGTGTATTACTGGGGTATTTTTTCCAGTCATTTAGATATAATGCTTTATTTCTAGGTTAAGACATGAATGATTTCCTCCTGATTGAGTTAAGCCTCAGGACATAGATGCCTAATTGTAACGTGATCTCATAGGATCTGCTCTCAAGGCTGTTGAGTTTTCCCGGTTCTCTGGCGACCTGCCGTTTCCCAGGGCCTGGACACTTTGACTGGTTTGTGTTCATGATCAAGGTGTTGCAATGACTGGAGGGAAGCATTAAGTGCTAAAGTAACTGAACCTGAATTGAGAGTCTGGTTTCGTAAGAAAGACCTCCATGTGCTTGGTTGGGAAAGTTTATCTACCTAAACTCCCCTCCAACAAGGCCTAGGCCAAGTGATACTGGCCAGTGCCTGGACTTGGAAGTGAGGTCTCCTAAGACTGACTGTCAGAGAAAGGGTTGGAACCAGAGGTCTGGGGTGAGCCTTGTCCTGGAGCTGTGGTTCCCAAAGTGTGTTCTCTGACCAGCATCTTCTGTATTGCTGGGAACTTATTAGAAACATCACGGCCCAACTCCAGAGCTGCTGATTCAGACACCCTGGGGATGGAGCTCCAGACAGATTGTTCTAACAAGCCCTCTGGGGACCCTAAATTGAAGAATCACAGCCCTAAAAAGAGCATCAGGGATCCCAAATCTGTCACTCAGGGTTGGAGGGGGGCCATCCAGGGCTCATCATGAAAAAGATTTCCCCTGATATCAGTTAACACATTTAGCAGAATAGTCACTTTTTAAAATATGGCAATTAAAAAAAATTTACTTATTTATCGGCTGGGCTGGGTTTTCATCGCTGTGCGCAGTGAGGGCTTTCTCTAGGTGTGGTGCACGGGCTTCTGATTGTGGTGACTTCCCTTGTTCCAGAGCATGGGCTCTAGGGAGCATGGGCTTCAGTAGCTGTGGCTTGCAGGTTCTAGAGTGCAGGCCCAGGGGTTGTGGTGCACATGCTTAGTTGCTCTGAGGCATGTGGTAGACCAGGGATCGAACCCATATCTCCTGTATTGGCAGGCGGATTCTTAGCCAGTGGACCACCAGGGAAGTCCTAGAATGGTCACTTGTAAGAGATCACTTAATACTCATTCATTTATTCCCCTAGGTGTTACCCTAGCATGTCAGGGATTCATGGCACATTGCAAACTTAGAGAAATTGGTGTTACAACCATATTTTGATATTTTACTTGTAGGTTTACACATTTTTGTAGCCTGATTTATTTTCATGTTTGCCCTGAATTCTTTTAGAACTCAGGTCTATGACTTCAGTTTTTTAAACGCTCGTTCAGTCACTCATCCATTCACTCAAATACCATGGAGCCCCTGTTATATATTAAAGCTCATATTCCGTTGTCGAGAATAGGTAACGTGGGGATGTGATGTCTAACATAAATCACAACATGCCCAGTTGAAGTGAATATGAAGAAACTTGGGAGCAAAGAGGCTGGAGTGGCCCACAGGACCTGAAGGAAGGCTGGCCTTTGGGAAGTTCTCACAGGGAAGGCAGCATTTGAACAGAGACCCAAAGGAACAAAACATTTACCAGGGGGTCAAGATAGGTAAGAATATTCTGGGTGGAGGGAATACACATGGGTCTGTATCTGCTATAAGAAATTACCAGAAAGTTGGTAGCTTAAGCCATACAAAATGATTTATTATGCTGTAGATCAGAAGTCTGACATGGGCTAAAATCAAGGTGTTGGCAGTATCCACTTCTCTCTGGAGGCTCCTAGGGGACAGTGTATATCTGTGTCTTTTCTGCTTGTATTTCTTGGTGTGTGGCATCCTTCTTCCGTCTTCAGAGACAGGTATGGTAGATGGTATCCTTCCCATGTTGCCACCTATCTGTGTATTTGCACTCATATAATTAAATTGGACCTACCTGGAAAATCTAGGATCAGATACCCAGCTCAGGGTCGCTAACCTTATTACATCTGCAAGACCCTTTGCCATGTCAAGTAACAGTCTCATGTCCCGAGGATTAGAGCATCTTCAGAGTCCATTGTTCTGCCTACCCAGGGCACAGCATGGATGCCTGAGTGTGGAGACTATTTTAGAAAGAATAAGAAAACCCAGTGTAGTTGCTCTATGTCCAGGAGTGAGGGAGAAAGTGCTTTTGAGAATGGAAATGAAAACATGTGTGTGGCAGGATGAACCAGAGATGCTTTCAGCAGAGGCCCGAGTTTAAAGTTTTAGTGACTGAGTTAATTCAGTCACTACTATTTTACAAAAAAAGAATTCCTTTCTTTGTAAAAGAAAAAATGGATATTGGCTACACGATCAAAAAGAAGTAGGTAGACAAATTCCATTTCTTCTCTTTCTAGTTTTTCTTACTTATCTGTCTCACCCACCAGAAATTTATTAGGTAAGCCACTGTGAATCACAGGAGTTTTGGTACAATATATTTGCTCTCCAGTGAAAACTAGCATTACATTGCTAGCTATAGTTTAAAAAAAAAATCAAATTTTATATTCACAGTACCTGAGGGTACATCCAGGCTGGACAGAGTGTCCCTCTGGAGTGAAATAACAGTAAATCTTGCTCACTTTCCTTTCTAACCACATTTGACCTGTGTCCTTATTCTTTCAGCTGCTTTCCTGGGTGAAGATGGTATATCACAAAAGGAGACCTTGCTGACTGTATTAAAGTCCCTAATACTTAAGTCCTTTAGCTAGAAAATACTCTTCCTTAGTGCGCTCTAGACTGCATTTTCAGATCATCATTGCCAATATTTATTGAATACTTATGAGCAATAATGGGCTTTAGGTTGGCCATAAACGCCACACCCTCTTCCATTCCAATCTCCATCAAATGTTTTATTGTATTAAAGCTCAGATTTTAAAAGCTTGGTCTTCAAGTTCTTCATGTGGCAAAACTGTCCTGAATGTAAGTCACTTTTATTAAAAATTTTTCCCTTAATACTTCACCATTGGGAAGAGATAAAAGAGAATAAAATCTGACAGGGAATGTTAGACAGATCTGAGAAATAAATGTAGATGGTGTGGATTTGGAAGAAATAATTTTCACCCAAACTGAGAATAGTTGGTCAGGGTAGGGAGAAACTCATTAATACAAGAGTGTGGGCTTGGAGGACACACAGACTTGAATTTAAATCCTGGCTCATCAAGACATGTGGAAGTGTAAAATGTAACAGCTATTTTTTTTTTTTGACAACTGCTTTAATAACCAGAGTTTGAAAATCTTAGCAATACATGTTTCTAACAGGAAAACCTTAACATATAGTCAAACTTACACAGAAATAACTTTTATTAAACATCTAGTTGTACTTTCTTCCAAACCTTCTTCAGTATACTCACAGCGGCTGAGGTCTGAAATTGAGGAATTCTATAAATAGCACTCTTTCCTGCTTGAGTTTGGAGATAATTAAGAAAGAGACACAGGAGGCAGACAGATGAAAATAATTAGCCTCACATCTAAACCAGCTTAACCTCAAGTCTAAAGCCAGATTCGTCAATCTAATTTTTGCTGTGCTCAGTCGCTGAGCTGTTTCCGACTCTTTGTGACCCCATGGACTGTAGCCTGCCAGGCTCCTCTGTCCATGGAATTTTCCAGGCAAGAATACCGGAGTGGGTTGCCATTTCCTTCTCCAGAGGATCTTCCTGACACAGGTATCAAACCTGGGCCTCTTACGTCTCCTGAACTGGCGGGAGGATTCTTTACCACTGAGCCCCCAGGGAAACCTGCTACACTTTCATCAGGCTTTAAACACGAGGCTCTGCGGGTTTGTGGATTCCCTCTTCTGAATCCATCTCAGGCAGAGCTGGAATATAAGATGTGTCCACCTCTCGGGCAGAGGGGAGAGGACCAGGGAACACACACGGTCCGAGGATACAGGCACATCTGTGGAGATGAGAGCGTGGAGCCCGCTGCCCACCACTGGCGAGCTATCAGTCGGGTACTTCACCACTTGTTTCAGCAAAGAAGAAACCGCTTCTGCTGGGATCCCAGGGCAGCCCCTGTCCTGTCTCATGCCACCCGTGAAGCTAGCCTTGGCATGTCTTTGCATTACCTCCACAGAGCCCGCTTAGATTTTATTGAAGATTTCATGATGAAGTCCAGGGATGGGGTGGGAAGTTACATCACATACCCTTTTTTTTGTCACTAAAAAAAAAAAATCCTTTTAATTCACCTTAGTCTCAGATTTTAGCATATCAGTAACTAAATCTCATAGCTTCCCTGGTGGCTTAGTGGTAAAGAAACCTGCCTGCCAGTGCAGGAGGTGAAAGAGATGCAGGTTTGATCCCTTGGTTGTGAAGATCCCCTGGAGGAGGGCGTGGCAACCCGCTCTAGTATTCTTGTCTGGAGAATCCCCATGCACAGAGGAGCCTGGAGGGCTACAGTCCATAGGGTGGCAAAGAGTCAGACATGACTGAGCACACAGGCATTTATAAACAACAGATAACTTTTTCATATGCGTGACTGTGGAATATTGAACTTTTAAGGAAAAAGCATAAAATTAAAGCTTTTAAAGCTTACTCTTCATTTTGCTGTGGTTTCGATAAAACTGGCAAAGGCATCACAAAGTTTATACACTGTAGAGTTGCCCAGCCTCACCTGGTTTCATGATTTGTTTCATCTTTAGAAAATGGTCTCTGGGGTTGTCTTGACTAAATGGCAGTCACTCATGTTTCCTGGAGTGGCTTAAATACTGCCCAGACAGTGCTTCATGTCTCAGACAGTCCTTATTTGTTTCTTATTTTACATGTAATCAGGAGGGGTGACTTACATATAGTGAGTTTTGGAAGAAGAACTTGACATACCAGGCTGACATGTACCAGGCAATATTGACAGACGCTTCCACGCTGAGTGTTTTGAACCATGTTGCACCTCCCTTTTTAAAGCCGATTTCTATGAACTCCCGAGGGGCTGAAGGTCTCAGAGCTCTTATGTGCTGTTTCTTTCTCGTTTGCAGCAGGTTACCATGCTCTCCTCTTTCAACAAGTGCTTCATTTCCGTTACTATGTACAGAGGGTTGACCCTGTGCCAGGCAAGATGCTGTGCAAGGCATTAGGGGCCAGTATGAAAGTGCTTCCATCACTTCGCTGCTGCCTATGGCAACTGCCTCCGAAGGATCTGCCCGCTTTCACTCCAGCCTTCTTCCAGGCTGTGCCTTGCACTGCTGCCGCAGGGATGCTCTTGTGCCCCGTGACCCATGCAGCCCCAGCCCTTGCCACTGCTCCCGCTGCTTTTCGGGGCAGTTAGGGTCCTGAACATGGTCTGCAGATGACAGCCCATGTTCACCCCAGGTACTTCCTCCTGCCTCTTCTCCTGCCATGACCCTCTCCCGGGGCTTCTGTTCTTCTTCCCATGGTCTCCCTTCAGTTTGTCAAAAATGGCCTTTCCCCTCCATCTCAGAACCTGGGGTATGTGGTTTTTCTGCTGGAAGGATGAGGGGGCTCCTTCATGCCTGTCCTTTTCCTCTGGGTAACTGCTACAGTTTTCACTTCAGCCTCATTCAGAGTGATCACCTCTCAGGAGTCTTACTAGGAAAATGCAGCGCAAAGCCTGTGTGTAGCAATTTGCACTTGTAGTTTTCTATTCACTTGAGAGATGCTTATCTTCTCTACTAGACTGTGAGCTGTCCAAGGATGGGGTTTTGACTATGGTCGTCATTGTATTCCCACTGCCCAGTACAGTGTAGGCTCAATAAACCCTTGTCAAATGGTTGAATGAATATAGACAGATTCTTACCCTCTAGGAATTTACAGTCTGGTGGAAGGAAGAATGACTCAAACAGAAAATTAAAATATGATGTAAGGGCTGTCTATGACAGAGGAACTATGGAATGCTATAGGATCACATGGCTACTACGGTAGACAGGGATGGGAAGGAGGAGGTGGAAGAATATATATAGTGTGGTGGTTAAAAAGCACTGGCTCTGGACTCAGGCAAAGTTATGTTCAAGTCCTCATTTTACCCTTCTTAGTTGGGTAGCCATTAGGAAGGTTATTTGACCTCATTGTACCTCAGTGTCATTATCTGTAAAATGGGTCCAATAATAATACTGAAGTCTGAAGACTTGTTCTACTTGTACTGGTGTATTAGTTACCTATTGCTGTGTAACAAATTACCCCAGAAGTTAGAAGCTTCATACAACAAATACTTATCTTACACAGTTTCTAAGATCAAGAATCCAGGAGTGGTTTAGTTGGGTGGTTCTGGCTCAGAATCTCTCATGAGGTTGTTATACTGTTGGGTGGGGCTGAAGTCTTGAGTAGGGTTGGAGGACCCACTTCTAAGTATACTTACATGGCTACAGATAGGAGGCTTCGGTTCCTTCCCTGATGAGTCTCTTCATAGGGCTGCTTATGACATGGCTTCCCCCAGAATGAATCCAAGAGAAGACAGCCCCAGACTGAAGCTGCAGTCCTTCATAATCTAACCGCAGAAGGGAGATAGCATCACTTCTGCATATCCTAGTGGTCACAGAGGCAGCCCTGGACTAATGTGGGAGAGAATTGCACAGAGGCAGGAATATGAGGAGATGGGGGCCATCTTAGAAGCTGGTTACCCAGATGGTCAGATCTCAAGGAAACCTGGGTTTGGTCTTTGGTTTGACCTGCTGAGGTTGCCCTGAAATATAAGTGGTCAGGCTCATGCTCACTGGTGAATATTTTCAAGACAAGATGCACTGATAACTCTCTCTGATGGTGTCGATTTAGAGTTTTTATGGTTTTCACTATTCCCTATTGATCTGTTCTTCTCACTAGCACTGACCAGCCCCACACAGAGCCTCTGGGATTGTTTGTTCAGTTATTCACTCACTCATCCATCCCTTCTTTCAAAAGTACATTTACTGCATTTATTGATAGTGAAATGTAGGTGTGCGAGGCTCTATAGTGAACTTTATCTCTCTGGACTGATGCAAAATCCTTTTTGAGGGAGGTGTACATTATCCCTATTTTCACAGATCTCCAGGCTGGCACTCGAGAAGCTAGGTGACTTCCTGAAGGTCATGTAGCTATTAAGGGGGCAGTTTCTGAGTTCTGACTCAGGGCTATTTCATCCCAAAGCTCATCCTCTTAAAACAAAAACAAGCATAAACCCCACTGTTCTTACTAGGGAAGTGACACAAGTTCTTTGTAAAAATTTCAGAAAATGAACAGCATAATTACATCTTTTCATATGTCTTATGATGTTATTTTCCCTTTTGGATAATTTCTGAGAAGTGTAAGTGCTTAAAAAGTATACAGAATGTTAAGGCTTTAAAAATGTACCTGGCATACTGAGTTCCTAGAAGAGTACTGAGTTACTCCCCCCAATATATGTTCTCCATACAAATCTGTATCTAAAAGATAACTAAGGATATAATTAAACTCAGATCTAAGTGTTTGTCTTGTGCCTCTCATGTGCTCAGGGGCTCTGTTTCATTCTACAACAACAGGAGGCGGGGAAAATGAGGTTCTAATAAGAGTATGGTTTACCAAGATCTACCCAGAAATTTAAAAAAAGAGCAGCAGAAAGGTGAGAGAGATTAGATTTAGGTTTACTTTTGTTCTATCAGCTATTCATTGTGAAATTTCAGACAATGGTGTGTTGTGTGTTTAAGAGTAAGGTGGTGTAGTTCACACCAGCTGACTGACAGATGACTAATCATTTCCTGCTCTTCATTAATTTGCTGAAGAGTGAATCAATCCGGCCACATCTTCAGTTCAGTTCAGTCCAACTCTTCGCTATCCCATGGATTGCAGCACGCCAGGCCTCCCTGTCCATCACCAACTCCCGGAGTTTACTCAAACTCATGTCCATTGAGTGGGTGATGCCATCCAACCATCTCATCTTCTGTTGTCCCCTTCTCCTCCCGCCTTCACTCTTTCCCAGCATCAGGGTCTTTTCAAATGAGTCAGCTTTTCGCATCAGGTGGCCAAAGTATTGGAGTTTCAGCTTCAGCATCAGTCCTTCCAATGAACATCCAGGACTGATCTCCTTTAGGATGGACTGGTTGGATCTCCTTGCAGTCCAAGGGGACTCTCAAGAGTCTTCTCCAACACCACAGTTCAAAAGCATCAGCTTTCTTTATAGTCCAACTCTCACATCCATACATGACTACTGGAAAAACCATAGCTTTGACTAGATGGACCTTTGTTGGCAAGGTAATGTCTCTGCTTTTTAATAAGCTGTCTAGGTTGCTCATAACTTTCCTTCCAAGGAGTAAGCATCTTTTAATTTCATGGTTGCAGTCACCATCTGCAGTGATTTTGGAGCTCCCCAAAATAAAGTCTGCCACTAGTAAACTGATTATTCAACAGAAAGGGATGATTCTATCCGCAGGGCTTATTTGGTACTGCCATATACAGAGTAGGGCTTCCCAGGTGGCGCTAATGGAAAAGGATCCACCTACAATGCAGGAGATACAGGAGACATGGGTTTGATCCCTGAGTTGGGGGACTCCCCTGGAGGAGGGCATGGCAGCCCACTCTAGTATTCTTGCCTGGAGAATCCCATGGACAGAGGAGCCCGGTGGGCTACAGTCTGTAGGGTGTCACAAAGAGTTGACATGACTGAAGTGACTGAGCATGCATATACAGAGTAGAAGTGCCAGGGAGAAGGCAGGCATTTTGTTTAGCAAGTCACTTAAAGGAAAACAAGTAAATGTGTATTTTTATATCCTTAATAATGGCTAATGTTTAGCTAGCACTTGTTGTATGCAGACACTGCTCCAGGGCTTTCTCTTTCTGTCATTAATACAGGCTTTTCACCTTGGGGTATGGGAACAACAGGCCATTTGTAGATGCCTGGTCAGTGTGAGAAGCTGCTACTACTGTCTGTAAAAGGTGTGGGGTCCGAAAGTGTTAGACATGGTTCCATTGGCTTTTTTCAGCTTCTTGTGATGAATGTGACTTAGATTTCTCTTGAATGATTTGAGATAGTTTTGAAACTATCACACTAAGTACAGTTTTTCTTTATAAACTTGACAGTTATTTTAGTCAACTAAGAGGTGATTCCCAGGGAGCCTAGGTGGCGATGCTACATGGCTGTTCTTCTGGGGCTGGGTCATAGGATGAGGGCACCTGTATCTTTGCTAGATGCAACTGGCTATACCCCACCGTGGTCAAGCAGTTTATACTCCCACCAGCAGCATGGGAGGGCTCCCTTTGTCACAGATCATCAACTCTTGGTGAACTTTAGTTTCCGCCTCCCCGCCCCCCGCTCCCAGTTTAATGGATATAAGGGATGTGTAATAACCAGGGTTCTCCAGAGAAATAGAACCAATAGGATGTTTATATACATATGCATTTATTCATGCTATATAGCTAGATAGATATAGATACACATTCATATATATATCTAGCTATCAGTCTGGCATCTATCTACTATCTGTTGAGCTTGATTTATTTTATGGAACCAGCTCAATTTGTGGAGCTGGCAAGTCTGGAAATTTGCATGGCTGCTTGGCAGACTAAGACCCATAGCAATGTTGGTATTGCAGTTGGAGTCCAAAGGCAGTCTTGGAAGCAGAATGCTTCCTCTTTCTGAGAGGATCTCTATTTGTTTCTCTTAAGGCCTTCAACTTATGAGATGAGACGCACCCTCAAAGGAGGGTAATCTGCTTTCAGTTCAGTTCAGTCGCTCAGTCGTGTCCGACTCTTTGCGACCCCGTGAATCACAGCACACCAGGCCTCCCTGTCCATCACTATCTCTCGGAGTTCACTCAGACTCACGTCCATCGAGTCAGTGATGCCATCCAGCCATCTCATCCTCGGTCGTCCCCTTCTCCTCCTGCCCCCAGTCTCTCCAGCATCAGAGTCTTTTCCAATGAGTCAACTCTTCGCATGAGGTGTCCAAAGTACTGGAGCTTCAGGTTTAGCATCATTACTTCCAAAGAAATCCCAGGGTTGATCTCCTTCAGAATAGACTGGTTGGATCTCCTTGCAGTCCAGGGGACCCTCAAGAGTCTTCTCCAACACCACAGTTCAAACGCATCAATTCTTCGGCTCTCAGCCTTCTTCACAGTCCAACTCTCACATCCATGCGTGATCAGAGGAAAAACCATAGCCTTAACTAGACGGACCTTAGTTGGCAAAGTAATGTCTCTGCTTTTGAATATATTATCTAAGTTGGTCATAACTTTTCTTCCAAGGAGTAAGCGTCTTTGAATTTCATGGCTGCAATCACCATCTGCAGTGATTCTGGAGCCCCAAAAAATAAAGTCTGACACTGTTTCTACTGTTTCCCCATCTATTTCCCATGAAGTGATGGGACCAGATGCCATGATCTTCGTTTTCTGAATGTTGAGCTTTAAGCCAACTTTTTCACTCTCCTCTTTCACTTTCATCAAGAGGCTTTTTAGCTCCTCTTCACTTTCTGCCATAAGGGTGGTGTCATCTGCATATCTGAGGTTATTGATATTTCTCCCGGCAATCTTGGTCCCAGCTTGTGTTTCTTCCAGCCCAGCGTTTCTCATGATGTACTCTGCATAGAAGTTAAATAAGCAGGGTGACAATATACAGCCTTGATGTACTCCTTTTCCTATTTGGAACCAGTCTGTTGTTCCATGTCCAGTTCTAACTATTGCTTCCTGACCTGCATACAGATTTCTCAAGAGGCAGGTTAGGTGGTCTGGTATTCCCATCTCTTTCAGAATTTTCCACAGTTTATTGTGATCCACACAGTCAAAGGCGTTGGCATAGTCAATAAAGCAGAAATAGATGTCTTTCTGGAACTCTGTTGCTTTTTTGATGATCCAGTGGATGTTGGCAATTTGATCTGATTCCTCTGCCTTTTCTAAAACCAGCTTGAACATCAGGGAGTTCACGGTTCACGTATTGCTGAAGCCTGGCTTGGAGAATTTTGAGTATCACTTTACTATACTCATGTGAGATGAGTGCAATTGTGTGGTAGTTTGAGCATTCTTTGGCATTGCCTTTCTTTGGAATTGGAATGAAAACTGACCTTTTCCAGTCCTGTGGCCACTGCTGAGTTTTCTAAACTTGCTGGCATACTGAGTGCAGCACTTTCACAGCATCATCTTTCAGGATTTGAAACAGCTCAACTGGAATTCCATCACCTCCACTAGCTTTGTTCGTAGTGATGCTTTCTAAGGCCCACTTGACTTCACATTCCAAGATGTCTGGCTCTAGATTAGTGATCACATCATCATGATTATCTTGGTCGTGAAGATCTCTTTTGTACAGTTCTTCCGTGTATTCTTGCCACCTCTTCTTAATATCTTCTGCTTCTGTTAGGTCCATACCATTTCTGTCCTTTATCGAGCCCATCTTTGCATGAGATGTTCCCTTGGTATCTCTAATTTTCTTGAAGAGATCTCTAGTCTTTCCCATTCTGTTGTTTTCCTCTATTTCTTTGCATTGGTCACTGAAGAAGGCTTTCTTATCTCTTCTTGCTATTCTTTGGAATCTGCTTTAATTAAAGTCTATTGATTGAAATGTTAATCTCATCTAAAACTGCCTTCACAGTGACCTCTAGACTGATGTCTGACCAAATATATGAGTGCTGTGCCTTGACCAAATTGACACATAAAGTTAGCCATTAAACATTTCTGTTTCTGGGACAATGCCTTGCATGTAGTAAGCATGTTCAGTGGAAGTATTTCTGAATGAATGTTTGAAGGAATGACTGAAAGAGAGATGTATTAGCTCATTATCTATAGGAGATGCCATAAGGATGGGTGAGAAAATGATAGTTACCATGTTCTAATATCTTTGGAAGCAAGATTTTAAAGAATCTCAATTTGTGTAATAATTGCATATTGATAGAGCTTGGAAGAACACAATTTTTATGTGAATAGATAGTTAAACTTCTGTGAATGCTTGGGTGGAGTCCTTATCTATATTTTTTCTTAATTGGTGAATCCATGGCTTTATGATTGAGGGGCCTTTAAAAATAGGCATTTATGTATCAGTGAAAGTAAAACATAAATGCCTAAAAGAATGAGAGGCCATTTAAACCCTAAGATATTACTGAATCAAAGAGAAATAACATCTAAACAAGCTGACAGGTGTTAGTATTTCCAGGTGTTTTATGATGCCAGCTTCAGAGTTAGACTGCCTAGGTTTGGATCCTGGCTCCACTGTTTATTAATTTTGTGCCTCAGTTTCCCCCACTATAAAATGGGGATAACAGTGATCAACCTCTAGAGTTTCTGTGAAGATTAAATGAATTACATATGGAAAATAGTTAATCTAGTGCCTGGTGTAGAGTAAGAGGTCAAGCAGTGTGGCACTCTCTTCATATTTCTCTTTTAATATGCTGCTTTAAATAGCCAGTTAAGGGTAGAGATAATATGTTTAAATATCCCAGTTTTGAGTGTTTAAGATTTAAAATCAATATTAAAAAATTAATGTTTCTTATTAGTATTTAAATACTTAATATTTTACCAACTTTTAAATAAGGAGGATGCTGTAAATTAGATTTTAAAGAAATCAAGATTTCTTTAAATTTTTAAGATTTCTTGAATTTTGTAGCACATATGAAATGAGATTATAGTATATTTGATGACTTTTTAAATATACATACCCCAAATTTCTGAGGCATATTGTTGTTTCTATTGTCATTGGGAAGCTTGTCTCCTCATAGGATTCCTCAGGTTGTTCTAATATAAGGACCTGGCTCCTGTTTGTTTTGTGACTATCACATTTTTTGAGATTTCTTTTAAGGCAAATTAGGACTTGTGAGTTAAATCTGGCCTGATGCTTGTTTTTGTGTAACCTTTGAGCTGAGAATGGTTTTTACATTTAGAAATCAAAAGAAGTGTAATATTTCATGACATGAAAATTATATTAAATTCGAATTTCAGTGTCCATGGATAGAGTTATTGAAATAAAATCCGCAGCCACATGGACTCCTTTTCAGCTTGTCCGCGGCTGCCTTTGTGGCGCTGCCTCAAACTGAGTAATAGCAACGGGGACTGCATGGCCCGCGAAACCTAAAAGAGTAACTACCTAGCCCTTTATTAGGAAAGCTTGCTGGCACCTGTCCAGTTCCAAACGTGGTAAAACAGAGAGGTCCGATTCAGCTTTGTTCGTTTTGGAACTTGTTAGCAAGTGAGGCCAGAGGCAGAAGCTTTTAGGTAAAATAAAATTCCTGAATTATATGTGGATTTAACTACTTTAAGCTGTCCTTCCCTTCTGAGGCAGTGCCAAGTGAGAACGTTTAGAGACAGCAGAGCGCTGGATGTTGCTGCTGCTGCTGCTAAATCACTTCAGTCGTGTCCGACTCTGTGCGACCCCATAGAGGGCAGCCCACCAGGCTCCCCATCCCTGGGATTCTCCAGGCAAGAACACTGGAGTGGGTTGCCATTTCCTTCTCCAGTGCATGAAAGTGAAAAGTGAAAGTGAAGTCGCTCAGTCGTGTCCAACTCTTAGCGACCCCATGGACTGCAGCCTACCAGGCTCCTCAGCCCATGGGATTTTCCAGGCAAGAATACTGGAGTCGGGTGCCATGGCCTTCTCCCAGAGTGCTGGATGAGAGAAAGGTAAATGTCTTCAGGGCTGAATTCAGAAGGTTGTCCTGGCAGGTGGGCCTGATCCTTAGGCAATCAAAAGAGAGCCTGTGAATAGAGGTCTGTAATCTGTAAATTTTTTAGGTCAAAATGCATTAGAGAGAAAGGGCACAACCCAGTGGGAGTGTTTTTCCTTTTCTGTCCTGATATTCTTAGGCTATAATCTTCTCAACTGCTTCATCAGGGTTTATCTGCTGTAATTACTGAGATCTGTGGTACATTATCAACATGTCAAAAGAACTAAGAAATTTTTCCCTTAAAAATATGAAAAATTATCTTAAGCTGCCAACCATGAAATGCTTGAGACTTATTTCTTTGTATAACTTCATAAAAGTGCTTCTGAGTGATTCTTCCTGTTTACCTTGCTGCTGATAAAAATCCAAAGAACATTAAATTCGGTTACTTTTTAGACAGAAAAATTCTGGTAGGTATTAATTCTCTGTGGCAAGTTAGAAAGTTTGTTCTTCTACCCTTTTGAAGACCTTCTTTATTTAAATTTTTGTTGAAATTTCTTTTTTGACATAGCTCATTAGTGTTTGGAATGAACTCACTAGAGTAATAATACCTTCAGGATGTCTTATGTTTTAAAAATACTGAAATAATGGGGCATTGTGTTAACCTAATGCACTGCAGTTTGGATTTTGCATGGTGCATTGTGGTTTTTGACTTCTTTGTTCTGATGGCTTGGTCATGGGCTGAGACTGTTCAAGGCGTTGTTGAGATGATTCCCTTATTTCTTCCCCGTAGCCCTGTGGAGTACAGGGCATTGAATAAGAGTTTTAACTCTGATGTTGACATAGAACTTGGTGACATTGGAAAAGCAGCAGTTGAGTTCCAGGATCTGGTTGACAAAATCAAGAAGAAAATTACAGAGCAGAGAGCAAGGCTCTATGTTTTTATAACAGTGAAAAATGATTATAAGTTCTTAAAACTCAATAATAAGAAAACAAAGAAGTAAAAAATGGACAGAAGAGCTAACAGAGACTTCAACCAAAAAGAGATACAGATGACAGTAAGCTTTGGAAAGTATGTTCAACCTCATATGCCGTTAGAGATCGCAAGTGAAAACACAATGAGATACCACTACACACCTAAAATCCAAAACCCTAACAGTATCAAATGTTGGTATGAATGTGAGCCAATAGCACTTCCTGTTCATTGCTCTTGGGAATGCAAAATGGTACAGGTATTTGGGAAAACAGTTTAGCAGGTTTAACACATTCTTACCATACAACCCAAGGATCACGTTCCTTGTTATTTATCCAAATAAATTAGAAACATATGTCCCTCCAAATGTTTATAGCAGCTTTATTTTATAGCTGTCCAAACTTGAAAGTAACCAAGATGTTCTTCAGTAGGTGAATGGATAAACTGGTACATTTATACAACGGAATGGTACTCAACAATAAATGCATATTCCTAAAAGGAAGAAGCTAATCTGAAAGAGCCATCTACTGTGTGATACCAACTATACTGATGCTCTGGAAAACTGTCTCCCAGCTATGGAGACAAGAAAATGGTCAGTGATTTTCAGGGGTTAGGATAGAGGGAAGGGTGAATAGGTGGAGCACAGAGGATTTTCTGGGCAGTGAAACTGTTCTGTTTGTTACTGTCGTGCTGGATATTTATCATTATACATTTGTCAAAATCCATAGAATGTATAACAGACAGTGAACCCTAGTGTAAACCATGAGCTTTAGTTAAAAATAATTTATCAGTATTGACTCATCAATTGTAACAAATGCACAACATTAACATTGGATTTAATAATAGGGGAATTTATTGAGTAGAGTAGGAGAGATGTATATGGGGATTTTGTACAATTTTTCAGTAAACCAAAAGCTGCTCTGCAAAAGTCTGTTAATTAAAAACAAATAGGTAGTGTATGATTGCAACATCTAGGTCTTAATCAATTTCCACTCTTGTTAACATTCATTAATTTTTTGAAACTCAGTCCTGTTTATGGAAGAACAGCAATTCGGCCACTTTTATATAACCTAGAGACATAGTTCTTAGCATGTATATTCCCACGGTTGCTTACATTGCACTGAAATATTTGTTGACTGGATAAAAGTAGTATAGAAGAATGAACAGATTGATGGATCCCTTTATCCTTAAGATAAAGAAGACTCTTGGAAGAAGGAAGTGATGGTTTAGCAATAATTGGAAGATTTTTTTGAATTTCTATTCCTTTCAAGTTACCAATTTAGAGCGCAGCTGTGGTATAACCAAAAAGAAGCAGGAGTAAGGAACACTCAGCTGGTCAGTCTGCCAGTGTTGGTTGAATGCTACTATGTGCTGGGGCCAGTACACAGATGTTCAGTGTAGTCAGGGTCCCTTCTGTCAGGGACTAACAGTTTAAAGACTTTGGCCATATTTGGGATGGACCATCTTGGTTTTGATACTAGCTGCGACACGTATAGGCTGTGAAATCTTGGGTGATTTACCTGCGCTTTTAATTTCTATTATGGATCATCCCTACCACTGAGAGACTCATGAGGATTAAATTTAGGCATATAAAGCACCTCACAACAAAAATGATAGATGAAGTTTTTCTTTTACTTCTCTATGGAATTGAGAGTACAGTGAGGCTGTCAAAGGCTTTGCATTTCTTTATTTTTATTTTTTTTTTTTAGGCTTTGCATTTCCTTATCCTCTTTAACTTAATTCTCTATGACCAGCTCAAGGAAAATAGGAAGGAAAAAGTGGGTTAGAGGCAGCTGTGTGCTGAGGGGTAAGAGACAACCAACCTCTCTAACTGTTTGATCTGATAAAGACAAATCATCACTCTTTAGAAAATACCCATAGATGTTATTGTTTCAAATTAGTGTCTGTGTGTGATTATTATGATTATTTTTCTTCTTCAAATAATGAGACAAAACCACAAATTCAATACACTTAAACCTTTACACATACATGCACTCAAAAATTCAGTTCAACTGCAAGTAAGTGACAACAGGCAGTTCTAAATTGATAAAGATTTCCCACGTTGACATGAAAGAACATACTTGTAGAGCCAAGTGGCCACATTTCTCATCCTTTATGGTAGTGGAGGGACCTATTAACCCCTAGTCCAGTTTTGAGTGGTTATCAGCAACAATGGACAGAAGAGGCCATTCAGAGAGGACCCGGCAGGCAAGCCATGTCTGAATTAGTGCAGACAGACATGGGCAGGACACTCACACTCTCAAACAATGAGCTCCTGAGCTATGTGGCTTCTCTTCTCAGAGAACTGCCTTCACTGAGTTATATTTTCCTGCAGTCTTAACTATTTTTTTTTGTTTGTTTGAAAGAGAGATGAAAATTACATGAGCAACCCGTGTCTTTAATGAAAACCATATTCCAATTTGATTGATTTCATTGTCTGGAAAAAAAAAAAGAACAACACGTCCTGTGCATAACCTAATGCCTCCACATTTTTATTAAGTAGTTGTTAATAATAATATAAATTAATTGCCTTAGCTGGAAAGCTTTTGTCAGTCCTCTGTCTCAGAAATCAGGTGCTTAAAATCTTTAACCCATTAATTTTTTTCCAAATGACCTCTGCTTTTTATGATCTTCAAATGTCTTAATCTATAATCCCCCTCAAATCCTCTCAGAAACAGGCAAGAAAAAAACCTAAAGTAAGTGTAAAAATAGTATCATAGCTTCAGATGGGCCACAGAGACATTTGTTTTTAGAACTGGAAGAGTCCTCACTCAGAATTTTCCTTCTTTTAGAGGCCAGTCTGGGGCACTAAGTAGAGGATATTTTTTAAAGGATAGAGAAAGAGTCATTTATTCTCAAGTCTTTCATACAGCTTTTTCCTACCCACTGAAAGTAAAAACAGACACACACACACTGCCAGTGGATATTGTTGTGGGAAGGAATACAGCTCAGCTCTGTGCTCTGGGGGCAGACCTGGGTTTGAACCTCAACTTCATGACGTACTAGCTGTGATCTCAGTTTCTTCAGTCGAAAACAGGACATAATAATGGTACTTCCCAGGTTGAATTGTCTGAGAGGTAAATCACATAATGCCTATAGAAAGGGCTTAGACTAATGTCTGACCCCCGATAAATGTTCAAGTAATGGCACCTTTTATTATCATTTTCTTTACATTAAAGTCATTAAGATGTACCGTGATAAGTTCTAGATATACACTAGTAGAGTGGCTACTTTCCACATGTGACTTTTAATTTAAGTTAATTAAAATAAAATAAAAGTCAACCTTCAATTCCTCAGTTGCGTTAGCCACATTTCAGGGGCTCAGTACCACATGTGGCTAGTATTTTTTTTCCCTCCGTGAGTTATGATGAGAGGAAATTGAAAAGTCAGTGCTGTAGAGGAAATTCAAGTATCAGTTGGATAGCTGAGCCCTGTTGTTGGTGATGATGACAAGCACAGGTAAAATCTGAAGGCTTACCATGTATCAGTGCTTTTATTTTTCTACACAAATCACATTTTATTTGTAAAGCATTACATATAACTCAGTTATGTAACAAAGAATAAAATGTAAGAATTTTTAATGTTATTCTCACATATACTCACTCAGGTGGGCACATAATACTCCTAGGCTATGTTTCAGTGAGGTTAAAGTGCTTTTTCAGGGTCACAGGGCTGCTGTAGAAATTGAGCTAAGATTTGAGCCAAGACTTTCTGTCTCCAGGGTCAGTGGACTAGAATCACTATGTTTTCTTTCAAGATGCCTTTGAATGAGACAGTACTCATCATTTGGTCATTTCTCAATGACCTTCCCTCAGAGTATAGCCCATAGAAGCAGAAGGAGGTGAAGCTAGACTTGGTCCCTTTCAGATATGGTGCTGGACAATAAAGAAGGTAGAACACCAAAGAACTGGTGCTTTCAGACTGTAGTGCTGGAGAAGACTCTTGAGAGTCCTTTGGAGAGCCAGGAGATCAAACCAGTCAATCCTATAGGAAATCAATCCTGACTATTCATTGGAAGGACAGATGTTGAAGCTGAAGCTCCAATAATTTGGCCACCTGATGCAAAGAGCCAACTCACTGGAAAAGACCCTGATGCTGGGAAAGATTGAGGTCAGGAGGAGAAGGGGACGACAGAGGATGAGATGGTTGGATGGCATCCCTGACTCAATGGACATGAGTTTGGGTAGACTCCGGGAGATAGTGAAGGACAGGGAAGCCTCACGTGCTTCAGACCATGGGGTCGCAAAGAGTCGGACACGACTGAGCAGCTAAACCACCAACAACCTTGGTTTCACGGCAGCAGTGCATTATGGTGGGAAGCCCTGAGTTTAGGAACAGAGACTTAAGTTTGATTTTAAACAGTTGCTAACCTTTGTGAGCCTTGGTTTTCTCCTCTGTTTTCTTCATCCATTGTTTGGTAGAGCTGTTGTCTCCTGAAACCTGTGTACTTCAGTGTACCCTCTCTGTTCAAGGCCTTGTTCTAAGCACTTCTCATGTACTAATACACTGACATCTCACAGCACCTTACCTAGTAGATTCTGGTAGCATCCCTGTTTTACTAGTATCAAAACTGAAGGCTTGAGAAGACCAGTAACTTGCCTAGACTCACACAGCTGCTAACTGACATTGCTACAATCCAACTCATATAGACTTGCTCCAAGGCTATGCACTTGATAGTAAAGATCCTCTCCAAATGTTAAAGGAATCCTTCTTAAGTTTCCCCTATACAACTCTTTGGGTGCCGTTCGGAGTCCCTTCTGATTGGTCACGAAAATTCTTTCTAACTTATAGAAACATGTATTCAATATGTCAACCATCCCTCTTCTCCCTGCCAACTCCATTTGTGGGATGAGGTGTGGTCCTTTCCCTCCCATGCCTGTAGAAGTTATGCTAAGCTTTTTCCTCAGCCCAGGAGAGCAGTTTCCCAAATGTTCTTCCCTTCCTGAACCCACTTCTCTGAATCCTCAAATTCCCTAGCAAGGATTAACTCCTTTTTTTTTTTGGGGTCACTTTCTTCATTATTTAAAGTTGTAAATAAAAAACTCTACAGACTCTCCAGCTATCTTCCCAAACTCCTCTTCTCTCTCTCTTCTAGTATTTTATCAGACTTAATTAGACTTAAATTCCTTAAAAAAAGAATTACTTTAAAATGACTCACATAGCAATTTTCCATATGTTGTTTTAACATGTTCTACTTAAGGCCATAGCTGATGGCAAGTAACTGAAAATATATTGAGATTTTAACATACTTCTGCGTGTTAACTCAGAGATTCTGATAGTATTTTGCCATCAGTCATTTGAGCAAATTGGAGTCCTTGCACCAATGATAGAATCAGGTTTCCTCCCAGCAGTGATGCAGCCAAAGTCCTAGAGTTTAGGAGTAGCAGCCAGGTGTCGTCTTTCTGGCTTGGCTTTTCAGGAAGGGACAAGGAAGCAAAGAAAATGAGCAGCTACAAAGCATTCCCCTTCTAACCTCTCCTTCTGCCTCCAACCTGATTTAGTACAACGTAGGTAGCTGCATTTTTTTATTAAAAAAAAATTCTATCTGTGATAGAAATGGAGAGAACAGCTGCTTGCTAACCTCCTGACATTTTGCCTTTTACATTTTAATTCCAAGTTCAGGTTACTTAATTGTCACCATTTCTTTGGCTTTTCCTTGTCCAAGCCTCCAATCCTCAGACTTTAATTATTTTTACAGCAATTTGCTCACACCCAGATTTTCAATCTATGACAACCTAGTAATGTTGAATCAATAGTACAGATACTTGCTGCTAGATTAAGGACAAGATAACTATAAACTCTATGGGAACAATTAGAAATATAGGAAGCAGCAGGAAGAACATCAAAAAATAAAACTAAACCCACCAACAAAACAAGCCCACCAAACCCTCTAAATTCTTTCTCATTAGAGAAGATTTTCTGAAGCTTCAGTTCAGTTCAGTTCAGTTCAGTCGCTCAGTTGTGTCCGACTCTTTGCGACCCCATGAATTGCAGCATGCCAGGCCTCCCTGTCCATCACCAACTCCCGGAGTTCACTCAAACTCACATCCATCGAGTCAGTGATGCCATCCAGCCATCTCATCCTCGGTCGTCCCCTTCTCCTCCTGCCCCCAATCCCTCCCAGCATCAGAGTCTTTTCCAATGAGTCAACTCTTCGCATGAGGTGTCCAAAGTACTGGAGCTTCAGCTTTAGCATCATTCCTTCCAAAGAAATCCTAGGGTTGATCTCCTTCAGAATGGACTGGTTGGATCTCCTTGCAGTCCAAGAGACTCTCCAGAGTCTTCTCCAACACCGCAGTTCAAAAGCATCAATTCTTCAGTGCTCAGCTTTCTTCACAGTCCAACTCTCACATCTGTACATGACTACTGGGAAAACCATAGCCTTGACTAGATGGACCTTAGTCGGCAAAGTAATGTCTCTGCTTTTGAATATGCTATCTAGGTTGGTCATAACTTTCCTTCCAAGGAGTAAGCATCTTTTAATTTCATGGCTGCGGTCACCATCTGCAGTGATTCCGAAACTTAAACTTCAGAAAAATATTATCCTCAAATGGAAATGAGTAAAGGACTCACGTGGGCCATATGCTAATTGAGGAATCCAGTTAGATACCCATCATTATGTGATGAAAAGTTTAAACAAGAATAGGCAGGTGTGACCAAAATGAATTCCTTGTGTGGGAGGTGAGTTTATACTTCACTTTTAATACCTTGATGAAATCTAGTAAATCTAAGATAAGTCTCAGGGAATCTTTTCGTTGGCAGGGCACTTTGCTGCCGGGGGTCCTCTCCTGGCGCACACAGAGAAGGGGTGTGCTTGGTCCCATCACGTGTGTTTCCTTTTTCCTCCCATCCCAGTGGCTGGTCGAATCCTCCTTGTCAGAATGGAAAGATAAAGGGAGCCAGAAAGTTTTGACTTGGTGTCATTGCTGTCACACGGCTTTATAGTCTCTGGACCTGGCAGGAATTTAAGGCTAACATTTTTCCTCCTGGGTGTTTTTATAGGCTTTTCAGAGACTACCCACTTCCCCAGCCCCACACTCCCACCCCAATCCCTGCTTGCGGCTCTAATCACTGAGGCCCTTTCCCCAGTGTAGTTCTGTTTATGCAGACGATGCACTGTCTCTTCTTTGGTTCTTCATTTACTCCCTCTTCATCCCAAGGAATCTAGAGTCACCTCTAGCTTTCATCAAGCATCTAGGAGACCCTACTTAGAAGGCCCTCACGTGACCTCACACCAGCCCTCACACAGCCCCATGTCCACTTTATCACTGGAAATATGCAAGCGTTCTTTGCACTGATGAGCTCTGGGAGTGCAGGCCCATCTGATTCCAATACGTCCTTGAACTCAGGTCGGCCACTCAAGTCTGCTTCCCACCTTGTAGGATTTTCAATCCAAGGTGATTTCTGCAATGCAGGAGTAAACTGCCCTTCACCAGGCTTGAAGTGGAACTAACTGGCCTTCACCTCTTTCCCAGGGGTTAAAAGTATAGCTCTCTCCAAATAAATCCTTCTCACAAATTCTTTTCTCAGTTGTCTCCCTCTCATCTCTCTCTTTGATATTCTTGTTGAAGGTGAGGGGTCTGCGTTCTGTCACTAGTTATTGGGCACTAAAAGTTTGCCATGGGTTTATCATCTCTAAACTGAGAGAAAAGTTTTCAGTTTGACACGTTGCCACACACGTAATCCACAGACTACACTCACTGAGGACTGTGTGTACTGTTAGGCCTAGACCAAGCTCTGCTAGGGCGAAATGTGCTCTCAAAGGGATTTTAGCAGGGAGTTCTTCCCGGGAAAAAGACCTCTACTCACTGGGTAATGCCCTGATTAGAGGAGCTAAATGGCTTGAAACCCACTCTACCATAGTAGTGATTGGATTTTTTTTTTTTTATTAGAAAGAGGAAATGTTTTTCTTTGATCAAAATCTCAAGAGTAATTGGGTTCCAGCAAGGAGGCATTTGCTCTTGATTGCAGCCCTCTGTGTTTAGACTGGTGTGTCACTGCAGCCTGCCCCTAGACTTCCAGGCCACGCCAAGTGGAGAATTCTGAGTTCACCTATCAGCTGGGTTGGCAGTTTTCAGAGAGCAGTTCTAGTTGCTTTGGCTTTCTCATTTGAGCTCCTCCTGTCTTTGCTTGGGGGTCTGCATTCCTCCTATCAGACTGGCTTCTGAAAGAACTTCCTACTCTCTAGGTCAAGGGTCGTTACAGAAGTGGCCCCAAGCCACCCGTGGCCCACTGGTGAGATGTTTGTTTGGCTGGTAGGTCTGCACAGTGTTTTGAAAGCCGAGTCATCTAGGCTTGTTCCTTTCAACCTAGATCACATAGTTGCTGTGGGCTAACTGTGCGCACCTGCAGGCATTGAAGCTTTACTGCCTCCTTTTGGATCTTTCGGGATAGCTTCCAGTGTGAATTAAGGTAAATGCTCTGAAATGAATCAATATGTCTTTGAGTGATTAGGAGATAAGGTAAAGTTCCTTTCTGTAGTTTCCCATTTCCTTTGTCCATGACTGATTGTTTAGTGGGAAGAGGAGTGATGCGTGCTAAGTCGCTTCAGTCTTGTCTGACACTTTGTGACCCCCATTTGCAACCCATGGGCTGTAACTCACCAGGCTCCTCTGTCCATGGGATTCTGCAGGCAAGAATGCTGGAGTGGATTTCCATGCCCTCCTCCAGGGGATCTTCCCGAACCAGGGATTGAACCTGTGTCTCTTACATCTCCTGCATTGGCAGGCAGGTTCTTTAGCATTAGCACCGCCTGGGAAGCCCTGAGAGGAGTGATGGGAAAGTATCAGAAATGAAGGGCCTCATCTCTCTGCGGCATGAAGGCTGCTCAGGTGAGGGCTGTGCACAGAGAGAGACAAAAGAGGGGCATTTATTACACACACACACACACACACACACAAAAGGATATACTCACATATTCCCTCCACACTGACAAGAGTTCTTTAACACTTAAATTGAGAAATTAGTCAAGAAGATGAGGGATGACTAAGTAGGCCTTTAGTCAGTGATATCATGGGACCAAAACACATTGGGAAAATATGCCTTTATCCCTTAAACTTCTCCAGAGTATAACCAGAGAGGTGCCCACAAGCTAAAGCACCTTTGTGTCCACAGCAGCCCTGACCTATGGGACAGCCTGGTGGGGTACTCTTTGAACTAGAAAGTGGCCTGTCTCCATATTATGATGGTGGATACTCGAGCAGCTCACCTTGAACAATCCCAGTGGCAAGACCACTGTTGTTACATATGGATTTGGCAGCCCCTTGGGAGGCATTGCCAACCCCTCGCCAACTGTTTTTTTAATGGATTTTCTGTGACTGAGTTTACCTGGGAGGAACGCCTGTTGCAGCTAGTCAACATGGCAGCCCGTCTATGCTCCAGAGTGTGTGTGATGTGGGCTGTGTGAGTCTCATTATAGCGTCATGAACCCACTTACATCTGTGGTCTCATCTCAAATCCAGAATTCTGTTGGAACCAGGATTTGATTTACCTGGTCACACTCCTGCTTGCCCCTGGAGCTGTGGTCATTTCTAGGGGGTGCAGAAAGCTCATTCTTTCTCGCCTACATTCATCCTCCCCACCCCAGCCTCCTTAATATTCTACTCAGGACAATAGGTAAATGGTGGAAATCTGTTATTTCCCTGATGTGGGTTACTTTTCTCTAGGAAAACACACTCCAGTGTTCTGGAATTCTGGAGTTCATTCAGAATACTCCAGTATTCTGGCCTGGAGAATTCCATGGACTGTATAGTCCATGGAGTTGCAAAGAGTCGGACACGACTGAGTGACTTTCATTCAGTGTTGTAGAACCTGCTAAAACCATAGGCTTCAGTTCTTGCAATGTAGTATAGCAGGAAACAAAGTTAGTTGTGCTTCTGTGGTGTATTTAGATTCCAGCATTGATTACAAAAACAATAAACACTTGTCCAGTGCTTAATAGGAGCTAGGCTTTTATCATATTGTTGTTTTACAGGGGAGGAAACTGAGACACAGAGAAGTCAAGGAATTGGCTTGAGCTCATCTGGTGAGTAAGTGGGGGAGAAGAGGGAGTTGAATTCAGGCAGCGTGGCTCCTGAATCTTTGTTTCTAATCATCACTGCCTGGACTCCTTCAGATTAATGATGAAAAATTCAAGTGAGGTTGCATGTGAAGGTTCAATGAACTCCACAGTATTAAACAGATATCAATTATCCCTCTCTGTGTTCCTTAGGGGGTGAATGTTATGGACAGGCATTCCTTCTGAAGAGAGTAGAAGTATGAGAAAGAACCTCAGCAGCACATGTGCTGATAATGTCACCAAGACGGTTATTGCATTAGTTTTCTATTGCTGGGGGCTTGGACTTCAAATAACACAGGCTTATTATCTCTTAGTTCCTGGGTGTCAGGAGTTTGGCATAGGCTAGCTGGATCCTGCTCAAAGTCATCCCAGGCTGAAATCCAGTGGCAGCTGGGGCTGTCATCTGAGGCTCAGGGCTGTCTTCCCAGGTCACTGGTTGTTGGCTGGATTCATTTCCTTGAGGCTGTAGGACTGACATCCCTCTTTGCTTGCTAGCCTTTGGCCGGGACCACCCTCAGCTCTCAAGAACTCCTGAGGTTCCCTGCCAGTTGTCTCTCCTACAGGCAGTTTGCAGCCCAGATGTCTGCTTTCTTCCAGGCCAGGAGGAGCTCACCTCTCTCTAGCTGGCTGGGATGGAGTGGCTGTCCCGTCACTACTGGTCATATGAAAGGAAGTGAAAGTGTTAGTCGCTCAGTGAAGTCCAACTCTTTGCAACCCCGAGGACTGTAGCCCGCCAGGCTCCTCTGTCCTCGGGATTCTCCAGACAAGAATACTGGAGTGGGTAGCCGTTCTCTTCTCCAGGGGATCTTCTTGACCCAGTGGTCGAACATGCGTCTCCCGCATTGCAGGCAGATTCTTTACCATCTAAGCCACTGGGGAAGCATATAGTGTAACCTAATTGAGGAAGTGGCCTTCCCATCACAGTTCCAGATTCTACCCCCGCTTGAGGGGAGGGATTATACAGGTGGATGCAACCTGGGTGATGGAGTCTTGGGGGTATCTTAGAATTCTGCCCACTCGGTTGCAGTGTTGGAGCCCAGGGGGATCTCAGCAACACTGCCAAAGTGGATGTTAGAAAATTGTGGAATGGGTTACTAGTGCCCAGGGATACGTCCCCTCAACATATTTATGTGCTATTCTGGTTGATGCTATAGAATCTTGAGCCTTCTGCTTAGGTCTCTGAGGGGCTTTTCTGCCACGGGAATAATCGAGGCCACCAATGCCAGGTGGGGAGAGCTGCCAGGGAGTTTGTGGGCTTGATTCTGATGCAAGTTGCTGCAGCACCCTTTGCAGGCGCACAGGCTCGCCCTGCTTGTTACACACTTTGCAAACCCTGCGCACAGTACTATGTGAGGGATGTCCAGAGCGAGGATTGCTCTTTGACAGAATGTAATTATTGCCTCTGTCTCACTGGCCCACAGACAATTGTTTTCTTTCCACATGGTGTGGACAGAGTCTGTGTGGTTGGTGCTGGTTTGATTTCTGTCATATTTTGTTTGCCCATTCCCTGAAGGCAATTTAAATCCCCAAATGGGTTCAGCTGAGAATTACCATGGAAGAGATCCAGGATCAGTGTAGTACCATAAAGCAATGGCCATTAGGAAATTTCGGTGAGTCAGAGGTCCTAGAAGACCCCATAAGAAGCAACAGTGTCCTCACCAGCTGGAAATTGTGTTGCTAAAGTTAAGTATATGCTCACTGATAAACTCAGATGGCTCAGGGTTGAAGGCCGAGCACAGAGCGACTTTACTTGGGCACAGGTTGAGTGCTTTGAAACTTCAGGTGTTGAAATCATAAAAATATTTATTGTTAAAAGAGATATGTATATATACAAAGTGCTATCAGTTCAGGTTAAGATCCTTTATTTAGTTTTCTTGAAGATTTAAAAACAACAGCTGTATCTCATGGTCAAGAAAGAAGGAGGCACACTGATGTGAAGTACTCCAGTGGGTTCAAACAGTCATGCTAAGAACTGGGTCCCTTCCAGTTCTAGGCTGAGGGCAGTGGCCATCAGGAATCTTTCAGTGATGGTACTGAGAGCATTCTTTTATTTTGAAATTCATTAATGTAACACAGTCATCCCTTGGCCTCTGTGGGAGATTAGTTCCAAAATCCATAGACGTTCAAGTCCCTTGTATAAAATTGCCTAGTGCAGTGGGCTCTTGTGTCTATGGTTTTCACCAGTGGGTTTCTTTGGATGGGTAGGTTTCTGTGGATCTGCGGTTGGTTGAATCCATGGATGTGGAACCAGAAGGCCAACAACATGTGTTTCTTGGCAAAAAAATAAAATTAGAAAAATAGAAGAAAGAAAAAAGTTTAAAAAATTGTATATGATTTCAGTAACAGTCAGTATTTTGCCATACGTGTGGACACATATTAACACATGAGAGGGTAACAGGCGGGGAGGCCGAGGCCCCCAGGCGGCAGGAGGAAAGAGACTGCAAGTGGCAGACGCTTCTTTTCCTTCTCTACACTGAATTAGAAGAGGCTTCTTTTAATTCTGTGTCGACGACACCTGCCTCTGCCTTGAGCTAACCAGTATGTGTTTTCTTAGGTTAATGAAGCTGTGTATTTGCTTTGGAATTTGCCTTTCTTCAGAATGGTTCTGCCTAAGACTAACTTTTGTTTTCTCAAACCTTGGGCTGATAATGGCTCAACAAACCAGTATTCTTGTCATTGGTTTTATGGCTGGGGGATGACACACCTTGTGCCATCCTATCTCAAAAGTGCATACTTTGGGAGAGGGGCCTGGTGAACCTCTGTCAGCCTTGAGGTGTCTCTCTTACTGGATTAATAGCTTTCTAACAGACAAAACACCTTGCTGCAAACTAGCAAGGGGGCACTTTCTCTGTCCCCTTCTGATATCTGTGTCAGAAGCTTTCCCTATCTCTGTTATACTTTAATAAAACTTCGCTACACAAAAGGCTCCAAGTAGTCAAGCCTCGTCTCTGACCCCAGATCAAAATCCTCTCTTCTGGAGGTCACAAATCCTGGTGTAGTACTTGGCTCGCAGCAGCAACCTTTCACACACACACACCTGATATAATTTTGTTTAAAATATTTTTACAAGTATATTTTGAGATTTTTAACGTGACATTAGATATTCTTCTATAGTATAATGGTGTGATGGTTAAGAGTATAGAATTCTGGCATCAGAACAGACTTTCTGAGTTTGAATAGCTCAGCGCCATCTAATTCAGTGGTCTTGGGCAAGTTACTTAACTTCTTTGCTTGAGTTTTTCTCTGTAAAATGGGGGCAATAATATTACTTACATCATAGGATTGTAGTAAAGATTAAATGTGTTAATATATTTACAAATTGCTTAGAATAGAGCCTGCTGCATGGTAAGTGCTGTGTAATGTTTGTTTTTATTAATGGTTGCATAGAATTCCATCTCCTGGGTAATTCATAACTTATTTATCATCCATTGCGTGCTATTTGGATGTTTTTGATTTTTGATGATTACAAATTGTGAAACCCTGGTACACACTTTTTGTGTGCCCATTTAAAAAGTTATTTCTTTATTTCAGGAAATAAAGTTTCTGGATGAAAATATATTAATATTTTTATGGTTTCTGTTACATATTAGCAAATTAATCTCTGAAAGGTTGTACCAGTTTACATGTCTATAGTACTGAGAATGTCTGTTGTTCTCAGTGTTGAGACAGAAACAGTATCTTAACGTTGTTTCCATTGCCATTTCTTTGATTATAAGCCAGAGAGATTTTTCCATATGTTTATTTATAATTTACATTTATTCTTTATAAATTATTGCTTCCTGGCCTTTACCAATTCTTACATTTCTCTCTTAAACTGACATTAAATGCTTCTAGTATATCCAAGGCATACTGAGTGCATTTAACAATAATCATGATGAAGATGATGAAGACAGTTGCCCAAGGCATATATCACATCTCAGAGGCAGTAACCTCCTATAGTCAAATTCTTGTGCAAGGCTCACTCAGCTCCTGATCTTCCATCAGAGGTATTTCATCATAGCCTCCATGTTCTTCAAATTTGTTATTATTATTATTTGGTTATATTTCTTTGGGGCCTCCCAGGTGGTGCTAGTGGTGAAGGATCCGTCTACCAATGCAGGAGACTCAAGAGACCCAGGTTTGATCTCTGGGTCAGGAAGATCCCCTGGAGAAGGGAATGGCTACCCACTCCAGTATTCTTGCCTGCAGAATCCCATGGACAGAGGAGCCTGGCTGGCTACAGTCCATGGGGTCACAAATAGTCGGGCACAACTAGCGACTGAGCACATAGCAACAGTATAAATTTGTGGTATAAAGAACTTATGCTTCAGTTATTTGAGGAAGAGGTTGCCAGGAATGTTGCTTGAAACACTGCAAGAACAGGATCGTATCCTGCCTCTGTAACTTCAGAAATCATCTTGTATGGCAAAACCAATGCAATATTGTGAAGTAAAATAAATAAATTAATTAAAAAATTTAAAAAAAGAAGTCATCTTGAGGTGATGCACTTTTCTGAATGAGATTTCATTAGCGACAGTTTTCGTCTTTGCATTGCAGTAAATATTGTGACCACCTGGGAGAAAATCTCTTGGTTTATTAATGAGCTCCACGGTCCATGGGATTTTCCAGGCAAGAATACTGGAGTGGGCTGCCATTTCCTTCTCCAAGGGATCTTCCTATCCCAGAGATCAAACCCGGGTCTCCTGCATTGCAGACAGACGCTTTACCGTCTAAGCCACTAGGGAAGCCCACAGATATTGTGACTACCTGGGAGAGAATCTCTTGGTTTATTAATGAGCTAAGTAGTCATCTAATGAGAAACTGTCAGTAATCCTGTGAACATGTGGAGGAAGATTTGTTTTTAAAGGCCTGGGTGTGCAATGGGTCTCAGGAACAAGAATTTATTCACTGTTTAAATTAGCTCCTGAATTCTGCCTTCCCGTTGGCTATGGAGACCTCTGGCTACATGGTATGCTGTTGCTGAGTGTTGAGTATCAGCAGCAGTTGATGGTCTTAATTTGTGTTCCTGATTTTCTCCATGTAAATCTTACAGGCTAAAACACGTGATAAAATCATGTTTTTAAAATACCACAAAAACATGTAAACTTCAGTGAAGTTAAACTTGTTCTGTTCTGGAAAATAGACCAAGATCAGTGGGGATAAGTTCAACATTTCCTGTTAATGTAAGAAAGAACTGTTTTTTTTTTTTTTTTTAAAAATCTCAGAAAGTGTCTCCTCATAGTATGTCTCCTCACCTTTTTGAAGCAGTCACTGGGATTTCTCCAGCATAGATCAAATGATTAAAAAGTAATGGTTACTGGATTTAAGATGGAAAAGGTGGGACCATACACTAGGTAACTTCTAAACTAGATTACTTCTAAGGTTTTTTCCAACTTGGAGATTCTACAATTATGTTAATTAAAAGAAATCATCTGCCTATTTTTCTAAAGTGGTGAAACTAATAGAAACTGGAAGTGGAGTGGTGGTTACCAGGGGTTGGAAGGAGGAGGAAAGGGGACTTGTTATTTAACGGGTATAGAGATGTGCTAGGTGAAAAGTTCTGGACATCTGTTTCAACAAAGTGAGCATACTTAACATGACAGTACAACTAAAAATGGTCCAGAAGGTAATTTTTCTGTATATTTGTTTTATCAAAATCAAAGAGGCATGAGAGTGCTATGAGTTTTGCTCTAGGCCAGGCACTGTAGGGGACTCATAAGTTCAAGACAGTCCCTGCTCTCAGCTGGTTCACTTCCTTTCTTCTGTGAGAAGTGAGGTGGCTGTGCAGGCCAGGGTCCTCAATAGCCAGTTATGATGGCATCATTGCCCTTGCTTCTGTGGGCACAGCCAGGAATCCAAAGAAACAGAACGCCTTCTCCCTTCTGCTGTCTTCCAATTTCCTGCTAGTGCCCCAGATGATAGAACCCAATAGGAAGCCAGCTGCTGAGTTAGTCTGAAAAAGGTGGTGTGCATAGAATGTACATAGAAAGGAAGAATGTCCACAGAAAGCTGTGGGGTTGAGCGAGGAAGGTGCTGTTAGGCACAGTCCAGCCCTTTGTCCCTTCTGCATCCACTCACAGCCTTCTATCCACACATAAACTTGATGAAACAACCCCAGCAGCACTGCGGTGCTTCTCTTGATACAGCTATCCCTTTAACAAATGAAGGCATGCTCCCCTTTTCCCCAATAAGGGAGATAACAAAGTTTCATCCGTCAGTGCATCCGTGTTTGAATGATCTTAGTGACTCTCACAGGTTAGTCAAAATCCCATTGTATAACCCACAAGGCTAAATTCTAAAGTTAAATGATCAACCAGCATCCCTTGTATGACAGAGCAGGGGAAAGGAAAAAGGAGGAAGTGATTTCTTTATACAAATATGTACATAAAAACACAAGGAAGAAAATACACATAGTTGCTGCAGATCTCACTTCTCTAGCTGATCACAAGGCTGTAACAGATATATAGTGATAGGCAGACAGATATAGGATCTGCATATGAACATGAATTTGGGCAAACTCCAGGAGACGGTGAAGGAGAGGGACGCCTGGTGTGCTGCAGTCCACGGGGTTGCAGAGTTGACACGACTTATCGACTAAACAACAACAACAATATGAAACTATATCTGTAGCTTTTCTTCTTCTCTGATCCACTTTCATGTACCTCTTCCTTTTAACTAGTCCTTTGGTTTGTGAGGATTCTTTCTTTGCTGGGTTGTGGCTTCATTCCTGAAGAGTCTGTGTCCCTAGTTGTTCTTTCTTTATTGGGCTGGTAAAATCCTCTATCAACTTTAATACTGAACATGGAAGTAATAAACAGAACCCCAGAGAATCCTCTGAATTACAGATAACCCTCTTCAGGCCCCTATTGTTCAGCAGCAGTCCTATTTTCATCTTTACATTTGGGACCAATCAACTTAACATGGACAGCAAAACCTTTCTTTGTCCATTAGTTTAATGGCACAAGGAATCTGAAATGACAAGGAGGAAATCTCAAATTTGAGTATGGTAGAACCATTTTTTGATGCCCATAATGGAACTAGCAGAGCCCCAAATCTCAGGAGTGGGAAGCAAAATTTTTGTTTAAGCATAATAATAAAAGCAGGCCCTATAACTTTAATACTTGGTTTCCAGATCCAAGTGTCCTAGTTATGGAAGAAATAATACTCTATATGGGCTGTTGACTCAAAGCATATACTGCAGGCTATAAGATAGTGCCATAAATTTTCAAGGTGTTATCTCCCAGTGGGTGACATTACTGAGCCTTCAATTGGTGATTCCACCATTCTGTCACGCCAGCTGCTTCTGGATGATGGAGTGTGTGGCAAGACCAGAGAATTTCATGGTCATAAGCCAGTGGCTGTACTTCTTTTGCTGAGAAATTAGTGCCTTGGTCAGAAGAAATGTTGTGATGGGTACTATGATGATCAATAAGTATGTGGATGGTGGTGCTTGCAAAAGGCAAATCCATATCCAGAATGTATTTATTCCAGGGAGGACAAATCTTCCCCTCCTTCTTTCTGGAAGGAGATCAAGGTCATCAACCGAAGGCAATCAGATTGGCTAGCTGGTCCACCAGGGCTCATTGTTGGCTCCTACTGTTGGGAAGCTGCGAACTCAGCCATGCTGGTAGCAAGATTTGCCTTGGTGGCCCTTTGCACAGCCAGCTTGATGCTGCCATTGATACTCTGAAGACAAATCTTTGGAGAAAGCACTGGAAAAAAAAAGCACAGGGAAAGCACTGGGGAAAAAAGGCTGACTGTCATATGACATCCTCAGAATGTTATCTTGTCCACTTTATCATTGAGAGCCTCTGCAGTGGTGCTCTGTTGTGGGTATTCACATGGGATTCAAATATTTCATGGGGCTTCCCTGATGGCTCAGTGGTAAAGAATCCGCTTGCAATGCAGGAGACATAGGAGATGCAAGTTTGATCCTTGGGTTGGAAAGATCCCCTGGAGGAGAAAATGGCAACCCACTCCAGTATTCTTGCCTAGAAAATCTCATGGATAGAGGAGCCTGGTGGGCTACAGTTCATGGGGTCACAAAGAGTAGGACACGGCTGAGCAACTGAGTGTGAACACACACACACACAAATATTTCATACCCTTTCCCCATTCCAAAAGATCATCCACATAGCTGTTTCACAGTCCTCCTTTTTACCAAATTTCCAATTCCATCCTTTCTAATTCTCTGACCATCTGGCTAAATCATTAACTACTACTTATGAGCTGGTATAGATTGGTACTTCTGGCTAATTTTCAGCCTAGACAAAACGGCTATTCAGATGTACCGTGACGTTCTACCAATGGGCAGGACTTTCTTTCTCCACTATTTTTCAGGGCCACTCTGAGTGAGTATGCACCAGTCTGTTTCCAGCTAGTGCTGGTAATATCATGAACATACAATTCATCTAATGAATCTCTTTTTTGATCATTAACTGGTTACAGGGAGCTCCTTATGAAGTCGTGGGTGTGGGCTGAGAAAGGGAAAGCAGTGTAGCACAAGTAGTGGCCATAGGAAGCTGAGTCACCTAATTATATAACTTAGAACCTTATATAGCTAGTAACTTCCAGACCTTCTGTAGACCTATCATATATATATATATATATATATATATATATATATATATATATATATATATATATATATATTTGACAGACTGACTGCATTAACTGATTTTGTGGTATGGAGGATCAAATGACACAATTAGTTTATAGTGGATACCTTTGTTCATGTGGTCATCAAGTGTCCAAGGCCAGGAGTTCAAGAGCCTAGGAATGTGCTTTCAAGGGGAAAAATCAGCAGCTGTTTCTCTGAGGGAGAAAACCAGCAGAAAAGCCTGATGTTTTTCCAAAACATTAGTATTCTAAGTTTTGATTTTTATATAGGGCTTGCCCCATGATTGTTAAATTATTCCCTTTTTTGGCGGGGGGTGGGGGGATAAGCTATAACACTTTTAGGGAATCACGATGAAATTTATTGGGAATGGAGGCCATAGCCAGTCAGCATCTTCCCTTTCACGTTTTCTTCATTGAATTATATTTCTTCCTAGTGGAATTATTCTAATATTGATTATAGAAATATATTTTAACTCTCCTTCCGCAAATATAAATCATTGTTGCATTATTTAGCTATCATACTTCCCCATTTGGAAAATATCAGAAGCTTCTTTAGATCCTTTTTCATACTGGAAATGGCAACCCACTCCAGTGTTCTTGCCTGGAGAATCCCAGGGACAGGGGAGCCTGGTGGGCTGCCGTCTATGGGGTCGCACAGAGTCGGACACGACTGAAGTGACTTAGCAGCAGCAGCAGCAAGGAGTTTGCTAGAAGTATCTTCTTTTTTTGAAAAATCAAGTTACTTTGTTGTAAAACAAAACTGATAGATCCCCTCTTCCAAGTGAAATATATAGCTTAGTCAATTAGAAAGTGAAAGTGAAAGTCACTCAGTGGTGTCTGACTCTTTGTGACCCACTCTATAGAGTCCATGGAATTCTCCAGGCCAGAATACTGGAGTGGGTAGCCTTTCCCTTCTCCAGGGGATCTTCCCAAGCCAGGGATCTAACCCAGGTCTCCCACATTGCAAGCAGATTCTTTACCAGCTGAGCCACAGGGGAAGCCCAAGAATACTGGAGTGGGTAGCCTATCCCTTCTCCAGCAGATCTGCCCAGCCCAGGAATTGAACTCTCTTGCATTGCAGGTGGATTCTTTACCAACTGAGCTATGAGGGAAGTCCTGCTTAGTCAATTACCATAAGGCAAAAGCATTTGTAACTACAACCAAAGTTCAGCAAGTAAAAATTAAAACCCACTCCAGAAGTCCCTTCCATGTACCCTGTATCAATCACAACCCCTTACTTTCCTTCACAAGTAACCATTACCTATGCTTTAACAGTGATCACCCAAATATGCATCCTTAGGTCCTATAGTTTAGCAGCTTTAAAAAAATGAGTGTGCTTATTAAAAAAAAAAAAAGCTACAGCTTTCTTTTAATCTATAGGTTCCTGCTCCATCTCTTTCTTTTCCTTATAGTTTATCTGTGGATGAACCCAGTCTGCTGACCCGTAGAGTTTCTCACGGTCATGACACATTCCACTGTTCCTCTGTTTTCTGTAGCCCTGTAATGTGGTAGCTGGATTTAGAGGCTTGATCAGACTCAGATATAATTTCTTTGGCAACATTCTAAGAGTGTTCTTCCATCAGGAAGCATGTAATATCTGTCTTGTCCTTTTTTGTGATGTTAACTCCTGCTGATGCTCAGTGCTTGGATTCCTTTATTCATTGGGGCTGGCAAAATGGTTATATTCTATTTTAGACTTATTTTTTTCATTTATCAGATGGACTACTTTGATAAAGAATTGCTTCCCCTCATCTACTTTTTGATTACCCAGTGGTGCTATTCACATAGGAGGGACAAGATAAATATTTGACTCTTTTATTTACCAAGCATCAAAATCATGAATCTGATTCCCTTTCATCTTCCAATAGTATGCATATGACTTTGTGGACTTAAGCATATTTGATGTGTTCCATTTAATTGCAGTTATCTTTTTGAAACCTCAAAGCCTGATAGAAGCCTCTTAAAGTTGTCTCCTGTTTATTTTTCCCGGATGTCCTTTGTAGATATAAACTCCATGGACTGAAAACTCAAGAACAACTTCTCTAGCTCAGCCTTTTCTCCATTCATTTATGGCCTTAACTGACCAGGGAATATGTTTGAAGAGCAGGCACACCCTCTATAGAAAGAGAATATGTGCTTTCTGTTTACAAATATTCCTGGCTTTGTATTGAGAGCCTGGAGCACTGGCTTCCTGTTGGGCCATTCTCCTCTGAAAAGGAGATTGCTTTGCCAGTGTTGTCCACCTTTTCCGGAAAGATTTGATATTAATAGTTTTTCTCCAGAATGACTTGTTCTTCTATGAGGCATGTGCTCTTGCCTAGTCGAATGTACCTACGATAGTATTAAAAACAGCTGAAAAACTGTCTTTTACTGCTCTTCCCCTGAAATTCCCTATGTAATCCAGTAAATATCTGTAAATTAACCTTTGGGAAAGATAAATTAATCTTATTAAATGTGAGACTGCCTCAGGCTTCTTGGGGTGCAGTAGAAGACTTGATTTCAAAATGTGCTGTGACTTAAAAATGTAATTTCCTATGCCCAGTGGAAATTTATCACATCCCTCGCCTCTGGGTAACTTGCTTTTCCTTTAGTTCAAATGCTGTGTTTTCTGTCTTCATCCTCTCAAGCTTGGACATTCTGAACTTTTTAATTCTCTCAGTTCTATTTCTGTGACAGTGGTTTTCGGGCAACAGAAGTGAGAAGTTGATGGGGAAACATCTGATGGAAGAAGGGATACTTGACCCAGCATACAAAAGAGAACCTCCCACAGGGGAGAGGACAGGTGGTTTTGAGAAGCTTATGGCATCAACACCTGTGACAGTTTTCTTTTGGTTTATATCATTCATATTTTTAGGCTAGATAATATGGATTTACAAAAATGGGTATTTTTATTGTGTAAGACTCTTCTGGAAAATGTCCCTTCGCTTCAGTTGTGACTGACTCTGTATGACCCCATGGACTGTAGCCCACCAGGCTCCTCTGTCCATGGGATTCTCCAGGCAAGAATACTAGAGTGACTTGCCATTTCCTACTCCAGGGGATCTTCCTGACCCAGGGATCAAGCCCACGTCTCTTATGTCTCCTGCATTGGCAGGTGGGTTCTTTACCACTTTTGGTTTATATCATTCATGTTTTTAGGATAGAGAATATGGATTTATACTTATGGGTATTTTTATTGTATAAGACTCTTCTGGAAAAAGTCTGTCTGATTCCCTGGGCTTAAGTTTTTAGCCTGACAGTCAAGGTCATTCACAGTCTTACTACTATCCTCCCTCTGAACACTCAGTGACTCCCTATTGCCTGTTGGACAGAGCATGCAATTTTCCTACGATTCCTGTTTACCTCCCCTGGCTTATCTCCTTGGCTTTTCTGTGGGCACCTCTTTAGATCAGCTGTATTAGATGGTTTCCATTTCCCTGGCATACCCTATGCTTTCCTACTTTGGCTTTTGCTCACATAATTCCATTTGGAATGACCTTGCCTCCCATCTCTAACTGCAGAAATCTTACTGTAATATCTTAACACCAGCTTGAAATTCCTTTTTCCCCAGGATTCTCTTCCTGATCCCTCCAAAGGAATTACTTCATTCCTCCTTTGAATTCCCAAGCAATTTGTTTATGCAGTTGCTTCATATTGTTTTGATATATGGTTAAAGATTGCTATTGGCATCCTTTACATATTTGTTTGATACATGTGCTTATGGGATATAAGTAGGATGGACATATACCCAAATGTTATTGAGACAGTTCCAGTTTTCCTGGGTAGTCTCAGAGTATGCGCTGTTCCAGTACCCTGTCTGGTTAACTCCCTGTTGCCTTCTTCTTAGGCTTTCCAGGCGATGCTAGTGGTAAAGAACCTGCCTGCCAGTGCAGGAGACGGAAGAGGTTTGGGTTCCATCCCTGGGTTGGGAAGATCCCCTGGAGAAGGGAATGGCTACCCACTCCAGTGTTCTTGTCTGGAGAATCCCATGGACAGAGGAGTCTGTCAGTCCATAGGGTTGCAAAGAGTCAGACATGATTGTAGTGACCTAGGATGTACATGCCTTCTCCAGAGTATCTTGATCTGAGTGATGAATTAAGTAGTCACCCATGGAATAAGTCACTGGGGGATTGGGGCTGCCTCATACTCATTCTTGAACTGCTCATTTATCAGGAGGGGTGATGGAACCCACATACGGTGGGCAAAGGGGCAACAAAGTTCACAGAAAGGAGACTGCCTTGTGTTGGGGCAGGGCCCACATTGCAGAGGCCATCAGGAAATGCTAGAGATCAGTTTTGACTCCTCCCAGAGCTAGTCCTCCTCATGGCACTGCCTGGAGCTATTACTTTCCCATCAGAAAGTTAGATTCCCTGAGGATTTAATAAACAGTCTCTCCCAACATGAAAAGCTGTGGGCATTGTTTCCTCCTTGGATCATTGCAGTTGGAGCTTCAAAGAATACTCGGATATTGTGTGGAATATTGAATATGCATGTGAAAAGGACTTTGTTTATTTACTTATTATTTATTTATTTTCCATTTCTTTTCATTTTTAAAATTAGCCTACAGAGAAGTCAACAGAATTGTACATAGTGATAGTCCCTTCATTTTGCTACATGACCTTTTCCTCTCTCGCTTAGTTCATATTTATACACGTCGGATTAAGTTTGTGTTTAAGTACGATGTATGTATAAATGTCCACATTCTCTTTTTGCATCATTTGTATATAGTTTGAGTACATCATGGTACTTCACTCCTAAATACTTCCACATGTTTCTTTTAAGGATACGGACATTCTTCTAACTAACCACAATGTCATTATTACACCCAAGACAATTAACAGTAATTCTACAAAGTCATCTAATATACAGTCCATACTCAAATGTCTTCAAACAAGTTTTGGACCTTGAATCCATTTGACCCATTATGTCTCTTTCATCTCTCTTAATCTTGTGTAGTCTCTGTGCTTGTTTTTGGTCTGTGTGTAACTTATTTTTGACATACAGTGTTTGAAATCCTTCCCCCCCTCACCCTTGAAAGAATTTTGCCTTTCCTCAGATTCTTCCTCCTCCTCTCTCTTCTAAAGAGAGTTGCCAGATCTGCTCTCTGCTTTTTAGAATTCCCTGATGAAGACTCTAAAGATCGGTTAATGGGCTGGAGTGAGTGAGAGGCGGGAGTTTGGTCCTGAGGCTTTAGAAAGGCCCAAGCTCCGCTCCTGTGGCCCACACCCACCCTGTAGCTCTGAAGTGTGGGGCCTTGGAGAGGAGCGGAAGGAAATTGGAAGAAATATTGCTGTGAGCTATGTATTAGATTCTTTTTAGTATTTTTCCAGAACCAGGAAAGATTATGTTTATTAGTTACTTTTGGACTCTGTTTTCCTTGAATCTGACATCCCCTCAGAATGAGGCTTCAGGGGAAGTCAGTATTTATTCTGCTCATACACAATCTTTGCTCTTCAAAGGAGAAAGCATTAACACCCAGAGAGAGAGAAAGCTTTATTATGGCTGTGGTCATAAGCCTTAGAATGTCTTAAGAGGATTTTAGCAGACTGCAGAGTTTCGTCATCCAAATTGGGACACGTTTGAGAGTGAAACATTTATAGTGAATATGAAATAATTATTGATAATGAAAATATTTATTTCAGGCCATGTGCTTAAATCAGGTTGGTGTCAGGCAAACCAAAATATATGGTTAACCTGATTATATACACCTGCTGTTTGCACCACAATTTATCTTGTCCAAATGGATGAGTTAAAAATAAACATGGAAAAATGGAAAAATGAATGCACGTACAGTACTCTGCATAAGTATTAGATTAAACCATATGAAACTCTTATAAAAGCTGCAGTTTCATGAGCTGTCTATAATGAGTTTAAAATTTGGACATGCTGTTGCTGCTGCTGCTGCTGCTAAGTCACTTCAGGCGTGTCCGACTCTGTGCGACCCCATAGACGGCAGCCTACCAGGCTCCCCCATCCCTGGTATTCTTCAGGCAAGAATACTGGAGTGGGTTGCCATTTCCTTCTCCAATGCATGCAAGTGAAAAGTGAAAGGGAAGTCGCTTAGTCGTGTCCGACTCTCTGCTGCTTATTTCTTTAAGTAGTAAATTCTTTCAAGATAAGAATTGTTCATTTTTCTTTCTGTTATTTGTTTTTTGTTCATTTTTCATCATTTATTAGTACCTACAGCATGCAAGCACTATGCTAGATGCTGGGGATAGATCAGTGACACTGAGTGGGATACCTGGTACCTAAGAGCAATACAATATTTGGTTAGAATTGAGCATAAAGGAAAAGCATAGTAAGTTCATGTTTGTTATTTGGTGCTGCAAAAAAAAAAAAAAAAGCAATTAAATGCCAATTGAAGTACCAAATTATCTTGCTGCCATTCTTGTGGCACCTTCACAATTAATATCTGAAAACATATGTCCCCCTGTGTACTCTCTTTATTCTGCCTTAAAGAAGAATTGCCTCAAAGACATGACACGGCTTTTGCAAGGAACAATACGAGGAGCTTGCAGTAGAAGAACGATGTGGAAGAGTATGAGGCATCATGGATGCTCTGACTTAAGTGTTTTCAGGGACCTGTCTGAGCTGCAAGAGAGGAAGTGATCCTTAATTGCTTGGTGGTAATGAGTGGAAAATTATTCATAGAAGCAATGAGGCCAGAGATACCATGCATTGGCTTAAAATTTTTATTGAGTGCTAGGCCTCTGGGGATTAACTTTGGATCTAAACTATTCCTAATTCACAGAGGTAAGTGTCCACTGAGGATGGTGAACTTTGAACTAACCTACCACAAAAATAAGCATACAGCTGTCGGTTGTGATAAATGCAAAAAGGGCAAGGAATAGCAGGTTACAAAGTACATCAGAGAGGGATAAAATTTTCTTTTGGGGGTCAAGGAAGATCTCTCTGAGGAAATCATCTTGAACTTGAGACCCAGTGGAGGGCAACAGACCCTACAGGGATCTGGCTGGAGCTCAGCAGTGGAGGAAGAGGGTAGTGCCAGGTGGGGTCAAGGAATTTTCATCTTGAAAGAAGTAGAGTTGTTAGATGGGCCCTTGTAGAAGGTGAGATGGGAAGGTGTTGATCAGTTAGGACGTGGAGACCTGAGTATCACAATGGAAACCAATCAGCGGAGAACTGCACAGAGTTTGACAAGGCTGGAGTGTGGAGTGTGAAGCCAGACACCACCTTGAATACTGAGTCCTTCCTCTAAGTAACAGGGAGGCACTGAAGAGTGGTATGAGTGAGGGAGTGACATATCAATTGTGTGTTTGAGAAAGAAAATCTCTGGGATGAATGAATTCACTGAAGACATCAAAAGCTGGAAAGCCTTGCAGTTGTTCAGCAGATGCAGGATGAAGGTTTGATCTGAGATAGCGGCAGTAAAGAGACAGAGTAAGACAAAGACACTCTGTAAGCACAATCTATGGAATCTGGTTATTGAGGAGAAGAGAAAGCGGACCATGTTCAGGTTCCTCGTTTGTGTGATTAATAAGAAGGGATAGCAGGATAGCAGGAGGGGGACTGGTTTGGGTAACACGTGACGAGTTAGGTCTGTTCCTGATAAGTGCTGGGGCTTCGCAGGTGGTGCTAGTGGTAAAGAACGTGCCTGCCAATGCAGGCGATGTAAGAGGCTCAGGTTCAGTCCCTGATCCCCTGGAGAAGAGCATGGCAGTCCACTCCAGTATTCCTGCCTGGAGAATCCCATGGACAGAGGATCCTGGCGGGCAATAGTCCATAGGGTCACAAAGAGTCGGACATGACTGAGCGACTTAGCACACACTCTGATAAGCACTAAGTACCTGTAGGAGATCCAGCCTGATGTTAACTAAGTAACTGTTTAGTTAATATTTTCTAAAGTTGATGGAATTCTCGGAATAGTTTTCATATGTTAATATGGTATCTATTGAGAGAGTTGGACGCATTCAAACTACTTAGGAAAGGCTTCTTGAATTTTACAACTGACAGATTGCTTTATTTTGAATTACTCATGACAGGCTTTGTGTGTGTGTGTGTGTGTGTGTGTGTGTGTGTGTGTGTGTGTGTTTGAAAGACATTTGACTTTGTCACAGTTCTGAAAATATGTTACTTGGGTATGTTTAGATGGTGGGTTTTCAAAAACAGTTAAATATTACAGCCAGGCTTGCTGCATTTTGTGCTTTTCCCCGTTCAGTTTCCCATTAAATATACAAGCATAACATCTGGTACTCTTATTTTTAAGGACTCTGGGAAAAGAATAGCAGTGATTAGACTGAGCACTTGACAGTCATCCAGTTGTAATATTTTCGTCTAGAGTCGAGTTCGGGGCTGACTGAAATGTCCGTGTCAGGAGCAACACTGTGCCATGTTTCAGAGAAGCCACTTAGGAGAATTCCTAATATGGCTGGAGCATTCTTGAGATGCATGGAATAGCCCGTTTGTGCAGTATCATCCGAGATGAGTTGTAGCCCGCATGCATGCGGGCTGGGATGACAGAATCCGCAGAGCACTTCTTTTCTGTTATTTGTCAGGCTAGAGCCCAGTTGGCTGATGATGACAATTCTTCCTTCTTTGCTTCATTTGTCAATGGACCTTGGACCCTGAGCTGGAAAGTTCCTTTCCTAGTTTGAAAGTCATATACTGTACGAGATGGAAGGGGCCTCGATAATTATCTTCATGGGAACCCACTCCAGTATTCTTGCCTGGAAAATCCCATGAATAGAGGAGTCTGGAGGGCTGTAGTTCATGGGGTCGCTAAGAGTCAGACACGATTGAGTGACTGAGCACAAACCCCTGGCATTTTTACAGATGAGAAAAACGAGATGCAGGGAGGTTAAGCAATTTGGCCGCAGCCATCAGTTCATTGGGCTTCCCCAGGGGCTCAGCGGTAAAGAATCTGCCTGCAATGCAGGAGACGCAGGAGGTGTGGGTTTGATCCCTGGGTCGGGAAGATCCCCTGGAGAAGGAAATGGCAACCCACTCCAGTATTCTTGCCTGGAGAATCCCATGGACAGAGGAGCCAGGCAGGCTACAACCCATAGGGTTGCAGAGAATCGGACATGACTTAGCAACTGAGCACTGAACCCTCTGCTCAGCTCCCCTCCTCGTTCAGAATGGGCAGGAGGGCAGCCTCTCTATTGCTTTTAGTTTGTTATTTGCCAGAACTTCAAGTCTTTCTTCACTTTATAAAGCCTCTGGGAAATAGTCTTAACTCCTTTGAAAGAAGAAAAAACATGTTTACTCAGAAAGCTTATTTTTGTTTTTCTCCAAATGGATGTTTGTTTCAAGGCGGTGTGACTCCCCTGTATTCTGAGAGAGCTTTCACCACACTGCATGACGTCTCTCTAATGGCCACGGCTGCCCAGCTGGACATCTGTGCAACAGTCGCAGCCAAAGCTCGTACATTTGGGGCCACGGCAGTGTCTCTAAACTCTGGAAGGGATGGATGCTACAGTATGCTACCCAGCCCGTGGCCTGGATCTTTAGGCTGAGTGATCCTGGGAACTTCCTTAAAAGCAACTGTTTTATCAAGCCTTCAGAGGGATCCTTGATTCTTAAAATTAAAAATCTCAGAGTGCCATCCGGGGGCTGAGCACCCCTGGGAGTCCTGAGCACCCCTGGGACTTGGCTGCTGTTGCTGGGCAGATGGGCGGTTCTTGGAGCTCAGCGCAGCCAAGGGAGGGGAGAAGGGAGGTTTGAAGATGAGTTGTGAGTGAGGAGGGGAAAAGAGCTTGTGTGGTTCTGACCATCTACAGCCTCAGCATTGTGGGGGAAAGACTCAGGGGCCCTTTCCTCAGGCTCACCAATGTCTACTCAGTCCCAGCTCTCTCTCCAGACTTTCAGGCCTGGGTGTGGGCTGGTGGGTAGGAGCAGGTGGTCAGCGTTGCTCTGGATCGTTCGTGTTGTGGGTGCTCTGAGATGCCAGGCGCTTGGGTTTAGAAAGCCAAGAGCCTTTATTTTGCTCCTGCTGGAATGTCTCTTCTGTGAGGCAGTGGACATTGCGGGAACCTCCTTCTGGAAAGAGGGAAGGATCTCAAGGGATAAGACAAGGAGGGAGAAAGAACAATTACTAGCTCAAAACACGATTCGACTACGTTTGTAAGAGCTTGGTGAAAGAGAAACAGAGCCCATTGAGTGTGATCTTCTCAACCTGAGCTCTTTCCAAAAGCAGCAAATGAGTGCTGCTCTCTGAGCTAAGAGAATGGTGAGAAAATGCATCCTGGTGGATTTCTCTCCAATCTTTAGAGTAAATAGACTTTTTCTTGCTATGGCAAACTTAATTCTGTAAGAAAAAGGCCATAGGATACTGCAGCTCTGTGGCAACTCAGAGATGATCCGAGATGGACATGCTCTGTTCTTCCAAATCCCTTCTCCCCTCCTCTCCATGCTGTTCTGGGTCCTGGGAGGCTAGTGTCCATGCACCACATCAATCATGTATTTGGCCAGTAAGAGGTCTTGCTTTACCATCCCTTGGTGGTTTCTTTAATCTTGTCTACATCTTGTAAATAATCCCCTTCATAAAAGCTCCCATTTGAGTATGTGATCTCTTTCTTGCTAGGACCGTGAACGGCTATATTGTTTAATCCTGTGACCATTTACAGATGAGGAAACTGAGGCACAGAGAGGCTTTTCAAATGGTGTCCCTTTCTTCATCCTTTTCTCAGCCATGATCAAGTATTCACAAGCTGAGATCCTGAGGCCCTGGAATGCTGGGCTGAGAATGAGAAAACCTCTGACACTGGAGTCTGCTCTGCTCTAATGTGATAACACGTTTCTAAGAAACTTCCATTTATTTAAAAGCTATGTCCTTATAAGTGTTATTTTATGTGGTATATGGGGCTTCCCAGGTGGCTCAGTGGGGAAAGAGTTAGCCTGCAATGCAGGAGACATAGGCAGATATTCGTTTGATCCCCGGGTCGGGAAGATCCCCTGGAGGAGGGCATGGTGACCCACTCCTGTATTCATGCCTGAAGAATCCCATGGACAGAGGGGCCTGGCGAGTTACAGTACATAAGATCGCAGGAGGCACACACAACTGAAGCAACCGAGCATGCACGCACGCATGTGGTGTATACACATAATGGGATATTATTCAGCCTTCAAAAAAAGGTGATCCTGTCAGATGCAATACATGGATGATCCTGGATGATGTTATGCCAAGTGAAATCAGCCAGTACTGCATGATTCTACTTACTCAAGCCATGAAAACGTTCAAACTCATAGAAACAGAAGGCAGAGTGGTGGGAACCAGGGGCTGGGGGAGAAGGAAAAGGGGAGCTGCTTTTCAGGGGGTGTGAAGTTTCAGTTATGCAAGATGAATGAGCTCTAGAGATCTGCTCTACAGCATCGTGCCAGTGATTAACCAGACTGTATTACACAGTTAAAATTTTAAGAAGGTCAATTTCATGGTGTTATTTTTTTTAACCAGAAAAGATAAGCACAAAAGGTATTTGAATAGGTTAAAAAGTAGTTAGAGAATGGAGTCCCTCTGGGAGGACACTGTCCATGGGGGTGCGGCCGGGTTGGCAGAAAGGAAGGAAATGCCTCTTTCCTCCAGCAGGGAAGCACCTGCTGCAGGGCGGGGCTGGGGATGAGGGTGGGCTCTGCCCACGCTCCTCAGCTCATGCCTCCTGCACCCTCCCAGCCCCAGCAGGCGAGGAATCAGAGCTGCTGGTCATGCCTCTGACCATGAGTGAGAGTGTGTGTGTATGTGTGTGTGTGAGAGAGAGAGAGGGAGAGAGGGAAGGAGAGAGGGAAGGAGAGGGAAAGAATGAATTCACATTCTTCCTTTTAGTAACTTTCCCAGGTTCTCTTGAAGAGTCTTTTTTGCCCTCCCATATTTCATTGCTTCTAAGACATGCTTTATTTTCCTCACATTTTAATGCTCTGATACCCGGCTGTGTCTGAGACTGAAAGCATCCTTTGTTGCAGCTGGACAGGCAATGGCTGCGCTGCAGCTGTCTCCCGTGTGCACGTGAACTTGGTAGATCTGGGGGCACAAGAAACCGCTCATTGTTTCAGTCCATGGTCCATTCTGTGATCACCAGAGAGAGGGATGTGGTCCTAGGTGCTTAGTGAAGTCTTCTGCTGGCACCTGTTAGTAAGATTTTCTTGGCAGCATCAACACTGTGGAAAGGCATCAAAAACCTAAAAGGAAATCCCAAATGCAGTACTCTTTTAAGACACACTACATCACTGAGTTTCTTGGTGGCACAGAGGACAATATTGTGTGGAAAAACACAGTTATTGGACCCTGTGACAAAAGTGATTCAGAAGTGTGGGTTTTGAATGTGGTGTCTAAATCAAATTAAATTGGAGCACCCAACCAATTTATTTCACTAATATTTTTATATTTTCCTTTTTTATGAGTATAATAAAACCCACTTACCCTCTTAGTAAGCCTAATAGAGCCTTTTCAGTAAATACAAGATAAGAATTCTTAATCTTACTATTGTATCACAGTTTAATTTGCAACCATTTTTTTTCTTTCCTAATGTTACATAAAATAGTGTTATCTCTCTCAACCAGTGAATCTTAATCAATGAAATATGGTAATGAAGTAGGAAGTTGATTAAGTTATCATTATGAATCAAAAGATGAGTTGGAAAGCTAAGAACTGAGGAATGAGTTTAGTAATCCTTTGACTCAATAAATATTTATTAAATGTCTACTGTGAGACCAGCACTGGGATTGGCATGAGGGTACAAGCCGTGAACAAAGCAGATATGATCACTGGGCTCACAGGGAAGACCAGATATATTGGATAGGTAGTTGCGTGTATGATATCATAGAGAAGACTTGCAGCTTTCTTTGGAAGTATAAACAAAGGAGCTTAAAACATGGTCAAGGGGAGTAGATGGCCTGAGTGAGGAAGTGACGCTTCAGCGGAGAATGGAAAGATGAGTAGGAGTTAGCCAGGTGGAGGTGAGTTGGGGAAGGGGAGGGTAGTCCTGGCAGAGGGAACCACGTGTGAAAGCTGGGACCTGTCTAGGAGAGACGGAAGCAAGTCCAGTGCAGTGGGGCCCAGACAGTGGTACGGAGATGAGAGACAGGCTAGAGAAGCAGGCAGGCCTCAGACGACCAAGGGCCTTACAAGTCATGCCAGGGAACTTGGCCTTCATCCCATGGATAAGAGGAGCTTATGGGAGGGGTTTCAGGAGGGGTGTGGTGTGTCACGCTCAAGTTTTAGAACTTCGCTCCGGCTGCCGTGCAAAAATGGAATGCTGTAGATCAAGGGCAGATGAAAGGAATGTGGTAGTAGTCATCTTCACTGAACAAGAGATGTGGTAGCTGGGAGGGAGAGAAGATACCAAATGATGCAAGAGAATCCTGTACCAAACAATAGTCCCCATCACTGACAGCTTTCCTCAGATATTACATCCATAGTTGCTGATAACCTATAACAATAAGTTTCTTTCTTTTTGACAGAGTGACTTCTTCTGACTTGAGCTTGCAGTGTGCTTTGAGAGATCCTCTACCAGGTAAATGCAGAACAAATTTCTTCAGATTTATAAACCATGACTTTCTCCTAAGATTTCCTGAGACCAAAATCCAACATGTTATTTAATCCCTGCAACAACCCTTAAGTTAGGTTTATTTCCATGTTATACAGGAGGAAATTGAAACATAGAGAAGTTAGACAGCTTGCACAGGGAAGTTAGATCAACATGCGCAGAGGTGTTCATCACACCATAAACTACTTGCCAGATAAAGCAAAACAAGAGGAGAGAACTGAAATATCCAACAGTAGGCAAACTGTTAAATCATTTGATGAAGTTACTTTAATAATAGTCTCTATGAGATTAAGAAGTTTTTTCCCTATTCCTCATTTGCTAAAAGCAAATTAATTATTTCAGGTATTGAATTTTATTGAATGCTTTTCTAATCTACTAAGCTGTTAAAATGATTTTTATTCTTTATCTGTTCATGGTAATTTCTATTAATTGATTTTCTAATATTAAATACCTTGCATTGCTAAGATAAAACCAACTTGGTCATGATGCATTATCTTTTCTATCTTTAGCTAAGATTTAGTTTTAGTCCTGAGATTGGATACAGTTTTCCTTTCTGGTATTTTCCTTGCCAGGAATGGTTTTCAAAATATTGGAATTACTTGCTGCTTGAATGTTTGATGATAAAGGAGTAAAACATTTGAGTCCTGTTGTTTTCTTTGAAAGGAGAATTTTTACCTGCTCACTTAATTTCTGATTTATTTACATTTTCTGATTTCTTCTTGAGTCAGTTTTGACAAATTTTGTTTTTGGTTATATATTCATTCTCTGTTGGGTATATATGCAGCAAGGGAATCTCTGGATCAGGGGGGAAAGTATACATTCAGTTTTAGCAGATAATATCAGTTTTTCAAAATGGTTGTATTGATTTAAAATTAACACGCTAAGCAGGAGTATATGAGAGTTCTGATTGCTCTGTATCCTTTTCAGCACAAGGTATTTTCTGTTTTATTTGATTATTTAGTCTGTACTAGTGGATGTGAAGTATTACAGTGTCATTGTAGTTCTGTATTTGCTTGTAGGCTAATGAAGTTAGGTACTTTTTCATATGTTAATTGACTATTTGAATATCTTGTTTTGTCAAAAGCCCTTTCTAGTCTATAAAAAAAAAAAAAGAGGGAAGTGCTTATTCAGGTCTTCTGGAAAAAAAAATTGGGTTGCTTTGTTGAATTGTCTTATTGAATTACAGATATTTTTAATAATATGTGTTCTGGATTTGAAGTCTTGTTAGAATATATATATTGTAAATATCTACTTTTGTTTCCTGTGGTTTACCTTTTCACTCTTTTTGTGGACAGAAATTCCTTTAAAATAGTGTAAATTATCCATTTTTTCCCTTTTGTGGTTGGTACTATTGTACTTATTTAAGAAATCTTGGCCTTATTCTAAGATCACAAAGAAGTTGTACATTTTCATCTGAAAGTTATATTATTTTCCTTTTACATTTGAGCCACGATACATCTGGATTGGTTTGATTGTGTATGATGGGAGGTAGAGGGTCAAGATGAATTTTTTCCGTGTGGACGTGCACTTGATCAGGAGCCATCCTTTGGTTACAGCTCTGTTTATTTATTTGTTTGTTATTTACACGGTAAAATTCATTCTCTTGAAATTGATGGTTTGATAAGTTTGAACAGTTCTATAACCACCACCACAATCAAGATGCAGAACATACCCAATCTCTGAGAGAATGCTCCTTTGTAGTAACAATCACTCATCTGATTTCTGTCCCTAGATTTTTCTTTTTTTTAGGATATATAAATGAAGGCATAGAGTATGTAGACTTTTGTTTCAGATTTCTTTTTTAAAAATCTCAAAGAATCTCAAAAATTCATCCCTGTGTTGCAGTACCAGTTGTTTGTTCTTTTTTTTTTAGAGTAGAATTCCAATTGTGTAGATGGAACACAATTTGTTTATCCATTCACCAGCTGATGAACATGTAGATTATTTATAGTTTTTGGCTCTTATGAATAAAGTTATTATAATTGCTCACTTTGTAAGTCTTTGTATGGATATATGTTTTAATTTCTCTTGGGTAAATTACTAGGAGTAGGTTTATTGAGTCATATACTATGTAGCAAGTATATATTTAACATTAATTTAACATTATACAGAAAAATCCCTCTCGCTGTTCCCAAAGTGATTGTGCCATTTTGCATTCCATTCAGCAATACATGATATTTTAGTTGCCCCATGGTCTTTCTCCAGATGGCGCTAGGGATAAAGAATTATGCAGGAGATATAAGAGACCTGGGTTCGATCCCTGGGCTGGGAAGATTCTCCGGAGGAGTACATGGCAACCCACTTCAGTATTCTTGCCTGGAGAATCCCATGGACAGAGGAGCCTGGTGGGCTACAGTCCGTAGAGTTGCAAACAGTCACACACGACTGAGTGACTTAGTACACACACGAGCTCTCCAGAACTTGGTATAGTCAGTCTCCGTAATGTGGGCAATATGAGTTGGTATGTAGTTGTATCTCATAACTCTGGTTCTTGTTTCCCTAATCATTAACGATGTTGAACATTCTATGTGCTTCTTTGCCATCTGCCTGTCTTCTTTGGTGGAGTATCTGTTCAAATCAGTCACCCATTTTAAAAATAAAGTCATCTATCTTTTCATTTTTGAGCTACAATAAAATATTATTCCAGATACAAATCCTTTATCAAATGCATGCTTTTCAAATACCCTTTCCCAGCTTGTGGATTGCATCATTCAAAGAGCAGAAATTTTTAATTTTCATGAAGTTCAGTTTATCCATTTTTTTCTTTGCTGGATAGCAGTTGTGTGTCCTAAGGAATCCTTGCTAAAACCCCAAATACAAAGATGTTCTTTTTTTTTTTCCCCTTAGAAATTTTATAGCTTTTTAAAAAGCTTTTAGTTTATTTTTAATTGAAGGATAATTGCTTTACAATCCCCAGGTGGCACTAGTGGTGAAGAACCTCAGCCAATGCAAGAGATGTAAGAGATGCAGGTTCGATCCCTGGGCTGGGAAAATCCCCTGGAGGAGGAAATAGCAACCTACTCCAGTATTCTTGCTTGGAGAATCCCATGGCCAGAGGAGCCTGGCTATAGTCCATAGGGTCACAAACAGCTGGATACGACTGAAGCGACTTAGCACAGCACGTTGTGTTGGTTTCTGCCATATATCAACACGAATCAGCCATAGATATATGTATGTCCCCTCCCTCTTGAACCTCCCTCCCACCTCCCACCCCATCCCACCACTCTAGGTTGTACAGAGCACTGGATTTGAGTTCTCTGTGTCATACAGCAAATTTCCACCAGCTGTCCAATTTTACACATGATAATGTTTATGTTTCAGTGCTACTCTTTGAATTCATCCCACCCTCTCCTTCCCACATCGTGTCCATAAGTCTGTTCTCTAGGTCTGTGTCTCCATTGCTTGCCTACAGATAGGTTCATCACTACCATCTAGATTTCATGTATATGCATTAATATATGATATTTATTTTTCTCTTTCTGACTTCCTTCACTCTGTATAGTAGGCTCGAGGTTCATCCACTTTATTAGAACTGAGTCAAATGGCAGAGTAATATTCCACTGTGTTTATGTACCTTCGTATGGCTGAGTAATATTCCATTGAGAATAGGTACCACAACTTCCTTTTCCATTCATCTGTTGATGGACATCTAGGTAGCTTCCATGTCCTCAGTTCAGTTCAGTCGCTCAGTCGTGTCCCACTCTTTGGAACCCCATGGGCTGCAGCATGCCAGGCTTCCATGTCCTGGCTATTGTAAACAGTGCAGTGATGAACATTGGGGTACATGTGTCTTTTTCATCATGGTTTCCTCAGGGCATATGCCTAGTAGTGGGATTGTTGGGTCATATGGTAGTTTTATTCCTAGGTTTTAAGGAATCTCCATACTGTTCTCCATAGTGACTGTCTCAATTTGCATCCCCACCAACAGTGCAAGGAGGGGAATGCAAATTTCTCCATATCTTCTCCAGCATTTATTGTTTGTAGATTTTTTGATGATGGCCATTCACACCGTGTGAGGTGATACCTCAGTGTAGTTTTGAGTTGCATTTCTCTAGTAATGAGGGATGCTGAGATCTTTTCATGTGTTTACTGGCCATCTGTGTATCTTCTTTGGAGAAGACATTTTTATTTTATTTTCTATTTTTTGGCCCTGGCATGCAGAATCTTAGTTCCCTGACCAGGGATCAAACCTTTGCCCCCTGCAGTGGAAGCTCAGAGTCTTAACCACCGGATCCCCAGAGAAGCCCCAATCATAGCTATTTTAAAGTCTCTGATTATTCTACTATCTGGGTCATCTCTCTGTCTAGTTCCATTGGTGGCTTTATTTTAACAAACAGTTGCTTTACCTTGGTCTTTTGAATGTCTTCTTAATTTTGATTGGATGTTGTTTGTAGAAGAGCAGTAGGTAATAAAATTGATAATATTGCCACCCAGAAATGGGCGCACTTCTTTTGCAAGATGGTTAATGTAACAGTGGTTTAGTCCTTTGTTGGCAGTTGATAAGATTAGCTGTTGGGAGTTTGGGTGGGGTTGGACTCCTCTGTGGAGAAGAAAATGGCAACCCACTCCAGTACTCTTGCCTGGAAAATCCCATGGGCAGAGGAGCCTGGTGGGCTGCAGTCCATGGGATCATGAAGAGTCGGACATGACTGAGCGACTTCCCTTTCACCTTTCACTTTCATGCACTGGAGAAGGAAATGGCAACCCACTCCAGTGTTCTTGCCTGGAGACTCCCAGGGACGGGGAGCCTGGCGGGCTGCCGTCTGTGGGGTTGTACAGAGTCGGGCACGACTGAAGCGACTCAGCAGCCGCAGCAGGACTTCTCTGATTATTGTCACTTTCTCTTGCCCACTAGACTGCAAAGGTTTCCAGTCGTGAACTGAAGTTACCTCATGCTTAGTGTGTGGCCTGGTGTGCCAGAGAGTTTTTCTCACCATCTAGACTCTGTCCTCAGCTTTCAGCGGACCCTCCACACTCAGGCCAACGCTGTGGCCACGTTGGGGGCTTCCCTGTTCTTCTGGTCCACCCTCCGTCTTGGCAGGCCTTGGGGCTTTGCCTGTGTTCCTGTTCCTCCTCATCGCTTTCAGTGTCTGCTTGCTTCTGTAGGTGGCTTGGGTAGGAGAGAGCTCCCTGCAATGGTAGCAGACTTCTTTGTGTCAGTGCAGGATCCTAGGCCTGAGAGTCCCTTGTTCTGTCATCAGAGCAGGACCAGCAGCTCCAGTATCACCTGAGAGCTTGTTAGAAGTACAGAATCGCAGGTCCCATGCTCAGACCTGATGAATCAGGATGTGCATTTTGACGAGATCCCTTGAGGGAGTCATGTGCACTTTGAGAAGGGGTGTTTCACACAATCACTGTTTCTTTACCTTCTTTCTGCTTTTTCTTTCTTTTTTTTTTGTCAACTGTGTTTTTCATAATGAGATTAAGATCCTTCAAAGTCAAAATATTGTGAAAGCAACCCTACTTAAATTTAAGAATGGTGCACACATATTTAAATTAGAACATTTAAATTTTTTTCTAGTTAAATTATTGAATTTAATTGAACAATTACCACTGATATGCATATTTAAAGCTTCTTAGTTTCAAATACTTTTTTGAGCTTTGGGTTCCTAGCACTCAACAACCTTGAGTCTTTCTTGTAGCAGGGATTTTTCTGTTGCTTCCTCTTATAAAAAGGGGTTTCTTAGATTTTTGAAGCCTGCCTCCTAGGGGCAGTTCTGTCTTCCTCTCCACCTTGGGTTCAGTGCAAACAACAGTTGCTCCATGAAATTTCTATTGATGCTTCACAGCCTGACCTAAAGGGTTCTAGTAAGGACCCACCCCTCTGACAAAGTTCTTGCCAAGAGACCCTCAGCTTTTGAATCTTTCCAACTTTGAGTGTTTTATTGATGCAGTGATGGGGCTGTGCTACCAGAATTTTAGTTTTCTCTGTTTTTTTCTCAACTTGCAATAAATTTTACATTTAATTGATTTAAGCTTAATTAAATATAAATTTAAATTTTACATTTAATTTTACATTTATCCTATTTCCTAATTTGTTGTCTTTCCTTTGATTTCATCAGGAATGTTGGCCAAGATTGCTGGATTATACCATCTGCTTTCCTTTTGTCTTTACCTTGCTTTTGTATCCCAGTATTGTGAGGCCTTTCCCTTCCCCTCCCTTTGCCTCCTCCTTGCGACCCCAACCCCACATGCCTTCGTGAGAGACATCAAGTCAAAGAGTTCTGGCTATATCATTAACTTGTTTTAACATATCTTGTTCAACTTGCAGCCATCATGGAAGTATTCCAAGCAAATGGACAGAGAGGGGCACAAGATCATGCCTCTTAGCTGAGTGAGCCCAAGTGAAGAGTTGCCCTGGTTTCCTGGGACCAGGAATTATGCTTTAATCTCAGTGGTCACCCTTAGCTGCAGGGGAGCCTGGGAAATACGTCTTAGAGTTGGGCATATTGTTGGTGCAAAAGAAGTCAGGGCTGGGTTTGCTATGGGTAGAGAACTAGATGCAGTTATCAGACAGGGAGCTAAATTTCAGCTTCACTCCTGATAATCCTAGATTGGAGGATGAGCTTAAATTATGGACAAGATCAACTAGAATCAGGTATCCTGTTACTTTTATTGCTGAAGATTTCTTTCATGGGAAAGAAAAATACATGCTGCTGAAGCCAGAAATAGAGAGAAGGGAAGCTGTCCAGACTTCCATGCACTTTCCCTCACTCAGTCTGAGCAATCCAAGAAGCTACTCCCTTGAGGAGGAATGAAGGGATGTCGTGAAGTGTAGAGGTCACTTTCTAACACTTTTAAGAAGACAAACAATTTTGTTTTATGTGCCCAGGCAGGAATGCTGGGAAGGAGAGAATGATGCCCTCCTAATAATTGTTAAATACACATTTGTGCCACACACACACACACACACACACACACTGTCTTATTATATATTATGACAATTGTGTTATATTTATTTCTTTATATATTGGGTTGGTCAAAAGGTTTGTTTGGGTTTTTCCATAAGATGTTATGGATACATCTTATGGAAACACCTTTTTCCATAACATGTTTTCCATAAGATGTCATGAACCCAGATGACCCTTTTGGCCAACCCAGTATTTCCCCCAACGCCTACTTCTAATGACCTTGTAAAATCGATAGTAATCTCTTGCAATAGTTGAGAAAAGGGAGAATTCACATGTGTTGATGTTGTGAAACTCTTGAAAAGGAGATGGGGATGAACCTCTTAGAGGTCTGAAAGGTTTTTAGAATTGTTTCAGGTTGAGAAGAAGAAGGGTGATTCAGGGCAAGTAAACAGCATTGGGCTGCAGCCAGCAGACTTCTAGCTGCTTGGGCAGCTTGCTGCAGGATTCTTTATGATGGCCCCTTTACTGCTGCACAAAAACCAACCAACAAACTGCCGCCTCCACCCCCGCACCCCCGCCCCACCTCCGCTCCCAGCCCAAGGGTTTTGCTGCAGAAGCCCTCAGTGTGCAGCAGGGTCCGTTCGGGCTGCTCTTCTCATAACCACCAGCTCTGCTCCCTCCCTGCTCCCTCCGCAAAGCTCAGCTCAGGACTGAGCTGACGGCTAATTGTTGCTGCTAATTGCTTTGCTGACAGTGCTTTGTGGCTATTTTGGTTTTTCTCGAGTGTTTCTTAATTAGAGGAAGTGACATCGTGTGCTGTCCAATCAGCCTCTTGCCAGATATTATTACATCTGTGGGATCATTGGGTGACATTTGGGCTTGGTCCTGCCAAGCTGGTGTGAGGATCGTGGCCTGTGGTGCAGTTGGTTTGGCAGAGCGGTGGTCCCCCACCAGGCTCTGAGACAGTGCTGCTGCTGGTGGGAGGGAAGGGCATTCTGTATTCCCAGTGAGGCCTCGAAGACTGCGGGGTTCACTGGGGGCCCTTCAGGCAGCAACATCCCATTGAAATCTGACACCTCACAGGGAACCTCATAGGATGCTGTCTTCTCTTTGAAACATGGTGTTTCAGGATTTCTTTGATATTTGCCTTTCTGGCTAATGTGGAGACACCCTTTCATTTTCCCCTGGGAAAAATACAGATACAACCTGCTTGGTGAAGTATTAGAGGTGGTTTGCCATGCAGTATAGTGAGCTCTTACTACGTTGCTTTAATTACCAGAAAGAACCATGTTAAGTTGTAACAATTCTGAATTATAAAAGAAGTTTGAAGAGATTTACAGCTCTGAACTCCACCACATTTAACTTTTGGCAGCTATTTTTTAAGGCTCTTTGGTTGAGTGCTTAATTTTGGAATAACTGTGTTTATTTGCATATAAACCATGTGCAAAAATTTAAAAAAATCTATTTGTGCGAGTATGAGTATGGACCCTTCTTTTCCGATTTTTTTTTTTTTTTGTATCAATTCATTGCAGCAAGGATTTATTGCGCCTGCTGAGGTGTCCTTGAGCTTAACAAAGCAGTGTGAGACACAGTCCCTCCTTCAAGGAATTTACATTCTAATTAGGGAGTCAACATTCGCCAGTGGTCCTTTCTTCATCATTTCATTGAAGGCATCGTCACGGTTACATGGCTTTTCTCTAAGAGTGTTAGAGCAGAGAACACAGAATACAGGATTATCCAGGATTGGGGTGGAAAGAGAACAGAGATATTGAGGGGTCTATGGAGAGAGCATAATCATCTCATGTTGGGTACAGAAGGAAGGGAGGCCAAGGTGTGTGAGTGGGGTCGGATAGGGGTATCATGAAGTTGGAGAAAGTGGTTCATGGACACGATGGATGGAAGCTGAGGCCAAGAGGACTCCATTAGGCCAATAAAGAAATGGGGAGCGACTAAGAGGCAAGGGAAAGAGAACAAAATGCTACTAGACTCTTTTCAGTGAGTCTGTCTTGTCTCCTCCACCAGGGGGTATAAAAGGGCAGGTATTATGTTTTTTTTGTTTCTCCTTCAGCTCCTGGTTCACCATGTTGCTCAGAGCATGTGTTTCCTAAATATTTCCTGAAGAAGTCCAGCTTACTCATGGGCTTTCTTTGGAGTCATAGATCAAATTTCTTTCACATATATAGAAATGATGGGGGGAGGGTCATTGGTTCATGCAAATGGCAAGCTCCCAAGTGACTCCTGATATAATCTGACAATAGTGTAACCATGCAGGTGTACACTAACCACAGTGCAGGGGAAGTCTCCATCATCTGACACGTGTTCAGTACTTCGGGGTGAAGGGAAAGTATCTCATCTTTAGGGCGATGGCCTCAGGAGACTTTCGAGAATCCCCTGTGCTGGATGTGATTCCACCTTACCCAGAAAGCCAAACACTCCTCCTTCTCATAGGCCAACACTTCCCCTTTCACCTTCGTGATTTTGCAGGTGATGTGCATTTGAAGGCCCAAATGAACCGCTTAAACTTCTTTCTGATCCCATTGCTGTCCCCATGGTCAACTGTCGACTTTTTCTCGTGTCTATATTTAGCTGAAGTAATCTTTGTGAAGGACTTCCACACTTGAAGTCACAGTAAAAACTAGATGATAAAATTTAAATTTTGGAATAAAAACTAAAACTTCCGTGTTACTCTGTTTGTCCCATCCTCTCTTTCCTACCCAATCCCACCCGCCCGTGTCCATAAGTCTGTTCTCCATATCTGCGTCTCCACTGTTGCCCTGTAAGGAGGTACATCAGTACCATCTTTCTAGATTCCACATATATGTGTTAATATACGATATGTGATTTTCTCTTTCTGACTTACTTCACTCTGAGTCATAGGCTCTAGGTTCATCCACCTCATTAGATCTGACTCATGTTGATGTGTAGCAGAGGCTGACACAATATTGTGAAGCAATTTTCCTTCAATTAAAAATAAATAAGTAAAAAAAAAAAACAAAGCTAAAACTTGACTGTATCACCCCTGAATAGTCTTGCGGCTCCCTGGGGATCACGCCCACTGAGAGTTGTTGGCGATATGTCTTCTAGTCACCCGGTTGCCCCAGTACTGTCCCGGTCAAGGCTTACAAGTGTGTGTGTCCCCGAAAAGCTTGTGTTGTGCATCCAGTTCAAGCATACCAATAGGGCTCTCGTGCGAATGTTCTCAGGCAGCATTTTGGAGCTCCTTAAGCTGTACCCCAGACACAACGCACTTGACCAGCATCGTGCTGTTACCATGGCATCTGAAGAGCGCCCTTCTCCAGACAGGAAGATGGTAAAACTGCTCCGGGAGGACATTTTCTACCTTAGAAACTCAGAATAGACACTGTGTGTATCTGAAACAGCAAATCCCATTTCCAAAACTTCTCTCCAAGCATCATCTTCTCAAAGACATTCACGGAAAACTCTTCACCGGTTTATATGTCTAGCACGGACTTGGAGAAGCTTTTCTTTCATTTCTCATTTGGAAGCTTCTCTCTGAATAGAAATGTTGAATGGCTCTGGCTAAGAAATCCGTTTGGATTTCAGACAAGAGTTGCAGTAACTGAGCCCGGTTTATTCAGGAAGAGTGGAGCCAGAATGGGTCTGCTGTGAATAAGATGCCAGGCCTGCTTTCTTCACAGGCGACTTCTTCCCTCTGACCGAATTCTTTGATGTTAATGTAATTCTCATTAATTGCTAACGCCAAAGCAACAGAGCTTCGACCTTTGAAAGGACTGCCTTTTATAAATTCTTATTGTTTGAGATTTCTGCTTAATGGAAAGACCACTGAACTGCTAGTCTTTTGCTTCAGAGTTAGTAAGCAGGGACTGCTTAAGTCATTACTTTCTATTGCTTGACATTTGTATAATGCTTTATAGTCTTCAAAACACTTTCACATCCATTGTTATTTGAGCTTTTTAATGACCCCCGGAAGGTAGATTTTTTTTTTTAATTCCCATTTTTTGGAATGAGTGTATTGAAGGTCAGAAAGATGTAAGCGTGTGTGCTAAGTCACTTCAGTCGTGTCTGACTCTTTGCCACCCTATGGACCATAGCCTGCAGGCACCTCTGTCCATGGGATTCTCCAGGCAAGAATACTGGAGTGGGTTGCCATGCCCTCCTCCAGGGGATCTTCCTGACCAGGGGATCGAACCTGGGTCTCCTGCATTGCAGGCAGATTCTTCACCATCAGAGCCACCAAGGAAGCCCTCAGAAAGATGTGTGCCTCCTTTAAAATCAGTTCTTGGCAGAGGTAGACCAGGAACTAGAAGCTACCCTCCTCTTCCTAATTCCTCTTCAGGTTGCTCTATCGTGATAAGCAAAGTGTGAGGATGGCAAGGGAGAACTGATAGCTTGTTTGGAAATTATCTGCTTAATAGTCTATCTCCCTGGTATGACTTTAAGCTGCCCAAAGTGGAGATTTAAAAAAAAATTTTTTTTTTTGCTAAGCTGCATGGCATATGAGATCTTAGTTAGCCAATTAGGAATCAAACCCATGCCCTGTGAGTTGGAAGCATGGAGTCTTTTTTTTTTTTTTTTAGTTTTTTATTTTTTAAATTTTAATATCTTTAATTCTTACATGCGTTCCCAAACATGAACCCCCCTCCCACCTCCCTCCCCATAACATCTCTCTGGGTCATCCCCATGCACCAGCCCCAAGCAGGAAGCATGGAGTCTTAATCACTGGACCACTAGGGCAGTCCTGAGATTATTTTATTCACTGCTAGATAGCCAGTACCTAGAATAGTGCCTAACACGTAGTAAATTCTCAATGAACATTTTTGTTCATTCAGTTCAGTTCAGTTCAGTTACTCAGTCATGTCCGACTCTTTGCAACCCCATGAATCGCAGCACGCCAGGCCTCCCTGTCCATCACCATCTCCCAGAGTTCACTCAAACTCACGTCCATCGAGTCCATGATGCCATCCAACCATCTCATCCTCTGTCGTCCCCTTCTCCTCCTGCCCCCAATCCCTCCCAGCATCAACTCTTCGCATGAGGTGGCCAAAGCACTGGAGTTTCAGCTTTAGCATCATTCCTTCCAAAGAAATCCCAGGGTTGATCTCCTTTGGAATGGACTGGTTGGATCTCCTTGCAGTCCAAGGGACTCTCAAGAGTCTTCTCCAACACCACAGTTCAAAAGCATCAATTCTTTGGCGCTCAGCCTTCTTCACAGTCCAACTCTCTCTCACATCCATACATGACCACAGGAAAAACCATAGCCTTGACTAGACGAACCTTAGTCGGCAAAGTAATGTCTCTGCTTTTGAATATACTATCTAGGTTGGTCATAACTTTTCTTCTAAGGAGTAAGCGTCTTTTAATTTCATGGCTGCAATCACCATCTGCACTAATTTTGGAGCCCAAAAAAATAAAGTCTGACACTGTTTCTACTGTTTCCCCATCTATTTCTCATGAAGTGATGGGACCAGATGCCATGATCTTCGTTTTCTGAATGTTGAGCTTTAAGCTAACTTTTTCGCTCTCCTCTTTCACTTTCACCAAGAGGCTTTTTAGTTCCTCTTCACTTTCTGCCATAAGGGTGGTGTCATCTGCATATCTGAGGTTATTGATATTTCTCCCGGCAATCTTGATTCCAGCTTGTGTTTCTTCCAGTCCAGCGTTCCTCATGATGTACTCTGCATATAAGTTAAATAAGCAGGGTGACAATATACAGCCTTGACGTACTCCTTTTCCTATTTGGAACCAGTTTGTTGTTCCATGTCCAGTTCTAACTGTTACTTCCTGACCTGCATACAGATTTCTCAAGAGGCAGGTCAGGTGGTCTGGGATTCCCATCTCTTTCAGAATTTTCCACAGTTTATTGTGATCCACACAGTCAAAGGCTTTGGCCTTCAATAAAGCAGAAATAGATGTTTTTCTGGAACTCTCTTGCTTTTTTGATGACCCAGCAGATGTTGGCAATTTGATCTCTGGTTCCTCTGCCTTTTCTAAAACCAGCTTGAACATCAGGGAGTTCACGGTTCACGTATTGTGGAAGTCTGGCTTGGAGAATTTTGAGCATTACTTTTGTTGATTAGGCAGGTAATAATAATGACTTCCCAGGTGGCGCTAGTGGTAAAGAATCTACCTGCCAATGCAGGAGATGGGGGTTCTATCCGTGGCTCCAGAAGATCCCCTGGAGAAGGAAGTGGCAACCCACTCCCGTACTCTTGCCTGGAGAATCTCATAAACAGAGGAGCCTGGCTGTCTATAGTTGATGGGGTTGCAAAGAGTTGGACATGACTGAAGAGACTTAATATGCAATAATGCCATATTTTCATTTTCACCCATCCCCTTCTTATATGTTCTAATGGCATAATAATTATATCTAAAATAAGTAGGCAAAGATATGAGAACAGTGGGGAAGTGCAGGTTGTCAATCCATCAAATAGTGGATGAAGAACCCTCAGTAGAGCTGTAGAAAAACACAGAAGAAACTGAAAATAGAGTCCCTGCCTTCAGGGAACTTAAAGCTTAGAGCAACAGGGTAACCCACTGTGAAAAAGATGCAGAAAATCACCATTCAGCAGTCTGTTTGGTTGGCCCTGCCCTTTTGGAAACTCAAAGTTGGGGAAAATAGAAAGGATGCATGCTGCAAAAACAAACAAACAAACAAAACAAAACAACAGCCTTAGAGGGAGGAGGAAGTGAAAGGCCTCACTGCCACACTCTTTGTTTGGTCCTGTAATTAGCTGTACCTCTTCAAGTGTTTTCATGCAGGAAACTAAACAGGGAGACTGGTCGAAGGATGAATCATTCCAATTAACAGGAATAGAAGGTGAACTTTGACAAAGCTTCAATTGGCTCTTTTCTTTAAATAGTCAAGTAATTATGCTGCAATTTGGCATTGTAAACAATTGTTTCCATCCTTATCTCAACCTGAGATAATAGTTTCCAAGTCTTTTAGGGGCAGTGATTTTCAAAGTTTAGTCCTCAAGCCATCTGCTTTAAATATCCACTGCCAAAATTCTGATTCATGGGGTCTGGGGCAGGGTCTGGAAGTCTGCCTTTTTTTTTTTTTTAATAAGCAGTTTATTGATATCTTGGAATAATTTTATATGTATAGAAAAGTAAAATAGTACAGAAACTTCCTGTGTTTCCTGAGCCTGGCTTACCCGAATGTTAACTCCTTACATAACCAGAATGTATTTGATAAATTAACAACAAAGCTACAGACTTTTTTCAAATTTCATCAGTTTTGTCATTGTTGTCCTTTTTCTCTTTAATCCAGGATATCACATTACATGTAGTTATCCGGTCTTCTTAATCCTGTCTTATCTGTGATGGTTTCTTAGTCTTTCCTGCATTTTTAATAAGCTCCCAGGTGGTTCTCAGACACTAGAACACGAAACCCACTGTTCTTCTAAAGCCAGGGATGAACCCTAGGCACACCTAACAAGTGCTCAGAAACCTGGGGAACCTCCCCTTGCCTAAGGGGGGACCTTGTGCTTTTCATCCTGTCAGTCAGGGACAGAGCCCCAAACCGAAGGCACATTCTGGAGGAGCCTGGGAAGAATTTAGCCAAAGTGCTATTTACAGAGATGCAGGCAGGGTGAAGGAAACAGGTAAGAGATACTAAGGCAGCTGGGAGCTCTGGGCAGTGGAGAGCTGTCCTCTCTTTGGGATGGGTGACCTGGTGCAGTAGTAGTCATGAGTGTGTAGTTGGAAAACCAGTCACTGCCAGAATGTCAGCCCCCAGTGTGCGGAGGACATGTGTCTTTGTCTTTGCCTTGGAGCTCCTGATGGTGCCTCCCATTGGCGAGACATCACCGGAAGCCAGAGGGCAGGGGATGGACAATACAGTTGCTGGGCAGAGAAAAAGAAGAGGACGCAGAATGGATCTGGAGAATGGATATAGTGAGGGGGTGAGGTGAGAATAACCAGTCCTGTGTTAAAGCAAAATGCAGGAGAGAGAGTCTGATTAGTTAATTGTGCCTGGGTTAAAACATGTGCTCTGTTTATTATTTCATAGCTCCTATGTTAGCAGGGCCCTGTAGCTTAAAAAAAAAAAAAAAAAAGGATGCAACAAAAGCATTGCATTTAGACTCAGAAACTGTACAATTGATCAATATGTTGCAAATTCCACAAACATTCTTTAGGTAGGTCAATGAAAATAAAAGAACTGTAGCCTCCAGCTAAATAAATAAATATCTATACTGAAGAAAAAGAACTACCATCTGAGATATAGCCTTCTACAATTTGGATAAAACAGTGCTTTTATTCCACCCCACCCATTTTGTTATACTTGGCTCTAGTTTGTGAAAGACCATATCATCACCCCTTCTGCAGTATAGATAATTAAATTCTGGGCACCAAAGAAAAAGACTCAGAAAATGGTCCTCTTCTTTTTGCAATTGCGAAAGGATAAGAATGGGAAAAAAAGGTTATCTTTCTTAAGCATCCATGGGACTTCTGGAGAATCACTCGTCTTTAGGAGTAGGCTTTCCTGGGGTTTATCCAGTGGAGGTTGTTTTTGATGATGGAAGTGAATGGGTGAGATTTTTTTCTCCCTTCATTTCAGAAAAGGAGTATAAATTAGCACAGAGAAATAATAGTCAACTTGTGCTGTTTTTGACATTAAGTGTGACATTAAATACATCAAGATTGCCAAAACAGAAAGCTTGGTGGAGATTTGTTTTGCTTATGTACTTTCCCTCCTACATTCTGGTCTTTGGTGTTTGTTCATCGTCTTCAGTGAGGAAGCAAGCACTGCTGTATTTATTTTGCAGAGTGGTTGCATTGGGATCTTAGCAGGCAACAGTATTCACTTCAGAGGATTTGAATGAAGAGTTTAATGAAGGGACTATTGCAAACCTATGGGCAGAGTTATGAGAACAGACGAGGGGTGGCCTAGCTTCCAGGAACCAGTAGCAATGGGAAGCCCTTGCCATCTCCAGGGCAAGGGACAAAAGGGGCAAACAGTGGTGAGGGTTGGCAACAGGATCACTAGACAGGAAACACAGCTGTAAAGACACTGAAGTGAAACAGGGAGAGAGAAGGGAAAGCAACACCTCACTGCTCTCGCCACACCTCTCCCATCTTTGTCTGGTGCCCCCGTTAGTTAAACCCAACAGGAAGCCAGCAGTATGGCTGACACGGGCAGGAGAGGTGGGGTAGGGTTGTGGGTGTTTGAAGGGGGGTGGGGAATAACTGGCAAGGGTTTTTTCGCTATTTGAACCCCTGAAATGATTACTTGTGACATTATATTTAGAGGAAATTCAACATAGGTACATGAAATTAATGAGCAAATCCATTTTCTATAGAGCCATTTTTTAAAATTAAATTTTATTTTATTTTATATTGGAGTACAGTTGTTTATGTCATGTTAGTTTCAGGGGTACAGCAAAGTGATTCAGTTATACATAGAGATGTATCTTTTCTTTTTCTCTTTCTTTTCCCTTTTAGGTTATTACAGTGTATTGAACAGAGCTGATTTTATTGTTTTAGAAACTTGCTACTCCCTTAGCCCGTTCTGAAGTTTCTTAGTGCATAGACCCAGATTTTCTCCAGTTCTCTTAGCCTCATGGTGTGGTGAGCAAGGCGTTACCTTCACCATGACATGAGGCCTGAATTTGATGTCCACAGCTTGGAGGAGGACAGTCACCAGCATAGCTTGCCTTGTTGATTGTCCACACTGGCATTTTCAGAGTTAAAGATGGCCACCATAATGTGTATGCTCTTATTGTCTTAATAGGCTGTTTCTGTTGGAGCTAAATGTAATTACTAAACAATCATTTCCAGTTGTTCATTGATTATTTGTGCATGATTATTTAATGAAAATAGACCCAGATGACCAAGAGGTAGCGAGGCCCGCTTCTGGGAAATAATTCACTCTAGCTGGGTACCCTCAGTTGCAGATTATTTCAAAATGAAAGCAAAGCAACAAGACCATCTTAAATGCACCTGGCAACTTTTAACCGAACTTGGCCCCAGGATCATTTCAGAGCTTCTGCTGTGAGACTCAGAGAAACAGAGCTGAAAATAGATCGGTTGCAGCAATTTCAGCAAGGGGACCTGGAAATGTTTTCTTTGGCCGAGGGTTTTTAGTGAGTGATGAATCGGCAGTGCCCAGAAGATTGCATTCTTGGTAAAATAAATTCATATTTGATTTTTCCTTTTCCTGGTGGACTATCTCTGTGAAATACTTTATATCAAATCTTTACATATGATACAGTGGAGGCTGCCGGTCTCCTATTTGCTGTGATCTTTTGTCCTATTTCATTAGCTCCACTTTTCCTTTCCATATTTGTGATGGATTCTTGGGCAAAGTTACCTTCATCTAAAAGGCTCTAGAAAAAAATAAAATCATGCTCTTTAAAGGTTTTATTTATATCAGTTAATGAGTTTTCCCTGTTATCAGCCTCGACTGTATTCCCTTTTTCCCTAGCTTGGAAAAATGTTTGGCCTGGCTTTGTCTTCAGTCATATTGGCTGTTCTCTTTATAATCGTGAAAACGCTAAATAAAAAAGTAAAAAGCAAAAAACAACAAACAAAAAAAACATGATCCTCAGCTATTCATTCTGTGGCCAGTTGGCTTAAAGTTCAAAAGTCTTTGATTCTCATAGCATAAATGAGTTTTGTTGCAATTTTGAGCAAAGCTAGAGAAAAAAAATCTGTCGATTATGCCTTATGAAGTCATGTCATGGCTTTGAGCAGCTAGGATCTATAAGCTGTTTTAATCAGTGACTTTCAGTGGCTACAAAGACCTTTTCACCCTACTGATCTAGCCTGTGCAGTGTTAGGGTAGGTTGCGGCTGCTGCTAAGTTGCTTCAGTCGTTTCTGACTCTGTGACCCCAGAGACGGCAGCCCACCAGGCTCCCCTGTCCCTGGGATTCTCCAGGCAAGAACACTGGAATGGGTTGCCATTTCCTTCTCCAATGCATGAAAGTGAAAAGTGAAAGTGAATTCGCTCAGTTGTGTCCAACTCTGTGCGACCCCATGGACTGCAGCCCACCAGGCTCCTCCGTCCATGGAATTTTCCAGGCAAGAGTACTGGAGTGGGGTGCCATCGCCTTCTCCGGTTAGGGCAGGTAAGTAGTGGTTGATGCAACACTATGCCGGCTTGCTTTAACCTAAGAACCTGGACCCTGTGATAATAGGGATCAACACTGATGGAAGGATCATCTCTGTCCTTGGCAGCTCTTCTTGTCTGTGTCAGGATCATGTTCCAAATGGCTATGGTGGTGAATACGGCTGCATCTTTAACTCTGGGCCCTCCACATGCCCTAAGGTTCAGTTAGTCAACGGCTCTGCAAGACAGATCTGTTTCCTTCCCCACGGTCACCCCCATAGGCAAGGACCTTCCTAATGGTCTGGTTATTGAGACAACCTGCCTGCTCAGAAAGGAGAAGGAAAGCAAAGAGCTTTCCTTGCTCTTGTCACGTGAGCTTCTTAGACTCTCATATTTATCAGGATCTGCCTGTGCTCAGAAACTCTCAGCCAGTTATTACTGACAGAGTGAAATCTCTATCAGTAACCAGTGAATAAGTTTCTGTGAGCAACTGCTGTGGGTAAGACTGTCTAGTAGGTCTAGTGCAGAGGCAGTCTGGACATATATTAGGACCACATGAGATCTTCTCAGTTGCCTCTCACATTTGACTGGAAGGATGCTTTTCTTCTTGACACTGTGCTTGGCTCTGAATGATCATTCTGGTCATAATGTATCCCCAAACGAAAGAGATTGGTCATCACTAAAGATGCTCCTGCTGGAGGCAGTTCCCAAGGGAATTGCCAGAGACGTGTTAAGCAAAGGAAACTGTAGGGGGAAAAATGCTGCCTAGACATATTCTTAAGGCAGTTACTTCGGAGAGCATAATGCACACTCCTTGTAAACTAAAGAAAAAACTATGTCACCACTTTCAGTCAATCCAGAGTCTTGAATAGCAGCTTTCATTTATGGAAGTTCTGGAAGCTGACCTGCTTCTAATCTTCAACCAGCCCCATTAAATAGATATTATTTATGTTCCAAATGTACAGATGAGGAAACCAAGGCTCAGAAGACTCTTGGGGTGTTGGCAGGTCACAGAGTGGGAGGTGGTAGAGCCAAGATTTCAACCCAGTTGGACTGATTCCAAGCCCATTTGCATCCTCAAGAAGTCTATCCTTTTAGCTGTGAAATGCAGATTGTCTCCAGTGCAACAGGCAGCCAAATGCCGTGAAGAGCTGATAGTCAGGAGAGGGGAGGACAGTGGCGAGACCAGGAGCGCTTGTTGGCACTTCATCCATGCCTCCTGAACTGTCAGCCCTGGTTCTCTTTGATTGCATCATTGGAACTTGCTGGTTTAAAATAGCATCCTCACCAGTGTTACTTCTTGGACAGCAAGAGTCCACAAAGCTGACACCTGAAATTGTCATCTTCCCTGTGCAGTGAAATTGCCTCCAGTTTGCTGGGACAGAGGCATATCAGCCGATTAGCAGATATATTTGTGTTGACCTTTCTATTATTATCAACATAATGGTTTGCTTATTTAACTAACAGCCTGTGCCCTTGTTAGGAGCTGTGGACATAGAAAAATCTTTGTCATTTCTGGACAAGTGATCCTTGTTAATTTCGGGCATGTCAGTCCAATCCACAGCATGGGGGAAAGGTGGTGGCGGGAGCTAATGTTGCCTGTACTGCACATTCTGGAGATGAAGGGAGTGATTTAGCATGTTTCCCCTGTAGAGTATATTTGTAGAGAATGCATAAACTAGCAGATTTAATCTAAGAACGACCTGGCTCCTTCCTTGCCTGGCCAGGAGGTGTGGTCAGAGAGCCTGAGTTCTAGTTAGTCCCCTAGGATTTGAATCCTGATACTTCTAGATTATGGGCTCCTGTTGGCTCAGATGGTAAAAAATCTGCCTCCAGTGAGGATGACCCAGGTTCGATCCCTGAGTCAGGAATATCCCTTGGATAGAGCATGACAACCCACTCCAGTATTATTTTTGCCTGGAGAATCCCGTGGACAGAGAAGCCTGGTGGACTACAGTCCATAGGGTTGCAAAGAGTTGGACATAACTGAGCAACTAACACACACACACACCTTAGTTTATGGGATTCTCTGGTGACTTAGCTGTAAAGAATCTGCCTGCATGCAGTGCAGGAGACACAGTAGGCTTTGGTTCAATCCCTGGGTCAGGACGATCCCCTGGAATAGGAAGTGGCAACACACTCCAGTATTCTTGCCTGGAAAATTCCTTGGACAAAGGAGCCTAGCCTGATGCAGTCCACGGGCTCACAAAGAGTCAGATGGGACTTAGCAACTGAGCACACCTTTTAGGGTTATTCTGAAGACTCGGGAAGAAAATCTTTGAAAATTGCTTGGCGCATTATTCAGTTCATAGTGAAAACCCAGTAATGAGAAGAATAGCAAATACTGAATGAGCAGGCCTGGGCATGGGCTGTGCATTACACAGCTCCTGGGGGCACCTGCCTCATAAACAATCTTGTGGATGTCACCCAGAAGGTGTGCAAGGTGTGCAAGGCAGTGACCCTGTGCCAGGAGCTGCTCCAAGGGCTTCATGTGTTTTAACTCTTTAATCCTCACAACAATCTATTATTAATCCTGCTCACAACTTAGGCACAGTTGTTAGTTACCTTGCCTAAGTTGCACCAGCTGGCAAGTGGCAAGGCTAGGATGTTGGCCATTTGTTTTATTATGGTGTAGAGTCTTTCCTGTCAATCACAAAGTGGAGGGAAGATCTCCTTGAGAGTTTGATGTTCTTTATCAACCCATAATGCATTCAGTGTCCTTACATATTTTAATATTTTTGAAGCAGTTTATATTTTCTTCCTTTATAGATAGGAGGTGTTAGCTTAATAATGGAAATGCATGAATTCACTTGACCTTGGGAGAAAGTGACATACAGTCTCTTATCATAATTGAGTTCTCTGTGATTAGGATCGAGGGAGGGAAGGAGGAACAGGGGGAGAAAGAGAACAAGCCCACTGGACATTTGAATAACACCAGCAATTTTGGTCTTCCCTGGTGGTACAGTGTGTAGGAATCCATCTGCCAATGCAGGGGACCTGGGTTCGATCTCAGGTCCGGGAAGATTCCATCTGGTCTAGGCCTTAGTTGCCTTAGAACAGCTAAGCCCCTGATGAAGAGCTGCATCAGGGCCTGTGAGCTGCCTCTTCTGGATCTCTGTGCCTAGAGCCCATGCACCGAAACAAGAGAAGCCACGCACACCGCAAGTAGAGAGCAGCCCTTTGTCCCACAGCTAGAGAAAGGCTGTGCACAGAAACATAAGACCCGGCACAAACAAAAAGAGAGTAAATAAGCAAATAATTTTAAAAACTCCCCAAACAACACCAGCATCTCTACCAGCCCCTTCATCAGGAGGTCACCACCCATTTTCTTTGCTCAGAGGGCTTCGCCTCTCACATGACTTACATGATGTGAGCATCTTGCCATGTAGAGGTTTAATAACACACTTTTCATCCCACATGGCCCATAAATAAGGCTGCTAGTTCAGCTGGTGCTCAAGCAAAGATTTACTCCACATCAGAGCCAAAACTAGCACTGCAGGAAATTTTGACAAGTGACACGACAAGAGACCCCAGTGAGACATCTTCCTGAGGGACTTTCAAGCGGACTGCCTCTTCAAGAGACCCTTTTTGCCCAGGATGGTGGGCAGGGAGCTGTTGGGAGGAGCATAGCCATGGTTTTAGCTGCATTGCCTGTGCCTTTTGAAATGGCTCTGGGTCCTCCCCGGCTCCTGCCTGCCTCACAGACACCCTGTAATGAGCACCTCCCGGTTTGCTCCATTCTCCTTGGTTCTCTCTTATTCGCTAACTGCATCTCCCTTTTATCAAGCTCTTTGCATCTGATGGTTGGCTGCATTCTTTTTTTTTTTTTTCTTTTAAGTGAGTGATAATTGCTTTACAATGTTAAGTTTCTGCTGCATAGCTATAAGAGTATATAACTATATCCCCTCCCTCTTGAGCCTCCTTCTGGCGCCCCCACCCCGCCCCCTGGGTCATCACAGAGCACCGAGCTGAGCAAGCTGCGCTCTACAGCCCCTTCCCACGAGCATCCGGTTTACGCTCTACAGCCCCTTCCCACCAGCATCCGCTTTACGCAGGGCAGTGTGTATATACCTCGCGCCACTCCCTCAATGTGTCCCACTCTTCTCCCCATTGTGTTCGCATGTTCGTTATGTCTACATCTCCATTCCTGCCCTGCAAATAGGCTCATCAGTACCAGGTGTCTATGGCTGGATTCTTTGTTTCCCTGTCTCCTCAGCCCTGTCTTTTCTCTCTGTTGCCCGTCTTGAAAGTGAAAGTGAAGTCACTCAGTCGTGTCCAACTCTTTACAACCCGGTGGACTATAGCCTCCCAGGCTCCTCCGTCCATGGGATTCCCCAGGCAAGAATACTGGAGTGGGTTGCCATTTCCTTCTCCAGGGGATCTTCCCGACCCAGGGATCGAACCTGGGTCTCCTGCATTGCACGCAGACGCTTTACCCTCTCGGCCACCAGGGAAGTCTATCTTGGGCCTCCCTAAACTCCCCCTGTACCCCCTCTGCCTGGGGGAAGAATTCAGGCACTCGAGTTGGTACTATTTATGGGACGTAGATAACTTTTACAAACTTCGGCATGTTTCAGAATTGCTTTTTTCTCCTGAAATTTTACTGGAGAGGCTAAAATCAGATTTCAAGGCTATGGTTTCTGTACTAATGGGATGACGATGGAGGTGGATCAGCGCTGACTCCCTTTCTTCTCAAATTCCCATTCTCCATGAAGCTGGACACGCCTCAGCCTCAGGAGGACAAACAGCATTGGTGGTTTTCCATGTGAGGTGAGGGGCACCTGATATGTGGGACACGGACTAGCCTGTGTCAGTGTGTGGTTCCTCAGGCTTGTCACACCGAGGCTGCTCAGGACACCGTCAGGATTAGGGAGGACGCATCTTTTCTGTAAAAATAGCGTGTTGTCTACATGATGCCAGGCAAAAGATGATTCAGCATGCCCTTTGCCACTCTTAAAAAATAACAAAATATGTCTTCCTTTCTACTTAACACCAGAATAAACTACTTCCTTCCACCGTCATTCGCGGAGCTAAATTAAAACCGTACCAGGAAGGAGAGAGGGAATATTTTCATCCAGGACAGAGAAGATCAAAATGGCAGGACTGGCAGTTGGATGAGGGCCTGGCCCACGGCGGGCTGTAGATAGTAGCTCACCTGCTGTTTGCTGAGGAGACTTTGCTCTTCAGATTATTCATGGCGTCTGCTTTTGAAGGGAGAGTTGGAGGCGCTGTTCAGGAGGATGTTACTTGCCCTAAGGACAAGACAGTGCGAAAGAATATGGCTTAGAAACAGAGTCTAAGTATTGAATAGAGAGTCCGAACGTTGGGTCTGTTTCTCCATTTTTCCCTACATGATTGATCTGAAATCTTCAGGATTGAGTTAAGGGAGGATGTTACTGTCACTTTCCTGCCTTCCTGCAGCTGGGTTAGTTGTGTCTCCTCAGGCTCCCCACACTTCCTCTCTCAAGGCCCCCATCACATTTTTTGAGAATTCCCTGTTCTGTGCATCTTCGGCAACTTGGGACTGGGACATAATCTGTACCCCCGATAGTCTCTGGCAGGCACGTCGCTGATGCTCATTTGTGGAAAGAAACAGTGAAGGAATGAATGGCATTCACATGCTATGTTTTTCTCCTTTTTTGCAAGTTCCTTAAATAAAAAACCAGGTCTGATTCTACAGGTAATGTGGCAGAGATCACAGGTTCTCAGCAAGAGCCTTCTTCCCAGGACACTACTTACTGTTCCAGGCATGCTGAGACTGTTATTTAAAGCAATGTGTTATCAGAGGCTTTATTAACCCTCTGAATCCAATCATCAGAGAAGGTGAAACTTGAAAAGCTTCAAAGTCAGAAGAATAAATGCAAAAGCTTTTACTTGTTATTCTTGTTCTAGAACTAAGGAGAAAAGAGAGGGGCCATGTCCAGATCTCTTTAAACTGGAAGGGCAGTTGCAGATACTAGGTTCGTTGGGTATAATTTCCTAAAATCATTTCATCTGAGGAAAATAAAGGAGTTTTGAAAGCCTGGAGAAGCCTGAGTTAGCCAGAAAGAATCAGCAAGCAGGGCTATAGCCCGTAATTCGAAGGACAGTGCTATTTTCTGTGCCCTTGAAGCTGGAAGCAGACAGTTCCAGGATCAGCATCAGTATTCTGGGCTTTTAAAAAATTTTCTAAGTTTCAACAGTATCATTTTAAACCAAGTCATATTATTCTATTAAATCAATGCACTCTATTTTAGTTGATTGTTTCCATTTTTTTTTAACCTGTTATAAATAATGTTGCCATGAGCATCTTCTTGGGTACAACATTTTTTCCCCTTTAGGATGGATTAGTACTATACCGAGGGGGATGCATGCTTTTATGGCTCTGGATACCTATGGCTAAAGTATTCTTTAAAGGGCTGTAATGAATACATTTAGGGAGTGTTTTAGCTTCTTTTGAAAGCTGTGTGCTCTGCTCAGTGATGTTTACCACTTTGTGATAGTCTGTCCTTGTAAATCTGAAACCGTGGGCTGCACGTGTCTCTATCTCTCTAACTCATCTGCACCCATGTATTGTGGAGGCTCAGTCTCAGTATAGCCTCACGTCCAAGGGAACAACGTCCAACAGTCCAAGGCAATTACAAAAAAATTGAAAATTGTTGTGGAAGTGAAAGTGTTTAGTTGCTCAGTCATATCTGACTCTTTGCAACCCCATGGACTCTAGCCCACCAGATTCCTCTGACCATGGAATTCTCCAGGCAAGAATACTGGAGTGGATACCCATTCTTTTCTCCAGGGAATCTTCCTGACCTAGCGATCAAACCCAGGTATCCTGCCTTGCAGACAGATTCTTTACCGTCTGAGCTACTAATTCCTATCTTTATTGTAATTCTCAAAGAACATGAGATGAACATGTTCATGTTCTTAAATCTACCTCTTCTTTTAAATTCTATTTCATGCTGCAGTTGCTTGGTGTCCTCTGTCTTCATATTGCCATCTCATTTCTAAATGGCTTTGCTTTTCCTTTTCTGCTGACACATAACATCAGGCTCATAAATTTAGCCATCTTCCCTCAAGCCCACACACCGGACCCATGACTCTTTTCATATATAGAACCTCCCCTGGGAGATATAGTCTGAATGTTCTCTGGTGAATTTTCTTATACCCGGACTCAGACTTAATGCAACATGAGAAAACCCTGGAGCTGACCTGACAAGCTGGAGGGGATTAGCAAAGACCATGCCTAGTCACATATTAATATTTTTGTCCCTGTTCCAGGTAATAATAACAGCTAACATTTACAAGTGTTCACTAGGTACTTTTCTAAGTACCTTGCATGTATTGTCATTGATTCCTCGTAACAACCTTTTGAATTAACTAATAACATCAAAGCCATGTTTTAGATCAAGACACTGAACTAGAAAATATTTTAAGTGACTTTCTGACTATCATAAAGGAAATGACAGAGCTGGAATTTGAAATAGCTGGTTGGCTTTAAAGGGCTGGAGAAGGAAATGGCAGCATTCTTGCCTGGAGAATCCAATGGACAGAGGAGCCTGGAGGGCTACAGTCCATGGGGTTGCAGAGTCGGATGTGACTGAGAACACACGCATGCTTTAGAGGGTGGGTTTTTATCTACTGTGCTATATTCCTTAAATTTCTATTTTAACATATATAGAGACAAATATGTATACATTATATATATATATATAGTTATGGATAAATTACATTTCCTTATTTAATCAAAATATAGACCCAGAATTTGAAGACAAAGTGGAGTCTTCATTTCTTATGAGTTAGTTTTTCTAAATTAAAAATCACTTGGGGACTTTATGCTGCTGTCTCAATCTACCTGTCTGATCTTATTGATCTGGGCCATGGTGTTGCTTTTGTTACTTCTTATGAGAAAGGCCTGTTTTGACAAGGTCAGTGGAAAGATTTAATCTATCTTAGAATCTGGAAGATAAATCTAGTAAAAAAAAAAAAAGATTTGCTGGTATACTAACAGGGAGTGATTGCTGAGCCTCTTAAAGAAAAGGGTTTGTAATTTAAGTTGCTTTTTATCAATTTTTCAAGTAAATGCATGCATCCTGCCTAGGTTCTGGGTTTGCTTTTAATGCATCAGCTTTCATCTTTTATATTTTTCTCTTATCCATGCCAATTACCTGGTCTGGTTCATGGTTTTCATCCCAGAGATGCTGTATGATGCAGTGCTCAGATAAGAGTCCCCTTCTCCTCTGGAAAAAATTGCTTGCAAGTTAGATGCATGAATGTATCTTTCTCAGTCAGAGGAATAAAAAAGCAGATTTTTTTTTTTTCTTGAAAAGAAAATGTTTAGCAATTTAGGTCACTCTTTACAGTCAAAATCGACTTTAAAAAGATCATTTAAATGTTCAGTTTGAAACTGTCTATAGTCTGCTCTTCAAAGAGGAGTGCTCACTGAGAGATGCAACAGTCCTCCAGTTTTCTGGAGTGGAAGGAATGCTGGAACATTCAGGAGACTTGAAATCAATGTCAATTTTGCTGATAACCAGCTTCTTTGGGACTATTACTTATCCTCTCTGCATCTTACTGTCTTCATCTGTAAATGGAAGGTTTATACTAAATAATTTTTGCACCTTTCTTCATGCGTAAATTTCCCTGGTCAGCTCTAACATCGGCAACCACCTCCACATCTGAGTGTTTCCCAACCCCTCTCCCCAAAATGCTTACCAACCCTCATTGGCTGGCCGAGGCTCAGACTTGCCCAGTTAAAGCTCCATTCCTTAAGATTGCATGCATGCAGGCTAAGTTGCTTCAGTCATGTCTGACTCTTTGTGATGCTGTGGACTGTAGCCCACCACACTCCCCTGTCCATGGGATTCTCCAGGCAAGAATACTGGAGTGGGTTGCCATTTCCTTTTAAGATTAGGCACTGGTTGAAATAAAAATATTATTAGATGGAACTATATAAGCTATTTGCCATATTATTTAGTTCACCCACTCCAGTATTCTTGCCTAGAGAATCCCTTGCACAGAGGAGCCTGGTGGGCTGCTCTCCATGGGGTTGCACAGAGTTGGACATGACTGAAGCAACTCAGCATGCATGTATGCATTAGCTCATTTAACTAGTCCAATAAGCAATAAGTGAGCACGTAAGATATTCAAGATGCTGAGTGGGGCACTGGGTGTGTTTGGAATGATGGAGACGAATGTAAAGATGAATAACCTATGGTCTTGGAGCTGAAGGGCTCAGTGTGAGTGGTGAGGAACGGAAGATCTATATAAATATCAGATGAGCCCTGTGGCTTTTGAGTGCTGTAAGATCTCAAATGGAGAGAGGGATTGCCGTCAGCTGCATTGCTGTCAATTAAAAAAGAATTAAGGTTAGGCTTGAGTATGGCTTTGAAAGACAGTTGACTGGTTAAAAAAAAAAAGACAAAGATAAGGAGCTGTGACTTGGCATGAATCAAAGTTTTGAGGTGGGAATAACCGAGGCAGACTGGGAAACACAGTTCAATATATGAGGTGAAGCCATGATACTGATAAAAGATAGGCAAAGAACATTAGACTTAATACAGTAAGTCAAAGGGAGCACTCGTTATTCTTGAATGAGAGAGTGACAAGCTGCTGGGCAAATTTCAGGAACTTCATGTGATGGACTGTGCAGAAAAGTTTTCAGGAAAAAAAACATACCCTAAGGCTTCAGAGCTTCCACCCTCACCCCACGAATGTTATTGAATGAGTGCTTTTGGAATTTGATTTGATGTCCTTCTAAGAAGAAAGGTTGACTATAAATAATCTTGCCAGCAAAAATGAGCAGCTTGGGAAGAAAAAGAAAGTATATGAGGGATTTTAAAGTGAAGGGACAGAGATTGGCATGCCCACTCACCTCTAGTTCTCCAATCCCAGCATTACTAGCATTCGTCCTCTTTCCTTTTCTAATTATTCTACCCCTTGTGTGTGTGTGTGTGTGTGTGTGTGTGTGTGTGTGAGTCGCTCAGTCCGACTCTTTGCAACCCCATGGACTGTAGCCTGCCAGGCTCCTTTGTCCATGGGATTCTCCAGGCAAGAATACTGGAGTGGGTAGCCATTCCCTTCTCCCTTAAAAGTGGGTAAAATGTCAACTGTAAAAAGTCAGAGGTGCCTTTGGGGGGGGGGTGGGTTATATTTAACTTCTCATGGTTTTAAGAAATATAGAAGCTATAGAACCTGCCTTTTCTCTCATTTCTCTGTCTTCTCACTGGAGGACATATTTAATAGGTTCTATACTGGAATTGGGCTTCCCTCATAGCTCAGTTGGTAAAGAATCTGCCTGCAAGGCAGGAGACTCCAGTTCGATTCCTGTGTTGGGAAGATCCACTGGAGAAGGAATGGGCTACCCACTCCAGTATTCTTGGGCTTCCTTTGTGTTGTGGCTCAGCTGGTAAAAAATCTCCTACAATGTGGGATACCTGGGTTTGATCCCTGTGTTGGGAAGACACCTTGGAGAAAGGAAAGGCTACCCAAAAGTTTTAGAGTGTTAAGTGTCTGTTCTGATATTGCTGCATAACCAGTCACCCCCAAACCTAGGGGCCCAGCAATCATTGACATGCATTGCTGATCTAATCTGAGCTGGGCTGGTGGGGAAGGTGCGTCTCTGCTCCATGACATCAGTTGGGACAGATCAAAGGGAGGTGGGAGGACCCACTGCTAAGATGGCACCCTCTCCTGGCTGGCAGGTTGGGTCTGGTTTTTGGCTGAAAACTTGAGGCGAGGGTGTTGCCAGAAGGCTGGGATGGAGAACCCTGGCTGCTTGGCTTTCACGTGGCTTGGTGGCTGAATTCCAAAAGTAAAAATCCTGAATGAGAAAAAGAGAGAGAATGAGAGCCAGACAGAAGCTCTATTGCTCTTTTGATCTAAAGTTGCAAGTTACCAGCACAGCTTCTACCACAGTTTGTTTGGTGGGTGGGAGTAAGTCATTTCAAGAGGAGGGGAACTTGAATCCACCTCTGAGAAGTATCCCAGGATTTGCCAACAACTGGTAAAACCACTGCAGTATCCATAGGATTCTCCACACCACCCCCCAACCTGCCCCATACCAGTTCATCTTCCCCTCTCTTTAATTGTATCTTAAAATTTTTTAAAATAAATTTATTCACTTTAATTGGAGGCTAATTACTTTACAATATTGTAGTGGTTTTGCCATACATTGACATGAATCAGCCATGGGTGTACATGTGTTCCCCATCCTGAACCATTAAAAATTTTTTTGGCTGTGCTGGGTCTTCATTGCTCTGCGGGCTTGTTCTCTAGTCACGGTGAGCAGCGGCTACTCCAGCTGCAGTGCATGGCTTTCTCACTGTGCTGGCTTCTCTTGTTGTGGAGCATGGGCTCTAGAGCACAGGCTCAGCGGTTGCCGTGCTCGGGCTTAGTTGCTCCATGACACGTGGGATCTTCCAGGGCCAGGAATTGAACCCGTGTCTCCCTCATTGGCAGATGGATTTTTTGCCACTGAGCGAGCAGGGAAGCCCTAATTGTATCTTTAAATGTTCATAGGAGTAAAGCCTCGGACAGGGCCAGACAGGTCACGTTTGTGAGTGAGGCAGGGTGTGGGGTTCGTGATGTAAAGGAGAGAAATTTCCTCTTGTGAAGCAGACAAACCCACCCTCCCAAGTCTGGAACTTCTGGCTGGATAGAGAGGCAGAAGTAAACTTCACTCTGTCCCTCTAGACTGTTTTTTGTTGTTCAGTGAGTCTTCTTGATTATTTTTTAAGGGCAGGAAAGGGGATGATATAATACGTATGGGTCAGAAGTAGAAACATGCCTTTGGAGGGATGACCTTCATCCTTGAAGTTGGTGTTTAAATGACAAGTTCTCAACGTGGGGCAGGTGCTGGCTTAAAGGAACATTAGACTAACTTTGTTTAGATATCTTACGCTCTAACGGAGGAGATAATCTTTGGATAGGCCCTTCAGCTACATGGTTCCATAGAATCCATGTCCCTGACTCTGGTGTCTGCTCCCACAGGGTACTTAGAAAGCTGGAGTTTCTGTGGTACTCCAGCCCCCAAAGTATATGGGATGCCTGAGGTCACAGAACAGATGAGAAACCAAGCCATAAAGACCTGATCTGAGATGAAGGTGGAAACTCTCTGGGTAGAGTTATCTTAGCAAGTCACAGACTCAATCTTGAAATACCATTCTCCGTGATTTGAAAAAGTGGTGGTTTTTCACCACTCCTTTAACCTTGTTCTTAAAGAAACAAAGGAGCGTGTTACTGTATTCTCTTTTCTTTAGATGGGTTCTGCGTGGCTAAAGTTACACTTGATAGCTTCTGGCTTGCCTTTGGTTTCAAATACAGGAGAGAGCGGATGTTATTTGGAGAGAACTTTAAGCCCTTTCCACTGATGGAAAGATCATGCTTCAGTGCTTGTTGATCTCCTAGGTTTCCAGGAGTTGTTTTTGAGTCATTTCGAAATAGCTGAGCAATTTTGGTATTAAATTGCAAACTCCTTTCACTTAAGAGCTCCAACATTTATTAGTCAGCTGTCCTACAGAGCAGATTTTTCACTCTTATTCTTAAAGGCTTTGCCCATTTCTCTTATAAATAATGCCATCTGATGTCATAATGATATATTTTGTTGTACTGATATTTATTAAAGTTCCTTGAGTCATGGAAAACCATATGCTGGAACAGGGCTGTGTCTATACCATTGGTTTTAGAAGCAGAAATTTGTTCCACTGGATGCAGAGCCTGGAATGGTGGTAGATGACATTTTAATTAAGCAGAGCTTTCTGTTTCTTTTGTTTTGTTTGCTCTAAAACCTTTAGAAAGGTTAAGACTTCCAGAACTGTCCAAAGAATGAGTCGTTTTTATGAACAATGTATAACTAGTTGGTTTCTTTCCTCTGACCTTATTTCTTAGATGCTCATGGTTTAGAAACTGCAGGTGGAGGCATTTCTGGAGAATGTGAGACTAAAATACTGCTAGAGTCCAGGCAGAAAACAGAGGCACACTCAACCAAGTAGTTCCAAAGAATTTGGGAGCAGCTCAACTGGTAAAAAATCCGCCTGCAATGCAGGAGACCCCGGTTCAATTCCTGGGTGGGGAAGATCTGCTGGAGAAGGGATAGGCTACCCATTCCAGTGTTCTTGGGCTTTCCTTGTGGCTCAGCTGGTAAAGAATCCACCTCTAATGTGGGAAACCTGGGTTCGATCCCTGGGTTGGGAAGATCCTCTGGAGAAGGGAAAGGCTACCCATTCCAGTATTCTGGCCTGGAGAATTCCACTGACTGTAAAGTCCATGGGGTCGCAAAGAGTTGGACACGACTGAGATCTATTACCGGAAGTGTAGCCATGGTGAAGGGGAGCCAGGAAAGCACAGTGAAAGCACTCTGAGGGGCCATCACCACACCTGGGCCCGATGGGACAGAAAGGGGGAACCGAACTGCAGGTGGGAGAGGCCGCTGGGTGGCGCTGTGCTTTGGGCGGAGGAGCACATCCACCCCCCACTCCTAAACTCTCCCTGCAGAAGACTGAACGGCAAACCCTCCAGCCTCTCTTCCTTCTGCTCAGCGGCTGAGGCCTTCCATTGCGGACCCCAGCCCGAACCCAGGGAGACAGCAAGAAGCCCAGGGCTGCATTCCGTAAAAGGTAGCCTCCTGGGGTTTCGAGCAGGGTGAAGGATAGAGAGTGAACTTGAAGAGGCCAATGAAAAGTGGCCATTACAGCAGATAAATGCAACCCTACAGCTTTGGTTTGTCAGCTGTGTTTACAAAAGTATGCTCATCGGGTGGGCCTAGTTGCCTGATGAATTTAATACAATTCAATATTAATACAATATAATATATGAATATACAATAATATAAATTTAATACAATACAATTATTTCCCTCCAATAGGATAAGGGTGAAAATTCAGATGCATAAAATCCCTCCCCACCCCCCATCCCCACTCCCATTTCATTAGCTTGGGGTCACAGGGAAATTTGAGGCTTGCTATTTCTGGTTTTGTTCAGATCCTGTTGTGGAGGTGGAGTTCTGAGGGTTGATAGCAGAGGTGGGCTAAGGTATTTGGAACTAAACTTTCTTAAAGAAGAGGAGATTTTGGTTCTGGACTAGGACAATAACTCTTTGGCAGAGCCCCTGAGAGGACTAGGGATGGGGGAGTGGAGAGAAAACAAGCCCGTTGGTTAGATTTGCAAACCCCTGACTGTCTGGTGGCAGAGGCGCAGGACCTCAGAGGCAGGGAAATGTCTGTGGTAAATGTGCTCAGAAAGGAGAGCAAGTTCCAGGAAGCGTTCAGCCTCTATCTCAGAGATGTATTTATGGGGTAGCGCCTGGCCATTTGGGGGTTTAGAACCGTTCACACTATGGTCTATTTCTCTTTTAAAAATAGAATTGTCTAACTCTGCAAACCTAGCAGGGTCCTGTCTGTTAGTGTGGAAGCTGGCTGGAAGTAGAAGGGCAGAGAGCCCTTGACAGTTTCCAGTGTATGTTAATTTATGTGATGTCATGGAAAATCCATTACATGAAAACAGTATGTGCAACTTTTTATGTAGAAGACATCATAGGGGTTTTCAAGGCTATAACCTTTTACAAGAAGCCTAACTGCATGTGCAGTGGCTCTCAACATAGAACGTGGCTCTGTGATATTTCTCAATCTGCTCCAGTCTCAAAGGGCTTGGTGTAAGGCAAGCTCATGGTGCTTGCTCAAAAGCAGCATCTTGGGGGTGATTTCAGCCTATGAGGCTTTGGCTTCTTCTCCAAAGAAAAGTTCATTCCAAGATATTGACGTGAATGACCCTCAGATACTAGAAGCATGCATATATCAAAGGCTGCTTTTAAAAAAAGAAATGATCACTTAAGTAGGTTATGGAAGGAACCACATTCAGCAGGGTAGCTGTGGTAAAGACTCAAAAGGGCGGAAAAGTTCCTTCAGTCATTCAGTTTGAAAGTCACCTTAATTTGTTAATTGATCTTTTTGTTTGTTTGTGGTGTGAGTTGGTAATCTCCCTCTTCTCCAGTGGATACCCAGTGGTCTCAACATCATTTATGGAGGAGTCGTTTTTTTTCCCTATTGATTTTATTGATTGATTTCTGACTGTGCCCTGTGGAATCTCAGTTCCCCAACCAGGGATTGAATCCGTTCGCAGCAATGGAAGTGTGAAATCCTAACCACTGGACTGCCAGTTAATCCCTTGTTATTGTTCTTGAATTCAGATATTCGCAAAGACAACTTCTGTGTGGGAGAATAAATCAGTAGTGTTAATTGCTCTTGTTTAACTCAACCATGAGAAAAATTAAGCTTTTCATAATTGGCTGGTTTTCTGGATGACATTTTCTGCTGCAGAACCATTCCTTTTATTTTGTGAGGAAAGAAAGGTTTAAAATGTTTTCAGTTAAAAGTTTCATTCTTTTTCTCCCTGTTCTCTAAAAATATGCTCTGGAAGAATATTGTTTTAATTGGAAGAAATATTTAGTTCAATAAAACTAAAATACTGGGTATAATTAGGAAATGAAATAATCAGGATTAGACATTTGAAAGAACCCACAAGTTTTCTTGTTTGGATGCACATAAGAAATTTATCCTGAGACCTGAATTTTTACAGGGTAGGCACTGAGGAGTCTTGGTAATAAACTGGCTGGGCATTTGCTACGTGCAAGGCTCAAGACTTGTTCTGTAAATATAAGATGAGAGCATTGCCTTCCAGAAGCTGTTGTCTAATTGCAGAGATAAAACCCATGAAAACTAACTGATATACAAGAAATACGTAACTGTTTAGTTGAAACAATGTCACAAAGCTGTACACGCTTATCTCCCAGATAAATGGTACAAGTAATAAGTGTCTTATTCAGAAATGGGAGAGATGATTAGGGAAAGGCCTGGAGTGACTTGGAGATGGAACTTGAGTTGGTTTTTCAGGGCAGCTATGAATCGATAGACTTAGAATGGTCTTGGGCATTGAAGGAGGAAATCATGAAATAATAGAGCATAAAATGGACAGAGATCTTCATGGTCACGTAGCCTGGACTCTACTTGAACACCACCAGTGAGTCATAGCCTTCAAGGGTAATCTGCTCTATTTTTTGCTTAGCATTAGTCATCAGAAAGTTCTTCTGTTTGGTTTCAGGTGGAATCTATATCCCTTCCATATTCCAACTCTTCAACTTCCATTAGAGTTCTTTCAGGGAACTCTGAATCCCTCTTCCATATGAGAGCCTTTATAAGTATGAAAAAGGATTCTTTTATATCCACTAGGTCTCCCCCCCGCCCCCGCCCCCACCCCACCCTCAGGTTCTCATTTATCATCATTTCCTGATACTTTGCCATCCTGGTCATTTTTCTCTAGGCTTCTTAAGACGCTTCCTTCACCAATCCATCTTTTTCCAGCAGACCATGGATCTGATCACTCCACTGTTGAAAACCTTCTGGTTTACCCAGCAGCTGTGACATAGTTCCCCACTAGGAACCCGAAATGTTTGTACCCTGTTCCTCCTTCTGTAAAACGCCACCTTAACCGGAAGACACAGCATCACGGGAGTGCAGCATCTGATGTGTTCCTGCCTCCACTTCTCCTGGGAGTGGATTCAGCTAAGCCCAGTCAAGGTTCCTGGTGCAGGGAAGTGAGGGAGTGGGGTGAGATTTTGCCCTTGGAGTATTTTTCCTTTGGTGAAGGATCAAGGCCATTGGCTGAGAGCTGTAAGATCCTGGCATTGCATGTGGCTTCCCGGGATGCCAAAGCTGACATGCAATTGCCAGGTCTTCCTTTTGTTCTGGCCTCAGCCCAGTGCTTTGTGTTGCTCCTCAGGGCTGCCAAGCCTTTGACCAAGGCAGTGCCACCACCACCCCGTCCTGAGCATGAGCTTATGAGGGCTCTCAGGCCCTGGTGTGACACAAAGGCTATGCTGGCTGAGTTTCTGATTTTCACTGCTCCATGAAGCTAGCAGGTCTTTTATGACATTTACACTGGCTGGGAAAGGAGGTTAGTTCCCAGAAAGAAAGATAAACTGGGGCTTGCAAAATCCATCCCTTCCTCTGTATGGACTGAGTTTGATTTACTTCTTTCTATTTGCTGTTTTTGCTCTGTCTAAATAATGATTTGAGCTGTTATGGTCCAACTCGCTACCCTTATCCCAGCATCCTGGCAGGAAAAGTCTGTTTTGAAATTCAGAGAGGAGTAGGTGTAGCCCTTGACTTTATTGAGAAAACTCAGAACGACTTCGTGTTTTCATTCTGTGTCATTTTATTTTTTTTTAGTATTTTTTAAAATTTAAATTTATTTATTTTAATTGGAGGATAATTACTTTACATCTGTGTCATTTTAAGTTGATCGCGTGGTTTCTCTGCAGAGCCCTTATCCTGTACTGATATTTCTCACAGTCAGTTGCTGACTTGTGGTAAGCACTGTTAACAGCCTCCAGCATCCCATTGTAATTCTCTGCAAGGCACTTGTCACTTCCTAGTACTTCTGTTGTGAGCTGCAGGACAGTAGTTTTTTAGCAAAAAGAGGAAAACTTTCCAGAATGAGTGCTATCCAAAAGACACCCTCCTGGTGATTTACCGGTCCCTGTGGCTGCTCCTAGTGTCTCAGGCTCAGCTGTCATGTGCCCATCCCCACTGGAATCTTCAGGAATGAAAAGCTGCCCACTGCATTGTGCTTCTTTGGGGTTTTGCTCTCTGAGTAGTACTTTTGCACATTTATATGTGGCTTAAACCAATTGTTCTGAGTGCCTTATTTATCATATGACAAATATCTTGCTGCCAGTCCTATTCATTCCTCTTCTATCTCCCTGAACACCTGGAAAACTATCTCCTTATTTCTCAAGGGGCCATGGCATTCAGATCCAGAAGCTGAGCTACAGACCCTTACATGTTTCTATCTGCTTTACCAAGCACATGCTGTTTTCTCTGAGAGTCCACCCTCCTTCTTTCCTTTCTTCCTTCCTTCGCTTCCTCCCACCCTCCCCCTCTACCTCCATCCCTTCTTCTCTTCAGCCGGCTTTTGTTGAAAGACTTGTGCCAAGTCTTATGCTAGGTTCTGAAATACCGTGGAAAATGAGACAAATAGGAAGTCTGCCCTCTCAGAGTGTACAGTCATGAAGGTTTATGAGAAATAGCCAATAAAAACAATGCTCCTCTTACCACCCTGCTCCATCACACACACAGAAGACATGCTTCAGTTGAGGGTTAAGTTCTATTTTAACAAACATCATTATGAAATAGAGACTGGATTGTGGAATCAGATACGTCTGGGTTGACCTCCCAGGTCTTCCATTTATTACCTGGGCAACCTTGCCCCAAACACTTAATCTCTCTTTAGTTTCCTCATTTGTAAAAGGGGGAAAATACGATTATTCACCTTACAGAAACTGTGGGATGGTGAAATGAAATACAACTGATTTAAAGCCCTTTGGACAGGATCTAACTCTTAATAAATGATAGTCATGAGAATGAAGATGGTGATTATAGCTGGAGCCTGGATGGAGCATTTGGAAATAGTTTGACATATGTTCTTTTTTAAAGACTTTTTTATATGAACAATTTTTTTAAAGTCTTTATTGAATTTGCTGCAATATTGTTTCTATTTTTTATGTTTTGTTTTTTTGGCTGTGAGGCACATAACTCCCCAACCAGGGATCAAACCTGCACCCCTTGCTTCAGAAGGTTGAGGCTTAACCACCAGGAAGTCCCCTGATACACATACTCTTAATCTCTATCTTCTTGACCAAGATAATAGGACCTATTTAAATTAACAGAAAGGAAAATGAGGTTAGCATAATTGGGATATATATGAGTAGAGTAATCATATTTTTGGAACGCAAAAGATCAGCCCATGTTGCCTGACAAGCATGCACATGCTTTTCTCTGGGGAGGGGGCAGCATATTCGTATCTGGGTCACTGGTCACTGTGTATGTGGCTGCCATCTCCTGTAACAAAAAAGCTCCTGAGAAAAGATGAGGGGCTTGTTGGGGAGGGGCTGCAGAGAAGACAGAGAAGGAAGAGAGGACAAAGCCCAGGGGCTTTCTCATTTCCTGCTCTATTTACTGTGACTTGCCTGTAGCTTTTCTAGCCTGGTCTTTAAATAATTGAAGACCATCTTAAGTACCAGAACCTTCCATAAATGACATGAAAGTGAGTAATAGGCCCTTTGGCTCCGTGCTGGACTAGGAAGGAAATTCTACGTATCTCACTCTGAGAGGACCTCAGTCAGGGTCAGAAAGGGAGGGCAGGGTCTGCCTGTGGGAAGCCCCAGAGGGAAGCACCTGCTGTGAAACTGGTGTCTGAGGGGCTATATTGCAGTCTGCTCATTAGCACCAAGTTTGTTGCTTGAAAAATTCAGCATCTGTGAAAATTCATTCATTATTCTTTTAGTGCTTTTTAGCATTTTGAGCACTTAGAATGAATGACTCTTTGGGAAACCGCAATTCTGACCAAAAAATGTCCTAAAGGAAAGAATAAAAACCTCCTAATTCTTTTAGAATACTTGTTTTTCAGCAGAGGTATCTAAACATAGTAGAGTGTGAATATTGAATAAAAATAATTTGGGACAAAAATAGAAAATAGAGCCTTGTTCTCCTGGTGTGAAAACAAGTGTAACAATCCCAATATTTTTGTTTTCCATCTTAACCGTTTCTGAGTATATGTCACGCTGGGCAAACAGTTGTTTCTCCTTCTCGCCATCTTCTAACTCTCTTCCTCAGCTCTTCAAGGGACTTTTGTGTGTCTTTGTTTCTTCTTTCATTGTATATTTCCATTAGGAGAAGACCCAGAAAAGACTGTAGTGAGATAAAGTATGTCTGCATAAACCTGCTATTTCCTAAGCTTGGTCCGGCTACCTTCCCTCAATTTGCCAACCCTCTCCTCCCCCACCATCTCCTCCTCCATCCTGCACCTTTGTCTCCTGGACTCTTAGCATTGGCATTTCTCCTGCATAGCATTTATCATAGTAATAGTCTAGGAATAAATATGGTAATTCGTTTTAGGGTAGCTCCCTTTTTTGTAAGACTGGAATCTCCATGAAGGCAAGAGACGAGACTGCCCTGTTCCCTTTGACGTTCACGGGGCCTGGCCCAGTTACTGGCATATTGCAGAAGCTCAGTTTATATTCTGAGTGGTAGCTAACATTTATTGAATAACTGTCTTCTTGCTAATGAAAGAATCAGCCTCAAAATACTTGCAACCATTAAATAGCATTGATCCTTGGAAGGAAAGCTATGACAAACCTAGACAGTGTATTAATAAGCAGAGCCGATAAAAGTTGTGTGTAGTCAAAGCTGTGGTTTTTCCAGTAGTCATGTACAGATCTGAGAGCTGGACCATAAAGAAGGCTGAGCACCGAAGAATTGATGCTATTGAACTGTGGTGCTGGAGAAGACTCTTGAGAGTCCCTTGGACTGCAAGGAGATCCAACCAGTCAATCCTAAAGGAAATCAACTGTGCATATTCATTAGAAGAATTTATTCTGAAGCTGAAACTCCAGTACTTTGGCCATCTGATGCAAAGAACTGACACATTGGAAAAAACCCAGATGCTGGGAAAGATTGAGGGAAGGAGCAGAAGTCGGTGGCAGAGGATGAGATGGTTAGATGGCACCACTGACTCAGTGGGCATGAGTTTGGGCAGACTCCGGGAGATAGGACAGGGAAGCCTGGCATGCTGCAGTCCATGGGGTCGCAAAGAGTCAGACACAACTTAGCAACTGAACAACAACAAAAACAGCGAAGTCTAAAAAAGTCATGTGAGACCTGTGTTGTATATGGCTTTGAAATTTTAAGCCATGATATATATCAAATGCTACAACTAAGTTGGATATGAACATTTGAGTTTCTAAAAGTCTGCATTGATTTCAAATAAATTATTGTATCTTCTCATCCCTGTGTGAGGCAGAGAAAGGGTAGATAGTTTTACTGAATTACAACTAGTAAGTCACGGATGCAGGTGGGTCCCCAAGTCCTGGTCTTCCATGACAGCAGTCAAAGAAACATTGTTATAAACCAGTTGGGGTCCCATCAGGATATGAAGACAACTTTGACCTGGCAATTTGAGCAGAATTTAGCAAAATGAAAGTAAGGCAAGGGCTTTATAGAAACTATTGATAGATACTTAAGTACCCCAGGATGAGCTACAACTCAGAGACTTTACTCCCACTAATCCTGCAAGGTCAGGAGATGGAGAGTTAGCAGTACCCACAGAGGGTGTCTGGAAGGAGAGGGACCCCCAACAGGAGCTGTGCCCTTTGGTAGGAGCACGGCCAGCCCATGGCATCTTGGCAGGAAGGAAGCTGGGGCAATGCAAACAACATCCTCATCTTCTCCCACTTCCTAACCTCCTGCCAGTGCCTTCTATGGATATAACTCAACCGGAAGTCAGGGGATAAAGGAGTCAGTCCATAAGGAGCAAGTGAAGCAGGCTGGAGAATGCATATGAGGTGCGAAGAGAGATAAAAGGTAAAGGAGATGGAAGACACGGCTGCATTCTCTTCACTGAAACCCGACGGAGGATACAGAAACCCTGAAATGAAGTGAGGTTATTTATGTTAGGTCTTTGGAGTGTCATCCTGTTCCAGTGAGAACTGTTTTATCCAGTGCCATGGAGCTGCTCAGTACAGCAACTGACTTTACATCCTAGCCATCTCACTGGCTGGTCATCCGTTCAGCAAGTATTCGCAAGCACCTTGCTTGTAAGGGAGGTTTCAGATGCCTTCATTTTCCAATAGTGCAAGGCTGTATCTGTGGGCTGTCCTTGAATGCAGGTACTCAAGATGAGGTTCCCAGATCAGGAGCACCTTGAGGCTGGTTAGAAAGGTAAATCCAACTTACATTCCCACTATGGGCAATAGTGTGGAGAGTCTTTAGAAAACTGAAAACAGCTACCATACAACCCTGCAATCCCAGGCACATATCCTAAGAAAATCATGATTTGAAAGGATACACGCACTCCAGTGGTCACTGCAGCGCTGTTTATGACAGCCAAGACACGGAAGCAACCTAACTGTCCATGGACAGAGGAAGGGATAAAGAAGGTGTAGTGCATATATACAACGGAATGTTACCCAGCCATTGAAAAGAATGAAATAACACCATTTGCAGCAACATGGATGGACCTAGAGATTGTCACACTTAGTCAGAGAAGGAGAATTAATTGTATGATCTCCCTTGTATGTGGAATCTAAAAAGAAATGATATGAATGAACTTACAAAACAGAAAGAGACTCACAGACTTGGAGAACAAACTTATAGTTGCCGGGGTGATGGATGGGGGCAAGGGATAGCTGGGGAGTTTGGGATGGCCTTGTACATACTGCTATTTTTAAATGCATAACCGACAAGGACCTACTGTATAGCCCTTGGAACTCTGCTCAATGTTTTGTGGTGGCCTGAATGGGAGGAGAGTTTGGGGAAGAATGGATACACATGTATATGGATGAGTCCTTTCACTGTTCACCTGAAACTGTCATAACATTGTTTGTTAATTGACTATATCCCATTACAAAAATTTTAAAGAAAGAAATGCAAATCCATAACCACACCCTGATCTTTAGAATCAGTGTCTCTGGGTTAGGATTCAGAAAGCTGTGTTTTAACAACTCTCCAGGCGATTCCTAGCGGGCTTAAGCTTGAGAAACTTTAGCAGATATGTATTATAAACTTTTGGGACATGAAGAAATAAGCTCAGGGCTGTGAGTAATATACACACACACGTAAAAATACACACAGTCATGCACACTCACTACTGCGGTTCACACAGTTTTATCTTAATCTTGGCATATTTTCAAAGAGTCCTGTAAAATAAGGAAATTGGATTAAAGAAGATTTTTTCAAGCACTGTTTATCTGATCCTCTTCAGAGCCAAGGGCGTCAGAGGGCCAATCCATTCAACTAAAATAATTATTTTTATAATACTTCATTTGAACACGGAGTTCTAAGACTAAAGAAGCATTGAAAACCCCTATTTGAGATAATCTAAGATTATTCCCTCTTGTTCAAATACACCATGATGCTGTGTATCAATGCAATGTGTGTGGAATCTATATTTATAGCTTATATAGATGCATATTTTATTTCAAAATATTAGCATTGACTTATGGCCAGAGGTGCTTTTTTCCATTTCCTGCACTTTGTGGTTCAGCTATAGGGGTGTGCCCATATGCCTTGCTACCCTGAATGCATGTGTGATTTCCAGAATGGCGGTTGCTTCTTGGCAGCCTGTCCTTAGCTGTGTTATCTCTTATTGCTGTTTTGAAAACAAAGAATTTGCAGAAGGTGTTAGTGCACTTCTGTTTGCATCAGCTCTTGTGTCTGAGCTGTCCATGTTAGCTTTAGGCTATTAAATATTTAGAAATAGAAAGTGGTATGGTTCAGCGGGCAGGCTCGGAGTTGTTCTAATCTTGGCTCTGTATTTGGCCTACAGATGCAAAAGATTGGGCAATCATCCATCATTTCTATGCTTGCATTTTCTTATTTGTCAAAAAGCCATAATAATATATATTGCCTGTCTATATTATGTGTGGTGGGTCCAGAATTTCTGTGTAGAAGAGTTGAGGCAGTAACCATATTGCTGAGAGTAGGGAGTAGAATGAGGACTTATTTTTCTTGAGGGCAAATTTGTAAAGCAAGCACACACTATTTTCTTAGTTTGTATATCAAAATTCATAAAATTAAAAAATGTCCAAAAATGCTTTGTTTACACTGTGGAAAAATTAATAAAATGGCAATTAATTATATCAAAGAATACTCTTTAAAATTAGATTGACTTTTTTAATATTTAAACTTTTTGTTGATATTGCAAATTGTTGTCCAAGCTTGTTGCAGTAATTTATACTCTCACCCACTGTACTTAACCTATTACCAAACTTTTTCATCTTTACCAGTCTGATAAAAATATCTTGTTTTTATTCTAATATTTTCTGTGGGGTTTTTAGTATTTTTCTAGATTGACTTTTGAGGAGAAATTATTGGGGCAAAAGGGACTAAAATTTTGCCCCCAGCCATTTTTTAAATTGAATATAGTTGATGTACAATATTCTATTAGTTTTGGGTGAACAAGGTAGTGATTTGACATTTAAATGCATTACAGAATGATCACATGATAAGTCTAGTAGCCATCTGTCTCCATACAAATTTATTACTGAACATATTCCTTATGCTGTATGTTATGTATTTTATAACCAGAAGTTAGTACCTCTTAATCCCCTTCACCTATTCCACCCAACTCCCCACTGCCTACCCCTTTGGCAGCCGCTCATTGTTTCTGTATGTATCAATATGTCTTTGTTTGTGCACTTGTTCTGGGTGTTTTGTTTCTTTTTTGGCCATGCCCCGCAGCATGTGGAATCTTAATTCCCCGACCAGTGATCGCACTGCTGACCCTTGCAGTGCAAGTGTGGAGTCCACCACTGGACTGCCAGGGGAGTCCCTGTTTCCCATTCTGTTGCTCAGATTTCACATATAAGTGAGCTTATACAATATTTGTGTTGCTCTCTCTGACTTTTTTCACTTATCATGATACTCTCTGGATCCATCCGTGCTGTTACAAATGGCAAACTTTCATTTTTTACGGTTGAGTAATAGTCCATTTAGTATATATACCACATTTTCTTATCCATTCATTTACTGATGGACCCTTAGGTTGCTCTCAATCTTGGTTATTGTAAAAATGCTGCAGTGAACATAGAGATACATATATCTTTTCAAATAAGTGTTTTGTTTTTATTGAGTGAAGACCCAGAAATAAAATTGCTGGATCATAGTGTAATTCTGTTTTTAATTTTTTTGGAGGAAATTTTATACTGTTTTCCATAGTGACTGCACCAACAAACAATCCCGCAAACAGTATACTAGGAGTTGCTTTTCTCCACATCTCTGTGCCAACACTTGTTATTGGTTGTCTTTTGGGTTATAGCCATTCTTATAGGTGTGAGATCGTTTCTCATTGTGGTTTTGATTTGCATTTCCACAATGATTAGTGATGTTCAGCATCTTTTCATGTGTCTATTGATAATTTGTATATCTTCTTTGGATAAATGTCTATTCAGGTCCTCTACCCCTTTTAAAATTGATTTGTTTGTTTCTTTGATACTGAGTTATATGAGTTCTTAATGTATTTTAGATAGTAAACCTTTTTAGATACATTGTTTGCAAATATTGTCTTCTATTCAGTTGACTGCCTTTTTGTTTTGTTGATGGTTTCCTTCAGTTTGCAAAAGGTTTTAGTTTTATGTGATCCAGTTTGTTTATTTTTGCTTTTGTTTCCCTTGCGAAAAGCAAAGATAGATCCCCTAAAATATTGCTAAGACCAATATCAAGGAGCAAATACTTCCTAGGTTTTCCTCTGTAAGGTTTTTATGGTTTCAAGTCTTAAAGTCTTTAATTCATTTTGAGTGTATTTTTGTGTGTGGTGTGAGGAAGTGCTTCAGCTTCACTCTTTTGCATGTAGCTGTCCAGTTTTCCTATTACCATATATCAAAAATGCTGTATATTCCCCACTGTATGTTCTTGGCTACTATGTCATGGATTAATTGGTCATATAAGCACTGGGTTATTTCTGCAATCTCTATTTTGTTTCATTGATCTTTGTGTCTGTTTTTGCGCCAGTGCCGTACTTTTTTGATGACTGTAGCTTTGTATCAATAGTATAGTTTAAAATCAGGGGGCATGATATCTCCAGTTTTGTTCTTCATTCTTTCTGAAGATTGCTTTGGCTAATTGGAGTCTTTTCTGATTTCATACAAATTTTAAAATTATTTGTTCTAGTTCTGTAGAAAATGCCAGTGGTATTTTGAGAGAGACTGCTTTGAATCTGTAGATTACCTTGGGTCGTGTGATCTTCTAATTCTTCCAACCCATAAGCATGGCGTATCTTTCCATCTGTTAATGTCATCTTCAGTTTCTTTCATCAATGTCTCGTGGTTTTCAAAATATAGTTTCTTACCTCCTTGGTGAGACTTACTCCTAGGTGTTTTATTCTTTTAGACAATTGTAAATGAGATTGTTTTCTTTTTTCTCTTCCTGATAATATACATTGCTAGTATATAGAAAAACAATATATTTCTGTATGTTAATTTTGTATGCTGCAACTGTATGCATTCATTTATTGGTTCTAATAAATTTTTAGTGGAGTCTTTGGGTTTCTATATATAGTATCATGTCATCTGCAGACAGATGTAAAACAGAAGTTTTACTCCTTCCTATTCGATTTGGATTACATATATGTGTGTGACTGTGTGCCTGATTGCTGTGGCTAGGACTTCCAATACTGTGTTGAATTAAAGTTGTGAGAGTGAGCATTCTTGTTTTGTTTCTGATCATAGAGGAAATGCTTTCAGTTTTTCACCATTGAGTGTGATGTTGGTTAGAGATTTGTCATATATGGCCTTTATTATGTTGAGTACGTTGGCCCCAGGGCAGGCAGTGGCAGCGGAGAGGCTGGGGTGCCCTCCTCTCCTGGGTGTCCTCCGATATCAGCTCCAGCCTTTCCCGGACCCCCTTCCTGGCAACTCCAGCAGGGCCTCTGCCTTGGCCCCTGGGTGGCATGTTGACCAACATCCAGTGGCCAGTGAAGGTTTACACATTCAATGAGGACCAGCAGTGGGGCAACCAGGGTGCCAGGCATCTCATCTGGCTATGTGGAGTGGCTGAAGGGCATGTCTCTGCTGGTCAGGGCCTGACAAAACGTGGCCCACTGGAGAAAAGAATGGCAAACCACTTCAGTATTCTTGCCTTGAGAACCCCATGAACCTTTGAATAGGCAAAAAGATATGACACTGAAAGATGAGACACCCCCCGCCCCCCGTAGCATATTAGTAGGTGTCCAAAATGCTACTGGGGAAGAGCAGAGAAATATGAATGAAGGGGCTGAGTCAAAGCGGAAAGGATGCCCAATTGTGGGTGTGCCTGGTGGTGAGAGTTAAGTCTGATGCTGTGAAGAACAATACTGCGTAGGAACCTGGAATGTTAGGTCCATGAATCAAAGGAAGTTGGATGTGGTCAAACAGGAGATGGCAAGAGTGAACATCGACATCTTAGGAATCTGTGAACTAAAATGGATGAGGATGGACGAATTTAATTCAGATGACGATTGTATCTACTACTGTGGGCAAGAATCCCTTAGAAGGAGTGGAGTAGCCATCATAATCAGTGAAAGAGTCTGAAATGTAGTACTTGGGTTCAATCTCAAAAATGACAGAATGGTCTCTGTTTGTTTCCAAAGCAAACCATTCAGTATCACAATATTCGATATCTTTGGGTTCATCTTGTTTAGGACTCTTTGTGCTTCCTGGGCCCGGATGTCTGATCCCTTTTTCAGGCTGGGGGAGTTTTTAGCTGTTTTTTCTTCATTCTCTCTCTCTTCTGCTTCTGGGACTCCCAGTGCAGCTGTTACTGCACTCAATGTTGCCCCAGAGCTCTCCTAAACTATCCTCAGGCTTTAAATTCCTTTTCTTTATTTCCTGTTCAGTGTGGGTGATTTCCACTACTCCGTCTTCCAGATGGACAATCCATTTCTGTGTATCATCTAATTTCCTGTTGATTCCTTCTAGGGTATTTTTCATTTCAGTTACTATATTCTTCATCTCTCATTGATTCTTTAAAAAAAATATTTTTTTCTAACTTTTGATTGAAATCCTCACTGTATTCATCTGTTCTCCTGAGTTCAGCAAGTACCTTTATTACCATTACCTTAAACTATTTACTGGGTAGACTGTATACTTCCATTTTGCTTAGCTCTTTTTCTGAGGTTTTTTGTCTTGTTCCTTTGTTTGGAACGTATTCTTTGGTCTCTTGAAAGAAAGTGAAAAGAAATCTCTTTGTTTCTGTACATTAGGTAGGCCTGTTACATCTCCCAGGCTTGGGGAAGTGGCCTACGCAGGAGATGTTCTGTGGGGCCCAGCAGTGTTCTTCCCTCTGGTCACTAGAGCTTGACGCTCTGGGGGTGTCCCTTTTGTGGGCTCCATTGTGCTTCCGTTGTGACAGGGCTGATTACTGTGAGTGTGCTGGCAAGCAGAGCTGGCCTCCAGCCTGGCTGGTGAGAGGCTCTGTCTCATGCAGTTGCTGTTGTCAGTGCACTGGTGGGCAGGACAGGTCTCCAGCATGTCTTATTTTGATGCCTGGTGAGGTGCCACTGCTGTGGGCCTGTTGGCAGGTGCTGCTGGGGGCAGCACCCTAGTGCTAATTGGCTAGAAGCAGGATTCCGAAATGGCGCATGCCAGCCCCATTGCTAGCACGGTTGATCAAAATTCCCCAAATGGCTGCTGCCGGTGTCTCAGTGCCCAGGGAGAGTCCCAGCTGCCTTCTGCCTCTTTGGGAACGTCTTCCAAGAACAACAGGAGGTTTGTCAAACTACTGGGACTCAGAGCACGTGAGATTTGTGCTTGACCTTTAAGAGCAGAGTCTGTTCCCTACAGCCTTCCAGCTCAGTTGAACAACAAGCCCCACTGGTTTCCAGGCCAAGCCTCCTGGGCACTCATCTTCACAGTGGCGAACCCTTGGGCTGAGGAGCCTGATGTGGAGTGGGGACCCCTTCACTCCTCAGGGAGGGCTTCTGTGGCTGTGATATCCCTCCTGTTTGCGGGTCGCTGGCCCAGGGGGACCAGACTAGCCCAAGTTTCCTCCATCCTCCCTGCTTGTCTCCTGGAGGCTCCTTCTTTATATCTTTGGTGGTGGAAAATGTTTTCCTCTGGGCTTCAGGTCGTTCTCATAGGTAGTCACCCCATAAGTAGCTGTGGTTTTGGTGTGCCTGGGAGAGGAGGTGAGCCCAGGGTCTTCTTCCTACTCCACCATCTCAATCTGTCTCCCCTACCCATTTCTGGGTGTAGCTCTTGGGATATTGTGAAGGTTAAAAAAAAAAACCCAAAAAACAGTGAGAGGACTGAGCACGTACAAGAATGTAAGGATTATCAAGCTAATAGTATTTAAATGTCCTGAAGTTTCTTTATCTTGGTGTCTTCCCCTAGCAACTCTGTACCTAGTACAATGCCCACCTTTTAGTGTAGATAGATGTGTAACTCAGCTGTTACCTCTTTCACCTGGTTCTGTGAAATGTACATAAAATGGCCTTGAACTCCACCCTAGGTTCTCTGAAGTCCTGGTGGTTTACAGTCTCAGGGCCCTGTTTTGCTCTGGTTTTTGGTTGCTTCTGAGCTCTTGGTCACATGTGTGGCTCATCTGTAACTGTTCTTTCTCTGCCCCGAGTGGATCCACATATAGTTACCAGCCCCCTCTCTTTGGTTTCCCCTAAGTAAGTCTCATAGCTGGCACTGGTGTGCTGCAGACTTCTCACTATTCAGAAATACTAGTTGGGGGAGAGCAGCACATAGATAATTTAGGATTAAATGTTAGTTTTGTTCTAAAAAGTTCTCCTGGGGTGTATCACTTCTACTTTCTTAATTTCATGTTATGACTTCCTTCTAAAAAGGACAATATGGAAAATATGGGGCGAGAATGACTTTATAATGGAGAAATCTGACACGTGATCAAGGTCAACATTAACACCCACCGGCCCACCCACCCCCAAATCTCATAACCCCATTCGAATCATGGGGAAAACATCATACAAATCCTAATAGAGGGGCATCCTATAAAATGCCTGACCAATCCTCCTCAAAACTCTCAAGGTCGTCAAAGACAAGGAAAGTCCAGAATATCATCAAAGCCAAGAAGGGTCTATGGAAACATAACACCTAAATGGAACAAGGTACCTGGAACAGAATGAAGATCATGGCATCCGGTCCCATCACTTCATGGGAAATAGGGAAACAGTGGAAACAGTGTCAGACTTTATTTTTTGGGGCTCCAAAATCACTGCAGATGGTGACTGCAGCCATGAAATTAAAGGACGCTTACTCCTTGGAAGAAAAGTTATGACCAACCTAGATAGCATATTCAAAAGCAAGGACATTACTTTGCCGACTAAGGTCCGTCTAGTCAACGCTATGGTTTTTCCTGTGGTCATGTATGGATGTGAGAGTTGGACTGTGAAGAAGGCTGAGCGCCGAAGACCTGAAGCTTTTGAACTGTGGTGTTGGAGAAGACTCTTGAGAGTCCCTTGGACTGCAAGGAGATCCAACCAGTCCATTCTGAAGGAGATCAACCCTGGGATTTCTTTGGAGGGAATGATGCTGAAGCTGAAACTCCAGTACTTTGGCCACCTCATGAGAAGAGCTGACTCACTGGAAAAGACTCTGATGCTGGGAGAGATTGGGGGCAATAGGAGAAAGGGACGACAGAGGATGAGATGGCTGGATGGCATCACGGACTCGATGGACGTGAGTTTGAGTGAACTCCGGGAGATGGTGATGGACAGAGAGGCCTGGCGTGCTGCGATTCATGGAGTCACAAAGAGTCGGACACGACTGAGCGACTGAACTGAACTGAAGCAAATCTAAATAATCTATGGACTTTATTTAATAACAATGTATTAATACTGGTTTATTAATTGTAACAAATGTACCCTGTTAATGTAATATGTTAATAATGGTAAACTATATGGGATATGGTACACAGAACTCTCTTTACCATCTGCTCAATTTTTCCATAAATCTAAAATTGTTCTAAAAAATAAAGTCTGGTAATCAAAAAACGTTTGCTTGGTTGTTTAGCTGGAACAGAATATTTCTCTCTGCCAGTTTCCCCCTTGCATTCCCTATCAAGGTGCTGCCCCCAGCATCCTTCGTATCCACATCCCCACCTTTCTCCTCCTCACGCCCTCCCTGTTTCCTGGCATCTCTAAATGCGTCCCTCACCGATCCCCAGTCATCCTTTCACAGAGCATGCTGGGGGTTCTTTGTTTCACGATAGTTCATCCAGACGCTCTTGAAGTTATAATTACTGTTTCTTTCTGCTGCAAATGAACAAACAAACGGACTCCATTGATTGCTGTGCCCCAGCCCAGATCCTGCTCACTCTACACAGTCCTTGGGGGTTCTGGGGTCCCAGTCTATCAGTGGGACCTAGCTCAGGACAGATGAATTGCACCCAGGGGTGGAATGTTCATGTGGAGAAATGGGTTTGCTCTTTTTCAAAACTTTATCTCAGTATTAATTACATGATTCTCTCAGCAAAGCTCACATTGAAATGTTTCTAAACTATTCTAGCAGGTTGGGAAAAAGTAATTTTCCGTGTAGTCAGACACCGAGGACACTTTAGAAATGTGCTTGTTGATGAATTCTCTGGATTTAAGTTACAATCACTGAATAACAGATTTCACATTAGCTTCCAGGATTCATTGTTTCTGTAGAAATTCTCAGTTTGCAAAGTAGGTTTTCTTACCTTCCTCACGGTCATTCCAAGAAAAATAAGGGAGGGAAAAGGGAAAGGATACTTATCCTCATTTTACTAGAGCAGAGTTCAGGTGATCTCTTTTCATCTCTACATTTTGAACTAAGTATTTTTGTCCCCATTTTAGCCCAGGGAGCTTAGATGAGTGAACTTGTCGAGTGGTGCAGCCTGTGAGTGGCCCAGCCAAGTCTGGAGCCCAGAACTGCCTGCCCTCCAAGCCAACGTTCTTCTCATGGGGCTGCCTCCTTACCCAGTCCCCCCAGAGGTGCTGCCTGGGCCACTGACTGGGCCCTGGATTTTGTCCACGTGCTTGGCTTTAGCTTTAACTTGTTGCCAGTGCCATCCAGAGGTAGAAACATTTATTTGCACACTAGTCTTCACACTCATCAGCATTATCATTCTCTCCCTCCTCACATACCCCTACTGAATTGGTTGACTCCTGCTGGGGATTTTGTAAAAATACATAGAAAGACTATTTGGACATGATTCTCTTCCCACCCATGACAAATTTAGGAGTCCACTTTCTCAGCTGCAGAAGATGGCCAGGCTTTCTTTTGATCCATTAAATATTTTTTTCACACCTTTCCAGCTTTCTAATGCATAGTCACTATAAGATGAAGAGTGAAGGGAGCATGACTGGGATCAGGTGGGAAAAAATAAAGTCGGGGGCCAGGTCAGTCCTTCCTGGGCCTCCATCTTTTATTAAGACATTTCAGTAAACAGCAGAGGCAAGACTGATCGGTTGCCACGCAGGTCCAATTCCACTGTGGACTTTCACCTAAGCTTTGGACTCTGAGGGAAGGGGTGATGCTGCAAAACAGAGTGGAAATTAAGTGGAAAACCATGACGGACACTGAAGCCTTATGCTGTGTACCTTTAGAAATCTTCAGGGAAATGATCTCAGCAGTGGGGAAAAATTTAAGCAATGCTGTAACAGGCACAGATGATCCAACTTAGTGGGTTTATGGGCTTCTGAATTTTTTTTTTAAAGCAAGCCTGATAGAACCTTGGTAGAAGTTGAATTCTATAATATGCTTTCTTAAAAACTGCCTAGTTTTTCTTAAACCATATGTCAAGTTTGAGCCCTGAAACTTAACAAGTATATAGAGGAACAAGCTGCTAGAATATGGTTATTTCACACAGCTTGTAAAACTATTTGGGGGGTGCAGATAGAGCTTTATTGGTTGGGATCCCACAAGTTCTGCAAAATGTCCAGATTCTGAATGGTAAAAATCTGCCCTGTGGGAAGAGGTAAGAGGTAGCAGTGATGGGAAATTAGCATGGAGTGATTTTATTATTACAACACAAATACAATGTAATACATAATACAGTTAAAGTGTCCAAGAGGTTGGAAGGAAAAGTAGAAATCAGCAGTTTAAGTGAATAAGCCTCCATAGTTTCTTTGTTAAGAATAAGAAATAAAAGGCATAAAGGAAGTTGTTATTTCTTGCATTCTGAGTATCTGGTGGTGCATGTGGAAATGGTTTGTGTTAGCTAAGTACCTGTAGAGATAATCCCTTGATTAGAAAAATGAGTTTAATAAGAGGCAGGTTTGAGGTGGGCTGGATGAAGCACAAGGTGGAATCAAGATTGCTGGCAGAAATATCAATAACTTCAGACATGCAGATGGCACCACCCTTATGGCAGAAGGTGAAGAAGAACTAAAGAGCCTCTTGATGAAAGTGAAAGAGGAGAGTGAAAAAGTTGGCTTAAAGCTCAACATTCAGAAAATGAAGATCATGGCATCCAGTCCCATTACTTCATGGGAAATAGATGGAGAAACAGTGGAAACAGTATCAGACTTTATTTTTTTGGGCTCCAAAATCAGTGCAGATGGTGACTGCAGCCATGAAACTAAAAGACGCTTACTCCTTGGAAGAAAATTTATGACCAACCTAGATAGCATATTGAAAAGCAGAGACATTACTTTGCCACCTAAGGTCCATCTAGTCAAGGCTATGGTTTTTCCAGTAGTCATGTATGGATGTGAGAGTTGAGCTATAAAGAAAGCTTAGTGCCGAAGAATTGATGCTTTTGAACTGTGGTGTTGGAGAAGACTCTTGAGAGTCCCTTGGACTGCAAGGAGATCCAACCAGTCCATTCTAAAGGAGATAAGCCCTGGGTGTTCTTTGGAAGGAATGATGCTAAAGCTGAAACTCCAGTACTTTGGCCACCTCATGTGAAGAGTTGACTCATTGGAAAAGACTCTGATGCTGGGAGGGATTGGGGGCAGGAGAAAAAGGGGATGATAGAGGATGAAATGGCTGGATGGCATCACCAACTTGATGGACATGAGTTTGCGTGAACTCCAGGAGATGGTGATGGACAGAGAGGCCTGGCATGCTGTGCTTCATGGGGTCACAAAGAGTTGGACACAACTGAGCAACTGAACTGAACTGAACTGAACTACTCCTTGGAAGAAAAGTTATGACCAACTTAGACAGTATGTTAAAAAGCAGAGACATTACTTTGTCAACAAAGTCCGTCTAGTCAAGGCTATAGTTTTTCCAGTGGTCATGTATGGATGCGAGAGTTGGACTATAAAGAAAACTGAAAGCCGAAGAATTGATACTTTTGAACTATGGTGTTGGAGAAGGCTCTTGAGAGTCCCTTGGACTGCAAGGAGATCCAACCAGTCCATCCTAAAGGAGATCAGTCCTGGGTGTTCATTGGAAAGACTAATGCTGAAGCCGAAACTCCAATACTTTGGCCACCTGATGCGAAGAGCTGACTCATTTGAAAAGACCCTGATGCTGGGAAAGATTGAGGGCAGGGGGAGAAGGGGACGACCGAGGATGAGATGGTTGGATGGCATCACTGACTCAATGGACATGAGTTTGGGTAAGCTCTGGGAGTTGGTGATGGACAGGGAGGCCTGGCCTGCTGCGGTCCATGGGGTTGCAAAGAGTTGGACACGACTGAGCGACTGAACTGAAATGAAGTTTGAGGTAAGGTACTTAATATTTATAGCTTCTTACTTATTTATATTCTGAGAGCATTTTGGAAATTGTACCTAAATGGCCAAGTCAGATGATTTATACTTTATTGTCTATAAACACACACGTATAATTAGACTGACTCCTACTGTTTACATTTCCCAGACCTGAAATAAAGCTAAGAGCTTGGACCTATTTATGCTACAGAAGATTGAAAGTTGTAAAATATTAGGTCAAATCATATGGAATTGCTTTTATAAATCAAAAACACCCAAATATTGGCAGTTTCATATGATTCAATCTAATATGCAAAAGTGATCAGTAAATTCTAGGTGGGTCACAAAATGTAATGAAGTATCATCCATTTTCTGATGGTAGCTATGAAGGATGAAACTTCATATTGGAAGAAATCTAAAAGTCCTCCCAGGGTTTGTCCTGAAGCTTTCTTTGCCAGCGGAAGCCATCCTGATCTCTCATAGCCAGTCAGCCCACCTAGGAGTTGGCAAACCTCAGCTCTTGGTATATCTTTGTTAAAAGAGATGATAATTAATGTAATTAATACCTTCCCCTACCTGTCTTTTTCAGGATTTCTTTTGGGGCCAAATGAAATAAGCATTGAAGGGCTTTGAAAAGTTAAAAATTATATTGGATAACATAATATCATTATCATCATGGCTAGTTGTCTGGGAATCCGACTGAGACAGTTCAAACAGGAGAATGTCATCTTTAATAAGACAAACCACCCAGACTCACCTGTCTCTTCTGGGCAGTATATCCATCAGCTCCTGCAGGCAGGAGATTTCTTTCCTTAATGTGATAATGGATTCGAAGAGCTAGGTTTAGATAAAAATGGAGACATCGTTTGGATGGCATCTTTTTTTTTTAATTAAAAATATCTTCAGCTGTGTGCTGAGAACAGCAAGGAACAAATGGTTCTGTATGTCACCAGAGCTAGTGAGACAGGTGGTGTATTCCGCTTCACCCTGGGTGCTTTTTCTCACGTGCAGAGAAAGCGCATGTTGGCAGATTCCAGGGTGGTTAAGTGAATGAGCCAATGGAGGCTCCAACCTGCTGTCCCGCCTGTGAACACAGTAGAATTCAATCACAGTTCATCCAGGATTGTATTCCCAAGCAACCTGGGGGCCCAGAGATGCTTCAGTTGCATGCTGTTATCAGGTCTCTTTCATCAGGTTGTAGAGCATCAAGCCAGCTGCTTCAGGAACATGTTCACCAGTTCTCTCTGTTTACACTTTGAGGGTTTGTTGAGATTTTATTTGGTGGGGAAAATCACTGATTTCCACCCTGTAGAAAGCATATCTCATTTGGGCTTTTTTTGGTTGGTGGTTTTACATGAAAGGGTATGGAGGGTTTTGGGGTGAATCTTCACAGCGTCCCATGATGCAGGTAGCCTTATGACTCACCTTGCAGATAAACAGCTTTAAGTAGATGGCTTTAACAGCACAGCAGTCTAGTCAGTGTCTTGGTCCCAACCACTGACCTCAAAGAGATGACCTTCAATTACCATGATTTAGTCCTAGGCGGCTAAAACTCTTGCATGGAAAAGTCTATTTGTCACCAAAATTATGTATTGATCTCCTTGCTATATCCAGAAAAGTTTGCTTTAAGCAACAGGGGACCTGCTGAAGGGGAACTTAAATCTATTCTTTTAAGCAAGACACACTGGTCCTTTAAAGTTGTTGGCTGTTTCTGTTTTCAGTTTTTTTGGTTCTTCACCTGGAAAGAAAACTTTGTGATTCTGCAAAGACTCACTTGAGTAGCCCCCTTCAGTTGTGTAGCTATAAACCAAATACCAACCTACTCTTCTGAGACGGTAGCAGGAGAGTTTGGGGCTTGGAGAAAAACTGGAGTCAGATGAATAGAGGTGGTCATAGATTCTCCAACACTCATTGTTATGTGGAGCAGAAAGGTTCCTGGGTGGAGTGATGGGCAGATTTGCATAAAGCCGCTTCAAGAGTCACTGTCTATATTCTAGTTCCTTTTGAGGATCTAGGGCTTCCCTGGTAGCTCAGACGGTAAAAGAATCCACCGGCAATGTGGGAGACCTGGGTTCAATCCTTGGGTTGGGAAGATCCCCTGGAGAAGGGCATGGCAACCCACTCCAGTATTCCTGCCTAAAGAATCCCATGGACAGAGGAGCCTGGCAGGCTACAGGCTGTGGGGTCGCAAAGAGTCAGACAAGACTGAGAGACTAACACTTTCACTTTGAGGATTTAACTTGTTTTCTCGGTTTGCAATCTGGATTCCATTCTAATCTGGAGTTGTTAGAGGGGAGTTTCTGATGCTAGAACCTGAAAATGGTTCTGTGTATGTGTGTGTGTATAAATTGCAAGAGCTCTATCAATAAGCTGCTCTGATATTGAGAGATCAGGCCTGCTTTAGAGGGGAGTATCCAAGAAAGTGAGGCTGGGAGAGAGTCCTTACCTCCAGCTGTCTTACTGGCCTCAGTTCCCATAGTTCTTACTGGCCTCAGTTCCCATAGTTCTTACTTGCATAGGTGAACTCTTCAGCCCTTGGGTTCCAGGCCAGCCGCTGCTTGACAGACCCTAGCAAGGGCACTAGATTCTGCTTTAGCCGTGGGTTGTCTACAGTGGCAGAGACTGGGCATCTCAACCAATAGATCCAACCGTCTATCTCCTCCTCCACAAAGGAAGAGTAACTACATCTGACCGCATGGATTGAATAGGGGTCCTCAGGATTCTTGTCCTATCCAGATGAGAGTTCCCAGGGAGAAAGACCTTACCATAATAAGAATGATCCTGGAGTCATTGTGTTTTCACACCAATATGTGCTAAAGAAGCGCTTCAGTGTTCCCCCGTAAACGTCTTTCAATTCCTTGATTCTATCTGCTCCCTCCTCTTGGAGAAAGAATTCAGTACATATCCTTAGCACCTTCTGTTGTGGTTTATAATGCTGTTCAAGACCCAGTGGTAAAAATTTAAGGTTTTAAGATCAAAGTAAGCACTGTTAAAACTAATAGGTAAGAAGTAGAAATAATTAGAAAATAGTTTGTTCCAGAAAATTTCAGCAGTTATTTTCAAAAGCACTAGTTCTTTTTCTTCATCAAGCATTCCAACTACTTGTTATATAGATGTTATCATATACTACTGACCATACTCATATATTCCATAAAATTAGGGTTCTGCAATGTATATTATTTTGCTTCCTAATTTATTTTTTCTGCATAACAGTATTTTGTGTTATTAAATATTTTTCAGAAGAATAACCTTTAATGGGTGCTTTTATTTTTCTTATGTAGATGCCCCATAGTTTATTTCAGCAATGGATAGTTTCATTTTCACTATTAGAAATAATGCTATGATGTATATCCCAACAGAGAGGATTCTGTGATTTTCTCTGATTATCCCTTAAAACTAGACTCCCAAATATGAACTTTGTGGATCAGAAAGCAGTTTTAAGCCTGGTCATGCCTGTGGCAAACAGTTCTAGATGAGAATGCTAGGTTTAGCACATTGTTGTGAACACAGATACTAATCTTTAAAAAAATCAGTTACAAATGGGTAACTTTCCCCAGGTTTTTTTTTGTTTGTTTAGTTGCTATTGAATCAAACATATTGTAATGATAGTTCATATTTGGTGAATTGTCTAATCCTGTTCTTCATTTCGTTTGTTTAAATACATCAATGTATTTACGTGTCTTTATTTCCTTATTTGCAAGAATGCTTTATATTTTAGGAATGTTAGCTCTCTGTCACAACCACTGCACATATTTTCTTAATTTTAACCTGCCTCTTGAGAAATCTGTAGGCAGGTCAGGAAACAACAGTTAGAACTGGACATGGAACAACAAACTGGTTCCAAATAGAAAAAGGAGTATGTCAAGGCTGTATATTGTCACCCTGCTTATTTAACTTCTATGCAGAGTACATCATGAGAAACGCTGGACTGGAAGAAACACAAGCTGGAATCAAGATTGCCAGGAGAAATATCAATAACTTCAGATATGCAGATGACACCACCCTTATGGCAGAAAGTGAAGAGGAGCTAAAAAGCCTCTTGATGAAAGTGAAAGAGGAGAGCGAAAAAGTTGGCTTAAAGCTCAACATTCAGAAAACGAAGATCATGGCATCTGGTCCCATCACTTCATGGGAAATAGATGGGGAAACAGTAGAAACAGTGTCAGACTTTATTTTTTGGGGCTCCAAAATCACTGCAGATGGTGACTGCAGCCATGAAATTAAAAGACACTTACTCCTTGGAAGAAAAGTTATGACCAACCTAGATAGTATATTCAAAAGCAGAGACATTACTTTGCCAGCAAAGGTCCATCTAGTCAAGGCTATGGTTTTTCCAGTGGTCATGTATGGATGTGAGAGTTGGACTGTGAAGAAGGCTGAGTGCCGAAGAATTGATGCTTTTGAACTGTGGTGTTGGAGAAGACTCTTGAGGGTCCCTTGGACTGCAAGGAGATCCAACCAGTCCATTCCAAAGGAGATCAACCCTGGGATTTCTTTGGAAGGAATGATGCTAAAGCTGAAGCTCCAGTACTTTTTGGCCACCTCATGTGAAGAGTAGACTCATTGGAAAAGACTCTGATGCTGGGAGGGATTGGGGGCAGGAGGAGAAGGGGACGACCGAGGATGAGATGGCTGGATGGCATCACGGACTCGATGGACGTGAGTCTGAGTGAACTCTGGGAGTTGGTGATGGACAGGGAGGCCTGGTGTGCTGTGATTCATGGGGTCGCAAAGAGTCGGACTCGACTGAGCGACTGAGCTGACTGACTGACTGAAACTGTTTGTTGATATACCAAAGGTTAATTTTTACATAGTCACATCTATGAATTTACTCTTTATGATTTTCTACTTCATATTGTTAATTAATGAATAAATAAGAATAATGTTGTGAGAATAACATAGCACAGCATTGTTGTTCCTTATAAGTAATTCAGGCACAGAAAGTATTTTCTAAAAATAAATGTTTTTACTTCTGATTTGCTACTGTTCCTTTATTATGCTTTGGAGGAAATGAGTTTCCCTAATGCACTCTTTAGGAAGCCATTGGGAAGCACTCTTTTTAACATGTTTCCCATTCCATGCCAAAATATCTTCTATTTTTATGAAATAAGCAGATTGTGCTGTCATACCTATTTTCCTGTGGGACTCCACTTTTTGTCTTTCCGAGTTAGGCAAATCCTTGTCTGTCTCCACGGATAATTTGGATTTCTGTAAATAGACATTTAGACAGATGTTTTCATATGGTATTTGTGGCCGAAATTGACAGGCTGTTCACCAAGTCTGTGTCCTCTTCCTCCTGGTCACACAGCTAAATATGTTTTTCACGTGTGTTTTGAGTGACACGTGGCGTCTCACTGGGGTGTGGCTAATGGAATGGGAGGAGAGGTTATGGGCACCACTTCCAGGCTCGGACATAACCACACCTCTCACTGGATCCTCTTTGCTCTTTCTGCTTCCATGGTTGCTTTGGAAGCTGGTGTTGAAGCTGGTGGAGCCACAAAAGAGAAAGATCCTGAGACTCTGAGTCCTGAAGAGATCAGTGAGAACTTTGCTTTTGAGTTTTTGTGAAGGAGAAATAAACTTGTATTGGAAATAAATAAACTATAATCTCGTTACAGCAACTGGTATAACCTTGGCTAATACTCTATTCTTGTAGTCAGGTTAGATAAAATTCAGATTTGTTATGGACTGAAACATCATATGCAAAGAAAATAGATTGCTGTGGGCTGACGTCAGTGTGTAGGGATCTGTTTAGAGGCATGCCACTGGACTCTGTCCTACCCATGGATAAGAGGTGGTGAGAGGTCTGAAAAGGGGGGAATAAAGATATTTAGGACAGATAAGCCATAATCAATAGTCTCATATATCTCAAGGTCTTTTTGCATGTGATTCAAGAGAGGAGAATTGTGGCTAGTGACTAGAAATTACAGCAAGGCATATTTTAGCTTGTCACAAAGAATTAAGAATAATAAGTAGAATAAATAATAAAATAGAATATACTGCCTTGGAAGAATATGAATCCACATTTATTTTAAAAGGCTGATAATGGCCTGTCATGGATGCCTTTGGTGGGAAGTAAGATTATAAAACCTTTAAGATCCTTTCCATATCCAAGATTGGATGAGATTGTGAAGTGCTCTAACCTGCTGTTGCCGTGATCAGCGCCTCACTGGTGTCTTCCAGATAGTTGATTACAAGGCTGGCGGGAACCACTGCAGGCTGTGCTGGTGACGGCCTCATTTGGGTTCACACTGATGTGGCTTGTCATTCCGTCAATGAACTTTATCTCTCAGCACCTGGTTAGGTTCGCTTTCAGTTGCAGGTGTAGAATCTCGATGTTTATTCACTTCTGTACCGGAAAGTCTGTAAGAAGGGTGAGTTCAGGGAAAGTTGATTCAGCAACTCAGAGATGTTATCAACACTCAGGTCCTCCCACTTCTCCGCCTGCCATTCTCTGTGTTAGCTCCACCCCGTTGCAGTCCTGTCCCTCGTTGTTGGAAGTTAGATGCTGACAATAGCTGGGGTTACCTGCTTCCTCAATCATGACCTCAAAAACTGATGGGTTGAAGGAAACAGAAGTGGGAAGTATGTAGTATGTTCAAGAGAGCTAGAAAACGCAGTGGGATAAATAGAGTGTGAGGAATGAGAAGGGGTTTTTGAAAAACAGAAAAAGAGGTTAGAGGTGTGCACTCAGTGAATGATAGGGAACCTTCTTCAGTTCTGGAGCAGGGGTGTGAATGACGGAAGGAAAAGAATGTTTAGGAAGTCTAGCCTGACGTCATCTCATAGGTTCAAGCAAGGAGTGGCCATAATTTGAAAAGAGATTTCGTTTTTGAGGATCTTCCGGTGGTATTGGAGTAGTTCATAACAATTTGTAAAAGCCAATTATTAAATTTTCTAGAATTTTCTGTGGCAGTTGTTAAAATCATTGGTAGCTTTAAATTGATCATGAATGAGCAATTTACACCATGGAAATTGACAAATGGTACAAATCAGGGATTTTCCCTCCAGAAAACCAGTTTACTAGCACACCACCGGCTATTGCTTAATACATCTGGTTTTCTTACCCTGCTCCAGGATTATGAGAAATCCTATTACATAAAAAGGGAAAACAAATTCTAAGACCAAAATAATATTACAAAAAGCCCCCATAAGGTTAATTATCACTTATTGCTGTAAGGCAAACAAGCCTAATAATTTATTCCACTTCTTCCCAAATGATTGAAGACTGACTGGGAATGTTTATTTCATTTGAAATAAATATCTCAAATACCATTATTCTAACTTAATGCTTCTCAGACTTTAGTGTGTATGTCAATTACCTGGGGATCCTATAAACGTAAATTCTGATTCAGTATCTCTGGATAAGTGTCTAAGATCTAAATTTTCTAATAAGTTCAAAGGCATTGGTCTAGGGACTTTGGGTAACAAACCGTCAACCCTTAACTGTTATAATACGTTGCAAGAGAAAAGGTGACAGTGGGGCTAGTAGTATGCAGCAGAAGTGTTAAATCAGAGAGACCCTTTCTCCTGATGATGTTTTGATGGGGAGCCATGCTTTTCAAGTCTGGTCTTGCTGGGGAAACTGACTTTGGTTAAGTCAGTTAAATGAAGCAGGTTTTCCAGGTGTTAACCGTGGCAGCAGACTACTGGAAGCACTAAAAGTGATTTGATTGAAGCCAGTTACCAAGCAGAACAGCAGCCAAACTGGCTTGATTGACATAAGCAATCAAGGAATGAGAGCAAGCTGAATTTGAGATTTATCCTTTTTCTTTTGGGTCCATTGTTTGCAAAGAAATCATATATTCTATTGGGCTTCTCAGGTGGCACAAGTGGTAAAGAACACGCCTGCCAGTGTAGGAGAGGTAAGAGACTCGGGTTTGATTCTTGGATTGGGAAGGTCCCCTGGAGGAGGGCATGACAACCCACTCCAGTATTCTTGCCTGGAGAATCCCCATGGACAGAGGAGCGTGGCGGGCTATGGTCCAGAGGGACAGAAAGAGTCAGACACGACTGAAGCAACTTAGCAGCACCCACACACATGTATTCTATCGGACTATCAAGGTAAGAGATGAATGCGGCTGCCAACTTGAATTTAGCAACTCTGACAGGACACAGCTTTGTCTATGAGACACATTGCTTTGTTTTAGCCTGTTGCCCAGGAATCATTTCTCAAGGGTGGATGAACTAAATTACTTCGTTCCGAGTCACTGAGGAGATCCTCTCATCATGGACTTTTGAGTAGGTGGTAAAGGCTACTGTGTTTTTCTTGAAAATAAGATGAATGATTCACAGTTTGGTTTTTGGCTTTAATAATGCTTCTAGGTGCTCTCTCTTTGGAGATAAACTGATGTCTCCAAGACTACATTTCTACCCAGGGTCCAGAAATTCCACTAGGAATATCTGGATGAAACATCAGCATTTACTGCTCTTTCTGAAATTTTCCAGAGTTCTGTTTTGAGAAATCTTTCATTATAGTCCAGGTCAGATGACTGTTAAACTAAAGCCATCTTCTGTTTAGTGCTTGGAAATTAAGATAGGAAAAAGAGTTGAGGTGCAGTGGAAAATGCAAGAACTTTGCAGAGTTGCCTAGAAACTCCTTGTAAACTTGAGCTAAAAGTATAGTTAGCAAATGGAAACTGAAATACTAAAGCAAGGCCACAACTAGCGTTTTTGAGTTGCTATTAAGGCAACAGTAGTTCAGCTACCATTGAGCAAGGCTAGAAATTTTGACCATTAGATATTCAGTACTGTGGAACTTTAAATTCTGGAAGAGACCTCAGAGATGCTCTAGTCCATCACACAAGATTTAAGATGAGATGCTAAGGCTCAGAGAATGTATAGCTTGCCCCAAATCATCCTGCTGGTTGAGGAAAGAGCCAAGACTAGAACTTGGGGCCCCTGATAGTTTAATTATACCACAGATTGTTGATTTACTATATACCAGATTCTATGATAAATATTTTATTTTTATTATTTCATTTAATACTCATAAAATCATATAAAAAGCTGCCATTCACTCATTTATTTCTGTCATCCATATTTATTATACACCTACTATGTGTCAGCCACTGTCCTGGCTGCAGGGGTTTCTATTGCTGTTCAGTCACTAAGTTATGTCCAGCTCTTTGTGACACCATGGACTGCAGCATGCCAGGCTTCCATGTCCTTCACTATCTCTGGGGGTTTGCTCAAATTCATGTCCACTAAGTTGGTGATGCTATCTAACCATCTCATCCTCTGCCACACCCTTCTCCTTTTACCTTCAATCTTTCCCAGCATCAGGGTCTTTTCCAATGAGTCAGCTTTTCGCATTAGGTGGCCAAAGTACTGGAGCTTCAGCTTCAGCATCAGTCCTTCCAAAGAATATTCAGGGTTGATTTCCTTTAGGATTGACTTATTTTATCTCCTTACAGTCCTGGGGACTCTCAAGAGTCTTCTCCAGCACCATAGTTTGAACACATCAATTCTTCTGCGCTCAGCCTTCTTTTTGGTCCAACTCTCATATCTGTACATGACTATTGGAAAAACCACAGCTTTGACTATATGGACCTTTGTTGGCCAAGTGATGCCTCTGCTTTTTCATACACTAAATACACTAAATAATACATTAAAATGCCTTTAATTTCATGGCTGCAGTCACATCCACAGTGATTTTGGAGCCCAAGAAAATAGTGTTCATGACTGTTTCCATTTTTTCTCCATCTATTTGCCACGAAGTGATAGGACTGGATGCCATGATCTGGGTTTTTTGAATATTAAGTTTGAAGCCAGCTTTTTCACTCTCCTCTTTCACCTTAATCAAGAGACTTTCTGCCATTAGGGTGATATCACCTGCATATCTGAGGTTATTGGTATTTCTCTCGGCAATCTTGGTTCCAGCTTGTCAGTCATTTAGCCTGGCATTTCACATGATGTACTCTGCTTATAAGTTAAATAAGCAGGGTGACAATATACAGCGTTGATGTACTCCTTTCCCAATTTTGAACCAGTCGGGTGTTCCATGTCTGCTTCTAACTGTTGCTTCTTGACCTGCATACAGGTTTCTCAGGAGGCAGATAAGGTGGTCTGGTATTCCCATCTCTTTCAGAATTTTCCACAGTTTATTGTGATCCACACACTCAAAGGCTTTAGTGTAGTTAATAAAGCGGAGGTAGATGTTTTTCTGGAATTCTCTTGCTTTTTCTGTGATCCAGTGGATGTTCGCATTTTGATAACTTGTTCCTCTGCCTTTTCTAAACCCAGCTTGAACATCTGGAAGTTCTTGGTTCACGTATGGTTGAAGCCTAGCTCGAAGAATAGGTCCTGATGCTGCTGCTAAGTCGCTTCAGTCATGTCCAACTCCGTGCGAACCCATAGATGGCAGCCCACCAGGCTCCCCCGTCCCTGGGATTCTCCAGGCAAGAACACTGGAGTGGGTTGCCATTTCCTTCTCCAATGCATGAAAGTGAAAAGGGAAAGTGAAGTCGCTCAGTCGTGTCTGACTCTTAGCGACCCCATGGACAGGAAGCATAAGGTAAATAGTCAACAAATGCTAGCTACTATTCTTATTATTCCTTAAGGTGTTAAAACATCTATGTAATTTATTCTCCTCAGTCCTTTATAACTTCCTTGAATAAGCTTCAAGAAGGTCCTTTTTTGTACTGAACTGCTTCCTGTATGCAACAGCACTCCACTCCAGTGCTCTTGCCTGGAAAATCCCATGGATGGAGGAGCTTGGTGGGCTGCAGTCCATGGGGTCACTAAGGGTTGGACATGACTGAGCAACTTCCCTTTCACTTTTCACTTTCATGCATTGGAGAAGGAAATGGCAACCCCACTCCAGTGTTCTTCCCTGGAGACTCCCAGGGACAGGGGAGCCTGGTGGGCTGCCGTCTGTGGGGTCGCTAAGGGTCAGACACGACTGAAGTGACTTAGCAGCAGCAGCAGCTCCCTGTGTTCAGTGGTGTCATAAGGAAACTCCGGTTTATATGACCAGTTAAGCTCTAAAAGTAAATATCTACAAGCATTCTGAGATTATGGTGACAGGGTTATAGGCTCCCTCAGAGCTGCTGGGGAGACTTATGGTGCATCTTTGGCCAACAGGACATACTTGGGAGATTTGGCCAGATAAAAGTAGGTTGATTGCTAGCACCCCCATCCAAGATTGTGGAGGGTCCCAAATTAGTTTCTCTGGGCTTGGAATTTAGAATGGAACATTGTAACTCCATTTTTTAGAACTGCCATGGCCTTTGGAGGTCGCTGGACCCAACCCTCTCATATTATAGGTGAGTGGTCTGAGGTCCTGAAAAGTGACAATTGCCCCACATAGGGTCACATCGCTGGTGACACGCTGGTTAGCATGGTTTGGGCTATGGTGGGGTCCCATGACAGAAGGAAGAAAATGTTTCTGGTGGAGAAAGGCACATCTTTCAAGTGACAGTGGAGGAATTTACCAGATTCTAAGTGGGACCTCTGCTGGGAGGATGCTCTGACCTACTAGATTCCAGGCTGGGGGATCCATTCTGACAACCTAGTAAGGTATCAGCTCTGGAACCCCAACCTTTTCTCAGTATAATATATAATGTGCCTTACAGACCATAAGACAAAGGGCCGCCTCATTTTCTGATGGCCAGCACTATGTCCAGTAGCTTTCTGTAAGGTGTCAGGCTCTCAGCCTGGAACCCCTGACCCATCTTTCTGATTCAACAGTGGAGTCAGATTCCTCAAGTGCTCTGATCACTTTATGTCTATGCCACAGTTTAGGAGACTCCGACTATTTTTGGTAGAAAACTAATATCCTCCAGCTGCTAGTGAGTTTTCCAAGATACATCTTGATTCATACAACCACCAAGATACAAAGCATTAAAAACAAGGAACTTGCTTTAATATTTTGTTTGGCATCAGAATACTAGGTTCATGCTAACTGCAGTCAGTATTGAGACCGATTTCACTTGATTTCATGGGTAGGATGCTCTTTGGCTGTGAAAGGCAGCTACTTGTTTATCTTTATCTCTACTTGGCTTCAGATTAAGGCTTTGTGAATTAAAAAAAAAAACTTTTATTTTCACCACCCATCTGTTTAATAATTATTTTCCCTTTTTTTAACTTGCTTGTTATGCTAGCATTGCTGTGTCTAAATGGAATGTCTATATCTGATGGCATTGTTCATTTTATAACTTTTTTCCTTGTTTGTTTAATTACAATTTAGAGTATGCCAGAACTAGATCCTTTTCAATAATTCAAGAATTAAAATTACTTTCACAAATCCCAGTGGGTTAGCGATAGTGTCTGTGTTTATCTCTGAGACTCTTTAAGGAGGAAATCTTTCCTGTTTTCATTTCTTTCTTTGGGGGAAAAAAAGCACTGAATTTGTATTTAAATATGGCTTGTTCAGAATTTAGCTCTTCCCCAATTGGTATTTCTATATTTTATTAAGCTGCACAGTGAAATATGGGTATATTGTATTTTGAGAATGAAGTGTAATTGTTACATGTTACCTGATTCTGTCCTTCCAGATGGGCATGAAGGAGTGGGTTAGGTAGAAAGGTTTTCAGCCTTATGAGGAATGATCTTCAGTCGTTTTTCTCGTTCAGTCCTATGAAGTAGGAGACTACAAAGTTTAGCTGTTTGTCTATATTATTTCCTGGTTGTCATCCAAGTAAGCATTATCTTATAGTCCATAGGAGTCGATGCTTCTTTCTCTCTGCCACTCTCTTTTTCTCTATTTCCCTCCTCCTCACAGCCTGTATATTCTGTGTATGCATATACACACCCACATTGCTATAATATTTCAAAGACAATGCAGTTAGTGGATGTTTGCCACAGCAGCTGTAGCTTAAGGACAGTTGGGGGTTAACAATTTCTGTGACTTGGACAATCCCACTCTGATTAAGGTATCTCTTTCTACCCATTGTGTTTGGATAAACTCTTCGAAAAGCTGGTTTGAGTTGGTTCATTTAAACATAATCTTTTTTTTTTTTTTTACTTTACAGTATTTTATTGGTTTTGCCATACATCAACATGAATCCGCCACAAGTATACACGTGTTCCCCATCCTGAACCCCCCTCCCTACTCCCTCCCTGTACCATCCCTCTGGGTCATCCCAGTGCACCAGCCCCAATCATCCAGTATCATGCATCGAACCTGGACTGGCGATTCGTTTCATATATGATATAATACATGTTTCAATGCCATTCTCCCAAATCATCCCACCCTCTCCCTCTCCCACAGAGTCCAAAAGACTGTTCTATATATCTGTGTCTCTTTTGCTGTCTCACATGCAGGGTTATCATTACCATCTTTCTAAATTCCATATATATGCATTAGTATACATATTGGTGTTTTTCTTTCTGGCTTACTTCACTCTGTATAACAGGCTCCAGTTTCATCCATCTCATTAGAACTGATTCAAATGTATTCTTTTTAATGGCTGAGTAATACTCCATTGTGTATATGTACCACAGCTTTCTTATCCATTCATCTGCTGATGGACATCTAGGTGGCTTCCATGTTCCAGCTATTATAAACAGTGCTGCGATGAACATTGGGGTACATGTATCTCTTTCAATTCTGGTTTCCTTGGTGTGTATGCCCAGCAGTGGGATTGCTGGGTCGTATGGCAGTTCTATTTCCAGTTTTTTAAGGAATCTCCACACTGTTCTCCATAGTGGCTGTACTAGTTTGCATTCCCACCAACAGTGTAAGAGGGTTCCCTTTTCTCCACATCCTCTCCAGCTTTTATTGCTTGTAGACTTTTGGATTGCAGCCATTCTAACTAGCATGAAATGGTACCTCATTGTGGTTTTGATTTGCATTTCTCTGATCATGAGTGATGTTGAGCATCTTTTCATGTGTTTGTCAGCCATCTGTATGTCTTCTTTGGAGAAATGTCTGTTTAGTTCTTTGGCCCATTTTTTCATTGGGTCATTTATTTTTCTGGAATTGAGCTGCAGGAGTTGCTTGTATATTTTTGAGATTAGTTCGTTGTCAGTTGCTTCATTTGCTATTATTTTCTCTCATTTTGAAGGCTGTCTTTTCACCTTGCTTATCGTTTCACTTAACCACGTTCTAAAACATGTCACCTTTCCATGCTTGAGTGCAGCCAGCCTGAGACTTCCCTGTGTTTTTGTTGCACAAGATGGGAAAAACCGTGTTTCAGGCCTAGCACTGGCCAGAAGGAGCCTCCTTGGTGTTAGGTGATGCTGCATTAGTATCTGTGGTTTATCCAGTCATTTCAAGTATAGTATGTATATGTGTGTGTGTGTGTGTGTGTGTGTGTGTGTGCGCGCGCGCGCGTCTGTGCGCATGCAGTTGTGTCTGACTGTTTGCAGCCCCATGAACTGTAGCCTGCCAGGCTTCTTTGTCCATGGAATTTTCCAGGCAAGCATACTGGAGCAGATTGCCATTTTTTTTCTCCAAGGAATCTTCCAGATCCAGTGATTGAACCCATGTCTCTGGCATCTCCTGCATTGGCAGGCAGGTTCCTTACCAGCTGAACCATTATTCAGCCCAAGTATAGTACAAGTAGTTCTAATTCTATTACCCATTTTCTACATATGTTTACATTTTGAATTGTCGGCTTTGTCTCTTTCTCTTCCTGTTTTCCGCACGTGTGTGTGTGTGTGTGTCTGTATTTTTCTCTGAACTGTTTGACAGTAACTGGGAAACATCACATCCCATTACCGTTAAATACTTGAGTGTGTATTTTCTAAGATTAAACACAGTCTCTTTCATAACCACGTTACAAAAGTAGGAAATTTAACATTAATACAGGACTACTATCTAATCCACGATTGCAGCCATGAAATTAAAAGATGCTTACTCCTTGGAAGGAAAGTTATGACCAACCCAGACAGCCAAGATCCATCTAGTCAAGGCTATGGTTTTTCCAGTAGTCATGTATGGATGTGAGAGTTGGATGGTGAAGAAAGCTGAGCACTGAAGAATTGATGCTTTTGAACTGTGGTGTTGGAGAAGACTCTTGAGAGTCCCTTGGACTGCAAGGAGATCCAACCAGTCCATCCTAAAGGAGATCAGTCCTGGGTGTTCATTGGAAGGACTGATGCTAAAGCTGAAACTCCAATACTCTGGCCACCTCATGTGAAGAGTTGACTCATTGGAAAAGACCCTAATGCTGGGAAGGATTGGGAGCAGGAGGAAAAGGGGATGACAGAGGATGAGATGGCTGGATGGCATCACCGACTCAACATGGGTTTGAGTGGACTCTGGGAGTTGGTGGTGGACGGGGTGGCCTGGCGTGCTGCAGTTCATGGGGTTGCAAGGAGTCGGACATGACTGAGCGACTGAACTGAACTGAACTATCTAATCCACTGACTAGGTATAAATTTTGTCAATTGTCTCAACATCTCTAATTATTTTAAAAATCAATTGTGTTTTAAAACACAGACTTTTGATTTTGCTACCTCTGTGTTTGACCATTTCTCTCTCATTATCATATTTAATTAAATTGAAACTATAATAAGACTTGTTTGATTTCTAAAGCATAGCTTTACATTTTACTAGAAATTTTTATAAGTATGTGAGTCCAAGTTTCTTAAGGGCAGAGCCTATTGTGTTATTAAACTTTATATTGCCTAGATCCTTAACTCACTGCCTGTATTTGCTAAATGAACAAATGGATAAAAGCCCAATTTTAGATACCGGATGTCTCAGCTTTCTAATTATTGATCACTGTGACCATTTCTTTCATGAAGGTAGCTTCTCATGCTTCAGTTTACCTCTTGTTCTTTGTGGCCTCTGATGTATCCCCAGTAAGTCTAAACTTTTTGTGAGGCTGTATGTACTCAATTTGCCTTCTCTACAAAAGGGAATAGGTTGGGGATCCATGTAAAGCATTTCCCTAATATTTCCCCAAATCCACATCTTCTTTCCCATTAAAACCATGAAAGTAGGTGCAGAGATTGTTTTGGTCCATCTCTAAATTCCCATTTAGCTAACTATATGAGGCATCTGCGGACACCTATTCTTTAAAGTTTTTCTTCTCTCTCATGACACTTATTGTTCCTGCCATTTAGCCACTTGACAAAAGACAGGGGTGATTCGAAAGAAACAGAGGGAGCTGCGGTGTGGTTGAAAGGTCTCTGGGCTCAGAGTCACAGGATCTCAGCCACGTCCTGGCTCCTTCACTGGCTGTTTGTGTGATCTTGGAACATGGGTCTAAGCTTCATTTTACTGATAAAGAACTGAGGCTCAGAGGGGATCAAGGACATGGATGAAGCTGTAGACAGACTATTTAAGAGACAAGACTTCTTGTCTTCCTGGGGCAAGGGTTAATCTTTCTGGAATAATCATTTATGAAAACGTTAATTGTTACTCTAGAACCATGCCTAGCATGAGTTGAGACTCACTATTTAGATTTATGGTGATGATGGCGAGTCTAATTTCTACAGTATCTGTAGTACAACTTCTAGTCTATGTATACCACCGGAAGTGGTGAAGGCAGGCTTCATTTCAGGTGCTACAGGGATCACTTTGCAGTGCCTGCCTGGAGCACTGTGTGGGGAGAATACTGGTCCCTGTTCTCTCTTCTTCCTATCACTATTGATTGTTAGTGCAGAACAATGTAGCCATTTCTGAAACTGAAGGAGGAGGAGAATTGCTGCTCCCCTAAGTGAGACTGTTTTCTCTGATGAGCCAGCGAGAGCAAGACAGTGACACACACAGAGAAAGCGAGAATGAATGAAGAGAAAGGGGAAGTGGGGGGGGGATGGGTTGAGAAGGAAAAGAGAAACAGAGGGCAGGGAATTCTCTGGTGGTCCAGTGGTTGGGGCTTGATGCTTTCTTTGCTGGGGCCTGGGCTTGATCCCTGGTCAGGGAACTAAGATCCCACAAGTTGTGCAATGTGGCCAAAGTAAAAAAGAAAGAAAGCAAAGAAAAGGGCAGACAAGTCAAAAGAAGTCAGGAAAAACAAGGAGGCTGTCAGGGGTGGGGATATTTCTGTGTGGCCTGACCCATCTGGGCAAATGAGAAAGGGGTCGCTCACCTAGGAATTTTCTAAGTAGAAACTGTTCTATCCTGAACAAAATGTTGCATGATTACATTCACTTTAGGAATAATTTATTGAACACCTGTGAAGGCCAAGTCATCTTTCTAATTTTTGCAAACTGTAAATGAGTAAGAGACAGTTCCACTGCTATGTACCTAGGTAGGTGCCAGGGGCTCCTTCTGCCACAGACCCCACCATGCTCTATGATTTACTTCACAGTTTTCTCACGTGAGTTGCTTATTCTATGTCTGGCATCTTGGCTAGGCTGTGAGCCCCATGAGGGCCAGGCTTTCTTAATATGTGTCTACAGAGTTGCAATGCAATTCTGACATTAATTACCTGGGGCTACATCAGACTTCACAGGTGAAGGACTCAGTCTTCCACAAGACTTCCCTCACTTTAGACACTCGCCATAAGCTCTGTGGTTCCCAGGCCACCTGCACTTTTGACCAGTTGGCTGAGAATTCTGGGCTTTGCACAATGCCCTGAGGTTCAGTAATAAGCTTGAATGATTCAGAGGTCTCAGGAAAGCTCTACATTTATGATCATGGCTTTATTATAAAAGACACAGAGCAGGACCAGCTCAGTGCAGAAATGCATCAAGTAAGGTCTGGGAAGTTCCCCAAAACAAAGCTTTCTCATCCTCAAGATGCATCATCTTCTTGGCACATCAATGTGCATCACCAACCAGGAAACTCAGCCAAGCTTTGGTGTCCAGAGTTTTTACTGGACAGCAGTATGCAAGACGATTGAGTAAATTGTTGATCATGTGATTAAACTCTTTTTCCGACTTCCTTTTCCTCCTTGGAGGTCAGATGAATATTGTGTGGCTCAAAGGCCCAACCCTCCAATCACACAGTTGGTTTTCCAGCCTGGCCTATCCCATCCTAAAACCACCCAGGGGCCCACCATGAGCCACCTCATCAGTGTAAACTCAGGCATGGTCTGAGAAACCATCAAGAGTGACATAATCAAAGTTTCAGGTGAGCATGAGAGTTCATTATGTGAATCCAAGTCTCAAACAAAAGCTAAGTTTGGAATGATACAAATGAAACCCTGCCTTAATCTAGATCAGTAAGCTCAAGTATCTTAAGAGCAGATAGACACGAGGTTGTGATGTATAATACTGAACTGAAAGCCACAGTTAATTTTCTCCATCTGGTCAGTTTGGGGAGCCCATTCTTCTTTCTTTTCTTTTATAAACCACTTTGTTGAGATCTGATAGACATACAAAAAAGCTGTGCATTTTTAATGTATTCAGAATTTAGAGCAGATACTTTTCCAACATATATTTAGTGAGTGAGGACATGAATCAATTTCCTATTAATACGAGCCGTTTACCCCTTCCTTTATGTTTGAGTCCATATGTCAGCTGACACTTCTCCCTTCCTCTGGTCTCCAAATTTCTACCTCCACAACTTGTAGCAACCTGGAAGCAATGTAGGGTGGACAGAAAAGGCAGAACAGGTTGGTGTTGGACATGGAGACTAGAGGAGTCTGGACCTGACTCCATTATGTACTGTTGTGTGACCTTAGACAAGCCACTCAACCCCTCTGCACCTCAGTTTCTTCATCAGTAAAGTGAGGATAATGATAGTATGTATCTGTTTGTTATATGAATCAAACAAGCTTCTATAGACAGATCACAACACTGCTTTGGCACACAGTGTATGTGATGTAGTGTTACCTGGTGTCATCGTTACTCACCATTTCAAAGAGGAGCCGGAGGGACAAATTTAAATCCTTCGATTTGAAATTGCTTGGCTATTCCCTCAAGCCTTGGTTCTCCACCTTGCAGCTGCTGAGTTACCTCTCCATTTTCCCCTCCCACATATAGCCTTCCCCTTCCCTGCCTTCCCTTCTCAGATCTCCCTTCCCCAGGCCTCTCAGTCTTTTGCTCCAAGCTTGTAGACCCCCAGTCTCTGCCATGTCATGTCTTGTCAAACTCCAAGGCTTTTTATGGAGAATGGAGACATTGCATGAAGTAATTTGCATTCTTTCATGTACCCTTTACGGACTGGATATGTAGCTGACCTGCCCCTTAATGTGGCTCTGCACATGGAAGAGAAAAGGGAACATAAGGAGACAGACAGCCAAGAGCCAATGGAGTTAGATTATGGAACACTTGAGTTGACAGTACTTAATCCCTATTTTCCATGGCAGTAGGGAACCATGGAAAGGTTTTGACCAGAAGTGCAGGCACAAGGCAAGTATTTCACAAATGGTTTTCCAGGTGTGATTATTCCAAAACCCTTTGTATCCTAACCAAAGGTAAGCCAACCACAAGGCTGGAAGACAAAGAGGCTGTGCCCTCTAAAATCCACATGGTCATTTCATAAAAAGCACCACAACCTGAGTTACCCTCCTTCCATCTCATCGAAGGCAGCGTGCATCTTTCCTGCAAAAGGCCCTGGACCAGGCCTGTTTCTCCACGTGAATGGTTCACTGAAACTGTTTTTATTGTAGGAACTCCTTGAGGCCTCTGATCCTTCATTTCAAAACAGCAAGATGTCTTCAGCTCTTGAAGAGGGCAGAGTGTTAACTGACCTGACATCTTTATTTTACAAACTGCTTAGCACAAAGCAGATTTTTACCCAATTCTCAATGTCTCTCCAAATTGGAGACAAGAGAGATCCTGACAGAGGTGGTTGGATAAAGGCCGGGCTCCTAATAGCCACCCGTGGACCCTTAGTGTTTTTGATGAAAACTTCAGAGGGTCTGCGGCAACCTTGCACTTCCTCTAATGTTCTTCAAGTCGGGGCAAGAGCCCAGCAGTCAGATACACCCAGGTGCCCATCAGCAGAGGCTGTTCCTCCCTGGTGACGGATGAAGTGGGTGAGAGAGGGGCAGCCGTGGCCCCACGTCTCCCTCAGGCTGGAGGAGACGCTGCGGCCCTTTGAAACGTGAACACGTGATTGTCCTGACAGCTCCTCTCCCCTTAGTGAGAAGTTGGTCTCCTGGGCCAGCAGCAGAAGGCCTCCTGGGAGAAATCCAGGCTCATTAGAGAGATCTGGCATGTGCAGTCACCCCAGTCACCCCACAGAAACCGTGGGGATGGAGGAGAGAAGGAAGACAGAAGGGAAGTTGGGAAAGACCAGGTGTGATTTCTAAAGAGAAGAGTCTCGCTGCGGTCTGCTGACAGCCGGCTCTGTCAGACGCAACTTCCCAGCGGTGGGTGGAGCCTGCGTGGGGAGCTTGACATGGTGGAGATCTCTTTGCTCCCCGGGAAAGACTTGGCCCCAGGAAACCTCTCCCGGCCATCCACACTGAAATCTCTCGCATCATCGCAGCACGCATGCCCAGTGTGTCCCCACCTTCCTGTCTGCCTCCCCTCAGCCTGCGAGGTCCCACGCTCTACCTGCAGCCTCTACGTGCTTCTGGAGCTCGTGAGGAAAACCCGTCAGGAACCCACTGATAACACGTGGGCTCTGCAGCTGTGCTCAGAGATGGGCCGCGGGAGATGGCCCCGGGGAGTGGATGTTCGGAACGTTTCCCCTGGAATGAGGGCCGCAGCGTGTCTAATCGGTGCCGCCTGCACGGCCTCGCCTGGTGCCTGTGGCCGAGAGACCAGCCGGCCTTGTGGAAGATAGGTCAGGGAGCGAGAGAGACGTTAGAGGAGAAGGAGGTACCCGAGCTTGGCAAAGAGAGGCAGTGGGTCCGCCTGATCGACTTTCAGTTGTTTCAGTGTGAGGTGAGCCTGTGAAGATGTGAGCTGTGTAGTGGTTTCCTCGAGTCTGGAAGAGCTGATATTTGCATTCTTTGCACGGACAACACCTGACTCACTCCGTTTGCCTGAGGAACAGAGGCCGGTGAGGCCCAGCTGCCTGACTTTCTCCCAGATCTGTGCAGCGACCGGTTCTCACTTGCCTCCTGCCCAGATCTTCCAGAGATGCTAAAAAGTGCTTGGATCCAACACTGCCTTCTGAATAACTTGCTGCTTTTTTTTTTTTTTTTTGCTGAAATAACCATAAAATTCTTGGTGGCTGGAATAGACCCGAGGCCTTTAACAATACATAATTATCCATCTCTCTCTCTTAGTCAAGCTTGGCTGTGGTGCCCTGACTTTGGAAGAAGCAGTAGCCCAGCATGGAGGAGTCTGACTGCTTGGTTCCTGCCAGCAGATACCTGAGGGACCATCAAAAGCCAACCAACGGCTCCCAGCAGTCACCAGGCCTCCCTATAGCTTAAGGATTAGAACAAATATCCATTGTGGCATCTTAGCACTGGAACAAACCAAGGAAACTAAAGTTGGGGTGGGGGGTTTGTTAGTGACTTTTGAAGAGCATTTATTTGTTCACGAAACATGTGTTGAGTACTAGGCACTGGCAGGGATGTTCAGATATGATACCCATAGAGTATTTTGGAGACAGCAGTTCCAGCATGTTCTGGTCATGCTCAGTGGCCGGCAAAGGAGTCTTTTCAAACAAGATGCCTCTATTGAGAGCTGGAAACATCATTGAAGCCCCAACCAAGGGAAGTGGAAGTTTGGGGTCTGCACTGTCTTATTCCTCGAGTGCAGCCTCCCTCCCTGTGCCACCTGCCACACATCCACCCGCAAATCCTTGTATACATGTCTGCTCCTTCCGTGCTTTGGCCCAACATTGCTGAGGATGCTCCAGTCACCTCTGTCAACATTCTGCCTAGAAACCTCCTTGCTCGAGACTGAGTTTGTTAGGTATTTTTTTCTATCTTCCAAGCTACTTTGCTGTTGTTCAGTCACTTAGTTTTGTCCAGCTTTCTGTGATGCTATGGTCTGTAGCCCACCAGGCTCCTCTGCCCATGGGATTTTCCAGGCAAGAATACTGGAATGGGTAGACATTCGCTTCTCCAGGGGTTCTTTCTGGATCAGGAATTGAATCTGTGTCTCCTCCATTGGCAGGTGGCTTCTTTACGACTGAACCACCAGGGAAACCCCTTTCCAAGTTACTTTAGATAACAATTAAGCCAGTGTTTTTGCCTTTACAGAACATGCGGCACCGTTTTCCAAGCTCCTACAATATTTTCCTTATTAATTTTTAGCTCTCAAAATATATATGTTGCAATATATAAAAATACTGCAATATGTAAAATACATGTATTGCAATATAATATATATATTAGATATATGTAAGATATATAATATATATATGTGTGTGTGTATATATATATCTCACCACCTATGACCTGTCCCCAAAGCTGATACCACATACTTCAGTTTTATTAACACACATCTGTTGGCATGGACCTATTATGGTCTCAGCCAACTGTGTTGAGGAAGAGATCACTGCAGAGTACCGGTGGCATATTACAGCAATAAGCACTGTGTCTACTCCTGTGACTGCAGGTCAGCTGGCTTGACTGGCCTGGAATCCAGGCTGAGTGCTTAGATCCACTCTGTTCCGTTCCAATGTCTCCCGTTCTTCTTGGACCAGAAGGCTCCTGGGGACGTAGCCTCTCACGGCCACCGCCAAACTAGGGATAAGCAGAAGTGCACAGCGGTGTGGGCTCGGCTCTGAACTCGGTCACAGTCACCTCTACCCACCCTCCATTGGCCAGCACGAGATCAGTGAGACGGACATCCAAGCTGTCTTTCTAGTAGAAACAACTGTACAATCATGGGGCAGAGGGAGGAAGGAAAACTCGAGGAGATAAATTTGCTCCAGCTATCCTGCTGTGTAGGAGGGATGTCTGGGTGTCTGACTGCCTCTTGAGAAGACTTTCAGTTGATCCTCTTGCTTTTAGCCCCAGCAGCATCCCCTTCTTCCAGAAACCCCTGGTTCTGCCAATTCCTGAGCTGTGTGCAGGTTACACTATGTAAATCTGGCTGCTGCTTCCCTTTCCCACCACCTCCTTAGGAGTCATATTTTCAGATTTGTTAAGTCAGCTACCACTTGCCCATCTGCTTTCCAGCTTCCAAAATTTCATTGCTTTTGTCTCTTTGTGTTTCTTTGTCTTTGTGGGTTTATGCCTGTAATAAAATCTTTTACTGTCATTTTCATGGGGTTTGGGGAGAGAGTAAGGCTAAATGTGTGTTTTCAATCCACCACGATTCCCACCTGGCTCCTTCTTGACACCTTAATGATCAGCCTTCCTTCCTCTTCAGCTCCTCTGGCTTTAATTACATGCAGCTCAGAGCCCCTTGTTTCCCAGAGACAGCCAAGCAGAGGAACTTTGATGGAGTGTCTGATGGGGTGATGACTCACTTCTCAGTCTGGCTGGTTGTTGGAACACAGTGTCAGCCGTGGAGTAACCCTTTCTGACTCAATGTTGTGTCTGTAAACACAGATACATTTCAAGAAATCATCTAACTCTTCAGAGCCCTTAAATATATAGCAGCCCTGTTTTTGGTCTGAACCTGAGGTACAGATGGACCTGTCTGCAGGACAGGAAGAGGGATGAAGATGTTGAGAGTGGACATGTGGACGCAATGGGTTAAGATGGGATAGGATGAACTAGGAGATTGGGATTAGCATATATATGCTGCATATGTGCGTGTATACCTTCCCATGTGTAAAATAGGTAGCTAGTGTGAAGCTGCCATATAGTGAAGGGAGCTCAGCTTGGTGCCCTGTGTTGACCCAGAGGGCTGGGATGTGGGCATGGGAGGGAAGGAGGTCCAAGAGGGAGGGGATATATGTATACACATAGCTAATTCACTTCCTTGTATAGCAGAAGCCAACACAACATCATAAAGCAACTATGTGTGTCTGCGTGTGTGTGTTAGTCGCTCAGTCATGTCTGATTCTTTGTGACCCCGTGAACTGTAGCCCACCAGGCTCCTCTGTCCATGGAATTCTCCAGGCAGGAATACTGGAGTGGGTAGCCATTCCCTTCTCCAAGGGATCTTCCTGACCCAGAGATTGAACCCAGGTCTCCTGTATCGCTGAAGAATTGATGCTTTTGAACTGTGGTGTTGGAGAAGACTTTTGAGAGTCCCTTGGACTGCAAGGAGATCCAACCAGTCCATCCTAAAGGAAAGCAGTCCTGAATGTTCATTGGAAGGACTGATGTTGAAGCTGAAACTCCAATACTTTGGCCACCTGATGTGAAGAACTGACTATTTGAAAAGACCGGTCATTTGAAAAGCCCCTGATGCTAGGAAAAAATGAAGGTGAGAGGAGAAGGGGACGACAGAGGATGAGATGGTTGGATGGCATCACCAACTCAATGGACATGAATCTGAGTCAACTCTGGGAGTTGGTGATGGACAGGGAGGCCTGATGTGCTGCAGTCCATGGGATCGCAAAGAGTGGGACATGACTGAACGACTGAACTGAATTGAACTCCTGCACTGCAGGCAGATTCTTTACCATCTGAGCCACCAAAAGCAACTATATTCCAATTAAAAAAAAATCATTCAATTGAACGTGTGCATACACATAAACACACGATATGCACGTATACCACATAGTAGCAAGCCGGATTTTCTTATATTAAGTTAAAATGCAAAAGAGTACAAAAAACAACTACCTGTTCTATTTTTATTGCTTTCATTCTTTTCCTATCTGTTCCTGGGAAATAGTAGGGGTAGGAAAGATACTCTGTAACTCATGGTTTGATTAACTGTTTCATGTTTTCCAAATGTTGGTTTACCATTAGCGCTTCCCAGCAGATGGATGGGAGGACTGAGGACAAGGGTGCTCTGACAGTAACAACATTTACATCCTAAACTGTTTGCCCACAACCTCTCTAACAGCTCTGGGTGTGTACATCCAGAATTGCAGAAAAAGTTATCGCAGGTAAAAATCATCTCAAAACTGAATGGAAATATTTCGGAGTACTATCCAGATATGGATCTACAAATGCATTTCCAAGCAGGGAAGGAAGAGAGAAAAATGATCTGTAACAATTAGCAAACCTTGAATCAGAAAACCGGAGATCAACTCCTGACCCCACTTCTTACATTCTGTATGTGCATGCATGCTAAGTTGCTACAGTCCTCTCTGACTCTGTGCAACCCTATGCCAGTCTCCTCTGTCCATGGGATTCTCCAGGCAAGAATACTGGAGTGGGTTGCCCTGCTCTCCTCCAGGGGATCTTCCCCGTCCAGGGATCTTCTCTCTCCTACGTTGGCAGGTGGGTTCTTTACAACTAACGTCACCTGGGAAGCCCTACATTCTGTATAAGCTTGGATAACTTTCTGGATCTCTTCGATGAGAAAACAAGTCTCCTTACCCTTGGAATTGTTGGAATAATGACAGGAGACAACTAAAGCTCTTTGATAAATAAAGGTTCTATTCAATACAAGTTTTATTTAGGGATCAGTTCAGTTCAGTTCAGTCGCTCAGTTGTGTCCGACTCTTTGGGACCCCATGAATTGCAGCACGCCAGGCCTCCCTGTCCATCACCAACTCCCGGAGTTCACACAAACTCACGTCCATCGAGTCGGTAATGCCATCCAGCCATCTCATCCTCTGTTGTCCCCTTCTCCTTCCCCCAATCCCTCCCGGCATCAGAGTCTTTTCCAATGAGTCAGCTCTTCACATGAGGTGGCCAAAGTACTGGAGTTTCAGCTTCAGCATCAGTCCTTCCAATGAACACCCAGGACTGATCTCCTTTAGAATGGACTGATTGGATCTCCTTGCAGTCCAAGGGACTCTCAAGAGTCTTCTCCAACATCACAGTTCAAAAGCATCAGTTCTTCAGCACTCAGCTTTCTTCACAGTCCAACTCTCACATCCATACATGACCACTGGAAAAACCATAGCCTTGACTAGACGGACCTTAGTTGGCAAAGTAATGTCTCTGCTTTTTAATATGCTATCTAGGTTGGGCAAAGTTATGAATATAAGTAGTTTACACAGAGTGGATGGGTAATAATAAATCTATTTCTATGTACCTTTCATTACTTGGAACACATTAGTCCTGAAAAGCTGGATGAACTCTGCAAATGTTCACTATGAGGTACACTTCATGAAAATTAAAACATGATGGGTACTTGGTAAATACCATGCTCTGTTCTAAGCACTTAACATATAGGTCATCTAATCCTCAGAACAGCTCTATGAAATCTACTCTATACATTTTATTATCACCAATTTAAAATAGGAGAAATTGAGGCCCAGAGAGGTTAAGCAAGTTGCTTCAGGTCATGTCATTTGCTGGGGGAGCCAGGACCTACCCACGGACAGCTTGGTTCCACGGTCTGCAGTGTAAGAGCAGCCCTACACTTGGGGTGGGGGTGGAATGGCCTCAGCCACACTGCCCATTCTCTCTAGCCTTTCCTTTTTGGGGCCTTCTTCCTCTGGTGGCCCACGAAATGTTCTTCAGACTTCTCTCTCAGGCTCTATTGTTATCTCACTCATTACTCTCTCCCTGAACAATTGCTTAATTTCCCTCTGTATGCTTAGGACTTCCATCTCTGTGTCAGATTAGATCTCTCTCTTGGCACCCAGAAAGGTTTGTTCAACTACTTACAGAGTGTCTTCCCTTGGATACCTTGAAATGACCACCAAACCTCTATACCAAAAGTTTTACTGATGATTTTTCCTTCTTATCCACTAAGTCTGTTTCTTCTCAGTCTGGCAGGTCTGTTCATCAGGGTGGGCAGTCACCCTAGGCAAGCCGTGAGATGATGAGGAGAGGCATGGCATTATCCTTGAGTTTCCTCATTCACCCTCCATATCCATCTAGACCATCACAAAGCCCTGCCAACTCAGCCACCTGGGTAGCGCGTCCATGTGTGTGACTTATTGGATTGGGTCAATACCTTCATTGAGGTCAGCATCATCTTTCATCTAGATTATTTTGTAACATCCTCGCTAAATATTCTCCCTGCTTGAAGTCTTCAATCCTGCAGTCCTTATCTACATCAGTAGTCCTCATGGTCTTTCTAAAACATATATTGTCCTTCTTAGGACTCTTCAAGGGACTCCTGGCGATCTTAAGATAAAGGCCAGCATCCTAAACTTGGTTTCCAAGGCTGGTCATTCCTATGATTCCAGTGCCAGTCCCCACCTCTCTTTTTCTTGTGTCCTTTCCTACAGCTGAACATCCTTCAGCATCTCTACACACCTCTTGCTCACCACAGTGCCTTTGCATATGAAGTATCTTCTGCCTAGGTCAGTCTCAATCCCTTACCCACTATACTTTTATGCCCAGCTCCTATTCATCTTTTGGGTACTAACTTAAAGTAAGAACATTCTCTGGGAAGCCTTCCTTAACTTTTCTAATCTATGTTAAATGCCTTCTGAGTATCCTGTGTAACACTGTGATTCATTGCAATTGCTTGTTTATTTGTCTGTCTCTCTGGCTACACCAGAAATCCCTTAAGTGCAAGGGTCATGTAGGTCTAGCTCATAAACTGTATCCCCTGAGATTAGTATAATGACTGGCACACAATAGAAACTCAGTAATTATTCATTAAATATTAGCAAATATTATATAAAACATCAAAGATTATAAATTACTCCATTTCCTAAATAGGACTACCTCCCCACGAGTTTAATGCTCCTTTATCCCTAATGGATCACCATATAAGAAGGTGGCTAAAGACATATCTTTGCTCCCGGTTGTTCAAGACATTGGGGAATTAATGAAAGTAAGACTTTCTTTCTCCTTCTTTTTTTTTTTTTCCCCCTAGAAATTCTGTTGCCTTTTTAACTCAGATTACTTTTCCGCCCGGGGGAAGCTGTGAGATGATGAGGAGAAAATAGTGGGTGAGGTAGGAGGGGTTCTGGAGAGTGTTTCTAAATGCTTTGTGCCCTCAGAGAAAGGAGAATGAACTTTTCCCCAAACTGAGTAAAGGAAGTTTGAATAAACTGAATAAGCCAGGCTTTGCCCTGGGTCACACTTCTTCAGTTACAATTCCTTTTCTCTTCAGAGACAGGTTCTCTGGAGACAGGAAGCTTTGAAAGCAGGAATTGGAGACTAACTGTGACCATCATAAAACCTGTCCTGAAACAAAACAAAACAAAAACCTGTCTTCCATGGAGCATAGTTATCAAGCCCCAGCATCATCTGTTTTCAGCAACAGAAGACGCGCTGACGGGGCTGAGGTGGCTTTGTAGAATTAGCCCAGGCTATCTCACACTCCTCTCCATATTCCCTGTGGCTAGGTTTCCTTTTTATCAATCTCTTCATCCATAAGATGGCAAATTTCGCCAATAGCAATGTCAGTCATTAAACAGAGTCCATGTTCTAAATGCGGAAATGAGATCCCCTGTTAGTCTCTTAGCGCCTTCCAGTTTTCCTCGGAATCACTACTCAGGGTTAGTAATTCTCTGCTTATCTGCGTGGTTGTCTGTTTGCTGTCTGCTCCCTTCCCTACTTCAGCCCCTATCCACCCCCCAATCATCGTGAGGTTCACGGGGGCAAAGACTTTGTCACCTGGGTCCCCCAGCCCAGCATGCTGCCTAGCACACACTAGGGCTCAGTGAGAGAGCGAGTGATATTGCTCAGTTATGCCTGACTCTTTGCAACCCCATGGACTGCAGCCTGCTGGGCTGCTCTGTTCATGGAATTCTCCAGGCAAGATTCCTGGAGTGGGTTGCCATTTCAGTGAATGCTTGTGTAAAACTTCACTGGTTGAGTGACCATCGTAAGAGGTGAGGCCTGTGGGCAACTCCTTGACCTCCCCCTAGGAACTCGAGGCTCAGCAGGGGAACCTGCTCTGCTTTCTCAGGTGAAGAGGTTTCTTGCAATAGAGCAGCGGGTAGAGGATGAAGAGCTCTGAGCAGATCTCGTGGAAAGCATGGACCTCACGCGCGAGTCCCACGGTCATTTCACTGGTTTGGGGTTCCTGTGTCCTCTGTTGTATGTTCTCTCACACCTCAGCCCCAACTGATAGAAGAGGCTCTGAGGCTTGTATTTGAAAGATTTTCTGAAAAGGACTGTTCATAGAGGTGTGCGCGAGAGCAGGGGGACCAACATGTTACTGGAGCTTCTGAGGACCAGCAACAGTGGGAGGCTGTTAGCATTCTTGGCCTGGAGATAAAAGCTAGAGCTGGTGAGGCCTGGGGTATGGCTCTGGCCGGAGGCACGCTTGTAAAGAAGGCTGAGGTCACTATCCGGAGACAGTGTGAGACGGGAAGGGAAGAACATGAGATGTCCAAACTCTCCTCCTTCCCGTTCAGCTCCTGCTGGGTCTCCACTGGGCACAGCCCCATGGAGAGCGAGGAAGCAAGGGACCTGTGGAGCCAGCCTCCTGCAGCTCGGAAGGCAGGGGGTGGACTGGGAACAGGAGAAAAGCTAGTGCACACGCTATTTTTGGTGAGCAATTCCTTTTAAATAGAGAGTGGTTGCTTATGATGAGCTTTCTTCTGTGCGCCCACGTGCTAGTCCACTGCACGCCCGATGTCTCTTGACTTCCGTCTATGGCATCTGCCTCTCTGCTCCTCTGCTCCTCCTTTTGTTGTGTGTCTTGCGCTTAAACTCCTCCAGAGAATATCTAATGGTGTTACCCTCTAATATTGGACAGGGCACTCAGGGCAGCCTGTGAAGGTGGTCCTTGGGTCACACACATGCCTCTGGTTCAATTAGCTGCAAAGCAGGAGGGCCTGTGATGAAAAATCTCTCAAAACTGGTTATGGGGTGCAATCCCTCAGAAGAAACAGTCTGACTGGAACCCAACTTGCACATCCAGTACTTTGTCACCCCGAAGATGACCATCCTCACTTGCATGTGTGTGTATGTGTTGCTGCTCAGTCATGTCTGACTCTTTGCAACCCATGGACTGTAGCCCGTGAGGTTTCTCTGTCTATAGAGTTTTCCAGGCAAGAGTCTTGGAGTGGGTTGCCATTCCCTTCTCCAGGAATCTTCTGACCCAGGGATCAAACCCAGGTCTCCTGCATTGCAGGCAGAGTCTTTTCCATTTGAGACACCAGAGAAGCTGCCATCATCACTTCTGAAGGCTAATAATATCAGTGTTGGGTTGCTGGGTGGGATCAGCTCATGCTCACTGTTAGAGTCTGTGAACAGGCAACCAGTTGCCTGTGTCAGCTGGGTCTATCATGTGTGCCTCATCCCCTCTTGGTGATGAAGCTTCAGTTCCCTCCCCGGCTCTGGGATTGTCCTGCCCTAGATGTTGTGCTCAGAGTCCAGTTCTTGTTCTGCTTCTAATCAGAATAACCATATTCATCTGTCTTCATAAAAAGTAAATGACTCTGTCAATGAGGTCCCTGATAAAAGAAACAGGGCATGATGCCTTTTAGTCATAATCAGTTCTGCAAAACCTCCTGCAAATAGGAAATGAGTGTTTTCTGGCATTTTGGATTACATTGAAAGTCACGTTTATGAAAAATGACAGCAATTGTTTGTTGGTAAAGTTCCAAGAGGGCAGCCTTGATTGGTGGCCAGGACGCTGTTCTCTTTGAATGCTCATGTCTCCCCAGTGTGGATTGTCTTCTGTGCTACCCTGTTGAAGAAGAGAACCAGCTGGGCACCCTGGTTACTCATTGAGCCATTCCGGCCCATCTGTCGATGTCTGGAATCTCCACGCTGCTTGCTTCTCTGCACACACTCTTTCCTGAGAACACCCTTGCCCTTGACCTCCATTTAGTGAAAATCTTGCCTTTCAAGTTTCTGCTCCAGTGCCTCCCAGGGTGGGATAGTAGTGCCCATGAGGGGAGGCTCTGCAGTCAGACCTAGTTTGTCTCTAGTTGGTCTCTCATCAGGGCCCGGATTTCTTCTTAAACAAACATAGGGTGGTATATGGGTGAGGCTGCATATTACAGTCAGAGAAGGCAATGGCAACCCACTCCAGTACTCTTGCCTGGAAAATTCCATGGATGGAGGAGCCTGGTAGGCTGTGGTCCATGGGGTCGCTAAGAGTTGGACACGACTGAGCAACTTCAGTTTCACTTTTCACTTTCATTCATTGGAGAAGGAAATGGCAACCTACTCTAGTGTTCTTGCCTGGAGAATCCCAGGGGTGGGGGAGCCTGGTGGTCTGACATCTATGGCGTCACACAGAGTCAGACACGACTGAAGCGACTTAGCAGCAGCAGCAGCAAATTACAGTGGTTCAGCGTAAAGGCATCAGAGCCAGACTGCCTGGCTTCAAATGCTGGGTCAACCCCCTACCAGCTGTATAACCTTGAGAAAGTGAATGGACCTTTCATTCCCTCAGTTTCTTCATCTGTAAAATGAAGGTGATCAGATCTGTATAGATTTGTTGTAAGGATTAAGTGAGTTTAAAGAAAAAGCCCTTAGAACAGTACCCCCCATTTTTGGTAACCCTTAATGACTGTTGTAGTTTATTATTTTTCTATCTCATTTTTAAGGATAAAGATTAATTAGGTAAAACATGCAAAGCATTGAAATTATACCTGGCCAAAGTCAGTTCTCAATAAGTAATGGTGCCAGTTGTGGTGAATTTTTCTTATTCTCAAACATGCCAGGGAGAGATTGTCCATTCTTTGTGTTCCCACAGTATGCTGTTCAGTTCAGTTCAGTTGCTCAGTCATGTCCGACTCTCTGCAACCCCATGGACTGCAGCATGCCAGGCTTCCCTGTCCATCATCAACTCCTGGAGCTTGCTCAAACTCATGTCCATCAAGTCAGTGATGCCATCCAACCATCTCATTCTCCATCTCTTCTCCTCCTAGCTTCAATTTTTCCCAGCATCAGGGTCTTTTCCAATGAGTCAGCTCTTCACATCAGGTGGCCAAAGTATTGGAGTTTCAGCTTCAGCATCAGTCCTTCCAATGAACATTCAGGACTGATTTCCTTCAGGATGGACTGGTTGGATCTCCTTGCAGTCCAAGGGACTCTCAAGAGTCTTCTCCAACATCACAGTTCAAAAGCATCAATTTTTTTTGGCACAGGTCATACCTCTGTTAGCAGTTTTTGCCCTGTGTTCTCATCATTTGGATTCCATCTTACCTACTGGGCTTTGAGGTTCTTACAGGCTAGAGCAGGTAATTGATAAATGTTTGAGATTGGCTAAAAGAAAAAATTACCAGACCTCAGCGAGGGTTTTTGGCTCAGGACTGATGCAGATAGCTTGTCAGTGAAGTTCTTTGTTCAGCAAGAGGCCAGTAGCAGATGGGTTAAGGCTTCTGGTTTTGGCTGCATCTGCCTCCCCTCATCAGTTCACACAGTTTACCAAGTGCAGAGTCAGAGCGTGAATTCTAGTGCTGAGACGGGTCTTCCCCTAGTCTGTAGGTGAGCTCTAGACAGTGTTAGAAATGAATGATATATAGTGAGACTTGGCACCTCTCCTGACATCTCTCCATTTAACTCCCCTTTATGTAAAACATTTGCTGGGTTTCGAATGTGGCTTTCATAGCCTTGATTCAAACTGGAATTCTACCACCATGAAGAAGTGTTTGCTGTGAAAGCTGCCTCATCCAAAAGATGACTCATTCTGATGATGGCTAATTGTGTTCCCTCCCCAAGCTGATGGCTTGAGATGTTGGGAAATAAAAGAAAAAGACAAGACATAACGATTTACTACTTCCTGTTTTTGGCTTCCCCTAAGTGAAAAGACATAGATCTTTTTTCTACCTTGAAACGGCTTCATCTATGCTTATGATGTATTAATGACTGTAAAAGACAGCAAACAATGATTTACTGCAGAAATCGCTGAAGCTAAGGCTGGGTGTGTGCGTTCAGTCAACACCCCATGCCAGCCTGTCATCCTGCCCCTTCATAAGCATCTTTGCAGGTGCAGGTTCACACGTGGCAGATGCTCCACAGATGCCCAATGTGAGTTCCTGCTTGTCGCCTGAGTTGGAAAGACACTCGGATGTTATTTTTGCAGTGTGATTCAGAAGTTTATGTTGTGGTGCTAGTGGTAAAGAATCTGCCTGCCAATGCAGGAGACATGAGAGATGCAGGTTTGATCCCTGGGTCAGGAAGATCCCCCGGGGGAGGACAGGGCAACGCACTCCAGTATTCTTGCTTGGAGAATCCCGTGGACAGAGGAGCCTGGTGGGCTGCAGTCCATGGGGTCATAAACAGTCTTCAGACATGACTGAGGAAACTTAGAACACACAATCATAAATGTTAGCTTGTATAGATAGGGAATGAATGAATGTTACATTAGATTTCTGATTAAAGAAGCCTAGACTGCTTTTGTGGTTTAAAATGTTACGTAAGTTAGACTGCAGAGCAAAATTTATCTAATAGAGTTTCTCCATTTTATTTGTTATCTGAGATTAAATTAAACTCTTAAATGTGTTGGCCTTGTTTGTTGGTGAAAAGTTGGTATTGCCCTTCTTTCAAAAAAAATTTTTTTTAAAGCTCTTGTAAATAACAGTTGTAATATTTTATCTCAAAATACTTTATAGATTTGGAGATGGGTTCTGTTCAGAAACCTCTGAATCTATCCCAGTGTGTTCTCTGGCAGTGGGGATTTGGCTGTTCTGCACGGTGTGCCTTTAGCCGACAGACCTTTCAGCTTCCGTCTGTGTTTTCCTTCCTGCAGCCAACTGATTAGTTTCAGTGAAGTTTATCCAATGTATTGTAATGCTTCAGAGTATCTTTGGTCCAAGCCTGGAGCTTGTCTCATTCAGGATTTGGATTGTCTGTTGGCTTAACAGCTGTGTTCATTACACAGTGTTTGCCCTCCGAGTTCCCCAAACCAGCTGTGCCTACTGCTGTTTGCACAGGCTCAGTGGGGGAGGCAGAGGCTGTCACACTGAAGGTTAAGCAGATCGCAGAGCTCTATCCAGATTCAAACATCTAGTGCTTTTTGGTATATTTGTGTGTGGTTTATATTTTTGTTTTCTGTATCTTATGTTGGTTTTACACCTTAAATCCTTTCTGACTGGGAAAGGCTGCCTGCCAGCCAATTCTTAGAGATAGCAGAGGGCTCTGTGGGATCATACCTTTGATATGAAAACTAACCAGTCAGAAATGGCAACCCACTCCAGTATTCTTGCCTGGAAAATTCCATGGACAGAGGAGCCTGGCGGGCTACAGTCCTTGGGGTCGTAAAGAGTCAGGCATGGACTGAGCATACACACACACACAACTTACCCAGCGTCTTACTTCCTCCATTGGTCAAATTCACCCCAAGCTAATATTTTCCCTGCTTTGAATCACCCCAGGGCCTGCAAGAGACCACCTCTATACCTAGCGAAAGCCCAGCCTGCAGGAATTATTAAAACTAGCCAGTCTTAAAACTGTTTACTCTGCCCTGCCTTGACATCCTGTGGAAACCTCTATAAAGGCTCTGGCCAAACGTCCTTCTTTCTCTTGCTTTCTCCCTTCTGACCACCCCGAGACTGCCCCACGTGGCCCTGTGTGACCTGGTCTGCCTCCTGTTTTTAGGGCCTGTGACTATAATACACTTTTGTTTTCCTCAGCCTCCCCTGTGTCTCCTCTTGCGGCCACACTTGACTAACTGTCATATAAAAGAACACAGGACAGTTTGTATTTTAACTGTTAGTGTCAACATTTGATAAGGGCACGTCGGGGTCATTTCAAATGGATCATCCTTTTGCTCCCATACACATTTCCTCTGACAGATGATGGATTACTGATTGTTCTGTATTTTCATCCAGGCGTGTCACCAAATTCCCTTGGTTCATCTCAGCGTTTATCTTGTCTTATTGTCAGGAAGGGCTCCTTGATATCCAACCCAATATTTTCCTACTGCTACCCAAGGCAACCGATTATCCCTGGCTCTCTGCCTTAATAATGAATTTTCTAAAAGTATTTGAGGTTCATCTCAACATGTCAAGTCCAGGATATTCTTCCAGGTACTCCTCTCAAAATTGCAAATGAAAGGAAATCCAGTGCCCTTAAGATATGTGTTAAGAGTTCAGAGTACAACTTCAACTTTGAAAAGAATGTTGTGATGAAAAATAGCAATAAATGCATGCTGACTGCCACTCTCCTAAGCTCCTTTTATACACTGAGTCAGCTCCCAGAGAATCAGATCTTATTTTACAATGTGATGAGGAATGCAGGCATGCATCCATGCTAAGTTGCTTCAGTCGTGTTTGACTCTTTGTGACCCCATGGACTGTAGCCTGTCAGGCTCCTGCATCCATGGATTCTCCAGGCAAGAATAGTGAAGTAGGTTGCCAGGTCCTACACTAGGGATCTTCCCGACCCAGGGATTGAACCCTGGTCTCTTCCATCTTATGCGTGGGCAGGAGGGTTCTTTACCACTAGTGTCACCTGGAATGGACCCCACAGATTTTGAAGTAAGACTGACTTAGAGTCATGTTGGTTGCTACCACTTACTAGCTGTCTCATCATAAGGCCATCATTTCAAGACTCTAAATCTCAATTTCAGCATCAGTAAAATGGCGATAATAGGTGCCTCATGGAATTGTCAGGAGGATTGAATGACATCATCAAGTGGAAACTGCCTTGAAAATGGCAGGCATTCCACGATGTTAATTTCTCTTGGCCATGTTTGTTGATGCAATGAAACTGCCAGGTTATATGTGGATAAGTATATGGAATTTGATTATTACAAAGAATCATTAATTGAATCAGAATGTGTAGCTGTTCAGACAGGGCTAAGCAGAATTTATTTATTTATTTTTCTTTTTTACTAAGAAGAGGGGATTTGCTAACTAATTTTTTCTTTAAACAAGAATGGTGATGAGGAAAAAAGTCAAGCTACTTAAAGCTTTTAGAAACTCTTATTTGCAGATAAAGGGAAAGAGTTAATTAAAAACAATCATTATCTAAGTCATTTGAAAGGGTTGGAGAGACAACCTACTTAGTAATTCTTGCCACTGGTTCCTGTGCAATTACCTTCTGTGTGATTTACAAATGCATGCCTTCTTTGCAACTTATCTGCGTTTCAGACATCTCATCAATTAAGATGTGCTTTCCTTTCAATTAATCTGAATCTATATGTTTCTCTAACACTGGAAAAGTGGAACATTAAGTAAAGTACTGTCTTTCTTCACCAAGAGTGTAGGAGAGACCTTTATTGGCTTATCCTAATATGTGTTATGGTTGCATTCCTCTTTCCTATATCTTCATTAATTCATTGAATAATTATTAACAGCCAATCAATGACCCAGTTTGCAATTACAGAAGAATTTTTCTTCAGGCATCAGGGTACAAACTTGTCTAGTGATAAAAATGTGCTTTCTTCTTTTACTTGGGAATCCTGTCAGATCCCAGCACTGGTAGATACCAGATTTAACTGGGTGTATAATAATGTCATCACCTACATGTTGTACTCCATCTGTTGAGTGAGTAAGGAAAAGGCAAGAGTTAATTATTACACATTGGTCAGAATGGCCATCATCAGATGGTCTGCAAATAATAAATGCTGGAGAGGGTGTGGAGGAAAGGGAACTGTTGGTGGGAATGTAAATTGGTGCACCCACTATGTGAAACAGTGTAGCGTTTTTTTTAAAAAACTAAAACTAGAGTTATCATATGATCTGATCCAACAATGCCACTTGTGGGCATATATCCAGAGAAAATTCTGATTTGAAAAGGTACGTGCCCCTCAGTGTTCATAGCAGCGCTGTTTAAAATAGCCACAACGTGTCCATTAGCAGATGAATGGGTAAAGAAGATATGTGATGATTTAGTCTCTAAGTTGTGTCCGACTCTTTGCAACCCCATGGATTGTAGACCTCCAGGCTCCTCTGTCTATGGGCTTTCCCAGGCAAGAATCCTGGAGTGGGTCGCCATTTCCTCCTCTAAGACATCTGCTTTGCAGGTGGTAAAGAATCTGCCTGCAATGCAGGGGAACTGGGTTTGATAAATAATAAAGAATATTAATCTTTATTATAAATAATAAAAATATTATTCAACCATAAAAAAAGAATGAAATAGTGCCATTTGCAACAACATGGATGGACTTAGAGATGATCATACTAAGTGAAGTAAATCAGAGAAAGACGAATAGCATATGATATCACAAATATGCTACAAATGAACTTATTTAGAAAACAGAAATAGGCTCACAGACTTGCAAAACAAACTTACCAAAGGGGGAGGGGGAGACAGGGAGGGGTAAATTAGGAGTTTGAAATGAACAGATATATATTACTGCATATAAAGTCAACAAGGACCTCCTGTATAGCACAGGGAGCTATGTTTAATATCTTGTAACAACTTATAATGGAAAAGAATCTGAAAAAGTATACATACAATATACATAGGTAATGGAGTCACTCTGCTGTACATCGAAAAATAGCACAGCATTGTAAATCAACTCTACTTCAGTAAAAAATAAATTTTTAAAAAAGATTTATTGATTTGACTTTCAGTAGTGAATACAAGGATGACCCAGCCCTTTAGCAAGGCCAGACAGACATGGGCAATCACAGGTATCACCAGGGATCGGTGGGGTCATGTGCTTATGCTCAGCCCAAGTTGAAGGTCTGACTTCCACATCAGGCTTGAGGATACACTGTGGGTCATTATCATTATTTAGACATTTTCATGATGTGGTTACTTGTTGCATGTTTCTATTGCCACTTGCAAATTTGACTATTATTTCTTTGTTATTTGGCCAAGAAATTACTATCAGGAAATGATTAGAAATGACAAGACTGTGTTGGATCATTCTGTTTGCCTGCACATCCTGATGCTATAAATTTTATCTTTTCTTCCCAAGATTTTCCAAATATGTGTAGCCAGAAAGCTACCAAAACCTTTTGTCAAGGTCCCCAGTGACCTCTGTCCTGCTCACTGGCATGATTAGTTCTCAGTGTTCATTTTACTGGGCTTGTCAACAGATTTGACACCACAAATGACTCCTTTCCTCTTGTTCTTTATTTTCCTTGACCATTTTAATCACTTGTTTTTGGTTGTGGATTTTAAACTCTTTACTCTTATACTAGATCCATCAGCATCTTATCTGGCCACTTAGTTGCATGAAAAGAGCATTTTAACATCCTTAAATTCAATTTTCCATCCTTTGTTTATTGCTATTAAGTTACATTATTATATAAATGTTATTCTGTCCTTAGGAAATGCTTGCTAAATTTGAAAGTGTGCTAAGAAATTGTGCTAAATTGCTTCAGTCGCGTCTCTTTTTGACCCCGTGGACTGTAGCTTGTCAGGCTCCTCTGTCTATGGGATTCTCTAAGCAAGAATATTGGAGTGGGTTGTCATGCCCTCCTCCAGGGGATCTTCCCGACACAGGGATCAAACCTGTGTCTCTTGTGTCTGCTACATTGGCAGAAAGATTCTTTACCATTAGGGACTAAAAAAAATATTCCTCTGTCTCCTGCGTTGGCGCTGTGTCTTAATTCTTCAGAACTAAGACCCTTCTTAGTAAGGCTCACCACTGCTCTGTGTGCAGTAGCTTCTGTGTGATTTATAAAAGCGCGCCTCGTTAAAACTGGTCTGCATTCCAGACATATTATCAATTAAGATGTTATTTTCTTCTGTTATTTTTCTATTTTTTACCCTGTAGTTTTCATACTATTTTAACTTATCAATTTCCCCCCTTTGATATAGAATCCACTGCTTTGTCTTCACCTTCTTAATCTAGTCCCACTTTTTTCTCTAGTTCATCTATTTCCAGATCTCCTTATTTTCTTCTTGGGATCTTTAATGTGAGGCTTCTTTGACTGTTTTTTAAATATATAGTCTCATACTTTTAAAATGTTTTTCTTCTCCCCAGTCAGCTTGCCCCCACTGTTCTTGTGGTGATATTTCCACTTAGTATAGCTTTGCCCAAGTCTAAGGAGGATGGTCCAAGTTGATTCTTATCTTTTCCTTGTGTATTTAAATCTTATCTGTTCTTTTTAGTGGCAGCTTATAAAGCCTATTTTGGTCTCCCAAGTTTAAAACTCTGACAAGCAGGGAATGGTTCTCATTCCTGTCTCAACCAAGATACTGGAAATTGTAGGCTGAGCATGCCACGTCGACGTCTACTTCGTTATTTCCACTTACCTGAAAGCCCCCGTGCAGTCTGGTGTTTACGCTCATCATCTAATGAATCTGCTCTGAGGAAATTCTCTCCTGGCCTCCTCCGGTCCCTTTAGCACTCGTCTTCCTCAGCTCCCGCCCACCCAAAGCTCTCTATCCTCAGCAGTTTGCCCCCAGACTTTCTTCCTACTCGTCTTTTTCTTTTTGAACTAATTCCTGGGCTTCTTTTCCTGTGCCTTCTCTCTAATCCTTCCTCCTCTCCAAGGCTCTGTCTTCTTTTTTTTTTCCGTCATTGTGCAGCCTCTTCCTGGGGGATCTCACCTACTCATTTAACTACCTTCACATCACTTCCACTCTTTCGTGCTGTTTCCTCCACCCTGCACATCCCCCTCCTTCTCCCTGTCCTTTTCATCCTTCAAAACTCCTCTTAGTTATTACTTCTCCAGTAGCACTTTCTTCAGTCTGCACATTGGACCAACTGTACCCTCCGCCCCCCTAACACTTGGTGACACCATTGCCATGTCACTGAGTACATTATAACGGAATTATCTCTGATCTCCTTGATGGTAGGAACTATGACCGCACTTTTATCTTTGTGCCTGCTACAGAACTCAAGAGCTTTCTTTGAGGCTTGCTTTTCTCCAAATAAGACATAATCCTCTTCATTAGCTATCTGAGATTGCATTTTAGCTCAAGAAAAATCTGTGAAAATTATACTCCAGACCACATTTTCTCTTGTTAACTTTCTGTGGATCTTTGGTAGACTAAACCTCTGATCCACGTCCCGTTTCTACCAAGGACACTATCACATGTTTATATGGTCCAGCTGTGGTTTGACTTTAGTCATGATCTATGTGCCCAGGATGCCTAAATCCATTTTTGTAGCCGCTACTGCTGTCCTCAGGCTTCCCTGGTGGCTCAGCGGGTGAAGGATCCACCTGCAATGCAGGAGACATGGGTTCAATCCCTGGGTTGGGAAGATCCCCTGCTGCTGCTACTGCTAAGTCGCTTCAGTCGTGTCCAACTCTGTGGGACCCCATAGACGGCAGCCCGCCAGGCTCCCCCGTCCCTGGGGTTCTCCAGGCAAGAACACTGGAGTGGGTTGCCATTTCCTTCTCCAATGCATGAAAGTGAAAAGGGAAAGTGAAGTCACTCAGTCGTGTCTGACTCTTAGCGACCTCATGGACCGTAGCCTACAGGCTCCTCCGTCCATGGGATTTTCCAAGCAAGAGTACCAGAGTGGGTTGCCTTTGCCTTCTCTGGAAGATCCCCTAGAGAAGGAAATGGCAACCTACTTCAATATTCTTGCCTGGGAAATCTCATGGACAGAGGAGCCTGGCAGGCTACAGTCCTTGGGGTCACAAAGAGTCAGACACAACTTATCGACTAAACAATTGCTGTCCTAACTGAATTCTTCCTGTACATCTTACCCTTTGTATGCAAGGGTTGCTTGTCCTCATAGGGCAGGGTTATGTCTCCAACACCCATGACATGTCTTTCAGGGTTGATTGAGGAAGAAATACTCTCTAATTCCTCACTTGGATGTTGTATGCAGGTTAAAGGAGGCGAGCAAGAGGGTGCTGGTGAGGTCAGCATAGAAAAGCAGCGGGAGAATGAAAATGCAGTTGTATCGGTTTCCTGTGGCTGCTGTAGCAAAACACCACCAACTTAGAGACTCAAAGCAACACAGATTGATTCTTTGATAGTTCTGGAGGTCAGAAGTCTGAAATCAGGTTCAGTGGGCTGAAATCCAAATGTCAGCAGGGCCGGTTTCTTCTGGAGACTCTGGGTGGGGAATCCATTTCCTTGCTGTTTTCAGCTCCTGGAGACTGCTGGCTCTCCTTTGGCTCCTGACAGCGAACTCCAGTCTCTCTGCCTTCTCCCTTGACTCTGACCCTCCTGCTTCCTCTTATAAGGACCTTCCTCTTGTAATTACACTGGGCCCATCTGGATGATACAGGATAATCTCTCCATCTCTAGAACCTTAGTTTAATCATATCAACAACGTTCCTTCTGCCATATAAGGTGACACAGGTGCTGGAATTAGGACCTATTTGAAGGGGCTTTGGGCTTTCCCAGTGGCTCAGCGGTTAAGAATCCGCCTGCAGAGCAGCAGCTGCAGGGGATGCGGGTTCCATCCCTGGGTGGGCAAGATCCCTGGTGGAGGGCATGGCAACCCACTCTAGTATTCTTGCCTGGGAAGTCCCATGGACAGAGGAGCCTGGCGGGCGACAGTCCATAGTGTCTCACAGAGCTGGACATGACTAAAGCGACTTAGCACTCACGAGGGGCCATTATTCAGCCGACAACAGTGGTCCAGAATCAGAGGGGAGACACAAACAAAAGTCTCTCCACTTGTAATGGGAGGAGCTCCAGAATCACTGATTTTCAGCAGGTATGAAGGTCGGGGGTGTGTGTGTCTGTGATGGAAGGAAAACTGGTGCGATTGATGCTGTTTCTAGGTAATAGAAAACTAACAATGCCAAAGGGAAAAATTCTAAAGTTTTTTTTTTTGTGTGTGTGAAAGCAATAAACCTTAGAAGAGTCATTTATATGAACTGCCTCTGATTTATGCCTAAATATCTGAAAGCAAAATTATATTTTCTAAGTGATTAACTTGTCAGATTATCATCATTTAAGTTTTGTTTTATTACTGTGTGTTCAGTTGTCTGCTTCCCACCTGAACAGAGCAGAAGGTATTGTCAGTAGCTCTGATGAGCTCTGCTCCTAATGGGACTTTGAGACTGGGCTTCAGGACTCTGAAAGGAGGAGAGAGATGTTACAGCATGCTTGTTTCTCTTGCATGCTTTTCTTTCAAAGGAGTTGTGGTTAAGGGAAATGACTGGTTAATGAAAAAAAAATGATAAGAAATGCCTTCATTTGGGAAGCTTGACAGCCATATAAAATGCATGTATATTGAATCAGAGGGTCTGCTAACAAGGCAAATGTAATTAAGAGGATCACTGGAAGATATCTTAGTTTGGTTTTGCCCCAGGAGCAAATTTTGAGGCAGGATTTTGAGCAGGCAAATGGGGATGTGATTACTGTAGAATGTCTCCCAGGGTTGTATAAAGAGGACTGCAGGAAGTGCAGCCACCCGCTCTTACTCTCCCCTGGCTGAGAACTGTCCTGGGGGGCTCCTCTCCAGTGCTTCCTGGCTGCACCTACAGATTGTAGGTCCCCAGCACCAGGGAAGGACTGGAGACAGAAAGTCAGCAGATGCCCAGGGAGAGGCCTGGGAGGGCACTGCTAGCCCCAGAGGAGCCTGCATCTGTACCACTCGCCCTCCAGCTATGGCTGAAGGCAGAGGGGTGGGCAGGATGTGACGCATGGTTGCTGAGGAAAGACCCTCCACTCCATCCTGAGATGCATCTGTCTATCAAGAAAAAAATGCTGAGTGTTCCTTATAGAACAGGCCTGGGCTGTAGTGAGTAAGGCAGGTATGGGATCACACTCGTCAATACAGCTGTCACCTCCCAAAGCCGCTGTTCCCTAATGTGTAGAATAAGAACACCGGTTTCTCCTTTTTAGGATTTTGTGAAAGTCAGTCATGTCCAACTCTTTGTGACCCCATGGACTATACAGTCTGTGGAATTCTCCAGGCCAGAATACTGGAGTGGGTAGCGTTTCCCTTCTCCAGGGGATCTTCCCAACCCAAGGATCGAACCCAGGTCCTTCTGCATTGCGAGTGATTCTTAACTAGCTGAGCCACAAGGGAAGCCCTTGTGACTTTTAGGACTTAATGTGAAGTAAAAGAGACAGTATATTGATCTGGGAGGTACTCTGCATGTTGTTGTTGTTGTTGTTCAGTTGCTCAGTTGTGCCCTACTCTTTGCGACCCCATGGGCTGCAGCACGCCAGGCTTCCCTGTCCTTCACCATCTCCCAGAGTTTGCTCAAACTCATGTCTAGTGAGTTGATGATGCCATCCGACCATCTCATCCTCTGTCACCCCCTTCTCCTCCTGCCCTCAATCTCTCCCAGCATTAGGGTCTTTTCCAGTGAGCTGGCTCTTCACATCACATGGCCAAAGTACTGGAGCTTCAGTTTCAGCACCAGTCCTTCCAATGAGTATTTAGGGTTGGTTTCCCTTAGGATTGACTGGTTTGATTTCCTTGCTGCCCAAGGGACTCTCAAGAGTCTTCTCCAGCACCACAATTCTAAAGCATCAATTCCTTGGTGCTCTGCCTTCTTTATGGTCTAACTCTCACATCTGTGCATGACTACTGGAAAAACCATAGCTTTGGGGTCATGCCTATATCCAAAATGAGAGGAATTGTACTAAAAAGGAAAAAGAGAGAGAGCAAAAACCCAACAAAAATAGAAGAGAAGAGAAATCAGAAGAAAAGGAAGGTTATTATCACGTGAGGCATGTGTTATGAAATACAGTCATGCATATTCCTGTTTCTTGCCAGATAATGTTTGTGACTGCAGCTCAGGATATGTAGTCACACACATTTCACTCAAGTCCCTGGCCCAAAGTTCTTTCTGCTTCCTGACCCCACTTCCTTGGTATTTCTCTGGTGGAGGTTCTGACTTCAGATGCACACAGGGTGCTTTAACCAGCATGACCTGACCAGCCTAAGAGAGGAGTCCTGGCTTCTCAGCCAGACCTCAGACACTGCAGGTCATCAACCAGGTTCTCATGTAAAGTCTAAATCACCGCTGGAGAGTAAATGGCCTTTTCACCTTGGCGTGGACATTCGCTTGTTCACTGATCCTTGGGATACAGATAATACTGAATCTGCCGTGGGCTGGTTAACCCCTGAGGCCCATAAAGAAAGTCGATGGAATGGTCCATGCTGCTTTCAGGCTCAGTGATGCCAGAAACAGTGATGCTGGGGACACAGCCTGCTCCTGATTATATGACACTGAGAAGGAGCTTCTAGTTCAGAAGGCAAAGTCATGGGCGAAACACCCCAAAAAGGAGTTGTACAGCTTTGCAGTAGAAACAAATAGAGGCTGCCAGAGTAGCCCTGTCACCACTTCCCAGGAACAGGAAAAGCTGAAGTCACGGCCAGAGCGCTTGATGTCCTAGTTGTGGAGGGACACTCACCCGCACCCCCCGCAGGAACACACTCGTGCTGAGAAAGATGGTTCAGTGGTGGCTATGTTGATGACTGTCTCATCAAATGACATAGACCTCAGGCTCCAGAAAACTCCAGTGGGATCCATGTTGCTAATCATCCTGAAGCACAGCTTCCCATGTGTGTCTTGTGGGAGGTGGCACATTTTGATGAGTCTGGACCAGGGGACCCGAGCACTTCTGACTTATTAAACCGGGAACGTGGACTCTCTTCTGCTTCTTCTTTGTGCTGATGTGGGAGGCAGAGGAACTTCTGATCACAGGAATACGGCAGACTTGGAGGAGGGAAAACAGCAGGATCCACCCTAAACTCAGATGCTTGAGGTACTCTTGCACTGGGCTCATGTGGTCATATGTTTCTGTAAGATTTTTTTCAGAAGACAGAGATTCTGACTACAGCAATGGGTTAAGAACACTGACTCTTTCCACTGAGATTGCCTTTGTTCTCATATGAAGAGGTGCTGGCATAGCCAGAGGCATATTGGGGATCAGTCTATGGGGAAGCTGAATTGGGGATACATTTTGTTTGGCCTTAGTCAGATTTACTTGTGTAATTTACAGTCACTTCCATATATACATGTGTCTGGTAGTTGCTTACCAAACATATTATGATATTAAGCAATTTTTCAGTTATTAAAATTTGTAATTTCCATAATGACTTTTCTCATTCTAAAAAATATTCCCATTTATGTTTAATTTTGTATTTATCATCTGTATTTTTTTTTTTAAAAAAGGGCTTCTAACACCACAAACCTGGATCTACCTTCCTTTCTTCTCCCTCTTTGCTTTCCTCCCCCTCCCCCTCCCTTCCTTCCTCCTGTTTCTTCTCCTCCTCCTCCTCCTCCTCCTTCTTTTAGAGGCTACGACTTTACAATATTTACCTGACTTTTTGATTTATTGCTCCTGTTTCACTTCCTCAGGTAATCAAGGGGGAAATATTTCATGTGTATAATAGAGTGTTAGATTTTATAGAATGGTTTGACAACCAAACCACCATGTAAAATGCTATTCCCATAGAAGAGTGTGCCCTGAGTTAAAAGCTACCATCTTGGAAGGACCTTCTGGATAATCTGTGTCCTACATGGCCTGGCCTCTACTCATGGTTCCAGCTCATTCTGTGGCCTCCTCTGAGGATACCCTGCACACCTGCCCTTTGAAGTCAGGCCCCCAAGACACATTATCTACCACAGTGTTGTGTGTTTGAGTTTAATATTCCTCTCTTGGCTTCTCTTTACTCTTCTTTTACTAGGAATGCTAGCAAATCAAGTGGTCAGGTTTCTGAATCCCAAGTAAGTAACAAATACCATGTTAATATTCAAGGAAAAGTTTCAAGAGGGAGCCACACTGAAAATTGCAAGAAATAAAGTCTCAAAAGTGAATAAAGAGAAGAAAAGAATAAAACAAAGGAAACACAAATAATAACACAGAGTCCTGAATCTGTAATACAAGCCCGTTTCCTTTAGGAGCAGATAGATGTTTACATTTCAAAGTGCTTGAGAGCAGCAACATGAAGTCACTGATGTTCACGTGGTTAACATGAGCATTTGATAATACAAAGTACAGAAAATGTGAAAAATTCTCATCCAACAAAGTATGTATTTTAAGTTGTTGTTGTTTTTACCAGAATCTGGTAAAAATCTCCTGTGGTATGGGAGGCTTACATCATTCTTAAGTATTATTGATCAAACACCATGGTATTTTATTAAACTGATGGAATTTGGGGGAAGTGTGACATGATGGTCAAGACTGAATTTGAGGACCAGAGAGTCCTGATCATACATCCTGGTTCTTCCACCTGATTAGCTATCGGACCTGTCTGAGCTTCGTTTTCCTCATATACAATGAGGAAATATTTGAGGATGTGAAGGTAGGTCCAAGATCTACCTCCTAAGATCTTGGAGAGATGGTCGGTGAGGCTTTCTGCAGGGTCGTTTTCTAGTTGGTTCCAGGCTTCAATTTGCAGCCCAGTGTTGCAGGAGTGTAGCACTTTGCCAGCTGCTTTGGCATTAAATAGACAAGAAGATATTTATTAAAATATTTCCCTTTTTTAAGGTTTATTTTCTTTGATATATTTTCTTATGGGAGATCCGTTACTTGTGGGAGTAAGAGGAGAATAAGTTGTACTCAGAATAAAATCCAGGCTTCCATCGAGCCCTGACTCCCTTGGTTGGCTCCCCTGTGCCCCCCTGCCCCTTACTCACTGCTCAGACCCTGGAACGTGCCAGCCCTTGCGCACCTCTGGGCCTGTGCATGAGCTGTTCCTCTCCTTACACTGGGGACCAGTCTAACCCTGGGTCGGGTTGTCTCCTTTCCAGCCTTTGCTCCTCCATTCAGCAGACACGTCCTCTGATGTCGCCCTTCTCTGTGAGACTCTGCGTCTCTGCCCGTCACACTTACACAGTGTGCGCTTGTTAGATGAAGCTTGTGTTAGCGCGTGTCTGTCTATTTCCCCCTCTAACTGGGTTTCCATGAGGGGTTCTGTCTTATTTACTGGACCCTCTCTATGTCTGGTAAAGAGCCTGAAGACTTCAGATCCTCACATATTTTCTGAATGACTGATAATAAATGGGTAAAAAGGCAAAATGAGGTGGGAGGCAGAGCATGGGTGGGTGACAGAGGATGGCAGGGTGAGGACCGAGAGTTGAGAGTAAATACACTGGCTGGGATCTGACACTTGGTGGGCAAGGACTGCAAACCAGCAATCGCTGGAAGGAAAGGGGAAGCCAGAGGGGAGAAAGAGGGCCAGTGTCTGTTGTGTGAAGAGAGAGTGGAACCACCTGTTCCAGGCGCCTGTTTTAGCAGCTCTCAGTGGGAAACCAGCTGTTCTGATTTCCTTGCATGATATGGATAAAAAACCCATAACATAATTTGGAATGTTGGGGGGGAGCAGCCCAGCATCATGACTGGAAACCAGTCATACTTCCCTTAAGTCTATGCATTCCCCAAGGACACCCACCACCACCTGATCCTCCCTAAACCACCATGACTCATCAGGCCTCTCCAGTTCTTTCTCACACACCAAAACCTGTGTTTCTCAGGAGGACAGAGGGAGGAATGGTTAAGGTTTTAGTCTTTGGAGTCAAATGACTTTGGAATCATTGATAGAGTAGGAGCTAAGACACTTTTACTCGACATCTGTAAACCTCGTGCGTGCTAAGTTGCTTCAGTCGTGTCCAACTGCTTGAGATCCTATGGACTGTAGCCCGCCAGGCTCCTCTGTCCATGGGATTCTCCAGGCAAGAGTACTGGAGTGGGGTGCCTTTTCCTTCTCCAGGCGATCTTCCCGACCCAGGGATTGAACTCAAGTCTATTCTGTCTCCTGCACTGGGAAGTGGGTTCTTTACCACTAGTGCCACCTGGAGAGCCCTGTAAACCTCAATGTTCCCATTTTTTAAATGGAAATAGGCACTCATAGAAATACGTCTAGTGATTAAGTTGGATAACTCCTATAAGGAGCTCAGCTTAGTGCCTGCACCGGATGACTGTTCAATGAAAATTCTTTACTGAGAAGCCCTGCAAACCACATTTATCTTTAATCAGACCCTGTGGTCATAGAGAGCTTTGGATGTAATCAACAGAAATAAACAGAGATTACTGGAGCCTGAAAAAAAAAGTTTATTGGAAGGCTATAAATAGCTGATAGAACTTAGGGAAGAGGCCTTGGGGAATGCGGGAACCAGGGCAACGGAGGGTCTTCAAAACAAAAACAAGTAAACTATCTTCTGAGGTGCTGCTGCTTCTAGGGGCACAGCCTCGGAATGCCCAGGGAAGGGGAGTCCAATGGCTCCGCTTGAGTCTAGCCCTCCCCTGTGGTAAGAAGAGTGGAAGTCTGGGGTGGGCTGCCCCATCAAAGCCATGAAGACAGGACACGGGGCAGACAAAACTCCTGTCCTCTGTAGATCTATTGTGGGTATTTCTGAGGACCTGCGAAGCCAGTTTCTCTCAACTGACTTTTCAGCTTCTGATTTGCCAAAATTTAATTGCCTTTCATAAGAGCTCAACCTCATTGCCTCTCATCTTTCTAGACAATCATCCCCCCCTACTTTTTTTTGAGTTAATTTCTGCAGTGTTTATTCACTCATACATTGATTTAGTAAAACAAATATTTATTGAACACCTGCTGGTGTCAGGTTTTGTTCTGGGGGCTGCTTTACTTCAGTAAGCCACAGAAATCCCACACCCTCGAGGACTTATTTGAGTTGGCTTGGGGGGAGGCAGACAACTAAACATAAACAACAGACAGATGACATCCAGTGGCAATAGGGCTAGTGAGAGCAACCACTGCTTGCTCAGATCACTAATGAGAACAACTGTAAGACAGGGAAAGGGAGGAGCGAGGTGTGTGCCAAAGCGCTGCTCCGATGGGTTAGCCAAGTGTATACGAGGCTGTCATTCACCTGCTCACATCTTGATTATTTTATTTGCTTACTTGTCTGTCATAAGTGACTAGCTGGCTTCCCCACCTAGCAGCAAGCACCTCAGGGGTGAAGGCATGTCATTCATTTCTAGAGCTAGCCTCGGCCTCACTGTGGGTGCTGAGTTAGAGCTTGTTGAATGAATGGACAAGCACACCCCTTATGGTGTGGCTGTCGGATGACTGTATGTTTCTGCTGTGAACCAGCCAACCAGCCAGCCATTCTTCCAAGTGGGGCATTGGAGGTGACCTGAAATTCCTGCCCTTGTTGTTTCTCTGCTGTTGACTGACCAACTGGCTGAATAAAACTTTTCTTTTTTTTGGCTGTCGTAGGTCTTTGTTGCTATGTGCAGGCTTAGTTGCATGTGGGATCTTAGTTCCCCAACCAGGGATCAAACCCACATCCCCTGCACTGGAAGGCAGGTTCTTAATCATTGGACCACCAGGGAAGACCCTGAATAAGACATTTTTTTAATCCCTATTTAGTGGATCTCTCTTCTTTGGAATCAAGTTGGTTTCTTTGTGTTATAGTTTTTATTTTCTTAAAAAATGCTTTCTGAATTTAAGACCAAGTCTGAGAAAGAAAGGAGAAAAACCTCTGTTCCTCACAACTTGAGTCTCAGAGTCATGACATCCGCCATGAAGTGTGGCGTTTGAAGGAAGCTCAGGAGAGCACCCAGGCCAAATGAGGCTGTGCCGTGAGACACAGGGGCGATGGCAATGGTCCTCTAAGGGAAACTGGATTCCTATTAAATCTGCTCCCTCCGTACTTAATGTCCTAACATGGAAAGAACTAAATTAATCCTCAGTTAAGTACCCAGTCTAAAAGTAGAGGACAAGACAATGAAGTGCTTTAGAATATTTTTATTAAACATTTGTATAAAGTAGAGCAGTGTTAATGCAAGATGTTCCAACGTGGCCTCCACTCTAGCAGGATTCATGCCTTTGTACTTCAGACCAGCGGGTGGACTGCCGCTGACACAGCTCTCTGGTTGCGATGGTAGCTGTGTTTATAAATGGTCAGCTGTGCTGTGAATATATTTAGCTTATGCTAAATGCCCCTGAGAGAATGAATATCATCTGTTTCCAGTTTAATTATGTTTTGGAGCATGGTACGCTTTTTTCCAGATGAATAAATACCAAGTCTTTTTCACTTCCAGAGGAAAGTCAGGGTTCGATTCTGAAATTCAAGTCACCAGACTTATTAAGTCAAATTAAAATGAAATATAAAAAGCTGTTTGATTCTATTTATAAACACTTGACAGAATACCACTCAATGAAAATGTGATGTTTTGGATAAAAAACTAGATGCAAAAACTGACACCAGAAACCATATCTTTCATCATTAGCATCGATAGATCGTATGATCAGGTAGTTAGAAATAATGGTTAAATGGTGTTGGTAGCTGTACAGTATATTTATATAACATTAAAAACTTTTAAAGCAGTTTTTATCCAAATGTTCTCAGACTTTTCATATCATAGACCTTGAAGTTTGTGTATGCATGCCAAAATATATACGGTGACTATTTTAAGCACTATCACCATTAAAAAAAGATTCACTTCAGCCTTCTGAAAAAGCTAATTTGGCTGGCTCTATTTATTTGTTCATAAGCCATAAACTTCCTGATAGAGATCTTGAAGGAAAAGAACCAACTTGAAAGGGATATCAAAAGAGATTTTATTGTGATTACACAAATTCCCCAAGTATCGTGATCTAGTGATAGCAGATGAGTGCTCCAAAGTTAGTCCACTGCTAACTAATGGTCACGCTGGGGTTAGACCCTAGGAATCCTGACTCCTACACCTGTGTTCTTTCTACCTTATCCTCTTGTCTCCCTGACACGATCATTTGAATTAGCAAGATATGCATGTAATCTGCAGACTTTCTCTTCCATCTCAGTTTCAATGAAAGTAGCTGTTATATAAATAACAGTGTATATATATATATATATCCTGTGGATTATTTACACTTGCTTTCCCATGTGTCCTCCTTCCTCCCCCCACCTCCATCTTTTTTTTTAAAAAAATAAATCTCTGAGAAAAGCTAGGTAAGATAGGCTGTTTCAGTATGCTTCTGTGAGCAGATCAGTGAAACTTGTCTGGTGGCATAGAGAACGGACAGAGCTTTGGTACTTCTCAGGTACTATGCTCTTCTCCTGGTCTCATCCCCTTGACTTGGATGCCAGCAATAGGCGTGGTTTTTAAAGGCCTGTCCACTCTGACACTACAGAAAACCTCAGGGGTCCTATTTCTGGCAAGCTGCTTATTTATTCCTCTTGCTACTTTAACTCAGCATCTGTGTTTTGTTTTGTTTTCAGTACAATTTAAAGCTCTGAAACAGAGTTAGTTATGTATTGGGTTGGTCAAAAAGTTTGTTGTGGGAAAACCCAAACAAACTTTTTGCCCAACCCGATATATTTTAACATGTAAAACCCTGTGAATTCACTTGACTTAATTCCACATCTTAACAATGAAAAAGCCAAAAATATCACTTCTCAAATTGTAATGTACTTATATGTTAACAAAGTAACTATGAGATAAAGGAAAAGATACAAAAACCATTTCATGGATTTTTTTTTTGTTTCAGTTTTTAAAAAGTCATGCTTGGAAAAATTGCATTTTATTAAGTCAAAGTATCTTTTGTGCTGTGCTTAGTCTCTCAGTCCTGTCCAATTCTTTGCGACCCCATGGACTATAGCCCACCAGGCTCCTCTGTCCATGGGGAGTTTCCAAGCAAGAGTACAGGAGTGGGTAGCCATTCCCTTCTCCAGGGGATCTTCCCAACTCAGGGATAGAACCCAGGTCTGCTGCATTGCCACCAGGGAATCCCATCTTTTATATAATGATTTGTATCATTAAAATGTACAGGTTATTATGGGTAAGAAAAAAATTAAGAATCTGTCTTAGATCGGAATTCTTATATTACCAGAACTAAAAATAGCCTAATAACTATTGTTTGTGGGATATCCAGAGGTTCAGTATTTCCTTACCAGTGAAATATATTGCTTCTCTCTATGTTCAAAGGGGCAAATCTATTAATTCTTTGGTAAAGTTCCTTGTTCTGCTCTAACTGTATTCAGTTCCCTGGTAAATGCTTGGAGGAATATGAGTCCTTGGTTTATTGATTGAGATACCTTTTGAGATGATTAGTACATCGTCAAATACATAGAAGTCGGTGAAATATTACATATTTTCCTAACATGTCCATTGGAACATCTTTTCTTCTTGAATTACTCCAATAGATTTTTTTAATAAAAGGAGGATTTTTAAAACCCCCAAATTGTGCATTTCTTAGTATTTATTCCTAATGAAAGTAATGTTCTGATATTTAAGAATTAAATTATATGAGTTGGGATATTTTTTCTTTCTTTTTACACATCTCCCGAGAGGGCTTTGACCCTGTTCATCATTTTGAAACTGTAGTAGTAGGCTAATTAGATTGTTTGGACCAGTGGCTCACAGAGGTTCTAAAATCCACTTTTTCTCAAAGAGAGCTTATAAATGTGAGAAACAAAATCTGAGAGACCATCCCTCTCTTGTGTCCATTGGCGATGGGGTTCACTAGACCACACACCGCCTTCCCCCTTACTCCAGGCCTTCTCAATCAGGCTCTTTCTGCTACAATCTCCTCCAGGCTAACCAACACCTTTGATCCTTCCTTTCTTCTGAACTATGAATCTAACCAGTACACTATTGGTTAGATAGTTGGGACAATAATCTGAATTGTCTGCTTATTGTGATTTCTTTTTGTTACGTGGCACTGTGTCTGCTAATTCATTTTGGAATGTACCTGAACTTTGGTACGTCTAAAAGGAGGCTCATTTGGTGCTTGCTCTGAACTGAAAAAGGTGCTTGCTCCTGACTGTCCCTTCCCTTGGATTTGTATTCTTTGCCAAGGGGTTTATAAATATCAAGAGGTCAGTGACAGACTTCCCATTGTGTTAGCTTCTGCTGCCTTTTCTAGGCAAGTCCCTTCTGGAGATCCTCATCTCTACATGCACTCCCTTCCCCATGGACCGTAGCCTGCCAGGCTCCTCTGTCCATGGGATTCTCCAGGCAAGGATACTGGAGTCGTTTGTCATTTCCTTCTCCAGGGGATCTTCCCCACCCAAGATTCAAACCGGAGTCTTCTGCTTTGGCAGGTGCATTCTTTACCACTGAGCCACCTGGGAAGCCTCTTCTACTAAATACCTGGGGATAAATCACTTTAAAAAAATCCTTTAAGATGTTTTTTCGATCAACATAGTTATTTTATGTGTTCTCGTTTAGATCACCTCAAGCTTTGGTCCCCTGGCACCACCCATTAGCGACAGTCATAAAGTAAGTGTACATTTTAAACTTTGTTTCAATCAGTTGTTGACGGAAATATCAGCTTTGTTCAGAGGTTTCCACCAGAAACAATTTCATTCAAATATTTTATCAGTGAATATAGTATAATAAATGGGAGTTTCATATATAGGAAAGATAATAAACCTCCTCTGTAAACTTTGTGAATAGGATGAAAATGGATAGAAATTAAATTACAAAAAGTACTGCTTATCACCCTTGACTATTGCCTGTAGCACAATAAAGTATATTTGCAGCCACCAAGTAGAGTGGTTTTTATGTACCATCTTCATCACAGGCAGCTGCCAGAATCCTCTCAAGGGGCACATTACAACAGCCTCTTCTTCTGTTTTAAATTGGGCCATAGCCCAAGAAGTGTCTGAAATGGCTTTCGTCACCAATTAACATCTAGCAGAGAGTTTAGCACCTAATGGGCGCATGATAGAAATTGGCAGGAGAATGGACTGATGGATTAATTCATTCATCACTTTTTATGCTCTGTGAGGTCCTTGGCAGTGTGGGGCAGTGTGGGGCACTGGTTAGTGCCTTGAAACTGGAGCTAGACGCTGGGTTCAGATCCTGTCCCTGCCACTTGCCAGCTGTGTGACTTTGAGCACAGGTCCAAACTGTTCAGGGCCCGGGGTTTTCCAATCACAAAGTGGGGTTTATAATACTACCTCTTTTGTTGTTATACGGTTATTATAAGAACCTCAAGGTTTTTATAAATATTACAAGGTGATTATAAATATTTATAAAGTGCTTAAATTAATACCTGGCATAATAGTAATCTTTATGAAATGTTTGTTGAATAAATTAAAATATATTAAGCATATAGGGATATTCCAAGGTTCCAGATTTAGAGACTGAAAAACTGGTTTGACCTTAGAAGCAATGATGCCCTAGGAGCAATAAATACACCTGCCACTCAAATCTTTGTTTCCATATTATTTTCCCACAACAAATATCAGAGAAATGACCAAGGGCTGGGGCAAGAAATATGCAAAAAGAGCCTGGATTATGTTATAGTGCCAGAAAGTAAGGAAGTGCTAAAAGAAAAAAGATGAAAACAAAACCAAAATCTCATAAAGGTGACGATGACACAATGTGTGTGGAAAGGTTACAGGAACCAACTTAAAGTACTCCCATCAGCCAAAACAGGAACAGTTTGAGCCACAAAATAAATAAGCAATATTGAGGTATTACCCAAATTTGATGACTATCTATTCTGGTGTAAATAAATGATTGGATAAATATGTGAGGAAAATAGACAAATCTCTCCAAATAGTGTATGTAGATACTCTGTTTTCTAGGAGGTAAAGCATAACTCTGCGTGGAGCTACACATAGTTTTTTTCTTCCAAAGAGTACAGTATAGAAACAGTAAGTTTTTTTTAAAAAAGAGTAACTTACAGTAGGGGCTTCCCAGGCAGCTCAGTGGTAAAGAATCTGCCTACCAATGCAGGAGACACAAGAGATGTGGGTTCAATCCCTGGGTTGGGAAGATCCCCTGGGTAGGAAATGGCTACCCGCTCCAGTATTCTTGCCTGGGAAGTCTCATGGACAGAGAAAACACAAGACAATTTTCAATCGAGGTGCATCCTACAAAACATTTGGCCAGTCTCCTTCAAAATTGCCAAGCTCATCAAAAACAAAGAAAGTTTGAGAAACTGTCACAGCCGGGAGAAGTCTAAGGAAACTGGACGGCTAACTGTAAGGTGGCATCTTAGATGGAATACAGGAACAGAGAAAGGACATCAGGCAGAGACTAAGGAAATGTGAATAAAGTTTAGTTAAGAATGAGAGTGAAAGACGGTGAAGTCGTTCAGTCTTGCCCGACTCTTCGTGACCCCATGGACTGTAGCCTACCAGGCTTCTCCATCCATGGGATTTTCCAGGCAAGAGTACTGGAGTGGGTTGCCATTTCCTTCTCCAGGGGATCTTCCCAACCCAGGGATCAAACCTGGGTCTCCCACATTGCAGGCAGATACTTTACCATCTGAGCCACCAGGGAAGCTTTTATTAGTTAATAATAATATTCAATATTTATTCACTAATTGTGAAAAATGTACCACCCCAATATAAGATATAACAACAGTGGAAACTAGGAGTGGGGTATACAGTAATTCTCTATTAGCTTCACAATAATTTTGTACTTCTGAACTTTTAAAACTAAAATCTTTATTAAAAAAATAATGAAGTGATTTGGGAGGGCATATTCTTCAATTTTCAAGTACCAAGATAATGGTTTTTTTTTTAAATTTTATTTTATTTTTTATTTATTTATTTTTTTAATTTTAAAATCTTTAATTCTTACATGCGTTGAATGCAACTAATTTATGTTTTGAGACTCATACATGGAGAATTATATTCTACATTAAAGTTTTGAATTAAAATAGAGTTGTACACCTTTATAAAGCATTGTTATATTCTCTCCTGTAATGGAGAAAGAAAATAGCACTAGCAACACAAACCTTTTTTGCAAGGATAATTGTTATTGGAGTTTGAAGGAGATTATCATATGTGCATTAAGTTATATATTGTAGCATGACAAATTACCACAAACTTAGTGGTTTGAAACAATATATAATTCCTATTCCATAGTTTCTATGGATCTAGAATCTGGGTGTATCTTAGCTGGGTCCTCTGCTTAGGGTCTTAATCAAGATGTTGGTCATGAGACAAGGGGTCAGGGCGCAACCACTAAAGGAATGACATAATCCAAGAACACGTCATGAACTGACTAGAACCAAATAGGTCCAAGATGGCGGACGAGTCAGCTTCCACTGTTACACGTCAGCAAGCGAGATGACACACCCACAGGCGCCATGCTCATTCCAAGGCCAGCCGTAAAGGTCAAAAAGTGGGCAATGGGCCAGTTTTTAGAAATCCCCACCTCTTCCCCCAAATAGCTGGAATGCTCCTCCCACTCATTAGCCTAAGAAATATCCTCCCCTACAAAAACTGATAACGCCACATCTTGCCATCTTTTGCCCTATGAGGTGGCCTGTTTTTGTGAAGCCAAGAGCTCACACTTGGCAGCTCTCCCAGGGACTCAGATGTGACCTGAGATGTGACCATCCTCTTGTACCCTACTCTCTTTCCCACAACAAGTAGGCTGTGTTCCTTTTACAAGCTTTTTTTTTTCTTTCTTTCTTTCTTCTTGGTTCATGTGGTTGTTGGTAGGATTCACTTGAGGTTGTAGGACTGAGGTCCCTTGTTTTCTTGCTAGCTGGCATCTGGGGTGCTTTCATCTCCCAGGCATCGCTCGAGGTTCCTGGCCATGGGGCCATTTGCCTCTCACAGGCCCAGTCACAACATGGCTACTCACTTCAAAACCAGCAGGAGGGTCTTGGACTCCAGTCTGCTAGGATAGAGACTTGCATAATGTAACCTAATCAGGGAGTGACTATCCCCTATGGCTTTGCACTGTTCTATTGGCTGGGAGCAAGTCAGGCTGGGAGTATAGGGGGTGTTTCTACTCAAGGGGAAAGGATTATCCCAGGGACTGCACTCACTGGGCAGTCACTTTAGGGTTTGTCCACTACAACAGGAGAGTTCTGAAACAGACACAGGCAGCTGGGCATATATGAGCCAACTAAATAAGAGAACAAATCAGAAATGCTTGCTTCTTGCCTTCAAGTAAACTACAACTTAAGGTAACTGAATACATTTTGCTTCCCCCCTACAAATATACAACATTATGTTTAACTTGGAGGAATATTTCTAAGTTTTGAGGAGTATTTGAAGATGAAGGAGTCAGAGAAAATATTTGGAAATAGCTCATAAATACATCACTATTTTCCTAATTGGAGTAGTTTTTTTTTTTTTCCTTAGCAGTGAAGAAATTTGCATAAAAATATGTTCTCAGTGGCAACAACATTTATGTGCTTTGAGAACTCTCATTATGAAAGTCCAAAAATATGATCTCATTTTCAACATTTCATGACTTAATTTTCTTTATTTTTGAGACTGTTTAGTTTCTTAATACTTATGTTTTTAAGTTCTGCCTACTAATAATTATTAATAGGATTGTACTGTATAATTTACCATATGAAAAAATTAAAACTACCCCAATCAGGAGAAGAGGATGTCAGAGGATAAGATGGTTGGATGGTATCACTGATGCAATGGGCATGAACTTGGGCAAACTTTGGGAGATGAGGGACAGGGAAGGCTGGTGTGTTGCAGTCCAAAAAGTTGGACACCACTGAGTGACTGAACAACAACTGTTTAATTTATAATTTTTACATTTTACATGATGCTCAGACATTTGTATATTTTAAATATATTAAATATCCATTTTCACTGATTTCTTTTTATGGGTTCTGAATCCTTTTCTTATAAAACATTAAATACAGAAATTCTGCTATTGTCATTTGGCTTCAGCTTTTTAATCACCACCCAGATTTTCAGGAACTCAGGTTTTTTTTTTTTTCCCCTGATGGCTCCTTTTAACACCAAAATGTCCCAGAAATCCTAAAATTTAGCCATTGGAACTACGTTTGCCAAGCTGCTGCTTGCATCTGGAAATAAAACACAAGCATCCTTTGTTAGACCCTTTATCCAAACTGTGGGTTTGGATAATAGGATGACTGTGCACCTCCACGGAGGTTAATGCAAACCTATTAGTGGACTGAATCAGAGACCTTTGCTGTTTATGTCTCGGATATGCAGCTACCTTGAAGAAAACAGGCGATGAAGCTCATTAGCAGCCAAGTTGACATGAAAATATGTATTGCAATAATTTAGCTAAGAAACTCATAAGAGAAATGATTTCCTGTGGCCCCTCCCCCACCCTTCACCACCTTTTCAAGTCTTTTTCTGCCTGTGTTTCTTTTTTCTGCTCACTCACAACCACGCCTTAGGCTGTAGCTGTTGGTTCTCCTATGCCAAGGGGTACAAAGAGTTGTTATTCAGAATGGTGAGAACATAATCACTTGCAGCTATTGGGAAAATAACTCATTTAGCAAATAAAGGTCAAAGCGTGCTTGCTTTCTTCCTTCCTTTCTCCCTTGGAGTTGTTTTCTTTGCAGGAATTAAATAAAGGAACCTTTTTAAAAAATACTACACAAAATAAGGAAGTATTAAATGAAAGCTTAGAAGAAGAACATTTGTCTTTGACTGGAAGGTCACAGGATAAAGCACTCTTATCAGAGCTGAAGCTAGGGGAAGATCTTGGAATTCGCCAATGTTGTTAGCCTGTGGTGATCATCAGATCTGTTTCTCCCAGTTTTAGGGGGATTTAGTCTTGCCATATGATTTCAGATTTATTCACCATTTATCATAATATATAAATCTGGCACTTTCACCTATTACTGAAATTCTGGATTTTTTAGTAATATGATAGAAGCAACCATTAGATCTTTTTATCAAAAGACCTGAGTTTAACTTGAAGTAGAATATTTTCTAAATAATATCTCTGTACATTATATCTGTTTTGTTTCTAGACCATCTTAACATCATTTTGCATTACGGTGATCAAATACAAGCTGGATTTCCTTGTTCGGGAGTACTGAAGTGGCAATTAGTTATGGTCACCTGGGTTGTCTTTTGGCATAAGACAGGCAACTCATTCATTGTATCTCTCTATTTGGTTCTGTCCTTGGGGCCTTGTGGGTACCCACACCACCCCTCCCACACTGACCTCTCCTTTCCCTGAGTTTCCTGTCACACGTGGATTCTGTTCTTGGTCATTCCCGTCTTGTCTTATTTACCCATTCTTTGCTATGGATACTTTTTCTCTCCAAAAGAAACTGTTAGCTCTCTGAGGGCAAGGATTCTGCCTTCTTGTCTTTTGTGTCTTCACAGTGCTCTGGGTCGTGAGCACTTGATGACCTCCTACCACCCTACCCCATGCCTCCAACTCCTAAAGCTGCTCAGAACAGTGCTTCCTCAAATCAGGAGACTTAACATATGTTCTGTTTGCCTCATCCTGTGCTGGGGGCTACAGAGGTGGGGTCAATGAACCAAAACAATCACCCCAGACTTTGGGACCTCTCATTCTCCTCTCAGGACCGCTTTGCCATTCTTAGATCCCAGGCTCCTTTCTAGGCATCTCTCTTGTGGCTCATTCTCTGAGGCCCTGAGGTCTCAGCTGAGTATGACACATTCTAGGGCCATCTTGTCTAATAGAGAAATCCTGAAAACCAGAAAGATGTCAAGACCCAAAGTAACATATCTCCAGTGGTGAAATCCCAGGCACTGTGATAAGCAACAGTGAAGATATTTTTAACCCATCCTTGTGTGGCCTCCCTTAAGTAGCACCACACAGGAAGATGCCTACTCTGCTTGTTCATAGGTGTACCCAGACTAGGGACTGTTAAAAGAATAGAAATGTTGATCTCTGTTCTTATAGTATAAACAACCTAGCAGGGCAGTTGGACCACATGTGCCTATGGCGCACACCAGTGTACTGTTTAAGAGTCTCTCTGATCACACAGTTCTGGCTTATCATCTCAGTTGTTCCACTCTTCAGCTGTGTGGCCTGGCACAAGTTTCTGAAATTTTCTGGAGATCATTTCCTTCATTGATAACTCCAGGATAACGAAGCCCAAGGAAGTCATGAAAATTCAATGAGTTAATGTATGGGCCATTTGGGGCACATAGTATATATGCATGGCGTGGGTGGCAGTGATAATAATAACTAAAGAAAGGGAGGAGTGTAAGTCCAGGTAAGGCATCTGAGGCTGAGAAGAGGTGTGTTGATCAAGGCAATGATGGAGGTGGAGGAGGATGGAGGAGAGCTTCCTGGGAAGCACCTCCTTGCATCATAGGAGAACGTGAGTGTCCAGTATCTGTGCTTGTATAGCCACTGATACCTGATCCACTGATGGGTTGGTCTGCAGAGGCATTTTTTGGCCTGGAAGCAAGGTGCTAGGAAGTAGAAAAAGTCTGAGTAGAACCCATGCCCAGTATCATAGAGTGGAGGTGCAGCTATCTTCACCCCTTCTCTTAACTGTCTGCTCCTGAGTCTCCCTCCTCCATCGGACTGTGTGGTCCTCAAAGCCAGGTTCTGACAGTTCATCCCTGTATCCCCAGGTCACTGTTGAGAGCACATCCTGGGTACTTAATTATTGGTAGAAAGATTAAAAGGATAGGAGATGCTGGCGTTTTGCTATGCTACCTCATCTAGCAACACAAGACTCAGTGCAAGTATGAGAATATGTTTTCCCTGCATGCAAGGATGACTCGGTCAAATGAAAGATGGAAATATTGCGGTTTGTGGTTCTTTCTCCGAAGCAACATTGTTTGTGGTGTCAGAGACCAAAAAAGTTGTGACTTAGGAAAGTTGCAACAGCCTTAAAAATGTTGGTTGTGGTGCATGAAAGAAAAGGAAACAAACAAACAAACAAAAAACCCAAGCTTATAAAACTGAAAGGGGAGTCTGTTATAACAAGCCTGCTTCCAAAAGGGCTGAGTCAGCAGATTGGAATGGATCATTGTGAGTTCCTACAGCCATTTAGCTTGTGATTTAACACTTCTCTGAGCTTTTGTTCCAGATATACGAGGCTGAATTTATTCCCATCTTATTGTCCTTGTCAAAAGAAATTTTTTAAAAAAGCTGTATGTTTTCTTTTCATTCTTATTTTTACCTTGCCATCCTGCTGTTTACAAGATTAGTCTCTCACACTCTGCCTGGGGTGTTTTCTATTCTTGTGTAGTTAAAACTGCCAGAGGATTCTTTGAGCAGCTCTATTTTGAAGAATGGGGAAGCCATGCAGCCCTGTGGAATCCCAGCATGGTTTGGTGGCTCCCCAATGAAAGAGGCACATAGCTGTTATGAACTTGTGACCAACTGTGAAGCTTTGCACATTCAAGCACTTTAAATGCTTGAAAGTGCCCATTGTACATCTCATTACAGAGATACAATACCAGGTGTGACTTCTCATGAGGGTTGATGCCTCGCTGGAAGTTGCCTGGAGTAACATGAAATGTGATTTCTTTCCAAAATGGAGCACCTGCCACTTTTCTCCCCAGCACTGGGTTGGAAATGATGTCCCCATAGCTCCTGTTCTTCTCCTCTGCTCCTGCATCCTGTCTTCACTTTGGTCCAATCCCTCTCTCCCATCTTAATGGTTTCCTCTGTGCCCTGTGTTCAGATGATGCTCCTTCGGATCACAAAATCATGGTGGCACCTGGGACAAGTGGGACTCGGAAGCTGTTCTTTGGCTTTCTTGATCCATAGAATCCAGAAAGGCCGGGGAGTTTGGGCAGAAGTTGCTTTAATTACACCAGTTCTTAGCACCAAGAGGATGACCCTTTGTGAAGTGGTGAAGCAGGCCAAAGTTGGCCTTATCCGTCTGAGCCTTTTCCTGCCTCCATCTTCTGTTGCTGTTCAGTCACTAAGTTAAGTCTGACTCTTTGTGACCCCATGGACTGCAGTATTCCAGGCTTCCCTGTCCTTTTGCTCAAGTTCATGTCCATTGAATCAGTGATGCCATCCAAATATCTCATCCTCTGTTGCCCCCTTCTCCTCCTGCCTCCAGTCTTTCCAGCATCAGGGTCTTTTCCAGAGTTGGCTCTTTGATTCAGGTGGCCAAAGTATTGGAACTTCAGCTTTGGTGGTAGTGGTTTTGTTGTTAAATCGTGTCCAACTCTTGAGAACCCATGGACTGTAGCCCACCAGGCTCCTTTGTCCATGGAATTCTCCAGGCAAGAATACTGGAGTGGGTTGCCATTTCCTTCTCCAGGGGATCTTCTTGACCCAGGGATCAAACCCAGGTCTCCTGCACTGCAGGCAGATTCTTTACCAACTGAGCTACCATCAGTCCTTCAAATGAATATTCAGGGTTGATTTTCTTTAGGATTGACTGGTTTCATCTCCTTGTTGCCCAAGGGACTCTCAAGAGTCTTCTCCAGCACCAAAGTTCAAAAGCATCAATTCTTTGGCGCTTAGCCTTCTTTATGGTCCAATTCTCACATATGTACATGACTACTGGAAAAACCATATCTTTGACTATATGCACCTTTGTCGGCAAAGTGATGTGTCTGCTTTTTAATATGCTGTCTATGTTTGTCATGGTTTTTCTCCCAAGAGGCCATCATCTTTTAATTTTATGGCTGCAGTTAGCATCCACAGTGATTTTGGAGCCCAAGAAAATAAAATCTGTCACTGGTTCCACTTTTTCCTCATCTATTTGCCATGAAGTGATGGGACCAGATGTCATAATCTTAGTTTTTTGAATGTTGGGTCTTAAGCCAGTTTTTTCACTCTCCTCTTTCACCCTTATCAAGGGGCTTTTTAGTTCCTTTTCACTTTGTGCCTTTAGAGTGACAGCTCATATCTGAGGTTATTGATATTTCTCCCAGCAGTCTTGATTCCAGCTTGTGATTGATCCAGCCTGGCATTTCACATGATGTGCTCTGCACAGAAGTTAAATAAACAGAGTGAGAGTATACAGCCTTGATGTACTCCTTTACCAATTTTGAATCAGTCTGTTGTTACACGTCTGGTTCTAACTGTTGTTTCTCGACCTAATCCTCTATTTATCTCAGGACTTCCTTATCAGGGTAGATATCACTCAATACTTAGGCTCCTTCCCTTATGTGTGAGTTTCCTTCTATGAAAATTTCTAGTCCCAGACATTATTCCTTTTGGGTTTTCTCTGTGATATAAATATGGGTGGTATTAGGTCAAAGATACGTATACTGAATGTGCTTCTCTATAGTAGGGGAAATGTAACGAAACTCACCAGGCCTCAGATGACCTGCGTTTATAATTCTAGTTTTGACACTTACTAGCTGGCGACCTTGGGTTATATATTGGGCTTCCCTGGTGGCTCAGCAGGTAAAGCGTCTGCCTGCAATGCAGGAGACCTGGGTTTGATCCCTGGGCCCGGAAGATCCCCTGGAGAAGGAAATGGCAACCCACTACAGTACTCTTGCCTGGAAAATCCCATGGACAGAGAAGCCTGGTGGGCTATTGTGAAGAGTTGGACATAACTAAGAGACTTCACTTCACTTGGGTTATATTACTTAACATTTTGAATGTGCCCAATACAATAGAATTGGCGAGTCTGTACTAGCATGTCTTAAATATGACACTTTTATCTCCCAGGATTATCATGAAGCTCAAATGAGGTGAAGCACTGGAACTGTCCCTATACATGAGAGAGGTTCTGTGCAAACGCAAGGCTGGAAGGCAAGAAAATGCCATGTCCACAGTGTTAGCTTCTTGACGAGACCATGGGGTCTCAAGAGTAGGACACGATTTAAGCTTCCTGAAGCTTCTGCCTGGCTTTAGTATTTTCAATAATCTCGGTTTATTGAGCCTCCATTTCCTTATTCATACAAAAGAATGTCTACAAAACCACATTGACTTGCCATGAACAATTATGAAGTTCCTTACGCTAGTGTCACTTGGGACTTAGTGTGTGTTATGCAAAACTCTAATTCCCTTTTCACCTTAACATGTTCCTCAAGAAGTGACTCTAAAGAAGCTGGTACAAGAGTGTCCGTATGCTTCAAACCTGCCTGTATCTGAGGCAGGTCCAGGAACCAAAGTCATGTCAAAGCTGCTCAGAGGAATGATCTAGTCCAAAGGTAACCTTAAATAGATGTACATTGTTCTCTGAAAGGAGGAGGGGTGCTGATAATACATCCACAGGGTGACATGGAGCTGGTGCTAAGGAATGGGGAAGAAGATGAGTAGGGCACTCGTTTTGGCACCAAATTAAAGAGGACACCATATACCGATGAAATTTTGTAATTGAGATAAATAATGCCTAATACAATGTGTTTGTGAGTATATGTGTATATATTATTTATTTTATTTGGCTGTGCCAGGTCTTAGCTGCAGCATGTGGGATCAGGTTTCCTGGCCAGGGATTGAACCCAGGCCCCCTGCATTGGGAGTGTGGAGTCTTAACCACTGGACTACAAGGGAAATCCCAATGCACTATTTTTTAAAAAATCAAAACTAATGCAAAAAAAGAAAAAAATCTATGATAAACAAAACAACATTGAAAATAATGTTGACTTTTAAAAATACTGCATTAAAATATTTATTTTGATTATTAAGCTTTATGGTGCCCCCTGAAAATTTGTGCCCAAGGAGAGTGAGTTCCTCAGTCCATTGGCCTTGTCCTGCCCCAATCCTGGGGTAGTATCCACAAGGGGGAGAGTCTCAGAGAGAGCTTCCAGTGCCCACTTCTTATGTCCCCTCACTCAATCAGGGTCCTGAATTTGATTTAACAGTAACCTTGTGAAAAAGAAAAGATCATATCAAGTGAAATTCTAGTATTCTTTCTAATCAAGTGACCACAATGAAAGAGTTTGTAAGGAAAATATGAAGTCAATTGTTCACCAGAAGCTTGATTTAGGTTGGGAGTTGGCAGACAATGACCCACATGCTGGCTGCCTATTTTTGTAGGTAAAGTTTTATTGGCATACAGACTGGCTCATTTGTTTTTGTGTCAACAATGCTGCCTTCTGACACGATAGCAAATTGAGTAGTTGCAGCAGAGACTGCAAAGGTGAAAATGTTTATTATCTGTCCCATAGAAGACCCCTGATTTAAATTATTAAAGTGCTCAGATGTTTTTGAATCAGCATGTGGGGTTGGCAGCAATTTAGAATATGTAGTTATTTGGAGATTTATGTAATAGAATTCAAGGATGTTTACAGAGAATATTATAACTTTCCATGTGTAAGAAAAGAGAGAAATGGGGAAGAATTCAGTTTAAAAAGTAAATCAAGAGAAGCTCCTGAGAGCAAGAGTGGGTGGGGTCTGTGTCAGTCTATGCCCCAGAGTCCTATCAAAATCCAGCTGTGACTTGACATCAAAGGATATGAGATGCTTATGAGAGCTTGACATCACCCATTTATTTAAAGTAAGCCAGCAATGGATTTGTGGAAAAGTACATCCACTCGCATTATCATATAAGTGATTTGTAGATTTAATTACTTCATCCTGTTGATGTGTATAATTTAGAACTGACTTCACAAATTCAATGCAGGAGACCTGGGTTCAATCCCTGGGTCAGGAAGATTCCCTAGAGAAGGGAATGGCTACCCACTCCGGTATTCTTGCCTGGAGAATTCCATGGGCAGAGGAGCCTGGCGGACTACAGTCCATGGTGTTGCAAAGAGTCAAACAATACAGAGCGACTAATACTTCACAGATTCAACAAGCATTTAGTGAGCATATATTTATGCAGAAACTGCAAGAGTTGCCCTCAAAGTAGTCTACTAAGTGTAAGCAAACTGATAGGAAGGCCCCAACAATGTGTTCTGATATGCCTTGAGCTTAGAGTGCATAGAGGCGACCACAGGAGGTAAGAGGAGAAAAGTCAACTCATAGATGTCCCTAAATGCTGGCTAGGGAACTTGAACTTTAACCAGGAACCAGCAGAGAGCTTCTTTGACCAATAAAGTGGCATATCCATATTGGCACTTTAATTAGAATGTTAACTGAGTGACAGTTTGTGGAGGGATGAAAGGTGGATGAGAATAGAATTAGGGGGACTAATCAGAAAGTGATTTCAATAACCTGGATAGCCTGGGTGATTTGTAGTCATACTGAAATGACTACAAGTTAGCAGTATCCATGGAAACGGGGAAAAAGATCTAAGAAAGCTGGTGAGGACAAAATTGACGAAGATTCATCCAGTTGACTAGGAAGGCTACTAGATTTAAGGCTGAGGTGATTCAAAGGCTGGAGAAGATATTACTAGAGATAGAGAAGCCAGATAGAGAAGTAGATTTGAGGTCTAAAATAATAAGTTCAGTGTTATGTATAATGAACTGAAAATGCTATATAATATCAAAGGCAAAACAGAGAAACATATCAGATGAAGAGAGAAAGAGAGGAAGCAGGGGAGGGGGTTGGTGCTAGAGATGAAGGTTTAGAAATGATCTGAGATAAGATAATCATGAGGACAAGGACATAGAAAGCGGGAGGAAATTTGTGATGAGCATTAAAGAAATAAATACTGTGGAGTTGTCTGTAAAATACAGGATGCTTGGTTAAAGGAATAATGTTTTGATATAAGACTATCCCATGAAATATTTAGGACATATTTATTCACTGCTGATCTGAAATTCATATTTAACTGGGCAATCTATATTTTTATTTATTAAATCTGGAAACCCTAGACTATGGGAATTGCCTGTGTTTATGGATGGTCAGAAGAGGAGATAGTGGAAGAGCTTAGGAATGGACAGATGGGTCCTAGGAAAGCTAGGATGCTGTACCATCATGGCATCAGAGCGCAGAGTGGGATTCATGATAAATAAGCAGAAAGATCAAGGTCATTGCATTTGGCAACCTGGAAGTCATTAGGCACTTTGAATAAGGCAGATGAAGGTCTGATTTTTTGGGTTAAGCAGTAAATAAAGGAATGGATTTGGAAATAATCAGTGTAGACCCTTCTTTTAGGAAGCATGATAAAGAAGAGGAGGAGAGAAATGGGTTGGTAAAGGGTAACAAACTAGAAGGCAGATTTATAGGATTAGAGAGGTTGAAGCTTTTTCAGCTTCAGAGAAGGAAATGAAGGAAGTAGCATCTTGAAGATATAAGAGGAGTGAAGGGGATAAGGATGGATCAAGCTGTGGATGATGCTGGGAGGTGGGGAGAGAATGTGGACATAAATAGAGAGATCAGCCTTTGCATGGAGGAGGCTCCTTCTCCATCCAAGTCATGACGGAAGGAGGGGTTGTTGGATAAACGGGTGGAAACTTTGAGAGCAGGGAAGAGAAACAAACACCTTTTATTTCTTGTTTTTGCTGTCCAACTGTGCTATTGAGAGTGTGTGGTATGAAGGAGGGGTTAGGGGAGCAGTGGGGAAAAATTCAGGCTTGAGATACTCCCTTTTTTGCTGGTTGCACAGGACAAATATGATGCAGAGCTCAACACTGCATGTAATTCAGCTAAGTGGGAACCATTGATTTCCCTCACATTGTATTTTCCTCCAGCTCTAGTGATCCATATTGATTCATAACATAATTGAATTTCTCACTAGAGAAGGGAAAAATGACAGAAACAGAACTGAACAGACTTGCTCTTCTCCATTTTGTTAAATCATGAGATCTTAGCCATGGAATGAATGATCAGGGTCCTTCATCCACGGCACAGTCTTAGAAGTGACATTGGCTGCCAGTCCTAGGCAGCATTTCTGGGGACACGTAAAATTCCTAGTCTGTGATTTTCTGTCTCCACCATGCATATTGTGTCATGTGGAGTTAATGACTTTGCCATGTCACACCTAGCATACCAGGCCTTGCTGATATGTAGGCAACTCACTCTGATTCCAATCACCCTCTAATCTCCAGGAGCCAAAGTCAAAAGATGGCCCGGATAGTCGGCAGTTGGGAGAGGGTGAGGCCGAGGAGCGAAGCAGCCTGCAATCTCTTAGCTGCTTTTCCTCTCTGCTGGCAAGAGCAGGGATGCCTGATTGCAGCACAGGGAGGGAGCCATTTGCAGAGCTGCAGAAGCCCGAGAAAGCTGAGAGAGAGAAGGAGCTATTTTGGGGAGAGGGTTGGGTAGTACTGTCTGCCTGAGGAAGCTCCTAGTGCCTTCTCCTCCAGAGCATTAACATCCCCAGCCCCCTTCTCCACAGTGCTGTGTCTCCCCCTCCTCCTCGCCCCCAACACAAAGGCACAAATGAAATTCCTAAAAGTAGACTACTTCTGCCTAGTTATTTTTAGTGTTTGCTGTTAGTATTTATCAAGCTTTTCAGTGTTAATTTGTCCTCCCACCATTTCTCTTCCTGCCTCTAGTTGTGGGGCTTGGGATGGAAGGAGCATGTATCAAGAGCAGCTGGTGATCTCACAGAACTAAATCCTAGAGAGAGGAGACTATGGGGTTTTAAAATCAGCCTCCTTCGCCCCCAACTTGAAGAGAAGAAAGAAAGATCGGGATTCCATTAGCTTTGGAGAGCAACATAAGTACTGATTAAAGTAAACCCATTGAAATGTGTAGGTGGTGCTTAGCTAGGTCAAGAGCACCAGTCAAGGAGGTGGGTCAGGGAACCCACACATGCATGAAATGTCATAATGCAAGCAAAAGTGGATAAGAGACCAGGTAAACAAGCAGATGCCAGAGGAAAAGTATGCCAGAGGACAGAAAGATATAAAAATCCATGCAGAGTGTAGGGTCTGAGGGAGCCGAAGGACTGAAGTGACATGAGGTGGGGTTGGACTGAAGATGTCAGAGGAAGACTTCATAGCACTGGTAAACACTGCTGAAATACTGCTTGTTCCTACCTCAACTGCCTGTCTTGTCTCCTGGAGGTAGTCATGCCCAGAACAGCTACATTGCTCTGGAGAGAAAACCACAGAGCATGTTCTAACAGAGGGCTATTGAATGAAAACAAGACCCCTTACCTACTGATCAAAGTGTTCACTTCTTAGGAAGTGGAAGACAGCTGTTTCCTTCAGCAACTTCAAAAAAAAAATTTTTTTTGCTTGATTCTTTGTGTTTTTTTTTTTGAAATTTTATTATCATTTTCCAGTTACCTAGAAACCGAACAATGTAATAAATGAAGTTAAAAAAAAAATCAATTCGTGGGCTCAACAGTAGACTGGAGGGGACAGAGGAAAGAATCAGTGAATTTACAGATAAAATGTTGGAAATTACCACCTCCCCCACCAAACAGAAAATTGTTTAGCAAATGTACCATCAGCATCCTGGAAGGAGAGAAGGACAACAAGGTAAAAAAGGTAGTTTTTTAGGCTGAAAATTTGCCAAATTTGGAAGAAAACACAGACCTGTAGTGTCAAGAAGTTGAGTGAAATCCCACTAAGATTAACCCAAAGAAATCAACACTAAGATATTATAGCCAAACTTCTGAAAAATAAAGTCAAGGAAAAGATCTTGAAAATAGCAAGAGAGAATTGGAATCTTATCTGTGGGGGGAAAACAATCAGAGTGACAGTGGATTTGTCATTAGAAATCATGAAGGCCAGAAGGAAGTGGCAGAATAGTTTTCAAATGCTGAAAGAGAACTGTCAATCCATAATTCTATATCCAGTAAAAATATCCTTCAGAAATGAAGAGGAAATTAAAACAGTCTTAGTTGAAGAAAAGTATAGAGATTTGTCACCAACAGGCTTATCTTTAAAAAATAGCTAAAGAAAATTCTCCAAACAAAGAGGAAATGATAAAAGAAGGTCTCTTGGAATAATAAGAAGGAAGAAAAAAAAATATAAAGTATTAAAATAGGAGTAAGTATTATAAACTTATCCTTAAGTTTTTAAAATTAGGTTCGATGATTGAAGCAAAATTTGTAACACTGACTGATATGATTTTCAATGCAAGGAGATTTTTAAAAAATTAATTTAGAAAGAGGGAGAGTAAAGGGATGTAAAGGGAGGTAAGGGGTTTACTTTAACTGATATAACATCAACAACAATGCATTGTTCAGTTATGTATGTTTAATGTAATATGGAGAGCAATTTGTGTGTGTGTGAATTTTATTTAAAATGCATTTGTTAGACTGGAGTGAAAATGGAACTGGGAAAGCAGTAGAAAGGGAAATGTGAAAAGGCTTTTTCCTCTTACTTTTATGCTGGTATCTTAATTTCCTTGTTATATAAAAATTTATTCTTAATTGGTGGATAATTGTTTTACAATGCTATGTTGGCTTCTGCTGTACAGCATGAATCAGCCAGAAGTATACATATCTCCCTTCCCTCTTGAACCTCTCTCTTACCCCTCTAGGTTGTCACAGAGCACCAGGTTAAGCTCCCTGTGTTATATAGCAACTTGCCACTAGTTACCATGTGATAATGTATATGTTTCCATGCTACTTCTCAATTCGTCCCACCCTCTTCTTCCCCCACCGTGTCCCCAAATCTTTTGGAGAGCAGCTATTAAATAAGCTAGAGAGAGACTTACAATGAAAGAAACACTGTGGATGGAACTCTGGAAAATGTTCAAGTATCCACAATAATATTGGAAAAAGAAAATAGAAAACATATAGAAAACAAATAATATAATGACATACTTTAGCTCAAGAATATAATTAAATATAGTCTAAATAAATGATTTATTAGATGGAGATTAACACAGTTGACTAAAAAAATGACCTAACTGTATGATATCTACAAGAAACTACCTTCAAATATAATAGTATAGAGGGTGAAAGTAAAAAGATGGATATACCTTGCAAACATTAATCAAAAGAAAGAAGGAATGATTATACTAATATCAGATAAAGATTTCAAAGCAAAGAAAATGACCAAGAACAGAGAGAGACATTACATAATGACAAAAGAGTCAAAAAAGACAGCAAAGATACACATTTTGCATGCAAATCCTAAATGTGTACCAAACAACAGAACAAAATATGTAAAACAAAATTGCAAAAGCTGCTAGAATAGACAGATCCACAATTAGAATTGGAAGCCTCAATATACCTCTCTCAGCAATTAATAGAACAAATAGAAAACTAGCAGTCATGGAGATGAACACCACACTACCAATCAACTAGGTCTAATTTACATTTATAGAATCTAACCAACAACAGCAGAAAAGATGTTCTTTTCAAGCCACAAAATACATGCCAAGATATACCATAAACCATAAAAACGAGCTTCAACAAATTTTTATAAACTAAGATCGTAAAGAGTGTATTATTCTCTGAACACATTGGAATCAAAATGGAAATCAGTAACAGAGAGATGACAGGAAATTCTCTAAACATTTGGGAAAAAAAAACCAACAAACTTCCAAGTGATCTGTGGGTCAAAGAGGAAGTTGCAAAGAAATTTAAAAGCAAATACATTGAAGTGAATGAAAATACAATATATCAAAATTTGTGAGACTCAGCTAAAGCAGATCTGAAAGGAAATCTATAGCACTAAATATTTACTTTAAAAAGAGGGAAGTCTCAAATCAATACTATAAGCTACCATTTCTAGAAATGAATTTTTTTTAAAGAAACTATAGGGAAAAAAAGAACAAAATGAACCTAAAACAAGCATAAAGAAGAACATAATAAAGATAAGACCAGAAATCAATGAAACTGAAAAGAGAAAAATAATAAGGAAAATATATCAAGCAAAAAACTGCTTATTTGAAAGTGGTTACAAAATTGATCAATCTTTAGCAACACTATCAAAGAAAGAGAAGACACATTACCAGTTTGCATGCTTGCATGCCCAGTCGTGTCCAACTGTTAGCAACCCCATTGCAGCCCGCGAGGCTCTGCTGTCCATGGAATTCTCCAGGCAAGAATACTGGAGTGGATTGCCATATCCTCCTCCAGGGAATCTTCCCAACCCACGGATAGAATTCTTTGAGTCTCCGGTGTCTCCTGCATTGGCAGCCAGATTCTTTACCACTGTGCCATCTATAAAGCCCCAAATTACCAATATCTGGTATCAAAAAGGAGATATCACCATAGACCTCCTGACATAAAAAGAATAGTAAAAGAATATTTCAGACAAATAAGTCTACACATACAAGTTTCACAACAGGTAAAACAGACCAACTTCCTGAAAAGCACAATCGCAAGTTGTTAAGAAGATAGATAATTTAAATAGCCTTACAACTAAGGAAATTGGATTAGTTTAGAAACGCGCCAAACAGAAAGCTCCAGAAGATTTCACTGGAAAAGTCTACCAAATATTTAAAGAAGTTCAGTTCAGTTCAGTTCAGTCTCAGTTGTGTCCGACTCTTTGCAACCCCATGAACCGCAGCAAGCAAGGCCTCCCTGTCTATCACCAACTCCTGGAGTCCACCCAAACCCATGTCCATTGAGTTAGTGATGCCATCCAACTGTCTCATCCTCTGTCGTCCCCTTCTCCTCCTGCCCTCAAAATTTCCCAGCATCAGGGTCTTTTCCAATGAATTAGCTCTTCGCATTAGGAGGCCAAAGTATTGGAGTTTCAGCTTCAGCATCAGTCCTTCCAATGAACACTCAGGACTGATCTCCCCCAGGATGGACTGGTTGGATCTCCTTGCAGTCCAAGGGACTCTCAAGAGTCTTCTCCAACACCACAGTTCAAAAGCATCAATTATTCAGCACTCAGCTTTCTTTATAGTCCAACTCTCACATCCATACATGACCACTGGAAAAACCATAGCCTTGACTAGATGGACCTTGTTGGCAATGTCTCTGCTTTTTAATATGCTGTCTAGGTTGGTCATAACATTCCTTCCAAGGAGTAAGAGTCTTTTAATTTCATGGCTGCAGTCACCATCTGCAGTGATTTTGGAGCCCAGAAAAATAAAGTCAGCCACTGTTTCCACTGTTTCCTCATCTATTTGCCGTGAAGTGATGGGACCGGATGCCATGATCTTCGTTTCTGAACGCTGAGTTTTAAGCCAACTTTTTCACTCTCCTCTTTCACTTTCACCAAGAGGCTTTTTAGTTCCTCTTCACTTTCTGCCATAAGGGTGGTATCATCTGCATATCTGAGGTTATTGATATTTCTCCTGGCAATCTTGATTCCAGCTTGTGTTTCTTCCAGCCCAGCGTTTCTCATGATGTACTCTGCATAGAAGTTAAATAAGCAGGGTGACAATATACAGCCTTAACGTACTCCTTTTCCTATTTGGAACCAGTCTGTTGTTCCATGTCCAGTTCTAACTGTTGCTTCCTAACCTGCATACAGATTTCTCAAGAGGCAGGTCAGGTGGTCTGGTATTCCTATCTCTTTCAGAATTTCCCACAGTTTATTGTGATCCACACAGTCAAAGGCTTTGGCATAGTCAATAAAGCAGAAAGAGATGTTTTTCTGGAACTCTCTTGCTTTTTCGATGACCCAGAGGATGTTGGCAATTTGATCTCTGGTTCCTCTGGCCTTTTCTAAAACCAACTTGAACATCTGGAAGTTCATGGTTCACAAACATTAATTCTATAAATCTCTTCCAGTAAATGTCAGAGAAGGGAACACTTTTCAATTCATTATAAGAAGCAATTCTAATAACTAAACTTGAAAAAGACAGTACAAGAAGACAACTAGAGACTAATGACTCATGAGGATGGATGCAAAATCCCTCAACAAAATATTGGCAAATAGCATTCAGCAGTATACAAAAGTAATCATGTATTGTGATCAAGTGATGTTTATTCTAGCAATGCAAAGATCACTCAGTATGAAAAGCAGTGTAATCTACCATATAAACAGTCTAAAGAAAAAGTATCAAAATTACACTAATTGAAGCAGAAAAATCATTTGACAATATTCAGCACCCATTCATGATAAAATAAAAGCTTTCAGAAAAACTGGAATAGAAGGAAACTTTCTAAAATTGATTTTTTAAAAAAAATCTATGAAACACTTGCAGCTAATAGCATACTTAACAGTGGAAGACGAAATCCTTTCCTCAAAGATTAGGAGCGAGGTAAGAATGCCCTCTTTCACAACTCCTATTCAACATAGAAGTTCTAAATAATGCAATAAAGTAAGAAGAGAAAATAAAAGTCTGATCAGAAAGGAAGAAAGAAAACCATTCATTCACCATTCATATTATTCTCTTCTGGGATGGTATGTCAGCTCTGTTGATCATTTTCCTATTGTATTGTCTTTTTCTTACTGATTTGTAACATGTCTTTATATAATCTGAATACTGGTCTTTTGTTGATCTCATATGTTGCAAAGTTGTCTCATTTATTGGCATGTCTTATGCTTTCTTTATTGTACCTTTAGAAAAACAAAATCTTGATAGTAGAGCAGGCAAATTTATCAGTCTATCCCTTGGTGATTAGCTCTTTTGTGCCTTAAGAACTCTTTCCCCTTTGGGAGGTCAGAAGGATGTTCTCCTATATTTTCTTCTACAGGTTTTAACATTTTGCTTTTCACAGCTAAATCCTTAATCCCTCTGGAATTGATCTTTAGGTGTGGCTCCTCCTTGACTTTCTGCTCAGTAAATGATTCCAACCTTCGTGAGAGCTCTGTTATCTTTTAGTTCCAGCTTCCCAGCCATGCTGGTTCTGATTCTCTGTCTCTAAAAAAACTGTGGGCATTTTTTTTCTTTTTCTTTTGGCAAGCCTTGTAATTTTTTCTTGATAGCCAGACATGTTGTAGTGAGTAAAAGAAACTGCTGTAAATAGATTCTCAGTAATGTGGTCATGAGTTTTCAGGGAAAAGAAATATTCTATGTATCCTGTGATCAGGTCTCACTCAGTATTTTGGTGAGCCTGTGGCTCTAGGCTGCGATCTTCATGAGTGTTTCTCAGCTCTTTCTCCTCACGTAGGTGGTACAGGATGGCTAGAGTGGGTTGCAGTCGAGTAGTGCTTTCTCCCATAGTGGATGCCTGGAAGAGTCTGAAGCTGAGTATTGCCCTTCTCCCATAGTGGATACCTGGAGGAGTCTGAGCTGAGTATTGCTCTTCTCTGCAGGAGGCGCTCCGCAGAAAGAGAGAGGCAGTGGAACTTCCCTCAGCAAAGCGGAGGGGTCCTGAGGAGAGGCGAGCCTGCTGTCCGCCAACCCAGCCCCTTGTCGAGGGAGAGAAAATCAGAGGCAACAGGGGTTCCATCTGAGCAGTTCCGCTTTATTGCCACAAGCTCTTGGTTTATATAGGCAAGCAGGGGGTTTTGCGAGGGACTTTACATAGTTGCACCAATCACGTTAAAGGTCAAATCATAATATGCCATAGTTGCACCAATCACGTTAAAGGTCAGATTGTAATATGCCATAGTTGCACCAATCTCGTTAAAGGTCAAATCATCATGTGCCTTCATTATAACAGGAGTCTATTGTGATCATGCAGTGTCCACGTGCACGGAAATCAAGAGAGCCAATCAAAAACTTTAACATAGACCACCCTCGATCTCTTCGGCCAGGTGCCATCTTAGTTTCCCACCCCAAAGCTAACCCATCTTTTTTAAGGTTTCCCATTTAGGGCCCCACACTTCTCCAGGTCAGTTGGGTTCTGAGTATGCACTTGCAGGTCAGTCTCTGGTAACTAGTTTCCCCTGAGGGCAAGAACAGAGTGCTCCGGCATATTTCAAAATGCTCTTTTACCCAGTCTGTTCCAGAAACCTGAACTGACTTTCCTTTGGTATTTACTGTGGGAATCTCACAGTAGTGTAAGGACTGCCCTCCATCATGACTGTGTCCCCCTGCAGTGTTGAACTCTCAGAGTTGTCCTCACAGAGACCCCAGCTATTAGTCAACCAAAGTTCAGGTTTTCTTTCCCTGGTACAGGGCTTCATGCGGTGGTTTCTGCTGGCAAGTCTCTGAGACTCCTGTATTCCCCTGCTGGTCTCTCCAATCTTGGGTGCAGCGGTTTGTGAATCCAAGAAGAGTTGTTGATTTCTATTTGTTGTTAAGAGAGAGTGGTGACTTCCAAGCTCCTTATACATGGAGCCAGACACCAGAAGTCTTCTGTTGTTTTTTAATAACTAAGTCAGTGAGAAAGTCTAGGGAGAAAACTCATCCCTGGCTAAATCTGGGAAGATGGTCAATTCTCCCTTAGGTAGTCTTGAAAGAAATTTTGGTCAAATGACCCTAGGTTTGTTTTTCTGCGGCTAAGGCATTCTTGTCTTAGAAATTTTGCAAGTGCTTGAGTGTTACATGTTAGAAAGTTAAAGAAACCAAAACCAGAAGAGTGGTGAGAGAATCCCCTCTTGGCATCATAGCTATGACTCAGATCATTTAAACAAGCTCTTTGTTAAAAAGAAAGCATAAATTTAAAATGCCTGTTTGTATGGTATTCAGAGTATGGATTCTGCTTATGGAGAGGCAACACAGAGAGTTGAGAAACCTGGGGTTAAGCCTTGATCTGTCATAACCAGATTGTTAAGCTTCTTTGTATAGGTGTATGTTTAGCTGCACGGAACAAGATCCCTTCTATGGTGGCGTAACAGTATAGAGGTTTTTCTCATCTAATAGCCCAGGAGGAGGCAGACAAGGCCCGGTATAGTGGCTTCTCCTTCAATTTGGTCGTCCCAGCATGTGGTACACTTGCCACTCCGTGATTGCCAGATATGGCTCCACCTCTGGCATTTTATTGGTGTTTCAGGCATTGGAAGGGGAAGGGCAAAAAGCAAACACCAGAGCCCTTTAATAGAGCTGTTCCAGAAGCTCTACCTAGTACTTTCAGCTTACATGTCCAGGGCCCAAAGTGTTTCACCTGCCCATCCTTAGCTATGGTTTAAACAGGGCAAATTGCTGCCCTGAGTAAAATCAAGGTCCAGTTAGAACAAAGAGTAGACTGAGTGTTGGAGAGTTAAGCGCAATATCTACCCTGCTCTCTAAGCTCCCACCAGGGTTATCTATCTACCTAGCAGGGTTGTTTGAATAACAAGGTGGAAGATCGTGTGCAAGCACACTTTATACACTATTTATGTGTTTCATAAACAAAGTGGAGAAATTCTGAAACTATTTTCTTAGGAGACATAAAAACATAATGTTAATAGAAAATCTTACTAGATGCAAAGATTTGGGTAATCAATATCTCTTGAACCTCAGCTCATTCTCTTTCAGACATCTTTAGATAACCCAAGATCCAGTATTTTCATAGATACACATCCTCAAATACCAGTCTTTGGATTATTGCCAAACATTGTCATGGTGGACATTTGTTGATTTCCTCCAATATTCCTTTCCCCCTTGTCCCTTCCTCTTAGTAACCTGAATGCCCTTCCATGTGATTTTTCTTTAGAAATTCCTACCCTTATCTCTGGGCTTCCCATGTGGAACCAGTGGTACGGAACCTGCCTGCTAATGCAGGAGACTCAAGAGACTCAGGGGAAGATTCCCTGGAGTAGGATGGCTACCCATTCCAGTATCCTTGCTTGGAAAATTCCATGGACAGAAGAGTCTGGCAGGGCTACAGTCCATGGGGTCAAAAAGAGTCAGACATGACTGAGTTACTGAGAGAGAGAGAGATAGGCTGTAACCTCTCACAAGGATAAGGCTTGATTAAAGCCATTCAGCAAAGTACAGTGACTGATTCAGTGATGGGCAATCAGAATGACTTCAGAGCTTGAGACTGGCAGCACGCTAACACTGCCCTCTTGGAAGATGGATGTGTGATCTTGAACCACTGAAGTTATTTGTTTGCACCAAGAGGAAAGGCAGCCAGAAGGTGAAGTCACTCTACAGAAAATACCATGCTAAGAGACTTGCAGAGAATTAAGAGATATACATAGTGAAACTCTTTTCCTAAAACCAGCCCTATATCCAGGTTTCTCTTCCCAACTCAATAAACCAAAATATTTTCTTGTTTTGTTATTTATTTGTTGAAGGGATTTTGAGCTGGGTTTTCTGTTACATGTAGACAAAAGATTCCTAAATGATAGTTTCCACATATATTCCAGGAAAATTATATATATTACTTTAATATGCTGCTTATTGTTTTAAATAATCTATATTTAAATAATATATTGCTTAATGCATTAGATATTTGTACTTATATATAAACATGTGTTGATATGTATATATTTATAAATATTATATATATTAAAATTTATAGTCCTTCCAGGATTAAGATCATAAGGCCTGAATATTACTAAAATGCTTGTAATAAATTGCCTGCATGGCACCTGTCTAAAAGATTTTAAACTCTGCAATAGAAGGATTTGAGTATTGTTCTTTTAGGGACATATCATGTCTGTGGTACAAGACTCTCCACTGAGTTCTTTGAGAAAAGACCAATTAGGCTGAGGTCTGTCAGTGTTCTTGTAGGTGTGTTTCCTGTTTCCTGTTTGCAAAGGCAACTACAGAAGAAGTAAAAGTAACAGCCTTACACAAACCGCTTACTGAGCTGTCAAGTGTTCAAGTAAATTATTCATTAATTATGAGTGATCTCAGTTGCAGGGCCAGAGAACTGCTGGCGAGCAAATCTGTCCTTACAGCTGTGGAAGGCTCTGAGACCCGGGACGCTGCGTGACTGCATATTGTGAGTTACTTTTTTAACCTTTCAAATGCCTGGGTTTTGAACTGTGTAAATCATGATTCAGAATGCAAAGATGTTGCATCCTGGTTAAGTTGGTGTGTGTTAAATGTTTTTGGTATTTGGTAAATAGAAAATGCTAGCTTATATCTGCCATTAAAGCTTTGTCATGAAGATGCATTTCCATTTTTAACTCTAGATAAATTTCTGTTACCAAAAACTATTTTACCATTTTACTTAAAAAAAAATTCTTTTCTGTAGTGACTCTGATTAAATAGAAATTTACTTAATTAAAAAAAAAAAACCAAGTAGAAGAAGGGATAATGAAATAAAAAACCTGACTTGCTTCCTGGAGAAAAGGACAATATGTGCCCCTCCTTACTTCCATATCTATCATTTAGTATGAAAGATTGAAGAGGATATTGCACAGCAAATAGATGGAATATTTTTTAATTCAGAAAAGATTCTTTTGAAATCCTATTATGGTATAATGAGGGCAGCAGCACCCACAATCATGAGTTTCCTGTTAAGATAGGAACTGTATTACTTTCCTATTTAGTTGGTGTGGGTCTCAAAAGCCATCTCATTGACTGTTTAGGAAATTGGCTTTTCAGGAAGGGAAATCTATTGATTTATGAATTTCTTGGACAATTTTCAAAATATGTTAATTGCTCCAGATGTGAGCCAGCCAAGGTTTGTAGACAAGGTAATTTGGCTTAAGCCCTGGTAATGCTTCTTGTGACTGTTTGCGAAGAAGGCATGAATACTTACTTGACCAAATAGTTCTGTATGAAGACCAAATGGTAAATACATTAAAGTGAACATGGGCCAGAACAGAACCTTAGTTTGTATTTTGCTGATATTTCAGGGAAAGGAGATAAGTCAATATAAATGAAACTTATATGTATTTAGCTCTTTTTCATCCCATTTCCTTCATCCTCCATTAACTCTCTATAGTTTAATTAATAGATGAGTAACATAGCTCATCTGGATATAATGAGAAAGTGAAAGTGAAAAGCCTTTCACTTCCAATTGTATTCCAAATTGAATAAAGCCAGTTCTTTTAATGAAAGCTATAGGACAGCAATAAAATATTTGAAGTCAAGCTAGTCAATATCTACTGGTTTTTTTTTTCTCATAACATTGATAACTAAGCCTCAATGTCAACACATTTCTCCTGAAGGCCAGGAAAGAATTATGCTTTTAAGTTGGCAGTAATCAGGCAACTTGAGATACTCTGAAGTACTTATGGATCACAACCCTAAACATGGTAGTAGCCATTGCATTAATTCCTTGGATCATTGTGATATCAAGCTAAAGAATAATAGAGAAATGTGTATTTTTGCCCCTAAAGACTGTAAAGCATGTGTATGATCCCACATAAGGACCCTTCCTCTTAATGTGACGGTGTGGAGAATCAGTATGTCTGCTATTGGCCCTCCTCAAGCATCCAAGTCTGTCTCTCTTTTAAAAATTTTTTATTTATTTACATGTTTATGGCTGCACTGGGTGTTGGTCGCAGTGCTGCAGCTTTCTCTAATTGCGGCAAATAGGGATTACTCTTTGGTTGCAGTGCATGGGCTTCTCATTGCAGTGGCTTCTCTTGTTGTGGAGCACGATCTCTAGAGCACCGGCACAGCGGTTATGATACATGGGCTTAGTTGCCATGTGGCATGTGGAATCTTCCCAGGCCAGGGATAGAAATTGTGTCCCCTACATTGCAAGGAGGATTTTTTTTTTTAACAATTAATAAATTAATTAATTTTTTGGAGCCTAATTACTTTACAATATTGTGTTGGTTTTGCCATACATTGACATGAATCCACCATGGGTGTACATGTGTTCCCCATCCTGAACCCCCCTCCCACCTCCCTCCCTATCTCATCCCTCTGGGTAATCCCAGTGCACCAGTCCCGAGCACCCTGTATCATGCATCGAACCTGGACTGGCGATCCATTTCACTTATGATAATATGTATGTTTCAATGCCATTCTCCCAAACCATCCCACCCTTGCCCTCTCCCACAGAGTCCAAAAGACTGTTCTATACATCTGTGTCTCTTTTGCTGTCTCGCATACAGGGTTATCTTTACCATCTTTCTAAATTCCATATATATGCATTAGTATACTGTATTGGTGTTTTTCTCTCTGGCTTACTTCACTGTGTATAATAGGCTCCAGTTTCATCCACCTCATTAGAACTGATTCAAATGTATTATTTTTAATGGCTGAGTAATAGTCCATTGTGTATATGTACCACAGCTTTCTTATCCGTTCATCTGCTGATGGACATCTAGGTTGCTTCCATGTCCCAGCTATTATAAACAATGCTGCAATGAACATTGGGGTACATGTGTCTCTTTCAATTCTGGTTTCCTCAGTGTGTATGCCCAGCAGTGGGATTGCTGGGTTGTATGGCAGTTCTATTTCCAGTTTTTAAAGGAATCTCCACACTGTTCTCCATAGTGGCTACACTAGTTTGCATTCCCACCAACAGCGTAAAAGTGTTCCCTTTTCTCCACACCCCCTCCAGCATTTGTTGCTTGTAGACTTTTGGATAGCAGCCATTCTGACTGGCATGAAATGGTACCTCATTGTGGTCTTGATTTGCATTTCTCTGATAATGAGTGATGTTGAGCATCTTTTCATGTGTTTGTTAGCCATCTGTATGTCTTCTTTGGAGAAATGTCTGTTTAGTTCTTTGGCCTATTTTTTGAATGGGTCATTTATTTTTCTGGAATTGAGCTGCAGGAGTTGCTTGTATATTTTTGAGATTAGTTCGTTGTCAGTTGCTTCATTTGCTATTATTTTCTCCCATTCTGAAGGCTGTCTTTTCACCTTGCTTATAGTTTCCTTTGTTGTGCAAAAGCTTTTAATTTTAATTAGGTCCCATTTGTTTATTTTTGCTTTTATTTCCAATATTTTGGGAGGTGGGTCATAGAAGATCCTGCTGTGGTTTATGTCCAAGAATGTTTTGCCTATGTTTTCTTCTAAGAGTTTTATAGTTTCTGGCCTTACGTTTAGATCTTTAATCCATTTTGAGTTTATTTTTGTGTATGTTGTTAGAAAGTTTCATTTTTTCTAGTTTCATTTTTTCACAAGTCATTGACCGGTTTTCCCAGCACCACTTGTTAAAGAGGTTGTCTTTTTTCCATTGTATTTTCTTGTCTCCTTTGTCAAAGATAAGGTGACCATAGGTGCGTGGATTATCTCTGGGCTTTCTGTTTTGTTCTGTTGATCTATATGTCTGTCTTTGTGCCAGTACCATACTGTCTTGATGACTGTGGCTTTGTAGTAGAGCCTGAAGTCAGGCAGGTTGATTCCTCCAGTTCCGTTCTTCTTTCTCAAGATTGCTTTGGCTATTCGAGGTTTTTTGTATTTCCATACAAATTGTGAAATTATGTGTTCTAGCTCTGTGAAAAATACAGCTGGTAGCTTGATAGGGATTGCGTTGAATCTACAGATTGCTTTGGGTAGTGTACTCATTTTCACTATATTGATTCTTCTGATCCGTGAACATGGTATATTTCTCCATCTATTTGTGTCCTCTTTGATTTCTTTCACCAGTGTTTTATAGTTTTCTATATGTAGGTCTTTTGTTTCTTTGCTGCTGGTGCTAAGTCACTTCAGTCGTGTCTGACTCTATGTGACCCCATAGACAGCAGCCCACCAGGCTCCCCCATCCCTGGGATTCTCCAGGCAAGAACACTGGAGTGGGTTGCCATTTCCTTCTCCGTTTGTTTCTTTAGGTAGATATATTCCTAAGTATTTTATTCTTTTCGTTGCAATGGTAAATGGAATTGTTTCCTTAATTTCTCTTTCTGTTTGCTCATTATTAGTGTATAGGAATGCAAGGGATTTCTGTGTGTTGATTTTATATGCTGCAATTTTAGTATATTCATTGATTAGCTCTAATAATTTTCTGGTGGAGTCTTTAGGATTTTCTATGTAGAGGATCATGTCATCTGCAAACAGTGAGTGTTTTACTTCTTCTTTTCCAACCTGGATTCCTTTTATTTCTTTTTCTGCTCTGATTGCTATGGCCAAAACTTCCAAAATTATGTTGAATAGTAGTGGTGAGAGTGGGCACCCTTGTCTTGTTCCTAACTTTAGGGGAAATGCTTTCAGTTTTTCATCATTGAGGATAATGTTTGCTGTGGGCTTGTCATATATAGGTTTTGTTATGTTGAGTTATGTTCCTTCTATTCTTGCATTCTGGAGGGTTTTTATCATAAATAGATGTTAAGTTTTGTCAAAGGCTTTCTCTGCATCTATTGAGATAATCATATGGCTTTTATTTTTCAGTTTGCTAATGTGGTGTATTACATTGATTGATTTGCAGATATTGAAGAATCTTTTCATCCCTGGGATAAAGCCCACTTGGTCATGATATATGATCTTTTTAATCTGTTGTTGGATTCTGTTTGCTAGAATTTTGTTAAGGATTTTTGCATCTATGTTCATCAGTGATATTGGCCTGTAGTTTTCTTTTTTTGTGGCATCTTTGTCAGGTTTTGGAATTAGGGTGATGGTGGCCTCATAGAATGGGTTTTGAAGTTTACCTTCCTCTGCATTTTCTGGAAGAGTTTGAGTAGGATAGGTGTTAGCTCTTCTCGAAATTTTTGGTAGAATTCAGCTGTAAAGCCATCTGGTCCTGGGCTTTTGTTTGCTGGAAGATTTCTGATTACAGTTTCAATTTCTGTGCTTGTGATGGGTCTGTTAAGATTTTCTATTTCTTCCTGGTTCAGTTTTGGAAAGTTGTACTTTTCTAAGAATTTGTCCATTTCTTCCACGTTGTCCATTTTATTGGCATATAATTGCTGATAGTAGTCTCTTATGATCCTTTGTATTTCTGTGTTGTCTGTTGTGATCTCTCCATTTTCATTTCTAATTTTATTGATTTGATTTTTCTCCCTTTGTTTCTTGATGAGTCTGGCTAATTGTTTGTCAATTTTATTTAACTTCTCAAAGAACCAGCTTTTGGCTTTATTGATTTTTGCTATGGTCTCTTTTGTTTCCTTTGCATTTATTTCTTCCCTAATTTTTAAGATTTCTTTCCTTCTACTAACCCTGGGGTTCTTCATTTCTTCCCTTTCTAGTTGCTTTAGGTGTAGAGTTAGGTTATTTATTTGAATTTTTTCTTGTTTCTTGAGGTAAGCCTGTATTGCTATGAACCTTCCCCTTAGCACTGCTTTTACAGTGTCCCATAGGTTTTGGGCTGTTTTGTTTTCATTTTCATTTGTTTCTATGCATATTTTGATTTCTTTTTTGATTTCTTCTGTGATTTTTTGGTTATTCAGCAGCATGTTGTTCAGCCTCCATATGTTGGAATTTTTAATAGTTTTTCTCCTGTAATTGACATCTAATCTTACTGCATTGTGGTCAGAAAAGATGCTTGGAATGATTTCAGTTTTTTTGAATTTACCAACGTTAGATTTATGGCCCAGGATGTGATCTATCCTGGAGAAGGTTCTGTGTGCGCTTGAGAAAAAGGTGAAATTCATTGTTTTGGGGTGAAATGTCCTCTAGATATCAATTAGGTCTAACTGGTCTATTGTATCATTTAAAGTTTGTCTTTCCTTGTTAATTTTCTGTTTAGTTGATCTATCCATAGGTGTGAGTGGGTTATTAAAGTCTCCCATTATTATTGTGTTATTGTTAATTTCCCCTTTCATACTTGTTAGCATTTGTCTTACATATTGCGGTGCTCCTATGTTGGGTGCATATATATTTATAATTGTTATATCTTCTTCTTGGATGATCCTTTGATCATTACGTAGGGTCCTTCTTTGTCTCTTTTCACAGCCTTTGTTTTAAAGTCTATTTTATCTGATATGAGTATTGCTACTTCTGCTTTCTTTTGGTCTCTATTTGTGTGGAATATCTTTTTCCAGTCCTTCACTTTCAGTCTGTATGTGTCCCTAGTTTCGAGGTGGATCTCTTGTAGACAACATATATAGGGGTCTTGTTTATGTATCCATTCAGCCAGTCTTTTTCTTTTGGTTGGGGCATTCAACCCATTTACATTTGAGGTAATTATTGATGAGTATGATCCCATTGCCATTTACTTTATTGTTTTGGGTTCGAGTTTATACACCCTTTTTATGTTTCCTGTCTAAAGAAGATCCTTTAGCATATGTTGGAGAGCTGGTTTGCTAGTGCTGAATTCTCTCAGCTTTTGCTTGTCTGTAAAGCTTTTGATTTCTCCTTCATATTTGAATGAGATCCTTGCTGGGTACAGTAATCTGGGCTGTAGGTTATTTTCTTTCATCACTTTATGTATGTCCTGCCATTCCCTCCTGGCCTGAAGAGTTCCTATTGAAAGATCCGCTGTTACCCTTATGGGAATCCCCTTGTGTGTTATTTTTTGTTTTTCCCTTGCTGCTTTTAATATTTGTTCTTCGTGTTTGATTTTTGTTAATTTGATTAATATGTGTCTTGGGGTGTTTCACCTTGGGTTTATCCTGTTTGGAACTCCTGGGTTTCTTGGGCTTGGATGATTATTTCCTTCCCCATTTTAGGGAAGTTTTCAACTGTTATTTCCTCAAGTATTTTCTCATGGCCTTTCTTTTTGTCTTCTTCTTGTGGGACTCCTATGATTTGAATGTTTGGGCATTTAACATTGTCCCAGAGGTATCTGAGGTTGTCCTCATTTCTTTTAATTCTTTTTTCCTCTCTGTTTCATTATTTCTACCATTCTATCTTCTGCCTCACTAATCCTATCTTCTGCCTCCGTTTTTCTACTGTTGGTTCCCTCCAGAGTGTTTTTTTATCTCATTTATTGCATTATTCATTATATATTGACTTTTTAAAATTTCTTCTAGGTCCTTGTTAAACATTTCTTACATCATCTCGATCTTTGTCTCCAGGCTATTTATCTGTAACTCCATTTTGTTTTCAAGATTTTGGATCATTTTCACTATTATTATTCGGAATTCTTTATCAGGTAGATTCCCTATCTCTTCCTCTTTTGTTTGATTTGATGGGCATTTATCCTGTTCCTTTACCTGCCAGGTATTCCTCTGTCTCTTCATCTTGTTTATATTGCTGTGTTTGGGGTTCAGTTCAGTTCAGTTCAGTTCATTCGCTCAGTCGTGTCTGACTCTTTGCGAACCCATGAATCGCAGCACGCCAGGCCTCCCTGTCCATCACTGTCTCCCGGAGTTCACTCAGACTCACGTCCATCGAGTCCGTGATGCCATCCAGCCATCTCATCCTGGGTTTGGGGTGGCCTTTCCATATTCTAGCAGTTTGTGGTTCCTCTTTATTGTGGAGGTTCCTCACTGTGGGTGGGGTTGGACATGTGGTTCGTCAAAGTTTCCTGGTTAGGGAAGCTTGTGTCTGTGTCCTGGTGGGTGGAGCTGGATTTCTTCTCTCTGGAGTGTGCTGAAGTGTCCAATAATGAGTTTTGAGATGTTCATGTTATTAGAGTGACTTTGGGCAGCCTGTATATTGAAGCTGAAGGCTATGTTCCTGGGTTGCTGGAGAATTTGTGTGGTATGACTTTCTCTGGAACTTGTTGGCCCTTGGGTGGTGCTTGGTTTCAGTGTAGGTATGGAGGCATTTTATGAGCTCCTATTGATTAATGCTCCCTGGAGTCAGGAGTTCTCTGGTGTTCTCAGGATTTGGACTTAAGCCTCCTGCCTCTGGTTTTCAGTCTTATTCTTACAGTAGCCTCAAGACTTCTCCATCTCCTTTCGAAGACAATAGCCTGCCTTTCTGGGTGCCTGATGTCCTCTGCCAGCATTAAGAAGTTGTTTTGTGGAATTTGCTCAGCGTTCAAATGTTCTTTGGATGAATTTGTGGGGGAGAAGGTGGTCTCCCTGTCCTATTCCTCCACCATCTTCAGACCGCCCCTGCAAGGAGGATTCTTAACCACTGCACTGTCAGGGAGGTCCAAGTCTTTCTTCTGGGTCTGTGATCTCAGGGCCAGTTGATTTCTCACTGCAGATTTCCTTCCTGAAAGGATTAGTCACTCTGTCATGTCCAACCCTTTGTGACCCATGGACTAGCCAGCAGGTTCCTCTGTCCATGAAATTCTCAAGATGAGAATACTGGAGTGGGTTGCGATTCCCTTCTCCAGGGGATCTTCCTGACCCAGAAGTTGAAACCAGGTCTCCTCTGTTGCAGGCAGATTCTTTACCATCTGAGCCACAAAGGAAGGCCTTTCCTTCTTGTTCAGTTCAGTTCAGTCGCTCAGTCGTGTCTGACTCTTTGCGACCCCCTGAATCGCAGCATGCCAGACCTCCTTGTCCATCACCAACTCCTGGAGTTCACTCAGACCCATGTCCATCGAGTCTGTGATGCCATCCAGCCATCCAATCCTGGGTCGTCCCCTTCTCCTCCTCCCCCAGTCCCTACCAGCATCAGAGTCTTTTCCAATGAGGTGGCTCTTCACATGAGGTGGCCAGAGTACTGGAGCTTCAGCTTTAGCATCATTCCTTCCAAAGAAATCCCAGGGCTGATCTCCTTTGGAATGGACTGGTTGGATCTCCTTGCAGTCCAAGGGACTCTCAAGAGTCTTCTCCAACACCACAGTTCAAACGCACCAATTTTTCGGTGCTCAGCCTTCTTCACAGTCCAACTCTCACACCCATACATGACCAGAGGAAAAACCATAGCCTTGACTAGACGGACCCTAGTCGGCAAAGTAATGTCTCTGCTTTTGAATATACTATTTATGTTGGTCATAACTTTTCTTCCAAGGAGTAAGCGTCTTTTAATTTCATGGCTGCAGTCACCATCTGCACTGATTTTGGAGCCCCCAAAAATAAAGTCTGACACTGTTTCTACTGTTTCCTCATCTATTTCCCATGAAGTGATGGGGCTGGATGCCATGATCTTCATTTTCTGAATGTTGAGCTTCAAGCCAACTTTTTCACTCTCCTCTTTCACTTTCATCAAGAGGCTTTTTAGCTCCTCTTCACTTTCTGCCATAAGGGTGGTGTCATCTGCATATCTGAGGTTCTTGATATTCCTCCCAGCAATCTTGATTCCAGCTTGTGTTTCTTCCAGTCCAGCATTTCGCATGATGTACTCTGCATGTAAGTTAAATAAGCAGGGTGACAATATACAGCCTTGACATACTCCTTTTCCTATTTGGAACCAGTCTGTTGTTCCATGTCCAGTTCTAACTGCTGCTTCCTGACCTGCATACACATTTCTCAAGAGGCAGGTTAGGTGGTCTGATATTCCCATCTCTTTCAGAATTTTCCACAGTTTATTGTGATCCACACAGTCAAAGGCTTTGGCATAGTCAATAAAGCAGAAATAGATGTTTTTCTGGAACTCTCTTGCTTTTTTGATGACCCAGCAGATGTTGGCAATTTGATCTCTGGTTCCTCTGCCTTTTCTAAAACCAGCTTGAACATCAGGGAGTTCACGGTTCATGTATTGCTGAAGCCTGGCTTGGAGAATTTTGAGCATTACTTTACTAGCATGTGAGATGAGTGCAATTGTGCGGTAATTTGAGCATTCTTTGGCATTGCCTTTCTTTGGGATTGGAATGAAATGGACCTTTTCCAATCCTGTGGCCACTGCTGAGTTTTCCAAACTTGCTGGCATACTGAGTGGAGCACTTTCACAGCATCATCTTTCAGGATTTGAAACAGCTCAACTGGAATTCCATCACCTCCTCTAGCTTTGTTCGTAGTGTTGCTTTCTAAGGCCCACTTGACTTCACATTCCAAGATGTCTGGCTCTAAATTAGTGATCACATCATCATGATTATCTGGGTCGTGAAGATCTTTTTTGTACAGTTCTTCCGTGTATTCTTGCCACCTCTTCTTAATATCTTCTGCTTCTGTTAGGTCCAGACCATTTCTGTCCTTTATCAAGCCCATCTTTGCATGAAATGTTCCCTTGGTATCTCTAATTTTCTTGAAGAGATCTCTAGTCTTTCCCATTCTGTTGTTTTCCTCTATTTCTTTGCATTGATCGCTGAAGAAGGCTTTCTTATCTCTTCTTGCTATTCTTTGGAACTCTGCATTCAGTTGCTTATATCTTTCCTTTTCTCGTTTGCTTTTTGCCTCTCTTGTTTTCATAGCTATTTGTAAGGCCTCCCCAGACAGCCATTTTGCTTTTTTGCATTTCTTTCCTTGGGAATGGTCTTGATCCCTGTCTCCTGTACAATGTCACGAACCTCATTCCATAGTTCATCAGGCACTCTTATCTATCAGATCTAGACCCTTAAATCTATTTCTCACTTCCACTGTATAATCGTAAGGGATTTGATTTAGGTCATACCTGAATGGTCTAGCGGTTTTCCCTACTTTCTTCAATTTAAGTCTGAATTTGGCAATAAGGAGTTCATGATCTGAGCCACAGTCAGCTCCCGGTCTTGTTTTTGTTGACTGTATAGAGCTTCTTCATCTTTGGCTGCAGAGAATATAATCAATCTGATTTCGGTGTTGACCATCTGGTGATGTCCATGTGTAGAGTCTTCTCTTGTGTTGTTGGAAGAGGGTGTTTGCTATGACCAGTGCATGTTCTTGGCAAAACTCTATTAGTCTTTGCCCTGCTTCATTCCGCATTCCAAGGCCAAATTTGCCTGTTACTCCAGGTGTTTCTTGACCTCCTACTTTTGCATTCCAGTCCCCTATAATGAAAAGGACATCTTTTTTGGGTGTTAGTTCTAAAAGATCTTGTAGGTCTTCATAAAACCATTCAACTTCAGTTTCTTCAGCATTACTGGTTGGGGCATAGACTTGGATAACTGTGATATTGAATGGTTTGCCTTGGAGATGAACAGAGATCATTCTGTCATTTTTGAGATTGCATCTAAGTACTGCATTTCGAACTCTTCTGTTGACCATGATGGCTACTCCATTTCTTCTGAGGGATTCCTGACCGCAGTAGTAGATGTAATGGTCATCTGAGTTAAATTCACCCATTCCAGTCCATTTTAGTTCGCTGATTCCTAGAATGTCGACGTTCACCCTTGCCATCTCACTTCCAATTTGCCTTGATTCATGGACCTGACATTCCAGGTTCCTATGCAATATTGCTCTTTACAACATCAGATCTTGCTTCTATCACCAGTCACATGCACAACTGGGTATTGTTTTTGCTTTGGCTCCATCCCTTCATTCTTTCTGGAGTTATTTCTCCACTAATCTCCAGTAGCATATTGGGCACCTAATGACATGGGGAGTTCCTCTTTTGGTATCCTATCATTTTGCCTTTTCATACTGTTCATGGGGTTCTCAAGGCAAGAATACTGAAGTGGCTTGCCATTCCCTTCTCCAGTGGACCACATTCTGTCAGGCCTCTCCACCATGACCCACCCGTCTTGGGTTGCCCCACAGGCATGGCTTGGTTTCATTGAGTTAGACAAGGCTGTGGTCCTAGTGTGATAAGATTGACTAGTTTTCTGTGAATATGGTTTCCTTCTTGAGTGAGCCTCAAATATACTTTACTTTATCTCTGGTTTATGCAGAGCAACAAGAGGTTGAGTTTGTGCCAGAGGTTGAGGCATCTGCCAGACCCAAAGGAGGAGGACTGAATAAGAAATTAACTGGAAAGTTCTTGAGGTAGTGAAGGAACCACTTCCAGCTCACTACTGTTGGCTTGAGGGGGAAGGCAAGGCAAGGGTGAGGATGACCTCTTGAATAGAGATTAAACTTTCTAAGCATTCCAAAAGAGTGGCCTAAGGTAGCAAACATTGACCCAATTTCCTGGGCTTTCTAGAGTTTTGTTCAAGAATTCCAGACTGTTGTAAAAGTCACCTAGGGGCAGAGTTCCTGACAACAATAGATAGGAAAGACATATGTAAAAACTATCTGAAAGTGAAGTGTATGAATAGATTCTAGATTTACAATCATTTTTGATTTGCTGTTGTCTGGGTAGCTCTCTTTATCTCCCTTAGCTAGAATTATTTTGTCTGGATCCCCAGGAAGTTCATAATCTTCTCCAAGGCTTCCTATATAACTAACTTCTCAGTTACATGGATTTTAATTTTTCTACATTTTTCTGCACTAAAGACCTCTTTCCTCCTCCTCTTAAAAAATGCTATTTTAATCCTTTTAGCCTAGGAGCTTACTACTTTTTAGTTTCAATGTCGCATAAATCCTCTTTTATTAAAAAAAATCTGCTTCATCAATAGCATATCTTTTGTTCAGGAGTAGTAATGGAGAGAGATTATCTTAGAGGTAAGAGCACAGGATACCACATATCTAGAGGATAATTAAGTATCCATCCATATGTTTTCAAATAGAGACAAATACTGATTGTTCAGATAATTGATTCCCTGCAATGATTTTCCATTCAGTCATGTTTTTAAGGCCAAAACATCTAACAAAGTCAACGCTTTTTTAGAAAAAAGAATAGAGTGTAGATGACTTCTCAGCAATTTTGCAGTAAGTTCTTTGAGTATCATGTAGACTTAGGAGAATGTTGTTTGTAGTAGATAACTGGTGATTCCAATTAACCAAAAAGTACAGGTGATGCTACTGGTAAAGAACATACCTGCAACGCAGAAGATGTAAGAGACTTGGGTTCAATCCCTGGGTCAGGAGATTTCCCTGAAGGAGGGCATAGCAACCCACTCCAGTGTTCTTGCCTGGAGAATCCCATGGACAGAGGAGCCTGGCAGGCTGTAGTTCATAGGATCGCAAAGAGTTGAACACAACGGAAGCAGCTTAGCACACATGTATGCACTGATTAAACACCTATTAACTTGAGCCTTAGTGGAGAATGATATAGTATAACATGACTCATATATTTAATAACAGATCATGTTCCTAGAAACCTAATTCATTTACCCATTCAGTAAATATTGAGTGCTTGCTGTATTTTAATAACAGGCATTGTGTTAAATGATGAGGATTTGAATGGAGAGCACAGCAGGTACGGTTTCTGTCTCCAGTTGAGTGGTGTAGGGATGTTAATCAAAAAATTACAGAAATATTCTTTACAAATGTGATCAATACTATGATGGGAGGAGAGAGCACAAAGAAAGATGGGAAACCAAGACTATAAAATAGAGGCACTACATCTAGTTGACATGGTGATCGGGAAGTCTTCGCTGAAGAAATCTGAAGAGGTGGACAGTGGGGAGAAGAGTGTTCGAGGCCGAGACTCCGAGGTAGGAAGGAGCTTGGAGCTTACTGGGAACTGAACCAAGGCCAGTGTTGCTAGAGAACAGAGGGAGCAAGGTGTGAGGGAAAGCAGAGTGGAGGCAGGGGCAGATCATGAAAGACTTGGTAGAGAATGAATGAATGCATGAATGCATGCACAGACAGATGAACATACCATGGATTAGTCCTGTTGTCTCCTGTCGTTAGAGTGAAAATAAAAAGGAGTTTGCAACTGTATAATGAGTCTGCTATTTGGGAGAAAGTATTCATTGATTCATTCACTCATTCGGCCAGTAAATACAAGACAAAATTCCCTGTTCACATGGATCTTAAATTCTAGTTGAACAAGCAGACAATATGACAGGAAGCAAATATATAGGTTTTATAGTAATGTTTTATCTATGAATAAATGGTGTAAGTGGTCTTTAGATGGAATTTAAAAAATTATTTCAAATATATATTAAATTGTATCTGTGTATGGTTATTCCCCTGTTTAGTTAAATAAAGTTATGTCCTCTAGCAGAGCTAGGACCACAGTCAGCACAGGTGTTCTTCAGAGTACTCAATCCACAGTCAAAGACTTTAGAGAAATTCCAAGAAAATGAAATAAGAGGAGGGCTTCCCTGGTGGCTCAGTAGTAAAGACTCAGTCTGCCAATGTAGGGGACATGGATTCAATCTCTGGTCTTTAGGAAGATCTCACATACTGTGGAGTAACTAAGTCTGTGCATCATGGCTATTGAGTCTGAGCTCTAGATTCCAGGAGCCACAGCTACTGAAGCTGGAGTACCTAGAGCCTGTGCTCCACAACAAGAGAAACCACTGCAGTGAGAAGCCCAAGCACTACAAATAGAGAGTAGCCTGCACAGCAGTGAAGACCCTGCAGAGCCAGAAATAAATAAATGAAAATGAAAGACACCTCTGTCTTAAAAAACTAAGAGAAAGAAGCTGAGAGATTTGTATTTGCTCTTGTTTCTGAGAAGCTAGTGATAGCACTGCCCACCGGCACCTGACTGTCTCTTCTTGGAGTGGTGGGGGCAGGAGGAGGGGAGCAATGAAGAGATTTAAATACAAATAGCTGAGTTCTTGAATCTATTTTGAGTTTATTTTTGTGTATGGTGTTAGAAAGTGTTCTAGTTTCATTCTTTAACAAGTGGTTGACCAGTTTTTCCAGAACCACTTGTTAAAGAGATTGCCTTTTCTCCATTGTATATTCTTACCTCCTTTGTCAAAGATAAGGTGACCATAGGTGTGTGGATTTATCTCTGGGCTTTCTGTTTTGTTCCATTGGTCTATATTTCTGTCTTTGTGCCAGTGCCATACTGTCTTGATGACTTGGCTTTGTAGTAGAGTCTGAAGTCAGGCAGGTTGATTCCTCCAGTTCCGTTCTTCCTTCTCAAGATTGCTTTGGCTCTTCGAGGTTTTTTGTATTTCCATACAAATCTTGAAATTATTTGTTCTAGCTCTGAAAAATACCATTGGTAGCTTGATAGGGATTGCATTGAATCTACAGATTGCTTTGGGTAGTATACTCATTTTCACTATATTGATTCTTCCTATTCATGACCATGGTATATTTCTCCATCTATTAGTGTCCTCTTTGATTTCTTTCACCAGTGTTTTATAGTTTCCTATATATAGGTCTTTAGTTTCTTTAGGTAGATATATTCCTAAGTATTTTATTCTTTTCATTGCAATGGTGAATGGAATTGTTTCCTTAATTTCTCTATTTTCTCATTATTAGTGTATAGGAATGCAAGGGATTTCTCTGTGTTGATTTTATATCCTGCAACTTTACTATATTCATTGATTAGTTCTAGCAATTTTCTGGTGGAGTCTTTAGGGTTTTCTATGTAGAGGATCATGTCATCTGCAAACAGTGAGAGTTTTACTTCTTCTTTTCAAATTTGGATTCCTTTCATCTCTTTTTCTGCTCTGGTTGCTGTGGCCAAAACTTCCAGAACTATGTTGAATAGTAGTGGTGAGAGTGGGCACCCTTGTCTTGTTCCTAACTTTAGGGGAAATGCTTTCAATTTTTCACCATTGAGGATAATGTTTGCTGTGGATTTGTCATATATAGCTTTTATTATGTTGAGGTATGTTCCTTCTGTTCCTGTTTTCTGGAGAGTTTTTATCATAAATGGATGTAAGACCAGAAACTGTAAAACTCCTAGAGGAGAACATAGGCAAAACATTCTCCAACATAAATCACAGCAGGATACTCTATGACTCACCTCCAAGAATATTGGAAATAAAAGCAAAAATAAACAAATGGGACCTAATTAAAAATAAAAGCTTCTGAACAACAAAGGTGACTGAACTGAACTGAACAACAAAGGAAACTATAAGCAAGGTGAAAAGACAGCCTTCTGAATGGGAGAAAATAATAACAAATGAAGCAATGACAAACAACTAATTTCAAAAATATACAAGCAACTCCTGCAGCTCAATTCCAGAAAAATAAATGACCTAATCAAAAAATGGGCCAAAGAACTAAATAGACATTTTTCCAAAGAAGGCATACAGATGGCTGACAAACACATGAAAAGATGCTCAACATCACTCACTATCAGAGAAATGCAAATCAAAACCACAATGAGATAACATTTCATGCCAGTCAGAATGGCTGCTATCCAAAAGTCTACAAGCAATAAATGCTGGTGAAGGTGTGGAGAAAAGGGAACCCTCCTACACTGTTGGTGGGAATGCAAACTAGTACAGCCACTATGGAGAACAGTGTGGAGATTCCTTAAAAAATTGCAAATAGAACTGCCTTATGACCCAGCAATCCCACTGCTGGGCATTCACACCGAGGAAACCAGAACTGAAAGAGACACATGTATCCCAATGTTCATCACAGCACTGTTTATAATAGCCAGGACATGGAAGCAACCTAGATGTCCATCAGCAGATGAATGGATAAGAAAGCTGTGGTACATATATACAATGGAATATTAGATTAAAAAGAATACATTTTAATCAGTTCTAGTGAGGTGGAAGAAACTGGAGCCTATTATATAGAATGAAATAGGCAGAAAGAAAAACACCAATACAGTATACTAATGCATATATATAGAATTTAGAAAGATGGTAAAGATAACCCTGTATGCAAAGCAGCAAAAGAGACACAGATGTATAGAACAATCTGTTTGACTCCGTGGGAATGGGAGACAGTGGGATGATTTGGGAGAATGGCATTGAAACATGTATAATATCATATAAGAAACGAATCGCCAGTCCAGGTTCAATGCATGATACTGGATGCTTGGGACTGGTGCACTGGGATGACCTAGAGGGATGGTACAGGGAGGGAGGAGGGAGGAGGTTTCAGGATAGGCAACACATGTACACCAGTGGCAGATTCATGTTGATGTATGGCAAAACCAATACAATATTGTAAAGTAATTAACCTCCAATTAAAATAAATAAATTTATATTAAAAAAAAGAAAAATCAAAGCAAAACCAAAAAAATAAAAATATATAAAAATATAAATAAATAAAATACAAAAACTGAGAGAATTCAGCACCACCAAACCAGCTCTCCAACAAAATCTAAAGGATATTCTCTAGACAGGGAACACAAAAAGGGTGTATAAACACGAACCCAAAACAATAAAGTAAATGGTAACAGGATCATACTTATCAATAATTACCTTAAACGTAAATGGGTTGAATGCCCCAACCAAAAGGCAAAGACTGGCCGAATGGATACAAAAACAAGACCCCTCTATATGCTGCTTACAGGAGACCCACCTCAAAACAAGGGACACATACAGACTGAAAGTGAAGGGCTGGAAAAAGATATACCACGCAAATAGAGACGAAAAGAAAGCAGGAGTGGCAATACTCATATCCGATAAAATAGACTTTAAAACAAAGGCTGTGAAAAGAGACAAAGAAGGCCACTACATAATGATCAAGGGATCAATCCAAGAAGAAGATAAAACAGTTATAAATATGCACCCAATATAGGAGCACTGCAATATATAAGACAAATGCTAACAAGTATGAAAGGGGAAATTAACAATAACACAATAATAGTGGGAGACTTTAATATCCCACTCACACCTATGGACAGATCAACTAAACAGAAAATTAACAAAGAAACCCAAACTTTAAATGATACGTTAGACCAGTTAGACCTAATTGATATCTATAGGACATTTCACCCCCAAAACAATGAATTTCACCTTTTTCTCAAGTGCTCATGGAACCTTCTCCAGGATAGATCACATCCTGGGCCATAAATCTAAACTTGATAAATTCAAAAAAATCCAAATAATTCCAATCATCTTTTCTGACCATAATGCATTAAGATTATATCTCAATTACAGGAGAAAAACTATTAAAAATTCCAACATATGGATGTTGAACAACACACTTCTGAATAACCAACAAATCACAGAAGAAATCAAAAAAGAAATCAAAATATGCATAGAAACTAATGAAAATGAAAACACAACAACCGAAACCTGTCGGACACTATGAAAGCAGTGCTAAGAGGAAAGTTCATAGCAATACAGGCATACCTCAAGAAACAAGAAAAAATTCAAATAAATAACCTAACTCTACACCTAAAGCAACTAGAAAAGGAAGAATTGGAGAACCCCAGAGTTAGTAGAAGGAAAGAAATCTAAAAAATTAGGGCAGAAATAAATGCAAAAGAAACAAAAGAGACCATAGCAAAAATCAACAAAGCCAAAAGCTGGTTCTTTGAAAGGATAAATAAAATTGACAAACCATTAGCCAGACTCATCAAGAAGCAAAGAGAGAAAAATCAAATCAATAAAATTAGAAATGAAAATGGAGAGATCACAACAGACAACACAGAAATACAAAGGATCATAAGAGACTACTATCAGCAATTATATGCCAATAAAATGGACAACGTGGAAGAAATGGACAAATTCTTAGAAAAGTACAATTTTCTAAAACTGAACCAGGAAGAAATAGAAAATCTTAACAGCCCATCACAAGCACAGAAATTGAAACTGTAATCAGAAATCTTCCAGCAAACAAAAGCCCAGGACCAGATGGCTTTACAGCTGAATTCTACCAAAAATTTCGAGAAGAGCTAACACCTATCCTACTCAAACTCTTCCAGAAAATTGCAGAGGAAGGTAAACTTCCAAACTCATTCTATGAGGCCACCATCACCCTAATACCAAAACCTGACAAAGATACTACAAAAAAAGAAAACTACAGGCCAATATCACTGATGAACATAGATGCAAAAATCCTTAACAAAATTCTAGCAATCAGAATCCAACAACACATTAAAAAGATCATACACCATGACCAAGTGGGCTTTATCCCAGGGATGCAAGGATTCTTCAATATCTGCAAGTCAATCAATGTAATTCACCACATTAACAAACTGAAAAATAAAAGCCATATGATTATCTCAATAGATGCAGAGAAGGCCTTTGACAAAATTCAACATCCATTTATGATAAAAACTCTCCAGAAAGCAGGAATAGAAGGAACATACCTCAACATAATAAAAGCTATATATGACAAATCCACAGCAAACATTATCCTCAATGATGAAAAACTGAAAGCATTTCCCCTAAAGTTAGGAACAAGACAAGGGTGCCCACTTTCACCGCTACTATTCAACATAGTTCTGGAAGTTTTGGCCATAGCAATCAGAGCAGAAAAAGAAATAAAAGGAATCCAGGTTGGAAAAGAAGAAGTAAAACTTTCCCTGTTTGCAGATGACATGATCCTCTACATAGAAAACCCTAAAGACTCCACCAGAAAATTACTAGAGCTAATCAATGAATATAGTAAAATTGCAGGATATAAAATAAACATTCAGATATCCCTTGCATTCCTATACACTAGTAATGAGAAAGTAGAAAAAGAAATTAAGGAAATAATTCCATTCACCATTGCAATGAAAAGAATAAAATACTTAGGAATATATCTACCTAAAGAAACTAAAGACCTATATATAGAAAACTATAAAACACTGATGAAAGAAATCAAAGAGGACACTAATAGATGGAGAAATATACCATGTTCATGGATTGGAAGAATCAATATAGTGAAAATGAGTACACTACCCAAAGCAATTTACAAATTCAATGCAATCCCCATCAAGCTACAAGCCATATTTTTCACAGAACTAGAACAAATAATTTCAAGATTTGTATGGAAATACAAAAAACCTCGAAGAGCCAAAGCAATCTTGAGGAAGAAGAATGGAACTGGAGGAATCAACTTCACTGACTTCAGGCTCTACTACAAAGCCACAGTCATCAAGTCAGTATGGTACTAGCACAAAGACCGAAATATAGATCAATGGAACAAAATAGAAAGCCCAGAAATAAATCCGCACACATATGGACAGCTTATCTTTGACAAAGGAGGCAAGAATATACAATGGAGTAAAGACAATCTCTTTAACAAGTGGTGCTGGGAAAACTGGTCAACCACTTGTAAAAGAATGATACTAGATCACTTTCTAACACCATACACAAAAATAAACTCAAAATGGATTAAAGATCTAAATGTAAGACCAGAAACTATAAAACTCCTAGAGGAGAACATAGGCAAAACACTCTCCGACATAAATCACAGCAGGATCCTCTATGATCCACCTCCCAGAATTCTGGAAATAAAAGCAAAAATGAACAAATGGGATCTAGTTAAAATTAAAAGCTTCTGCACAACAAAGGAAAATATGAGCAAGGTGAAAAGACAGCCTTCTGAATGGGAGAAAATAATAGCAAATTAAGCAACTGACAAACAACTAATCTCAAAAATATACAAGCAACTTATGCAGCTCAATTCCAGAAAAATAAACGACCCAATCAAAAAATGGGCCAAAGAACTAAATAGACATTTCTCCAAAGAAGACATACAGATGGCTAACAAACACATGAAAAGATGCTCAACATCACTCATTATTAGAGAAATGCAAATCAAAACCAAAATGAGGTACTACTTCACACCAGTCAGAATGTCTGCGATCCAAAAATCTGCAAGCAATAAATGCTGGAGAGGGTGTGGAGAAAAGGGAACCCTCCTACACTGCTGGTGGGAATGCAAACTAGTACAGCCACTATGGAGAACAGTGTGGAGATTCCTTAAAAAATTGCAAATAGAACTACCTTATGACCCAGCAATCCCACTGCTGGGCATACACACCGAGGAAACCAGAATTGAAAGAGACACATGTACCCCAATGTTCATCGCAGCACTGTTTATAATAGCCAAGACATGGAAACAACCTAGATGTCCATCAGCAGATGAATGGATAAGAAAGCTGTGGTACATATACACAGTGGAGTATTACTCAGCCGTTAAAAAGAATACATTTGAATCAGTTCTGATGAGATGGATGAAACTGGAACCGATTATACAGAGTGAAGTAAGCCAGAAAGAAAAACACCAATACAGTATACTAACACATATATATGGAATTTAGAAAGATGGCAATGACAACCCTGTATGCAAGACAACAAAAAAGACACAGATGTGTATAGCGGACTTTTGGACTCAGAGGGAGAGGGAAAGGGTGGGATGATTTGGGAGAATGGCATTGAAACATGTATCCTATCATGTAAGAATCAAATCGCCAGTCTATGTCGAACGCAGGATACAGCATGCTTGGGGCTGGTGCATGGTGATGACCCAGAGAGATGTTATGGGGAAGGAGGTGGGAGGGGGGTTCATGTTTGGGAACGCATGTACACCCGTGGTGGATTCAAGTCAATGTATGGCAAAACCAATACAGTATTGTAAAGGAAAATAAAGTAAAATAAATAAATAAATAAATATTTCAGAGTATAAAAAAATAAATAAATAAAAATAAGAATAGAAAAATCAAAGCAAAACCAAAAAAATAAAAATATATGAAAAATATAAATAAATAAAATACAAAAACAAAAAGAGAGAGAGAAAAACACTGGGCTGGATGAAGCACAAGCTGGGATCAAGATTGCCTGGAGAAATAACCTCAGATATGCAGATGACACCACCCTTATGGCAGAAAATGAAGAAAAACTAAAAAGCTTCTTGATGAAAGTGAGAGAGGAGAGTGAAAAATTTGGCTTAAAGCTCAACATTCAGAAAACTAAGATCATGGCATCTGGTCCCATCACTTTATGGCAAATAGATCGGGAAACAATGGAAACAGTGAGACTTTATTTTTGAGGGCTCCAAAATCACTGCAGATGGTGACTGCAGCCAAGAAATGAAAAGACACTTGCTCCTTGGAAGAAAAGTTATGACCAACCTAGATAGCATATTAAATAGTAGAGACATTACTTTGCTAACAAAGGTCTGTCTAGTCAAGGCTATAGTTTTTCCAGTGGTCATGTATGTATGTGAGAGTTGGACTACAAAGAAAGCTGAGTGCCAACGAGTTGATGTTTTTGCACTGTGGTGTTGGAGAAGACTCTTGAGAGTCCCTTGGACTGCAAGGAGATCTAACCAGTCCATCCTAAAGGAAATCAGTCCTGAATATTCATTGGAAGGAATGATGCTAAAGCTGAAACTCCAATACTTTGGCCACCTAATACAAAGAGCTGTCTCATTGGAAAAGACCCTGATGCTGGGAAAGATTGAAGGCGGAGGAGAAGGGGATGACAGAGGATGAGATGGTTGGATGGCATCACCGACTCAATGGACATGAGTTTGAGTAAACTCCACGAGTTGGTGATGGACAGGGAGGCCTGGCATGCTGCAGTCCATGGGGTTGCAAAGAGTCAGACATGACTGAGTGACTGAACTGAACTGAACTGGTGATACATAGAAACTTACATGAGGCACATTCAACAAGTTTTTCTGGTTTTATGGGAAATTGAAAACAGCAGAGAGAAAAAAGTGCCACCCTTGTATCCTCTGGTGATGGTTCTTGACATTTTAGTGTAAGTTATTACAATAGCATATTGGTTTAATGTTCCCTTAACATCTGTGGTTTATTCAGAGTTTCTGAAAATGGGAAAAATGTGTGTTCTGTCATTGTTCAGCTAAGAAATGGCATTTCCAGATCACTTTAATCATATATGATTGAATCTTCGAAAGTGGATTTTACTATGCTGTGGTGCCTGGGGAGACACAGATTGCATAAATTCACTTAGACTCATGACTAATATATGACACCATTAAGAGAATTTTATTTTGAATTCCTTTTTACTGTTATTATTTACTTTGCTTAAAGGCTTCTTGACTCAAAGTGTTTCACAGGGCTCAAATGAGACCCATGTTATTTTGTTAAAGAGAACTTTCTTTTATGTTGCTATTATGTTCAGGAATATTTAAGAGCTTCCAACTGTCAAAAATAAAGTTCTAACTCTTTTCCATGGCACTTAAAGCCTTTCCTAACTGGGCAACAATCCATCTTTTCAGATTTGTCTCCTTTACCTCCATTTGCTCGTCTCCATATCACACTTCAGCGGCAATGAACTCAGTTGCCCAGGACATCCTTGCATTTTTCTGCCTTTATAGCTTTTCTCATATTATGATCTCTATTCCACAGATTCCAATCCATGTTTCAGAATTTTTTCCATGAAATTTTCCCAAATTTTCTCCGTTGGAATTAATCTCTCTGTGTGTCTTATAATATTTGGAAAGCACTGCTGCTGCTGCTGCTGCTGCTGCTAAGTTGCTTCAGTCATGTCTGACTCTGTGCAACCCCATAGACGGCAGCCCACCTGGCTCCGCCGTCCCTGGGATTCTCTAGGCAAGAACACTGGAGTGGGTTGCCATTTCCTTCTCCAATGCATGAAAGTAAAAAGTGAAAATTAAGTCACTCAGTCGTGTCTGACTCTTTCTGACCCCATGGACTGCAGCCCACCAGGCTCCTCCACCCATGGGATTTTCCAGGCAAGAGTACTGGAGTGGGTTGCCACTGCCTTCTCCATTGGAAAGCACTACACTAGTGCTTTTCAAATTTTCTATGGGAAGAACTAGGTTTTTTCAAAATTTCTTACTTGTTACAGGCCAATATGTATTCTCCTGTCTATGACCAGTACTGAGATAGCCCCATGTAAAATTCACATATCTGGACTGTCTAGACACCATTCAAAGAGCCAAGTCCACTTGATCACACATTTAATGGTGCAGCTATGTCCAATGCTGTAAATGTGTCTAAACAATTTCTCACAATCTCTGTACTGGTTCTGCTGCTGTCTGATGAGAAATAGTTCATGAGGTGGTGCTGGTTCAGAGACTACACTTTAAATAGCTCTGCCCTAGATGATAAGCTCTGCAAGACAGGGCACATGTCTGCTTTTTTCATCATTATTACCCTAGCATCTGGCATCACCATCACATGGTAAGCACACTTACTCCACATAGAAGTGTCATATTACAGATAAAAGTACCGAAGTAGCTTGGATCAGATCTTGATCAATTTTTAGCATTTACAGGATGATTATGTCTAACCTGTATTAATAGGAAATATCAGACTGAAAATAGAAATGAATGAGTATATCAGACTGTTCTCTTTTAAACATACATTCTCTTTAGTATAAAATCTATTAAAATGGAATATCCAACCTGCTAGTGCTGGTATAGCATTTAAGAACGAAGCTCACTTAATGATTTCATTTTCTTTCCCTAAATAGTTGTAAAAACTCACTGCAGCATTCAACTTAATTTAAGTGAAATAAATGCAGATAAAAAGAAATCTAAAACACTTCACCTGTTAAATAACAGTATGAAAAACTAAGAGAAATGTATTTCTTGTAGGAAAAAAACCCACAAAAAGAAAACTATATTTGAAATCAAAATGGCACCTCAAGGGGATACTAAATAGTCCAAAATTTTAGTTTTGAAAATGAGAATCACATGGAGTTAGTTTAACATCTACCACTGTAATTTTCTACTGGGGAAAACACCTGGCATATGAGTCATATTTTCAAATTTTAAAATTTAAGAGATATAGAATACTTGACAATGCTGTTTTTGGACATAGATTTCTAACTTTTAGTAGTTCAAGAGTGTCTTTCTGAAGTGGTAAGTAGTTGTAATTGAATGTTCATATTTTTCATTGACTATATCATTGTATTAAAACTGACAGTCAAGAAAAACATGAACACTTACTATATGTTTTCCCCACCCTTATTAGCCACCAAGTTTTCCATGGAATGTTTGTTATTTCTGGGAAACATGTGGCGTATGACCAGAACCATAATTAGTAACAATTTGATGTTATAGGAAATCAGATTTTGGCAATTTCTAACTTTTTCGTTTGAAATGCAAAAGCAGTGAATACAGATCCTAAGGGTGAATTCTGGAGTCAGCTTTTCCCTCCTTTACAAACTATGATATTGTTTTGAAGACTCGCAAACACATTTATAGCTCTGCCCTAGACCCAGAAGGTGCCAGAAGGAGGTGCTGTTCTAAGCACTTTACACACATCAACTTATCTAATCATCGCAATAACAGGGGAGAAAACAACAGCATGAAGACATTAATTTGCCAAAATCGCTTCCATGAGAAATTGTGTATCTGAGATTCCCCTCAGGGAGTCTGGCCCCAGATTCTGTGCTCTTTCGTAGAGTAGTGTCTTGTGCTGCATTGCTCCTGTAAGTAGAGATTGCATTGGTAGAATCCTGCTGAAGAGTTTAGTTTCTTGCTGACTCTCTCTGGGAAATGCTAGATGACTATGAATGATGGGTAACTGGGAATTCTGAGTAACCAAGGAATCCTGGGTGACCAGGGAATGCTGGGTAACTGGGGGAAAGGGGTACAAAAGTTATCTGCTTACTCTGAGCAACTTTCTAGCATTTGAAAACCAAAGAATTGTCGTCAATACAAGGTCGGGGACTGTCCTACAGAGTCTGTCACTTCACATAGGATCCCCCAAAACAGTGTTATCTTTGAATCAGAAGGATGAATATTTGTAGTAATCACTTTTGCTTTGTGTTGGAAACCATGGCTGCTGGGGCTAATTATTCACAGAAGTAAGGCATCCCATGTTACTAATGGAGTAACTGAGGACTGAAACTGAGACATTGCCTAGCAACAGGCATCATAGTATTTCCTCTTTTGAGCAGGAGCAGCAAAAGGACCTGGTATGTCTTATCGATGTCCTGGCAGGCATTCTTATTTTCCTTTCCAACTAACACTGCTTGTATCCACTGTCCTGGTATTAGCAAAGTGCTTAGACTGCAGCTTGGTGGGGCTTGATTTTGGTAAATTCGCTTAAGTACAGAGATCAACCCTGAAAGCTGGCTTTAAACCAATAGAACCAAAAAGAAATTAGGCTGCAGATAAGAAAAAGGAGCAAAAGATTCCTACAGCTCTGATGTTCTGAGTGCTCAGTCTCTCAGTTGTGTCCAACTTTTTTTGTGACCCTGTGGATTCCAGGCTCCTCTATTCATGGGATTTTCCAGACAGAAATACTAGAGTGAATTGCCATTTCCTACTCCAGGTTAATGTTCTATATAAGTGAAAGTGAAAGTGAAGTCGCTCAGTTGTGTCCAATTCTTCAGGACCCTATGGACTATATATCCTACCAGGCTCCTCTGTCCATGGAATTTTCCAGGCAAGAGTACTGGAGTGGGTTGCCATTTCCTTCTCCAGGGGATCTTCCTGACGCAGGGATTAAACCCGGGTCTCCCGCACTGCAGGCAGATGCTTTACCCTCTGAGCCACCAAGGCTCCTAATTTTCACTCCTGGCAAGTATGTGATGGTAAGTGATATCACTCCCATAAGATGTGGGAACTTGCTGAAATACTCTTCTGACTTATTGTTTTGTTGGCCTTGATCTTCCAGGCACTGACAGAATCCATAACTAAAAGCAAACATAATCCATGTTTCCTCCTAATAAAAATGTAATGCTTTCACTAATAACAGTGCTAGCATTCCCCTGTCATTTACCCAAGCCCTCCTTTCATCTTCAAATTAAGCGTAGCTGTACATCTGAGAATCCTGGCATTCTTCTACTATCTTTTCTTTCTCTGGCCCCAAAGTCATCCTATCTTGGTATCTTAAATTACAGTGTTCTAACTTGACTTCTGCTCTAATGATGAGCAAGAAATTCCAAGGATTGAGGCCATCTTAAAGGAAAGAGTCTCTAAAGTGGCTTGAACAGTTGTGGGAGGAAAGAGGAGCTAATGTTCCTACATGAAGACAGTGGGGAAAGAATCAGTTCACCCCTGGAACAGAGGCAGCTGTTCATCCCGGAGCGGGGAGATGTTCTACTTGGATTGTCATCCATTGATTAATGACTGTTTGGTCCCAAGATAGATGGAGAAGTTTGGAATTCAAGCGAGCATATTGTTCAGTTCTTTGTCCCTCTTGGGAAAGGGTCCTGGAATGTGTAATTTTTCTTCTTGTTTCAGTTTGCAGGGCTTTCCACAGGCTTGGCTTGGCTTTTGTTATGTTGTGTCCTAGAATCACTAATTAATTATGGACCCAGTTCCTTCTGTGCACTTTGCTAATTGGATGTCTTGAAAATTGCTCCGTGCTGGCTTAAATAATGAAGAGAGAATTAAAAGGCTGAGAGGTACTGGGAAAGATAGAGAGACCGTGACCATTGGAAATTCAGCAAGTATCACAGCTGGTATCTGTAACCCCAGTAAACCAGTAAACAGGTGAGACAGAGCACTGGGACCACAGGGCCATATAAAGTACACACAATGAAGCGATGAAAGGGGACACGGTCAGCAAGACCATCCATTGTTGAGGAAAACATTTTTGTGGATGGAAATCCTGTCTGAAGATTGTACAGTCTGGGTGGCTCCAGTCAGTTAATGCCTCCTATTGGGCAAGTAGAAGGGAGAGTGTTCCCTGAGAACAGGGAAAGAGCCAGGACTTCGGAGTCCAACATCCTGACATCTGTGTCTGGACTCTGCCATTTGCTAGCTGTGGAATTTGGAGCAGATGACTTTACCTCTCTAAGCATCCAGCTCTTCATCTGTGAAGTGAAAAATAATGGTACTTGTCTCAGAATTGTGGTGAGGAGTAAGTGGGAGCAAATTGGTTAGTGTCTAGACCGCTTCCTGGCACACAGCAAACTCTCAGTAGTGGCTCGCCATTATTGTTATGCAGTTATGTTCTCAACATAATGATTTAATAACAGTAAAAATATTAATGACAGGTAAGGTGCTTAGCCTGGCACAGCTCAGGAAGGCTTGGCTTTATAATGCATGATAGGAGGAGCATTATTCCCATTCTGTCTTTTCCACTCTCCTCCTGGCCAGTTTGGTTTTCCCTCTTACCCCCTATTCCCCACCTCACCCCCACCTCATTCTTCCTCTTAGGGAAGAAGAGGAGTTTTAAAAACTGGATGAGAAAAGTGCAGCTGTTCAGCTGTGGCCTTTGGTTATTGGAAAGGAGGCCCCCAGACCACAGCTGGCCAAATAACCCCTGGAAACCATTCCCAAAGTGCATTCTCTTAGCCTCTGCTGCTATTTATGTCATTTAGACACAGGTGATATGCAATTTCAGATTCCAAACTTTTCTTCCCCATTAGAATGAAAGTCTTCAAGATAGCAAGGATTTTTGTCGCTTTTGTTCACTGCTATTTCTCTAGTGTTTTGTTTGGTGTTATTTCTCTAGTGTTTAGAACTATGCCACGCACATGTATGTGTCCAGTGAGTATTTGTTGGAGGGAAGAGGGAAGGAAGGAAGGAAAGAAGGAGGGACAGATGAATTTCACCCAGCAGAGCTTGAAGCCAAAACCAAAATGTCTTAGAAAGGAGGCCTCCTGGCTAATCTATTCTAATGGACTGACAGAGAAGGCCTGTGGATGTTCAAGTCAACAAGCATTTAGTGAGCACCCACCCTGCACCTGGCACTGCAACGGGTGGTTGGGGTACAACAAAGAAGATGCTGTCTTTGCCACCAGCGACAGAGGTCTAGGAGGGATCCAGGCAGTCTTAAATGTGATATAAACCAAGGAACGTTTTGGAGGAAAATGGATAATTTGTGTATTACCAGTATATACAGGGTAAAAACAGTACAACTTGATCAGTGCTGTATTGGTGATGGACAGGGAGGCCTGGCGTGCTGCAGTTCATGAGGTCGCAAAGAGTCAGACATGACTGAGTGACTGAACTGCAGAGCTGCCATAACAAAGTATCATAAACTGGCAGCTTAAAACAACAGAGAATTATTCCCTCACAGTTCTGGAGGCTAGACGTTTGCAATCAAGGTGTTGTCGGGACCATATTCCCCCCAGAGGATCTAGAGAAGAAGCCTGCCTTGTTTCTTCCAACTTCTCGTAGCCCAGGTTCCAGGGGCTGGTTTGTGGCAGCATAACTTGAGTCTCTAGCTCTGTCTTCACGTGGCAGTCTCCCTTGTGTATCTCTGTCTTCTCTTTGAGGGACTCCCATCATGTTGGATTAAGACTCCATCCTGCTCCAGTCTGACTTCATCTTAACTAATTAAATCTGCAACTACCCTATTTTCAAATCAGGTCACTCTGAGATACTGAGGATTAAGATTTCAACATATCTTTTTGAGGAGACACAATACTGACTAGGATTTTATTTATTCTCACTAGGATTTTAGACGCAAGGTAGAGGCTTTAAGGTGACCCTGGGTGTCAACATTAGGTGAGTTGTTTCAAAGTCACAGAGTCATATCTGAGGATATCAGTAAATCTTGTATTTAAGCTGATATATAGATTAATAGATAGACATATATGTATGTATATATACACAACTATGTTCTTATATGTAGATGTGTATATGTATATCACACACATATACATATACTCATATACATATTTATATACACATGCAGATAAATAGATACAGAAATTAATATTGATATCTATGTATTGATGGGTTCATGTACATACATGTATTTTCTAGCTCTACTGAACGAATCTAGAAGCAGTGATGCCCAGTAACAAGGAACACACCCAGCTCCCACATCTTGGTTTCTAAATACCATTCTCCAGATGGAGGAATGGCTGATTTTAGAGCTGAGGCAGGCAAAAATACAAGATGAATTTGGGGTACCCTGTAGTGCTAGAATGTTTAAAAGTGATATTTTTTTTAAAGGATAGAGCATGTCAAAAGATACAGGAGTCAACTTGAAAGCTCCCTATAGCCAAAGCTGGATTAATTTAAGAAAAAGAAGAAAAGTAGAAATTCCCTGATGGTCCAGTGGTTAGGATTCTGAGGTCCCACTGCAGGGGCACAATTCAGTCCCTGGTTAGGGAGCCAAGATCCTGCAAGCTGCATGGCGTGGATGAAAAAAGGAAAGAAAGAAAGATGATGATAGTATTAGTATAGGTTATAAACAAAAGAATGAAATACACCCATGTGTCCATACTGGTATAAACAAATGATAGAATGAATAAATAAATAGAAGCAAATCTTTCTTACAGAAGAATTCAAACTACAAATGTGGAAGATATGAGGGGAAAAAAAAACACCTCATCCTTAGAACACTTAAGCAGAGAAGTTGCTGCAGACAAGATCCACTGATGAATCCTAAGATTAATGGGCAAATCTTTAGGAGAAAAAGGATGCTTGCATAGTCTCAGAGTCTCTCTCCCAAAGATTTATTGATTACTGTGGTAGTTTTCATTTAATGCACAGATTGTTTGATAGTTCTCCAGCCAGGAGGTGGAGCTTAATTTTCTTTGGGTTTACACTGGACTTAGTGACATATTTCTAAGATGTAGAGTATGAAAGAAGAACTTTCCAGTGGTAAACTTCACAGATATTACTTAAGCAAGGAGTCCAGATGAATATCACTGTTGATAAGCAATAGCATCTAATCCTTGAAATAAAGGGCACTTTACCTTGGTGATATCCTTCCTCCAATTCCCTAAACCTAATCATGAGAAAATACCAGACAAACTCAAACTGACAGAAAGTACATAACTCCTGACCTCTTCTAAAGTGTTAAAGTCATGAAAAACAAGGAAAAGTCCAGAAACTGTCACAGATTGGAGGACACTAAGGCGACATGGAGACAGATGCACTGTGGTATCCTCGGTTACATCCTGGAACAACAACAACAAAATAATGGGAAAACTGGGGAAATCCAAATAAAGCCCATAATGTACTTAATAGTATTGTACCAATGTTAATTTCTTAGTTTAGATAAATATGCCATGGCAATTAAAGGTGTTAGAAATAGGAGAAGCTGGGAAATTCTCTGTACTACCTTTGCAGCTTTTTTGTATGTCTAAAACTATTCCAAAAAAGTTAAAAAAAAGAAGGCTCTAAGAGGAGAATCCCATAGCAATAATATCAGATTGTTCCAGGGACGGTTCTGAGTGCTTACATCACTTACTCTGGCTGTGTAGTCTAGGTAAGATGCAGGTGTCAGCTCCCTCTTTGGGCTGGACCCCACAAAGTCCTCACACTGCCCTGAAATCCTGACAGTGTCTCCCTTCCAATATTCTTGTTATCCCTCTGATTTTATCTGCTACTACTCTCTTAAATATTGTTGTTGTTAACACATAGCAGGTGCGCATTCATTACAAATATGTGTATCTGCCAAGGTGGAGCCACTTTAAAGAGTGAGTTTTGTCTTGTATCTAAAGTGGATACAAGCGTATGTTTAAAACGCAAGATTTTTACTTGCTGGAGAATCTGTTTTAATATAGTGGTTTGGCCTCTGATTATTTATAGGTTTTATAAATTTTAGAATCAATTTCTCTTTAAGGTGGCTCAGACTTTTCAACTCTTGTGCACATAAAATTGAGTTGAAGTTCATTGTGCCTTTTTTTCTTTATCCAAATTTTGAGTTAAAGCTTCATATGGTAACTGCATCCTGTTCAGACACCATGGTCTAAATTTTTGAAACTGTGTGGTGTTCACTAAAAGTAGGAATAATAAAGTCAAAGCTAATCAAGGTCACAAACTTCGGTGAAACCCTTAAAGTCCAAATCTTCTTGATATTGTGAATTATACCCCTTCCAGTTTACTTCCTTCTGGACTCCCCATAGTTACTGACAGTTACCTTTTAAATTTTGCACACATGGAGACTGAATTGGGCCTCTACTGTGCCGACTCCTATTTCCTGTGTGTTTTAAGTGCAAACTAACATAAGTGAACATTAGCATCAAATAGTGCAGACGTCCGTGTGCATTGGCTTGATCCAGTTTGCTGTGACCTATCGGTTTGGAATTGGAATTGCACCATTTCGTAGACAAAGGAAACTAAGTATATTGCTGCACTTTTACGTTTTCAAAACAGTGTTGAAAATTTGCATTGTTTTTATTTTTTTTAAACTCAGTTAAAGAAGACTAAAACGTTCTTTCAAAAGAGGCATCTAAATGTATTCCTAATTTTGTATATGGGCTTAGGTTTTGTAACCAATAAAAAAGCTGCTATCAAATATGAAAAAAAAAAATATTGTTGTTGTTGTGTTAGTCATTAAGTCGTGTCCAACTCTTTGAGACACCGTGGACTGTAGCCTGCCAGGCTCCTCTGTCCATGGGACTTCCCAGGCAAGAATACTGGAGTGGGTTTCCCTTTCCTTCTACAGGGGATCTTCCCAACCCAGGGATCGAATCTGTGTCTTCTGCATTGAAGACAGATTCTTTACCACTGAGCCACCAGGGAAGCCCTCTGTTAAATATAGCTAGATATAATTAGGAATAGATAAGACTTTTGGGGCATTGGAGAGACTAATCTAGCAGAAGTAATGTAGTAGAAAGATTTAGAATGAGTAAACTTTGGGGTTTGAGTTCTAATTCTGCTGCTCTTCATTGGGGAGATATGGGCCAAGTCATGTGATTTTTCTGGCTTTTTAGCCTCTAAACAGAAAGAGTTGAGCCAGAATGCTTCTAATTGTAAATTCGATGGCAATGTTATCCTTGGTTACAGAAGGATATGAATTTGATTTATCCATTCAGAAAAAATTCTGCATAGTTTGGTCCCTAGTGTGAAATTGTGAATCCTCGCCTGGGTAACAGCTGTGTTCCCACTCTCTGTCCCAAGCTCAGGGCTTTGCAAGGAAGAAGGAAGCATATCCAGAAGCTGACCTCGTGCCCCATTTTCTCTGGTTACAAGTCATTTTCATCAAATGGTGCTTCTCCTGCTTTAATCATTCATGTTCTATCTTCATGATTTTTATTATATCCATATATACTACTATTTTTTACTTAATATCTTTTTTAACCACTTTATATTTTAACTTACAATTGCTTACATTTTAACTTGCATTCACAGTAATAGCTGTGAAATTGCTGACTTGATATGCCCTCTATATTTTTTCTAATGTGCATTTCATAATTACACAATACAAATCCACCATAACTAGGTACTACCCCAAATGCTCTCTACACTTTGGGAAACCCCTCCATGAAGTGAAGGGAAGAGCCCTAGAGGTCTTAGGGCCATCTGTGACTTTCTTCCCAAGATCTTAGAACTTGGGATGATTTAAAAAGCTTTTCTGATCAGCGAGAATATTGGGGATCCCATTCTAGGACACTGGGGACTCCTCATTTTATTTTGGTTTGGAATGAAATATAGGAGTGACTAAGCCTTCTCTTTGAGGGAAAAGCCCAAACGGAGCTGGAAAGAGGGAAAAACAGGTGTTTTTTTTGTTTGTTTGTTTAAAAAATAGAAGTCAGTGGCAAAAGAAAGGGCTGGAGAGAAAGAGCAATTAACTGGAGTAAGACGAAGTATCAGGAAAACAATAGGGTGATGAGGGAAAACTCCGGAGGGAAAAGCGGCTGGTCAAAGAGTTGTTGCACAGTTGCTAAGTCGTGTCGAGCTCTTTGCAACCCCATGGACTGCAGCATGCCAGGCTTCCCTGTCCTTCACTGTCTCCTGGAGTTTGCTCAGATTCATGTTCATTGAGTTGGTGACGCCATCCAACCTTCTCATTCTCTGTCTCCCTCTTCTCCTTTGCCTTCAGGTTTTCCCAGCATCAGCATCTTTTTCAATGGGTCAACTTTTCGTATCAGTTGGCCAAAGTACTGAAGCTTCAGATTCAATGCTTCAAAGAGGCAGAGTGTAAAATGAAAGCTGAGAGACTTTGTAGAGGTCCTGGCATCTTTCATCCTTTTTAACTTTTAGACTCACTCGTGGTGTGAGAACCGATTAGATACACCAGCAGGCCAGCTTGAAGGGCCAAAGGGATCATAGTGTCCAAGAAACTTCCTGATAATGGAATCAGGCTCTGTACAGTTTCGTTTCTCCTTGACATGCGACCTTGGCATAAGAGATAGATTTAATACTGTCAGATAGACGGGGTTAGCAAAGAGTCTAGATTTTCCCTGGCATCCTTTCATACTTCAGAAAGAAAGGAGAGGACCTTAGCCTGTATCACGATACAGATCTGCTTGATTCAAACCCACACATCTGGAAGGGTCAGTTAGATTTAGAGTAAATTTTTTTTTTCCAAAATCTAAATTCCAGAGGATTAAAATAGTTCTGTTTGGGAACATCTTCCCTGGCACACAGCTGAAGTAAGTGTCTGCAGATGGTCACAGCCCTGATGGGTGGAGGTATAGTACTGGGGTACAGCAGGCGTATGACTGGACTCCAGTAGAAGCTGATGATCCTTGTACCACAGAATCTTAATTGAGGATGGGGCTGGGGGTCAGGGGTATATTAGGAGCCAAGTCAGCTGCCCAAGGGCCAATTAGGAAAAATTTCCATGTTATTTTGTGTCTTTCCAGATTTTTCTATTTTAGAATTGTGCTGTCTGAGAGGGAGTGCTGATACGGTTTCCATCCTTTCCAAAAGAGGACAGGAACTGAGAGGCTCTGAGAAGACTGGGTATGGTCTATATATCCAAAAGAACAGATACGGTTAAAAGACAAGACAGTCTTTGTCAAACTATGCCAAGAATGCTATTGATTACCTCTTCCATAGATGAATTTAGGAAAAGCCCTCAAATGAAACTGCACTCAAAACACATGACATGCAGTCTTATATACTGCCCTTCTAAAACATCAAGTGGGATATTTATAATAAAGTTTCAGTTTCTTTCCAGACTTAGGAGAACATTCATCCAAAATCACATTTTCAGGTCAACTTCTGCCAGATGTATTAATACTTTAGATAATGTATGACAACTTATTTCCCTTCAGTTTTCTTCACCTCTCCTTCTTCTTTTCTTTCTTTCTTTCTTTCTTTTTTTTTTGCTCAGAATATTGTCCCTTGAAGGTCCTCTTATCTCTTTCCCTACTTATTTTCTCTTCTCTGTTTTACAGTGGGTTCTCTTTAGAGGTAGACCCATGGATATCATCTTCTCCAGTTCTTTCACCTCCAAAAAAAGAGAAAAAGAGAGGCCATTTTTGTATATACCTTGTCATTTCAGAATTTTCAAGAATATGTCAATGTTTGGACCAAGTCAAACCTTCCTCATGGGCTTCCCTGATAGCTCAGTTGGTAAAGAATCCACCTGCAATGTGGGAGACCTGGGTTTGATCCCTGGGTTAGAAAGATCCCCTTGAGAAGGGAAAGGCTACCCACTCCGGTATTCTGGCCTGGAGAATTCCATGGACTGTATAGTCCATGGGGTTACAAAGAGTTGGACATGACTGAGCGACTTTCACTTCACAAACCTTCCTCAGCAACAGCCATGGTAAGCTGGCTTCTTCCAGAAGAACATTTAGCCTATGGTGTGGGCCTCTGAGTTCCTGTGCATCTGACAGCTTAGCTCACTGCCCTTGGCTGGCTCTTGGATGATTCAAGCAAAGTAATAGCTTAGATTATTGGACCAGAAAACTAAAAGCAGATTCTTTCATATGATTTTGTTTCTTGTCTGTTTCGTATGAACTTTATGTGAACAAAGTAACTTGTGGTGATTATATATACAATCAAGTCAAAACTTAAAGAGAATCCCCTAAGATAAAATAGAAACTGTGGGAAAGTGTTTATTTTATTAGGTATTTGTTTTGCCCATCCTCCAAACACTCATTTCTAGCACTTCTTTCTGGTTGGGAAAAGAGTTTTGTTCTGTAGATCTAAAGCACTGTAGCAATCACAGTTTTGATAGGGAATTTTTTTTAAGTGTATGAATTGAGAGGAGTTGGAAAAGAGTTATTGTTCTGTAGATCTAAACCACTATAGCAATCACATTTTTGATAGGAAAAATTTTTTTAAGTGTATGAATTGAGGGGAGTTGTAGGAGTCTAAATTGAACAGATCAGGACATTAATTTAGTCCTCCCTGCTTTTCATGGATTAGCATCATGCCCATGCCAATGGCCTGTTGTATTTTCTGTTTTTAATTTCCTCAATTTTTCAACTGTAGAATAATGTATCAAAGTGTCTTGTTTCCTGGGAACAGAAAACACAAGTAAATATTTGAGAAATTTGATACAGGGAAATTTGGTTTGAAGCTTGTCAAAAAGATGCATGAAATCAAGCCCCAATAAAATACCATTCTTGCTTGCATCTGGTTTATTATGATTTGATGAAATTCTTCTTTGTAGCCCACTCCTAAATAATTTTATGACTAATACGTAAGTGGATGGATTACTTAAACACTGTTGTGCTAAAAATACCTGGCATTTAGGCTACTACTGCACAGATGAGACACATAAAACTTAGATTGCCTTTATAGACTTTTATCTACAGGTTTAAGTCTTTTAAAGGTTTAAGTCTTTTATCAAAACAATATCTTTTGATTCTATTTATTATAAATTAATATTTGAGGCTGCCTGAGACAAGAGTACAGCCCTTCATCTTCCAGCCTCTCAGGAGAGGCCTTCCATGCAAGCAAACTGTAAGCAGGTCAGTTTACTTTCTTGTTTTTCTGAAAGTCAGAAGTCTGAAGTCAAGGTCTCAGCAGGGAAGCATTTCTTTTGGAGACCTTGAGGGACTAATCCATTCCCTTACTTTTTTTAGTTTTCAGAAGCCGCCTACATTCCTTGGCCCATGGCCCCTTTCTCTCAATCATTCCAACCTCTTGCTTTTGTCATTCTTTTCTACTACTCTTATCTACCTGCCCCCATCTTATAAGAGCTCTTATGATTACAGTGGGCCCACCCAGCCAATCCAGCATGATCTTTGCAGCCTAAGTCCTTGCCTTCATATGTCTGTCAAGTCCTTTAATCATGCAAGGCAGCATGTTTACAGACTCTGGGGACCGGGAGGTAAAGCCCTTCAGGAGGGCCACCATGCATATGATCTCTCTAGTCTTGTGTTTTCAAACCCTGTCCTCTGACCACCTCTTCCACATGCATGTACAAGGGATGTTCTGTCTGCCTTTGGGAAGGTCAACCTGGACAAGGGTTCACAGAGGTCCTACAGGAGGCTTGGACGAGCTGGATAGGATAGTCTGGGATCTTGGGCAGTGGGAATGTGGTCTTGGTTAGGAGAAGGTCAGTACAAGCTCAATGTAGGCATATGCTCTTGACTGTCAGATTCCTTGATCCATAAGGAGGAATGTGGTCCAGAGAAGGCCAGAGTAGGGTTCTCTAGGGCTAGAGGCTCAGAACAGGGCCCGTTGTTCAGATCCATAAGCAGCATTGCCTCCAGCAGCCAGACAGGTGACAGAATAGGGTGGCTGGAGCGGGACTGTGGGAAAAGGGAGACTGTCCACCCTGCTAAACAGGGCAGCACATACACTGTCCCAGAGGAAGGCGGCCCAGTGCTGGTACCTCTTCTGAGCATTTTGAACAAAACTAGAAATCTGTTTCTGTTTTATTTTAAACATGACACGAGACAAAAAAATGTGCACCAGGGCCATTCAACTCTCCACTTTATGACTGACCTCTGGTTTAATGGAAAAAGCACAGAATCCCTAGGAATAGACAACTATGTTGAATGAATGAACAATAAACATCAGTGCTAAGTTCAGAGATGATGCATTAATTAAATTATTCAAAGCTGAAAAATTCATCCCTCATCGTGCCACATTGTCCAATAGGCTCGTCAGAAATGTGGCAGGGACTTTAAATGACATTATTAAGATAGATATTAATGAAGTGCCAACAATAAGGTAATGACTTTTATTTGGTATAATTTTTTTTTTGTATTATGAATTTCATAGAAAAAAAAGTAAAGTCTATAAATTAAAATGCCAAAATAAAGCCCCAAGGAATTAAGATCCAAAATCCAAATCTTTTACTCTTCTGAGTTAAAACCTCAAAGGACTCAAAGCCCTAATTATTAAGGCAATGTTTAAAATCACTTCAGAAATTTCTAAGAAATTACTTCACAATCATTTAGTCAATCAACAAATAATAATTGAGCTTCTACTATGTGTCAGGCCCTGTATGAGATACTCAGGATAGAACAGTGAACAGAACATAAGAACATCTTGCTCTTATGGAGTTTATATTTAAGGTAACACAAATAAGTAAAATTTATAACATTTCAGTGATGGTTACTAAGGAGAAAACAAATTAGGGAAACTGGGAGTAAGAGCAGTTTAGGGTTTTAGAGAAAGGCCAGTGATGGTCTCATGGAGAAGGTGACTTTTAAGTAAAACTTGAAGGCTATGAGGGAGGTAGCCTGGCAGAAGTTTGGAGGAAGGTCGTGCTGGGTACAAGGAGTTTAAAGACCGAGGCTCTGCAGTAGGTGTGTGCCTGGAGCGTTTGAGGAGCAGCGGACGTCCAGAGTGGCCAGAGCAGAGAGCAGAGGGGAAGGCAGGAGGTGGTGATCAGAGAGGAAATGGGGGCCAGGTCATATAGGGCCCTGCAGAGCACCTGGGCACTTCCTCTCAGTGCGATGAGTGCGCCGGAAAATTTTGAGGGGAGAAGTGATATCATCTGACTGCAAGTGCAAGTCAGCCCCCTCTGGCCACTGTGTTATGAAGAGGCTAAAGGAGATAAAAGGCAGAAGCAGTGACGCCAGTGAAGAGGCCATTGTGATACTCCTGGCAGTGATTTGCAGTTTAAACTCAGTGGTGAAAGGGAGGTTTAGATTCTGGGTATATTTTGATGATCTAGATACCAGAATTTTCTAATTTGTCTAGAGTGTGAAATAAAGAGATGAGGATGACACCATGGCTTTTGGTTTGAATAACTAGAGTGGAGCTGCCATTAACAGACTGGGAAAGAATGGGAGGGAGGGAGGTTTCGAAGCAAAGATCAAGGGGCCAGTTTTGTATATACTGAGTTTTGTATATATGAGGTGCCTGTTGAACATGCACAAGTAGATAGGCCGGCATTTGAACATAGACGTCTGGAGTTCAAGGGAGAAGGGCCAAGTTGGAGATAGAAATGTGGTGATTATCACTATATAGATTTTACTTAAAGCCATGAGGCTGCATGAGGTCACCTGGAAGGTACATGTGGACAGAAAGAAGAATTTTAGGACCTAAGCCTTGGGAACTCCAATACAGGGATCGGGAAGATGGCAGGGATGGGGAAAGAGCAAAGGAAAATGGGGCCAAGCACCTGGGAAGCTATAAAGGAAACCTACCAAGTAAGAATTTATTTCAAGGAGAAAGGACTAAGCAACTGTGTCCAATGCTGCTGGGAGGTTGGAGGGGGAGTATCAGGAACTGCCCACTGGATGTAGCAACATGGAAGTCTGCAGGGACTTTGATCAGAGTAGCCTCCGCCAAACTGATGGACACTGATGCCTGAGTGGGGCTGAGGTTTTCCTTCAGCAACTATAGGCTGACTGTCTTCCGTGGATGTTGTTTCTTCAAGTATTAATGTTCTAAGTAGTAGAGTTAGGCAAAAATCATCCAAGTGGTTGCTTTTTAGTAAATTTGAGGAGTTGATGGTATAATACTTGAAAGTATTATAGCGGTGGCTTCATATACATGAAATAAGAAAACAAGATAGTCCATGGTTCCTGAATAAACTACAAAAGGCGCAAGGATATTCCCCAAACCAAGTGTTTAGTATTGCCAAATACTACAGCAGAAATCCAGTGACACTCGGTGAAGGAGGTAGCTGGAGAAAAGCTTGATTTGTTTCACAAAATCCAGTAAGTCAACAAAATGGAGACCAAGACTTGTGAACTCAAACTCAATGGGAGAAATACACACCCACCTCCACCACCACTACCATCAGAAAGAGGAGAAAGAACACCTCACAGTGATAAGCTCTGCATCCCTAAGCATATGCTGAGAGCAGAGTGCACAAGAGTTCATGCTTCCTGCGGGCAGTTGGTGCTACCACGAGGAAGGAGCGAGTGATAGAGGGCTGAAGCTGCGCATGCCCAGTTCCTGTCCCCAGGCGTCTGATTGGAGAAAGCATTGCTTCTCTCTAGGACAGTGAGGCAGGGAGGAGAGAGGTTAGGAATCTCTCTCCAAGAGTTCCCGCATAAATGCAAAAATTAGGAAAAGGGTTTTGACTTCCATAGCGCTGCTGCTGCTGCTGCTACTGCTTAGTCGCTTCAGTCGTGACTGACTCTTAGCGACCCCATGGACTGCAGCCCACCAGGCTCCTCCATCCATGGGATTTTCCAGGCAAGAGTACTGGAGTGGGGTGCCATTGCTAAGCCCCACCAAATACATCAGGGAAGGAAATTCAAACCGTTGTATTTGGTTAGTTCTTTGGTATCAGTTTGATTAGGCATGGTGAACTTTCATTATTCAAACTCTTATGCTGGGAAATCAGGAAGTGGGTTTAGAGTATTTAAGCCACAATTTTAGATGCTTATGTGTACAGGTCTGTTGATCAGGGAGAAACTAGAAGCCCTGACTTCTTGTTTTTGAGTCCTTGAGTCCCACTTGCAGATGGGAGCAATTGAGTTAACTCACTCTGATTTTTGTGATTACCTGATGAACAATTCTGAGTCCTGCATTCAAAGTAGATAAAGGTACTCTTTGTCCTTCTAGGAAATTAGAACAATCCTATAGGGCATATGCAGATATTTTTGGGTCAAATCTTTATAATAATCTGATTTTTATTACTTTAACTTGTCTAGCTCACTCCCCTCCCTCTTCTGGTTGCTCATCTTTTCTCCGTCAGCATTTAAGAGTCCAGTCTTACAACAGGTGTATCATTCATCCCATAAGCCTCACTCAGCACTAACATTCCAGCACCCTAGTGTGAAGGGGGGCTTCAGGTGGTCACAGTCCTGTCTTCTCGTAGGTCACTGATACCCATGTGTAGCACGTAGATGCGTTTTACTGTTAGCTTCTTAGAAAGAGGCTGGAGCTCAGAGTTGCCTTCGTGGGTGATCTGATGCAAAAAGCTTCCTGAAAATGTTTCCTGAACCACCATATGGCAGTAAGAAGTCTTGCTTCATGTGTCTTATAAGGTCAATTGAGGTTCTAGGAAGTGTGTGAAAACGCTTACAAAAGTACACAGTCCTCTCTGATTGTCAGGCAGTGTTCTGATCACAGATTCGTGTAGTTCACGTCTCTGTACCATTGCACATTAAAGTCACAGGTCTCCTCAAAGTGCTTTTGTGTTTTACAAAGCGCTAGATGGCTCCCCGTCATGACACTGATATTATGTGGGATGATAAGGAGTTGAATTCCATTTCCATGGAGTAATGGACTCCTGCCCTCCAATGCATCATGCCTAAATTTCTAATCCCCCACTCTTTTTAAGAACCACAGAATGGAATGCTAGCCTAAACTCTCCTGGCCGCTGGGGTAAAGCAGATGATAGAGGAAGCCAGAATTTTTTTTTTTAAGTGAGAAACATGGCTTTAAGACATTCCAAAAAGAAGAAAGAGGAGATCCAATCTTCTAAAAATTGAAAGCAGATCTTTGGCAGAAGGCAAGCTGACAAATGGCAGGAAGTCTCATCCCTGTAGTTACAGAACCAATATCCAGGTTGAGGGAATCAATCCGACTGTTCTAGGAAAAACCTCAGAGTTGAGAAAAAATGGTCGTAAGAGACAGAGATGCCACATTCATCCCTGTCATGTCTCACACGTGATGATAAGGCAAGGAGAGTCTTTGGAGTGGGGGTCAGGAGCCTGGTGATTGTGAGAAGGAGGCAATGTGGGAGGAGAGGGAGCAGGGTCCAGGGTCAGTCTGTGTGGACTTGAGCCCAGGCCCACTGCTGAGCTGCTGTGAGGACTTAACAGTCCTGACTTTCCTTCCTGAGCCTTCACTTCTTGCACAGAGGGAATAACAAGAGCCCTGCCTCATCGGAGTATTGGAAAGTTAAATGAAAAAATATGGAAAGTTGGCAGCAACTTGGGAAATAGCAAATGCTTACAAGCATCTACTATAATTAATTCCTTAAAAAAAAACTGAAGTATAATTGGTTTGCAATGTTGTGTTAATTTCTGATATGTAGCAAAGTGATTCAGATATATATCTATCTGAATATATACATATATATATACATTCTTTTTCATATTCTTTTCCATTATGGTTTATCATAGGATATTGGATATAGTTCTCTGTGCTATATGGTAGGAAATTGTTTTTTATTAGTGCTGTTTTAAAAGTACAAACTTCCAGAGAAAGCTGAAAAAGTTTGCTGTTAGTCACAGGAGCAAGACATGTGACCAGACCTTGACTCTTCCTAAAATACCATAAGGGTTTTATTGCCCTCATTAGAGAAAACAAGTGTTAGATTTTGAGCTTACCAGGTGGTGCAATGGTAAAGAATCTGCCTGCCAACTCAGGAGACGCAAGAGACATGGGTTCGATCCCTGGGTCAGGAAGATCCCCTGGAGTAAGAAATGGCAACCCACTCCAGTTTTCTCGCCTGGAGAATCCCATGGACAGAGAAGCCTGGCGGGCTACAGTGCATGGGGTTGCAAAGAGTCGAACATGACTGAGAATATACACACACAGTGTTAGATTTAAACACTGTGTGTGTGTTAGATTTTAACAGAAAGTTACAGTAGTCAAAGTTATGAGAAATGGGCAAAGCTGTTCATGAGTATTTTTCATTTAAAAACTTTTATCCAAATTATGTTCTATCCTTATTATGTTACTAAAATTAACCACTAGTTAATACTTGCTGTGTTCTTGCCTGGAGAATCCCAGGGACGGGGGAGCCTGGTGAGCTGCCATCTATGGGGTCGCACAGAGTCAGACACCACTGAAGCGACTTAGCAGCAGCAGCAGCAGCAGAGTAGTTTACTTTTAGAAAAAGTGGATGTTAAACATTTTCTAACTTTTGTCTAAAACTTAGATCAAGCTGAGGAAAGGCTTCATGGGTCATAATTAAGAAAACACTACTTATCTGAAACCAGTCCCCACATGATAGACTTTGTATCTATGGCCTCAAAGAGATAACTTGGTTAGGAGAAATGCGCTGTTTCCTAGAGTATGTCACAATTGCATAGTAGTTCATTAATTATTAATCAGATATATTTTAATTTATATGTAACAGTAATTTATATGTAACTTTTTTGAATTATTTATTTTAAATTGAAGGATAATTGCTTTAAAGTATTGCATCGATTTTTACCAAAAATCAAATGAATCAGCCATAGGTTTACCCATGTCCCCTCCCACTTGAATATCCCTCTCACCTCCCTCCCCATTCCACCCCTCTAGGTTGTTACAGAGCCCTGGTTTGAATTCCCACTGGCTATCTATTTTACATACGGTAATATATGTTTCCATGTTACTATAGTTAGCAGTAACTATGTTTCTGTACAGCAGTGCCTGAAACAAATTTTTATAATTTGATTCACTTAGCTTATAATATTAACTTACAATATCTGTGAGATGTCTTGTTTCTGATAGGTTTTAATTCACAGTAACTTCTAATTTTCTGTTAGGTGTAGTAATTAAAAACCTATAAATGAATACTTAGTGATATCAGAGAACACAATGGTCTTCTTTACTATTTAAGGCCAGTGGAGTAATGAACCCTTTTGGAAACTTGAGAGGGTTTGTTTTGTAATGACAAATTCTGTAATTATGAGATAATAAGTGATTATAAGTTCTTTGAGGGCAAGAATTGTATCTTCTATCTATCACAGTATCTTACAGTGAAAAACAAAACACCTGTTCAGGAAGCCATGCCCTGGGTACACATGCAGCCTTAAGAACTAACTTGCTGTATATATGGTTTCTACTTTGGTGAACACTAATTTTCTCATCTCTCTTTCCATGAAACCCAAGAATCTCAAATGGAGTCACATATGTGAGAAATGCAGTCAAATATGTGAGAAGAAAGTGGGAGTCTAAAGTTGTCTTTATGGGAGGAGGTTGTTGTTGTCCAGTCACCAACTCCTGTCTGACTCTTTGGACTCCATGGACTGCAGCACACCAAGCTTCCCTGTTCTTTATCATCTCCTGGAGTTCACTCAGACTCATGTCCATTGAGTTGGTGATGCCATCCAACCATCTCATCCTCCATTGCCCCTTCTCTTCCTGCCTTCAATCTTTCCCAGCATCGGGGTCTTTTCCAATGAGTCGGCTCTTTGCATCAAGTGGCCACAGTGGAGCTTCAGCTTCAGCATCAGTCCTTCCAATGAATATTCAGGATTGATTTCCTTTAGGATTTTCAGCAGGTACTCACCCATTTATCCAATGATTCATTGCCATTTAATGTATCTGTTATTTTACACTGCAATTTTCTTCAAGTAGAGCACTTATATACTTCGATTAGGTTTCTTTCTTAAAAAGATAATCACACTTGTGGTCTTAAAATCCTGGTTTTGCATTGCTCAGGCTGTTTTCAAGTTTCTTTGTGAGTTCTTTGTTCCTCTACTCCTCCCATCCAGATGTTCAACCCTTGCTGTTTGCATCTGTCTGTATTGTGCTTTTCCATCAAGAACCATGGTGGGACTACCCAGTGGGGGCTGAAAACCCCAGTGACCCAGAGAGGGAGGGGCAAGAGTTTACCCAGCTCCTCAGTGAATTTCCCTGAGGGCAAGGCTAGCACAGTCTCTTGACTCCTCAGCTCCGATAACTAAAACAAGCCGAGAAAACCACAGCCTCCTGTATTTGTTTCTTTTTGGTGCTGTAACAAATTACTACACACTTAATGACTTAACACAAATTTTATTATCTTACAGTTTTGGAGGTCAGAAGTCCAAAGCGCATTTCACTGGGCTAAAATCAAGGTGTAGGCAGGACTGGTGCCCACTGGAGGCTCTAGCGCAGAATCTGTGTCCTCATTTTTTCCACTTCTAGAGGGTCCCCGGATTCTTTGTCTCCCAGTTCTCTTCCATCATCTTCAAAATCAGTGACAGTGACTTGAGTCCTTTTCCTATCATACTGCTTGGACCTTTTTCTTATTTTTAAACCTGCCTCTCTCTTTGGCTTTTAAGGATGCATTTCCCAGATAATCCAAAATATTTTTTCATTTTAAGGGAAACTGATGAGCAAACTTAATTCCATATGTAACTTTAATTCCTCTTTGTCTGTGACCTAACCAGGACTCCATCCCAGGTCAGGTTCTGGGGATTAGGAAGCGGGCATTTGTGGGGAGGGGGCATTGTTCTGCCTCCACACCTTCCCTAGAGCAGTCATTCCCAGTGTGTGACCTTCAGGACAGCTGTGTCAGAATCACTGGCCGGAGGCAGAGGGAATTCAGTGCTGGTTAAAATAAAAAACCCTGGGCTCTATGAAAGCCAGAGAATCAGAGTGTCTGGGAACAGAGCCCAGGACTACGTCTTTACAAGTTTCTCTGCTGATTATTACAAACACTAGAGCTGAGAATCATTGTATTCAAGTATTTAGCCTGCCTTTAAAAAAAAACAAAACTTGTTTTATTCATTAAGTTCATTTATAGATTATGTTGTTTCACTGTAGAAAAATTAAAATATTTACAAAAAAGGGTTTTCTGGGATGTGAATATTTAGTAATAAAACTGGCAAACCAAAGAGGATTCGTTTCCCTACTGATTTCTTTAATTTAGCTAACTTATCATGATTTCTCCAACCTCTTTGCAGCAGAGATAGTTACTAACAATGGGAGAAAAAGAAGTAAATCATGTCCTGCCTCTTCCACCGCCATTCCCTCCATGTCTCCATTTTCTCAGGAGACAACAGAATTTGACTCTCTACCCTATTCTGCATGTAAATCCCTTCCCCCTTTTCTTTTGGAAATAGAAATTAGACCAAATTAGAGATGCCACAAGAAGTATAAAAGCCAGATGAATGACATTAGCAGAAAAATCCGAAGTCAGTGTTACATTATTTCTTCTGGACTTGTTCTTGGAGACTAGAACTCAGTGAAAGATCAGAATTCTATAAAAGAGAGAAATCCCTGAATGAGCAGATATGCGCACCTATTATCTTGGCTCCGTCAGTGTCATACTGTGTTTGGGATGGGAGCCGTGTTGGAAATTCAGTATGCCAAAGAGAAAATGAATCTTATTATCCAGGTAGGTCTTATTAAAACTCTGTCATCCAAAAGAACTATAAATCAAAAAGGAGACAGAGTTTGAGAAGGAAGATGGACATTGTGTAGTAAGGGCAAGTTAAAATTAAATCACATCCTCTGGCATCTTATCATTTATTCTGTGTTTTGCTATGTTAGAACCATATGGTAGCAGTGCTTGGCTCATAAGCAGTTTTGATATTGCCTTCATTTATTAAATCAAGGAGGCACTTGGACCCAGAGTTGAAAGAGCTTGCAGCATGGTAGAGAAGAGAATAAAAAATATATAAAACAGGGACTTCCCTGGTAGTCCAGTGGTTAAGACTTCACCTTCTAATACATGGGGTGTGGGTTTGATCCCTGATCAGAGAGCTAGGATCCCACGTGCCTAGTGGCTAAAAAACCAAAATGTAAAACAGAAGCATATTGTTAAAAAATTCAATAAAGACTTTAAAAATGATCCACATCAAAATAAATCTTTAAAGATATATATAGTGTTAGTCATTCAGTCGTGTCCGACTCTTGGCGACCCCGTGGACTGCAGCTCTCCAGGCTCCTCTGCCCATGGAATTCTCCATGCAAGAATACTTGAGAAGTAGCCATTCCCTTCTCCAGGGATCTTCCCAATCCAGGGATTGAACCCAGGCCTCCTGCATTGCAGGCAGATTCTTTACCATCTGAGCCACCAGGGAAGCCCAAAATCATACCAGTGGTGGCCTGTGTGGGGATATGCATATATGTGTATATATATGTGTGTGTATATATATAAATATGTATATATATTATATGTATATATACATATAAAGCAGATTATGATGGAGATGTTAGTGAAGTGCTATAATTTTAAGCAGACTGGAAGGAATAACTTATGGGAGGAGTGGGGAAGTATTTAAGGAAGGGATCATTAAAGATAAACATTGAACTGACTTCTTAAAGAAAAGTAGGAACTTGCCAGCAGACAAAGGAGTCAGGACATCCTATATAAAAAATCTGTGTGTGTGTCATGACACAGTACTCTGACAAGCTATGATATGTCTGAAGAGTGTGTCTAGCTTGGTGGGAAACTACAGAGCTGGGAATGTAGGGTGATCTTGGCTTCCAAGGGCCCCTTATACCTTGATAACAAGGAGGATTCTCTACCCCAGAGAATAATTTTTGACTCATTAATTATCCCATTGCATTTCATATTTATATTTCAAAAACTGTGGAATTTTGTTTCACCTAGACCAGCAGTTTTCTTTGTTTTTTTCTTAATAGCAGAACTCTTTCTTCAAATAAAAATGTACACGAAAGCTCAATATAGAAATGAATAAGATAGAATTGCTGTTGTATATATTGCAGGGATGGGATTTAGATCCCGTTCTTCACCTTTTCTGATCCTTAAGGTGCCTTTAGGCAGCCTCAAGTGTCCCGAAAAGACTGAAATGCAGTGACTCTGCTTGTGTTGAAACCCTAAGAATGTCTCAGTAAGAAGTGTGAGTATTCACGAAGATATTAACATTTGGTCATCTATGGGCTTCAAAGGAAAGAAGTGAAAATTATTGCTAAGATTTTATCATTAGAAACAAGTAATGTGGCATCAACAGTGCAATAGACTTTTAAGAGCATTGGACTTCTAAGAAACCACTGTCATTTTTATTTCCAAATTTTCAAGCTTAACTTGTCAAACGCTGTATCTTCCTTTCTAAACTTGAGCATTCACAGGGCAGAGGAGGCAGGCAAAGTACCTGCCTTCCAGTTTCTCCTTGGAGAGGTTTGATTGCATACTTTCCCGCCTGCTATCTGAGGGTTGGACTTCTAATTAGCCTGGGTCCTGACTGCAATCCTTTCTTTGGGACACTGATGGGTCTTGATGTACCCTCAGTTCCTGGGAGCTACTAACAACAAAGAGAATAACAGACAATTGCAAAGGTTTGAGAGGCAATTAGGACCTTGGGCCAGGCTGCTTGATGAGGTTCATCTCCTACTCAAGATCAAAACTAGAAGAGGTGGCTGTTTTCACCTAATGTGCAGAAGCAAACAGAATCAAGGAAAATACAGAAACAAGGGAAGATATTCTAAACAAATGAACAAGGTAAGTCTCCAGAAACTTATCTTAATGAAATGAAGATAAGTAATTTATCAAATAGAGAGTTCAAAATAATGATCATAAAGATAGTCACTGAGGTCAGGAAAACTATGCATGAACAAAATGATAATTTCAACAAAGAGAAAATATTAAGGAGTACCAAACAGAAATCACAGAGTTGAAGAATACCGTAACTGAACTAAACGATGCAACAATGGGCTCAAAAGCAGGTTAAAGTAAGCAGAAGAAGGGGTCCGCAAATGCAGTGGAATTCACCCAATCAAAGCAGTAAATAAAAGGAAAAAAGGAAAAAGAGTTAAGATCATTTAAGGGATCTATAAAACATCATTAAGTGGACCAATATATGTATTTTAGGCATCCCAGAAGGAGAGGAGATAGAGAAAGGGGTAGAAAGCTAATTCAGAGAAAAAATGTTTGCACACTTCCCTAATCTGGGGAGAGAGACATCCAGATCCAGGATGTCTAAAAAGTACCAAGTAAGATAAATTTAAAGAAACCCGCACCAAGGCACACTATAATTAAACTGTGCAAAGGTAAAGACAAAGAGAGATTATCTTAAAAGCAGCAAAAGCAATTTGTTATGTACAAGGGAACACCCATAAGACCATAAGTAGACTTCTCAGCAGAAACCTTACAGGTTAGAATAAAGTAGGATGATACATTCAAAGTGCTGAAAGAAAGAAAAAAAACTACCAACCAAGAATACTCTAACTGAAAAAATTATCCTTCAGAACTGAGGAAAAGATACAATTTTCCAGACAAACAAAAGTTAAGAGACTTTGTCACCACTGGGCCAGTCTAACAAGAAACGTTAAAGGGAGTTCTTCAAGTTGAAATGAAAACATGCTAATTAATAATATGAAAATATATGAAGATATAGCTCACTGACAAAGTAAATATATAATTAAATTCAGAATACCCTAATATTATAATGATAGTGGGTATATCACTTATAATAACTCTAAAATATAAAAACAAAAGTATTCAAAATAGCTATAACAACAGTAATTTGTTAATGGATATACAGTATATAAAGATGTAAACTGTGACATCAAAAACAAAATATGGAGGGGAGGGTAAAAATGTAAAGCTTTTGTGTGCATTCAAAGTTAATATCAGCATAAAATATATGGCTATAACTATAAGGTGTTTTATGTAATATGCGCAGTAACTACAAAACAAAAACCTATAATATGCACAAAAAAGATAAAGACAAAGGAATCAAAACACACCACTACAGAAAAATCATTAAATCACAAAGGAAGAGAGCAAGAGAAGAAGAAAGGAACAATAGGAGTTACCTGTCAGTTGCCTGACGAACCACATGGAGGTTAGGGGCACTGACCTGGGTAGTGGAAATTCCACATATAACTTTATGGTCAGCCCTCTATTTCTGTGGTTTCTCTGTCTATGTGTGCACAACCATTGATTTGATCAACTGCAGATTGTGTAGTATTGTAGTATTTCTTGAAAAAATATGCATGTAAGTGGATCCACCTAGTTCAAACCCATGTTTTTCAAGGGTCACTGTACAAAACAGTTAGAAAGCAATTCAAAAAATGGCAGTAGCAATTCCATTCTTGTCAATAATTGACTTTAAGTGGAAATGGGTTATTCTCCAAACAAAAGACACAGAATAGCATAATAGATTTTTAAAAAAGACTCAACTGCTTGCTGCATAGAAGAGATTTACTTCAGCTTTAAGTGCACCCTTAAACTGAAAGTAAAGGGGTGGGAAAAAGTACTCCATGTAAGTGGAAATCTAAAGAGAACAAAGGTACTCCTATGTCATACAAAATGGATTTTAATCCAAAAACTTTAATAAGAAAAAAGATGGTCATTATATAAAAATAATGGAATCAATTCATCAAAAGGATATAACAATTTTAAATATTTATGTACTCAACACTGGAGCACTGAAATATATTAAGTAAATATTAACATCTCTGAAGGGAGAATTAGACAGCCGTGCAATAATAGCAGACTCACACACACTTAGAAAACAAACTTATGGTTGCCGGGGTTGGGTGGTGAGAAAGGATAGTTAGGGAGTTTGGAATGGTCATGTACACACAGGACATGGAACTCTGTTCAATGTTCTGTGGCAGCCTGGATGGGAGAGGGGTTTGGGGGGAGAATGGATACATGTATATGTATGGCTGAGTCCCTTCACTGTTTGCCTGAAACTGTCACAATGTTGTTACATTGTTATTTGGCTGTACTCCATTACAAAAATTAAAAAAAAAAAAGACTTTGATACCCCACTTTCAACAGTAGATAGATCGATAGATCATCCAGACAGAAAATTAGTAAAGAAACACTGGATTTAAACTACACATTTAAGTCAACACATTAGACCAATGGACTTAATGCTGCTACTGCTGCTAAGTCGCTTCAGTCGTGTCCGACTCTGCGTGACTCCAGAGACGGCAGTCCACCAGGCTCCCCCGTCCCTGGGATTCTCCAGGCAAGAACACTGGAGTGGGTTGCCATTTCCTTCTCCAATGCATGAAAGTGAAGTCACTCAGTTGTGTCTGACTCTTCACGACCCCATGGACTGCAGCCCACCAGGCTCCTCCATTCATGGGATTTTCCAGGCAAGAGTACTGAAATGGGGTGCCATCACCTTCTCTGAATGAACTTTATAGATAAACATAAAACTTTCCTTCTAAAGCACACATGGAACATTCTCCAGGAGAGATCATATGTTAGGCCACAAAACAAACCTTAATAAATTTAAGAAAACTGAAATCATATCAGCATGTTTTCAACCACCATGATATAAAACTAGAAATCAATTACAAGAAGAAAACTGGAAAATTCACAAATATGTAGAGATTTAACAACATGCTTCTGAACAACCAATGGGTCAAAGAAGAAATCAAAAGGAAATTTAAAAATACTAAAAGATAAAAATGGAAACAGAACATATTCAAGCTTATTTTAGTAAAAGCAGTTCTAAGAGGGAAGTTTACAGTGATAAATGCCTGTATTAAGAAACAAGGAAGATCTCAAATTAACAACCTCACTTTACACCTCAGAGAGCTAGAAAAAGAACAAACTGAGCCCGAAGTCATTAGAAGAAAGGAAAAAGATCAGGGTGGAAATAAATAAAATAGAGACTAAAAAGATAATATAAAGGTCAATGAAACTAAGAGCTAGTTTTTAAAGAGCTATACAAAATTGACACACCTTTAACTAGACTGGTGAATTCTACCAAACATTTAAACAATAATATCAATCCTCCTCAAACTAGTCCAAAAAATAGAAGAGGAGGAAACACTTTCAAACTCATTTTATGAGGCCAGAATTACCCTGATACCAAAGTCAGACAAGGACATGACACGAAAAGAAAATTGCAGGCCAATATCTCTGATGAATACAGGTGCAAAAATCCTGAACAAAATATTAACATCCTGAATTCAACAGTGTATTAAAAGGGTCATCTGCATCATCTGAATAGATGCAGAAAAACCATTTGACAAAATTTAACATTCATTTTCAACATGATAAAAACTCAATGAAGTGGGTATAGATGAATAAAGGCCATATGACAAACCTACATTCAACATTTTACCCAGTGGTGAAATGCTGAAAGCTTTTCCTCAAAGATCAGGACTTGATGCTTTTGAACTGTGTGTTGAAGAAGACTCTTGAGAGTCCCTTGGACTACAACGAGATCCAACCAGTCCATCCTGTGGGAGATCAGTCCTGGGTGTTCATTGGAAGGACTGATGTTGAAGCTGAAACTCCAATACTTTGGCCACCTGATGCGAAGAGCTAATTCACTGGAAAAGACCCTGATGCTGGGAAAGATTGAGGGCAGGAGGAGAAGGGGATGACAGAGGATGAGATGGTTGCTTGGCATCATTGACTCAATGGACATGAGTTTGAGCAAGCTCTGGGAGTTGGTGAAGGACCGGGAAGTCTGGCGAGCTGCAGTCCATGGGGTCGCAAAGAGTCAGACATAACTGAGTGACTGAACAACAACAAAGATCGGGAACCAAACAAGGATGCCCACCCTCACCACTTTTATTCAACATAGTACTGGAAGTTCTAGCCAGACCAGTCAGATGAGAACAAGAAATAAAAGTCATTTAAATTAGGAAGAAGTAGAATTTTCTCTGTTTGCAGATAACATGATGTTTATATACAGAAATCCCTAAAGACTCCACCAAGAAACTGTTAGAACTAAGGAATGAATTCAGTAAAGTTGCAGATACAAAATTAATATACAAAAATTACTGTTTCTAAATACTGCTGCTCCTGCTGCTGCTAAGTCGCTTCAGTTGTGTCCGACTCTGTGCGACCCCATAGTTGGCAGCCCATCAGGCTCCCCCGTCCCTGGGATTCTCCAGGCGAGAACACTGGAGTGGGTTGCCATTTCCTTCTCCAATGCATGAAAGTGAAAAGTGAAAGTGAAGGCGCTCAGTTGTGTCCGACTCTTAGCGACCCCATGGACTGCAGCTTACCAGGCTCCTCCATCCATGGGATTTTCCAGGCAGGAGTACTGGAGTGGGGTGCCATTGCCTTCTCTGTTCTAAATACTAACAACCAACTATTAGAAAGAAAAATTAAGAAAATCCCATTTACCGCAGCTTCAAAAAGAATAAATACTTGTTAAGTATAAGAATAAATACTTAGAACAAAGACATATTTTGTAGTGTTTTGAGATCATGCTTTGTGGAATTAGGTTCTATTATCGTATACATTCTTATTCTGGTGAAATGGATGATGAATAATTTTAACCAATAATAAATTTAACCAATGAAGTGAAATAGCTGTATACTGAAAACAATGAGATATTGATGAAAGAAATTGAAGAAGACACAAATGAAAGGAAATATGTCTGTGCTCATGGATTGGAAGAATTAATATTCTTAATATGTCCATACTACCCAAAGCAATCTACAGATTCAGTGTTATCCCTATCAAAATCTAATAACATTTTTCACAGAAATAGAAAACAAAAAGTCAAACACAGAGAAACAGAGTAGAATGGTGGTTGCCAGGGGCTGGAAGCTAAGGTAAATAGGTAAAACCTGGTTAAAATGCATGAACTTTCAATTGCAAAATGAATATAACTGAGGATTAGATGTATAACATAGTGTATAATGTAGTGCTATGGTTGAAATTTGCTGAGAGTAAAACCCAAGTGTTCTCACCAAACAATGAAGAAAAACAGTAAGTAAATAAGTAAATGTGTGAGATGATGGATGCATTAATTACTTTGACAGTGGGAATCCTTTCACAATGTATATGTGTATTAAATAATCATATACATTTTAAATATATTACAATGTTTTAAATTATACCTTAATAAAACTCAAAAAATAAAGACATATTTTGCAGTGTTTTGAGGTCATGCTTTGTGAAAGTAGGTCCTATTATCGTATACATTCTTATTCTGGTGAAATGGATGATGAAGGATGTTGGTGCTTTGAAAATTATGTGATCATTCCCTTTCACCCACACAGACAGGAAAGCCTTCCTGGGAGAGAGCTTTGAGATAAGAGGATATAACTTAATGGATAAAACTATGAGGGTTTTGAAGTAGACATTCAATCTCTAAGTAGCCAAAAGTAGCTAAGAGTGGCTGAGTTTTTGAGTGGCAAGTACAGGAATGAGCTGGAGTGTTCCATACCAGTTAAAACTTGAAACAAATGTGAAATAAGAATAAAAATAATACCAAGAAATAAGTCTTTTAAACTGGAAAAGAAGTTAAAAGGTAATTATACTTGAGCCTCCATTTATTAAGTGCATCCATTTCTCTAAATATAGCTATTTCTGTCATGATGGACTATATTATGCTGCTATTAAAAAAAAAACCACACAAGCCTACAAATCTCTGGCTTAAGACAGCTAAAGTTTATTTCTCACCCACATACAATTCATTATGTGTCCAAGTGACTCTCCAGGGTAGCTCATTCAGTGCGTATGCTCAGCCTTGCAGACTGCGTCTCATCTTGCAGAACCTTCTTATCAGCATGTTTCCAAGAAAAGATAAAACTGGAGCATCTTCCATTGGCAATCAAATGATCTGGCTCAGAAATGTCACGTATCACTTCTGCTCAGAGTCCATTGACCAGACCTAGCCATGTAGTCCTATCTAACAGCAAGGGAATGGGGTATTGTCCTGCTACATGCCTGGAGAAAGAGACCCAGACATGGGAGAACAATAGAAATTTCTACCATATTATCAAGTCACATAGCTAGGATCATCCTAAATTTCTCTTTCACTTGCTACATATAAGAAGTTACTTAGCCCAGTGGCACTGTTGCTCATTTCCTCTAAATATCTCCTCCAACCACCTTTCTAGTCCATCCCCATTACCACTGTCTTCATTTGGATCCTTATTATGTTTCACTTCCGTTACAACAATAATTCCTTAACAAGTGACCTGTCTCCCCATCTGGTTCTCTTTCCATTCACCCTCTTCCTGCCTCCAGAGAGATGTAGAGTGTTTGAGTGGCTCCATCTCCTTCTTTATAAACTGTATTCCCTGACTGTGATCTTTCATGATCTAACTGGTGAAGACTTACTTGCATGGCGTCATTTCTCATTACTTTCCCACATGCTCGAGCCACACTCAGTCCCTAGGAGATCTTGCAAGAAGCCATGAGTGCTCCCTGCTTCCAAGGCACTCTGTGCATCCCTGTAACCCCCCCTGCTCCCACTGCTCTGCTTGCATGGAACGCACAGGTCTCCGGGTTGGACCAGCTCAGTGGTTATGTCATGAATCTCACCGTCTCCCTTACTGAGAGTGCTTGGTGTATGTGAATATTCACCAAGGTTTGCTGTGTGCAATGAATGAACAAATGTTGTAAATTCCTAAAAGAATGACTCAGCTGCCCAGTCTTAATCTGTTATCTTATGAAATTTTTTTTAGAAAGTCATAGAAGAAGCTGTTGTTATACTCTAATAGCTGTGCTGACCCTGCATTGAAGCATGAGGCTCATGTCTTCCTTCATGGCAGACTGGAAAAGCCATATGTTTATTATTCAGCTGTAAAATACAGTTTGGGATTTAAATAAACTGTTGGTCAATGGTTGGTTTTGGGCTATAAGGAATGAAGCATGGAGAATAAGAAAAGGCTTACCAGAGAAAGTGAAAGTGAAGTCGCTCAGTCACGTCTGACTCTTTGTGACCCCGTGGACTGTAGCCTACCAGGCTCCTCTGTCCATGGGATTTTCCAGGCAAGAAGACTGGAGTGGGTTGCCATTTCCTTCTCCAGGAGATCTTCCCAACCCAGGGATTGAACCTGGTCTCCTGCATTGCAGGCAGATGCTTTACTGTCTGAGCTACCAGGGAAGACCAGGGAAATTAGAAGCTGAATAGTAAAATGCAGGCCACGAGGGGAAGAGGAAAGACAGTGAAGGGGAGAAAAAAGTCCACAGGCAGTGGGACAGTGAGTGTAGGGCCTTTGTGTCCTGTGCGCTCAGGATTACAGGCCTACCACCCTGGCCCACTCCCCCAAATGCTCTCCCATGTCTTAGGTTGCAGGCAACCAATTTGTTTGGGGCTTCCCTGGTGGTTCAGTGGTAAAGCATCTGCCTTCCAATGCAGGAGACACGGGTTCTTTCCCTGGGTTGGGAAGATCCCCTGGAGGAGGGCATGGCAACCCACTTCTGTATTCCTGCCAGGATAATCCTATGGACAGAGAAGCTTGGTGGGCTGTGCTCCGTGGGGTCACAGAGCCTTACACGACTGAACACGCACGCACATCCAAATTGTTTGAAACCAGATTGGAAGTAGAGAGGCTCCAGCCTTGTTGTCACGAGAATCATTTGATCTGTTTAATGGAGTCTGCTTGTCTTCACGTACTGACACTCCTCTTGGGGCCAACAGACAATGTTGCTCCAGGTCCAGACCCTCAGAAGGGCACCAGGCAGCACCTGCTGCCCTATTTCAAACCACTCACAGAGACCTCTTGGGCACAGGGAATGCTTTTATCTTTCTAAGTAAACAGTGCATAGCACTAGAGGGTTTTTTTTTTTTTTAGGTTTCATTTTTAAATGTACTTTATATCCTTCATCTTAGGCGGCTCAAGCTTGTTCTTGGGCCAAAGCAGATGTTAATAATCTGATTTATAATCCTTGAAACAGCAGTTGTTCCTGAATGTCCCCTTTTGCTTCTTGGCGTCTCCTATGGTGACCTGCAGGTCAGCCAGTCCTCTCCCATGACTTTTGATGTATAAGGGCTTACATTTCAGATGGATTTGGTTTTCTTAGCTTCATACTGGTTGATGGAAGGAGGTTAAAAGGGGTATCGGAGCGGGGAGGTTTCAACAGATAGAAGTTAATTGTCTCTTGAGGAGAGAGGGAGCTGTTGAGCTTTCACCCCACAGTCAGCAGCTCCCGTTCTGCCTCTTAGCACAGAATAAGCATCCATCTCCCAACCACTGTGCCTCACCTTCCACTCTACCCCCACCCAGAACCTAAAGGCCAACTTCGGTTCAGTTCAGTCTCACAGTCTAGTCAACTCTTTGCAACTCCATGGACTGCAGCACGCCAGGTCTCCCTGTCCATCACCAGCTCCCAGAGTTTACTCAAACTCATGTCCATTGAGTCAGTAATGCCATGCAACCATCTCATCCTCTGTCGTCCCCTTCTCCTCCCACCTTCAATTTTTCCCAGCATCAGAGTCTTTTCCAATGAGTCAGTTCTTTGCATCAGGTGGCCAAAGTATTGGAGCTTCAGCTTCAACATCAGTCCTTCCAGTGAATATTCAGGACTGATTTCCTTTAGGATGGACTGATTTGATCTCCTTGCAGTCCAAGGGACTCTCAAGACTCTTCTCCAACACCACAGTTCAAAAGCATCAATTCTTTGGTGCTCAGCTTTCTTTATAGTCCAATTCGCATATCCATTCATGACTACTGGAAAAACCATAGCTTGACTAGAAGGACCTTTGTCGGCAATGTAATGTCTCTGCTTTTTAATATGTTGCCTAGGTTGGTTGTAGCTTTTTGGGGTGAATTCCAAATCCAGAAATTAAATGAGTTTTCCATTCTTCCTGTGTATAGGAGGAACCATTTGCCTTCTGTCTTTCAAATTTGCCCGGGTCTTATGGAGGTTTGTTAAGCCCACAAAGAAATACATCTTAACGCATATCTCGTTTTTGTGTCAAGTCATCAGATTCTATTAAGTCCCTCCTTTTTTAGGCCATGTCCCCAGAAATATTATTCTGCATTTTCTTCACCTTTCCCCCTCTATTTCCCCCCCCCCCTCTATTTTTGTGGCATCTTTGATCCCCAAATGTTTCTCTATCCTGGTAAGCTTAAGCCTGAGTGAGACATTTTAATATATCTGCCATCCAGGAAGTTCCAAAGCTGGCCTGGGTCCTTGGCATATATATATATTTTTTCAGAACTAAAAAAAAAGCAAAAACAAGAAAAAAGCCCCACTTATTTAGCATTTAACGAAATGCCTGCTACCATTTAAAGCACTTTATTGATGTTCATTTACTTAATGTTCATTAAACTTTATTAGTAGGTACTACTGTAATCTTCACTTTATAGATGAGGAAACTGAGGCAAGGTTACAGAACAGCCAGTGAGTGACGGAGCCAAGACTCAGACATGGGCAGTTCAGCTCTAAAGTCCATGTTAATTACCGTACTTTGCAGACTCTCAAGCAACTTACCTTCCCAGTCAGTAGTCTAGATCAGAGTATGTAGACTGGTCCACAAATGTATTTTACATGGCTCATCCACAATCCGAAGTTTCAGAAAACATACATAGAAGTCTGGATCTTCTGATTTCTTTTGAAAATGGGGATACCAGGCATCATTACGTTTACATTCCCAACTTACACAGAAGCTGAGAACAGTCAGGCGGAGCAGACAAGGCTCCACAGTTCAGCTTACCACTGTGTCCATCACAGTGGGGAGACCACAGTGTCCAGTGAAATGCTCCGTGTGACCCTCCAAGCCTGGGAGCTTGTGATCGCTAGTCTAGCTGCTGTGTATGTACACTGCTCCAAAAGCAAGGGCCAGGTCCAAAATGAATTGCTTAACATTCTAGACATCTAATTTCCTCACTTTTCCCAGTAATTGGGTTTCTGATAAGTTATGTCTAGTGGTTAATCTCATCCTAGAGATAAAAACTGAAAGGGAGTGAGTCACTCCCTCTGGCCTGGGGTCCCAAATCCCTACTGTTCTGGAAAAAGTTCTAGCCAAGTGGCTGATGGTGTGGGTTGATTTCCCATGGTGAGCTGGATATGTCAAACTTGCAGCTTCCCTGGTGGCTCAGCTGATAAAGAATCCTCCTGCAATGCGGGAGACCTGGGTTTGATCCTGGGTTGGCAAGATCCCCTGGAGAAGAAAAAGGCTACCTGCTCCAGCATTCTGGCCTGGAGAATTCCATGGACTGTATAGTCCATGGGGTCACAAAGAGTCAGACACGACTGAGCACCTTTCACTTTCAAACTTGTGTCTAATAATGAAAAGCAAGGTTCCAAGGCCAAAATGAGTCCTAGGTCTGGAGGACCATGGGCATCACAAAGGCCAGAAGCTCTGAGTTGGGCACGGAAAGTGTTAGGAGAATAAGGAAGAGAGAAGAGCACAGTACAATGTAACAACAGAGAGGGAGCTCAGCTCCAGCAGACACGGCTCCTTGGAAAAGGTACTTATGTCCACTGAGTCTACACTTCCTTCTCCACGTAAGGAAACCAGTGTCCCAGCCTCACAGAGCTGGTGTAGGGATTACATGACACAGTGTACCCTGAGTGCTTAGCTTGATGCCTGGCGTGATCCGTGCTAATTCAAAGCACCCAGGAGCCTCCCGGGTGACTGCTGAGAATACTAATGGGTATTTGCAGTTTGCTTCTGTGCAGAGCAGGTGCGTGGGGTATGGATGGGTCCAGTCAGTTCTCAGGACAAATCCAAGACAAAGATCAATTATTTATAACCTTAATAATGTGTTGCCATCATTTCTTTTATTTTTATTTTAGTGTATTTATTTATTTTCAGTTTATTTTTATTTTCAAAAGTAAATGGGACGGAAGGGAGAGCTAGAGTAGACCTGTGGGTAATGATGCTAAGTGTTTTTTAATCACACTAGTTGTGTCTTTTTTTAAAATGTTAGTTCAAATGGCATACACTTTCCTCTGTCTTTACATCTTGAAATATTGCATGGAAAATGATTCCATAAGATGCTGGTGACTTCAAATCACTTAAGACTTTGCATTTTGTCATTTCTTTCCTCTCTTTCTCTCCACTCCCTTCTTTCTTTACAGCAGCTCACAAATTTGTTTCATTTATTGCAGCATGTCCTCAAATGTAAACCAAAGAAAACTGGTCCCACCAAATTCTCCAGAAAAGAGTTTTGTGGTCTAGTAAATACATCTGGGGAATGCTGCATATTTTATTTCCTGCTTTGAGATTTGCTGTACATATTAAAACACATACAAGGCTTTCTGTTGCCTTGAAATTGAAAAAAATAATTAAATATTTCTCAAATGGACTGCACCATGGAACTTTTTGTCTCTCGGATAAATCCCATTAACACCCTGCTGGATACATTTGGAGAGGTGTTGATCTAGGCCTACTCAGTACATGACTTTCTAACCCTGAAACTGAACGAATTATTGCTGCTGCTGTTTTCATTGAAGGTGTTGTAGTCTGTATTTATAGATTTCTCTAACTCTCAAAGATTTAATTTCAAAAGGAAAATCAAAAAAGCATATCTTTTACCCTCTGCTTCACAAATATTTAAAGATGATATAAGGCTGTGTAATGGGAAAGCTCATGCACAATGTACAGAAAAGTTGTTCCAAGACCTTCAGCACTTTATCTTGTATCTTATTATGGTTCAAAATATTGTTTTGTCCAAACGTTTAAGAGACCCCCAATAACTCACAAATCTGCATATTCCTTTTCTTCCCAACGTGGGCTTTGCATTCAAGGAAACATTAACACAACACAAGTTCTTCCTTAAAACAGGTGGTTAGCATGGTTTTCCCTTCATAGACTGCTTATTTTTGCACTCTTATTCATCATTTACTTATGGAAAATATGACCCATCAGAAAGCAGTGTGTTCTATGTTAAATTCATTTATTCAGCAACTCAGCTGGTATGTCCTGACTGTATATGTGGGCACCCATCTCACTGTATCTTGGAAATGCCTTGACTCAGGGCTCATCTGAGCGATGCTCCCTGGAAGATGTCCTTTGGAGTATTAGCCCAGAAGAGAAAGGACTTTGGCTGTAGGAAGAGGTTTCCAGTTCAGGGCTGGGGGCTGATGCCAGGGCCTGAGACACCTGTTTGGCTCTTTCAAAGACTAGGGCTTCTTCAGTGACAAGCATTCCAAGGGACCATACCCTGTCTCTCTGAGTGACATCTGAGCTGGATTGTGTACATGCTTGGTCCAGAGGCTGTGACAGGGCTACTTCCACAGACAGTAGTGGAAAGTATTTTGAATTAATGTCGTCTAAAAAGAAACTGTTTACATCTTTATTGGCTTTATTGAATTTGGAAGAACTTCCTGAATGATGTGAACAGTTGGAGAGCCACAAGAAAGGGTGTCTGTCTTTAATGTGAATGTACCACCTTGCCCTGCTCAGAGCCCTTTCAAATTCCACGTCTGTCACAGCAGCGAAGATGAAAGCTAGCACTAGCTTGTTTCTGCCCGCTTATAATTCTGTCCAAGACAGGCTTACAAAATGAATGATTCTTTCCATCGTAGTGGCTGCTGTGGCTAATTTTAGAAAAGTTAGGATGCAAGAGACTTCCGTCCTGGTGCAAGTGCAGTCAGGCAAGTCGCTGCCATCACCCAGGTGTATTAAGTGAATTTCACCTTGGTGTGTTTTCTGGTTTCCTATCTGGAAAATGGGCAGAGAAATAAAGACCTTTTACAGTGTGAAATTATGAATAGTCGACAAAAATTCATCATAGAACACTTTACAGATTAACAGCTCCATATTCATGCTGCTGCTGCCAAGTCATTTCAGTCATGTCCGACTCTGCAAACCCATGGACTGTAGCCCACCAGGTTCCTCTGTCCATGGGATTCTCCAGGCAAGAATACTGGAGTGGGTTGCCATACCCTCCTTTTGGGGGTCTTTCAGACCCAGAGATCAAACCCACATTTCCTGCGCTGGCAGGCGAATACCACTAGCGCCATTCATGCTAAGTATCAGCATAGAATTTTTATCTTATTTAAAGCAAAAAGGTAGTCACTAATTCTTCTCAAATACTTTGAATCTGATATCAAATTCTATTCATTTAAAATTTTGGAAGCAGTGATGTAGAACAACATTTTTCCAGGCTGGATTTTATCTTTCTCTTTTATTTGTTCATGTAAAAATTCAAAGTTAATATAGTGGTTTTATTCCTTTAAAACAGAAAATAGAGAAGGGATTCAGTTAAAGAAACCTTAACTTTCAAGAGCAAAGAGTAACTGAACATTAAAAATCTTAGGACCATTTCAGTGAAACTCTTTGTGTAAAATCTACAGCCTCTGAAAGCCATGACCTCTTCTTTTCTAAATATAATTCCTCCAAACTTAGGATAAAACATTTTTAGGGTTGGAAAGCACCTTGAACAGGGAGCTTCTAAGAGGTCCAACAGCTTTTTTGTATCAGTCTGAGAGTTAATCGTTCAGCACATCTAAAACATTATCAAGAGGTCTTGAACCCCAAACGATAGTCTTTTCAAGTTTTCTCTTGCCCCTTCTCCTCTGAATTATTTCATGGCATCTAAACCACTCCATTTTCCACCTGTACCTCAACTTCTTTCCCATAATTTGGTCCTTGTAGCTTTTGGTGGTCCATGGAGACCCCGAGATGTAACAGGAAAAGAAAAGTTGATGACTAAGGTTCTCTTATGATGTATATAGTCAAAAGAACTCCATTTGGGGCATTTTTCTTGTGATGCTTTCCTGAAATTAGGGGTCCAGGACTTTAAAATGTTTACAAACTCCTGTTCTGCCTCATCAGAACCGCAGGCTTATCTTGCTCAGTATTAGTCTCTCAACTTCCAAAGTCTCTTTATGTCAGCTTTGGATCATTTCCTTATTTTCTTGAGCCATTGCTTCTCTCAGCCTTTTGTAATGATTGTTCCTCCTAGATTCCCCTTTGCACCATGGACAGTTCTTTACCATTCCCTGTCCTTGTGATAGACCCATACATGTCCCAGAATCCTCTTTTCACAAATGATCACTGTTTCTCATGAGCCTGAAGCCTGGAGGTAAACTCTCTTATCTCAAGATCCTTAAGTTCAACCTCAAACCTCACCCTGCACTCTACTCTCTTATCTAAGTCTCTCTAAAATGGTTTTGCAGAAAGCCTGGAGGTGTCTGGCTGCTGTTAACTCTCCAGCTCCTTGAGTCTCACATTCACCCAGGAGCAGTGCTGTTTTTAGTACAGTTTCATAGCTGTACTATAAACTCCTTTAGGGTAGAAAACACAGTGAATTTTTCTATCTCCACATCAAGCATTGGTCTTTAATATGCAAGGTGTATTAGTTAAGAATTCCATTGGCTCCAAATAAAAATGGCTTGAATACATTAGGGGTTTTCCTTTTCTCACATAATTAGAGCTGTAGAAGGGAGCACTTCAGAGCTGGCATGACTGCTCATTACGTCATCATGGACTCAGGCACCTTTGTCCGTTCAAGATCCCTAGCGTCTGCTTGCTGCCTGTGGTGCCCAGATGGCTGAAGCTCCTCCAGCATCAAGTCCACGTTATAGGAAAGAAGAAAGCGAAGGAGAAAGGGCAATCTGTGATAGACAAAGTTGTTAGTGGAAGACACCAAGAAAGCAGCGATCAACCAACCTCCTTTACTGGACTTTCCCAGAGGTGATTTCCAGTGAGTACACATACGTTTCATTGGTGAATCTGGGTTATGTGGACACCTATACCTGAAAGGAGTCTGCAAATGCAGTGTTCTTGAACCTGGATATGTTGTTGTTAATAAAACTGGGGTTCAGCTAGGAAAGAAGCAAGAGATAATAGATATTTGGTAGGTGGCCTAAGATCTTGGCCAGATTAAGTAGGCAAGGATGCTGCTTATGGGTGGAAGGAGAGACTCCCCATCCCCAACAAACGGACTGTGCTGAGTTCCCAGAACAGTGGTTGTCCAGGTATAGTCCCCAGACCGGCTGCATCAGTGTCCCCCAGGAGCTTGTTAGAAATGCAGATTCTTAGGCCTTACCTCAGGCCTACTGAAGTATAAGAAAATGCAGTCAGTAATCTGCTTTAAATGCTCCCAGGAGATTGTGACGTGTGCTGAGTCTGAGGCCCACTGACCCAGAGTGACCATGCATGGAGGCCCAGCCTCTCAGGCTCTTCCTGTCCTGACATCACCAGTGTAGGCTGGATGGGTTAGTGGCCAAGCTAGGCCACTGGAAGTTTTTACAAAACAATTCAATCTCACCCAGACAGGGCCAGAACAATCCAGGGTCATGATGTTGCTGGTTTCAAGAAGAAATGGAAGAAAACACTGTGTGAAAGAACCAGGCTACTAATGAACTATAGTGTGCCAGCAAGCACCAAAGACCTCTTCCCATCAGATGGCCATGCTCCTTCCTACTCAGTAGAAGGGCTTCCGTCCTGTGCAGCAGCAGAGCATTACTCTAGGAGTTTGTAATTAAAGATTATTTGAACTGTACAGTTCTTAAGCTTCAGTGGAGCCACTAAAAGGTAGCTTGGGTGGGGGGTTTAGTCATCCTATAATATCCATGTGTATCTCCTCAAAAAAACCCAAAGCTAACTAATGCAATTATGCAAAAAAATGCTCACAGAGCACAGGCAGCTCTGAGTTGGATCTCGTGGTCCAGACCTCCCTAACGCATGGTTCACAGGGGGATCCAATACAATAACTGTTTGCTAGTGGTCTGAAACAAGATGAAGAATTTGAACTCGAATGTAAGTCAAGTACATTCTCTCTCAGTATGGCAGGAGGTTGGTTCCGGGATCTCCTGCGGATAGCAAAACCCACAGATGCTCAAAAGTCTCTTGTGTAAAATAGCCTAGTAGAGTTAACCCTCCTTATCCACTGCTTCCCTGTCTGTAGATTGAACTACCCACAGATGGAACAGGGCCAACTGTATTGGCCCTGTTGGCCCCAAGCTCACTGTTTAGTTCAACTGACACTTTTTTCATACTGATTTTCTTAAGGAACATATCAGTGCCAGGGAGAAACTAATGAAGACCTGCTTCTTTAAGAAGCACTGTTCTAATAGCTCCTGTCCAACCAAACAGCCACCCTGGCTCCTTTCTGGAAATTCTTGATCTGCCATTCTAGGCATCTTTCTGTCCATCATTTCTTTAACAAACATTTATTTGGTGCCTACAGTGTACCAAGTACCATGCTGGGTACTGGGGACACAGTGGGCAACAGGGCAGTCTGTGAGGGTATCAGTTGTCATCAAATGGGCAAGTGTGTGTGGATGTACTTTGTAAACCTAATTATGTTACAGAATCAGGTAGTATTCTCTCTCCTCCATTAGCTAGAATAGAAGATGCATAGAAAACGAGGAGATGATGATACTTGCCGAATTAAAACCCACCGCTCCCTGGCTTCCCTGCCGTGAGCAGAACTTGCTTCATTCTTTCTCTCTTTCTGATAGTCCTCTCTGAAAGAGTACTGCTGTTGAACTTAAGAAAAGGAAAGAGAATTTACAGTTACATTTTGAATGAGAAACACATGATATTGACAATTCGGTTTGCGGCCAACCTCCCTCCTAGACATCTGAATATGCAGCCGCTCTCAGTGTATCCCTGGAACCTAAGCAAAGGGCTACTGAAGCTCCAGGTCATGAAAACTGCTATTAACTCAGCCTCTGGGGGAGCATCAGTGAGAATATGTGCCTCCATCAGATGCTCACGGTTTGTTAACCTAAGGATTTAGGAAGCAGCAGGAAGAGGCAGGTTGCTTAGGAATAGAGATGAGCTGTCAGAGAGGATTGGAAGAATGGGAGGGAACCATGCTGGGCCTAGCAACTTTAAAAAGACATTCAAGCAACTATGGTAAATGTTAACAGTTGGCAAATCCTAGGAATATGTACCTGGCTGGTTTATATTTTTCTCTCCACTTCTCTTTACCTTTTAATATTTTGTGACTTAACATTTAAAAAGTTAAACAATATCCTGAGAACAGAATTGCATCTTCAGATGATCATGAAACATGGAAGAGAAACTGCAATAAATTAAATATTCATGGCCCTAAAATTATGAAGGACACACAGCTTAGTTGTATGTGTGTGTGTATATATGTATTCAGAAGCTTTAGCACACATCAGCATCCCCTGTAGGATGTTTTAACTACAAATTACTAACTTCTCCTACTTCTGATTCAGTATCTCTGGGGTGAAGCCTGAAAATTTGCATTTCTAACAACTTCCAAACAAACCCTAACGATGTCTTGTTGAGTAGGCATCATGTGCTTTTCCCACAATGATCTGCATTGGTTTGATTCATGTATTTGGTAGATATGTAGTAAGTACCTACCATGTGCCAAGTATTATGCTGGAAATATGTAACTGACAACTCCTTATGAAGAAGCAATCATTCATTAAGTACATTTTATGTTTATACCAAAAGATGAGCAATCACTTAGACACTGAAGCAAGCTGTTGGATATTATAATAGCTAATCAGCAGGCTGGGGGAACACCCTAGGGAAGGCTGTGTGTGAAAACTTTGCTTTTTTGTAGATGGTAATTTGTAATGATTACAGATAACTTTCCTTTTCTCTTTTTGTCTTCTCCCCAGTCTTCTCCTTTTCTTTTCTCTCTTTCGTCTCTCCCTCCCTTGGATAAACATGGTTGATTGACTAATTTGATAGTCATCTCAACTTGCTTCTTCCTTGCTGTGTGCTACCAAACGTTCTGGAAAGCCAGATGTTTGCTATGCCAGATTCCCTGGCAGCCAGAGCTGGCCACATGACCCAGTTACAGCTAATGAGACATAAGTGGAAATATGCTGGGTGGGGTTGGGGGGAGCAGTCGCCTGAAAGGTTTTGCTCCTATATAAAGGGAACAGGAGCAAGAGAGAGATTACTGGTGTAGCCTATTTCTGTCTTGAAGGTGGACATGATACCTGGGGTTGCAGCAGCCATCTTGTGACCATGAGGCAATCAGGATGAAAAATCCAAAAGTGGTGGAGTAGAAATAGTGAAAGAGCCTGGTCTTTGGTAATATTTTTGACCAGCTGAACCACTGTTAACAAACCACTCATATTCAGACAATGTTAGTGATAAAAGCAAAACCTTATTTTAATATACTGTTCATTTCTGTCACCTTCAGAGGAAACCATTCTCAACTGATACACCCACTTCTCTTCCCACCCAACCCCCTGTTTCGGTCTTCTCATCTGTCTACCTTTTTCTTCTTTCTTTGTTATGGGATTAATTGTGGACCCCTCCCCAATCCCCATCAAATTCATAGATTTAAATTCTAACCTCTGGTACCTCAGAATGTGACTGTATTTGGAGATACGGTCTGTAAGATGTAATTAAATTAAAGTGTAATTGCTAAGGTTAATCTTAATCCAATGTAGCTGATGTCCTTAAAAGAAGAGGAAACGTGTATACAAAGGTGCAGAGAAAAGACCATGTAAAGACATGGGGAGACGATGGCCATTTGTAAGCCAAGGAGGGAGACCTCAGAAGAAGTTAACCCTAATAACCCCTAATCCTGGACTTCTAGCCTCCAGAGCTGTGAGAGAATACATTGTTACTCCTATTTGTTTTAATTAGCTCTCAAACAGTAAACAGAATCCAATAGAAGTAATGTAAACAATCAAAGTAGTACCAATAATGATAATAATAAACCACCAAATAGGAAATCTTTGGGCTTCCTTGGTGGCTCAGACGGTAAAGAATCTGTCTACAATGCGAGAGATCTGTGTTTGATCCCTGGGTCAAGAAGATCCCCTGGAGAAGGGAATAACTACACACTTCAGTATTCTGGCCTGGAGAATTCCATGGACAGAGGAGCCTGGCAGGCTGCAGTCCATGGGACTGCAAAGAGTCTGACAAGATTGATCAACTTTCACTCACTCAAATAGGAAATATTAGGCACAGTGTTCAAAAGAAAAGTATCATGCTTTGTACTAGAATATGGGCATAGTCTTTTAGGAGGGGAATTTGAACATGATAAAATCAATGTCTACCTGTCTAACATGCCATTTCTGCACAGAGAAACCTCACTAGCCTAGCTACTGAACACTAAACATGCTAGAAAATATTTTTAACTGTACTTTTAAATTCATAGCTGAGTTCATGGCAGATTAATAAAATCAACTGAAGGTAGGTTGGGAAAAAGTGAAATTCTATAGGATAATTTGGCTCTGGAATGGATGACTTCCTAGGCCCCCATCCCTTTGACCTAGAAGGACCCTAGTTTTAAGGGCCCATGATGGCATAGGGGCAGGAATCACAGTCTGGAACTATGTTAGTCTGCCTATTTCTGTTTTTAAGCTACTTAATCTGTGCTACTTTGTAATAATTCAGTTGCGGTCCCTCAGCAGCCTTCACATGCCCAATTTGTAAACCAGTGGTTGAGAAGAGGAATGGGTCTATCAGAACTGATCTGGCCAGTCAAGATTCACCTCTTTTGGCTGGGAGTGGAAACTGCCTTTCTTACCTCATCGATGCTCATAGAATGATGGGGACCAGATTATACACAGGTTCTGTAGGAAGAGTGGGTTATCATCCAGGGAAGATTTTGCCCCCTGCCTCCAAACCAAGGGGCATCAGCTAATGTCTGGAGACACTTTTGATTACCAAACCTTGGGGGGGAGTATTGCTACTGGCATTTATTTCATAGAGACTAGAGATGAAATGAAACCTTCTACCATGCACAGGACAGTCCCTACAACAAAGAAGTATCCATCTTGGATGTCAATAGCGCAAGACTGAGGAACCCTGTGATAGAGGGGCGGGGGAGGGGACTGTGGGGAAGAAACCAATAGTTGTCTTTAGACCTGTCACAGATGGAACTACTCTTGCGACGCCTCCCTGCTGTCCAGCCAGCTGCAGGCGACATTGCCCTGAGTGATGGAAGCTGATCCGGCCAGCCACCATCCCTCGGTCCACAACTGAATGTCAGAGAGCTGAGTGAGTCAGAAAGGTTTGTGCGGACTAAAATGAGAAGCAAGAAAACAGATGATGATTTGGAAATGAATTTAAGTACATCTATTTAGATCCTTTGAGACTACAGTCTGACACACAAATAGGACTAAAAATATAAAGATATGGTACCCTGTCACTCTAATCACTAGACTTTACAAGCTCTGAGTAGAATAATGCCTTAGTTACCATGTACAGTTAATGCCTTTTAATATTTAAAATGTGTTAATAACCTTATTTTGGTATATTATTGGTGTATCCAAATTAACTTCATAATTTCTAGGAGTAGCTCTTTTAAGCATTGTAATCAATAACTAGGTTTTTTGTATCCATCCATCTTGACATTTTGTGGTAAATAAGAAATGATGTAATAAAATATATTTATGGTTTAAATAATAATTCAACAGTTTTAAGCTTCTTTGCAAACTTTTCTTAAAGGTGGTTTATATATTGAATAATATATATTTGTACTTGTTTCTACAAAGGTGGCTAGATTAAAAAAATATCAGTACCATGACCTGCAATTTCCTTTATAAATAGAATTTGTTCTGTTTGCTTTATGGCTTCTATTTGCAAGATGACATTTTTCCCTGAAATAAAAATGAAACGAGTGACATAGAAGACTTTGGCCAAATTAGCTAAGTTTCTTGGTGTCCAGTTTTGTTAAAAGTGACCATGCACCTACTTTTATCAGTTTATTTATCATAATGTAGCAGCTTTGGACATAGCAGAAAGCACAATTAACTTAAACTGCAAAGCATTTTCTGCTTTATAGGTTATGGTTTACAGAGCTACCCAAGCTGCACTTTTGCTTAAACATTCTTTCATCAGTTCACTAGGAGTTCGCCTTGGACTTCATTTCTAAAAGAATGACCACTAATATATCCACTTGGATGTGCTCCTATGCATTCACATACAATTTTGCATTTACGTCTTTTTTTCTTCTTTACAAGTGTCTGGAAGAAAAAACCATAATCCTTCAGTCAGCCCTATTATACACCTAGGGTCTTCATAGGAATATTCCTTCAGTTTGAGGATGATCTTGAGCTGTGTTTTTCTGTTTCGTTGCCTATGGATGACAGATAATGATGTTTTACACATTTAAGAGCACTCCAGTTCCCTATTACATGGCCATATTTCTAATTGACTCCAGGCTCCTTGCTATTAATAGCTGTGGAAGATACACTGTACATCTAATTTAGCACTGCCTGGAGTGACACAATAGGTTCTCAGTTATTTTACTGCCAATATGTACAGCTTATGCCACAGGGAGCCTGGAGCTAATTGATGAGACCCCTGCTTGCCCTCAGAGACTGAATCCAAGGCAAGCTTCCAGACAGTTTCCCTTCATTGACCTCAGTGTCCCTCATTATCCCAGCTATCTCTAGTATGATACCACAGCTGAAAAGGCAAGGCAAGCCACCTTGTAGCTTCCACTTTATTCAAGACTCATTTAACTCATTTAACAAACCTACTTTTTGGCTTCCCAGATGGCTTAGTGGTAAAGAATCGGCCTGCCAAGCAGGAGATAGGGGTTCAATCCCTGGATCAGGAAGATCCCCTGGAAAAGGAAATGGCAACCCTCTCCAGTGTCCTTGTCTAGAAAATCCCATGGTCGGAGGAGCCTGGTGGGCTACAGTCCATGGGGTCATGAAAGAGTTAGACATGCCTGAGCGACTAAACAGCAACAAACCCGCCCTGATGGACTGTGGAAGCCCTTGGGGAAGCTCCCGAGTTTCTACACATTTGTTGTTACTGTCGTTGTTCAGTCACAGAGTCGTGTCCGACTCTGCGACCCCATGGACTGCAGCGTGCCAGGCTCCTCTGTCCTCCACTATCTCCCAGAGTTTGCTCAAAGTCATACCCACTGAGTCAGTGATACTATCCAACCATCTCATCCTCTGCCGCCCTCTTCTCATTTTACCTTTAGTCTTTCCCAGTATTAGGGTCTTTTCCAATGAGTTGGCTCTTTGCACCGGGTGGCCGGAGTATTGGAGCTTCAACTTCAGCATCAGTCTTTCCAATGAATATTCAGGGTTGGTTTCCTTTAGGATTGAATGGTTTAATCTCTTTGCAGTCCAAGGGGCTCTCAAGACTCTTCTCCAGCACCACAATTCAAAAGCATCAGTTCTTCTGTACTCAGTCTTCTTTATGGTCCAACTCTCACATCCATACATGACTCCTGGAAGAACCATAGCTTTGACTATATGAACCTTTGTCAGCAAAGTGATGTCTCTACTTTTTAATACACTGTCTAGGTTTGTCATAGCTTTCCTTCCAAGGAGCAAGCATCTTTTAATTTCAGGGCTATAGTCACTGTCTGCAGTGATTTTGAAACCCAAGAAAATAAAATCTGTCACTGCTTCCACTTTTTCCCCTTCTATCTGTCATGAAGTAATGGGACCTGATGCCATGATCTGAGTTTTTTAATGTTGAGTTTCAAGTCAACTTTTTCACTCTCCCCTTTCACCATCATCAAGAGACTTTTTAGTTCCTCTTCACTTTCTGCCATTAGAGTGATATCCTCTGCATATCTGGGACTATTGATATTTCTCCTGGAAATCTTGGTTCCAGCTTGTGATTCACCCAGCCTGGCATTTCTCATGATATACTCTACATATAAATTAAATAAGCAGGGTGACAATATATAGCCTTAACGTAATCCTTTCCCAGTTTTGAACCAGTCCATTATTCCATGTCCAGTTCTAACTGTTGCTTCTTGGCTTGCATACAGGTTTTTCAGGAGACAGGTAAGGTGGTCTGGTACTCCCCTCTCTTTAAGAATTTTCCACAGTTTGTTGTGACCCACACAGTCAAAGGCTTTAGCACAGTCAATGAAGCAGAAATAGATATTTTTCTGGAACTCCCTTGCTTTCTCTGTGATCCAATGAATGTTGGCAATTTGATCTCTGGTCCCTCTGCTTTTTCTAAACCCAGCTTGTACACCTGGAAGTCCTTGCTTAACGTACTGCTGAAGCCTAGCTTGAAGCAGTTTGAGCATTACCTTGCTAGCGCGTGAAATGAGCGCAGTTGTGCGGTAGTGTGAATTGTATGGGCTTGTATGGTGTTTGCTATGACCAGCGTGTTCTCTTGACAAAACTCTGTTAGCCTTTGCCCTGCTTCATTTTATACTCCAAGGCCAAACTTGTCTGATATTCTGGGTATCTCTTGACTTCCTACTTTTGCATTCCAGTGCCCTATGAGGAAAGGGGCATCTTTTTTTGGTGTTAGTTCTAGAAGATGTTATAAATCTTCAAAGAACCAGTCAACTTCAGCTTCATAGGCATCAGTGGATGGGGCACAGATTTGGATTACTATGATGTTGAATGATTTGCCTTGTAAATGAATAGAGATCATTCTGTTATTTTTGCGGTTGCACCCAAGTACTGCATTTCAGACTCTTCTATTGACTATGAGGGCTGCTCCATCTATTGCAAGGGATTCTTGCCCACAGGAGAAAATATATTGGTCATCTGAATTAAATTCACCCTTTCCCATCCATTTTACTTCACTGATTCCTAAGATATCAATATTCAATCTTGCCATCTCCTACTTGACCACATCCAATTTACCTTGATTCATGGACCTAACATTCCAGGTTCCTATGCAATATTATTCTTTACGGCACTGGACTTTACTTTCACCACCAGACACATCCACAGCTGAGCGTTGTTTCTGCTTTGGCCTAGCCACCTCATTCTTTCTGGAGCTAGTAGCAATTGCCCTCTACTCTTCTCAAGTAGCGTATTAGACACTTTCTGACCTAAGGGCCTCATCTTCCAGTTCCATATCTTTTTGCCTTTCTGACTGTTCATGGGGTTCTCCTGGTAAGAATACTGAAGTGGCTTGCCTTTTCCTCCTCAACTGGACCACATTTGGTCAGAACTCTTCACTATGGTTCATCTGTCTTGGGTGGCCCTGCATAGCATGGCTCATAGCTTCAGTGAGTTTCACAGGCCCCTTTGCCCTGACAAGGCTGTAACCCATGAAGGGGTCTACATATTTAGGGGAGCAATATGGAAGAAGGCTAGGGGACTTGTCTTGAATGAATGTTTGCTGGGTGAACATGTTTTGTTTTTATTGTATTTTTTCTTTTTGAGTCAGTTGTGCCTAAGCTCGTGCATACTTGGTGGGGAGGGGAGTACAAAGTTCCCTGAATCGCTGTATGGCAGAGCGATAGATCATTCCCCTCATAGAAAGCCCCTTTATGTAGTTCCACTGAGGGCTGATTTCTTTGTATGGCTTTTCTGAATATAATATATAGTAAGTCCTGAGTTTGGAAACAAGTCACACAAAAACCAAATTTCTTGTAGATTTTTGAGGTCAGAGTTCTTGCTTTGTCACTAAGTCGTGTCCGACTCTTTTGCAGCTCCATGGACTGTAGCTCGCCAGCCTTCTCTGTCCATGGGGTTCTCCAGGCAAGAATACTGGGGTCAGCTGCCATTTCCTAGTCCAGGGAATCTTCCCTACCCAGGGATAGAACCCGTGTCCACTGCATTGGCAAGCATATTCTTTACCACTGAGCCGCCGGGGCAGCCCAAGATCAGAGTTACTTATGTTGATATGTAAAAATTCAATTTAACTAATAATTATTTAGAATCTACCAAGATTCTGATCAGGCCATGTGGGGTTTCATTGTGTAGTCTTCTACACGAGGCTAACTTTAATGTACACAAAAAACCAAAGGATTGGGCCAGGCTAATTTTGCCTTTTCTATGGTAATTTAAAATTCAGAGGGAAAAAAATTGATTTATTATGAGATGAATAGAGGTTTTTACTGAGATGGTCATATGAACTAATCATAGACTGTTAGAACTGGAAATAAGTGATATGCTCTATCAGGGATTTTCAAAAGCTGTAAACAGTACTTTACATGGATGTGTAGTATGTCAGACAAACAAGAGTGGAGTTGGACATGGGACTGATCCCCACTGACTTTCTCTGATTGTATCTCCAAGGGATTCCCCAGGACAAGAGTTTGCAAATTGCTACTCAGGGCCTGTCTCTGTGTTTTGCTAAGGAGAGCACAAGGGCCCAGGCTTGTCAGTGTCTTCCCCGAGATACTGCTTGTCAGAAGCAGAAAAGTGTCAAGTTCAGATATTTTGACTTATTTCATTGACCTTTCTTCTCAAAATCTCCCTACCACAATTTGCATGTCTTTTCACCTGTGTTTCGAATGTCCATGCCCTTTGAAACTAGGTCACTGTCTGATTAGTGATAATAACTGGGGAAAGAATGGCTGCACTGTCCTGGGCTGAGAAGCAAAGAGGTTAAGTCCACTGTGTCATTTTTAATCCCCTTAGTGTATTTGACTGTGTTCATCTTTGCTTTTCAAATAGATAAGAGAGCCTTCCGTGAAGCTCAGCGCCCTCCCTGCAGTGGAAAAACGCAGTTCCACCAAAGATAGTGGGTTTCTCCCTGCATCTTCCTTGTGACCCTGGCAGCCAGTTGACTGGCTCTCGTGTGCTTTTAATGAGCCCCGGGGCAGCGGTGGAAGTGGGGGGAGTGGGGAGTTTGTGTCCTTCGTAGATTCCCAGATGTTGCCACACTTTGGGGAGTGACGCCCCACCCGGTTCTGCTTTACCACTGCGTATGTACTCTAGACCCATCTGCTGCTGCTGCTAAGTCGCTTCAGTCTTGTCTGACTCTGGGTGACCCCATAGATGGCAGCCCACCAGGCTCCGCTGTCCCTGGGATTCTCCAGGCAAGAACACTGGAGTGGGCTGCCATTTCCTTCTCCAATGCATGAAAGTGAAAAGTGAAAGTGAAGTCGTATCTGACTCTGTCGTATCTGACTCTTCGAGACCCCATGAACTGCAGCCCACCAGGCTCCTCCGTCCATGGGATTTTCCAGGCAAGAGTACTGGAGTGGGTGCCATTGCCTTCTCCTAGACCCATCTAGTGTGCTGTTTGTTACTAGGTGTGTTCACTGAGAAGACTGGGTGGCTAGCTCTCCACCAGCTCTCCATGATCTGTGTAGCAAGGGTTTGTTTCTAGGGAGTAGCTTCTCAACCAGAAACCACATTTCTTCCCCTCCCCTCCCCCACCCTCCAACACACACCATTCAGGGCACATAATCCAGTTCAGCTCATGAACTGAGTGTGGTCGTGACACGCGCCACTCCTAGACCTGGCCCATCAGACTCCATGCAGTGTTCCTATGCGCTCTTTCCATATCTGTTGGCGGAATATACAGAATTTCAGGGCCTAGACGAAGGTTTCTTAAGCTCAGCACTTTTAGCATTTGCAGCAATTAGTTGCTCAGCTGTATCCGACCCTTTGTGACCCCATGGACTGTAGCCCGCCAGCCTCCTCTGTCCATGCGATTCTCCAGGCAAGAATACTAGAGTGGGTTGCCACGCCCTCCTCCAGAGGATCTTCCCAACCCAGGGATCGAACCCAGGTCTCCTGCACCGCAGGTGGATTCTTTACCATCTGAGCCACCAGGGAAGCCCATTAGCATCTGCAGCTGAATGATTCCTGGGTGTGAGAGACTATCTTGTTCGTTGAAGGCAGTTCAGCAGCATCTCTGGCCTCTGGTCGCCTGATACCCGTAGCGCCTCCCCACTGCTGTAGCAACCGCAGTTGTTTCTACACATCACCAAGTAAATGTCCCGTGCTTGGGGACAGAGTGCAGACAGAATGATCGCTACTGAGAACCACTGCCTGGAGCATTAAAGATGCACTGATGGAAGAAGCAGGGGTCCCAGCATCACTGTGAAGTAGAAAAGAATGACTGTATCTGATTATCAGCTGTGGAAAATGCGAGGTATGCTTGTGACTGCATATGGTGACATCTAACCAGACACAGTACTTCGACCTGCTTTGCAAATTGGGCTTCTACACCAGATTTCTTTTAAAGAAAGGTTTCAGGGACTTCCCTGGCAGTCCAGCTTCCAACACAGGGGGTCTGAGTTCAACCCCTGGTTAGGGAACTAGATCCCACATGATGCAGCTAAGACCCAGTGCAGCCAAATTAATTAATTTTTTTTAAAGAAGGACAGGTTTCCCTCAAAAATAATAAACTGGACAAAATCCTTGGAAACTTTGGACCCAATTGGGCCTCTTTTCTTTATAGGAGTGGTTCTTGTAGAACCAGGTACAAAGATGTGCAGTGACTGCAGATACAGGCCCAGGACTCAAGCCTCCAGAGGCTGCATCCAGCGACTTAACCAGAGGTCACCCACCACTGACCCTTTCCCATCAAAACAGATGATCAAACCAGCTACACTGAAAAATAGCATTCTCTCCAAAGCTTGGTGCACTTCAACTTGGCCAAGACTTGCACTGATGTCAGCCTAGTCCTACGGGTAGTGTGAGTGGATTAAAGCACCTTCAGTTACTCCTCCATTGTGTTTCTTCTACCTATTCATCGTGTTCTATCATCTGAGTCACTATTTGAGAGTAAAGCTTTGCCTCACTCTTCAAAGGTGTTGTTCAATGGGGTCCCAAGTAAATAAGTCCCCAAAGCTGGGCCAGTGCAGAGTTCTGGCTGGGAGGAGAAGAAGACTGAAGGTCCACCAGGTGGCCCAGGCACAGCTAGTCCATGCCCTGAGTGGGCAACAAGCCCACTTGCTAATGGAAAAGATGTTTCTAGGAGAAGTCTCTGGCTCAGGCCCTGGGCGTGCTGAGCTTGCAGCCATGCCTGGGGCATCTGGGTGAGGCAGGTCCCAGCAAGAGGTGTTGGCACCTCTTTCCACGGGAGAGAGGTGTCCTTTGGAGGAAGCTATGGGGTGAACGTGTCAGTTAATGCACCTGCACACACGTTTACACCCTCCTTCCTCTGCTCCACGTCCCTTTATCCCCTGAGCCAGTTCTGACCATGTGCCCTGGTACTACTGCATTCATAAATTCCCCCCAGAAGACCCCCATGATACGGTCCCTTATTCGCTTTTTCTTACCCATTATGGATAGCAAGGAGATGAAACCAATCCTAAAGGAAATCAACCCTGAATATTTATTGGAAGGGTTGATGCTGAAGATGAAGCTGAAGCTTCAGTACTTTGGCCACCTGATGTGAAGAGCCGACTCATTGGAAAAGACTCTGATGCTGGGAAGGACTGATGGCAGGAGGAGAAGGGGATAACAGAGGATGAGATGGTTGGATGTCATCACAGACTCAGTGGACATGAGTCTGAGCAAACTCTGGAAAATAGTGAAGGACGGGGGAGCCTGGTGTGCTGTAGTCCATGGATTTGCAAAGAGTCAGACATGACTTAGAGACTGACAACAACAAATGGGGAGAAGTATGGACTCACCTTCCCTGGGGTTTTTATACACAATGATCAGCTGTCCCAGGTGGTTAAGTTTCTATAAATTCTCACAGGTAGCAGAAGGCAGACTCTCACCCACCAGGGAAGGCTGAGTTGTCTGCCTTACCACTGCCAGATTCACTTGGAGCTGCTGTTTCTCTCTTGTGCTAACTAGTCTTTCCAGACAAGACTTAAATTGGAAGAAAGGAAGCAATTCTCCTCACTCTTTGGGAATTACAAATTTTATTTTAATTTGGGAGACTCACCAATCTTAAATACTTCTCTCTCCCTTTTCTTCCAGTTTGGATAACAGTCTTGGAATTAAACTTCAGGCATGAGGATGTCTAAGCTGGAGGTTAATTGTTGCATTATCCTGAGTCAACAGCGTTGTAAAAAAAAAGAAAAAGAAAAATTCATCTTAATTGCTCGTGGTGAAAAAAAAAGTAAAGAAATGTGTACACATGTGCTTTGTCAAACTAAACTGTGGAGAGTCTGCTGAACTGGGTTAATGTCAAGACTTCAATCTTTAGATATTTAGCTTTTCTTATCATTATTATGTTGCAACATTTGTGACTTAACCTTTTGACATCATTTTGAATAAGGGAAAAATGCAGTATGAAAAGTTTCTTTAGAAATCATATAATATCTTGCTACTCAAAGTGTGCCCGTGGACTGGTCAGCAGCATTGCCCTTCCCCTTCACCCCCTAGAACTTGCTAGAAATGCAGGGTTTTAGGCCCCTCCCAACCTATTGAATTAGAATCTGCAGTTCATCGAGCCCCCCAGGTGATTTGTGCACACATGAAAATTTGAGATGCACTTGTCTAGTCAGACTCCTTCATTTGGTATATAAGGAAACTGAGGCCCAGGCAGGTTCTCAGCATCTCAGAGAACCAGGAGAAGCCATGGCTTCCCCTTTTATGATTCTTAAAAAATAATTATAAAATTCTTTTTTAAAAAGACTGGGGGCTGCATCGCTAAAGCAGGCTGCCACAACATCTCCATCTCCCCAGATACAGGCTTATGGGGTGACTGAAATCTCTGTGATATTCCTTTTCAGTTCAGTTCAGTTCAGTTCAGTCACTCAGTTGTGTCCGACTCTTTGCAACCCCATGAATCGCAGCACACCAGGCCTCCCTGTCCATCATCAACTCCCGGAGTTCACTCAGACTCACGTCCATCGAGTCAGTGATGCCATCCAGCCATCTCATCCTCTGTCGTCCCCTTCTCCTCCTGCCCCCAGTCCCTCCTATCATCAGAGTCTTTTCCAATGAGTCAACTCTTCCCATGAGGTGGCCAAAGTACTGGAGTTTCAGCTTTAGCATTAGTCCTTCCAATGAACACCCACACTGATCTCCTTTAGGATGGACTGGTTGGATCTCCTTGCAGTCCAAGGGACTCTCAAGAGTCTTCTCCAACTCCACAGTTCAAAAGCATCAATTCTTTGGTGCTCAGCCTTCTTCACAGTCCAACTCTCACATCCATACATGACTACTGGAAAAACCATAGCCTTGACCAGATGGACCTTAGTCGACAAAGTAATGTCTCTGCTTTTGAATATGCTATCTAGATTGGTCATAACTTTTCTTCCAAGGAGTAAGCGTCTTTTAATTTCATGGCTGCAGTCACCATCTGCAGTGATTTTGGAGCCCCCCAAAATAAAGTTTGACACTGTTTCCACTGTTTCCCCATCTATTTCCCATGAAGTCATGGGACCGGATTCCCTTTCAATCACACTTAAACATGGTCATGGAGAGAGTGTTCTAGAGCTGCTTCCATGGTGGATGCTTTTCTAAAAATAACTGTGAAAGGTACCCCAGTGGGATAGATATAACATGGCCATTTCAGGGGCCTTCCCAGGTGGTGCTAGTGATAAAGAACCTGCCTGCCAATGCAGGTAGACAGAAGACATGCAGGTTCGATCCCTGGATCAGGAAGATCTCCTGAAGGAAGGCACAGCAGCCCACTGCAGGACTCTTGCCTAGAGAATCCCATGGACGGAGGAGCCTGGTGGGCTACAATCCATAGTGTCACAGAGTCAGACATGACTGAAGCAACTTAACACACACACATACTTGGCCATTTCAGACCTGACAGGTAAGTAGTGAGTCTCCATCTATTCAGCCCCTGGCATGGCTGTATGCTCTATAAGGAAGCAGGAGGTCAGAACCCACAATATTTATGTTGGAATTTTCACTGTTTATATAAGGAAACATCCTCACTAATCCCAAGCATGTCTATTATTAAGCAGGTCCCTGAAGTCAGGTGTTCCTCTAAAACAATAAACATGACCTATGTCTCATGTTTCAGGTTTGATGTGATTACTACCTTAGGCAGCTTAGTTTTTTGGGACTACAGTTTTCACTGTAAACAGAGCTAGAAATTCAATAAAATTGGTCACCCATGTGTATACATTCTAACATTCTGCTGTCATTATGAAACATAAATAGTTCCTGATTGTCAAATGTTGCTCTGTGCTGGAAAGCAATGAAAAGAATCGTTTTAGAAACCAGGGTGGAGAGAATAGAATGTCATGTATTTCTGATGGGAGAGGAAGAAGTTAACATGCCCCATCACAGGTATAGGTCTGAACTCCCTGCCTTAAGCAGAGGATCAGGCTGTTAGAGGTGACAATAGATGATCGCATGGATCTGTGGATCTGGAGAGAGGAACGGAGAGAAGGAGGGTTTCTCTCGGCTGGAGGAGGCACAGAAAGGAGGATTTGCATTCCTTTGTGTTTAGAAGGCTGTGCTGTGTGTGCTGTGCTCAGTCGCTTCAGTTGAGTCCGACTGTTTGTGATCCCATGGACTGAAGCCTGCCAGGCTCCTCTGTCTACAGGATCCTCCAGGCAAGAATACCAGAGTGGGTTGTCATGCCCTTCTCCAGGGGATCTTCATGACCCAGGGATCGAACCTGCATCTCTTTTGAAGGCTGGATGCATTTAAATAAGCTATCAGTTCAGTCTAGTTGCACCAGGGATCGGACCTCCATCTCTTTTGAAGGCTGGATGCATTTAAATGAGCTATCAGTTCAGTTCAGTTGCTCAGTCACGTCCAACTCTTTGCAACCCCGTGGACTGCAGCACGCCAGGCTTCCCTGTCCATCACCAACTCCCAGAGCTTACTCAGACTCATGTCCATTGAGTCTGAGATGCATCCAAGGATCTCATCCTCTTCTGTCCCCTTCTTCCCCTGCCTTCGATCTTTCCCAGCATCAGGGTCTTTTCCAATGAGTCAGTTCTTCACATCAGGTGGACAAAGTATTGGAGCTTCAGCTTCAGCATCAGTCCTTACAATGAATATTCAGGACTGATCTCCTTTAGGATGGACTGGTTGGATCTCCTTGCAGTCCAAGGGACTGTCAAGAGTCTTCTCCAGCACCCCAGTTCAAAAGCATCAATGAGCTATAATCAAATGAGCTATAACAAATAATCAAATTAGCTATAACACACCTGAATAACACAGATCACCAAATCTGGTGTCCAGGAGCCAGTCAATGTACATTCTCTCTTCAGACCCTTCCCTGTTTCCTACAGAGAGTTGCACTGATAACACAGCCCCGGCAAGACCCAGAGGTAGATTTGGTTTGCTCAAGACGGCTTTGTCTGTAGTGAAGAAACATACAGGAGAACGTCTTCATTGTTACCAATAAAAGAACAGCCGTATGAATCACAGCTGCTTCATGAGAACAGTAGCAGCAAATGCAGTCTCCGTTCCTCTAAGGTCAGGAGAAATTTGGGTTTCCTAACAGGGACTAGGCTGTCTGTGGGTTTAATGTAAACTGATGGGAGTGGAGCCAATCACAATCCATGCTTGACTAGATCTGGAATATTCCAGATGAAGTCAGAGGGGGCATATGGCATTTCTGACACAGCTGCTGTGCTGAGACGCTCGGGGCAGGAGAGAAGATGCTAGGGAGAGGCAGAGCAACCTCAGAAGAGGGTTCTCAGGGTTCACGGGAAAGGTGACAATGAGCCCAAAATGCTTAAGGGGAAAGAAAGTCTGTCTAACGCATCCGAGTTTTCTTTCAAGGAAAATATATAGTTACAGTTACAAAAATGGGGAAGGGCCAGAGGGGCAACAGTCTTAGAGTTTCAGATACCCTTTCATCAATTTCTTCTATCAGATTATGACAGTTCTGTTTTGCCGGGGAATGGAAGATGAGTTTGAGAGTGGGTTCATGCAAGGCGATGGATTTAGGTTAAGAAAATCCAAATGACACAAGTAGGCCTTCCTGGGTAGTAATAGTCATTTTTTTAAAAAAAATTTATTGAGATATAGTTGATTTATAATGTTGTATTAATTTCTGCTGTACAGCAAAGTCATTCATTTATAATTCTTTTTTAATATTCTTTTCCATTTTGGTTTATCACAGGATACTGAATACAGTTCCCTTTGCTCTATGCTGGGACCTTGTTGTTTATCCATCCTATGTATGCTAGTTTGCATCAGCTAGTCCTAAGCTCCCAATCCTTCCTCCCTCACCCACCCTTCCCCTTGGCAAGCACAAGTCTGTTCTCTGTGTCTGTGAGTCTCTTTCTGTTTTGCAGGTATGTTCATTTGGGTCATATTTCAGATTCCACATATAAGTGATGTTATATAGTATTTGTCTTTCTCTTTCTGGCTTACTTGGTATGATAATCTCGAGGTCCATCCATGTTGATGCAAATGGCATTGTTTCATTCTTTTTGAGGCTGAGGAATATCCCATTACATATAGGTACCACGTCTTCTTTAACGATTCATCTGTTGATGGACATTTAAGTGTTTTCATGTCTTGGCTATTGTAAATAATGCTGCTTTGAGCATAAGGTTGCATGTATTTCTTCAAATTATAGTTTTGTCTGTGTATATGCCCAGGAGTGGGATTGCTGGATCATATGGCAACTCTATGTTTAGTTTTTTGTGGAAGCTCCATACTGTTTTCCATAGTGGCTACACCAATTTACATTCCTACCAGTGCTATAGGAGGGGTCCCTTTTCTCCATACCCTCTCCAACGTTTATTTGTGGACTCTAAATGATGGACATTCTGACCTGTATGAGGTAGTACATTATTGTAGTTTTGATATACCTTTCTCTAATAATTAGCAATGATGAGCACCTTTTCATGTACCTACTGGCCACCTCTGTATCTTCTATCAGGGCTTTCCAGGTGGCACTAGTGGTAAAGAACCTGCCTGCCAGTGCAGGAGACCTTCGAGGTGTGGGTTCAATACCTGGGTTGGGAAGACCCCCTGGAGGAGGGCATGGCAACCCACTCCCATATCCTTGCCTAGAGAATCCCATGTACAGAGGAGCCTGATGGGCTACAGTCCATAGCATTGCAAAGAGTCAGACATGACTGATGCAACATAACACATATCTTCTATGCAGAAATGTCTGTTTTCTTCCCATTTTTCAATTGGTTTGGATTTTTGTTATTGAGCTGTATGAGCTATTCGTATGTTTTACAAATTAAGCTCTTGTCAGTTACATCATTTGCAAATATTTTCTCCCAGTCCAGAAGTTCTCTTTTCATTTTGTTTATGGTTCCCTTTGCTGTGCAAAAGCTCTTAGGTTTGATTAGGTCCCGTTTCTTTAAGTAATAATCGTTTCTTACTTCCAGCATGTATTTTCAGTCTCTAGACCATTCTCATGACAGTGGAGTGAGGAATTTCCCTCTCAGGCTAGTGCTTCTTCTGCTAGATCAGTGGCTTGTAAAACGGACAGCCTACTATACCCTGGAGGGTACACAGGATAAATCTATTGCTTGCAAAAACAAACTGTTTAGAGTTTCTGCCCCTAAAAGTCAGACAGAAATTTGGCTTTATCAATGTTAAAAATACAGATTGAGCTTGACATGTTTTGTCAGTTTTTATGTCAGACAGCCCCACATTACATTGTTCAAGTGTGGTCTCCTGAGGATTGAGGGCTTTCCCACATCTTGGGTCAGAGTGACACCCCGCTTCCTTGTTCAGTTTCAGCACACTGCCTCATGGTGCCCCTTATTCACCTGTAGTGAAATGCATTTATAGACTCAGGTTCTTCCTTCCTCTGACAGAGAGGACAAGCAACTTAGAATGAATCCTGCTAAGAGAAAACAAGTGGGATAATACTTGCGATGCAAGCACACACCGAGTCAAGCAAACAGCAGAGACAGCGTTTCTGTTCTTCTTGCTATGCTCTCCTTCTCCGCCACAATATGGCACTGAAAACAACAGTCTCATCTGAGCTAACCAGTGGCGAAATATTTTCAAGGTGAATTGAAATGTGAATTACACTCACTGTCCTTGATGATGAACGTCATCCAGGTATCCCTTGCGCCTTAATATAAGTGCAAGGACATTAGGAAGCCATCCTGATTAGCAATTCATTTAAATGCTATATAGCTAAGACTTAAAGACAAACTCTGCAGTCCCCTCCTTCCCCTAAAGGTGGTTAAAGAAATGTAATTCTCAACAGTACTTTAAAATTTTGCCAACTTTACTGATAGATACTTAAAATTCTCTTTCGAGATTTCTTACTTATTAGTGAAAAAGCCACATATGACTGGGTAAATATCTGTTCTTCTTACTGCTGGTAAAAAATGGCCCAAATACTGCCTAAAATATATTTAGGGACAAACAAAATGCCTTTCTTGTCAGCTGACACTGTTGAAATAGAAATAGAAAATATTATTGAATGTCTGAAGAAGCAAGGATTAGAACAGGTGGTGCGGTGCAGGGTGTTGGCTATGTAGTTGTATAAAAGGGTTTATTTTGTCAGTGTGTTTCAGCTCAGAGTATTTGCTAGATTCTGTTTCAATAATCTAGAACCTAAAGGACTACTTTAAATGCATGTGTGTGTGTGTGTGTGTGTGTGTTTTGCCAGTGTGCATACCACATATGAGAAAATACACTGGAAATGATATATCTTCAACAGTTATTTCTTTAATTAAAAATATTTCATGGAAAACCAGGGTAAATATGACTTCTGAGACAGATAGGGGCAGATGAAAGTCATTCCCTGCATCATACACAGGAAAGCTTTTGTAACAAAGTAGTTAATACTGGAGCCACACAGAGTGTTACAGATGTCATCCATTGGGGGACATTATAAACACAAGACCTTCCAGATAACGTGAGGTCTTTAAGCGCTGTGTGATGAGACGCGCTCAGTCATTTCAGCCGCTCCTCAGTATGAAATTCTCCAGGCAAGAGTACTAAAATGGGTGGCCATGCCCTCCTTCAGGGAATCTTCCTGACCCAGGGATCAAACCCAGGTCTCATACACCGCAGGTGGATTCTTTGCCGCTGAGCCACCTGGGAAGCCCAGTGAGATGGATAGTGACTATGAAAATCTTCTGTAACACATAGGGTTTCCTTGTAAGTTACATTCTGTCAAAATATTAAAGGAATTGTTGAACTTACAATGAGTTCACTTATTTTTCTAAGAAGATGAGACCCAAAGAAGTTGATTTTTTTTGTTATGACAATTATGCTGTCTAGAAAATAGTTTTTGAAAAAATAAAAATTAACCCTATAAAACCATCATGAAGAATGAAGGTGGGAAGGAGATGTGTTCATTGACTAATTGATCCATGAATGGTATGACCAGGACAACTACAGTTTTGTCTTTCCAGTGCCCATCACCTCAGGCTAAATTAAGAACACTTCTCTTCTTTGCATTCCCATAATACCCTGTGTACATATATACCCACCTATCGACCCACCTTTCCATCTACCTATCCATCCATTCATCCATCCATCCATTACCCATCCATCCCACAAATATGTGTTAATCAACTACCAGATGTCAGCATTCTAGATGGTGTATATTACAAAACAATTAATGAAGCTATCAGTACTGCCAACTGTCATGAAACTTACATCTTAAGGAGGGAAAAATAGATCATTTGAAAAATGAATAAGATATATAAGTTAGATAATGATCAATATTATGGGGAAAAACAAAGGAGAACAGGAAATTAAATTGTACCAGGGAAAACACTGCAATTTTTAATTTAATGATCAGAGAAAGCATCACTGAGAATATCACATTATTAAATGAGCAGCAGAGAGTCTTACAGATTCTGGACAGTTTACTGAGTGGAGGGAACAGTAAGGACAAAAACCCCAAAGGAGGATTGTGCTTCAGGTTTTAGTTGGAACTGAATGAGTGATGGGGGAGGAAGCTCTGAGGTCAGAGAGGTGACAAGTCAAAGGAGAAGGGCAGTACCAGGCTGTGCAGAGCCTTGAAAGTATTTCTGCTTTATTCCAAGTGTAAAGTGAAGACCCTAGAGGGCTCTGTGAGGAGGACATGACTTGGTCTGACTTATGTTTTAACAGGATTGTTTTGGGTGTGTGATAGAGACTAGACTAAATGGGGGCGTCTTAGTCTGTTCAGTCTGTTCTGACAAAGTACCATAGACTTGGTGGCTTATAAACAGCAGACATTTATTTCTCACCATTCTACTGGAAGTGTGAGTTGAGGGTGCCAGCATGGTTGGGCTCTGATGAGAGCTCTTTTCCAGTTTGCATCGTGCTGTCTCCTGACTCAGAGAGCAGAGGGAGGAAGCGAGTGCTCTGGGAACTCGGACACTAATCCCATCGAGGGGGCCCCACCCTCATGACCTCATCTCATCCTAATTACCAGCACCATCCCCCACCTCCTATTACCATCACATCATGGGTAGGGGTTCAATATAGCCATCAGGGGGTGGGGAGACACAAGTATTCAGTCCATAACATGAGACAGGCACAGAAGTAGAGCCCTGTTAGGAGATACGACAGTAATCAAGGGCAGAAAGTGATCCGAGGTGGCTTGGATCAGAGGAGAGATAGTAAGAGGTGATTGGATTCTCAGCCATCACACTCTATTGAGATTATCTACTTTTTTTTTCTCTCTCCTCCACCTGTATAGTGCATTTTCAGCACCTGTCACAATGCCTCATTCATAAAAATCATGAAGTAGCTCCTTTTGGGGAATGAACTATTCTCATTTTGAGGGTTGTATAAAACTAATTACCTCAACCTGTGAATAAGAGGGGAGAGAGGTAGAAAAGGTAATTTATTTAAGGATTAAAAGAGAAGTAAGTGGTTGCTACTGGGTTATTATGAAAAAGAGGATGTTTGGGGGAATATATTCTTGGTCGTAGAGGCTGATTTTAAGGAAATCCTTTCTTTCCCAATACAAGTCTAGGACTTTGAGTCAGACTCAAAATTGTTTCAGTCTGATGTAGTACTTGGAATCACAGCATTGCACAATTCCTGTACACACTTTTCCCACAAAATGCAGCATGGATCCTTGAAGTGGTGCGATGTGCTGATTTATGGATATGTCTCTATCTATATTTTTGAGAAGTCTTTAGCCATTGTTGGGTCGGTGGCGGGGCGGGTGTCATAAATTCACATAATCACTGAAGCAAAGCAGAAGCCATGATCTTAAATACTATTTGTTCATTTTACCACCTATAAAAGGGGGATACTATTTTTGGCTCACAGCGTTCATGTCAAGATTAAGTAAAAGAGTTAATATAAAGATTTCTACACTGCTAGGCAAATAGTCACTCAGTCGGGTCCAACTCTTGCTACCCCATTGACTGTAGTCCACCCAGCTCCTCTGTCCACAGAATTCTCCAGATAAGAATACTGGAGTGGGTAGTCATTCTCTTCTCCAGGGGATCTTCCCAACTCAGTGATTATACTTGGGTCTCCTGCATTAAAGGCAGATTCTTTACTGTGTGCGCCACTAAGGAAGCTTCCCAGGTGGTGCTAGTGGTGTGGGAAGAACCCATCTGCCAGTGCAGGAGACATAAGAGACACAGGTCCAATCCCTATGTTGGGAAGATCCTCTGGAGGAGGTAATAGCAGCACACTCTGGTATTCTTGCCTGGATAATCCCGTGGACAGAGGAGCCTGGTGGGCTCCAGTCGATGGGGTCTCAAGAGTCAGACATGACTAAAGCAACTTCAGTTCAGTTCAGTCACTCAGTCGTGCCCGACTCTTTGCAACCCCATGAATCGCAGCACGCCAGGCCTCCCTGCCATCACCAACTCCCAGAGTTCACTCAAACTCATGTCCATTGAGTCCGTAATGCCAGCCAGCCATCTCATCCTCTGTCGTCCCCTTCTCCTCCTGCCCCCAATCCCTCCCAACATCAGTCTTTTCCAATGAGTCAGCTCTTTTCATGAGGTGGCCAGAGTATTGGAGTTTCAGCTTCAGCATCAGTCCTTCCAATGAACACCCAGGACTGATCTCCTTTAGAATGGACTGGTTGGATCTCCTTGCAGTCCAAGGGACTCTTAAGAGTCTTCTCCAACTCCACAGTTCAAAAGCATCAATTTTTCGGTGCTCAGCCTTCTTCACAGTCCAACTCTCACATCCATACATGACCACTGGAAAAACCATAGCCTTGACTAGACGGACCTTAGTTGGCAAAGTAATGTCTCTGCTTTTGAATATGCTATCTAGGTTGGTCATAACTTTCCTTCCAAGGAGTAAGTGTCTTTTAATTTCATGGCTGCAGTCACCATCTGCAGTGATTTTGGAGCCCCCCAAAATAAAGTCTGACACTGTTTCTACTGTTTCCCCATCTATTTCCCATGAAGTGATGGGACCAGATGCCGTGATCTTCATTTTCTGAACGTTGAGCTTTAAGCCAACTTTTTCACTCTCCTCTTTCACTTTCATCAAGAGGCTTTTTAGTTCCTCTTCACTTTCTGCCATAAGGGTGGTGTCATCTGCATATCTGAGGTTATTGATATTTCTCCTGGCAATCTTGATTCCAGCTTGTGTTTCTTCCAGTCCGGCATTTCTCATGATGTACTCTGCATACAAGTTAAATAAGCAGGGTGACAATATATAGCCTTGACGTACTCCTTTTCTTATTTGGAACCAGTCTGTTGTTCCATGTCCAGTTCTAACTGTTGCTTCCTGACCTGCATATAGGTTTCTCAAGAGGCAGGTCAGGTGGTCTGGTATTCCCATCTCTTTCAGAATTTTCCACAGTTTATTGTAATCCACACAGTCAAAGGCTTTGGCATAGCCAATAAAGCAGAAATGAATGTTTTTCTGGAGCTCTCTTGCTTTCTCAATGATTCAGCGGATGTTGGCAATTTGATCTCTGGTTCCTCTGCCTTTTCCAAAACCAGCTTGAACATCTGGAGGTTCACGGTTCACGTATTGCTGAAGCCTGGCTTGGAGAATTTTGAGCATTACTTTACTAGCGTGTGAGATGAGTGCAATTGTGTGGTAGTTTGAGCATTCTTTGGCATTGCCTTTCTTTGGGATTGGAATGAAAACCGACCTTTTCCAGTCCTGTGGCCACTGCTGAGTTTTCCAAATTTGCTGGCATATTGGGTACAGCACTTTCACAGTATCATCTTTCAGGATTTGAAATAGCTCCACTGGAATTCCATCACCTCCACTAGCTTTGTTCATCGTGATGCTTCCCAAGGCCCACTTGACTTCACATTCCAGGATGTCTGGCTCTATGTGAGTGATCACACCATCGTGATTATCTTGGTCATGAGGATCTTCTTTGTAAAGTTCTTCTGTGTATTCTTGCCACCTCTTCTTAATATCTTCTGCTTCTGTTAGGTCCATACCATTTCTGTCCTTTATCGAGCCCATCTTTGCATGAAATGTTCCCTTGGTATCTCTAATTTTCTTGAAGAGATCTGTAGTCTTTCCCATTCTGTTGTGTTCCTCTATTTCTTTGCATTTAGCACAAGCAAATAGTAGTCACTCAAATCTTTGCCTTTTTCAGCTGGTGTTATGTTTGAGCTAAAGAAAATTCACAGGGAGAGCATCAGCCCTACTTCAGTTTATTGTGTTTTGCTCTATTACACTTCACAGATAGGGCATTTTTTTGCAAACTAAGGGTTTGCGGCAACTCTGCTTCCAGCAAGTCTATTGGCACTATTCCAACAGCATTTGCTCACTTCATGTCTCTGTATCACATTTTGTAATTCTCAGAATATTTCAAATCTTTTCATCATTATTGTCTTTGTTATGGTGATTTGTGATCATTGATCTTTGATGTTACTTTTAATTGTTTGGAGGCCTCACAAACTGTGCCCCTATAAGATGGCAAACTTTAATTGATAAATTGTGTGCTTTGAATGTTCCACTGACCTATTGTTCCCCTATCTCTCTCCCTTTCCTTGGGCCCCCCTGATCCCTGAGATACAGCAATATTGACATAGGCCAATGAATAATCTTAACAGTGGCCTGTAAGTGTTCAGGTGAAAGGACAGGCCACACATCTCTCAATTTTAATAAAAACCTAGAAATGAGGAAGGCATGTCAAAGCTAAGATAGGCCAAAAGCTAGGCATCTTGCTCCAAACAGTTAGCCACATTGTGAATGCAAAGTTGTTGAAGGAAATTAAAAGTGCTATTCCAGTGAACACACAAATGATAAGAAACCAAAACAGCTTATTGCTGACATGGAGAAAGTGTTACTGGTTTGGACAGAAAATCAAACCAGTGACAGCATTTCTTTCAGCCAAAACCCAGTCCAGAGCAAGGCCCTGACTCTTTGCCATTCTGTGAAGGTTGAGAGAGGTGAGAAAGCTGGGGTGTCAGAGTCTGAAGCTAGCAGAGGTAGGTTCATGAGGTTTCAGAAAAGATGCCATCTTCATAACATCAAAGTGCAAGGTGAGTACTGCAGCAGGTGCTGATGTAGAAACTGCAGCAAGTTATACAGAAGATCTAGCTGAGATAATTAATGAAGGTGGCTACACCAAGCAACAGATTTTTAGTTTAGCTGAAGCAGCCTTATATTGAAATAAGATATCATCTAGGACTTTTATTGGCGAAGGCAATGGCACCCCACTCCAGTACTCTTGCCTGGAAAATCCCATGGGCGGAGGAGCCTGGTGGGCTGCAGTCCATGGGGTCTCTAAGAGTCGGACACGACTGAGCGACTTCACTTTCACTTCTCACTTTCATGCATTGGAGAAGGAAATGGCAACCCACTCCAGTGTTGTTGCCTGGAGAATCCCAGGGACGGGGGAGCCTGGTGGGCTACTGTCTATGGGGTCGCACAGAGTCAGACACGACTGAAGCAACTTAGCAACAGCAGCAGCAGGACTTTCATAGCTCTTGAGGAGAAGTCAATCCCTGGCTCCAAGCCTCAGAGGACAGGCTGACTCTCTTGTTAGGGACTAATGTACCTAGTAACTTGAGCCTGAGCCCAGTGCTCATTTACCATTCTAAAAATCCTAGGATCTTTAAGAATTATGCTAAGTCAACTCTGACTTGCTGTATAAATGGAGCAAAGACTGGATGATAACACATTTGTTTACAGCATGGTTTCCTGAATATTTTAAACCCATCCTGGATAACTAATTTCAGGGGAAAAAAATCCTTTCAAAATATTACTCATTGACAATGTACCTGCTCATCCTAGAGTTCTGATGGAGCTATACAATTAGATGAATGTTGTTTTCATGTCTGCTAACACAGTATCCGTTCTGCAGCCCAGAGATCAAGGTGTAATTGCAGCTTTCAAGTCTTAAAATTTAAGAAACAAAGGCTGTAGCTGCCATAGATAAGTAATTCTTTTGATGGATATGTGAAAGTAACTCAGTCGTGTCCGACTCTTTGCGATCCCATGGACTATAGCTCTCCAGACTCCTCTGTCCATGGAAATCTCCAGACAAGAATACTGGAGTGGGTTGCCATTTCCTTCTCCAGGGGAACTTCCCAACCCAGGGATCAAACCCAGGTCTCCAACATTGCAGGCAGAGTCTTTACCATCTAAGTCACCAGGGAAGCCCTTGATGGATATGGACAAAGTCAACTAAAAAACTTCTAGAAAAGATTCACCTTCTAGATACCTAAGGTCATTTAGGTATCTGAATGATTCACAGGAAAAAATCAAAATATCTATATTAATAAGAGTTTGGAAGAAATTGATTCATGGATGATTGTGAGAGGTTCAAAACTTCAGTGAAGGAAGTAACTCCATATATGGTGGAAATAGAAAGAGGACTCGAATTAGAAGTGGAGCCTGATGATATGTCTGAAGTGTAGTAATCTCAGATAAAACTTGAGTGGATGAGAAGTTACTTCTTATGGATGAGCAAAGAAAGTAGTTTCTTGAGATGGAATCTGCTCCTGGTGAAGATGCTGCCAAGACTGTTGAAATAACAACAAAGGATTTCAAATATAACATAAACTTTGTTGATAAAGCAACAGCAGATTGACTCTAATTTTGAAAGAAGTTCTATTTTTGTTAAATGCCATCAAACAGCATTGCATGCTACAGTGAAATTTCTGTGAAAGGAAGAGTCGATTGATGTGGCAGACTTTGTTGTCATCTTATTTTAAGAGACTGCCGCCACCCCAACCTTCAGCAGCTACCATTCCCATCAGTCAGCAACCATCAACCTTAAGGCAATACCCTCCATCAGCCAAAAGGTTACAAAAAGTGTCTTTAATTACAGTATGTACATTTTTTTAGATGTCATGCTATTGCACATTTAATAGACCACACTATAGCATAAACCTAGCTTTTATATGCCTTGGAAAATGAAAAAATCCAGACGACTTGATTGATTTCAATATTCCCCTTATTGTGATGGTCTAGAACTGAACATACAATATCTTATGCTTGGGGTAAATTTAATGAGCTTACCATCTCATTGTTGGTGGGAGCAGTGGTTCAGCCAAAAAAAAAAAAAAAACTTGTAAGAACTTATATAAAAATAAGAGGATATATCTATAGTGAGTTATTAAGGGTCTGCACCTCTTTGTACCTCAGTAAGGCAATGGCACCCCACTCTAGTACTCTTGCCTGAAAAATCCCATGAACAGAGGAGCCTGGTAGGCTGCAGTCCATGGGGTCGCTACTAGTCGGACATGACTGAGCGACTTCACTTTCACTTTTCACTTTCATGCATTGGAGAAGGAAATGGCAACCCACTCCAGTGTTCTTGCCTGGAGAATCCCAGGGACGGGGGAGCCTGGTGGGCTGCCGTCTATGGGGTCGCACAGAGTCAGACACGACTGAAGCGACTTAGCAGCAGCAATAGCATGGTGGTTTTATTTGTAATTTGAAAGTGTAAGAACAGCAGTAGTTTATGGGCACAGCTTTGGGTCCCCTCAGGACCAGGGTACAGAAGGCCAGTAGAAATTGAGGGAGGATGCCTCAGTAGACAGGGAGGTTGATGCTGATCAGTACAAGGTCTGCCAGTAATAATAGCGCATTCCAGCTATTGGGAATGGGCCAAAATGACAGAATAGAGCATAGGTTCTGTGCTCTACTTACAGAGATTATTTTTTCCTTTCCTTGTTCTTTGAGATGAGAACAAAGAAACAATTGACTGGATATAGAAGTTTCATGACAATTAAATGACATTTTGTTCAGAATAATTATAGGGTTCACATGTTTCCTTTTGACATTTGATCAAAAGGAAATGAAAATTTGCAATGCAGACTGCCCCCATGTAGATCAATAAGTAAGCTGCTGCATTTAATTTTCTTCCTAGGACTTTGGAAGGCAAGCTGAGGGCTTTTTCCAGAATTTTCCTTTTCCACTGCCTCAATTGGCGCTGCCCTATATAATTGCTCCACTGATGCTGCCAGTGGGTTGTCAACGTCCATCATACTCAGAGAATTTTGTGGCTTCTCACTAGGGCTTTCCTGTATTCTGAGCCTCAACTCTAGTTAAAGAACAATATATTTGACTACAGTCTTTAATTTCCTAGTATTTTGAGAACCCATTAACATGTGAACATTCACTGACCTTCCCTTTTTCTGGAAATGTTTTTCCCCATGCTGTTGACCTTAAGAAGCCTGGATACTAATGGTTTTTACATTTTTATTTCCTGAAAGTCTCATCAGGTTTGGCCAAAAATACTGTTTTAGTACCTTTGTGTTAAAAAGTGCTGTGAAATTCCAAGGCAGGCCAAACTCAGGACACTGGTGGGAGTGATTTTCACCAATGGGGAGGCCTTACGTGCAGAAACTTAAACTTGAAGGAAGAACATTGAAGGATCCCTCTTATCTTTCATATGGGTGCCTCTTAAAATTGCAGCCTTTTAAAAAGAGGTTTCCAGGACCTAGTTTTTTAGCCAGTACTAAGAGCCCTTTCTCTTCTCTTTTTATTAACCAGAACATTTCATAGCCTTGCTAACAGCAGGGAGAAAGTTTTTTCACATTCTACATGCACACTATATTTTTAATTTTCTAAAACTGTAACTAGCTGCCAAAACTATTCTGGCATCCTATGAAGCAATGCCATTTGTCATCAGAAAACTTTTGAACTCTCATAGATGCAAAATATCAAAGGACATTTTTATATCCTGACAAGGCTTATAAAAACAATTTGACTGCATTTTATGGGTTTTGTTTGGGTTGAATATGATCCTGGTTGTCAGAAAAGGACTTTTTTTTTTGGACTAATCATATCAGTAAAGGTTTAATCAGGAAAACAGAAACCACATTAGGTATGTCAAACAAAGGAGGTTTAAAATAGGGGACTGTTTTCAAAAGTAAGGGCTGAGGAACACAAAAGGGATGGTGGTTTAACACAGCCACTACCACCAGAAGAACAAAGAACCGAGGTAGTGCCCCAGAGCCGTGCTCTCCTTGGAACCGTCCACGTCTGCATCTGCTCTTGGACCTCCCGTTGCTGCCGCTGGAACTGCAAAGGCTCCTGGAGCCACAGACGCTCAAGGCTGCTGCTCCTGGAACAGTCAACACCTTTGGAGCCCAGAGCCGCCTGCTGCCTCCACTGCTGGGCATGGCGCCGGAAGCAGAAAGAGGATGCGCAATGGGTTCTCTCCCCCTCCCACCTTCCAGACACATGCCAGTGTGTCCCCCTGCCGGGATCTAATAGATAGTCAGTTGGCAGGATTCTGGGGAGTGCAGCTGGCAGGGTCCAGCTCCCTGCAAAACAGAGCTGAGCTGAGGAAGGGAAGGAATAGAATTCAGAACAAACAGGCAAACGACAGCTCATGTCTGTCCTTCACACAGAAGAGAAACGTGTTCTAGGCACTTCTGACATGCAACAGCGCAGCGCCACACCCCCTTTCCCAACTTCATGAATTGATAAATGTTCACTTGGCTTTCTTTCCATTTCCCCAAATATTTTAAATTTTAAATAGCTTCCATTTTTTAATATTTAAAGATGGAACATGAATGAAAAAAAAATCAAGCAATGCATCCTGTAGTTTATCTTTTGAAATTTGTTTCTTAGCCTGTTTTGGAGAAAGGCAGCTTTGGCTTATGTTTTCACAAAATGCTCATTGGTCTACAAATATTTCTCATTTAATACATACAATAGCCTTATGAAATAAGATTTACTTTTATATATACCACCCCACCTCCTAAAAGCAGAGTCTCAGAAAAACCTTCACAGCTCTTCCTCTCCAGAGCTGAGACAAGAACTCTGCCTGATGCTTTCCAGATAGCACACGGGAGCTTCGTAGCCTGGGGGAGAAATGGTGGTTTTTTTTTTTTTACTTGCAATCCAAGAGAGATCTTGAAAAACAGGATTTGTAAATAGGTTGCTGAATTTGTTTGTTTGTTTGTTTTTTCTACTGTAATGCTTCTGTGAGCTCAAAGAATCAGTGTATATGCCAGTGCATACTGGTGCTTGTCTTGAATTTCCAGAGCTCTTTGCTTGAATCTCTTTATAACACAGGTTTCAGTATGTTTTGTATAGTATTCATTTGCTTTTCTGTCTTTCCTTCCCAGTAGATTGTAAGCACCTTAAGGACCGCTGTGGTGGTCACATTCATCTCTGGACCCCAGACCTGGTGGAGGCCTACCACTTAGGAAGAGGTCAAGAAATGTGTGGCTATGGAACTGTGGGTTTGGAAGGTCCTGCCCTCTTCATGGGCTATGCAGGACCAAGCCACAGGAATCACAATCTTCAGAGACTTGATTCATATCCTTCTTCACTGTTTACTAGCTATGTGACCTAGGAAGGTTACTAATTTTTCTATACTCTCTTCCATATGTGTGTTAGTTGCTTAGTTGTATCTAACTCTTCGTGACCCCATGGACTGTAACTCACCAGGTCCCTCTGTCCATGGGATTTCCCAGGCAAGAATACTGGAGTGTGTTGCCATTCCCTTCTCCAGCAGCTTTTCCGAACCCAAGGATCGAACCCAGGTCTCCCACGTTGCAGGCAGATTCTTTACTGTCTGATCCACCAAGGAAGACCACCTACACCTACACCTCAAAGATCATTGTAAAAATATGTTGGTTCATGTATGTAAAGTTTCTGACACTGTCGCTACCATATGCTAAGTACTTAATAAATACCAGTTTACTATTGTACACTTTTTACTGGTTAAAAAACATAACAATCAGGACTTCCCTGGTGGTCCAGTGGTTGAGAATCTGCCTTGCAATGTGGGTGGACAAGGGTTTGATCTCTGATTGGGGAACTAGGATCCTACCTGCCACTGGGCGACTAACCCAACCCACTGCAGTTACTGAGCCTTCGCACTCTGGAGCCAACAGAATCACAATTAGAGAGCTCGCCTGCTGCAACTAAGACCCCTCACAGCCAAATAAAAGTGAAACTGAAACTGTTAGTCCCTCTGTTGTTTCCAGCTCTTCATGACACCGTGGACTCTAGCCCACCAAGCTCCTCTGCCCATGGGATTATCCAGGCAAGAATACTGGAGTGGGTTGTGTTCCCTTCTCCAGGGCATCTTCCTGATCCAAGAATCCAACTCAGGTCTCTCATATTGCAGGTATATTCTTTACCATCTAAATAGATAAATATTAAAAAATAACAATCAGTTTCATCAGATTGCAATAAAAATACATTAAATGGTTTTTGAAAAGATTTGTAAATGAGAAATAAGAAAGACAACTCATTTATATGTTGAATATTAAGAAGCTTTCTGGGGGCGGAAAGCAACTGGTTGAATTGAAGAGATCTGTGTTTTCAAGCACAGATTTAGATGCCTCAGTCCATTTAAGCTGCTATAACAGAATCAGTTCAGTTCGGTTCATTTGGTCCGTCATGTCTGACTCTTTGCAACCCCATGGACTGCAACATGCCAGGCTTCTTTGTCCATCACCAACTCCCAGAGCTTGCTCAAACTCATGTCCATCGAGTTGGTGATGCCATCCAGCCATCTCATCCTCTGTCGTCCCCTTCTCCTCCTGCCCCCAATCCCTCCCAGCATCAGAGTCTTTTCCAATAAGTCAACTCTTCACATGAGGTGGCCAAAGTATAACAGAATACCATAGCTTAAAAATAGCAAAAATGTATTCCTCCCAGACTAGTGCCTAGAAGATCTAAGATCAGGGTGCTGGCATGTTGGTGTCTAGTGCGAGTTGACTTCCTGGTTCAGATGGTTGCCTTCTTGGACTGTCACATAGTAGAAGGGAGGAGGAGCTCTTCAGAAGTTCTTCAGAACCTCATTCAGTAGAGCCCTATTCCTATTCTTGAGGGCTCTGCCCTCACAACCTTTTCACTTCCGCAAATCTCCACCTCCTAACACTATGCATCGGGGGTTGGAATTTCAACATATGAATTTCAGGGGGACACCAGTGTACGGTAGTGGATAAATCACTTCATATGTGTGTATGCTCTTGTTCGTGTACTTGCACATGTGTTATTCACTTCCTCTACAAAACTCTCCTTGGGAATTTCACTTGCAGATTTACTTGCTATGAATTTTCTATACACTTGAGGATTAAAATGTCCCTGTTTGGTCCTGCTTCCCTGTTGCTTTCCCAAGTACCTGGGTGTTTGCTGCTTCCTGCTACGAAAGCATTAGAAAGCTGGTACTAATGTAGATAATTCAAATACTGGCTGCATATTTTCAAGTGTATTGTTTTGGAGAAGTTTGAAGGTCAAGGGTCAGTATACGCTAACATTTGTGACCCTGTGGACTGTAGCCCGCCAGGCCCCTCTGTCCATGGGATTCTCCAGACAAGAATACTGGAGTGGATTGCCATGACCTCCTCCAGGAGATCTTCCCCACACAGGAATTGAACCCATGTCTTAGATGTTTATATGTTGCTAGTTATAATAGAGAAGATCTAGAAGCAAGTAAACTGTAGCAATCAGAGAATTAATATTAAATATACTGTGGCACATCATTTCATTAGAATTTATATAGCAACTGAAAAGGATGAATATGGAGGCTTTGAAGGCTTTAAAAAGTATTCATCAGCCCACAATTAATGAAAAAAAGGGGAAATCTTTGGCTTCTGGATTTGAGTGCCAGCCCTTGTGTGAATTATCTGACTCCACGGATTAAATCAGGCATCTCAGGTAGGGGATGGTCACTCTTCTAAACTCAGTGTCCTCATGTCTATATGGTACTTACCTCATGGGGCTATTGAAAAATCAAAGGAGGTAATTCACATGAAGCACTCAGCACAATGCCAAATGCAAAACAAGCCCCCCTAAAAGAATCATACCTAAATATTATCATCGTAACTATGGTCATTTTTTTTCTGTCAACATTAAAGGTTAGAAGAGAGCATGAGAAAAAACTGGGGTAAAGTTCTTAAGCAGGATAATGGAATGAGTGAATATGTTATTTTGGAGCATTTCCCTTTATAATGTTTTATATGTTGACATTTTAGAAAATGTATTTCTCTGTGCCAATGCCCCCAGGGGTTAAGTCCTCCTATCAGAGGTCCTCCTCTTTCCATCAGCTAGAAAGCTGCATTTCTCAACCCTGCCACAGCTCTCAGAATGCAAGCGTTAAGCCTGGGAGTTCACCGCACAGATTCTAAATGGACCAATTGTATCTTCATCCTTTCCGGAGCTCTTTTTGGAGAAGCTGCTGTTCTTAGATGCCTGATTATCCCACACCTGTGAGGATATGAGATCGCTCCCTGAGAACCAAATCATGGTTGAAATTTCTGAAGTCAGAGGGTCTTTTTAAAAATGGGACGGCTTAGCATTTCCTCAGAATGCCGCATTCACGGGAGGGGTCTTCCACCTGACCCGTCAGGAACAATGTGTCTTTCAGGCTGTGGCTGCAGTGAATGGGATGCTCTGAACCTCCTCTCTTTAGGGTTATTATTCCGAAATCCTCTTTGGAGGCAATGCCCTCTTGGCGGCTGGACAGTAAAATGCATCTTTCTATCAATTCAGTCTCTTTACATTTTTTTTTTTTTGATAGCTGATTGGCTAAAGAAGTAAAAGCCAGCAGAGCTACATTTTATTTTGGTGCACCTGCATTATTTATGCTGTCAGAAACTCAAGGCAAGAGGCTGAAACCGTGATTATTATTAGGCTTGGGAACTGCAAAGACAGGCAAAAGAGACTTTTCTTTTAATGTGGGTGGCAGGGAAATAAGATGACAATCGAGAAAGTACAAATTCTAAGGCATGAACTCTAAAAAACAATCTGCCAATTAACTGCGAAAAGGATGACATCTTTATTAAGCACTGCCCAGGCTTTGCGGGGCTCGTCCACTTGCCACTCCAGCTTGGAGGGAAAGGTTGATTCCTTAGAGCCTCCTTGCAGAGCCTTCCCAGGAAGCAGAACAAGATGCTTCCATCCTGGTTGTTGTTTAGTCACTAAGTTGTGTCCGACTCTTTTGCAGTTCTATTTACTGTAGCCCACCAGGCTTCTCTGTCCATAGAATTTTCCAGGCAAGAATACTGGGTTGCCATTTCCTTCTCCAAGGCATCTTCCCAATCCAGGGATCAAACCCAGGTCTCCTGCATTGGCAGGTGGATTCCTTACTACTGAGCCACTAGGCAAGCTCTTCTATCCTGGTACATGAATCCTTATAAGAAGTGCTGTTTGAGCTTGACCAAGGAATTGGAGCTGCTGGCAGTGGGGAGAGAGGTGGGGACATCCTCAGAGCTTTTATGGTTGAATGATGAAAACAGCATCTTCTGATTTTGAAATGGACAGAGACTTTCTGGAGACCAGGCCACGAAGAGACCAGGAATGTGCAAATATAGTTTATCAGATGTTTTTCCGGGTGGCTTAAACAGTAAAGCATCTGCCTGCAATGCAGGAGACCCAGGTTTGATCCCTGGGTCAGGAAGATCCCCTGGAGAAGGACATGACAACCCACTCCAGTACTCTTGCCTGGAAAATCCCATGGATCGAGGGGGCTGGTGGGCTACAGTCCATGGGGTCACAAAGAATTGGACACGACTGAGCGACTTCACTTTTTTTGAGTATAGTCACTCGATTATCTCCAAGTCTACATTTTCATGCAGTAAAAATGGGCCAGCAGCTGAAATACGGGGAAGAGTGTGGGGTCCTCTGTGTAATGGACAGATTTTTACCCTGAAGCCTAATCCTGAGACTTTTCTGGGGCTCAATCTGGACAAATCCTATAATTAGAGGCATTCTAAAGCTGTCTAGTGTCTGCGGATTAACAGATCTGTTGAAGATGATTGCTTGATGATATGTAACCTGGGGACCATTTGCGTAGGGCTTTTTGTGCCAACAGAAGATACATACTCTGCATAATCATACTCTGTATACCTTCAGAATCAGGAATTAAAAAAAAAAACACATTACTTTAAAAACATTTCATCAGTCTTTGTATTAAAGCTCAGATGAACCTAGGACCCAATCTGCCACCTGTTAACCGTTACCTGGTTACACAGATCTACAAAGCCCTCCATAAACTGCGCACGGCCAGCTCGCTCATTGTGTGCCACTTGCTTCTCTTAGTGCTCTACATCCTGGCCCCTTTTTCAGTTCCTAAAACATGCCATGCACCCTCTCATCTCAGAGGTTGTTGTTTTTTTTTTTTACTTTATTTTACTTTACAATACTGTATTGGTTTTGCCATACATCAACATGAATCTGCCATGGGTGTACACGTGTTCCCAGTCCTGAACCCCCCTCCCATCTCCCTCTCCATACCACCTCTGGGTCATCCCAGTGCACCAACCCCAAGCATCCTGCATCAAACTTAGACTGGCAATTCGTTTCTTACATGATATTGTACATGTTTCAATGCCATTCTCCCAAATCATCCCACCCTCTCCCTCTCCCACAGAGTCCAAAAGACTGTTCTATACATCTGTGTCTCTTTTGCTGTCTCGCATACAGGGTTATCGTTGCCATCTATCTCAGAGATTTTAAACCCACTTTTTTCTCTGCTCAGTGAACTGACTTGCTCCCAGCTCCTCAACGACTCGCTCTTTCTTCTTCACTCAAGGGTCATATCTTCTGAGACCTTTTCTGTGGACTCCCAGACTGTGTTAGGTCCTCCGTGGTGGGCACCAGGTAGCTCTCCTTCTGTATCACTCATTATTTACTGAAGGTTGTAGTTATTCAATAACTATAAACTCCAGGAGACCAAAGTCCGAGTCTTTCTTATTCATTGCTATTCCCCTGACACACAGAGAGAGTGCTCATTGAAGATTGTTAGGTGAATAAGTGAGTAAAAGTGAATGGATGAGCAAATGAATGCAGATATCATGGATATCTAGGCCAGATATCAGTGAATCTAGATAAAAAGTCTTTTCCATTTTGAGGAATCAGTGACACTAATTCTGTGAAGGACAAAGATGTGCTAATGATGTTTATATTAGAGCTCAGTGGCTTCAAAAGATCAAAAATCCGTTCAAGCTGGCGAGGCAAAAAGAGAAGTTATTCATTCACTATTGAGGTGCTCATAGACCCCAAGGAGTCTGGAGGAACTGGAGACGCCTGTGGAGCTCAGACACTCAGCCAGGAACTTGTGCTATAGGACTCAGCCTTCAAGCCCCTCATCCTTGTTTAGAAGGTTCCAATGTTACTCATTCCCAAGTGAACAGCCTCAATGAGTCAGGAATCTTCGTTTCATCTTGACTTCATGATTCTCCTCCTTTGGGGAGGGTCGCCTCAATCTCCCTGCCCTCTGCCAAATTGCTTCTCTACTCCCATTCCTGTTTAAGCTCTCTTTACTGGCAATTGAGTGTTTCATGGTGAAATTCTTCATAACCAAATTTCTTGGAGAAAAGGCCACTGTCGAATCTGGCTGCTCCGGGAAGTTCTCTGAGTCCCTCCAGCCCTGGCACAAGTTTCCCCAGCACTGTGGGCTCTCAATTCTATTTGGTAAAGTTACTGATCTCATGCCTGAGCCCTGAGGATGCTGACAGCTGTACACTATGGGAAACTCAATCATTGAATATCTCATTTTACATGTTAAAAAAAAAAATCAAGATCCTAAAAGCTCTGGCAATGAGCTTAACTCTCAGGCTGTTTTTGTCCTGGTGGTCAGGAGCCATATCCCTGGGGTCTCTATGCATCACCGTTTCAATGATCACACTGCCTCTTCAGAGAGATCTTACTTTTGGTTTTTTGGTTGGTATCAAATATATGAAAAATGTTTTTGCTTTCCACAGATAAGAGTACAGGAAATTAAAACATCCTCAAGGCAGGTTTAACAGGACAGATCTCCAGGATAGCTTTGGGTATAAAACACCCCATTCCAATGGACAGGTACACACTGCTATATCTAAAATGGATAACCAACAAGGACCTGCTGTATAGCACAGAGATCTCTGCTTAATGTTATGCGGCAGTCTGGAGGGGAGGGGAGTCTGGGGGAGAATGGATACATGTGTATGTGTGGCTGAGTCCCTTCACTGTTCACCTGAAACTACCACCACATTGTTAATCAGCTATATCTCAATAGAAAATTAAAAGTTTTTATACAAACCAAAACCGTCCCATTCCACTCAGCCAGAGAATACACTCTTGCCTGCAATACATACATCTTACTTGAAGATGACAGCAAGAGAGCGGTGTGGTCCGTCAGTTTCTTTCCTTGCTTGCTGTTTAGCACATTCTCTGACTTGAACGTCAACCCAGTCCTTGAAAATATTGTTATTGCAATTGAAGTCCTTTTATAGATGGAAATTCTGGAATCAGAGGACTTGATGGAAGGGCAGCCCTTGGCCTTCTGGAATGTAGGATGTGAAGATATTGCCGTAGATTTTCTGGTAGTGGGTTTGCTCCTAGCTGGGAAGGACAGTTCCCCCCGCTGAAGCTCTGTAGTACTCTGCTGTACTTCTCTTGGGATATTTGCTTTCTCCTTTTCTCTGCCCTGCTAGCTGCTTGAGGCTGGATTCATCTTCATTTCTCCTGCAAAGTTACGCTTGGGAGACATGCCCAGTACACACCTGTTGCCTGTATTAGTTTCCTATTGCTGCTATGAAAAATTATCCCCATCTTAGTGGCTAAAACAATACACATTTATTATCTATCAGTTCTGGAGGTCAGAAATCTAAATGGGTCTCACTAGGCTATACTCAAGATGTAGGCAGGGCTGTGTTCCCTTTATAGGCTCTATGAGTGGATTCACTTCTCTTAGTCCATTCAGGCTGCTATAACAAAAATACCATAAACCAGCTAGCTAATAAACAACAGAAATTTATTGCCCACAGTTCTGGAGCCTGGAAGTCCAGGATCAGGGTGCTATCATGATCAGGTGAAGGTCCTTTTCTAGGTCGTAGATTTCTCATTGTGTCCTCACGTGGTGGAAGGGCCAAGCAAGCTCTCTGGGACCTCTTTTATAAGCACCTCATACTATTCATGAAGGTTCCACTCTCAAGACCTAAACAATCCCCAAAGACCCTACTTCCTAATACTATTACATTAATGGTTAGGTTCTCAACATACAGATTTTAGGAGGATGCAAACATTCAGATGTAGCAATTTCCTTTCCTTTCCCAGCTCCTAAAGAAAGATTGATTGATTCATGGCCCTTTCTCCACCCGCAAATCCAGCAACATTAGGCCAAGAACTTTCCACGCTGCCGTCTTTCTACCTTTCTCTCCCACTTTTAAGGATCTTCATAATTACATTGGTGTCACTAGATATTCCAGAATAATCTCCCTATATTAAAGTGACCTGACTGGCAACCTTAATTCACCACTGACACATAGGATGACAAGTTCAGAGTTTTCTGGGATTAAAGCAGGGACACCTCAGGAGCAGGGGAGGAGAGCATTAATCATGTTGCCCAAACATGATAACTGAAATCAGTAGCCTATTAGAGCAAAAGTCAAGAAGATGGCAGTCTCCTTGAGACAAAATGTCTTTTTGAAAAGTTGTAATAAATTGTTCTTTTGTCTGACTCTTTGCGACCCCATGGACTATAGTCCGCCAGGCTCCTCTGTCCTCCAGGCAAGAATACTGGAGTGGGTAGCCATTCCCTTCTCCAGGGGTTCTTCCAACCCAGGGATTGAACCCGGGTCTCCTGCATTGCAGGCGGATTCTTTACTGTCTGAACCACCAGGGAAGCCCCCTTTCCATAACTGAATTGCCTTTTATATTCACCAGGGAAGGTAGTTATGCTTTGACTGTCCTAGTTAATCATTTTGTACATGAGGATTTATATACATTTGATTTTATTAAAGCAAGATTCACATCTTTTACATTGTTAACACATTTGTTTTCTATTAAGTCTGTGTGAGGGTTATTGTAGAAGAGTTTTCACATTAATAAAAGAACCAGGAATTTGCCATTTTTGAAGTATGTGATGCAGGCGTTTTTAGGGATGGATTTTTTAGAAGAGAAGCTAATGGCAAGTTTAATCCTATTTTCCCTCTTTTATAGAAAATGAATAACTTAATAGGCTAACTATGATTCTATACTGTGGTTTTTAACTGTCACTAAACCCATGCGAAGAGTTGACTCATTAGAAAAGACTCTGATACTGGGAGGGATTGGGGGCAGGAGGAGTAGGGGACGACAGAGGATGAGATGGCTGGATGGCATCACCGACTCGAAGGACGTGAGTTTGAGTGAACTCCGCGAGTTGGTGATGGACAGGGAGGCCTGGCGTGCTGTGACTCATGGGGTCGCAAAGAGTCGGACATGACTGAGCAACTGACCTGAACTGAAATGCTATTAAGTGGAAATATAGACTATGAAAATATAAATGCAAATTCATAGTTCTCTTGATATTAAGAGTTATTGTAATTTACTTACTAAGGAATTCCATGAAAATCAGAAATCACTTCATGTAAGTATTCTTTAGACAGCATAAACTTAGGGTAAAATGGACCCTAATTAGCACATTTCTTAATTATTCTTTCTAATTGTGAAGTTTAGCTCTCTCTGTAGCTATTTCAGAGGCACTACTAAACTTGAGCCTTTATACCACCCTGCAAGGTCATTAGTTATAGCTGTTTCACAGATAATCAAATGAAGACTCAGAAAGGTTAAGTAAGTTGTCCAAAGTCACAGAGATGAAAAGTCATATTTGGAGAGCCCACAATTAAATCTGAGTGTACCCGATTCCAAAGTTCATAACACTTTCAATCGCAATACACCAGGAATCCTTGATGTTCAACATTTTGGACAAAAACTCAGCAAAATGTTTGACTTGTGGTTGCAGATAAATTTCAGGACTGATGCCATAGTCTTCTTTATAGGAATTGCATTTCAACACAAGCACCACAAGAAAGCATCTAGATTCCTCATGCTTTAGAGTCTATTTCTTTAATTCTTGGCAGTAAGAAGGAATATAATCCTTAATCCTCGATGATTTGTAAAAGTCAGGTTTATTAATGTGCAAGAGTGTCTGACAGCAAAGACAGTTATGGTTCTGAGAGAGAGAGTCTTGATCATTCAGTCATGTCTGACTCTTTGCAACCCCATGGACCATGGCCCACCAGGCTCCTCTGTTCATGGGGTTTCCTAGGCAAGAATACTGGGGTGGGTTGCCATGCCCTTCTCCAGGGGATCTTCTCAACCCAGAGAAAGAACCTAGGTCTCCTGCATTGCAGGCAGATTCTTTACCAGCTGAGCCACCAGGGAAATAGTGCATGTAAATTTTGGTATATTACATTTTTGTTGTTTGGTTCAAAATATTTCTACATTGGAATGTAAGTCTTTTTAATTCATGGATTATTTAGAAATGTATCGCTTGGTTTCCATTTAGAGATTTTCTATGCATCTTCTTAATATCGAGTCCTAGCTTTATTCCCCTATGTACAAAGAGTATATTCTGTGATTTTGATAATTTATAATGTGTTGGAAAAAACTCCTGTGGCCAGCATAGTCAATACTGTTAAATATATTTGAGAGGAAAAGTTGTGTATTTTGTAATTTTTAAGATTATCATTCGTCATGTGTTGTCAATTAACTGCATCAATTAGTTGCATCATTAAAATATTCTTTATCTTTACCTTCTTTTGTTACTTATTCTATAAGTTATTGAGTAAATATGTGGAGTAAAGAGTTAGAATTTTTGTATTAATATAGTCTGATGTTTGTTGCTTTTTAATTGGAATATTTAGTCAGTTTATATATTATAGCAATCATAATAATTATTGAAGTGTGTTTATGATCAACTGTTCAATGTTACTATTTCTTCCAATTTATCCTATCATTTTCTCTTCTCTCCCACCTTTTTTTTCTTTTTGCTTCTTTTGGGAATCAAGTAATTTTTAAAGTTATTTTCCTGCTGTATTAGTTTGTTAGCTAAACATCCTTTTTGTTCATCTTTTAATGGATACTACAAGGATTACATTGTGCACCTTACCTTATTAGACTATTATCAATTAGGACAGGCTTCCCAGATGGCAGTAGTGGTAAAGAACCTACCTGCCAATGCAATGAAATGTGGGTTCAATCCCTGGGTCAGGAAGATCCCCTGGAGGAGGGCTTGGCAACCACTCCAGTATTCTTGCCTGGAGAATTCCATGGACAGAGGAGCCTGGCAGGCTACAGTCCATGGAGTCACAAAGAGTTTAACATGACTGAATCGACTTAGCCTGTATGCACATTAATTAGGATTTTGACCAGAATATAAGAAGTTTAGAAAACTTTGATTCTCATCTTCTCTTACCTTTTGTGCTAATGTTGCCCTATATTTTGAATCTATACACATGTTAACCCCTATAATACATTGGGGTTTATAAAGTTAGTATTCATTTAAATTCATATATCTGCCCTTTCTATATCTCTATATTTCCATCTAGGATCATTTTTCTTCTGCTTAAACAATGCTTCAGATATGTATGTAACCCTATTGAAACAATAACCTCAGTTTTTGACCGAAATGTCTTATGTCACTTTCATTTAAAATTTTTAATTAAACTTTTATTTTGAGATAAGTGTAGATTCTCAAGCAGTTGTGAGCAACAATACAAGAAGAACCCATATGCTCTCTCTTCGCTTTCCCCCTAAAGGTAATATCTTGCAAAGCTGTAGTAGAGTGTTACAACAGGATATTGACATTAACACATCAAGATACACAAAGTTTGTCTCTCCAGTTTTGAGAATGCTAGGAGTCCCGTATCACTTGGGGATTATCAAATAGTTTGAGGGAAAACATAACAGATAATGTGGAGATTGTTGGACTTATATCAATATATTTTCTTTTTATCTGAGATCTTGGTACTTAAAGATTTTGCTGCCCTTTCTACTCTTTGATGCCTTCCAGTCACTTAAAAAAAAATCTACCCATTATTATCTCAGTGAGGATATTAGTTTGAACACAAAAAACTCCTTTATACTGTGAAACAAAAATTACTGAAGCCTGTGAGACCCAAATATTTGCTTTGGTTAAGAGTATAATAATTTGGGTGATTTTATTTGGGATATTTTCAGTATTTTACTTTGCCCATTTTCCTTGATTCAAGTCTTCTGGATTAAGCTTTCTTGGCATATTACTCCTTTTGTGTGTGTGTTAGTCGCTCAGTTTTGTCCAGCTCTTTGTGACCCCGTGGACTGTAGGCTGCCAGGCTCCTCTGTCCATGGGGATTCTCCAGGCAAGAATACTGGAGTGGGTAGCCATTCCATTCTCCAGGTGGTCTTCCCGACCCAGGGATGAACCTGTGTTTTCCTGTATTGAAGGCAGATTCTTTACTGTCTGAACCACCAGAGAAGCCCATATTACTCCTTAGGCCAAAGCTAACTTAAGATAAGCAGAGTTCTCAAGTGCAAAAAAGATCAGTTGGGCTTCCGCCACTCATAAGAAATTAAAAATAAAGCAACCCCCAAGTATAAAATAGCCATAAGAAATAATCCAATGCTTTTCAAAAATATATCAAATATAAATTATCTCCAAAATCTATGGAGCTAGGTTTCCTGGGTGTAGATACTGACTCTGCCATGTACTAGACAGGCAAGTTATTTAACTGCTCTATGCTTAAGTTTCTTTAGTTTTGAAATGTGGAAAAGAATACCTCCTACCTCATAGTTACTATAATAAATGATTTAATACACCTATAGCACTTAGAAAGATACTCCAGATATAGTGGGTGCTCAACTGATCAGTTAATGTAAAAGATTACCCAATATCAACAGCAATACCCATAAAATATATCAGTATATAACTTGTGTGCACTTATAATAAACATGATTTAGTAGGGATAAATTTGATTTACTTGACAAATTTACTTAAACTCATTCATTGCTAGAAAATTTTGTGATTACTCAGTATTTTTTCTTTCTTCCTTGGCCTTTTCGGGGGGTTGAAGGGAGGCTCTCCTTTGTTAGCAGAAAGAAAAAAAGAACTGTTTCTTTCTCTGCATTTATTTCCCAGTAGGGGAAGTTTCCCCAGGTAGCTCAGCTGATAAAGAATCCTCCTGCAATGCAGGAGACCTGGATTTGATCCCTGGGTTGGGGCGATTCCCTAGAGGAGGGCATGGCAACCCACTCCAGTATTCTTCCCTGGAGAATCCCCATGGACAGAGGACCCTGGCGGGCTACAGTCCATGGAGTTGCAAAGAGTCCAACATGACTGAGCACAGAGATGTCACCAACATTTATTGAGCACGCATTGTGTTCTGGGCCCTGTGCTAACCACAGAGTTGTAGAGATGAGTCAGATTCATCTTTTTCCTGAAAGTCTTTGTAAACTTATCAGAATCAGACAGATAAATAAGAATTGACATATACCTTGAGCCACTTACCCTGTGGCAGGGTGTCGGAATTTTAGAAAACCTTAACTTTATAATCCTCATAACCACCTTAGGATGTAGGCATTGAGTAACTTGCCCAGATGAGGTTTGAACCCAGTGCTTCTAAAAACTTCTAAAAGTGGGAAAGTCTATGGCCTTCCCACTAATGCTGAGATAGTGACACAGCAACATTTCTACCTGGAAATAAAAGGCTAATTATAGTGGTCTACTCATGGTCTAAACCACCTGTTAATTCAAGTGTGTGAACCCAAGTTAGACTGCTTGTTTAGTGGCATTTACCAGTTATTTGCGGCAAAGTGGTCAAACTAATAATAGGCAACCTTGACATTCATATAGCAAGTGAAAGCTATGGTGCAGTGCTATTTTGGAAGGGGTATTTTCAAATTCAGTGAATCATGTTCACCTAAAAAAGTGAGTTTTTGTTTAAAAAAAATGACTCATATTCTCTTCAACATGGTGGGTTGTGTTGGAGAAGGCCCTCATGTGTATTTCCTATGATATTTTCAGCTACATTTGGATTAATTAGCCAGACTGGTAGCAACCTGGGGTTTCCCAAGTGGCACTAGTGGTAAAGGACCCGCCTGCCAATGCAGGAGACAAAAGAGGCGCAGGTTTGATCCCTGGGTCAGGAAGATCCCCTGGAGGAGGGTACGGCAACCCACTGCAGTATTCTTTCCTGGAGAATCCCATGGACAGAGGAGCTGGCCAGGCTAGAGTCCGCAGCATCACAAAGAGTCTGACATGACTGAAGTGACTTAGCATGCACGCACGATGATTTTAGACTCTCTGGTGGCCTAGATGATAAAGAAACTGCCTGCGATGCAGGAGACCCGGGTTCAATCCTTGGGTCAGGAAGATCCCCTGGAGAAGAAAATTCACTCCAGCATTCTTGCCTGGGGAATTCAACGGACAGAGGACCCCAGCAGGCTACAGTCGACGGGGTCGCAAAGAACAAGACATGACTAAGCGAACAACACTTTCACTGAGCTCCAAAGAGATCAGTACCACAATTTCAACCCTGCAGAAGACCAGTAACTTACTTTGCTGTAAGAGGAATCTCTAATTCTAGATGATTTGCAAAGGTAAATCAGTGATGGCAGGTTGGAAGCATGCTACAGAGAAAAGAATGACAACTATCCACTTTTCATCTTGAAGGTCAGTCCACTGATAATTTTAACTTACAATGAGTGCCTAAGTCAGTATACAATAAAGTATTCTAAGTCTTAAAAGTGATAGAAAATTCAAAATGAAAAAGTTTGGGTATTGGTTGAATATTAAACTAATTTAAGGCCAGAATTTTAGGAATTTTTAGAACTGGCAACTTCTTGTTTCAGAGGACATCACCTACAGGCAAACTGTGGTACTGCAGTCTGTCTGCATAAAGGAAGTGCTGATCAGGAAGCTGAGGATTAAAGCAGGCGGTTCAGAGCACATGGGGCCCTCAAAGTCTATAAGGAAATGCTTTCTTTCCTCTCCTCCCACTCCCCTCATCGCTGTGATATGCATTTCTGACAGAAAACCAGAACCCTCCACTGGAACAAAGCTCAAATTTGTGAATTGTGACTGCAGTCTAAATCTGCCATTGGTGCAACATCCTGAGGCATTGAGATAGACCTTGGAGTCAATGAGCCAATGGTGCTGGTGCTAATAGGTAAATTTCCCGCTATCATTATCTGAAATGCAAGGGGGAGCTTTCCTTGCAGCATTACACTTTAATGTTACTTTTGCAGTGCTATAGCTAATAATAGCATTAGGAAGCTATCTTTTCAAATAAAAATGTATCTTTTCTCCCAGTTGGAGCTGGGACAGAAATAAAGGAAGAGAGAGATGGGTAGGAGGATTCTATGGTCAGACAATTTGAACATTAGTCTTATTGTTCTAGAAGCAATTCCTGACTGGAACCAAAGAAATTTCATTCTTTTGCAGTGACATAAATGTAATCTGCTCAGCTGGCTTAACTTCCACTTGTATTTTGTAGCACCCTAGACTTTTTTTTTCCTGCTTAAAGAAGCCAGACTAGACATCCCAATAACTCTAGCATGGGAAGATCCTTCAGGTTTTGAGAGCAATCTTTTCTCCTTGCCTTTTAATCTCTTTCCTCTTTGAATGTGTATACATTTTCTGAATGTATTTTTCAGAAGAACTTCCTCTGGATTTCATTTCATTTTATTGAATGGACTTCCTGTTAATTAAAAGGGAGAAGGAACTGGAAATAGCTTGTGTGTGGTATTAGAAGTAAGTGAGGCTGGTCCTAAGGGAAATGAAGCTGAAGTTAGGAAACAGGCAAGGCTGTCCTTTTCTTCTGCTACCCTAGACTTTCACTGAGGTTTGTGTTTGAGGACACTTACCCATTTTTTTCCATGCTGAGTCCCAAGGGGACATGGACAAGAGTGTTTTGAAGGGGAGAATTTGGCAACTGTATGGTGACCCCTAAAGTAAAAGTCCAAAAAAAGTTTTCAGTGTCAAGTATTTTAAAGCAGCACTGCTCTGAAGCTCTTTCAGTCGTTCATTCCTGCACAGACAGTTCACGATATATGGATCCCGAATTCATCACACCTGATTCCCCATCCTAGTTGATGTGAGGCTCAGCAGACTTGGATCTGACTCGGGGGCACCACACCCCATGTTTCTTCTCTGTCTTGCCATGATTAGCATGGTCTCAGAACAAGGATGTGGATTCTTAGATCATTTAAAAAATATCTTTTCTTCCAGCTCCCTTTTGAGCTTCAGTTTTTATTCCATTTACTGACAAACAGATTTAATTCGCTTGGAATACTACTCCCAGAATTTCTCAGTTCTTTCCTTCTGTTCTACAGAGAGAGAGAGAGCCACGAGCTTCACGCTGGTAACAGTGGGACTAGTGGGACTCGAGAGGGGCATGCCTTTTCCTGCCGGGAACTGTAAAGTACAGACCCCCACAGCCCTGAAGAGGAAAGTTGTAGGCACTTTGCAGTCACCACTTCAAGGGCTGAGGTTGTTGGGGAGCTGTCCGTGATGGGTGGTGGGGTGTGCACACAGACACACTCACACACACATACACACCACAGTGACAGATGACCTATTGAAATAATTTCAGAGCTGTTCTGTGGTTGCTACGACAACCAATGCTCTCTTGGCTTTCATCTGGCCATGTGACAGGGACTTTGACGTCAGCTAGAGGCAGAGCCTGTGGCTGAGTCCACACAGTCAAAGGCCTGTGAGAGGCTGGGTGGGTGCTGGCCGCCGCCGCTGCCCTCCACGCTGCTGCTTCTGCGTCCCAGGGGCTGCGGAGCATGGACTGTTAAATCCTGCACTTCTGCTGAGAGGTAATCAGTTTGCTTTGTATACAACAGTAAGACGTGCTTATAAATCACAGTGGCTTTCCCCTCTCTCTCACCTCTTACAAGTTTGTCTTCATGAGCAATTATTGTTGTACCCGGAGAAAAAAATGTGAAGCAGCTTCTAGTTGTTCATTTGGGGCGGAATCTCTGGCATTTGGTTAAATTTGGATTCATGTTCTGGGAAGTAGGTTAAAATATAATCGCCTCCCTTGTTCGGTACTTGCTAACATGACATAGTTTAGGGATACAGACTTGGCAGCTTGAGCCAGATATTCCCCGTTGAATTCCAGGAATCTCCCCTGCAGTATTGTTTCGGGTTTAAAGACGCCAGCATAGCTTGGCAATATGTGGCTAAGTTTGCCTTTATATATGTGTGTGTGTGTGTGTGTGTGTGTGTGTATTTGCTACCGTATTCTGAATCAGCCTAGAATAGTTCAGAATTTGGTCTCGGTCTTGTTCGTAGCACTCATAAGGAGCAACAATAGGCACAGTGGTAAAGAACATTATAGTTTGAAACAAAAGTTGAGGGTTTTCTAGTAAATCAAGTATTCTGAAAATACCAGGGAAAACTGTCAACAGCTTCCTGTTTAGACAAAAATACTCTGGATTATGCCAAGGAAGTTGGGGTGGAACCCCTGACATGTGCACATGCAGTTGCTTTTTGGTTGTTTGAGCAAACGTGCACATTTGCAGTATCTTCCTCTGCAAATTCAGCTGTGAAAAGGAAAGCGTTGGATGGTCTTCACTAAGGCATCATGTAAGCTAATTCTGTGTTTCAAAATTGAAATAATTACCTAGAGAAGAAAGCAATAGCCCTAAAACTAAATTATCCGGGTAGATCTACTTTAATTCAAACACAGATAAAAATAGTCAGCAAAAATTGTTCTAATGCTTGAATGAGTAATTTGATAACTGTGATTAATAAGGCTTTTTATCTCTATTCCTATAACAATATGTACTGCAAATTGGAGGATGGGGGATTTGCATTGCTGTTGTTCATTTCTTTCCAAGGTTGAATAATTTTGAATTTTCTGTCATTGCATACAAGTTGGATGATGTTTGTAGCTTGTAATTCAAATAAAACCTCTGGTATTGAAGTTAATTGAAGCCTAGATTTATAACCAGCTAGCTAAATCTTACAGATGTAACTGGAAAAAAAGAAAATTTTAGAGCAGCACATTTAATATACCTACTGATGAATAGAAAATAATGATTTGACCATTTAAATCAAGAACACATATTTTATAGTATGTAAGCTATATATCAATTTAATGCAAGAATAGTATTGTTCTTTTCTGTATTCTTTATTAGTTTCTGAATTCTGATCACCTTTATTTAACTCTTAGAGATGAACACTTTAAACAGTATTTAGCATCAAAAATAAGTTGTGAGTGCACAAATAATTTCTCAATACCTTTCAGTGAGTGAATACTCATTTGACTTGCTGGCATTCGATATGTCTATTTTTGGCCAGTCTCCATGGAGGATTTTCCAAAAAATCTAATGTGCTTACACTCCAGGCACAACTACTGAGGCATTATCTCATTGTTTAATTTCTCTCATAATAACTCAGAGGTCATATTCTTAACGCTCCTAGAAATGTGTTCATTGATTTGCAGTACTTCCAGTAAGTATGAATAGGACCAATAGCCAGCAATACTGTCATTTAAAAGCAGTATCTTTGATGGGGTACTTTGATGTTTGCCTCTCTTACTCAAAATTAGGAATTATCATTATAGTTTTTCCAGGAAGCAATGATTTTCTTGATGCTCTCTATATGCTTTAGAGTTATAAGATAATTGTATTCAATGCCGTCATAAAACAGATTGGATTTCAGCAACACAAAATAAGTAAACAATTCAACGTTGATTGGCAAAATGTCAATGACAAAGTTTATCGTTAGAAGAAAGCAGCCTTTCTAATAATAGCAGAGATACTTCAGAATCTACAGGTCTTTCCTTATGGCAAAATGAGGTGGGGGGGAAGGACTCTCATCAGAATCATCTATTTACAGCATTGAGACTGTGTTGATTTCAAGGTTAAGTTTGCTTCGTCTTCAAAAGATACTGGCAAGGAATGATTTACTCTAGAAACCTGGATGTTGCCTGTCAACTACTTTCAGTTTCAGGGACTGTAACCTTTTGGATGTCATAGACCTTTTGTCAGGCTGACGAAGCCTATGGTTTCTTTTTAGAGTGATGTTTTTAAATACATAATAAAGTATGCAGGATTACAAAGGAAACTACTTTTATTGAAATACATTCACCAGATTTTTAAAAATTGTGAAATGTGTGTTGTTAATAATTCATTATTAAATAAACCAAGTTAGCAGGAGTTATAATAACTACTATAATTGTGAAGTAGTAATGGTGTAAAAGGTATTTTGAGATGGCTACAGTGACTGTAATAGGATGTGAGACTATCTGTGACTTCTCTTGGCAACAAAATCACAGGAACGGTGGTAGGTGGTTTGTGGCCTACATTTTAATTGAAAGATACTAAATTTCAGTTTGAGGTTACTGAAACTAAAGATATAATATTTTCCCCGTCCAAGTTCCTGGATCCTGTGAAGTCTATCCAGCTCTGAGTTAAATGATATGTAAGCTGGTGATGCTGAAAGGTCTTGGCACCGCACTGGACAAAACCCACACCACTGTTTCATATCAGTTCCACCACATCTGATTTTATTCTCTGAGTGTGTGAATTTCACAGTATTCTCTAATTTCTCTCTGAAAGGGATGGTATCCACAGAATTACCAAACTGTAAATTTCTTTTGTTTTCCTCCTTAATCCTTAAGTAGTCTTGTATACTTGGACTGACCTCCTGCCTGGTTAAATAGGGGTTAAGAGGGAAAATTTACAGTGTTAATACAATTTATACAAGTTAAAGCCGTGGACCAAAGAAGTAAGACTATAGCTATTTACAAAGGGACTTTTATCCAGTCAAAGAAAACAAGCGATAGTATTCAGATGAAGAATGCAGAATGTTATAAGAAATTGATCGTAGCTGCAGGAATATTCTAGAAGCTACTCTGTGTGCTCATGACAATTGAAATGAGCATTAGAGAACTTATGTCACTTTTCAGTTTGATATAAAGCACACACATGTGTAAATTGATCAGTTGTAATGTAAATCTCAGTTACTCTGAATATAGCCTGCAGGTTCACCTATCAGAGGTTCTTAGAACAGGACACATTCAAAATGAAATAGGGGATGCTGGCTGATACTTCCCAAGTAATCTGAATGCAGAATCTTATTTGATTTATTGGATATTCAAGAACAATATTGGAGATATTAATATTATTGTTTAGAGTTACTTATATAAGAATTACCTCATTTCCCATGTCACTCTAAATTTGCAGAAGATACTGCCTAATTTTCCTCCCCAACTAACTAAGTGCCTTTGCAGTTAGCTGGCTGATGTCATGTATTATTGTGTTTCCAGCCCTGTGTTTAGTCCCAGCCATCCTTTCTGTTACATCAGCACCATCACCCTAGCCTAAGAAAATTGGAGCTACGACATTATGTACAAGCTGGTGTTTAAACTCAATCCAAATCCCTAACATTTGAAATGGATGCTTAGCAATGTTTCTTCATGTATTCTCAGGGGAATTACAAAAGAGGATTTTCTCAAACATTCCTTATTCTTTGGACTAGGAAAGAACACCTGCTTTGGGGGCTTTGAGTCTCTGTGGCAATTTGATAAAAAACTTGGAAAAAAAGTCGAAAATCTCTGACTCCAGGCTGTATTGTTGCTTCTTTCATGGCTGGTGTTTGAAATTTCAAGTTTAGAAAGGAATGTGCCATTATTTTTCATCAAATCAACCCTTATTTTAATGGTGCCCTGTGATGGAAATCCAACCAGAAATAGCATTCCAAAGTATAGTATTTTTTATTGTTTCCAGAAGTGATGCCATGAAAATTAATGCTCATTAACACATTGATAAAAAAAAATTATGTGATAAATATTTAAATTCACTGGAGCCACATACTCTAAACCAAAGGCAGTCTGTGCTTATTATTTTTTACTGAGCTTTAGGGATTTGGGGGACATATTTTTATAAATGCCTTTAATTAGAGACATAGCATCCCTTTAAAATTTAGTTGGCACTAATGGAAAACATAGTATACTTACATTAAAGTTCAATATTTGATTTTCAAGAAAAGAAATCTGTAGTCTGCAAGATAACCCAGCTGCTGCCTGTCCTAATGGGAGAATTGTCCATATTTTCTGAATTATGTCCCAATGAGTGCATGCTCAGTCACTCAGCCGTATCGAATTCCTTGTGACCCCATAGACTGAGGCCCACCATGCTCCTCTGTCCATGGAATTTCCCAGGCAAGAATACTGGAGTGGGTTGTCATTTCCTTCTCCAGAACCCAATGAGTGTAGAAAAACCAGACTGCATATTGCTTTTATGCAAAGATGAATTCTTTGAAGGTTTGTCCTAGAATTTTTTTACTTTGATGAATTTAAACCCCATCCATTAGAGGTAAATGCTGAGAAGAGTGTTGTATTCCTTGGCTCGCTGCTCTGCTGACTCCCACAGACTTTCATCTGATTCATACATCTAAAACCACAACGAATTTTGTGACGACCATATTTACGACATCCTAGGAGATAAATTAAAAAATAGCATCCCACAGTGGTTATCCGATCCTATGCCTTCCCACATTTCACCATGGATCAGGTTCAGCATGAGGCGGCATCACTCAATCAGCAAGCATTTTAGTAAGTGGCTGCTGAACCCACAGTTCATAGCAGGCGTTTTGGGCTTCTCCCTCAATGGCCCTTGAGTAATAGCTGCCACTGGCATAAAGAGCCCAAGGTACTTTATGGACTTCTAACTATTGCTTGCTTGAGCTTTTATTCAAACCTGTAGTCTTTCATGCATTCAGCAAGTTTTGAGCATCTACTGTGTGCCAGGCATTAGACTAGACACTGTGAATACCGTGGTGAACAAGAGAGACAAGGCCTCCACCATCATGGAACTTACAGTCTAATTATACAGGGGACCTGCTCAGAGACCTAAGTGTTGACAGCAACCAAGGTTTCCCCTTCACAGCCATGCTGGCCAGTGTAGTCAAAAAGAGAATCTTCTCTGTAAGGTAAAAAAAAAAAAAAAAAAAAATCAAAAGAAAAGAGACAAACAAACAACCTAGGAACCACTGGATTTTATACCAGAGTCAAACCTTAGAAGAAGCATTCCTCAGTTGGTGATCACTGAGCCTAATTTGCAGGCACTTGTTCATATCAGTGTCAAGGATTCCACATCAGTGTGCCCAGCCCTGTTCCCAAAGTCTACTTGTCCTCCTGGTTGAGAAGATATGAGACTGGTAGGGACTGACCTAGAGAATAATTTTCCTTTATGCACATACCCTGCCTTATACAAATAGCAAGAGCCATTTCATCTTTTTTTTTTTTTTTTTAGTTTTAGTTTTTTTATTTTTTGGCTTTATTCTAATCTTTTCTTTTTTTTTTAATTTTTATTTTTACTTTATTTTACTTTACAATACTGTATTGGTTTTGCCATATGTTGACATGAATCCACCACGGGTGTAGGAAATCCTTAAGTTAGTTGTGCTCGAGTGTATCAATACTGTCTTTCCTGTACTAACCCAGTCAAGATAGGTTCACTGCTCCAATAAATGGCCCCAAATCCCAATGGCATAATGCAGGATTGTTCCTTTTTCGGTCACCCATGAGTTAGATTTGGGAGAAAGGCTCCACTCCACACAGTAATCCAGGGATTCAGGCTCCTTCCATCTAGTTAAACTGATCTAGAGGTAAATCTTATCTCTACCACTTACAGGAGTCACTTTGGGCAAATTACCAAGGTCACAATTTCTTACCTGGCTAATATAATAGTAATTAGTACCTACCTTATGTGGCTTCCCTGGTGGCTCAGTAAAGAATCTGCCTGCCATGCTGGAGACGCAGGTTTGATCCCTGGGTTAGGAAGATCCCCTGGAGAAGAAAATGGCAACCCACTCCAGTATTCTTGCCTGGAAAATCCTATAGACAGAGGAGCATGGCGGGCTACAGTCCATGGGGTCGCAAGAGTCAGACACGACCTGGCGACTAAACTACTACCTACCTCATAGATTCTGAAGTCAACCTATTTGGCATGGTAACTGACAAGTGTTAGGTAACAATAATGTGAACTGTATGATTCATTTTCTATCGCTGCCACCATCACTGTACCCCCAGGAACCAGGAAGCACTGGTGCCAAATCTAGAGAAGGTGTATCCCGATGGTATGGTAACAGCTGACACTTAGGGAGGTAGACAGTCTTCTAAGCTCTGGCACCTAGAAAAAAAAAAAAGCAAAACATGAGAGTTTTGAGTTAGGTTTTATTTGGGGCAAAATGAGGACTGCAGCCCAGGAGACAGCACCTCAGCTCTCAAGAGATTGGGGCGTGGGGTGGGTAGGTCAACATATATGTGATTTTGGTGAAGGGAAAGTACATGCAATCAAGTCCATATTTTTCCAGAAGGTTTCTGTTAGTCTCATGAAGCTTTTTGCTAGTCATAAGTCACCGAGAGAGATTTTAGTGCTTTGCTAGATATGAGGAGATTCAAGAATTGGGCTCATAAAATCAGTTCCTGGGAATATCTAAGTATCCAAAGACCTGTTCTGCCATTTTTCCCCAAAAAGAAAATAGTGTTTCCCTGAAGTACCACCCTGAACTCCTGTTGGGGGTGTTGAAGGTCAGCAACTGCAGTAGCACGTGATTTAATGCTCGTAGAGGTAGATGGAAAGTGCCAGTTTGTAGTTGACAGCTCTTTTCAAAATAACTATTTTTTCCCTTCACCACATCCTGGTTTTATAAATGAGGAAAACAGGAAAGGAGAGCTTGAGCCGGTTGCCCAGCATAACACACAGTATATACCAGAGCTTGAAGTATTTGGCTCTAGAGTCACTACGCTGTATTACCTTTTAAGCTGAAATATGTTGTATTTTGGGGCTTCTCTGGTGGCTCAGATGGTAAAGAATCTGTCTGCAATGCAGGAGACCCATGTTCAATCCCTGGGTTGGGAAGATCCCCTGGAAGAGGTCATGGCAACACACTCCAGTGTTCTTGCCTGGAGAATCCCCACAGACAGAGGAGCCCCAATGAGCTATAGTCCCTAGGGTCTCAAAGAGTTAAACAAGACTGAAGCGACTGAGCATGCATGCAAACATATAGTATTTTTCCCTAGAAGTAATGTTACATGTTGTGGCAGATTATACTCTCCAAAAATGGCCCTGTAGTTATATCTACCCTATCCATCCCCCAAGCTTTTCTGGAGTATTGCTAATCTTCCCCAAGAGATAGAGTGTATTGCCTTCCTCTTGAACACACACAGGCTTTGTGATTGGTCCAACTGATAGAGCACAATGGAAACAATGCCAGGTGACCTCCAAGGCTGGATTATAAAAAGCATTCAACTTATTTTTTTTCTCAGCTATTCTTTGGAAACCAGCCACCATGTTATGAGGAAGCCCAGACCATGGCCACATGTAGGTTTCAGCTAACACCTCCAGCTAAGATCTCAGCCAGACAACATGCATCAGCAACCAGATGTGTGAGTGGGCAGGCCTCCCAAGGATTCCAGGCCCCAGCCCCAGGTCCCCCTTGCCCTTCCTGATGCCAAGTGAACTGGAGAGAAACTGTCCAGTTCTCTGGACAGGTTCTCTGCTGAGCTGTGTTGTGTGTTTAGTCGCTCAGTTATATCTGACTCTTTTGAGACCCCATGGACTGTAGACCACCAACCTCTTCTGTCCATGTAATTTTTCAGGCAAGAATAGCAGAGTGGGTTGCCATTTCCTACTCCAGGAGATCTTTCCGATCCAGGGATCTAAACTGTGTCTCCTGCATCTTCTGCACTGGTAGACAGATTCTTTATACTGGGATCCCCGCAGAATCCTGCCCTAAACGACAAATTCATGTGCAAAATAAAAATTGCTGTTGCTTTAAGTCCGTATATTTTAGAGTTATTTCTTAGGCAACCAGAGTAACTGGAATGTATGGGGTAATTAGAAATTACTGAAATACCTGTACCTATGTGGACTTTGGGTATATATAGATTAAAAAGGTTTGGGGGATTTGGCATAAGTGTCTGACCTAATGAAAATATTTTATGGAGAAAAATATATTTCAGTTCAGTTCAGTCACTCAGTCGTGTTCAACTCATTGTGACCCCATGGACTGCAGCACGCCAGGCTTCCCTGTCCATCACCAACTCCTGGGGCTTACTCAAACTCATGTCAGTGATGCTATACAACCATCTCATCCTCTGTCGTCCTCTTCTCCTCCCACCTTCAATCTTTCCCAATATCAGGTCTTTTCAAATGGGTCAGTTCTTCGCATCAAGTGGCCAAAGTATTGGGGTTTCAGATTCAGCATCAGTCCTTCCAGTGAATATTCAGGACTGATTTCCTTTAAGATGGACTGATTGGACCTCCTTGCAGACCAAGGGACTCTCAAGAGTCTTCTCCAACACCACAGTTCAAAAGCATCAATTCTTTGGCGCTCAGCTTTCTTTATAGTCCAACTCTCACATCCATATATGACTACTGGAAAAACCATAGCTTTGACTAGACAGACCTCTGTTGGCCAGTTAAATTACAAATGGGCTTTAGGTACATAGCCTGTTCATAAATTTGGCAGAATGACCCTACATAGTAAGGCTACTGCTGGTTCTAGGAGGAGATGTGGGCTCCATACAGAGATGGTCTGTATGCATTAGTGGAATCTCCCTCATTGCCTCCTGCTGGCTGGGCCCATCTCTACAGGACAGTCTCGTGTGGACAGCAGGACTTGTGCCATTTTCCCAGGTCACTGCTTAGTCTATCTGCTTCTGTCTCTTTCTCACACCTACCCTGTCTAATCCGCTGCCTACTTTTCTATTGCTAGATCCTGCTATCTTCTTGACTCTCTTTTTTGGCCTGTTTCCAATGCTTCTAAACCTATTTTTTCTGCTCTAATGATTTATAGTAAAGCTAGGGAATTTCTCTTGGCCAGGTAAGATTTAGCTCATTCAGCCGTCTTTTCTTCTCTTGACAAAGCTGCCAGAATGGCAGCCCTCCCACTGGTGTGCAGCCCCACGTGTTGGTCAAAGCCAGTACTTGAAATCGTCAGAAATGTAGTCCTTAGGTCCTGACGCAAAGAAGCAGTCTCTGTCTCTACTACTGCAGAGAAATCGATACCTCTGACTTTCTTCATGCTTACTTAAACGTCACCTCATCGTGAGGGTTTTCCCTCTAGAAGGCTAATCGATATGTTCACCTTGATGTATTCATTCATATATATTCACTCCATATAGTGGCACCTAAGTATAAAGATTTCTTTTGTGTTCAGGGACTGGTAAGGTTCCTCCAGTTGTCTCTCATTTGCTCACCACTAACACCAGGCAGATGTGGTCCAGTCACCTAGACCTTTCAATGACCAGCACACGTCCCACCTCACCCAGGATGTCCCACCTAAGTAGGGTAACACAGGAGCAGCTAGTCTTTGAAAGGGCTACAGTCCAGTTGGGGAGGCTGGACAGCATCGGCAGCTGAGATCTAGAACTATATCTTCCGTGTTGGGTACCAGTTCTCATAGTGCCTAGTGTAGAGCTGGACACATAATAACCACTCATTAAATCTCTGGTAGGTGATTAGTGAATAGATTAAGTATAGGTATATGGCATTGAGATGACTTCGGAGCAGAAGTGAACCATGAGTTGGGCTTCAAAGGATATATATTTAGCATGACCCAGGAGTGAAAGGATTGCCCATGAATAAGAAACATCATAAATACTTTACTAGTAACAGAAATATACACTCACTTATCTGAGATCAAGAAAATAGCTGGGAAAAGGAAAAGACCTACCATAAGGTAGGTCTGTGAAGGACCTAGATTTTATCAATTTAAAACAAACTGGATTTGATCTGACAACAAGAAGCTAGTGAAATTTTGGGAGCAGGTAAGTGATACATGTGTCATGTGATGTTATAATAGTTTAATAACCCTGTTTCCCTTTGCTTTAGACAACTTATTTTAATTGTGAATATATGTTAAGTGTTTCCTTTTCCTCCATTTTCCTCATAGAAAAGTTCTAACTTTTTAAATGGGGGAAAAAAAAAAAGTAAGGGATTTTGTTGGTGGTCCAGTGGCTAAGACTCTTGTTCCTAATGCAGGGGGCCAGGGTTCAATCCCTAGTCAGGGGGTTAGATGCCACATGCCACAACTAAGACCTAACTCAAACCCAATGCAGTCGAATAAATTAAAACAAATATTTTTTAAGAATATGAATTCCGTTTTGCCCTCAATACTGTGTAGATGGCTCTTTTAACTTTAGTTGGGTGATACCTGTTGGGAGAGCTATGTTAACTTCATATTTTAAAATATATATAATCTATTTAACAAAGTCACATCCAAATAAAACCCAAACCAACTGGAAATTCAATCCTTCATAACATTTTCTGTAGAAGAAGAGAGCTCATTGCAGTCATGCTGAATCACATCTAGATTTAAGAAATAGGGACTTTTTATTGTGATAAAATATACATAATGTGAAATTAATCATGTTAACCGTATTAAGTGTACCATTCAGTAGCATTAAGTACATTCTTGCAGCCATTACTAGCATATGTCTCTAGAACTCTTTCCATCTTCCCAAACTGAAACTCTGTGTCCATTAAACACTAACTTCCCATTCTTACCCACCGCTCTCGCCCCCGTCTCAGTCCCTGGCAACCATCACTGTACTTTCTCTTAAGGTACATTTTCAGGAAGTTTAAAACAAACCTACAGTTCCTCTTTCTCTTGCCTGAAGTCTTCAATTAGTAAAGTCCTTTTTCAAAGTCCCCAAATAGGTGCTTTCCTGGTAGCTCAGTGGCAAAGAATTCACCTGCCAATGCAGGAGACGCGGGTTCAATCCCTGATCCAGGAAGATCCCATGCGCTGCGGAACGGCTAAGCCCACGCACCATGACTCCTGGGCCTGTGCTCTAGTCCTGCAGCTGCAACCGCTGAAGCCTTCGTGCTCTAGGGCCCGTGCTCCGCAACAGGAGAGGCCACTGCAATGAGAGGCCCGAGCACTGCAGCTAGAGAGAAGCCTTCACTCTTCACAGCTAGAGAAAGGCCCCCGCTGCAACAGAGACCCAGCACGGCCAGCAATAAAGAAACAAAATTATATTTGAAAAAGTCCCTCCAAAATTGGAAATTTCTTAGGTTTTTACAAGTGGGCAAAGTTTACGCAGAGTTCCATGATATAGAGATTTCAGACATAAAACAGAGACGATGGGTTGAAATGTGTTCAACTCACTTACTTAAACCATAGTCAATACAATTTTTGTATTATCACTCAGCTTTGCCATCTCCCTTGTCAAAAAGAAAGCCATGGAACCTGAGATTTTCTGGTCCCAGGAGAATCCTATGGACAGAGGAGCCTGGTGGGCTGCTGTCCATGGGGTCGCACAGAGTCAGACACGACTAAAGCGACTTAGCATGCATGCTTGCATGCATTGGAGAAGGAAATGGCAACCCACTCCAGTGTTCTTGTCTGGAGAATCCCAGGGACAGCAGAGCCTGGTGGACTGCCATCTATGGGGTTGCACAGTTGGACATGACTGACGAGACTTAGCAGCAGCAGCAGCAGCAGCAATATACTCAAATAGTCCTATATTAGTGTTCTGTTCTAAGAAACTTAAGTATAGAATCAGTACATGTTTATGAGAGAACATTCAGAAAAATAAAGACTATAAAGAAAATAAAACCTACCTTTAATATTACTGCCTAAATAATCACTATTAATATTTTAAAATTAAAAAGCAATGTATCTCATTTTACTTTATATTTCATCTTACTTTACTTCAATAGAAGAAAAAAACAAACTCTGAAATGAACTCAAGCATGTGAACTTCAGGTAGCTGTTTCTTTAAAACAGGAATTAATGATTTTTAACTAAATTGAATTGCCAATTAAAAATTGAAATTCAATCAAGCAATAAGAGATTGAGGAATCAATGTTTGTTCAAAACTAATTATTTCTTAATGGGTATAGATTTCGGCTTCCCTGGTGGCTCAGTTGGTCAGTAATCCACCTGCAGTGCGTGAGACCGGGGTGCAGTCCCTGGGTTGGGAAGATCCCCTGGAGGAGGGCATGGCAACCCACTGCAGTAGTTTTGCCTGGAGAATCCTCATGGACAGAAGAGCCTGGTGGGCTACGGTCCATGGGGGTGACAAAGAGTCAGAGAAGACCGAGAGACTAGGTACAGCACAGCAGCTTAGGTTTATATTTTCAGTTGGCAAAGCTTACTTAACTGTCTTATAAAGATCAGAAAAGATTAGGAATAATAAAGCAAAAATGCCTTTGGGGAAAATAAAAGGTTTTTAACCAGAAGTCACCTTCTCCTGGGTCAGGGAGAAGGAGATAAAAGGGATAATATGTAAGGAAAACAGTCCATAAAGTCAAAACCACTTTCAAATGGAAAAATAAAGTCATACAATGGAGAAGCAGATATTTTACCCAGTGGCCTAGAACTTGCAGAGAATTTAGAGGAATTCACTGTATTTATTGACTCTCTCCCTTGACCATAAAAGGTTGACTTTATTTGCTTCATACATCAATGGTTTTATATTCCATTAATTGTCTAAATACAAACTGTATTTTAGTTTGCTTCGTATTTAGACCATAATTCTTTTATGTATGTTTATCTTTCTAGAGTTTCTAACTATCTTTTTCTCCTCTGGAGAAACTTGAATCTTCAGTACTTATGGTCTACTTCTTGATTCTTAAGCATCCAGTTTGGTCTTGATAACCTTTTGCTCTGTTGAAGATGTTCTTTGCCAGGCACTCTGTTCTATTATTCCAGTTTGGATTAAGTATAGGCAGTCCCACTAGGGTTTCTTTTCATCTGAACTGGATTATTTCCATTGTTTCAAGGTTTCCCTATTCCTTGGATTCATTTTCAATTTTGCTGGAGTAAATCTTTTAATTATTTTTTTCAAAATGGCAGAAGAGTTAAATCTTTGTAGCTCTTCATTTTGTCTTCATAGTTGAAAAATAGAGGTAGGATAGCTAAACTTGCAAGGTTAGTCTGCTATCTTAAAGTGAGACTGTATGCCCATTCGGAGTAGTTGTCCCAGCGTGTTAGTCCTTGATCAGCTTGAGGCTGTGGCACACATCTTACTCAGCACAAGGCCATTTCTTTTTCTTTTATGGCTCTGGACAGCACTCCCAACACTGGTTGACCATATGATCAACATAGATCATTTTTACAAAGAAGTTAATAAGGTCACAAGAGTCAAACATGGCTGAACAACTAAACTGCCACCAAAAAGTAAAAGAATGGATTACATTTGCCAGTTCCATCACGAGACCCATATCTGCCTCCAGCAGGTCCTGCCTCATCCTTCAGGACACTGCTCAGGCCCCCCTTCTCTAAGAAGCCTTCTTAAGTTCCCCAGTACTCCTACATCATACAAACCCCGATTGTACCACTAACCACATGTGTGCCTGCTAAGTCACTTCAGTCGTATCTGACTCTTTGTGACCCCATGGACTGTAGCCCTCCAGGCTCCTCTGTCCATGAAATTCTCCAGGCAAGAATACTGAGCGGGTAGCCATTCCCTTCTCCAAGAGGATCCTCCCAACCCAGGGATCAAACCTGAGACTCCTGCATTGCAGGAGGATTCTTTACTGTCTAAGCCACCAGGAAATCTAAAAGAGTTGTGCATGTGTGCTAAATCGCTTCAGTTGTGTCAGACTGTTTGTGATCTTATGGACTGTAGCCCGTAAGGCTCTTCTGTCCATGAACTTCTCTAGGCAAGAATACTGGAGTGGGTTGCCATGCTCTCCTCCAAGGGATCTTCCCGACCAGGGGATCGAACATGCATCTCTTATGTCTCCTGCATTGGCAGGCATGTTCTTTACCACTAGTGCCACCTGGGAAATCCAACACTAGCCACACCTCTCTACAATTTCCTATTTGTCTCTTCTGCTAAACTCTAAGCTCCCTGAAGGTAACTGAGGTGACATTTCAGGTCTGCATCCTCACTGTACTCCACAGGGGCTGGCATGCATTAAGTATCTGATACAGATCAAATGACCAAGTAACTGAGTGCATAAACAAGGGGATGAGCAAGCTTGATGTTGACCTTGGAAACAGGTGTGTCATCTTTCCTTGATGAAAATGAGGCCACTGACCTGCTCATTCGGCAGGAGAAGCTCTGGAAGGTTGTTTCAGGCAGAAAGAGCAGTATGGGAGGAAAGCTTGAAGGCAAGCTGGGACATGACTTTTGGGGGGAATGATGGAGATTGTTCCCAGAGGGCTGTAGATATTAGGTTCATCCACATTCAGTCTCTAATCTCTCCCTTGTCCTTTTGTTCTGATTACAGTCTGATTCCAGGGTTCTTCAACCTTTGCCTGTTCAGTGAGTACAGGTCTCATGGGAACAGTTGTGTTTTAGCAGAAACACTGGTGCCTCAGTTCCTTAGGTGTCAATAAATGTGCTTCACAATCATGATTTAGAAACTGCACCAATGAGGTCTTCCCACATTTACACTAAAGGATCTGCTTATATTTGTATTAAGTATCATGAATTGTATGGAGCCTTCATTTCACCGGAACAAGATGAAACCCCAGGTGACTTATAATGAAGCTTTGCCATCATCCTCAGACTCTTGAAGCCTGCTGGAAACTGGTGCAGCACAGAACTGAAGTTACAGAAATCACGCTTCCGTGATTTCCTGGCAGAACTTCCTTTAATGCCTCTGACTCCAGTCGCCACCTAAAAGTCCTCCCCAGAGGTCTGAGGGCCTCACCTCCTATGTCTGGTACTTAATTAAAAACTACTAGTTGTCAGAAGCAAGTAGGCTCTCAATTCCTGCTTTGTTAACATGAGCCTTTCAATTTTTGAGATGTGTTATTCTACCCACATAGCAGGTGTTCCTTAAATATTTGTCAATGGGGAGAAGGAATGAATGAAACCTTCAAGGAGAGATGGGGTTCGCCTTTTATGAAATTAGAGTGAAGGCGCACATTTGCTGGAAACTGTCCCCAGTGAGTGAAGGGATCTGCTTTTGGTTGCAGGCCACTCATTCTTTCCATTTCAGTCATCATGTATTGTGTACACCATCCATCTCTTGTCTTGTGAGATAATTCACTCCAGGATTTAGAATGTCACTGAAGACATCTCAGCAGGGACCTTTTATTTGTCCATAACACAGGATCGTCTAGGGGATGTGCTGTTCCTCGTGGCAGAGACCTTGACTCAAAGGGCAATCTATCACACACCAGCTTCTCAGCATCAAAAGGTGTGAAGCAAGTCAGAAAGGGATTTGGGTTTGTTGTTAAGAGTGAAGCTGGGCAGCCCCTCGGCGGTCCAGGGTTGGATGTGAAGTGTATACAGCAGGATGTTCCCAGTGGTCTGACTCGGGAGCTGCCTTGGCAATCATCAGTGAAATGCCAGGCCAAGCTCATAGGAAAATGAGGTCTGGGGAATGCTAACAGTGTAAGGTGACTGGCAAAAAGGGACACATTTTTGGCAGCCCTTGCCATAGTGAGGGCTGGAGACATCAGGAGAGAAGTGACTGCCTGAACGTCACACAGGAAGAGCAGCTCAAGTCTTCTCACTGTTCAAAGTTCCAGCTGGATCTGAGCTGCTGGGCCAGTGGAGAGGGAAAGCAGCCCAAACTGACCCCCAAGGGCACTTGGCTAGAATCATCCCAGAAGCCTGAGGGGAGAGACATAAGGTCTAAACACAGATTCCTGGCCTCTGGGGGGTAGAATCACAGATGCAGATCCTGAGACTGAACTCAGAACTTGGGACTCTAGAGGGCTGGGGCTTGGGGTCTTCCTCTTTACACAACTTTCTAGGTGATTCTTAACTCACACCAGCTAAACTGTGAGAGCTACCTGCACTTCCTAATCCTCTCATTCTCCAGGAATCTCTTGCAGACTGCCCAGCACCAGAAACTGCAGTCACACATGTGGCTGGTCAGTACATAATTTGAAAAGGCAAGTTCTGTGTCCTTGTGTTTAACAAGTAATTCTAGAACATATGCACCGCTTCAGGCATTGAAGACAAGTCTTACTTTTAGGAGTTAGTAAGTTGTGAAGTCATAATTTGTACCCTCAACCCAGTAGGACCACCTACTATCACTGAAGACTCCTGTTGTGACTGCATGTCACAAAGAGATCTGATGCAAATAGGAAGTCAGGGCCCAGGGATGACTACCACAGTTGGAAAACACCGCCAAATTGCTGATTTGTGAGGAGCAACCTAAGGGTGTGACTAATTCACAAAGTTCACATGAAAGTCTGCAGATCCCTTAAATAGAATTGTCAAATTTAGCAAATAAAAATACAAGTGTGTGTGTTCAGGCGTGTCCCACTCTTTGTGACCCTATGGACTGTAGCCCACCAGGCTCCTCTGTCCATGGGATTCTCCAGGCAAGAGTGAATTGCCATTTCCTCCTCCAGGGGATCTTCCCGATCCAGGGATCAAACCCACATCTCTTATGTCTCCTGAATTGGCAGGTGGGTTCTTTGCCACTAGTGCCACCTGGGGAGCCTTATTTGGGACAAACTTGTGCTAAAACATTTTTGGTTGTTTATACGAAATTCAGATTTGACTAACCACCTTATATTTTAGCTCTCAGTCCTACCTCTAAGCTTATTTAGGGATACTTCTTAAAAGATCATGGCTATCAGATTTGGGTATTTGGTCACCATAAGTTGATAAGAGTTGAGGGGCAGGGAGCTTGCCCTATTATTTTCACCTTCCTTCAGTTCAGTTCAGTTCATTCGCTCAGTCGTGTCCGACTCTTTGTGAACCCATGAATTGCAGCACACCAGGCCTCCCTGTCCATCACCAACTCCTGGAGTTCACTCAAACTCTTGTCCATTGAGTCGGTGATGCCATCCAGCCATCTAATCCTCTGTCGTCCCCTTTTCCTCCTGCCCTCAATCCCTCCCAGCATCAGAGTCTTTTCCAGTGAGTCAACTCTTTGCATGAGGTGTCCAAAGTACTGGAGTTTCAGCTTGAGCATCATTCCTTCCAGTGAACACCCAGAATCTCCTTTAGAATGGACTGGTTGGATCTCCTTGCAGTCCAAGGGACTCTCAAGAGTCTTCTCCAACACCACAGTTCAAAAGCATCAATTCTTCAGTGCTCAGCTTTCTTCACAGTCCAACTCTCACATCCATACATGACCACTGGAAAAACCATAGCCTTGACTAGACGGACCTTTGTTGGCAAAGTAATGTCTCTGCTTTTTAATATGCTGTCTAGGTTGGTCATAACTTTCCTTCCAAGGAGTAAGCGTCTTTTAATTTCATGGCTGCAGTCACCATCTGTGGTGATTTTGGAGCCCAGAAAAATAAAGTCGGACACTGTTTCCACTGTTTCCCCATCTATTTCCCATGAAGTGATGGGACCAGATGCCATGATCTTTGTTTTCTGAATATTGAGCCTTAAGCCAACTTTTTCACTCTCCTCTATCACCTTCATCAAGAGGCTTTTTAGTTCCTCTTCACTTTCTGCCATAAGGGTGGTGTCATCTGCATATCTGAGGTTATTGATATTTCTCCCAGTAATCATGATTCCAGCCTGTGCTTCCTCCAGCCCAGCGTTTCTCATGATGTACTCTGCATAGAAGTTAAATAAGCAGGGTGACAATAAACAGCCTTGATGTACTCCTTTTCCTATTTGGAACCAGTCTGTTGTTCCATGTCCAGTTCTAACTGTTGCTTCCTGACCTGCATATAGGTTTCTCACCTTCCTTAGCAAGCTTAGACTAGCACTCAGCTTATAATAGACACATAGCAAGGGGGTGGGGTGTCAGTGTTAAATGGTTCAGTGGAGGCTAACCTCAGTGCTGGCCACTTCAGAGTTGTAGGAGGGGAGAGCCTGCCTAGTAGAACTGGCATGCCATGGTAAACTCCTCATAGTGGTGACTGGCTCTACCCTGACCCACTGACCAAGCTTGCCATCACTCCATCCCTTATGAGAAAAGCTGGTGATTGGAAAGGGCTGAACATGGTATGTATAAATAAGTCTTTTTCCTCTTTCAGCTCTTTATAGCTTCATGGCAATAAGCCTCACTTTAAATATCATGAGTTACTGTAAAGGTTTTGTAAATTAAAGCACATTTGCCCACTGGTTAACATTGTCATTTCAGAGCTATATCTCCATTTTGAATTGATTTTTTTTCTTCCAAGACTAATAATTTAATGAATTATGCACAAGGGAGATTCCTAGTGCAAGAAAGCTTTCTAAAGTAGAAGAACACTTTGGTTATTTCTTTCATTGTAGATCCACTTTCTCGAAGTTGAGGCACACCTGTTTCTAGGAGACAGTTTGTCAGCAGGACAGTATTGGCTTTGTGGGAATGTGCCAAAGGAGCTTCAAGATACTATGTTCTTTACTTTTGATTTATTGTCAAATTGCTATCCAGAGGGAAGATGTTACTGGGAGAAAGAAAAGCAACCATCAGCGAGCCCATGCTGCCTGCTTCATTGCACTTCAAGCTGGCTCCTTATTTATAATTATTGGGCTGTCTTGACAGTGTTTAAGGGGCAAATCACTCAGATCCTTGCTTGGCACAAAAGCATTTTAACTTTGCCTAAGTCATACCTCATGGCCGCCTGAGTTAGTCATTTCTCATTATTCACCTTTGAGGCAAATTAGCATTAACCCCTCATTACTGGATCAGAAAACCAAACCCTAAAGAAGTTGATTCTGGCCCAAGAACATGTGGTAATCAGCATCAGGCCCGGGATGCTAAAACCTCTTCCCTCCTCTGAGAAAACACATTTGCCATCTTTCACCAGCCTTCGTGGGATGTACAAAGACCAAAATTTAGACACAGGGTTTCTGTTTACATGGTTAGCTTCATATTTAAAATAGGAGTATTCAACTCTAGTCTGTTATAAAATCACCCAGAGCTTTTTAAGAACATGCCAGTACTAGGGTCCCACTTCTGGAGATTTTGAATCATTTGGTTTGTGGTGTGACCTGGACATAAGTTTTTTGTCAGATAGATAATTAGATAAACAGATGAAAAGTTTCCATGATGCTTCTGTGCAGGGAGGGCCAAGCAAAGTGAGCAGGGGATCATGGGATGCTAAGTTCCACACCTGACTCAACAGTCTCCCCATGTAGGTCTCCACCATCTTACCATTAAAGTCTACATTTAGCCTGGGTTTAAAGCATGTTGTCACCAGAAAAGAAACATTAGCACAGGGTTAACTCCAGTAGAAATGCATCGCTCTGACAGAGGGGCGGGGAGAGGAGAACAAAGCCAGGGCATATAGTATGCTGACCAGTGGGGGAGGGGTGGTGCTGGGCGCCGAGGGCTTCTCCAGGATCCCGACCCCAGAGGAATGCCATGCTCCTGAGCAGTGATTCTGGGAGATGAACAGGTACTTTTGCAAGAGTCAGGGATTAAGGGAGGTTTGTTGGCTCAGACCAGCATGTTCTCTGAGGGCTGACTTTGGTTGTTACTCATTCGCTCGGTTGTGTCCAACTCTTTGTGACCCCATGGACTGCAGCATGCCAGGCCTCTCTGTCCTTCACCATCTCCTGGAGCTTGATCAAACTCATGTCCATTGAATCAGTGATGCCATCCAACCATCTCATTCTCCTTTTCTTCCTGCCTTCAATCTTTCCCAGCATCAGGGTCTTTTCCAGTGAGTTGGTTCTTCGCATCAGGTGGCCAAAGTATTGGAGCTACAGCTTCAGCATCAGTCCTTCCAATGAATATTCAGGGCTGGTTTCCTTTGGGATTGACTGGTTGGATCTCCTTGCAGTCCAAGGGACTCTCAAGAGTCTTCTCCAGTACCACAGTTCGAAAGCATCAATTCTTCGGCACGCAGCCTTCTTTATGGTTTCTCACATCCATACATGACTATGGGAAAAATCATAGCTTTGACTGTGAAGGTTCAAATCCTGGCTCTGATACTTTAGCTCTGTGATGTGGGCAAGTTACTACCTCTCAGAGGATCAGTATCCTAAATTAGAAAACAGGTAGAAATTGCAACTACCTCATCATTTGTTGGGGTAGTGCAATGAGGTAATATGTGATACAGTTATCTGAGGCCCCTGGCGTTTCAAGGGTTAGTGGATCACTGTTAAGTTCTCTTGGTTTACATGGAGATGGACCATTACCCTCTCCTTCAAGGTAACTGATTCTCACAAGGCAGTGCAAGGTTAGATTTATGGTTGTGACTTAATATGTTGACTCTGAAGTGAGAGTAGATAAGACCTAACAAGGGAACTCCTTGCCTCAGAGATGTAGGGTCAGGCAATATCCTTGGGCTAAAGAATGAGGACTTCCCTGGTGGCACAAACAGGATAGAATTAAACTATAATGCAGGAGACCTGGGCTCGATCTCTGGGTGGGGAAGATCCCCTGGAGAAGCAAATGGCAACCCACCCCAATATCCTTGCCTGGAGAATTCCATGGACAGAGGAGACTGGTAGGCTACAGTCCATGGGGTCACAAAGAGTCAGACGTGACTGAGCGACTAACACACACAAAGAATTAGAACAGGTACCAGGAAGCTAACTGGGATTGTGACAGGACTCAGCTCAAAGGGCACAGAGAGCTTCAAGTCAGAGGTTACAGAGGCTGGGAGGTCAAAAAATACATGACCCGGAAACTAGAGAAGGTGCCCAAGGCTGAAGAAGCCATCTCTGGAATAGCCTTCCAGCGTTCACTGTTGGGAACCAGCAGGGCCTTGTTCTCCGGCTGCTTCAAGAGTTGTTTAAGCCTAGGAGGTCTCAGAAGTGAGTATCTTCACGGGTCATATGGACAAGTATGGGTGCAACTGGGAAAATAGGTTTTCTAAATCAGAACCTGCTGACTCCACTCTAAGACTGTGAGCATGTCCCCCAGGCTTGTGCTAGCACTGTCCCATGGTAGACAGACTTGCTGGGTAAGTGAAAGTTGGTACGTTCTTGATTGAAGAACTTTTTATTTTTAATGTGCATGTATATTTCTAAGAGAAAATATGGTAAGATTGGTTTCCCAAACTGGTTTTATCATGGACCCTTTTCTCCTTGGGAAGAAGTCCCACCTCCTGTGGCTCTTTGCCTTCTTTACTCCTGGAGCTTCTGCTGTAAACCTCGACCTCACTTCTCAGGGGTGTGTAGAACCGTCTGTGGCACGTGGCCTCATTCCCAGGCCCCGACTGCTCATGTAGGGGCATAAGATGAGGCTGTAGACAGCATAAAGGTGGGGCCCCTGCTTGTCTACTTCTCTCTGGCACACACTGGGGCCCCAAACACTGTCTATTTGTGAGTGACTATTCTTCAAGTGAATGCATGAATCTAGTTATGCCAAACTGTACAGATAGTACCTTGAATGTTCAGAATTAAGTACTCAACTGACACAAAGTGATTGCTGAGGTGATTTTGTGTAAGACTAAGAATCAGGAGATGTGAGTGCTTGTCCTAACTTGGTACTTTTTTTGTTTCACCTATCCAAACTTGTAATAATCCTGCCCATCATACTTCAAAACAGTCATGAAAATAGTTTGCAAAAATTAAACTCTCCACAGATATAAAATATGTTCTTAATATTTTCTGTTGGAATTAGTCTCAGCTATTCTATTATTTATTTCTTTGGCTGCAGCAGGTTTTTGTTGGAGCACACAGGGTCTAGCTCCCTGACCAGGGATCAAACCCAGGCCCCCTGCACTGGGAGTGTGGAGTCTCAACCACTGGACCCCAGGGAAGGCTCAGTTCCAGCTATTAAAGGTCTGCTGGGCCCTTCAGCGGGGCTTTCTGGTGGCTCAGTGGTCCACCTGCCAATACAGGAGACTAAGACGTGTGTTCAGTCCCTGAGTTGGTAAGATCCCCTGGAGGAGGGCATGGCAACCCACTCTAGCATTCTTGTCTGGAGAATCCCATGGACAGGGGAGCCTGGTGGGCAACAGTCCATAGGGTCACAAAGAGTTGGACAGAAGCAACTGAGTAGGCACACAGGCCCTTCAGTGTCTAGTCTGAACCTTTTGGAAAATGCAGGCATATGGAAGCAAAGGCTGCTTCCAAGTATGTTTTGTAACCACAGGCTTTGCAAGCTTAAAGGGAAAAGGGAGATGGAACAAGAATGGGCTATCTTTTTTTAGCTCTTTTATAGTGGGTAGTGTTTATTTTAAGCAGTTTCCCAAATCAGTTGTGTTTCTTTTATGCTGCTGCACCCGAGGAATGATGCATTTTAGTGAAAATTTTTACCTGCCCCAACCCACCCCTACCATGAACTTGCTTATCTGGAGGTGCCATGATCTTCATGTGGTTCCTGCAAAAACTCTGCTGAGGTGCCTGCCTCAGGTAGAGCCGAACCAAAGCACCGCCGGGAAAAGAGTTGGGGCTTGTTATTGCTTGTGCATCTCATCCATCTACACCTACCCTACAGCACTTCATTTTTATTTTTATATTTTGGAAAGGGTGCATAGAAGGAAAGTAAGCTACTTTGATGGAGGAGGAATTGGGACTTAGATCAGACCCGCAACTGCAGTGACTAAGAAAAAGAGCTCATTTGTCCAAACTCTGCCTCGTAAGTTATGTTTGATTGGGAGGGTTAAATTTAAATGTCATGGCTACACATAATGTATGAACACATAGTGACCTTATTTTCTTAACCCTGAGTCATAGACCAGTCTAAAGATTTTATCTATTTCTTAAGCATTTACGTGAACAGTCTTCAACCAGCATGAGGATTAAACCACATGCAGATTTCAACAAATCTCTGTGTTGGAAATGAAATTATTTGAAACCAGGTCCTTGGGAAATCTGGACTGTGGCCATGTCTACCCTGTGCCTTGGGAGAGAAGAGAGACTTGGACGATCGTGCTGTTTGCCAAGTGGGTCAAGAGGCCCCTCTGTCCCAGATGACAGCTGGCACACACAGGCATGCTGCTCTCTCTAACTTTATTTTTTCCTGGTAAAGAAATAGCAACTATATTTGCCAGCCTACTTCTCTTCAGGAAGGCAGCAAAGCATTTGCATAGTGATTCTGACATTTTTAATCATTTCTTCCGTGTAAATGGTTACTATCATATAGACGGAAAGAGCCTGTTTATAGGAGGCCATAGGTAATGGGAAAAATCCGGGAAACAATAATTATGACAATTTTTGTATGCATATAACACCAGCTCTAGATGGAATTTCTTAAAGGGAGTTAGTCTAGTATACTGGGCATGTTCAGCTGTTCGGAGCACTCTGTGGGAGAAATGGATAATACAGGAGAATCAGTGAATGAGTTCTTTTGGCTATTCCAAAGCGGTCTAGCACCTGCACAGAAACATCAATGCTTGTGGTGTCCGGTTGGAGAGCACAGGGTTACACAGTTGGTTTCCCAAACCCAAAACTTTCTCTCTGAAACATCTGGTCACAAAGGATGCCTCTCTGGGACCTGTTGTCACCTGGCTTATCCAAATAATGATGACGTTAGGAACCTTCCAGGGCTCCAGGACTCTTCTTCACGCTCAGTGACAAGGACAACAGAAACCTCATCAGTCAGCCGATGACCTTTCCTTCTGTTGTTTGGATTCTGTTCCTGGGCCTCTGGCTCTTCATCCATGCTTGTCTGCCCTCGCTTCAGCCCAGCTGGCCCACATTACCCTGGGTCCTGTGAGTGTACGTGGTTCAGCCTTGGTTAATTAAGTTATCTGATGTTTTTTCGTTTTCTTTCTCCTGGGTGGCTAATTTTGTTTGAGATTTCACAGTGCTTCTAAATTTATATATGTAAACAAACAAGGACATGCCTTTCTTCAGGTCATTTATTAGAATCAAAATTAGGAAGAGTTTGTTTAACCTTTGTACAATTGAGCTGATGGAAGTCGCTGTTGGAGGTGGGTGTTGAAGATGTTCACAAGTGTCCCTGCAAAAGAGAGAATCCCCATTCCCTTCCCGTCATGCCTGCCTGTTTCAGATTTGACATACTGAGGGTCAGTGAGCGAACGTGTGTCAGTCAGAGGAGGGCATGTCTAGGCCATTTTCCAATGGAAAGCAAAATGGCCTTTCTCCTTTAGGTTTTGGAAACCTCTAGAGGGTATTCCGGAGAAGGCAATGGCACCCCACTCCAGTACTCTTGCCTGGAAGATCCCATGGATGGAGGAGCCTGGTGGGCTGCAGTCCACGGGGTTGCTAGGAATCAGACACGACTTCACTTTCACTTTTCACTTTCATGCATTGGAGAAGGAGATGGCAACCCACTCCAGTGTTCTTGCGTGGAGAATCCCAGGGATGGGGGAGCCTGGTGGGATGCCGTCTATGGGGTCGCACAGTGACGCAGCAGCAGCAGCAGCAGCAGCAGCAGAGGGTATTCAGTGCAATGTTCACATCAAAGCTCCCAGGTCAGAAATTAGAATTCACTTTCTCTATGTAAAGGGAGAATCAGATCAATCAGAACATCATTAAGGGGGTGTTTGAAATATCAGGAAACATTAATCTTAGGAACTTAGATAAATGGTGTGTAGAACTTTACGTTTAATAGAATATCTCTTCAATGTGCCCTAAATCAATCACTATTTTTGAATAGAAAAAAGAATAGGACAATATTTGTTGTGACATACTTGGGATGTGGGCACTGTATTAGTGTCCTGTTGCTGCTATAACAAGTCACCACAAATTGAGTGCCTGAAACAACAAATTTGTTACCTTACAGTTCTGGAGGTCAGAAGTCTAAAATCGGTCAGCAAGGAAGAGTTCCTTTATGGAGACTTTGGGGGAGAACCTGTTTCCTCACCTTTTGTTCTATTTTTAAAACTTTGGCCACACCACCTGGCAAGTAAGATCCTAGTTCCCTGACCAGGGATCAAACCGATGTCCCCTGCATTGGCAGCACTGAGTCTTAACCACTGGGCCGTCTCACAGTTTCTAGCTACCAGAGGTCACCCACATCACTCCAGCAGTCCTGTTTCCCTCTTGTGATGGGACTGGGCCCACCTGGATCGTTCAGGACAACCGTCCTAGCTCAAGATCCTTAAATTTCGTCATATCTGCAATGTCTCATTTGCCATATAAGGTGACGTATCACACATTTCAGGGATCAGGATGTGGACGCCTTTGGGGGCTGTTATTCTGCCTTGTCCTTTATTGTTTAGCCGCTCAGTCATGTCCAACTCTTGAGACCTCAGGACTGTAGCCCACCAGGCACCTCTGCTTGTGGGATTTTTCAGCCAAGAATACTGGAGTGAGTTGCCATTTCCTCCTCTAGGGGATTTTCCCGGCCAGGGGTCGAACCCACGGCTCCCGTGATGCAGGTGGATTCTGTACCCACTGAGCCACATAGATGGTTCCCGACTCTAATTACATGAGAATAGACGGTTTGATGTGAAGTTATCCTCACTGAAATCCCTCACGCTGTTGCCTGAATCCAGAAGAGAGATACGCTGAAGGATGCCAGACTCCATGCTCCTGAATCAACAGGCCTTCCTCTTGAAGGAGGAGAGCACCGCCTTTCCCGCAAGTCCTGGCAGGTCTTAGGAGGAGTTAGTGCTTGTTTCTTCCAGAATCCACGGGCTCTCCTGCTGTGGCCGTTTCTGTGTCTCTAGAGCACCGACGCCACTTCTGCCCCTCCTCCCCCCCCAAGTGACACTCCAGCACACATGCAGAAACTGCCAAGACGCCACCTCCTTCAGCTGTCTCTGAGCTGGTAACCTCCTGCTTGTTCTCAGAGAAACGCTTTTAAGAAAGGATTATTGTCAGTGCTAAGGTAGAGCCCAAAAGTGAGCAGGGATCCTTGGACTAGTGAACTTTCTGGGGGAGCTTCTTGTCCTCCAAAGTCCCAAGGCCACTCACTGTGTCTGCAGCTAGGATACCGTGGAGCTGGCATCATTGGGGCAAACTTTCTGAAGCCTCTAGCCCTTGGCTGAAACAAGGAACAAGCAGACTCTGTCTCCCTCCTGTGAGGCTTGAGAACACTGCTGTCTTGAACAACCCGTGCCCAAAGTCAAAGAACACTTTTAAGTCAGGTGCTTGGCAAGATAAAGGAACACCTCGCTTTATAACAGGAGAGTCTGGGGTCAGACTCACGCATGAGCGGAGGTGCTGCACTCAGTGTTCAAAACCATGCAAGTATTGGGGGTGTGTCTCACCCCAGCACCTTCACTCCCAACACTTTTAACTGTTGGCATGATCGGTGCAGCTTACCATCTTCCCCAAGAGGTATAGGTATAGAGGTATATATACCTGAAGCTTCCACAAAGTCATAGCGGCTGCCTACTGCTGTAACTCAGGTGTTCCATATGGTAGTTATTCTGCCTACCACAGATAATTTATCCTTTCTGATCGGTTTTCTCACTGGTCCTCCAACAAAGCTGTAGGAGTTCAGCTTAGCTTATTCTTTTAGTCTCTTAAGTCGCGTCTGACTCTTTTGCAACTCTGTGGACTGCAGCCTGCCAGGCTCCACTTTCCCTGGGATTCTCCAGGCAAGAATACCGGAGCAGGGTGCCATTTTCTTCTCCAAATCTTAGCTAAGATCTGCAGATGTGGACTGGGAATTTGACTGTGCCGTCCCGCTACAGGGCTTCCTACCAGGAAGGCCTTCAGGTGCTTAGGAATCTGCTGTGTCCGAGGGAAACTCCCAATGGGTACCAAGCTGATTTTTTTTTTCTGTTTTCACCAAAGTCTTCCAAGTGTAACATGTAGTTCACTACACAGAACCAAAAGCTGTTGTGATAGCTTTCAGCAGTGCCAGGACTGTGGAATAAAGCAATTCAAATTCCAAATCTGCCCCTTACTAAGTGTGTAATGTTGCACAAACATCTTATTTTAATGAACCTTAATTTCTGTACTAAAAGAGATGACTTCCAAAATTGTTATGATATAATAAAAATAAAACGTGCAGGTGTGCACATGCCTGGCATATAGTTGTTCCCCCCGGGAGTGGTGGCTGTGGTAGGACCTCACACCATGCCTGGTGCTCGCTCTGGGTTGCCCAGGACCCCAGAGGTAAAGAGTGGACATAGCCAGGCAGAGAGCTCTGGAGGGGAGAGAGCTGCAGGTCCAGCCTGAGACCACAGCTATTTCTGTGTTAATAAGTGAGGCAGACCACCAGCATCCTCAAGGGAAATGGAATTCTGTGGATCCATCGAGGGGACTTGCACCGTTTGCAGATGCAAAGTCTTAGAGCTTAGTAATAAGACCCCGAATGGGAAGGCAGACCCCAGCAAAGAATGGTATGGACTGTGACCTGATCAGTATCATAGAAAAGGAGGACTGGGATTTAAGAGAAATGCAGTTTCCTTGGTCATGCTGGTTAGGACTGACATCCAATCCTCCATAATAGTTGCGGCTGTATAAATCATCATTTGCTTGCTGACTTACTCTTAAGTAATGGATAATGCCATCTTATCCCAGACTGTGGCTTCAGCTTTATTCTCAATAATCCACTTGATTGTCATACTAAATCCTGATTTTAGAAACCTTCTCCAGATGCTGTCATATATGTGAATTTGGACCAAGTGCATTCTATCTAGAAAAAGCACTAATATTTATTTGGATGTTAACTCTATGCCAGTCATTGTAAGTGCCAACCGCCTAGAATACATTTTACTACTCATTCCTTGCAATAACTCTATTATTATTCTAGTCAGTTTTACAGATGACAAAGCAGACTTCTAAAGTCTGAGTAGCTTGCTACACGTACAGAACTTGTAAGTGGTAGAGCCAGGAGTCCAACCCAGATCTTTCTGTCTCCAAGCCTGGATTCTGGAATTTAAAGGGAGAAAAACCAAGTGATAATAAAATAACATCAAGAACAAAAAGTATTTCTAAAATGGAAAAATGTCCATAAATGGAAAAAAGTGAATTGCTGAATTATATGTAGATGACTAAATTTTCGTAAACTACATAGGAAATATATATATATATATAGAGAGAGAGAGAGAGAAAGAGAGAGAGAGAGCTACATAGGAATATATATAGTTATATAAGTATGTTATACTTTGTTATATGTAGCTCTCTCTATATATACATATATATTTTTAAATTTTTTGGAAACTGATGAAATTTATTATTCCTTTTCCTTTAAAGTATATATACCTATATGCACACAAAATTTCACACACAATTTCAAGAAGTTTAGGTTAAGGATCTCTAAAATATATATATTAAATATATTTTGGGGCTTCCTTAGTGGCTCAGATGGTAAAGAATCCACCTGAAATGAAGGGGACCCAGGTTCGATCCCTGGGTCAGGAAGATCCCCTCAAGGAGGGAATGGCTACCCACTCTAGTATTCTTGCCTGGAGAATCCCATGGACAGAGGAGCCTGAAGGGCTATAGTCCATGGGGTCTTAAAGAGTCAGACATTACTGAGCTCACTTTACTTCATATATGTGTGTGTATGTATATTTATGAATGTGTGTGTGTATATATGTATAACATGTATATTTTTAAAATATGGAAGGATATACACATTCTCTTTGACAGATGGGACTGTAAGATACCTTTCATGTTATCCTTTATGATTTTTCTGTTTAGGTTGAATTTGTTTTCAGTGACTATGCATTATTCCCATAATCAAGAAAAAAATTTAAGGTTATAAGTGAAGTTAAACTGTTTCCAGTTTAAAATGGAATTTACTACTTGTTTCTCTCTTGATGATCAGGCTTTTAATGTTTTCCTGTGTCATAACCTAGAGATGATTGATAGACCTCTGAAAAAATTCAAAGAATGGGCTATTTTGTCCAAAAAAGAAACTTTCCGTAAAAGTTACGAATGACTGAAAATAAAGAGCTATGAGAAGAGGAGCCATAAAGAGCATTTCTGAGAGTTATTCACGCTTGCCACTGTGAATGAGGGAGACCTGTGCATGAGGCATAGGTGGGGTGCTTTACATGAGGACTCACTGGATTTTAGGACTAGTGATGTGTGCTCTGTGAGACCTGAACGGTCAGTGAGGGTAATGCTACCTTGCAGAGAAGCGGAGCCAAGGATGCTGTAGGAGAGATCTGTATGCTAAGCAAATTATCCTTCAGCATCGTTTGAAATGACCTCTTAATCTGTATTTCAAGTCAGTCTGGCACTAATTGAAATGGCTGTTTCCAGGGCGCCCTGTGCTTAACCGAGGGAATTTTCTTTAAGCTCTTCGCTGCTCACTCTTGCCATTCCTTTGCGTTGGGGTGACAGGCTAACAAGCTTCCACAGTGACATGGAGTTTGGAAGATACTTTCTCTCCTCTTTCCTACCCTTTCCCCACATGTACGCCCCGTGTCTCCTCAGAGCAGGGAATTTCCATACTGCTTTACAATCAAATTGTATTCCAAACATGAACAGATACCGGGAGCCTCTTACTTTCCAGTAAGGGGGAAAAAAATTCATCATGCATTTTGGTAAGGAATCTGTAATATGCAGCGTGATGAGGTCTTGGTTCAATAGGGCTTTTTGTTTGTTTGTTTGTTTTTACATGTTGGGATTTGATGTGGCTGGACACCCCACTTATCCTCACTGCCAAGGACAGCAGTGAGCCTCTTCCATCCCATCTCCAGAACCGTGTGCCCTTCTGTTTAATGTAACAGTTGCAGGAGCAGCTAATATTAAATGAAGCTCCTTGCATCCATACCAGTGTGCTAAGTAATAAAGGACTTTAGACCTTGCCTGATCTGAATATAGAATTTGCACATTGCTGTTTGCTCCTCTCCTTGGATAGGATGTAAATACCACTTGCATGGAGCAGGCAGTGTAAAGGTATCATTCTTACACCTCCTTCCTAAAGGTTGCAGCCAGTTGTTGCATGAAGGTGGTACAAATCTGCCTGCCACACTGTTCTGCCCAATTAAGTGCTTCCTATATACCCTGATGAGAAACCTGACAGTTGCCGTTGGTCCATGCATTCACAGGCCTGCTCTGGCGACTGCCAGAGCACGTGGGCAGAGCAGAACTCCCCCCGCCCTCCGTGGGAGGGGAGGGAGTTGGGTGCGCCGGCCCCGCGGTGGGGCCGTGTGCCGCTCGTTGCCTACTGCGGCCCGCGCCTCCCCCCTCCGCGTCGGGGGAGGGTCCCGCTGGGCCCCGCCGGGCGTCCGGCAGTTGGGGGGCCGTGTGCGTGCGGCCGGCCCCCCGTGGTGTGAGCCCTGGGGGAAGGGGGGCTATATTATGGGACGCAGTGACTCTGCGCAGGAAAGAGTCTCTGCTTTCAAGTTCAAACAACCTGGGTTTAAATCTTGACACAGCCACTTACTAACTGTGGTTTTGTAAAGTTTCTCACTTTCTCTTAGCAACTGTCTTTTTGCATGAAAGATAGAGGTAGTGATACCTACACTGCAAAACCACTGGGAGGGTTAAATAAGGAAACACCCAGCATCAGTGCAGTGCTCCACAGACGGCAGCTAACGATACTATCAACATGCCGTTGTTGTTCTGTTGTGAAGTCATGTCTGACTCTTTGCGACCCCATGAACTGCAGCATGCCAGGCTTCCCTGTCCTTCACTATCTCCCAAAGTTTGCTCAAACTCATGTCCTTTGAGTCAGTGATGCCGCCCAACCATCTCATCCTCTGTCACCCCCTTCTCCTCTTGCCCTCAGTCTTTCCCAGCATCAGAGCCTTTTCCAATGGGTCAACTCTTCATATCAGGTGGCCAAAGTATTAGAGCCTCAACTTCAGCATCAGTCCTTCCAATGAAAGGACTAACGTGCTGTTCAGTTCAGTTCAGTCACTCAGTCGTGTCCGACTCTTTGCAACCCCCTGGACTGCAGCACACCAGGCTTTCCAGTCCATCACCAACTCCTGGAGCTTACTCAAATTCATGTCCATCGAGTCAGTGATGCCATCCAACCATCTCATCCTCTGTCATCCCCTTCTCCTCCCACCATCAATCTTTCCTGTTAGCTCACCCTTTCTTTGCCCCCTCTTCCACTGCCAACAACTACCCCATGTTCTTGCACACCTTTTGAGCAGCTCTTCCAAGAAGGGCTCATACTCAGTGGCTCTAACCTCCCTCCTTACCTCTGCTCCTAAGCCCACTCCAGCAGGGTTAGCCCACCTCTCCAAGGCTACTCTTCTTGTCACGTCACCAGTGGCCAGAGCATTTACACATCTGCAGCATTTGATAGATGAGATCCTTCCTTCCTCCGTGACATGATTTTCCCCTTGGCTTCAGGACAACACACTTCCTTGGTTTCCTCCTGTCTCAATGGCTGTTCCTTCTCTGTCTCTGTGGCTGAGTTCCTGATCCTTAGACATTGTGGGGACCCAGAACTCAGTACCTGTTTCTCTTTTCTATCAATATCTGTTCCCTTGATGATCCCATCCAGTCTTCTGGTTTTGAATACCATCTCAGCCAGTGATTCCCAAATATATATTACCAGCCTGAAATTCAGCCCCAGATTCCTCGTAGCCATCTGCCTCCTGGACTCTCCTCTTGAAATCTAGTCAGCATCCCAAGCACTGTGTGGTAGTCGGAGTTCTGCAGAGAAACAGCACCAGTAGGATGTATGTACGTATGTGGGCTTCCCAACTGGCTCAGTGGGTAAAGAATCTGCCTGCAGTGCAGGAGATGCAGGAGGCAGGTTTGATTCCTGGGTCAGGAAGATCCCTTGGAGGAGGGCATAGCAACTCACTCCAGTATTCTTGCATGGAGAATCCCATGAATAGAGGAGCCTGGCAGGCTACATAGTCCATGGGGTTGCAAAGAGTCAGACATGACTGAATGACTGAGCATGCGCTCACATGTATTATGTATTATAAGGATTATGGATGCAGGCAAGTCCCAAGGTGTCTGCAAAAATGAGTCAGCAAACTGGAGACCCAGGAGAGTTGATGGTGTGGCTCTAGCCTGAGGCCAAAGGCATGGGAACCAGGAGAAGCAATGGTTTCATTCTTGTCTGAAGGCCAGTAGGTTTAAGACCCTAGGAAGAGCTGATGTTTCAATCTGAGTCTAAAGGCAGAAAAAAAAAGGCCACGTCCAAGTGTGAACATAGTCAAGCAGGAGGAACAGAAGCCCATTCTCTCTTGTTCGCGGGCAAGTCAGACTTTCTGTTCTGTTCAGGCCATCAAGGGATTGGATGAGGCCCACCCACACTGGGAGGGCAGTGTGCTCTACTCAGTCTGCCAATTCAAATGTTAGTTTAATCCAAAAGCACCCAGTGAATAATGTTTGACCAAATACCTGGCACTTTATGTACCAGCCAAACTGATACACAAAATTTACCATCACACAGAGCATGTCCAACAATTGGACTCCTGATCTTTGGGACAAAAGTTAACTCTCCACACACCTTGCCCTGTCACTGGTTGTCAACTGCATCCTTCCAGTTTGTCTCAAGTCAAAAACCTTGGAGCATCCTTGACTCTTCTCCTCCTCTCACACTTCACAGACAACCTGTCAGAAAATTCTGTTTACCTACAAAACACATTCAGAATTCAACCATAGCTGGTCCCTTTCATTGCTAATAGCCCAGTGGGAGCTACCATCCTTGCTCGTGGGGACTTATGTAGACATCACATGTCAGATTGCTGCCACCAGCTCTCCTGCTCTGCTTTGCTCCAATTTTATCGCCTTTTATATACCACATAATTTCCTTATTTGTTCTGCCTGTCATTTTTCTCTCTGCCGCTGATAGAACGCCTAGAACAGTACCTGAGATGTAAGTATACTTGCAATAAATGTTTTCAGTTGAATTTCCACTGTAGAGATGCGGAAACTGAGGCTTGAAAGAATTGAGTCATTTGCCAGAGGGACATCATTAATAAGTAGTAAAGCTGTTCTAAAACAGTACTTTCTCCATCTATTAGTGTCCTCTTTGATTTCTTTCATCAGTATTTTATAGTTTTCTATATATAGGTCTTTAGTTTCTTTAGGTAGATATATTCCTAAGTATTTTATTCTTTTCGTTGCAATGGTGAATGGAATTGTTTCCTTAATTTCTTTTTCTACTTTCTCATTATTCGTGTATAGGAATGCAAGGGATTTCTGTGTGTTGATTGTATATCCTGCAACTTTACTATATTCATTGATTAGCTCTAGTAATTTTCTGGTGGAGTCTTTAGGGTTTTCCATGTAGAGGATCATGTCATCTGCAAACAGTGAGAGTTTTACTTCTTCTTTTCCAATTTGGATTCCTTTTATTTCTTTTTCTGCTCTGATTGCTGTGGCCAAAACTTCCAGAACTATGTTGAATAGTAGCGGTGAAAGTGGACACCCTTGTCTTGTTCCTGACTTTAGGGGAAATGCTTTCAATTTTTCACCATTGAGGATAATGTTTGCTGTGGGTTTGTCATATATAGCTTTTATTATGTTGAGGTATGTTCCTTCTATTGCTGCTTTCTGGAGAGTTTTTATCATAAATGGATGTTGAATTTTGTCAAAGGCCTTCTCTGCATCTATTGAGATAATCGTATGGTTTTTATTTTTCAATTTGTTAATGTGGTGAATTACATTGATTGATTTGCGGATATTGAAGAATCCTTGCATCCCTGGGATAAAGCCCACTTGGTCATGGTGTATGATCTTTTTAATGTGTTGTTGGATTCTGATTGCTAGAATTTTGTTGAGGATTTTTGCATCTATGTTCATCAGTGATAAGCTGGGCATACACAACAAGGAAACCAGAATGGAAAGAGACACATGTACTCCAATGTTCATCGCAGCACTGTTTATAATAGCCAGGACATGGAAACAACCTAGATGTCCATCAGCAGATGAATGGATAAGAAAGCTGTGGTACATATACACAATGGAGTATTACTCAGCCATTAAAAAGAATTCATTTGAATCAGTTCTGATGAGATGGATGAAACTGGAGCCGATTATACAGAGTGAAGTAAGCCAGAAAGAAAAACACCAATACAGTATACTAACACATATATATGGAATTTAGGAAGATGGCAATGACGACCCTGTATGCAAGACAGGAAAAAAGACACAGATGTGTATAACGGACTTTTGGACTCAGAGGGAGAGGGAGAGGGTGGGATGATTTGGGAGAATGGCATGCTAACATGTATACTATCATGTAAGAATTGAATCGCCAGTCTATTTCTGACGCAGGATACAGCATGCTTGGGGCTGGTGCATGGGGATGACCCAGAGAGATGTTATGGGGAGGGAGGTGGGAGGGGGGTTCATGTTTGGGAACGCATGTAAGAATTAAAGATTTTAAAATTTAAAAAATAAAAAACTAAAAAAAAACAACAAAAAAACAGTACTTAACAGAGTCACAGGCATGAAGCCCTGAGGTTAGGCAACTTTCTGCAAATGGTTGTTAGACATCTATTTTCCATTTTTTATGAAAAACAGACCTTATTTAGATAGCAATGTCTATTGGTCAGTGCTAATTTACATGATTTTGCTTGACCATAGGGAAAGGCTTATTCTCTATTCTTATCTCATTGCCTTTCATTCATCTGATAAAATTTTCTTGCTGTGAAATATTTCCATCTTTCAGTCACTAATAGATTAACATTATGTCACTCCATGCCTTTTTTTTTTTTTTGACCCTTAAGAAGCCAAGCCAGGCATTGCTTTGAGCTTTCCTTATAAGTTAATGTTTTTATCTTATAATACTTATAATGGTATCAAATTATTTCACAAGAGCAAAAGTGAGTTTTTACTATATATATCTTTGTATCATCATCTGCAAATATGAGGTGAGCTCTTACTCTATGTGGCTGCATGATTGGGCTGGAGAACTGAAGATGCTTCCAGAAAATTTTGGTCTGTTAGGGAAAATGTGTGTGTATTACTGGAATATTGATTTGGCTTCTTCAGTTCAGTTCAGTTCAGTCGCTCAGTCATGTCCGACTCTTTGAGACCCCATGAATCGCAGCACTCCAGGCCTCCCTGTCCGTCACCAACTCCCGGATTTCACTTAGACTCACATTCATCAAGTCAGTGATGCCATCCAGCCATCTCATCCTCTGTCGTCCCCTTCTCCTCCTGCCCGCAATCCCTCCCAGCATCAGAGTCTTTTCCAGTGAGTCAGCTCTTCACATGAGGTGGCCAAAGTACTGGAGTTTCAGCTTTAGCATCATTCCTTCCAAAGAAATCCCAGGGCTGATCTCCTTCAGAGTGGACTGGTAGGATCTCCTTGCAGTCCAAGGGACTCTCAAGAGTCTTCTCCAACACCACAGTTCAAAAGCATCAATTCTTTGGTGCTCAGCCTTCTTCATAGTCCAACTCTCACATCCATACATGACTACTGGAAAAACCATAGCCTTGACTAGATGAACCTTAGTCGGCAAAGTAATGTCTCTGCTTTGAGACTAAATAACAGTGCCTTAAACAAGATAGAAGGATTGCCTTTCACCACCACCCCCAGCCCATCTCTGTCTCCTCATTCAGCTGATAAACAACCGAGAGAAAAGATTGTCTCCCGATGTCACGTGGGGCCCAGCTCCTTCCATACTGCTCTCCCACCATCATCTGTTGTACTGCTCTCCTGATGGCAGAATTTAGCTAACACTCCCACATACATGTTTCAGGTCCTGGGAAGGGAGGAGTAGGAAATATGAGCCAATGGATTCTTTTTAAGGATATGACTCAGAAGTTGCACAGCTCAATTCTACTCATATTCCATTGGACAGAACTTAGTCACATGACCATACTAAGATAAGTCAAGAAGCATAGTTTATAGGGGAGCCATATGTCCAGCTTGACGGTTTCTGTTATCAAGAGTACTGGAGTACTGGAAGACAAATAAAAGTCCTCACTCAGACAAATCTGTAAATATTTCTGTCACTGACTATATAATAAGGTCTTAAAGGGCAGGGCTGAATCTCACATTCTCAGCACCTGGCACATGGTGAGTATTCAATAAATGTTTGTTGATTGGATGATTTGGTTCATGCACTTTCATCCAAGAGACTTTTGCAGAGAGCTTTTATTATAATGCCCAGAACAAACACTATTCAATCCCAGGGTAAATACTGCAGGAAAATAAATGTCAGAAGGCAACATGGTCATAGATTGGCTCTCTGTACACTTAAACACCCCTTCAAGTTAAGCTATAGAGGCCGCCTGTTGTAAAACAGATGCAGAAGATAGACTCGGACTAAAAAGGATTTGTGTTCCAGCCGAGAAGCTGCTTCATTAATGCACCCTGAGATCAAGCTACTGCTTCAGCAAATTTGCTGACCTAATTTTGGGAACAAAAAACCAGAGGTAAATGTGGTTTCATGGCAGACTGCATTCCTTTCTTAATTCATCATGCTTCATGGGAACCAGAATCCCAGCCTTCCCCTCCCCCAGGTAGCAGTTAAGCTGGTAGAATTGTTCTCTCTGGTCCATAAGGAAGTGAAAGCAGATCCTCCTGGAGGAAGTAAATAGAGCAGCAATAAAGCGTTCCCCCCCCTTGAATCTGAACATCTGTTCAAACTTTTCACTGCTCCCATGAGGGAGGGGACAGAGCCCAAGGCTCCCAGCGATCAGGGAAAAACCTCATCTACTAGTACTCTGCTAACAACTTATGCTCATTCGACCTGAACTGGGCTGGGTTTATCTCTATGATGCCTTTGAAGGAAGGCCAAGCTGGGTATATAAATAGTAAACAGGAGTGTAAAGGGTGATATTTATCATATTCATGAGAGCAAAGCTTTGCAGGACTTAACTTCATGAATGACTGAATTTAAATGACTGCTACTTATGCCAAATGAGCTGCAGATTCAGTAGCAGAGGGCTCCGCCACACCTTACTTTGAAACTTATGGTTAAAATAAAAGTTCAGTTGCTCTATGGACTTGAAAAAAAAAATCCTCTGCTCTACGGTTTTGGAATTTCACTAATGCACACAGGCCTTTCTTCATTTATCTGAATTAGCAAGAAGTTGACTGTGTCTGGCTAAGTTAACCAGACGCTCTCCTGGAACCTCAGTTATCCTTAATCTAGATGTCAGTTTGCATTTGCTTTAGGATGAATGGAGGTTCCTTCCCCCTTGTTTTCTCATCTATTCTTCCCAGAGTGTTTAGCAGTATGGCCTTTGGCCAATTCCTTTCTTCTGCCAGTGTAGAAGGGTTCCAAGTGGCTGGCTGCTCAGCTGGGCCCACAGCTGGCTCTTGTTTCCGGCTACTTCAGAGCCTGCTGGTGAGGGGTAAAGCCACAGTGATAAGCATTGTAAAAATAAAGTCCATTGCTAGCCAGGCCAGCCAAACAGCATAGGAGGAGTGGAAAATCCAGGTTACATGTTCTTGGCATGACAAATTATCAGTATCTGAGGTGTTCCATTGGTAGAGACGGGATAAGCTGTCCTCTAACCAAGCCTAATCTGTGTATTATCAGTCAGTAGCTCTTGGAGACTCATTTCAGGATCGGGCTAATGGGACCTTGTTTACAGACCACCATCTTGACTGAGGTCTGGTCTGGCCTTGGAAATTCAGTTAGAAGGCAGGAGTGGTTGCCCTTTATTGAATTTATAAGGGAGAGTAAGTATTGGGAACTGTTTAATCAGGGACCAGGTCAGTCTCTCTCCTTTGATGTGGTCTACTGATGATACATTTTTATCCAGCAGCTTTCCTGGTGGCTCAGCAGTAAAGAATCTGCCTGCGATGCAAAAGACTCAGGAGGCTTTGGGTTCAATCCCTGGGTCGGGAAGATCCCCTGAAGGAGGGCATGGTAACCCACTCCAAGGTTCTTGCCTGGAGAATCCCATGGACCGAGGAGCCTGGCGGGCTACAGTCCATAGGGTCGCACAAAGTTGGACATCACTGAAGTGACTGAGCATGGATGTGCACACATTAGCATCAGATGTTGCTGCCCAAGTCATACACTGAGAGTACCTATACATTTTCACATTTTTCCATACACAGTAAAGAAATAATAGTGGCTGTAGCACCTGGAAATTCAACTGGGCGGCCTGAAACTTCAGCGACTTTCTCTGGTCTTCTTGGGAATGTGCATTTAGCACTCTGCTGCTTGCTTTCCAGAACGCTTTGTTTCATGGTTGAATCAAAATAAGAGTAGAAAAGAAGACATTGCTGTCCCTGGCTGAGATTAGGCAGGCACCTGGTATTTTCTCAAGACCCACCTGAAATTCAGATGAGAGCTCCTAACAGGAGAATAAACGGTGCATTGTCTTCATTTTCCTGCTTAGAATTTCCCGTCTGTAGCAGGGGATTAAAGGCAAGTCTTTCCCACTGCCTCTCCCTTCCTCCTCCCTCTCTTGTCCTCTCCTCTGTCCCTCAGTTTTCTTGTCTTTTAAAGACTCTGACAACCTCTCTGGCGTGTTGCCTATGCTTTGCAGAGAGAATCTTTGTAAAAATTTCTTCTAGCCAGTGGCATGGAAGCACTGTGGAAGTCAGCAAGACATTTTGTCGTAAAACTTTCTCATTATCAACCTTCACTGCTGTTCCATTTTATGAATGCTTCTTTGTCTTCCAAAAAGTACTTCAGATTAAGCAATGCTGATATTGAAAGTGTGGGCAGTTTCTGCTTGCCTGCTTGGTTGAATTGCAGATGGTTGCCATGAATGTGACAACGCCAAGTTCCTGTAGGTGAGTTAAAAATATTTATGAAATAGGTTACAGATAAAAGTGGAGAAAGCTTCCTTATTATCCAGTTGAGTCACTGGATTATTCTTTCTAGGTAAAAGAACTCTGAGAGCTACATATGGCTTGACTACCCTATTCAGTTGGGACAGAGCTTTTTCGTATTATTGGATGCATAGATTCAAATTCAGTTACCAAAAAAAAAAAAAAAAAAAGTGTTCTGCACACCCTTCGTGCCAGCAGTATGCTAAGCACTAGAGATATGCAGATTTGTAAGGACCAGCCTTGCTATTGAGGTGTTCATAATTCCTCCAGAGAGCATTCACCAGTCAACTGCAGCTCTCTTTGTCATCTGGTCGCAAAGAGTCGGACACGACTGAGCAACTGAACTGAACTGAACTGAAAGCACTATTGCAAAGATATGTGCTGGAGGCATATGGTGGGGGAGGCAATGGGACAGGGTGGGTGGGATATCATATACCTGAAGAGTACAAGCGCCTGACCTTTGATTCCAGATGTCATTATCAACTGGGTAAACAAGTTAGTGAATGAATTAAAGCCTGACTGTTGTTATTTGGGATTCAAAGGAACATTAGAATGGCATGTAATGTGTTCCCAACAGTGTTTGACACCTAGAACACGCCCCATGAATACTCATTTGTAGCTTAAGAGTAAGCAGTTGATTCAGGCTTTATTGGTAGGTGTCTGGGCAGTATGAGGAAGAGTCGTAGACCATGCAGGAGACACCTGAGGTGAGATGGGAGCACAGGACACGTAAAAAGAGCCTGCTCCTCCCAGGAGGGCAGGAGTGAGTGGAGAGAGGGTCGAGAGCTTTAGAAAAGACAGGTTGGGGCCAGATTGCTCAGCGATTTGTAATGTCAGACTGAGGGATTAGACTTGACATTAAAGTAGGGTGTCACTGCTATTTGCAAGCAAGAAGGCAGCATAGAGATGTGAGTTTTAGCTGATAGCTGATAGCCATCGGATAGCTGCAGGGGAAATAGTCTAGAGGGGAAGCTCGTTAGGAAATGAATACACTAGTGCAAGCAAGATATTGCGTTCACATTCACTGTTTGTACTTGGTGAAAGCCTCTGCATCTGGGCATTTCTCTGAGAACAAATAAAGCCAGAGTCGCCAAAAGATAGAGAAAGAGAAAACAATGCCATACATTTCATACATTTTTCTGAGATAGAACTGATAAGAACTGATGACTATTTGGAACACAAGGTGATGGCGAATGACAAGTGAGAAATAATTTCATGGGAAAATGAGATCTTTCAGACCCCTGGAATTCAAACATACTTCATCAGCACTAGGAAAGAAAGACAGCCATTTCTCTCCTAGCCTTTCTCCTCCCCTCCATCTTACTCTTTGGTGGTGGGGGGGGGGGGACGGGGGGGGGGGAAGCGGTGAATTGCAGGGGCCAGTAGTGGCAAGCCCTCTCTGAGCAGCTGGTCCAGCAGCCTTTGGGGGTGAAGTCAGGTTCTATATTGTCTCCCAAAGAGATCATGAAAACGGAGTGACCCGTGAAAAAGCAATCAACGGCTTTGGACCATACTCTCATGACACCTTGAATGTTTTAACTAATTTTCTTTTTAAAAGAGAGACCAGATTTTGACTTTGGAAGGTTGTTTTCCTCATCAAGGTGGAAATGTTATGAGACGTGATATCAGATAACGGAAAACATGAAGTTATCTGATGAGATGTTGAGGACGGAATCTGAAGGCTATGTTAGGTAAACAGTTGGAGCTGGAGTGGTGATGTGTAAATATTTAGATGGAACCTAAGAGGAAACAAGGAGAGGAAAAAGAATTACAGCGTGAGATAGTTTCTGCTCATTGGAAAGATGTTCACGAAAGAATAACAAAATCTTAAAAAGAAGACAGAGACATATGAGTCTATTGTCTTTGACTTTGTGAATTCTTCCAGAAGTTACTAGCAACACTTTTGTTGGAAAGATGGCTATGTGGCATAATTTATTGTCATGGGTGAATAAGAGTCAATATAACTTATATATTAAATGGTAAAGTTTCTAGTGGGATGCATTTAATAATCATGAAAGAAAACACACTTTGTAGAGTGTGTGTTTGAGCCAGTTTCTTACCAGGATAATCTCAGCCAGCCAGATTCTTTCTCATCAGATGCATTTGTAACTAGTGAGAATTATTCTACAAACTGGGGTTTAAGTGAAGTTGCATTCCTCCTGATTTTTACTTAAATCTTTGGAACTCTCATACACCCTATTAGCAGGCAAATCAGTATATCTCTCTTGGTCTGACCCCTTCCCTTAATTGTTCAACATTCTCCAAGGCTCATTCAGCTCCACGGCACTGCTCATCTTCCACGTGCCTCACCTAGGTTGCTGAGGACTCACTGGCCTGCTGTGTTCTTGCTTCTCACTGTCACACAGTGGTGATGTCGAACGCTGGTCCCATGCAGTCTGACAGTCTCTGCTTGTCCATTGCTGTGGGGAATCCTAGCTACTCCTGCTGATCACTCAGGCCAAGAGAGCATCCCAACCAAGAAGGTGCACCTATGAAAACTCTTCAGAACACAGATCAGCCCCAGTTGTGCTGAGTCAAAGCCTCTAAGCATCTACCACCTCATGGCATCTTTTTCTCAAGTCTTTCACCCAAATAGAGTACCTGCTCCTCTATTAAATCCTCAGCATGAAGGATCTTGAAATACTTCTTTCCATAGACAATATGGCCACTAGCTCTCCATTTATACTCACAAATGAGGCCACTTCTGATCTGATTTTTCCATTTGTCTTAATAAAAATGAGGCAGGAGAGAGACGTCCCTGGGGGTCCAGTAGTTAAGACTCCATGCTCCCAATGCAGAGGGCACAGCTTCGATCCCTGGTTGGGGAATGAAGACCCTGCATGATGCATGGCATAGCCCCAAAAGACTAGAATTAAAAAAACTAAAAAAGATTGAAAAAAATAACTGACAGGAACTCATCTTTAAAAAAAGAGGGGGAACAAACATTTAATCTCCAACAGATCTCCTCTGTAAGACACCTTAGTTTGTATAGTGTGTTTAAGAATTAGTTTGCTTCTTACTCTCTGCATGTCAGTCATAATTCCAGAATTCAAAGGATTCATAATTCAAGCTTAGACCATAGTGGGATTAACATACTGAGAGTCTCTTGTTGCCACTGCTGTACATGTTCACTGGCTAAAACAACAACCACAACAACTCCAGTTTGCCACATAGCCCCACATTCCCAAACATAACAATCTTGCATGGGACATAGAGGCCAAAAGGTTACCCATAAAAGGTTTGCTTATTCCACACTGATCCTTAGTTGAAGAGGATTTCAGCCAAAAATAGAAGCTAGCCAGTAATGTATTTCCCTAGCTTTTCAAAACCTATTACCTCATTTCTGCCAGCAAGACTTACGATGTGAGATGCAGGCTGGTAGGAGGCTGCTGGAAAGGAGACCAGTAAAATAAAGAAAAAGAGATTTTTGAAAGAAAGGAGAGAATGGGATGAGTGGTAGACAGAAGGGGTGGTGAAGTGTGATAGGTGCTGTGCTTGAAATCTCTCTGTTAAATATGAACCTTGACGGCTGTTGGATCCTCCTTTATCTAAAGGCAGTGGTACTGGGTGTGCTTGACAAAGCATAGCTAAACAGGACAAACTAAGCTCGGATTTACCATAAATCATGGCAATTTATTGTCCAAACAGGACTATTTTGGAGGGTATTAATATTACTCTACTACTGATAAAGCCAGGGTAACAGGTGTAAACCAGGACATTATAGGCACACCAAGAGTTATGGTTATCCTAACCAGGATAGATCTATATTTTGAAGATGCTATATTTAAATCCCCTGGAAAAGGGAATGGGAACCCACTTCAGTATTCTTGCCTGGAGAATCCCCATGGTCAGGGGAGCCTGGCAGGCTACAGACCATGGGGTCACAAAGAGTCGGACATGACTGAGTGACCAACATCACAACACTAACACTATATTTAAAAATTGAGCTATTAACTATGAAAATGCATTGTTCTTATATTTGTGGGAGCTGGAAAAAAAAAAAACCAAAAAACTGCCACCTCAAGGAACTGACAATCGGCCATAGAGAAAAGACTCACACACAAAGAAATTGCCAGGAATCATTTAACATAATGTCTAACCAAGCACCAAATAAATAATAGTCCTGGTTTGTCATTGACACCTCAACAAAGCTGGGAAAAATGATAGTCATAGGCTTTGGTAGAAAGAGCAATGGCCTTGAGGGCAGAACACGGGTGTTAAGTCATGGATTTATCTTTAACTGGATGATTTTATGCAAGGCACTTACTCTCTTTGGGCAGCCATTTATTTTGTTGAATTGAGTGATTGATTCATTCAGTAAACACAAGGATTTGCTCTGTGCCATTGTATCACAGGGGTAAAGAACAAAACCTTTACAGAGACATACTTGGGGTCAAGTTGCAGCTCTGTCACTAACTGAGGCTTGAACTTGTCACTTAAACTCTCTGAGCTTCAGTTTTCTCATCTGTTGTGTGATGATAATAACCCAACATAGAGCTGTGGTAAGCTCTTGTAAGTGAGGAAGTAAAGTCAGATTTTGTATATAAAATATTGAACCATTTCAAATACATAGAAAAAGTTTGAGAAATGATCGCGATTATTCTTATTGTTCCAGGTACTGTACTAGTTTCTGGGAATGCAAAGGAAAATTGGGGAGAGAGAGATGGATGAGAGTAGACCATGGTATCTGCCTAAACATCGCCCTGGGCTGTTAGAGGGATTCCGTGAAGACATTAGGTGCAAGAGCTCCACATACTATACATCCTGCTGAACAAAGGAAAGATATTATGGCTGTTACTAGTGGTTGGGGCATTATCTGACTTTTTCCCTTATCTGTTAGAAAACTAACCTACAAGTAAGAGATAACCCCACGGTTCTTGAATAATCAGTAAAAATATTCTCTCACAAAACAACAAGTCCAGAGGTGGAGTGTTTCCAGGATTGGCTAATTCTGTGCTTTGATGATGTCATCAAGAGTCCATATTTCCTCCCTGCCTGTCTCAGATGTCAGCGGACTCACTTCAGGATGACAGATACCACCTCCTCATCTCATCACACACGAGAGGCAGAAAGAAATCGTCTCTTCCTTGCATTTTTCCTTAATAGCTAAGAAGTCCCTCCTTGCAGTATAACCAGTAAGTCTCAACTGGCCAAAACTGGATTCCATGTCCATTTCTAAGCCAGTCAATGATAAAGTAACTATAATTGGCTTATGCTAAGCAAGATCTGGTGGCCCGGTGGTAAAGAATCCACCTGCCAGTGCACAAGATGCAGGTTCCATCCCTGGGTTGGGAAGACCCCTGAAGAAGGAAATGGCACCCACTCCAGTATTCTCGCCTGGGAAATCCCATAGACGGAGGAGCCTGTTGGGGCTACAGTCCTTGGGATCACAAGAGTTGGACGTGACTTAGTGAAGAAACAACATCAAGATCCACTCTCCTGGGGCTGGGAATCCTATCCTCTTCTCTCCTCTCATTGCCCCCTGCTACTGCTACTGCCAAGTCACTTCAGTCGTGTCCAACTCTGTGTGACCCCAGAGACGCAGCCCACCAGGCTCCCCCGTCCCTGAGACTGTCCAGGCAAGAACACTGGAGTGGGTTGCCATTTCCTTCTCCAATGCATGAAAGTAAAAAGTGAAAATGAAGTCGCTCAGTCAACTCGTAGCGACCCCCTGGACTGCAGCCCACCAGGCTCCTCCATCCATGGGATTTTCCAGGCAAGAGTCCTGGAGTGGGGTGCCATTGCATTGCCCCTTGCTGCCCTACAAATAACAAGATATTGCAGAGGATACAGAGCACCTGAACAGAATCAATCTCTTGTTAACAGGAAAGAAAAAGAAATGGCTGCTGGGTGACCGCCTACAGTGTCTTCTACTCTATTTCTAGTCCTAATTCCACCTCCAAAGGACCTCTTAAATCCACCGTGGTCTTTGCCCCAGTTCCCGACTTTCTTGCCTAGACTCTCAAATCCTTCTATCCTTTTCCCAACCATCCAATCAGCTTCCAGTCAGCTCTTCATATAATGCCTGAGTATAGCATTTCCTAACTTAAAAATTCTCAAAGGTCAATTCAGATGCAACCACCTCTTTGAAATGCCCCAGATGTTTTATGTATGATTCTTTATATCCCTGCTAAGGAGCAATCTTGCTTTTGAGCTTTTCATATATTTTCTATACCTCGCTCTCCTCTCTGTCCAAAATATAGTAGTAGCATTAGCCACATGTGACCACCTGAAACATGGCTGGCCCAAACTGAAATGTGGTCTTAGTACAAAATATACTTTGAATTTTAAGAATTAGGACAAATAAAAGGAGGAATGTAAAATGTTTAATTAATAATTTTTAAATCAATTACATATTGAAATGATCATTTCAAATGTGTTGGATACATTTTGGTTAAATGACAACCCACTCCAGTATTCTTGTCTGGAGAATCCTATGGATAGAGGAGATTGGTGGGCTACAGTCCAAAGGATCACAAAAAATCGGACTGGACTGAAGTGACTTAGCATGCATGCACACACGCATATTTTTATTATTTATTGTATTCTTAGCTAGGATTATTTAGAAGGCCAAGAAATTAACACATTCCAGAAAATATTTAGCAGGAAATCTGTTTACAATGGAACAGTGAAGTCAGAAACTTTTTAATTTCTTGAGCAAAAATGAGGGAATTGAATTTTACAGTTATGGCAGCTGGAAAATGCCATTGTTTGAAGACAGTCATCTTTTTAAGAAATGGCTGGAGGACTTAACAGTTATAACTTAGAAATGAATAATATCTATGTTCACGAATCATGTGCTGAAAATGACAATAGGCTCACTTGGTTACTATCTGGTCGAATGGCTTTGGGGCCTTGGGAAGGGGAGTCCTGTTGCCCCACCCCCACCTCTGGGGCAGGCTGACCCCACCCCACAAATGAACAGAAAAAAATTGCAGAGTCCATTATTTTGTCAGGAGCACTGCTTTCGTAAGTGCCTTTTGCCTGATCTTGTCAAGAGCAGTGGTTCCTCTGGCTTTGATTTTTCTCTTGGTCACTCGGAAAAGCGCTGTGCCTGTGACATCTGGAAGCAGGGCTGGACCCTCCCTTTCTAAGGACTTGTTATCCCAGGCCTGCTTGATGGTCCTTTCTTTCCCTTTCCTTCTTTCTTCCTTTCTTTCTCTTTCTTCCTCCCTCCCTGCCTTCCTTTCTCTATCTCTTTCTATTGTAGAAAAATATGCGTAACATCAAGTTTACCACTTTACCCATTCTTGGCTGTACAATTCAGTGGCATTAAGTACACTGATAATATGGTGTAACCATAGCTACTGTCCATCTATAACTTCTTCACTGCCCCTGCTTCATTGCTATGCCCATAAGCACTAATTCCCCACTCACCTTCTTTCTCCTAGCCTAGTAACCGCTATTCTACTTTCTCTGTCTGGAAATTCACCTTTTCTGTGTACTCATATAAGTGGAATCATGCAGTTTCTGTCCTTTTGTGTCTGGCTTCATTCATTTATCATAATGTCTGTAAGATTCATCCATGGAACAGCAGGCCGAATAATATTCCACTGCATATGTAAAGCATGTCTTACTTATCCACGGATCTGATGATGGGCGTCTGCGTTGTTTCTGCCTTTGGGTTATGTGTAGTTTTCAATAGAGCGTGGGAACATGTGATGACGCTCTGGCCATTTCTGCATTTGTATCTGTTTCTAATGAAATAAAGAAACCTAGATGTTATCACCAAAAACAGAAGTCTGACTGCCGTGCTAGAAAAGAGAGCCTGCTAGCGTGGGAGGGTGTCACTGAGTGGAGACCTCTTTACAGTTGGTATTTATTTCTCCGAGCCAAGTGCAAACACCTCCCAGGAAAGAGCCCTGCCTCATCGCCTGGCAAAGACCAGAAGCAGGGGCCACCCTCTTCCCACCAGACACTCCCAGGCAAGAAGGGCTTCTGAGTGTCTGTCAGAAAACTCCAGCCAAGGACTGTCTGCTCGCTGTTAGGAAAGGACTTTTAAAAGGAGAGTGGAAGTGTCCCTATCTCTGGAACTGAAGCAACTCGGAGGAGAATTTCCACGGTCTTCCTTCAGGAGAGAGGGGCTTCTTTTTGGTGTGTGCTGGCTGCCGTTGTATTCCGAGAGGTAGTGCTAGCTGACGTTGTAGCCAGAGACCTGGAAGTCTCCAAATCCTGTCCTGCAGGTCCTCTCTCCTCCCACATGGGGTTTCCCTGGAGCTATAAATACATGTGCCTCCATGCTAAGTCGCTTCAGTTGTGTCCGACTCTTTGTGACCCCATGGACTGTAGCCTGCCAGCTCCTCTGTCCATGGGATTCTCCAGGCAAGAATACTGGCCGTGGGTTGCCATGCCCTCCTCCAGGGCATCTTTCCAACCAGGGATTGACCTCACGTCTCTCCTGTCTCCTGCATTGGCAGACGGGCTCTTTACCACTAGCGCCACCTGGGAAGACCTATAAATACACAGACCTCAGGAAATCAAAATGCCTCTTATCACTAGCCGGACACAAGGGCAGGTCTCTCTGGTGATCAGGTTGGAGTAGATGGTTCGAGCTCAAGGCCCAGGTGAGGCCTCCTCCACCCTCTCAGCTCCTGAGCTGGGGGGAATAGTCACTGTACTATGAGTAAGCAGAGGGATGATAGAGAAAGTGCTGGAGGTTTCTGCTTATCTCTAGAGCCAGGGCAAAGCAAGGAGCAGAGAGAATGTATTGAACTTCTGCAAACTGCTCCTGGCTTTTGGCAAATTAGTAGCTGGAAACTTAACCAGTGACATTAGTGTTTCCTGGGGAGGGACCCAAATAGAGGCAGAGAGAGGGCAAACTGCTCCTCCTTCTCTGTGTGTAAAGGTCCTTTGTACACATTTCTTTTATAACGTGTGTCCCGCACTGCACACTTGTTATCAGCGCTCTTCTGCAGAGATGATACCGAGGCTCTGAGATTGTCCATGAATGACCTGCCGTACACTGAGTGCCAGAGTACGAATTGGACCTAGATCTGTTGGACACCATGGTCTGCAGTCGGACAGTTATTCCATAATACTCCTTTTGTCAAAATTGGCCCTAGAAAGAGTACCACAGGCCCTACAGCACTTGTCCTCATCCGCCCTCTTCCTGATCCTGTTCACTGGGGAGAAGGTCACTCCTGTCAATTCCAGTAATTCACTTTGGTTCTTTGGGGAAGCATTTCTGACCACGGAGACCATCCGTTCTACAGAACCATTTATGAGTCCTAATTTAGAAACAATTGAAGTGATTATAACATGAAAATTGCTTTAAAAGAAAAAGACAAATGACCTTATTTCAGGATAATGTAATTATTTTAAGGGTTTCTTTCTATGCCACAGTCAAAGCCTGGTTAGAAATAATTGTTAGCAAAACAGTGGCTTTGAAAAGTTTCACTGAGGAGATTGTAAGAGCTTAGGGAGTTAAACCCACATAGTTGACAATGCTGCTACACAATTCCATTGATGCCTGGTGTGCAGAAAACACACAGGAGCAATACATGTGTGCACACACTCCAGGGCGAAAGGAGCAGAGGCGACCACAGCCACCTTGAGAGAAGTGAAAGTGGAAGTCACTCAGTCACGTCTGACTGTTTGCGAGGCCATGACTATACAGTCCATGGACTTCTCCAGGTCAGAATACTGGAGTGTGTAGCCTTTCCCTTCTCCAGGGGATCTTCCCGACCCAGGGATTGAACACAGGTCTCTTGCATTGCAGGTGGATTCTTTACCAGCTGAGCCATAACATCCGCCTTACACAGTGATTATACTGTGACACTAACAAAGCTCACGTGTTCTTTAGCACTGAGAGAGCCTTACCCAGTTCTTCCCTCCAGGTTCACTTCTCTTAACCCCCATGGTTTTTTGGTTGTATCAGCACAGAGACTGCATAACAGACTGGTTAAGAATATGAATTCTGGAGCTGTGGACCTGCATCTTAATCCTGTCTCTACCACTTCTTAGCTGTGTGGTCTTGAATAACTCACTTAACTTCTCACTTAACTTAACTTCTCGCTTCAGTTTCTCCACCTGTACAGTGAGGATGATGGTAGGACCTCCTTCAGAGGGTTGTTCTGAGGATCAGATGAGCTAGGGTGTGTAAAGCACTGATCCATTGGGGGTGCTCTATAGAAATGTGAAGGTGAAAGTTGCTCAGTCATGTCGACTCTTTGTGACTCCATGGACCATATAGTCCATGGAATTCTCCAGCCCAGAACACTGGAGTGGGTAGCCTATCACTTCTCCAGGGGATCTTCCTGACCTAGGAATTGAACCAGGGTCTGCTGCACTGCAGGCAGATTCTTTACCCACTGAGTTCTCAGGGAAGCCCCTATAGAAATATGGTGTGTAACAAAATATCACAGCAGCCAACCAGAGCCTGCCATGGGTGAGAGAGGAGACAGGTGGGGGAAAGTGTTTTGTTTTTGCTTTTTATAATCTGGGCCTCATATTTACAAAGGATCATACACTCATACTCTTGTCATCATTTATCCCCACTTCAGTTTACACATTAAGTCACAGAGTTAGACTGATGAGACTGATGGATGGGAAGTTCATAATGCCACTTTGATGGGGTCCCTGGACCACTGCATCCATGGTGCACTATGATTTAACATTCTTTATGAATCCTGTAACTCACTTCTAAATATGGGGCTTCCTTGGTGGCTCAGTGGGTAAAGAATCAGCCTGCACTGCAGGAGACCTGAGTCAATCCCTGGGTCAGGAAGATCCCCTGAAGAAGGAAATGGTAACCTACTCCAGTATTCTTGCCTGGAAAATCCCATGGATGGAGGAGCCTGGCGGGCTACAGTCCATGGGGTCACAAGAATTGGACACAACCTAGCAACTAAACCAACCAACCAACTCACTTCCAAATAGTATAATTAAAGAGCTTTGAATTTTTACAAGTATCGTAAAAGCATGAATTTGCTAAACATGAGTACCTGGAGTACATCACGATTTTTGGAATTCTGTTTTGGCGTGTCCTCTCACTTTCTCACAAGCCACTGGGACATACAAAAAGGAAGCTAGCCAGACCTCCTTCACAATCTGGGATCAAACCCATGCCTTTGGGGTGTTTCATGAAGTGGACATGTCTCATTTCATTAGAGGAGGAAGGTCTGTGTTGCTGGTGGCACATCCTTCAAATGCAAGCTTTTTTTAAAATACAGCTATTAGCATATAACCATATTCCCCCAAGCTCAGTGGGAAAAGGGGCTCCTGGAAAATAGACTTCAGGAGGAAACCATCTGGGCTTCCCAGGTGGCTCAGTGGTAAAGAACCCGCCTGCCAAACAGGAGATGCAGGTTCAATCCCTGATCAGGAAGATACCTTGGAGAAGGAAAAGTCCACCCACTCCAGTATTCTTGCCTGGAAAATCCCATGGACAGAGGAGCCTGGAGGGCCACAGTCCAAAGAGTCCCAAAGAGTCAGACACAACTGAGCAACTGGGCAGCAGCAGTAGCAGGAAGGCATCTGCAGAGACATAGAACTGTGATTGTTTTCCTGGTGCCCAGTTAGGATGCTGCCAGCCGTGAGTCTCAAGAGCTCCAACCCTGGCTTGCCATAGGTGAAATCTATCTCACTCCACTGGAAGTTATGGGCAACAACCCAGTGAGCGGCTCAATAATGTCCTCAAGGATTTTTCTCTTTTCTCGTGTCCTCAGTATCACATTATCTTCATGTTTTGTGGTCACAGGATGACAACAGCAGGTTCCACCATCACATGAAGCTGCGGGAGAAGACCATTTCTTTTCCTGTTCCCCCATTTTATCGGGTTTTCCATGTGGCACCAGTGGTAAATGCCAGTGCAGGAGACATCAGAGATGTGGGTTTGATCCCTGGGTTGGGAAGATCCCTTGGAGGAGGGCATAGCAATCCACTCCAGTATTCTTGCCTGGAGAATCCCGTGGACAGGGAAAGCTGGTGGGCTATACTCCATAGAGTCACAAAGAGTTGGACAGGACTGAAGCAACTTAACATGCGCCCGTTTTGTCAGCAAGGAAAGCCTGTCCCCAAAGCTTCCTGCAGCCTTCCACTAACGTTTCACTGGCCAAAACTGAGGCTCATGCCTTCCCCAATCAATTCTGTGCATGAGGAATACAACCGCCGCCATTGGCTTAGACTAGTCAGAATTTGCTCAACTTACAATGGGGAAGAGGAGGAGGCATCAGAACCATAGCAAGGCTCTGCTGGCATGGAGCAAGGACAGAGCTGCTGGGTATGCATCCAACAGTATGTGCCTCGGTGACTTGCAAAAGTAGAGGTGTCTAAACGGGGCTTCTTGCCGGATCCCGTTGAAACAACTTCAGTTGGTTATTGTAGGGTTGGCTGCTGTGGGTGCTATATTGTACTGACTTCGTTGAGATTGAATCACATCTGTTACTCAGCACATATTCATTGCTTCAGATGAATCTCTTATCCCATTAACATCCACGGGAATAACAGGAGTTATTCTACAACCAGGTTGAAGTTCTAGGAGGGGGTCATAGCATCTCAGATTTGGCATGCTCACAGCTACCTAGGAGCAGTCAGCAAGATTGCACAGATTTGACCTCTAAGTCCATGTTCATACCTTACCATCATGCAATCTCACTGTTGCAAAGTGATATCACAGTGTTAACCTCAATGTCATTATTTCCGAATTTCATCTTGTCATGGGAGACCTGAAGCTTCTCTGGATTTCTGGCTCAATGATTCCCTGTCTGAGCCTTAACTTTCTTATCTATAAAGTGGGGATGACAATAGTTTGCAGAGTTATTTCAGTAAGATAATGGATGTGAAAGTCATTTGTAAAACTGTCAAGTATTACACAAGTGAGGGTTATTCCTCATCACTAGCTGCCATTCTTTAAATGTGACACAGTGCTGCATAATGATAAAATCCCCTGAGAGTCTGGGGATGCTAACTAAGCTCCACCATTTATTTTCTGCCTGAACTGGGAGAACTTATTCTCCTTAAACCTCAGTCCGCTCATCTGTGAAATGGGTGAGTTGTTCTCCTCTCGAAAGATTGCTGTGCACGTGTGTATGCTAAGTCACTTCAGTCATGTCCAACTCTGTGACCCCATGGACTGTAGCCTGCCAGGCTCCTTTGTCCATGGGACTCTCCAGGCAGGAGATGGGTTGCCATGCCTCCTCCAGAGGGTCTTCCCAACCTAGGGATCAAACCCTCATCTCTTAGGCCTCCTGCATTGGCAGGCAGATTCATTATCACGAACGCCACCTAGAAGGCCCCATAAGATTGCCATCAAGATTAAATGAGGTAATATGCTTTTACACATTGTGGACATCTAACCTGATCATGTGGAGGCATCATTGGCCTGGGGACACTAAGAGGTCCTTGATGAGTTGGAGACTGATTACACAGCAAGTGATTGTGATAATGCCAAAGGACTGGGAAAGAACAGATTTATGGGAACAGGATCGTCTCACTAACTCACATGATATCACTTTGTAATTAGGTCTTTCCCCACAAAAGAATTGTTTTGACTGAGCCCTAGCTATACCGGACTCTAATGAACTCTAGCCATTGCCCAGTGCAGAGAAAGACTGCTGTGCTATACTCCCCGGTTTCCATAGATCTGATTTTGTATATTGAAAGAAAACTTGACTCACATGGGTCAGGCTGTGAGATGAAAAGAAAATATTCTGATGACTGATTGTCTTCCTCTAAATTTCGGTGACCAAATTTCAAAGTCCATTTCTATCCAATTTGCTAGCGCATGATGAGTAAGTATGAGTCTGGGCATATATGCATTTTGAACAATAAGGGACAACAGCCTGACATGGGGAAGTGTGTCCCATCAGAAGAAAAACAACCGAGTTCTAAGTCAGTGGTGAGGCATTCGTAATGGAGTCATGAGATGTCCTCTTTCCTACAATTAGTAAATTTTACTTTGATCATCTAAGCCCAGGTGTGGGGCCCATGGGTGAGCTGTGGGTGGTGTGGCATTGATTCCTCAGTCCTCCCGGTGGCACAGGTGTCCATCCAGCACCCTCATCTACCATCCCCAGGGTGCTGCATAAATAGTGTCCTCTCCCAGGGTGCTAAGAGACACTGAAGTCATCCCTGTGTCCTGCCTCCACAGCAGGACCTGAGTAGAACTTCTCACCGGTATTTCTTGACTGAGCTTGACCCTAAAAATGCAGACATGTGGTAGATAAACTAGTAGTCAAACAGGATCCCTGCTCAGCCTGAAACTTTGAGCCTAAGATTTTTTAAACCTTGATAGGGAAAAGCTTTTATTTTTCAAGTGAGAGTGAGAGTCACTCAGTCGTGTCTGACTCTTTGCAACCCCATCGACTCTACAATCCATGGAATTCTCCAGGCCAGAATACTGGAGTGGGTAGCCTTTCCCCTCTCCAGGGGATCTTACCAACCCAGGGATCGAACCCAAGTCTCCCACATTGCAGGCAGATTTTTTTTTAAGTTACTTGAAAATCTGCAAATACAACCTGTCTTTCTAGAGGTGGAGCTCCTCTATTACTTTGGGCTTGTTTCTTTGACTATGAAAAACACCCAAGTGAAGTCTGAATTGTGCAAATGTAAAGCCATGGTTCTCTTTGGAAATGCAATTGTTTAAAATGCTCTAGTTTCAAAAAGCTAACTTTTTTTTTGCTTTGGGGAGAAGTGGGGTAAGGGATAGTTTGCTGGTGAAGCGGAGCTAGGATTCCAGTTGCTGCTAAGTTGCTCAGTCATGTCCGACTCTGTGCGACCCCATAGACGACAGCCCGCCAGGCTCCCCCGTCCCTGGGATTCTCCAGGCAAGAACACTGGAGTGGGTTGCCATTTCCTTCTCCAATGAATGAAAGTGAAAAGTGAAAGTGAAGTCGCTCAGTCGTGTCCAACTCTGTGCGACCCCATGGACTGCAGTCTACCAGGCTCCTCCGTCCATGGGATTTTCCAGGCAAGAGTACTGGAGTGGGGTGCCATTGCCTTCTCCGAGGATTCCAACTGAGATCTATCCAAAAAGATCAGGTTCACAACTGCCATGCTACACTGCCTCCAGCAGGCGAACAGTGGTGGGATGTGGTAAGCATGGCAGAAGGAAGGTTGGGTGGAGGAGTGGGAGTTGAGAGAATGATCGTGGGGAACCTTAATGCCAGGGAAGGTAGGAGTTGAGAAAAGAGAAAGGGGAGATGAAGACAAAGTGGTGAATCCTGGTCTGAGCCTTGGTGGGTCTCTGACCCGTCCACCAACAATCCATATTCTCCTTGCGAAGCATGTGAGTCCTTCCTCCAAGCCAATGCCACGTGCTCTCTACCTTCTTTCAGGAGTTGAGTGAGGACTCACACTCCTTTGTGATTTCCCATCCAACATCTTGGTCCAAAGGATCCTTTCCCACTTACTGTTGTTATTCCAAGTATTCACCCTATTTGCATTCCCACCCAAGAAGAGAGGAACAGATCTCACGTGAAATTTGGTCTTGAGATACTATTTCCAGAGCTTTACCTTTTAGCTTCATCCTCAGGGCACATTTATAGTTTTAATCTGATATGATGTCTTTGTAAATCTAAGAAGAAATTAGTTTGTCATCCTATTTCTTCTGGTGTCTAAGACTAATGAAAACAGCCTCAGAATTTACAGTGTCCCTTTATAGCACAGAGCTTTTGGAGACAGTCAGAAGAATGAAGGGCAGGGAAGGTTCAAGAGAAAAGCATCACTTTCTCTTTGTCTCACCTGTATCTACTTCCCATGTGACCATAAAATCACCTTTATGTCTTTTAACAGGTAGGGTTATAGGCAAAATTGAGTCTTTCTAAATACTTCTTAACCCAACCACACGGTGAAAAGAACACCTGTCCTTATTGTTTACATGTGACGTGTTATTACCTTGCTTGGATAATGCTCCTTGAGTATAGAGACCATGTCTTTTATGTGGAATAATAGTCTATCTAGTTTGCCAGCTGATTAGTCTCTCTGCCATTTCATCCTATATTATTCTTTGAATCCATTGTCATATCTTGCACAGTCCTAGGCACAAGGACTTCACTTCTGGCGAAGTAATTCACAAGGAGATAGGACCTCCTTGAATGAAGACATTACTCTAAGCTTTTCCTAGATACCCAACTCACAGTTTTATTCTAGGAATAGTGCTTGTTCTAAGTTCTCAATTGCATTATTTGATCTACTGGGGATAAATTTAAACATTTAAAAATATACATTTTAATGCATATTTAAAATTCTTATAATCTAAATGAAAGAAATGATTTAAACTACATGCCCATCACTGTTGAAATTTAGATGCTTGTCTTTATTTTTGGCTTTTATATAAAAATGGATCCAACTCAGTTTTGATTACTGAAGTGTGTTAATTCTGGTGCTTTTACTTCACTTCCATGTTCTTTTGTTATCACTTCCTGTATGAATACAATCAAATTCTAATTTTGCATAATTTTCTTATAGTAGGAAATGTTTCTCTTAAAGAAACAAGCAATTGGCTTGAAGGATTGGAATAACGTTCTCTATCATTTTATACACTGCTGCACATCATAATTTGTTAATGAAGGGAAAGAGGAGTACTGGCAATTTTATCTTCATCATTATTCAAATAGAACAGTTACATATAGTACAACACTCTTCCATTATTGCATTCTCCTTCAGTGAAATTATTTGGGTAAATTTCAGATTTTCATTAATTTTTTTTTACTATAATCATTTTTGTTCCAACCCCATCCACAAAGCCCAAATTTTATGTAGGAGTAAGCATATTTGAATCTCTGGATCTGTCATCAACGAGAAAAATTTAGGTTGTCAGATCCAGCCATTTGTTATATATTGATAGTTCTGAATCCATGCTGTTTGGATTCAGAAACATGTTTGTTATGAAACAGGTTTGCCTGTTTCATAAATATAAGGTGTTTTGCTAGTGACCCATGATGAATGCATAGCCCGAAAGTCTCCTCTCTTTAGTTCATCTCTGCAGCTTCACACTGAGGCTGTACTTGCTGTCGCCATAATTACTAAGCTCTGTGTACCAATAAGCCCTTCGGTGCTGCAAGAATAAGTAGGAAAGGCCAGAAGTCACATTATTCAGGAAAAGGCAGAAGGTAATTTTCTTTATAGTGTCTGCTGATGAAGTCAGGACACTCTGGTTTGGCGGCCCTGGCACTGTGAAGTGGGCTTCTGTGCGTGTGCACGGCGTGGGGCACAGGATGCCGCCTCAGCTGTCCTCGCCACGGTAATCACCTGGGGTCAACCTGATACTGCTTCCCCTGACCCTCTCGCGGCAACTGACCCGCCAGGAATATGCTGCCAGCTTTTTTGAACAACTTTGGCATATTTTGTGAACGTTTTTTACACTGATACTACACTGGTCTTAAGTGTTTGCTATAATATAAGGTGTAAAATAAGGTCAATAGAAGTGAGCCACTCTGATCAGAATTTAGACATAGTGAAGGGATGTCCCTGGTAGTCCCGTAGCTGAGACTTCACAGTCCCATTGCAGGGAGCCCAGGTTTAATCTCTGGTCAGGGAACTAGATCCCCCATAATGCAACTAAGACCCTGTGCAGCCAAATAAATAAAAATATTTTTTTAAAAAGAAATAGGGAAAAGGTTAGGAGGGTCCCCACTGGCAAGGGGGTAGGGTGTGCAGGATAAGTTAGAAAACCCACCCAGGCACACACAGTCTAAACGAGGAGGTGTGTGTGCTTCGTCACTCAGTCGTGTCCAACTCTGTGTGGCCCATGGACTGTAGCCCACCAGGCTCCCCTGTCCATGAGATTTCCCAGGGAAGAATTCTGGAGTGGGTTGCCATTTCCTACTGCAGGGGATCTTCCCGATCCAGGGAGCTTATGTTGTAGCTTATATGTCCTGCATTGGCAGGTGGGTTCTTTACCACTAGCACCGCCTGCAAAGCCCAAACAAGGAGGGGGCTGACCTGGGCGGACACAGACCCTCTCTCAGAGCTGGTTGGATCCTTTGTTTGAATTTATTGCATTGCTATCACTTTGTGGATATATTTTCACCTTCCCTCTTTTCAGATTACGCTTCCATTTTCACTGTCTCTGAGCAAGAAAAGGAAATAGTAACCGGAGTGTAAATAACTAGACAGGAAGGCTTTTCTTGAGCACACAAACATGCACACAGCCTGCCGCCCCTGGCAGCATCCTCCCTGAGGCTCTGCTCTGTCTCCCACCATGAGGTGCTGCGCTGAGAGGACAGAGGACAAAGCCCTGTGTCCTGCATCCCCCTTTGAAACTCATCAGCCCTGGAACCTTGGGGAAATGCTTACATCGTCACCCTCAATTTCTTTATTGTAAGTAAGTGATCTTGCCTCTTCCTCTCTCAACAGTATTTCAGAGATCTGCTGAAACATTATGCTGAAAGCCCCATAAACATGCAAGGGGCAGGCAGGCTGTGCTTTATTTAGTTTGTGGCACTGGGCCGCTGGTGTAGTGGCCTGCGTGCACCTGGAGTTCTGTAAACATTAGTGGCGTTCTTTAAAGTTACACAAGCAATGCAATACCCTCTAGGATCGACAGAAAATAAGCTCCACAGAACAGAGCCATTGTTTCTTAAGCACCTACCACATGCCAACATCATTCTCAGAGCTGTAAAGAGAGGCCCCAACAAAACTCCATAGATAGGCCTCACACTCACTTAGAAGAGAAAGGGTGGCTGAGTGTAGGAAGTATTACAATAATCTCCACCTGACACCAAGTAAGATATCAACAAGTAGAGAAGGAGAGAATCATAATAGTGACTACTTGAAATATTTCAGTGTTTACAAAGGGTTTAAGTTTTATTTTCTCGTAAGCTTCATTCCCTGGACCACTGTGAGGACTGGAGTGAAAATAAATGTGTCAAGTTGAGGGTTAGAATGACAAATTTTGTGGTTCTGATGAGGTTGGGGTACAACCTTAAGGCTGCTGAGGACCAAGCAATGGGCTTTCACCTCTAATCTGTCATCAATATGGAACATGGAAGATTTTTGAGAAATGACATAATCAGATGCAGAGTCTTAAGACTGGAGAACAGTTAATATTTCTGAATTCAGATGAGAGGTAAGGTCTGCATTAAGAAATGGTGGCAGTAATTGGAAATAAGTTGCGAGACAAGGATTTTCCTATGGCCATTTTTTTCTGCCCTAATGATAAATGGTTTTATTTTTTAAAAAAACCAATTTATTTCTTTTTCACCTCTGATCTTAGAAAAGATGGCTTTAAAAAAAAGTAATAAAGCAACAAAGAATCATTTCTTCCCCCAGGTAAAAAAGAATTGATTCAATCAGTCATTGATATCCTGTTTTTTCAGTGGTATCCAGTTCTGAAAATTACATTCTTATCTAGCCAGACCCTGAGAACAGGTTACAAGTCCCTCTTGCACAAGCCAGACCATCCCACTGCAGGAAGGCTGATCGTCCCATTGCCATGGGGCTCCTCTGAAGAGGATTCTGCCCCAGTTGTACGTCCCAGCCTCAGGAAGGAAACCAGAGAAAAAAAGTGTCCTACTCACCATCAGCTGCTTCTCCAATCGGACTTCTTTGCTTAATTTCTGGTTAGAATAATGACTGCTATGCAGAGAAAACATTCAGCCAGGGGTCTGGCAGGAGTCCTCTCTGGGTGCAGATCCCAAATGTCTTTCCTATCTGGCAAGTGATCCAAGGGATAAAGCTAGCAGTCATTCTCTTTCTTTCATTCTCTCGTGTCACATTCTTGCTTTTGTTCTAATTCTTCATGAAGCTAAAGCAAGGGGTATAATGTCCCGAGCTCTGGACGGCTCCTCTTTGTAAACAGCCCACCAAGCTGAATCCTTATCTCTCTCAGATTAATAGTCAATGTTTTCTGAGCACCTACTAGATGCCAGACACAGTGCTGAGTTTTCCCTCACTCATGAGGCTTTCTTTTTCTCATTTCGTATTTTCACCAAACAGCCGCATGAAGAGGTATCACTATGTCTATTTTACTGTAGAGGAATGAGGCCTTAGGGAGGTCAGATGACTTTTCCAAAGTCACATAACACTGGACTGCAATAAGGACTTCAATTCACTTCCTCTGCTACCAAATCCAATTCTCTTTCCATACGTCTTGCTGGGGGATGCAAAAGTTGCAAGAAGTAAAGAAAAGGTACTTCACAGTCTCTCCTTGTCATTCAGTTACTGAACTTCTTACTTGTACATAAGTTTGATGGACGAGCATCAATATTTCAGCCACATTGGCCAGGATACAGACTGATGGATCAGTACCTTCCAACAGAAGCACCAAAAGTGACCTAGCCAGAGATGTGGGAGGGATGGAAGTGGGGAGGGTGGTTCCCACACTACTCCCCTGGGGCCACTAGCTGCATGAATTTGTCACTATGGTTAGCTTCTCAAAGCCCCTCTTAGCCCCTTGGAGTAAAACCAAGATATAACATCCCTCTCATCAACTCCACAGAAGAATTGTAAAGATGCAGTATTAATGAAAATGCTCTGAGCTGCAACTGGAATCCCAGACTCCCTCGCTTCCTTTCCCTATCTTATGTAGGATGCTATTTTTGTAGGAATATTCATTTCAAGCCAGGAAACAGTAGATGTTAAACACATGTTTGCTGAATAAATAAAAAAGAATTAAGAACTATTCTTGGATTCCGTGGAGGCGCTTGCATCAATTAGCTGAATGCATTTGTGGCCCCTGGAGAATGTCTACAAATGGAGACTGGAGCTGCTTGTGTGCCTCTGGCTGCGGGTCATGTGAGGAGGCCTGGATCCCTGTAGCTGATCCGTTTGGCCTCCGGAGTCCTTGCTGGCTCAGTCTTCTGTTTTGTGGTCTTATCAAAACTCAAAGTAGTCATTCTTATCTTTCAAATAAGAGACTATTGGACTTCCCTGGCAGTCCAGCGGTTAAGGCTGCACACTGCCACTGCCGGAGGCACAGGTTTGATCTTGGTTAGGGAAGGAAGATCCCGCCTGCCATGCCACAAGGCCAATAGCTAGACAGATAAATAAATAAATAAGAGAAAACTTAGTACATCTAGCTAAGCAGAAATGTATCATTAGGAATTCCATGGAAGTCAGCCAAGGTAGGCTCTTAGCCTGTACAGCCCTGGAGAATGCATGGGGGCCCTCAGAGCTTCCCCCTCTTTTCCTCCCTGCGTCTGGCACGAGGTGGCCCAGACAGGCAGCTCTGATGCTGTGGTCTGCTGGCCAAGTGTGCTGATGGCAAGGGGACCCGTGCACTTCATCTGAAGCCCTTGACTTCAGGCACTCGGACAGTGTCTTTTGTTGGATCAGCTTTGTAGTTTCTGCGTGTGGTTTAGTATGGCCCCTGTCCATTTACTCAAGGCCACTTACCTAAGGGCACTTTAAGCTTGCAATGTAAGTTCACCTCCAATTGCTGGCAATCTGAGAGGGGTGTCGGGGGAGTCAGCCATTAGCTGGACTTGAAGTAAGGAGGAAGGAGTGGGCATGAAAAGTCAGGAGGTAAGTATTGACCAGGGGAGGATTTAGAGTGCTGTGTGCATAAAATAGTCTTTAGGCTAAAAGGGGGCATTTACATGGTGACAGTAGAGCACTCTTTAAAGACCAGGGTGAACGTGGCCTTGGCCTCCTAGGCACAAGAATAACTAATGTCAAACTTGCATGTGTGTGCCTGTAACACAGGCTGAGGGGGTGGGGTGAAATTCCAACTCCAATTCCAAATCCGATTCAATTCTAATCCTAGCTGGTGTATCAGCCCTTACAGAATACATGGTTGGCATGTAAAGGCTTGTTTGATGAAACCATAAGGGAGTGTCTAGAGATCATGGTACTTGTCAATGACATCAAGAACCTGTTTGTAAAAAATACTGCCCGAGGAATCCAGGACCATGACCAAGGTAAAATGCCGAGGGAATCAAAGAAAAATGGGGTCAACCAGAATGACCATCGGGGTGCTTTGTTAAGTAAATGTCGTGCAATGAACTGTGAGCCTCATGTTACTAAGTATCCTGTCAGCTGATCAATGCTTGGCCCTAGGTCAGTGTTCAATACCATCTGTTGAATCAACTAATCAAAATTCAACAATTTTAAAAAATGAGATACATCCACATGGAAGAATATCCACAATATATTTTTAAGTGAAAACAATCCCGTTTATGGTTGGTGTGTACAGAGTTCATATTGTTTAGTCTCTAAGTCGTGTCCAACTCTTTTGTGACTGTAGCCCACCAGACTCCTCAGTCCATAGGATTTTCCAGGCAAGAATACTGAAGTGGGTTGCCATTTCCTTCTTCAGGGGATCTTCCTGACCCAGAGATTGAACCTGCATTTCCTACATTGCCTGCAAATTCTTTACCACTGAGCCACCAGCGAAGCCCCACAGATTTCATATATATGCATTTAAATGTATAATTTATATATGTATATATTTATAAAACTGTTATATATACATAAAACTGTTGCTGCTGCTACTGCTGCTAAGTCGCTTCAGTCATGCCCGACTCTGTGCAACCCCAGAGACGGCAGCCCACCAGGCTCCCCTGTCCCTGGGATTCTCCTCCAGGCAAGAACACTGGAGCGGGTTGCCATTTCCTTCTCCATAAAACTGTTAGTAGTGGTTATTTCTTATGGACTACTATTGGATCAGAGTGAGGGTGTTCACATTCTAGTTTTGGTATCCCTTTATTACTTACATTTTTTGCAATAGTAATGTAGTACTTTAGCAGTCAGCAGAACTAAAAATATTTCCATTTTGGAAGACAAGGGAAAGGGTTGTTATTGGATAATGTTCTACTCAGAGTCTATCAGAAATATGTGTTTTATTGGCAATAATGTGGGTTGTACTTTATTTTTTATGGAAAATAAAACTTGGAAAAAAAGCCCAAGGCCAGGCCCTGTCTAGTCTGAAATTCAGGCTCTGTAGAACCAGGGCCCAGATACTTCAGAGTCCGTGACCACTGCGCACCCTGGGAAGACTGGAGGGGTTTTGTGGGCTTTATCTCAGAGCCTACGAAGGCTCTAGGCTCACAGTCTCTTTTGAACCAGTTAAGTTCTCATCTCACGCCTGTCACCTCTCTGCGGGGGGAGCGAGTGCAGGTGTGTGACCAGGTGTTACAGGTATGACAAGACAACCAGGAGATGTGGGTCCAAACACCCCATTCTCTTCAGGAAGAAGGCCTCCCTGCAGGCAGTGACTTCATGACAGATTTCAGGCAGTTCCAGCAAAGCCATTTTGCGATCCAGATGAGGGTATAGAAGGACGTCTTGCTTCCTCATAGGAGCCCATCTCACCAAAGACTGGCAGGCAGAGCATTCTCTGGTCAAGGCAACTAAGCTATCGAGAGTGTTGGTTTTTTTGTTTTTAAGTTGCTAAGTCGCATCCGACTCTCTGCGACCCCATGGACTATATAGCCCCGTAGGCTCCTCTGTCCATAGGATTTTCCAGGCAAGAGTACTGGAGTGGGTGTTACATAACTTCAATTCTCCTTCTGTAATATTTTAATTTTTTTTCTCTTTCTGCCCCACTGCGTTTCATTTCCTAATTTGCTCACTATATATAAATATGTCAGTTTATATATACGGTCTCCTTTCAAACTCCCACTGAGAGGCAAATTCCACTGAAGAGAAATTTCTGAAGCATTGTGCTCTTCAGGTTTTTATTGAGTCATTTTTTTTTCTCCCAGTGAGAAGTAAGGACAACTGACCTTGAAATGAATTTGCTGGATTTTAGCCGCCTGTAAAATTCAGATGGCCAAAACAATGATGTCTCGGTCATGGTAAATGAATGCTTCCTCCCATTAACCTATAACTTTTATCATTTCCTTCCTTACATTTTAGGAGCCTTTTTTTAGTTATGTTTTCATAATTTAGACATTCCATTGGTTGGAAATTCAAAGCAACTCTTAGAGGACAAGGTTACATGTTTCAAAGAGGCAAACATTTTAATTAACCTGGCCTCTTTCGGAAACCACTGTGAGCTCTATGTTCCTTGCTGCAGCTAAATGTGACTTTAGTTGCTAATTTCTTGTAAATTCTATTTTAGAAGAACTCAGTGCAGTTTGCATTGCAACTTCCTCTGAGGTTAACCAGACTGTCCAGGTTAAGTTATGGACTTTTTCCCTGGAAAATCTAACTCTGGGGGTTGAGAATTAACTCACCGAGTTTTGGAACCTTATGAGGAATGGCAGAAATGAAATGCTGCAGCTCTTTCCACTCCCCAGATACAAAATACATAGACGGGAGCATGTGCATGTCGAAAGGTTGATCCTCCTCGCCATTTCCTTTCCCTGCGGCATCATTTCTAGGGTTATTCCCTTTTTAGTTCTTTTTAGATGGAAAGTTAATTTCATAGTTTAGATTCCTGTGCGTGGTCTTTTGTTGGTGGTTTGGTGTCTTGTGTATTTTTCCTTTGTCATCTGTGGTCAATATTAACCCCAGATTTATATTTTGGACACTGGATGACTGGATGTTTCCCAAAATAAGTTGGGAAATTTCACATTGCCCATCTCAGGTTAAACTACTGAATAACAGAATGCCGGTGTCTAATAGAATACATGTGTGTTTCATTCTAACATGTATACTATCATGTGAATTGAATCGCCAGTCTATGTCTGACGCAGGATGCAGCATGCTTGGGGCTGGTGCATGGGGATGACCCAGAAAGATGTTCTGGGGAGGGAGGTAGGAGGGGGGTTCATGTTTGGGAATGCATGTAAGAATTAAAGATTTTAAAATTTAAAAAATAAAAAACTAAAAATTAAAAAAAAAGAAAAAAAAATGCAGTTGAGATTCAACACAGATGAATATATATTATATATGTATCTTATAGTAGATAGGTACATAGAATGATCTTACAGGGTATATGAACTTGAAAGGGCTGAGGACCCAATTGCTACGTAAAAGTATTTTTCGAGGGACTTCCCTGGTGGTCCAGTGATTGAGACTCTGATCTTCCAGTGTAGGAGGGCACAGATTCAATCCCTGGTTGGTGAATGAGATCCCACGTGAGATGGGGAAGATGAAATGAAGATGGCCATGATATGAAGTCAAGAAAGTATAAAAAGTAAAAAATTATACATATATATATATTACTTTATACACACCTATCTATGTATTCTTCAAGGCTCTGAAGAAAAGTCTTTAAGAGGTAAAAGCTGGAGCATGCAGGAGGTCAGAGTACCTGGGTAAGGGGGACTGAAAGGAAGTCAGGGATGGCCAGGGTAGCTCAGAGCTTTTGAACCACAGGAGGAAGTCTGGGTTGGTGTTCTCTGTGTGTTAGGAAGGCCACATAAAGCTCTAAGCAGAGGAGGGACCTGGTCTGTTTTATGTTTTTATAAACTCACTCTGGGGATCTGAGTGGACAGCCAGGCAGGGAGAAGGAGGATAAAAGTGAAGAGAGAATCCAGAGAAGAGGGTGTTATAGATGTTCAAGAAGGAGGTGATGGAGGTTCAGACTGAGGCATGACAGTAGAGATGTGCAAGTGAATGGATCTGGGACAAATTTTAGAGACAGAGGCAAGTTTGGACAGCTCCTGCTTATGGAACAAAAGTGAAGGGAATCACGGGTGAGTCCTTGGGTTTGGGAGTGAACAACTGGGCACAAGATGACAACCTTTAGGGAGACAGGACAGGCTGGGGTGGAGGAGACAGCACAAGGTCCAGAGGAAACCAGGAGCCCAGCCCTCCTGTGCGGCTGCCTTTAGCACGTTCATGAGCCCCCTTGAGCTGGCGTGAAGGACGGAACAGTGGAGAATGTGGTCTCAGCCTCTGTGTCTGCCCGTCCTTCTCCTTCTCCCTTGCTGGTGCCTTCTCCTCTTTCTATTGGCAAAGATTCTAAATGGCAGGGTGACCAAGGGCTTGGTGCTTATCCTCTTTTCTTTTCTATCCTCATTCACTTCCAGTCTTTGGCTGTAAATACGATCTATATGCTGACGACTCCCAAATGTAAACAGCCTCCTGGACCACTTTCTCTAACTGTAGACACATCCAACTACCTGCTCAACATCTCGGGTCAGCATCTGAGAATTAACAGACGCACACAGTGAAGTCCCCTACCTCACCCCTAAGCCCTGCTTCTCCTGCATTTTTCTTATTTCAGTAACTGTCAGCTTCCACCTTGCCAGCGGTGCCGAATCCCAGCAATTCTCACCTCCTCTGCTCCCCTGGCTTCACCCACCATCCTCTCTGGCCTGGGTCATTGCAGTGGTCTTCCCACTGCTGCCCTTATCCTTCTTTAGCTTTCTGTCCACACAACAGCAAGATCCTGTTAGAATATAAATCTCTCCTAGCACTTCTCTGCTAAGAATCCTGCAACGGCTGCATCTCACTCAGAGTGCAAGCCAGAGCTCACGGTTCCCTCCTGGTCACACATCATCTAGTCCTCGTTGCTCTTCTGATCTCATATCCTTTGTTTCTTCCCACCCTTGTTCCAGCCCTGTCCTTGAGTGTGCTAAGCACTCTCCCGTGAAGACCTTCTCATCTGCTGTTTTCTCTGCCTGGAATAGTCTTCTCCCAGTCATCTCCATGGCTACATCCCTACCTCCCTGGTCTTTTTCACACATCACTTTCTTAATGGGGCTTTTTCTTTAAACTGTTAACACCTACCCATCCACTCCTGGCATTCCCCACCCACTCTGCTATTCTCCGTGGCACATCTCATATTTCGCTTATTGACTGTGTATCTCTTCCCAAGAGGCTGTAGTCTCCACGAGGACAGGAGTTTTGCCTGTCTGTTCCCAGCTGAATCCCCAGTGCCCTGAGCCATGCCTCCGTCCTGATAGACACTTTGCCCATATTTGTGGAATGGGTGTGTTATCTCTCTCCTCTTGGGCTTCCCTGATGGCCTGTGTGCTAAACTGCTTCAGTCATGTCCGACTCTTTGCAACCCCATGGACTGTAGCCTGCCAGGCTTCTCTGTTCATGGGATTCTCCAGGCAAGAATACTGGAGTGTGTTGCCATACACACTTGGGAAGATGCCAGGGGATCTTCCCAACCCAGGGATCCAACTCAGATCTCTTACGTCTCCTGCACTGGCATTGCAGGTTCTCTCAGACCATAAAGAATCTGCCTGCAATGCAGGAGACCCAGGTTCAATCCCTGGGTCAGGAAGATCTCCTGGAGAAGGGAATGGCTCCCTATTCCAGTATTCTTGCTTGGAGAATCCCAGGGACAGAGGAGTCTGGCAGACTATACAATCCATGGGGTCGCGAAGAGACAGACACGACTGAGCAACTTTCTTCCCTCTTAACTACTGCTTCGTGGCATTTTATAAAGCTTTTGTCTTAATTTCTATATTTGCTTGTCTCTGAAGCTAGTCAGACACAATGAAAAAAAAAAGATGACACTTGACAGTCGCATGCAAATTGAGCTTCCTGTCTGTCTCCCTCACTCACAAGCTGTGGGAATCAGGACAAGTCACTGTGCCTCTCTGAGTTTTCTTTCTTCCTTTTCTTCTTTCTCTCTCTTTCTCATAAAAGAGTGGAATCTGCCCTACCTATCCCTCAGAGTGGCTGTGAAGGCTCAGTAGAGTGATGTATGAGGTGCAGTCAGGGATGGGATATAGCGTATGTATAGCTGAGTTCCTTTGCTGTCCACTTGAAACAATCACAGCATTGTTAATCAGCTATACTACAATACAAAATGCAAAGTTTAATAATAATAAAATAAAAATGTTGTCCTCTTAAACAGAGAAAAAAAACAAATTCTAGTTTCACACCACTTTACCTTTAATATTTAAATTCACTCATTAAAAAAAAAAAAGGAGTAAGATGTAATTTTCACTGACTGGAGCATCTGTCCCTGACTCAACGCTGGAGGTTTACATATATGACTGTCTCGTTTAATTCTCACATAGAATCAGTGAGATAAGAACTCGGACAACTGACCTCATTTCACACATGAGAAAACTGAAGTGTGCTAAGAATTGAAGGGAATTACCCAAGAGCTGGTCAACAATAGAGCCAGTCTTTGAACCCGAGCATTTTTATTCCATGCCCTGTTCTACTGGCACAAAATAAACATTTTAATGACCAAATGGAGCAATTAAAAGGATTTGACCTGAGGTGAAACTTCTCTCTCTGGATGATTTGTTTTCTTTAGACTGCTAATTAATGTAGCATTTCCCTTAAGGTCCCCTCCCCAATCCTTCAACTCCAACAAAATTCCTGTCTTCCAAAAGAAAAAGGTATTGTCAGGCATTTTCTATCCTTCCCTCTCTCCCTCAAAGGAAGAAACGGTATCTTTTGTCCCCGGAGATTTTTGTTGTACGGCCTAACCATGTCCAGATGGTTCCCTCAAGTTCGGATATCATACTTAGTAAAGTGTTTGTAGTTATCTACTGAAACAAATTCTGGCCTAAATTGCAAACACCCGCTTCCCAGATAACTTATTCCATGTTCTTCTGCCTTGTTTGTGTTATGGCCTTTCTGTGCTAATGAATTTGTAAATGCGGTTTAATTACTGTTTACGGGAAAAATAGCTGCACACAGATCAGTCTCAGTGGGAGCCTTAGCCAAAATGTTGAAGCAATTTGTTTCTAGTGCAAAAACAGCTAATAAATGAGACACACTTTTTAAACATTGGGAAAGGAACTCAAGTTTGGTTTTTAAGAAACAGTGCTTTCTACATCCTGGGAAATAAATCATTCTTTAAGAGAGCAGATTTTAATATCAAAGTGGCATTTTTTTCCCAAGGCCTTGCACTCAGTGATTTGCACAGAACCAAAGGGTTCTCACAGTGATTTGATTGAATGCCACACCAAAAGGCTCTTCTCTAAAGCACTCCCCAAAAGGAAAACTCAGCATTACTTGTAAATTCCATAAAATGTTTCGGAGCTCTATAAATCCATGTATTATGTATTACCTTGTGTTTCTGAATTCTTGCCTCTGGCAAATTGCCAACTTAGCAACTAAATGCCGTTTTGAAATTCTAATACAAACCAGTCTCTCCTGCTTCACTTTTTTTCTCAAGGTGGGGAGAAAAAAAGATGCAAGAGGGAAGTGAAAGTTATTCAAAGGTTCAGTTTATAAATTCTGTTTGTGTTGTGCTTGGAGCTGTGGTTTACGTTTGCTCTTACGTAAAATGACATTGGTCTGATTCTCCGTAGAGTGTCACCTCTGAAAGTGAGCTCCTTCAGGCAGCTGTTGGTCATGCTGATGGGAACAGAATTGTTGTTCCACCCTTCCTGGGGCACCTGCCTCAGAGACAGAGCAGGGCTGATTCTGCTCTGTGCAGAACTCAGGGAGCAAAATCAATCAGCTTGGCAAGTCACAAGGATTGCTTGTCATTTCCTGAACTGTGCATATAATAAAAGAAGTTTCCTTGCCTTCAAGGAATTTATAGTGGTGGCAACAGATAGGCACACAGGCAATTCAGTTTTAACAGATCCCAAGGGTGAGGGGAGGGGGAGTTCACTGAAGGTGGTCAACAAGTAAAAGCCTCAGATAAGTTCTGGGCATGCATCATGCAGCATGGTAACTACAGTTAACAATTTGTTGTTGTTCAGTCACTAAATTGTGTCCAACTCTTTGCAATCCCATGGACTGCAGCATGACAAGCCTCCTTGTCCTTCTCTATCTCCTGGAGTTAGCTCAAACTCATGTCCATTGAGTGGGTGATGCCATCCAACCATATCATCTTCTGTCGTCCCCTTCTCCTCCTGCCTTCAATCTTTCCCAGCATCAGGGTCTTTTCCAATGAGTCGGTTCTTCGCATCAGGGGACCAAAGTATTGAAGCTTCAGCTTCAGCACCAGCATCATTAACAGTACTGTATTGTATATTTGAAAGATGCTAAGAGAGTAGGTCTTAAAAGTTCTCAACAGAAGAAAAATTTCTGTAACCATGTGAGGGTATGTGTGTTAACCAGACTTACTGTGGTGAGCATTTCCCAGTATAAACGTATATCGGGTCTTATGTCATATGCCTTAAACTTATGCAATGTTCTATGTCAATTATGTCTCAATAAAACTAGTGGAGAAGTGAAGAAAAGCGATCCCAAGACCGAGTCTTAACTACCAAATAGCTTTAGTGTCTCAAATAACGTTCTGAAAGCCAGGGCCTCATGTTTGGAGCAAAAAGACTCCTTTTCCAAGAAGATTGTTCCATGTTTCCATGTTGTAATTATTTATCTGAGTCATTTCTTCATTCACCTAAGTTATATATGGTGGGCCCTAGGGAGACAGAGTAACCTCAACAAGACTCCATCTCAAGGGGCTCACCCTGCATTGGGAGAGGGGCAGACATAAACAAACACCACAAATTTGAGAATCTCAAAGAAATTGGGAGTCGTTATTAAAATGGGGGTTAAAATCTTTTATATATTCTGTAAGTCTCTAATACAAGAAAAATGTAAAATACAAGTGTAGAGCCCCTTTGTTAGAAGGGACTTACCTTTACCATGCTTATATCATAAGACTTTGGATATGGGAACTAAGCTCACCTCCTCCAAGAAGGCCTCCCTGATAGCATGCAGATCCCCCTTTGGCTTGGGGGTCCTGTCCATGTATTTTCACAGCACCACGTCCATTCCCCTGATACCGCCTTTTGAATGTTTATTGTGCTGTCCTCTTCCAGATATAGGCAGCTGGGTGTCCCTTAAGGAGGAGGGTCGCATCTTACTTTTTGCATCCACAGTGCCAGAAACATCCCTGATATATGGCATGTGGTTAATATCGACTGGCTCTGTGAATGGGAAGATGGTAATTACAGGGTTTTTTCTAATAAAAGTTGCCTTTATTCCCTACTTTATATTAAGTTTTAAAATAAGTAACAAAGGGTATATTTTCTTGTTTTTTGAAATATAAACATATTAAAACATATATTAATAGCATTTTAGATAAGGGTACACATGAAAAATCTAGAAGGACACACACCAAATTGCTGGCAATGTTCAAGTGTTAAGATTTGAAATGATGCTGACTTTCCTGTGTGTATTGCTGTGTTGTTTGCTATTTTACTATGGATGTGCTATTACCGTGATATAAGTTTTTTGTATCTTAAAAAGAAAAATTTGGCCGGTTTCATAAGCCACAACCATAGGACATAACCTTATGAAACATCATCTTTACTTTATAAACACAATGTTGACAGTGATTTGACTTTTTGGCTTTAAATAACTGACCAAGCTTGGTAGCGTTTCATGGAATTAGATGAGTTTCTACTTCCCTTACTTATGTCTGTCTTTATAATATTCAGAAAATACCCAAGCACTTTATTTGCAAATACTCTAAAGCATGTGACATTATCTCTTTTGCTCTCTCTTTTTGATCCTTTCCTTTAATTCCCCCTACTAATACTTGGTTTGGGTATTAGAACCCTGGTCTTTCTAAAGCCAGGCTCAACCTCTTGCAAATAGATATGGCAGCACTAAGTAATCATTTCTCTGTGTGTGTGTGTGTGTGTGTGTGTGTGTGTGTGTGTTTCTTTTTCATTATAAATCTCCTGTCTTTTATTTGGCTCTATGTCAAAGAAGTATCAGTTTTCACTGATATTTCTGCTCTGCATCTTCTGCCAGCCCCTTTTTCTACATTTTGCTGGGCTGACCACAAGGTTGGAAAGCCCTAGACAATGTTATTGAAGTCACACTTTCTTTTCTTTTTCCCAAAAGAATAATCACAGATTATAAAATGTGCCTCTGAAGAACAGGTTTAGGAAACTCTCTATATTGTATTCTTTTCTGTCTGCAGCTGAATTCTTGCTGTCAAGATGGGAAAACAGAACAGCAAGCTGCGCCCAGAGGTCATGCAAGACTTGCTGGAAAGCACGGACTTCACGGAGCACGAGATCCAGGAATGGTACAAAGGCTTCTTGAGAGACTGCCCCAGCGGACACTTGTCAATGGAGGAGTTTAAGAAAATTTACGGGAACTTTTTCCCTTACGGGGATGCTTCCAAGTTTGCAGAGCACGTCTTCCGCACCTTCGATGCCAACGGAGATGGGACGATAGACTTTAGAGAATTCATCATAGCCCTGAGCGTAACGTCAAGGGGGAAGCTGGAGCAGAAGCTGAAATGGGCCTTCAGCATGTATGACCTAGACGGAAATGGCTACATCAGCAAGGCAGAGATGCTCGAGATTGTGCAGGTACGTATACCCTGCCCTTTAGAAAGGGGAGAGTGCGAGTCACAGGAAGCACTCGAAAGCCCACAGTACAGCTTAGTGGAGAGATTGCAAGCTGGTGGCCTGCCTGGGCATTAATTTCGGCTAGCCAGAGTCTTTGAAAATGTGGAACCCATATATGAAACCCGGAGATTACACATAGCAATGCAGACTGGTTAGCATCTCTTAGGAACTCAGGAGCCCTGCCAACACTAGACCCACATTCTGGAATAGGTCACCAGGGGCTTTGTGGTGACTCTCCCCTGCTGAGGGACACACACTCCTCAGGTGGTCGTGATCACTGGGGGCACTCCATCCACTCATTGCAATGACCTGCTTGGACCCAGAGCCTAGAGTAATGTTTATGACCAAACTCTGACCTGGCTTCAAATCCTACTTCTTTCAGTCACTATGTCTGTGACTTTAACCAAGTTAGTTCACCTAAGTAAGCCTCAGTGTCCTTATCTGTAAAATGGAACCACAAAAGTACCCACTGCTGTGGGATTATTTTTAGATTGATTCTCCTTGTTCAGTGCTTAGCACAGTGCCAGTTATATACATATATATAACTAGTTATCAGCAGCGGCATTAATTTCCAACTTTATTAGACTTTTTTTTCTTGGTCACACGGCACAGTTTGGGGGATCTTAATTCCCTGACCAGGGATCAAACCCAAGCCCCTGCAGTGAAACTGCCAAGTCCTAACCTCTGGACTATCAGGGAATTCCCTAGACTCTTGAATAAAAGTAGAGATCTCTAGTCTAGTTTCTGTCTCATTAGAGATATGAACAGTGCAGAATCAAGGCCTCCATCACTTTAATGGGAAGTTCTCCATTTTATTTCCCCAAACCACTCACGCAGAGTGAATTTCCTAAAAGAACAGGAAAAGGGGCCCTAGTGTTGGCCACATTTTCCTCTGGGGTCCCAGCAAGCTTTGCAGAGGAGGAGCTGAAGGAGCCACAGGCATGGCAGCGACAGCTTCGTCAGCAGAGGGTGGGGCCCGGAGACCAAGCTCAGGAGACTGAAACACAGCGTAGGCGGGGTCAGAAGAGCCTCGGCTGCAGGAGAAACACCTACGCGGGCAAGCAGCCCAGGGAGGAGGCTGCATTTTGGCAGGTGTGTAGGACACACGAAGGAAGTATCTGGCAGCAAGTAGCAGGCACAAGAAAGTGGTCATCTGGCTTCCTGGAGGGCTCATCTCGGAGACTTCATCCCAGGACAGGCTGGGTTCAGAGATAGAGCTGCGGCCCCCGGGAGACCTAGTGGGTGCTGGAACGGTGGCAGAGGGTGTAATACAAAGAGACAGGGGACAGAAAGAACTCAGCTACATTACAGTAAGGAGGGGATGAGGGTGGAGCTGTGTGACACCTGCTTTTAAGGATCCATCGAAAATGGAACTGAGTTACAGGAACTGAGGACGGAGCCTGGGGGAGAGCAACAAGACTCACCTGCTGTTGAGCCTGTGGCTGAGGCCCGGGGTCTGCTCCTGGGAGTGGGACTGAGACCCCCGGGGCAGTCAGGAAACCAGACGAGCTCTCCCAGATCCTCCAGCCCCCTCTCCTTTCTGCCTGGGCCACCAGTGGCTTTCCCTCGCCCCCAAACAGTAACTATCTGAATAAGTTGTGTTGAATGGATCCCCCAGAGACAAGAATCTTAAAGAATAAAGGATTTCTCTCTTTCCCCAAGGATAAATATATGAAAAATATAATGTCTACTATAAAAATGTAGGGCTTCCCTGGTGGCTCAGACAGTAAAGAGTCTGCCTGCAATGCAGGAGACCTGGGTTTGATCCCTGGCTCGGGAAGGTCCCCTGAAGAAGGGAATGGCTACCCACTCCAGTATTCTTGCCTGGAGAATTCCATGCACAGAGAAGCTTGCTGGCTATATACAGTCCTTGGAGTCACAAAGAGTCGGACATGACTGAGTGACCAACACACACACTCACATAAAAATATAAGGAGTATAGAAGAAAAGAAAAGAAAAAGAAAAATTCTCCATAATCCCACTTCACCTACAAACGGAATCATTGCTAATAATTTTCTAATATATCTTCCTGGTTCTATTTCCATGTATTTAAAAATATCTAATTGATTTCATAATGCATGTGAAATTCTATACCTTGCCATTTTTCACTTAACATAATTAAAACATAAGCATTTCTCATACTACTGAAACTTTCAATACAAACATTTTAAAGGCTGCATAATAGTCATACAACATAGCATAACGTACCTAATTTTCCCTTATTGGATATTTAAGTTGTATCCAGTCTTTGTTATACATAACACTATAGCTTTAAAAATGAAATAACAAATACGTGATTCTTATGCATGAAGCTTTTTCTATATTTAGGATTATTTCCTAAGAATGGATTCCCAGAAGTGCAATTACTGGGCCAAAGGGAATAAGCATTTCTTTCTAAGACTCTTGAGACAGTCTGCCAAATTGTTTTTCCAAATGTACCTCTGAAGTGAGTGAAGGGTGCCCCCTATCTTTGCACCTCTCCAGTTGTTCTGAACCTTTGCTGCTTAAACAAAACTTCAAATTTAAAATGTGGCTTTTAATTTTAATTTGGGCTTCCCAGGTGACTCAGTGTTAAAGAAGCTGCATGCCAGTGCAGGAGAAGCAGGTTCGATCCCTGGGTCTAGAAGATCCCCTGGTGAAGGAAATGGCTATCCACTGCAATATTCTTGCCTGGAAAATTCCATGAACAGAGGAGCCTGGTGGATTGCTGTCCATGGAGTCACAGAGTCAGACACGACTGCTTGAGCATGCAATTTTAATTAGCCTTCTTTTGTCTCTCCTTTTTACCTGGGAGTGTGGTGCTCTGCCCTCGGTCCCTGCCTCCCTGCAGTGAATGGGATGGGTACCTTCTTTTTGGAGAGAATTGCTTCCTGATTGAGATCTAAGAAAAAAAATTTTTTTTTCCCATCAACCATCTTGTTTTCACGTGTTTAACACTTTTTGCACAGTTCTCCTGGCTGCAATGGTGTGGTGGCCAGTACTGAAGATGTAGATCCCCAGCCAGGGAGGATGGTCCCCATTACCTGGGATTATAGAAATCAAGAGTTATTCACAAACTCCTTCCACACCTGTGGTAAAATACCTACTAGATAGTCAGCACCGGGGAAAAATATAAGGAGGAAAATAGACACTCCCTGTGCTACTGAACCCACTCTGCAAGGGAGGCTGGAACGCAGCAGAGAAGGCGCAAAAGGTACTGGTAGACACTTGCTGAGCCCTTGCTGACCCTGTGTTCAGAAAGTGACCACAAAAATGAAGGGGCATTCCCCCTAACAAGGTACTTTCTCTACTATAAAGCAGCTCCCTCTACTCGCAGGCCCACGGTCAGTCTGCAGGTCATAATTGGAAGGATACAGATTCCTTAATAAAGCTTTCATATTCAGGGTTCTTAAGCACCCTGCAAATGGAAGTTCAAATTTCCTGAATTGTTTTCCATAGTAATGCAAACGCACCCTGATGATTAATATTCATGATCGTGGAGAGGAAACCTTGCAGCCCCGTGAGGCACCTTTCAAATTGTCAGTGAGATTAAATTAAATTTAGAACCATTTTCCTATTAAGGGCTATTTTATCCCATTCTGCTGCATTGCAAACTGATAATTCATGTATTCTATCTTATTCTTATGCTAATCCCCCGGTTTTCATTGTTTCTGGATGAATTGGAATTTGCTGTAGGATATTACTAAACTCCCTACTTTCCTTTCCTTTCTCCACCCCCTCTTCTGTGAAAGTCTACACGCCAGGCCTTGTTACCGTCCCAAGGAGCCCTATGGGTATTCTCATTATTTGGTTCTAGCTGGTCTTCACCATTTAAGAAAATGCATGTTAGCAGACGCTACAGTTGCTTTAGGTATCCTTTCAGTTCAGTCGCTCAGTCACGTTCAACTCTTTGTGACCCCATGGACTGCAGCAGGCCAGGCTTCCCTGTCCATCACCAACTCCCAGAGCCTACTCAAACTCATGTCCATCACATCAGTGATGCTATCCAACCATCTCATCCTCTGTCATCCCCTTCTCCTCCCACCTTCAGTCTTTCCCAGCATCAGGGTCTTATCTAATGAGTCAGCTCTTCACATCAGGTGGCCAAAGTATTAGAGCTTCAGCTTCAGCATCAGTCCTTCCAATGAATATTCAGGACTGATTTCCTTTAGGATGGACTGGTTGGATCTCCTTGCAGTCCGAGGGACTCTCAAGAGTCTTCTCCAACACCACAGTTCAAAAGCATCAAATCTTCGGCACTCAGCTTTCTTTATAGTCCAACTCTCACATCCATACATGACTACTGGAAAAACCGTAGCTTTGACTAGACGAACCTTTGTTGATAAAGTAATGTCTCTGCTTCTTAGTATGCTGTCTAGGTTGGTCATAGCTTTTCTTCCAAGGAGCAAGCATCTTTTAATTTCATGGCTGCAGTTACCATCTGCAGTGATTTTGGAGCCCCTCAAAATAAAGTCTGTCAATGTTTCCATTGTTTCCCCATCTATTTGCCGTGAAATGATGGGACCAGATGCCATGATCGTAGTTTTCATCAAGAGGCTCTTTAGTTCTTCTTTGCTTTCTGCCATAAGGATGGTGTCATCTGTGTATCTGAGGTTATTGATATTCATCCTGGCAATCTTGATTCCAGCTTGTGCTTCATCCAGCCCAGAGTTTCTCATGATGTACTCTGCTGCTGCTAAGTACTCTGCATATAAGTTAAATAAGCAAGGTGACAATATACAGCCTTGACGTACTCCTTTCCCTATTTGGAACCAGTCTGTTGTTCCATGTCCAGTTTTAACTGTTGCTTCTTGACCTGCATACAGATTCTCAGGAGACAGGTCAGGTGGTCTGGTATTCCCATCTCTTTCAGAATTTTCCACAGTTTGTTGTGATCCACACAGTCAAAGGCTTTGACATAATCAATAAAGTAAAAGTAGATGTTTTTCTGGAACTCTTTCACTTTTTCGATGACCCAGCAGATGGCAATTTGATCTCTGGTTCCTCTGCCTTTTCTAAATCCAGCTTGAACATCTGGAAGTTCACATTTCACATACTGTAGATATCCTTTAGGGATCTGGGAAAATATCTATTTGAAAGTGATGAGATGGAGGCAAGCTGTGGGCCAACAGAATCCTACAGAAATTAAGGTTGTATTTGTTCAAGTAAGTGAAACTGCAGCTCAGCTACAAGTATCAGCCCATAAATTCCTGGCTGAACTTTTGTCCCTCCAAGACTCAGAAATTCAAGCCATTTAAGGGAAGCCCCAGTGGCTCAGTGGTAAAGAATCCACCTGTCAATGCAGGAGACGTGGGTTCCACCCTGGGGTCAGAAAGATCCCCTGGAGAAGGAAATGGCAACCTACTCCAGTATTCTTGCCTGGGAAATCCCATGGACAAAGGAACCTGGTGTGCTGCAGTCATGGGGGTGCAAAGAGTTGGACATGACTTAGCAGCTAAACAACAGCAGTGTAAAATGCAAATTCATGATGTTCACCTTCAAATACTAATAATTGGTCAGGGTGAAGATTGGGGTCCAAACAAGTTTATAATAGACTTGTCAATGAATGAGGGTAGTTGTTTTTCAGTCACCAAGTCATGTTCAGTTCTTTGAGACCCCGTGGACCGCAGCACACCAGGCTTCCCTATCCCTCACTATCTCCTGGAGTTTGCCCAAGTTCATGTCCATTGAATCCGTGGACATTGATGCCATCCAACCATCTCATCCTCTGCTGTGCTCTTCTCCTTCTGCCTTCAAAATTTCCCAGGATCAGGATCTTTTCCAATGACCTTTTCTTTTGTATCCGGTAACCAAAGTATTGGAGCTTCAGCATCAGTCCTTCCAGTGATCATTCAGGGTAGATTTCCTTTAAGATTTACTGGTTTGATCTCCCTGCTATCCTAGGGAATGGGGATTGGGACCCCATAAATTTTCTAGTTTTTCTTTCCTAATGTTGTTCTCCATGGTTTAACTTTGGTATCCACTGAGTATTGTTGGTGCTAACAGACTGGAATCCCCTGGTTTCTCCTGGCATTGGTAGGAAGGATTTTGTGGTGGGCTTTGTGACACTGAAATACACTATTAGTCTCCTCTTTTTGCTATAATGAAGGGCCATGCGTGTAGTGGCTTATAACAATTCAGAGTTGTTATCTGATGGTTCTGGAGGTCAGAGATCTGAAAGCGGTTTCACTGGGCTAAACTCAAGGTGTAGGACAACTTGCATTCGGTCTGGAGGTTTTGGGAGAAAGTCTGTTCCCTTGCCTTTCCTATTTTCTGAAACATTCCTTGACTTGTAACCCTTTATATCTATCTTCAAAGCCAGCAGCGATGGATTGAGTTCTTCTCATGTTGCCGTTTCTCTGGGTATCTCATTCTGCTTCTCCCTTCCACTCATAAAGAGCCCTGTGAGTACACTAGAACCACCCAGATAATTCAGAATAGTCCCCTCCCCCGCAGCTCAAGTTCCTTTTATTCTGGAAGGTAATGTATCTACAGGTTTCTGGGACTTGGACAGGCACATCGCGGGGGGGGGGGGGGGGGTGCTGTTACTCAGCCTACTGCATATGTCGAAGTGCACTTATGTTCCTTTTTCCAAAAAAGTTATTTTGTGCTATATCAACATCTGGGCAAAAAAGAAAAAGCCACATACAGATTTATTTTTAGAATCTTACATAAAGATTTTCATGTCTATGTGTTTGTTTTTTTAATTAGCAAACTTAGGAACATGATTTAGACCCAATATTTTATTATTCCATCAAAACCATCTCTCATGAGTCTCAAGCCAGATCACAGTTCTGAAGTTTCCTCCTGTGACAGCAGATCCTCTCCTCAGGGGGGCACTGGTGTCAGCTCATCACTGCAAGAAGGAGAAGCCTTCCGGCCTCACATATTTCTCTGTCCCTGAGCCCAACCAGAGGCAGGTCTAAACACCCACACCCAGTCCAACAGGCTGTGTTTGTGGAACGGGCCAGGGAGCATGTAAGTAGCATTGCCAGTTAACATGAATGTTCAGATGCTTTCTGGATCTTGGGGGTGAAGGAACTTGAACTTGGAGATTCGTCGACAGGACCACAGCCCTCCCTGGGAGCAGGGGAGAATGCAGGAAGAACAGGGAGTGAAACTGACTCTCTTCTGCTCTCAAAAAGTAGCTAGGACCCTTGAAGGAACAAATTCAATCCAAATTCAACAAATTCAATCCAAACAAATCCAATAACTACAGGACTGTCATTAGGTAGGAGTACACAAGCTGTATTGCTTTACTCTTTATCTGAATGAAAATCACAAGCTTAGAAAAAAATTGATCACCTGTATCCCAACTAAAGATAAAGGAAGGGAAGAATTGGCATGTGAGAGTTGGTGTCTTGGGCAAGGTGGGTCAGTATCATCTTGCCTCTCTCTCTCTTGTTTTTCTGTCTCCTTTTCCTTCTTCTCCTCAGGTAAGTTATTTAACCTTTCTGTACATTGTCCTCATGATTTGTGAACTGGAACTAATCATAGCACCTGCCTCTAGAGTAATCGTAGAACAGTTATGACAAGTAGAGTACTTTTCTAGGTACAACCCCGCGCCTCTCACGGGGTTGTTGTTGCTATTCAGTCGCTCAGTCGTGTCCAGCTCTTTGCAGCCCCATGGACTGCAGCACACCAGGCTTCCCTCTCACTGTCTCCTGGAGTTTGCCTAATTTCATGTCCATTGAATCGGAGATGCCATCCAACCATCTCATCCTCTGTCGTCCCCTTCTCTTGCCCTCAATCTTTCCCAGCATAGGGTCTTTTCCAATGAGTCAGCTGTTTGCATTAGGTGACCAAAGTATTGGAGCTTCAGCTTCAGCATTAGTCCTTCCAAAGAGTATTCAGGGCTGATTTCTTTAAGGATTGACTGGTTGGATCTCCTTGCTGTCCAGGGACTCTCAATAGTCTTCTCCAGCACCACAGTTCAAAAGCATCAATTCTTCAGTGCTCTGCTTTCTTTGCTATCTAGCTCTCACATCTGTAAGTGACTGCTGGAAAAACCATAGCCTTGACCATATGGACCTTTGTCGGCAAAGTGATGTCTTTGCTTTTTAACACACTGTCATAGCTTTCCTGCAAGAAGCAATCATCTTCTAATTTCATGCAGTCACCATCTGCAGTGATTTTAGAGCCCAGGAAGAGGAGATCTGTCACTGCTCCCACCTTTCCCCCTTCTATTTGCCGTGAAGTGATGGGACTGGATGCCATGATCTTAGTTTTTAATACTGAGTTTTAAGTCGAATTTTTCACTCTCCTCCACCTTCATCAAGGCTCTTTAGTTCCTCTTCTCTTTCTGCCATTAGAGTGGTATCATCCACATATCTGGATACTTCTCCCAGCAATCTTGATTCCAGCTTATAACTCATCCAACTCGGCATTTCGCAAAATGTGCTCTGCATATAACTTAAATAAACAGGGTAACCATAATAATAATATCTCTCATAGGGTATTACTCAGTAAATCCTGGCTACTGCTATTCTATAGAAGTTTGTAGAGCTGGGACAGGATGTTCCCATGCAAAATAAAGGGAGGTCATTTCCCATTCAAAGGACAAAGTTACAGAGTCTTCCATTAAGTTTTATGGTAAGTTTAAAGTGAAGTCACTCAGTCGTGTCCAACTCTTTGCAACCCCGTGAACTGAAGCCCACCAGGTTCCTCCATCCTTGGGATTCTCCCGGCAAGAATACTGGAGTGGGTTGCCATTTCCTTCTCCAAGGGAACTTCCTGACCGAAGGATCGAACCAAGGTCTCCCACATTGCAGGCAGATGCTTTAACCTCTGAGCCACCAGGGCAGGGACCAGATGCCATGGTAAGTTTACCTCATCATAAAATGTATGTTCACAAACCCAACATGCAAGTTGGGTTTGTATGTTCACAAACAAGGGTGGAACCCACAGAAGAGATGTGCTTGTACAGATAGCTTTAGGAGCACCTAGGCTGCTTCAGCTGTTGTCTTTCTCACCAAACATGAGCCCAGCTGGGAAGAAACCAAAACTTCTGGGCTGCTCTGATGCTTATGGGATTTAAGTAACAGAAAGAGCTACCATTCCAGGAGACAGTGTGGTTGGCACCAGGAATTCCCCAAATCTCAGCTGTTGCCCTGAGTTCATGGGTGCACCTCATACATTCAGACTATTGGGGCACAGAGTCTGGATTCATTCTCAAGTTCCAACTAGAGGCTTTCCCAGAGGAATATAGAGGCTAACACAATGTTACCCTTAGCAGTTCTCGGGGAACTCACTTTAATGACCAGGTTGGAATAATTTCTAGTTAGCATATTCATTCCTTGGATGGTAATGATGGCTTTACACTACTTGGTGTTCAAATGCGTGTTGTCTTAGGATCAGACTCTGCCTCCTAGTTGTGATTCAAGGTTGATTGGCTCTTTTCATGGAGGCGAGTGAGCTTCATAACACCCTAGTCTACAGCTCCACATCTTTTGAATGGATGAAAACGAAAGGAAGGAAGTGGGCTTATGCTGGCAGTCTAGGAAGAGTGCACTGCTTTGTTTATTTCTCAACATGGGGATTTTTTTTCCTGATGCACTCATCAGAGTAAGTTACATGTTTCTATGCAGCAATGAGATGAAGAGGAAGGGAGATTGTGGTGTTGGTCATACAAAGGGTTGCTGTCCCCAAACACCAAACAGACTCACAAATTAATCTGACCTAGTCTCAAGAGCACCAACTGTGACCAGTTCAGGCAAACCAGATCGTGCGTATTTGTGTCACAACATATCTAAATCAGGGCCAGAAAGATTCGGTTACGTTTTTTTCTAGAACCACTTCCTGAGTGGTTTTTTTCTCCCAAAGATCTTTCTAAATTTGTGTCGTAGACACCAAGTCATTTGTAATATGTGCCTTGAAGACCTGAAACACTGTTCTTTTCTGATTGTGAAAAAAAAAAAGGAAGTAAGGGTGGTAGTGAGAGCTTCTAGTCCATCTTGACATGGCCCTTGGGGATTCAGCACCAAACTCTGGCCTAATACTCAATTACAAGTGTGGACCACAGATGTTACACTAAATTCAACTTCATTTTCTGCAGGAAAGAAAATTCTTTAAAGCATTTGTCCAGGCTAGTGACTTTCTCTAAGAACTAACCTTAGTGTTTGTTTATCAGTTATATTTGGCTTATCCCTTCCTCATGCGGGCATTAATCATACCATGGCAAGCCACATTATAGTTTAAGAGTTGAAGCTATACATCTGGCAAGACAAACGAATGCCTACTAACCAAAGGCCCCCTCTGGGCTGTGCTGTCCAGGTCTCCTCTGTGGACTCTTCCTTCTCCTGTCCCCTAAACAAAGATATTCCCAAGCAGAGTTCCAGCCTTAGCCCTCTTTTCCTTTTTTTTTTCCTTCTGGGACATCTCATCTTCTCAGTGCTTGTTATGGGCCAAGCATTGGGTTAAGTATTTTTCATGCTGTTTCCTGGGGTTACTGTAACAAATTACCATAAACTAGGCAGTTTCAAACAACAAAACATTTATCCTATCATAGTTCCGGAGGCCAGAAGTCCAACATCAAGGTGTGGGCAAGGTTGGTTCCTTCCAGAGACTCCTGGCGGGGCTGGCGGGGGATCTGCTCCATGCCTCTCTCCTAGCTTCTGGCAGTAGCTGGCGATCCTTGGTGTTTGGGGATTTGTTTCTCTATCATCACATAACATTTTCTCTGTGTATCTGTGTATAAATTTCTTCTTCCTATAAGGATACATCATTGGATTGGGGCCCACCCTAATCCAGTAGACTCTCATTTTAACTTGATTATTTCTACAAAGACCCTACTTCCAAATAAAGTCACATTTACAGGTTTTGAGTGAACATGAATTTTTGCAGGACATTGGTCCACCTGGTACCTGTGTATTATCTTATTTAATCCTCATGATAACCTTCTTAGCCCCATTTTATGGATGAAGAAACAGAGTACTTCCAGGCCTTCACCTCTACTCTGTCCAGCTGTTAATGGACATCTCTCTCCACTAAGACATTGCAGTGGTACCTCACAATCAAACATTCCAGAAACAAACTCAGGATCACCCCCCAAAATGTGAAGTCCTAAAGCACGGCAGCTCCAGAATGCCTTTTTAGGAGAGGAAATGGGATCTTTGGAAGGGGTTGTTTGAAGCAGCCTTTGCAGAGTGCTTCATATAAGACTGAAACAAATAGTAATTGCCCAGATCTAAAAATGAGGGGTACCACCATTGACTTGAAACAAGACAGTGGAGGGAGGAATGGGCAAGAATGATAAATTAAGAAAAATATTACGGAAGCAGATTTGATAGGGCTAATTGACCACCTGCGTGTGGAGACAGATGGTAGAGAGGTATTAAAGATGCCTTTGAGTTGATTACAGATAGTGGATGGTAGGGCTATTTACCAAGAAACAAACAAACGAGTGGTGGCAGGGGGACTGGGTAGTAATGAGTTTCAAGTATTAATGAAATCTTCTGAGAAAACTAATATAAGAACGGAGCTGCTTTGCTGGAAAGAAGGGGTAGGGCCCTTATTTTCCCCTAGCCCTCCCTGTCTGTGAAAGGCAGGGAGCACTTTGGTAAACATTATGGATTTACTGACTTTCTTGTATTCTTCTAGCTCTAAACAAGAAAGTGCTGATACATAGATATTGATACCATTTTAAGAGCATTTACAAGAAAGATCCTCCTGGCCTCTTTCTACCCTCCTTTCCTGCTATGCAGTGTCTTTCTAAGGAGGGTGCTCTTCTTTACCGATAACCTAGAAACTGCCCTATGCCACTTAACTTCTTTTGCCCTTGGTGGGTTGTTGTGGGGCTTGGGTGTCCTGTTAGAAAACCCTATGTCTTCTGATGAAAAGTCAGCCTGGTTTCCTTCAGAGGGAAGAGTGAACTTTAGCTCTTGGAATTGTGCCTGCCCTCAGTTAATCCCACAACCTTTATCAGTTCAGACTTGAGGCCTTCCTTTGCAACATTCTGAGAGGTGGTTCATTCAGAGGGATAAAGAAAAACAAAAAAAAATCCTAGGCCATGAGGAAGCTGGTAAGACCCCCGGCCACAGGTGGTGCTGTCCTGGGTCTGCCTAGGGTCAAGCCAGAGCTGGACTCCTGGGTGTCTCATAGCTTTGTATTTACACACAGACAAGAATAGGGCTCTTCAAGTTTAATTGAAAACAGGATGTCCCTGCTGGGCCTCTCACTGACATTGCTAAAAATAAAGTAGGGAAATAGCCTGGCCTCTTCATGATTTAATCCCATTAAATTGGCGGGGTTGGGGGGATGTACAGAAACTGGAGCTAATACGACACGATTTGTTTCAAGTGCTGTCTGGGCTTTTTCTCCCCCTGCTCTGTGGAGTCCTAGATGCAACACAGTCAGTGCTGACTTACGGAGACCATGCAAGAACACTAACCCTAACCCCGCTGAGGTGTCGCAGGGATGTCACCCACCCACTCACTCTTAAGACCCCTGGGACTTGTCACCCTGTCTCTTTGCTCCCTGCCCTAGTACACCCATGTTCATAGACCTGGTATTCTGAATAATTTATTCATCCTTTTCTGTGAGTTGGTGCACATACAAAAAAAGGGGGGGGAAATCTAGTTTGAATGCAACGAAAGAGCTATTTAGAAATGTGAGCCTCTTAAAGGTGCTCTCTCTTCCTCTTCAGCCCCTCCGTACACTCAGACATTGTAATTCTTGTTTGCTTATGGGTTCTTTCTCGTACTAACCCATCCTCATTTCTTGGCCCCAGCCCTACTCCTTTAGACTGACAGCCAAAGACTAAACTATTGAAGATTTTCTGTTGGGTACAAGAACCTTTACTTCAAACACACAGTCATCTGTTGGCTTGGTCCTTCATTCACTTATTCAACCAGAGTATTAAGAGAATGATCTCTAGATTATCATATCATTGACGTCCCTTCAGGATCCCAAGAAGGAGAATTTCATGAGCCTCAAGTCTTATAGGCTGAGAGCTCCAAGGAGTATTCCAAACCAGTGGGTTATCCTTGCTACTATGGGACCTTACTGAGGCCCAAAAAGACCAGGGGAAGGAACAGCTCAGCCCCAAAGAAGGTTGATTACACAACATCCTTAAGGCTTCTATTAATACTCACTGGAAGGACTGATGGTGAAGCTGAAGCTCCTATACTTTGGCCACCTGAAGCGAAAAGTTGACTCATTGGGAAAGACCCTGATGCTGGGGAAAATTGGGGGCAGGAGGAGAAGGGGGCAACAGAGGAGGAAATGGTTGGATGGCATAATTGACTCAATGGATAGGAGTTTGAGAGATAGTGAAGTATAGGGAAGCCTGGCATGCTGCAGTTCATGGGGTCGCAAAGAGCTAGACACGACTGAGCAACTGAACAACAACAGCAAATAGCTAAAACTAAACTTAATACTTATGCCCCTCCCTCATGACCTCTATAACTCCTGAAATGTTGTGGAGTTCTTACACCTTTAAATGGGTGTACCTGGGATCTAATGAGATACTGACAAATAGATACTATTTTGTTGTTGTTCTAAAAGATACCTGGGCTTATGAATTCACAAAATATTTCAGATTGCGTAAGTCTGAAATCCAGGTGAGGTGTGTGTGTGTGTGCATGTTCATCCGTTTGTGCCACCAGATACTCTTTGGGTCAAGAGTTACAGAAAAGCTTCCACGTGGGAGCAAAGAAAGCCGAGGAGAGGCGCTAGACCTCAGGACGTAGGTGGTATGGAGAGTCTCCTGCTATCTGCTTTTGTTACTAAATATTCATGTGGACCTGAAAGCTCAGCATCTCTGTTTTCCCATTTGTTAAAAAAAAAAAGTCTCACTGTAACTTACTCCAGTTTTAAAGGAAAACTGGAGAAGGAAATGGCAACCCACTCCAGTGTTCTTGCCTGGAGAATCCCAGGGACGGGGGAGCCTGGTGGGCTGCCGTCTATGGGGTCGCACAGAGTCGGACACGACTGAAGCGACTTAGCAGTAGTAGTAGTAGTAGTAATATGGCCTTTTCTAATTCCCCCAAGGATGCAGATGTCCCCACCAGCTTGGCAGGTGGCTCTATAATCTCAGCACAGATGGCAGGGTAGTCCCGGGCTGGAGGGGATAGCTCGAGGGGACCATGAGGAAGACAGAGTGAGATTTGCCTCTTGCCTGTGGAGCGCACTTCAGTGAGTGCTTCTTGGGATAGCTGTCTGTGGCCCAGCTTGCTTACCCCCAGGCAGAGCCACAACTTCCAGCTTGCCCTTCCTCCCAGAGTCACTGTGGAGGCAGCCCTTCAGTTCAGCAAGGGCTCTGGGTGGGTTCAAGTCAGACTAGGGGAGCCTGGCCTAAGGGGTCCCTGTGGGGTGGGATCAGCCCAAGAGTCAGCACACTGGCTGAGTCCATTTTCATTCCTGTTTTAGCAACTGAGATTGTAATATTTATCTCCATTTCTCCAGACTATTTTAGGAACTTCAGGCAGGTTGATCTGAACAAGACTGTAAAGCAGCAGAGCTTAGCCTTTATCTCTTTCTACCATCCTTTTTGTTTCCACATTTCCCCTTTGGAGACTACTTTCCCTCAGCTGCCTTCCTTTTTCTCCTCCCTCTGCATCCAAAGTTCCAGAACTTTCCAGATTTCTACCCCACCCTCCACCCTCTGGGAAATTCCACTTTTTCTTAAACTCCTTCCCAGGGCCAAAGTTCCCAAAGTGAATCTGAGTAGCAAAAACCATGGTCTGGGGATAAAAACAATGACTTTACATTATTCTTCCAAAATAAAAACATCTGATAGCTGAGGTCTTCCAGGCCCTGAGCATCTGGGGTTGGGGTGTGGGGTCCACAGGTTTTAGGGGAGATAGTTTCAGTACTGCTCAAAAACCTCTTCAGTTTTTCAGGGTTTCAGTCAAAAACTCTTTTGATCATCAGATTTCAGACATACTCAGTTTATCTCAAGCAGAGATTATACACTTGTTCAGTTGCTAAGTTGTATCTGGCTCTTCACAACCCCATGAACTGCAGCCCACCAGGCTTCCCTGTCCTTCACTATCTCCTGGAGCTTGCACAAACTCATGTCCATTGAGTTGGTGATGCCATCCAACCATCTCATCCTCTGTCATCCCTTTCTCCCCTTGCCTTCAATCTTTCCCAGCAACAGGGTCATTTCCAATGAGTCAGCTCTTCTTAACAGGTGGCCAAAGTATTGACTCTTCAGCTTCAGCATTAGATCATCCAGTGAATATTCAGGGTTAGTCTCCTTTAGGATTGCCTGTTTTGGTCTCCTTATAGTCCAAGGAACTCTCAAGAGTCTTCTCCAGCACCACAATTCGAAAGCATCAATTCTTCAGGGCTCAGCCTTCATTAAGATCCAGCCTTCTTTACTTTTATTGTGCAGTTTATTTCATCCAGTGCTCAAGTGGCAGATGGTTCCCATCCTGGGGGATAACTGACAGTGTGCTGACAAGGGATGCAAGACGACTGCCACACACAAGTGGAGAGGGCATTGGGATGGATTGGTAATGTCTGGAGGAGGGCAGGCCCTTACAGTGTTTATCATCCTCCAGGGACCCAGGGAGTAGACCCTGACCTGTCTGTCTGGCCCGAGAAATGTCATCTACAGCCTGAGAGTGGGAACCCCAAAATTAGCAACAGCATCACACGGGATCCCTGTTAGAAATATAGAATCTTATGACCCGCATTTCTCAACCCACCCTACTCAGTCAGCTTCTCCTTCTCACAAGATTCCCAGGGGGTTCATATGCACAATGAGATTAGAGACATGGACTAGGGGGTGCGTTAGTGGATCTTCCGGTCAGCTGTCGGTCCTGAAGGTCCTTACCCCTGGACACGCTCTGCTGGTCTGGCTGCTCTCACGCCTGATTTCCACAACAAGCAAGAAGCAAGAACAGAGCCTGCTCTCTGTGTGAAGGGAAGGCACTCCCTTCCCCCTGCCTTTGGGAGGTTTAATAATAGGGCCGTTGGGTGCAAAACCAAACCGTGTTTCCGTCTCCCCACCTTGTTGCTTCTTGTCCCCAGGCGATCTATAAGATGGTTTCCTCCGTAATGAAAATGCCTGAAGACGAGTCGACCCCAGAGAAGCGGACAGAAAAGATCTTCCGCCAGATGGACACCAATCGAGATGGTAGGAGGCCACGGCTACTTTGCTTGGTTTTGCTCAGAGTGGGGACTGCTGGAGGGTCTAGATCACCCAGGCATGGAAATGCCACTCGAGGACAATTTATTGGCCACAGGATCTGGCTCAGGGTCCTTGGTGAAAGTGGCTCTTGTTGCATGCTCCCTGCAATAAGAGGACAGAGGAGGACCCGAGCGGTTCGCAGTAGGCTGGATCCTGCAGGCTAGCTAATCAGAAAGGGGAGGGGCTTGGTATCCACTCAGACCCTGGAAGCTTCCTCCTAGCCTGCCCAGGGGGTTTCCTGCACATGCTCCAAAGTGTAGGGTTTCCCAGAACCAAGTGGGGCCCCTCAGCTTTTAAGGGGTTAGGCCAGCAGATTTCACCCCAAGAGAGCCACCCACAATTCAAACCCAGCAAGGGGGTACAAAGCAAACTAAAATGAAAGGAAAGATGGATTTCAGACTCGAAAACAGTGGACCTTTAGATGCTGGATTGCCAGATAGAATAAAGAGGTACACTTGAATTTGATTTTTGGATATATAACAAATGATTTTTTTAGTATAAGTATGCCCTATGCAATATTTGAAACATACTAAAAAATTATTGTTTATTTGAAATTGAAGGCTAACTGGGCATCATGTATTTTATTTGCCAAATCTGGCAGCCCTGTGTGTGTGTGTATGTGTGTTAATTGCTTAGCTGTGTCCGACTAACTGCAGCCTCATGGATGGTAGCCTGCCAGCCTCCTCTGTCCATGGATTTCTCCAGGCAAGAATACTGGAGTGGGTAGCCATTCCCGTCTTCAGAGAATCTTCCCGACCCAGAGATTGAACCCAGGTCTCCTGCATTGCAGGCAGATTCTTTACCATCTGAACCACCAGGGATGCCCCTCTGACAACCCTGTTGCTGCTGCTGCTAAGTCGCTTTAGTCATGTCTGACTCTGTGTGACCCCATAAACGGCAGCCCACCAGGCTCCCCCGTCCCTGGGATTCTCCAGGCAAGAACACTGGAGTGGGTTGCCATTTCCTTCTCCAATGCATGAAAGTGAAAAGTGAAAGTGAAGTCACTCAGTTGTGTCTGACTCTTAGCGACCCCATGGACTGCAGCCTACCAGGCTCCTCCGTCCATGGGATTTTCCAGGCAAGAGTACTGGAGTGGGCTGCCATTGCCTTCTCCGCTGACAACCCTAGTTAGATGTAATACCTGAGTTGACACAGACCCTGGCCCATAAAAAGCCCTGAGTCATCTCTGGCTCCTGCTGTTATTTCCAGCTTGCCTGTTCTGCTGGGCATCCCAGCAATTCTTATCAAATATATGAGCTAAGTTACTCATATAGCCCTGATGAAGGCTTTGTGTCAGAGCAAGCCTCAATTTCTATACCTGTGCCCTCTGGGGCACCAGTGGCGTGAGAATCTGGGTTTGCAGGGTACAAGCTAATCTGTTTGTTTGCTTGTTCCTTCACAAAGGTGCCATTACATCCTGTTTCTTTGTGTGCCTTGATTCACAGCTAATAGTTTGTCTTGCAAAGACTAAACAAACAGGATTCTTTTAATAGAAGAGTAAAGGCCCTGACATTAAACTGCACATTTTCCTAATGTTCCAAGGGAGCACAGGGGGCTTGTGTCCTGCCTGTAACCTGGCCTCCTCTTTAGAGTAGAGGTGAAGGATGGGAGAAGATCCAGACATGCAGGATCAAACCCTCCCTGCCAGAAGTGAGAGCTTCTGCTAGGGGACTTGGCCACAGTGGGCTCACAGAGCCCCAACAGGGTCTGCATTACTCAAATGCATCTTATTGCTAAAAGCCCTGTGTTTTCCTAATGGCAAGCCTTGATTAAGAAAAAGATGGGGAGGAGAAGTTAGAGCCATACAGTGAAAGTCGCTCAGTCGTGTCCAACTCTGTGCGACCCCATAGACTGTATAGTCCATGGAATTCTCCAGGCCAGAATACTGGAGTGGGTAGTCTTTTCCTTCTCCAGGGGATCTTCCCAACCCAGGGACTGAACCCAGGTCTCCCGCGCTGTGGGCAGATTGTTTACTAGCTGAGCCACAAGGGAAGCTCAAGAATACTGGAGTGGGTTGCCTATCCCTTCTCCAGCTTACCTCATCTCCTTCATTGCAGGTGGATACTTTCCCAGCTGAGCTATGAGGGAAGCCCCAGAGCCATACAGGGAGGGGTTTAAGGGAGGGGTTTAAGTCTGCAGGGGGTCAGATTCGGCCCAACCAGGAGACTTGGTGCTTCCGCCCTGGGCTTTTAGACCCAAAGGCTGGAGCCCGGAGCAGAGGCCTCATCTAGAGTCTCCGGTGGTTAGATTCCTCCTGAAGAAGTTCTTTGCATCTACCACCCAGCCTGTAACTTGAAAAGTCTGGGTCCCCAGGAAGTTAGCTCCGAAGCCATTTCTGAAGCTCGCAGGTTACTGGAGGAAGCAAGACTTCGCTGAATATAGGCTTCGCTCTGCCCCCACCTCCCACCCCCAGAAATGGAGAGAAGCTTTGCCTCCCCACTGGCAGTATGACTGAGGAAACTTCTGGAAGGAAACTTAATACATACTCTAGCCTAGGTAGAAAGGAAAAGGACCTGGAATAGGAGTGGAATCTCAGCCAGCCAGTCTCCCTCCCGCAGCCCATCGGGGTAAGAGGAAAGAGTCCAGACTGAGGAGTCCTCTCTCTGTTTTAGAATTCCCTCACCGCGGGTGGGAAGGGCAGCCCTCTTCACACCTTGTCCAAAAGAAGTGGCCCTCACCCCACGTGTCTCTTCAGACCCCTCTGCTCACAGGCCAACCTAGGTGTACCCAGATGACCCGAAGGAGCCCTGAGGGCCCAGTAGTACCCCGTGGGATGTGCAGCAGGAACCCAGCTCACTCTCTGAAAGGCGCTAGCGCCATCTCTTCCATGGACGCTGAGGCCCTGCGGTGGCCTGTAGCTGGAAGGGCCACGAGGGCAGGGATCACGTTGGGGGCACCCAGCACCCACCCACCCCACCGGCTTCCAGAGCCAGGGCCGGGCACACGGTGAGCTCTCAGTAAGCCGCGTGCTGGGCTGTGCAATGCTGAACGACCCACGGCCCCCGGGGCGGGGGTGGGGTGCCTCTCAGCTCCGAAAGACAGAAGGTGGGGCTCACGGCTGGTGTGAGACCCGGGGAAAGGGTGCGCTGCCGCCGCCCTGGAGATGCATCGGGAAAACCCGGTTCATCAGGCTGCCGTCGGCCAACACTCACCGGTCCTCTTGCTTTTCAGGGAAACTCTCCCTGGAAGAGTTCATCCGAGGGGCCAAGAGCGACCCGTCCATTGTGCGCCTCCTGCAGTGTGACCCGAGCAGCGCCGGCCAGTTCTGAGCCCGGCGCCACCAACTGTAGAGCTGCCTGTGTTCCCTTTGGATTTTTTTTTTTTTCCCCTTTGGCCAAAAGATATTGACAGTGATGCTGTTCCCCCTGTGGTCGGATGCGCCTCCTTCCGTGCCGCCTTCAGCTTCTCTGTCGTGGATGCTTCGTGGGAATGTCTAGACCCCCGCGCTTGTGGAAGCATGGACAGCGCTGTCGTGCACAGACTTTGGTGTTTGTTGTTCTGACGATTTTTCATCTTCATTATTATTATTATTTTTCCTTTGATTCGAAAGTCTGTGTTCTAATGAAGATTCGGGGAGGTGAGGGAAGGGAAAACAATCCAGTCAAGTGATTCTGTTGCAAACTTGAGGGGCCTGTTGGAAAAACAAAACTTGCCACCTGGGTCTGGAGTCATACATGCCCTAGGGGTGGTGGCACCACTTCCTGGATTCCCCAGGGACCAGGAATCCTCTGGGGCCAGACTCTTAAAGGGACCTGGGGGATCCCCCCCAGAGGCCCACCCCACCCTCTTCCCAAATAGGCTGTAGTTTCTAAGCTGTGAACATTTCAAGGTAAATTCATAGAGAAGAAGAAAAAGATGGCTCAGCTATTTCTTGCCAGGTTTACACTAGTTGAGCTGAGTTTCTTTGGAAATTAAATGCAAATGGTAACATATTCCAAAACCAGACCCATCTTGTTGCCTATTGTGGTTTAAAAAAAAAAAAAAAGATTGCTGTATATAAAATATTGGGTATTGCAGACCAAATTGTTTTGCCTTGTTTAAATGCATGTTTAGTGAGCACTAATACAATCTTATTACAGAAGACTGTTTTCTGTAGCTTATTGTAAAGTCAGCCAGCTGTAATGAATGTCTATGTCTTATTATAAAGTCATATCTGTCTTTGCACAAATGCACCCATCAGCAGGTATATTTTATATACTCCAGAAAAGTACAAAGTAACCAGACCAGGGCCCGAGCTTAATTTTGAGTGCTTTTCCAGTGTACTGCCAAGGGACCAGAAGTGGGGCAGGTTTGAGTGGAATGTGTCAAGAGGAGCGCCAGAAGGTTCTTATCTAGAGATGTGTGTTTGCCCACCAGCCAAGCAGCCCACTGCTGTAGTACTGGATTGGAGGTGTGCTGCTTTTCTGAGCAGGTGATGTTCTGTAGATTTTCCCACCCTCCCTCACCCCAAATAGCATAAATTCTGGGGGTTTCCTGATGCTTTAATCCACATGTATAGTTAGGAAGCCATAGCTGGAATGTTGACTTTTCCATGCTCCCAGTGACCCTTAAGAGAGTCAGAGGTTAGGCAGTCATCTGGTTCATCTTGAAGAAGGCATAAGCCACTGTATCTGATTTCCAAGGCCCACTATAAAGAATCCAAAAAATATTTTCCATCATTGTGTTCTCTGAAAGCAGATTTCTGTTTCCAGAAGTGACAACACAAATTTGAGTTGCTGTTTGGTCTGATGACCTTTGTGTTGAAAGGTAGGAGTCCAAGGCGCTGGTCTCAGGTAAGTCACATTTTCACAAGCAGTAGGCAAGTGGAAGCCATGCACTCAAGGGTGTAGATGAGGAGATCTTGCCCCAGGAGAAGGCAGACAGGTTCCCTGGGCTGCAGCCCAGCTACGTCTACAGACCATGAACCACACAAAGATAAACTTCGAAGGGAAACGATGCTGAGCCTGTTCTACCCTCCAGATTCCTGGGTATTACTCAGTTCCATTTAAACTGATAGTAAAAATCTGCATTTGTGTTGTTGACCAAAACGAACGAACTTTGCTAGGTGAAATTTTGAGACCTGGACTTAGTAAAATAATCCTCTTGCTCTGAGTGTCAGCTTTTTCTAACAGTGGTTTTACACCTTGAGACTTTCGGAGTTCCTCCATTGGCCAAGTGGTAAAATCTGGTTTTGAAAACTAGGGAATTCACCTAGTGGCATGCACAGTGGCATGGGGACCTAGCATTCTACAGGTGATGTTCGTGAGCTGCATCCCACTTTCTCCTGATCTTGACTGAAGACCTAATTCCTCCTTTAGTTTTCCTTAATGGTAGAGTTGGTTAATGTCGGGGCAAGCCCATTAGGACTCCATCCTAAGTCATGACATCTTACTGAGCCGGACTCACACTGCTCATTAGAGCCTAGAGCTGGGGTAAAAAGCAGGGGAGCACATCTCCAGCTGTTAAAAAACAGAACAGACACAGGGCTGATGAATGCTGATATGCCCGGGCTGGTTGGAAAGTAGTCCTTGTCCTGGCCTGCCACTGACCCTGACTGTGTTTTTCTGAGGGTTGTTTTTCTCATTTTTCTCCTTCCTAGGCAGGCCTTTGTATGTCTGATCCAATGCACTGTGTGGCCAAGGGACTCAGCAGCACCCAAAGGCTGAATGCCTAAACGCTTATGTCACTCCTGAGCTGGGCTGTTCATTGTCACTGCTGTGTTGAGGGACCTCTGGAAATGGAGTCTGTTTTGTCTGAAAGCAGCTCAGCCTGTGATGTTCAAGGGACTGGAATAAAGTGGTTTACGACTTGAAGGATGATACAGACTGGTCGACTATTCATACCCTTGTTTAGGATGGGGAAGGGATGCTGAGGGTGCAGTCCCATCACATTGATACACCCCAGGGACACTTTCCACAGGGGAATTTAATAATATATATCTATATCTATGTATATCGATATATTTATGAATCCTTTCCTATGGAGTGGGTCCCGCATCAGTTGACTTTGGGTCTCTCTAGCTTGGCATTCGAGCATGTTGATTGTTTAATATGATTGTCTGGGACCTGAGCTTTCTGTGCCTAAACTGCTCCAGCTGAATCTGTGCCTGAGTGAGGGTCCGGATGCTGTGCTGGCCTCCTTCTGGGTACGGTTTCAGCCCTGGAAGCACAAGGAAGCAGGGTTTGTGAAAGAGGATGAGAGGGTCTGTGGGCCTACAGCATTGTCCAAGTGCATCCTAGGGCTACATGTGGGCGTCTTTACTTCCCTCCACTCATGGCCTTCACTCTCTTCTTACCTCTTCTTCCTCACAACTGACTGGAGCTGTAAACTCTAGTCTCAAGGTTAGGTGCAATGGACGGAGAAACGGAGGCACCTTCCTCTTCAGTGGGAAATTAGCATCCTCCCCCCCAACCCCCGGACCTCTCTGTCTGGAGAAGAGTTGATAGAAAAGATGACATGATACAGAGCCCACAGCCTCAAAGCCAATTCCAATCACGGTGTCTGTTATTGCTGTCACTGGCTGTGCCTCCAGCACAGGGGTCATGAATGTAGGAAAAAGAGACTGAAAGTCAGCTATAGTAGGCGTCTCATCGGCCGACCAGACTTCATGCTGGAGTGAGTTGGCCTGGAGGAGAGTCCTTTTGTACCTCAGTTTCTCTTTATGGTTCCACAGTGGTCCTGATGCCTATGAGGACCGCGTGAGCATGAGGAACACCATGTCATTCATGGCAGTGATGGTGAGCAGGTGGCTGGGACCCTCCAACCTGATGAGGAGTCTTCACTCGCACACCTGTTAGAGGTTAACTGGTTAATTTCCAGCAAATGTTCAGGCCTGAAACGCCTATCTTGAGGGTACTGTTCCAACACCCCAACCCAACCCTGGACTCCCTGTCAGTCTAGTTCAGGTGTGGGGAGGGAGCCACTGGCCAGGGAAGAAGGAGTCCGTGTGTTCTCAGTCAAGGTAAGGGGAAATCACGACTGCTTTCTTTAGGAAAAATGGAGATGCTTCAACAAGCCTCTCGTCTTTGTCAGGCATATGCCTGCATTCTCCTGAAGTATTCTGGTTTTTCAGGTGGATGAAGAAACGAGAGAATATTGTATTTGCCAAGGCAGCAGAGTATCAGTCAAACCCACCTACAATAGAAAGATTACTGTAGAGTGAAAAGATGTCCACGCCAAGAGCCAATGATCTATTTCGTATCTAACCAATGATATATGCATTTCAGATTTCTCTACACTTGAATGATGACTATGTGTCTAGGTCCTGGGCACTTGCTGCCCTGGCTGCTAAGATGCCATCGATCCTCAGACACAGGGGTGCAGACACTTGAGTGGGCAACCTTCCCAAACCGAGGTTAGAGTTTGGTGACCTCTCATCACGTTGTGGAAGTCTAAGGGTAAGAGGGGCTTGTATGCCCTGGGACTGGGGTGACTGCCAAGCCCTGCCTCTCTGAAAGTGAACCGCTATCCTGGCACTGATGATGCCAGGCACATCCCGGCCTCTGAGGATGGACTGCATCTAACCTGCCTCTCCGTCCCCAGCGCCAGGCACAGTGGCTGGCCCATGGTAACTGAGCTGAGTTGGTGTAGAGATGAAGATGAGAGCAAGAGCCAGTCCTGGACCCTGGGGCCTGACAGTTGGCCATCGTCGCCCACCCAGAGTCCCAGGACAGGGAGGTGGGGGTGGGGTGCCACATGTGGGGAGCTGCGTTCACAGCAGGACCAGAGCTGCCAGGAGTCCAGGGAGAACTGCCTCAGGAGAGGAGGCGAGGCTAGCGAATGCCCGGCAGGACGTTCTCGGGCAGGGGTGGAGGTGGGGGGAGCACATTCAGAGACCTCCTACTGATACTGGGGAACACAGATCACGGCAAAGGGGCCTGCCCATTTCTGACCCATGATCCCTCCAGAAGCCTCCTCAACAAGCGCTTCTCCCAGCCTCCTCTTTAATGCCCAGTGGTCCAGGTGTGGAGGCTGCCAAGGATGCCAACAGGGTTGAAGTTGGTCAGAGAAAGCTTTCCCAAGGTGGATGTTTAGCCAAGATTTGAAAGCTGTGGACATAAAAGGTGAGATGTGGAAGACACAGAAGCCGCTACTTGTTTGGAACAGAGAGGCTCTTGGGAGATCATGGAGGACAGTTGAAGCAGTGGGTGGGTGGCCACTGAGGAAATGCCGAGAAATACTGGGATTTGAGCTGGCGGATGCTAGCGAGGCGGTGGGTTCCAGGGCAAAAGACTGTTGTGATGAGCTTGGTGTTTCAGCCACGTGGTTTTAGCATCTGTGAAAAGGTGGGTGACGATGAATTAAAGGACATGAAAGGTTCTTGTGGTAATTTAAGTGGGGAGTGAGGAAGACAAGCGACGGACAGAGCCTGCTCCCTACCCCAGGAACTGAAAGGACAGCTGTCCTGTGGCCTGTTGTGGTCACACTGGAGGCGTGGTGACATCTTCAGCCTCTTCTCAACCTTGGGGTGGAGGCACAATGGGGCAACCGGAAATGCCTGCTGTGTTGGAGCCCAGAACCTTCCCAGGGCACACAGAGGCTTCTTCCCAATCAGACAAAGAGCCCCAACACCCACCTCACAGAAAACACGGGACACTTGAAGTTTACTCTTACATTATGAATATTTATTTTTTTCTTCTTAAAAATGTACAAAAAATAAAATAACTGTATTTATAGTTTATAGATTCCCCCTCTCCCATTTACAAAACTATTAAGTTACATTTGCCTTTAAAAAAAAAAAAAAAACATGAGCACAAATTGTCCATCTCGCAATCTCCTTTGCTTGTCTTTACGAAAGGGCTGTTCGTAGAATTTGGCACAAACCCCCTGCTTCTGTTGCATTTTCATAATTTTAAATAAGAAGGAAAATAAATGTTTGATTCAGTTCATGCTTCTTAAGTTTCTGGGTTTGGACATGCCTTAGTCTTTTAGGATCCAATTCCAAGATGACATCTGACTGCATTTTTCTGTTGGACCCAATTTCCCAGAAAGTCTAAGCATCTGGGGTAAGTATAAGAAAAACACTTGATGCATATGGCCCTCATCTTACATGGAATTTTTAAAGCTTATTTATTTGAGTCTGATTAAGAAACCAAAAAAAAAAGGGCAAGTTTTCCCATTTCTCTGGAGTGTTTTTTTTTTCTCCCCTTGGACAATTTTGCTCATCAAAGCTCTGCTCACACACAGTGAAGGCCACAGCGAAGCTGAGCCACGGGCACGCTGAGTGCAGAGAGGACGACGTGGTGAGATGGGGACAGATTGGATGGGAGGGCACACTGTGTGCCACCCTTTGCTGGCACTGACCTCATATACTTTGTTCTGGCAGTGGCCACCACAATGATTGCCCAGGGCCCTAGGACAAAGGCAAAAGTATCTTGGGTTCATCTTCTGCCTAGGGCAGGACCAGAAACATTTTGTCCACAGAGGCAGGACCAGAAACATTTTGTCCACAGAGGCTGGGGAGAGGTCAGGGAAGCCATGTCTGATTGCCCAAGATTTTCTCTCTTCCCTACTCTGGAGTCCTACGCCCTGGCCTGATAGTATTTACCACTGGGCTTGGCAATCGTGTCTGAAATCACCCCTTAGGCAAGGAGCATGGTGGCACATTGGACATCATGCATTTCCAATACTGAGTCCCATCAGCACCACATGCTGGTCCAGGATGTGACAGTCACAGAGTGGAGGACGAGGGGACAGACTGGAGCAGAGCTAAATCCGGGATGCGACGTTTGGCACCGCAGGGAGGAGTAACGCGTCCAGAAGACACACAGAAAGGTGCCCCCTCACCACACCTAGGGATCTTCCTGGGCATGCACCTGCCCTCCAGCCCATTTGAATCCTCTGCAGCCTCAAGGACAGAGAGCTGGGCTGAAAGCAGCCCTTCTGTCCTACTCTGGGCCTCGGCGGGCAGGGAGGCAGGGAGCCCTTGGAGAGAAAGCCCCCAGGTAAGACATCAAAGTGCTTCACAAACAAATCTGGGCCCTTCTATAGAACTTGCCCTAGATCTGGGACCTCCTAGGGAGTGTGGCTACCAGAAACCTGTGCTTCAGCTCACAAAGCTGAACCCGAACCCCTAGACCGTGTACCTGTCCCCTCAAAGAGAACTGTGGCCCAGATGGTACATGATGTTGCGACTGTTTGGGGAAGCATTTCACCTCCTCTTCATCTGCCAGGACACCCGGTAGGAGGACAAGCGTTCTCTCTCCATCTTCCAGACGCTGGTTTCAGAAGCGCCAGAGCTCCCGGGGTCTTCTCACACCCATCCAGCATCCGCAGCCCAGCCTCTACGAGCCGGCTGAGCCCCAGAAGGCAGCCCAAGCCTGGCGGCCAGAGCTGAGCCGTTGGCGCCACTCTCTGGACTGCAGCTGGGCCTCCAGGGAGCCACTTGAGACGAGGATGTGCTTGTAAACTGTGAGACGCTGCACAGTGGCCGGGTCCTCACAAAAGCCCAGGAGTTCTGTGGCAGACCCAGTGATGGAACCCTGACGGCAAGTCCCTGTGGCCTCTCCAGAAAGTTCAGGCGGCACCAACCCCAAAGCTGGAAGAGGTGGGACCTCAGACAATCCGACCTTTCCCACAGATAGCTCAGAGGGAGAGTCAGGCAAAGCTCATCGCCATGAGACAAACTCAGCGGGCCTTCAGGGCAGGTAGTACCCATAGAGAGGGAACGTGGTGCCTCAGGTGTGCCCACGGGGGGCAACCATCTTGGCACCCACTGCCTGACACCCTCAAGACCGTGTCCCTCGCCCAGCATGTCTTCTGAACAGCATGGAGGCAGAAACCTCTTGGAGAAAGCGGGGTTCTCCAGGTATGCGCCTCCCCCAGGCCTGCGGCAGTAAACATGCCCACATACCACAGGTAAAATATATTACTGCGATATTATAAACACTATGTACATGATAGCCAGGCACACTTTCGGGGTTACTTACTAATTACACGGTGGCCAAATGTCTTCCTGTACACGGCCTCGCTAGGAACCCCTGGGGGTACCTGCCAATGACCTTCCTCAGAGCAGACTGAAGGCTTCTGATCAGGAAGGGGTGTCCACCTCCCCCCTCACCTTGGACAAAGGAAGCGGCTCGTTCTGTCCAGCCACTCAGGAGACGTCGGGGGTGAGATGGCAGGAGGGAGCTCCCTCAGGCTCTTCAGGATCAATGGACTGAAAGGGAGAGCTCCGGCCCATGTCAGCTGGAGCCAGCAGTGACCTGCAGAGTCCTGGTGGGCCCTGGGCCCCGGGCTCCGGAGAAAAGGTGGACAATAAATAAGGATGTGACAGGCTCAAGGCCCTGTCCCGAGGGGCTTGGGTGGCCCAAACGCAGGGATCCCAGCCCAGGTCTTCGGGCCTCACCCCGCTCCCCAGCGCAGTCGTGTAACAGCAGTCGTCGGTGGGTGAGGTGGGCCTGCGGGGCCTGGGGGCCGGGGCCTCCGACTTCCCCGGGGAGGAAGGCCCTGAGGGCTGCAGCCCAGAGTGGGGCTCAGATTTCCATGAGTGTGATCTTGAAGCCTTCCACCATGCTCTCCATGTTGAGGATGAAGGTGTCCTCATTCGAGTAGTGCTCAATGATGTTGTCGTCCATATTCACCAGGATGCTGCGGGGGTGAGTGCAGGGAGAAACAAAGATGCCATGACCGAGGTGCTCAGTGAAGGGCAGGCTCCAGGCTGGGGTCCCCTCAGCCATTCTTTCACAAGGGAGGCCAAGGAGGTGGGTAGGGGGTGGAAGGGAGAGGGGACAGGCAGGGAGAGAGGCCCTCACCGTATTTCTTTCCCAGAAATCAGTTAGAGGGAAGTAAAACCTCGATTTCTCAGAACTTCTTATGAGATGGGATGTCACAGATCATTCAACTCAAACCTTTGGCTCTCTAGACTGGTAAACTGAAGCCTAGAAAAAGTTAACAGAGCCTGAAATCACAGAGCTAACTATTGACGGAGACTGGATCTAAAGAGTTAGGTCTCCTAACTCTTTTTATTAAACCATATTGCCTCTTGAAAACATCTTTTCCTCTGCACTTACAAGAGGAAAATAAACCAGAGCTGCGGCTACCCTTCCTCGAGCATGGAGTCTGTTCCGCAAACCTGTGTTCAGTCCTCACGGCAACCAGGGAGGCAGGTGCGATCACCGCCACGTTGCAATTGAGTAGCCTGAGTTCAGCGAGGTTAGATCATGTCCTCAAGTTCACTCAGCCGGTTCAAGGCTGAGCTCGGTTTGGGTACTAGCTTTGCCTCACTGTGAAGTTCATACTCTATCACATGGGACCTAGCCCTTAGTTAACCATCTGAGCTGGGTTTCATCTTAAAAAAACCAACAACTTTCAGGGCCTGTCCATGAGACAAGTCCTTGAGCCAATCCCCTTCTTTGAAGTCAGACAGACCTTCGTTTGAGAAGTGACTATCATTTTACAGCTATGTGTCATCAGGCAAGTTGTTTAGCCTTTGAGAGTCTCGGTTTATTCTTCCACAAAAATAAGAATAACAACCCTGCTTTAAAGGGTTGTGGTTAGGATTAAAGTATTTAGCCCAGGGCCTGACACCGGACCCCGTGGAAGTGAAATGCTACCATCGCATGCACATCAGCACTCAGGGCTTCTGCTCAGCATGAGACCCTGAGACACCACTCAGATCTCACCATCAAAGGAATCCACTCAGCCTCTTGTAGTGACTTTGGAAAGAACATGCGTTTTAGTGAGCTTTTCAACCAGGGCTCAAATGGAAAGGGTTTCCCGCTTGACTGCAAATTAACTGAGAGACCCCATTACTTGGAAGTCCCCAGTATCCCAGATCATCAATTTCTTCTATGAAAAAAGGCCCAGAGAAGACTTTAAAGGTCAACTTTCTGCTTTTTGTAAGAAAATGGATCCAAAAGCTGACTCACTGGAGACCCTTTTCCAGTACTAAACCCTGTTCCACGGCCACTATGCTTATAGCTTCATTCACAGGAGGCCCCAAGAGGGCTGGAGGCAGCAGACAGTAGAATGTGCAAGCTAAACACTTGGGCTTTGGGGCCACGGAAGTTTACTTGGGTTAAATCTGCATTTCACCTACTGAACACGAGACTTCGGGCAAAATGCTTAGCCTCCATCTGGCTCGATTTCCTCAGAAGTAAATTAGGGATAAGAATCTACCTCACTGAGTGAAAAGGAATAACAGAACTTAGCAGGGGACCCAGAACCTACCGAAGACGAGATAACTGAGAGCTATTGTTCTTAACACTGAGAACAAGCAGGTTCAGTAATCACTTCGATCATTCTGTTAATAACGACCCCAGAAGAATCCCTGATGTCCTGAATCCTTTGTATTCCTACTGTGCTGCCTCGAGACCGAGCTTAAGGGCAGCACGTGATTCCCAACAAACTTGGCTCTCTGCCCAAGGGCCACTCTCCCCACTTCCTACCCCTCTGCTCTACCCACTAATGCTGTCGTGGAGGGGACATCTCAGCTGATACCATGGCAACACACTCTCACTCCTCTTTCTCCCATTAAAGATCCTGAAAATGCTCGGCATGGGTAGGCTGCTCAGCACTCCTCCGGGAAGATGACACACAATTTTTATAAAAGGCGAACAACAGAACTAACAAAAGAAGGGTGCCATCTTGTTTTCATAAAGGCACTGTGTAGACATATCTGATTTAGAAGTCAATTGAAATTCGGTTTCTTTCTTACCCTTTTTTGCTTTTCTTGTAAAGCTTTGCAATCTTCTCCACGGGCAGCCCATATTTCTCAGAAATCTGCAACCAGTAACAAAAAGGCAGATGAGTGTGGAAGGGGAACCGAGCAGAAGCAAGAGAGAAAGTTCCAACATCACTGTCCTTGCAGATGTTCCTGGGTGCCAGTGGCCTTCACTCGCGAGTCAAGCTTTTCAGAAAGACTCATTTGCAAGGCTCTCCCTTTGGACACACCACAAAGCAATCAGCAAAAGATTCAGTCCCACGAGACTCTGATCTATGATAAAGGTGTCATTTCAGTTCAGTCAGAAAAAGATGGACTGTAGTCATGATGTTGGATTAAATAGGTAAAAAAAAAATTAACAAGTTACGCTGGATCCTTTCTCTACTCCTTCCATCAGAATAAACATCATCAAAGATTTACATGTGAAAGATGAAACCATGCAAGAAGCAACCAGGAATCAGTTCTTTGTATGGATATTCTCTTTAGATAAGGAAGGTCTTTCCAAGCAAGTACGAAACCTAAAGACAAAAGGCCAAAACGTTGATAAAACAGCATAATACTTAAAATACCGGTATAGCAAAAATTACCTTTTAAAAAACTGAGGACAGACAATACACTGGGAAACATTTCTGTGGGCAACAGAAATGACAGATGTGGAACTAACGTCCTTCAGTTAGAAAGAACATCTAGGAATGCAAGCAAAAGGCTAGGGCTTCCCTGGTGGCTCAGGGGTGAGAAGTCCGCTAACCAACGCAGGAGACACAGGTTTCACCTCTGATCTGGGAAGATTCCATACGCCACGGAGCAACGAAGCCTGTGAGCTACAACTGTTGAGCCTGAGCTGTAGAGTCCAGGAACCACAAGTACTGAGCTCATGAGCTGCAACTACTGAAGCTTGAGTGCCCTAGAGCTTGTGCCCCGAAACAAAAGAAGTCACTGCGGTGAGAAGCCGGTGCACTGCGGGAAGAGCAGGCTCCCCCGTCACCGGAACTGGAGAAAGGCCCGTGCAGCAGGGAAGACCGAGCACAGCCAAAACAAATAGATGGAGGACTGATGTGCTCCCAGGTGGCGCTGGTGGCAAAAATCCCGCCTGCCAATGCAGGAGACTCGGGTTGGATGCCTGGGTCAGGAAGATCCCCTGCAAGAGAGCTTGGCACCCCACTCCAGTATTCCCGTCTGGAGAATCCCACGGACCGAGGAGCCTGGCGGGCTGTAGTCCATGGGGTCTCGAAGAGTCGGACACGACTGAGCCACTGAGCATACCACACACGAGCTCACTTTGGCAGCACATACACTAAAATTGTGGAGAAGGAAATGGCAACCTATTCCAGTATTCTTGCCTGGAGAATCCCATGGACAGAGGAGCCTGGCGGGCTACTATCTATGGGGTTGCAAGAGTTGGACACGACTTAGCAACGAAATCACCACCACACTAAAATTGATACAGAAAAGATGAGCACGGCCCCTGCACAAGGATGATACGCAGGCTCCTGAGTCAGTCCATATCCTTTAATACAAATGAATTCATTTACAAGACAGAGACAGGCTCCAAGACATAGAAAACAAACTGATGGTTACCAGGGGAAGTGAGAAGGGGAGAGGGAGGGATAAATTAGGAGTCTGGGATTAACAAATATATACTATTGTATATAAAATAAACAATAGGACAGACTGTATAGCACAGGAAACTATATTCAATACATCTTATAACAACTTATAGTGGAAAATAATCTGAAAAGATATATATCTGAACCATTTTGCTGTACACCTAAAATGTCCTAAAACGAACATAATATCGTAAATCAATCATGCTTCAATTAAAAAAAAAAAGACAGTTCAGTGAAAAAAAGGAAGAAAACAACATAAGTAATTTCAGATAAATGCAATAGGACAATACTCAAATGAAAAAGTGCACCACCGCACTAACTTAAAAATGCAGAGTAAAGCAACCGGAAGATTTCTCTATCAGGGCAACAAAAACCGAAAGCGTGATACTACAGTGGCAGCCGGAGGGGAAGGAACGGCAGCTCGCTTAGTCCGTAAACAGGAGAGCAGCGAGCTCCACCTTTCTGGAGGCAAGTTTGGCGGAAGATATTGAAGTTTCAAAGGCATATATCGCTTGACCCAAATAGTCCACATCCAGTAATCAGGTCTACAGAAATACAGTCAGATGTATGTAAGTACATATATCTTGAAAGTATCGCTGTTCATAACACAGAAAACATCCATTAAGCACACTTTGATATTTGCTCAGTTAAAAACCATGAAGTCATATAATCAAAGAGATGCACAATGCCTATATGAAAAACAAAAAGAAGTCCTTAACATATTAAGTTCAGTTCAGTTGCTCAGTCAAGTCTGACTTTTTGCGACCCCATGGAAACATATTAAGTGAAAAAACACAAATAGAAAAACAGTGTATATTGTATGATCCTGCTTGTATATTTTTAAAAATATGTGTGTAAGTAAATGGGCTTCCTGGGTGGTGCTAGTGGTGAGGAACCCACCTGCCAATGCAGGAAACATAAGAGACACAGGTTTGATCCCTGGGTCAGGAAGATCCCATGGAGGAGGGCATGGCAATCCACTCCAGTATTCTTGCCTGGAGAATCCCATAGACAGAGAAACCTGGAGGGCTTACAATCCACAGGGCTGCACAGAGTAGGACACAACTCAAGTGACTTAGCACGCATGCACACATGTAAGTAAACAGAAAACATCTGAAAGACCCATCGATCTATTATCAGTGGCTACCCTGGAAAAATGGACAAAACCAAGATTATTTTTCTCTTCACTTTGCATAATTCTGTCCTGTTTGCTTTTACCGTGACTGTGACTTATCTTCATAAATATAAAACAGTATAACAGTAGCTTGGAGACGGCGTTCCGCAGAGACTTACTCAAAATACTTTCTCTCTCCCAAATCCAATCCACCCACTTCTCGAGTCCAGTGGCTGGCGCGGTGCACAAACGGCTGGCGCTGGTGAGGTTTGGGACTCTGACTACCCGGTGGTCTAGCAGGGCCTGGGGAAAGAGCCCAAATAGCTCCGGGGCAAAGGTGGGATAGCTTTGTCTCCTGGGAAGAGCTTATTCTCCAGAGAATCATAGATTCCCACCTGCCCATCCCTCATACATAGGAAGACCTCCCCCCCTCCCCCCAAGCTCCAAAGGCGCAGGACAGCTGGGCTGAGGGCTGAGACAGCAAAGGGGGACTGGGAGACGAACAGCCCGCCTGTGGCCCCCACCGCGCCGTCACTGATGGGACTGCCCCATGGCCGCACTGGAGCCCACATGAGCCCAGCACAGAAAAGAACCTGGCCTGTGGGGTGGCAAAGAACATGTACAGAACTTGTGCGGAAGGCATCCATGTGAACAGACCATAAAAGAGCACTTAGGAAGACTGCTGTATAGCACACACACGTGCAAAATCCTGATCTAAAAATATGACTGAACTAAAAGATCTGCAGGTTCAGTAAATGAGTTGAAGGCTAGGTGGTTGATCCAGCAAACCAATCGAGTTAGGAAAGGTCAATTAGGAAAACCATTTCAAGTGCAAAGCAAAGACACACAGCATAGACAGAAATCGGGAAGGGAATACAAGGAGAGCGGGACGGAGGGAGGGAGATCTGAAGAATAGAGGCAACCATATCAGATGTCAGGGACATGGCTCAGACGGTAAAGAATCCGCCTGCAACACTGGAATCCCAGGCTCGATCCCTGGAGAGGGGAATAGCTATCCACTCCAGTATTCTTGCCTGGAGAATTCCATGAACAGAGGAGCATGGCAGGCTACACTCCATGGGGTTGCAAAGAGTCAGACACGACTGAAAAATTAACACTTTCAAACTTTCAAAGTACCAGGCAGAGAAAAAGGAGCAAATGGAGATGAGAAAACAATTAAATAATAGAAGACCACATTTTTAGACAGGAGAGGTATCCTGAATCCTAGAAGGGATCAGTGAGAAAACAGCCATGTGTCTGGCCATTCTGAAAAGTGCCAGATCTCCAAAGGTAAGAATAATAATAAAACACCCTGGAACCTCCCAGACAGAAAGTACAAGTTATTAGCATTAACACTAATACTAAAAAAAGAAAAGAAAAAGAATGGACCTGGCTTCAATCTTCTCATCTGCAAAACTGGAAACCAAAGTGGAATAACCACTACAGCCTACTGAAAAAAGGGATGTCACCCCACGAGTTCTGTACACAGACAAGCTCTCCCTCAACACTCAGGTTAAAGAATGGCATTTAACAAACACATTTCATTCCAAAAATCCCATTTGAAGAAAATACTCATAAGATCTCTAGCTGAACAGAACACACAAAAGAACGAAGACTTCAGCAAAGCAAAGGGGGAAGAAACAAGTGACCAGTGTTATACCATTAAATTAAAAAATATACATATATATATACACACTTACACACATTGAGAGAGACATACTCCATATATCTATATATATTATATATGGCTAGATAACTATAGTTCTCTATACACAACTCTTTATATACATATATATAGTTCATATATAGATATAGAATTATAGATATGTATATAATATATTCTGGAGACGGAAATGGCAACCCACCCCAGTATTCTTGCCTGGAGAATTCTATGGACAGAGGAGCCTGGTGGGCTGTCCATGGGGTCGCAAAGAGTCTGACATGACTGAGCAACTAACACACACACATACCAGTGACTCTTTGTGACCCCATGGACTGTAGCCCACCAGGCTCCTCCGTCCGTGGGATTCTCCAGGCAAGAGTACTGGATTGGGTTGCCATTTCCTTCTCCAGGAGATCTTCCCCACCCAGGGATCGAACTCTGGTCTCCCACGTTGCAGGCAGATGCTTTACCATCTGAGCCAGCAGGGAAGCTCATATATATATAGATAGATGTATCTATATACATACACAGGTAAATGGACTGGGGAAGTGAAATAAGTGTTAAATAAGGGTTCTTGAAGTGAAAAGAACACAATGGGAGGGAAAATCTAATCGTGTCCTAGAGAGAAAGCAATAAACTACTTTAGGAACATCCAGAAGCCTGGCATGTGTGGGGGCAGTGCGCGGTAAACATTTCAGGGCTCTAGAAGACTCCTCTCACCCAGTGGGTCGGGGAGCTAGAGAGCAGGGGTTCAGAAGACAGTTGAAAATTTATTTTCAAATCACAGCACAATAAGGAGAAGAGATGGAAACAATTTAGGAAAAGTGTGGATCACAATAAACTGTGGAAAATTCTGAGAGAGATGGGAATACCAGACCACCCGACCTGCTTCTTGAGAAATCTGCATGCAGGTCAGGAAGCAACAGTTAGAACTGGACATGGAACAACAGGCTGGTTCCAAATAGGAAAAGGAGTACATCAAGGCTGTATATTGTCACCCTGCTTATTTAACTTCTATGCAGAGTACATCATGAGAAACGCTGGGCTGGAAGAAACACAAGCTGGAATCAAGATTGCCGGGAGAAATATCAATAACCTCAGATATGCAGATGACACCACCCTTATGGCAGAAAGGGAAGAGGAACTAAAAAGCCTCTTGATGAAAGTGAAAGAGGAGAGTGAAAAAGTTGGCTTAAAGCTCAACATTCAGAAAATGAAGATCATGGCATCTGGTCCCATCACTTCATGGGAAATAGATGAGGAAACAGTGTCAGACTTTATTTTGGGGGCTCCAAAATCACTGTAGATGGTGACTGCAGCCATGAAATTAAAAGATGCTTACTCCTTGGAAGGAAAGTTATGATCAACTTAGATAGCATATTCAAAAGCAGAGACATTACTTTGCTGACTAAGGTCCATCTAGTCGTGGCTATGGTTTTTCCAGTAGTCATGTATGGATGTGAGAGTTGGACTGTGAAGAAGGCTGAGCGCCGAAGAATTGATGCTTTTGAACTGTGGTGTTGGAGAAGACTTTTGAGAGTCCCTTGGACTGCAAGGAGATCCATTCTAAAGGAGATCAGCCCTGGGATTTCTTTGGAAGGAATGATGCTAAAGCTGAAACTCCAGTACTTCGGCCACCTCATGCAAAGAAGTGACTCATTGGAAAAGACTCTGATGCTGGGAGGAATTGGGGGCAGGAGGAGAAGGGGACCACAGAGGATGAGATGGCTGGATGGCATCACGGACTCGATGGACATGAATCTGAGTGAACTCCGGGAGTTGGTGCTAGACAGGGAGGCCTGGCGTGCTGTGATTCATGGGGTCACAAAGAGTCGGACACGACTGAGCGACTATACTAAACTAAAGAATAATTTCCAAGAAAAGGTGGAAAACATTGATTTAATCCAGCTGCAAAACTAAACAGAAAGAGGAAGCCACAAAGTGAAATAAATAAATAAAAAGTTTTTCGTTATGAGTTGCTTGACCTGCTAGCGTTGGGTTTTGACTTTTGGTTGGTGTCATTTAGAACTTGTTTTTAAAATGAAATGGATAAATAAAGGAAAAGGTGTTCTATTTTCTCCTCAACATCAGCAAGTTCACATCTTTTCTGAAAGAGAAGTGAATCTGATTCTTGGATTTTCCCTTTTCAGGGGTTTGACTCCCAGTTTCCAAAGCATGAATGCATATACTCAGCTCACAAATCAGTTGATAACAGTGAGGAAATTTGCATAAATCTGCATTACTCCAGTTTCGATTTGGGTCTGCCTGGAGCAGCAGCAGCAGCCTGCATTTTCCAAGTGCTTACTAAGTGCTTAGCATATGGGCATGGGGAGCTCTGTATCTATTAACTCGCTCAGTCCTTGAATCACTGAAACAGAACAGGTGCTTTTATGAGACCTGTTTCTCAGGCAAGGAAACTCAAGCTTAGAGTCATTAAGTAACTTGCCCAGGGTGCCTCAGCTAAGAAGTGACAGAGACAAGATTTAAAAGGGTAACAGTCTGGCAGTCTGGTTTTGGATTCTAAACTTACAGAGAAAAGAGGCATATGTTGGAACTGTTTGGAGCAGGGCTCCAAGAAGAGACTGGCAAAGTGGGCCCGGGCATCAGGGTGCCAAGGGCAATAGTCTCCAGGAGGGCAAAGCCCTGGCCTCTGTGCAAGCATCAAAGGCAAAGGCAACTGGATAAAATGCCACCTTCACACTGCATCCTCTGCCTCCACGCCAGGCAAGGAAGTGTGCTTTGCCAAACCCAGAAGCCTGGAAAGAAGCGAGACCATGCCGGATAGCATGTGGAGGAAGCTGGCCATCTGTCGGGAGGTTACAGAAAGGAATCGTTCTGCCCAGGAGCTGGGTGATCTCACCGCAGCATCCCCCTTCCGTGTGTGTGGAAAGCGTCTGCTTTGCAGCAGTTCTCAGAGCAAGGCATTAAGAGTGCTTAGTTTTTTCTCTGTTTTTCAAGTCGTCTGAGCTGCCCAAACACATCCATCATTTTTAAAAGCCCGTGATGAATATTTTTAAGGATCCCTAAGACTTCCTTGGAGAAGGAAATGGCAACCCACTCCAGTACTCTTGCCTGGAGAATCCCATGGACAGAGAAGCCTGGTAGGCTACGGTCCGTGGGGTCACAAAGAGTCGGACACGACTGAGAGACTTCACTTAAGACTTCCTTGGCAGGCTTCCCAGGTGGCGCTAGTGGTAAAGAAACCGCCTGCCAATGCAGGAGATGCAGGTTCCTGACAGATGCAGGAGACACAATCCTTGGGTTGGGAAGACCCCCTGGAGGAGGGCATGGTGACCCACTCCAGTATTCTTGCCTAGAGAACGCCATGGACAGAGGAACCTGGCAGACTACAGTCCCTGGGGTCACAAAGAGTCAGACACGACTGAGCACACGCACACACACACACACACACACACACACACACAAGATTTCCTTGGCGCCCAGGAGGCTCCCAGGTCCTGGACATATCTCATCAACATGTTACTGGCTACCTGATGGTCTGGAACATTTAGACTTTCACTCAGTGCTGAGTTCTGTTTTCCCAGAAACCTCTGACCTGTGACAGGCGGAACAAATTCCCCATTGGTTTTCACCAATGCAGGACTCCATCTGCCTGGTCTAGAGGCATCTAACACAGCTGCCAGTCCTGGAAGCCAGTGACTTTTCTGTGGGGTTGTAAAGTGCTGAGTGTGGGCTCTAAGATGCACTTTTTAAAACCCGGTGACTCTTGCTTGCAGATACTTTCTAGGTGACTGCATTTGATGTCAATAGAATCAGGGGGGACAGGCTTGTATCTTCATGCATGAATGAGTCAGCAGCATAGAAGTGGGTGCTCCCAGGTTCATGAACCCTCCTTTCTTTGTGCACCCTAGCCAGCTTCACCATGGAAGAACACCCTTATTTTTAGCCCCTTTGGTTAGAGGGATGCTGTCTGCCTCCCCACCCCATAGCACATACAGTCAACTGCTATACATAAATACTCACCTATCGAGTACTCTACGTGTTGCTTTAAACACGGCTATGAACTCACTTAATCCTCACAACAACTCTACATCTCGTTTTATCATTATCTTCATAATAATAGGCCATATTATCATTACCCTGGTTTCAGAAGTGATAAACCTGGGGTGTAGAGAGAGGCTGAGAAATTTGCCCACTACCCTGAAGTGTCAGAGCCAGGACTTGAACCCTGACTGTGTGGTTCAAAGCAGTACACACACACTTCTTGCCTGATGGCTCACTATTGCCCAAGCTTCTTTCCTTTAGTTGATGTGAGCTGTGGCTTGGAATGTCTGTTCTTCTTGTAATAACTTTGCATGTGTGGACATCTCCCTAAGTGGACTTAAGTTGCTCAAGGGCTTAAGTTGGCTCTGCCACTCTGTAGAGCTATCAGACCTCTCAGGACACCCACACCTGTAAAGGATGGTGATGACATCTGACCTCCCAAGTTTACAGGGATATTCTGAGGATCAAATGAGAACAGTGCACGTGGAATATGCGCCACCCATAGTACTCGGCATGGCGGCATGCTCGATTCAGTCAATCAAGCATAACACTTATGCTTAAAGACCTGGGGACACACAGAAGACAGCAAGAGCAAAGTCCCTGTTCTCAAGAACTTCACATTCCACTGGGGAAGAGAGAAACAAATTAACAGAGTTAGTCACAGTGCGGGTGGAAGTGAAGGTGATATCGAGCCCCACTGTGATCCAGCGAGACCACAACTACCAAACACTTGCAGCACTGAACAGATGTCACAGACAGGAAAGGAAGACACCAAGGAAAAGGTGTGATCAATCAGTTTAGAATTGGTCTAGATCAGTGGTTCTCACAACTGGTTGATCTAAGAATTCCCTGAAGAACTGTTAAAAATATAGTTTCCTGCAGCTCCATCCCCATCCCACCTCCAATTCAGCAGAACTGGAATCTGGGTTGAGGTCTAGGTTTGTGCACTTGAAACAGCTAAGTCAGTTTCAGTAATATGATCTTAAAGGCCAGGTTAAGGGCATGAACGGAGAAGGCAATGGCACCCCAGTCCAGTACTCTTGCCTGGAAAATCCCATGGACGGAGGAGCCTGGAAGGCTGCAGTCCATGGGGCCGCTGAGGGTCGGACACGACTGAGTGACTTCACTTTCACTTTTCACTTTCATGCATTGGAGAAGGAAATGGCAACCCACTCCAGTGTTCTTGCCTGGAGAATCCCAGCGACGGGGGAGCCTGAATGGCTGCCATCTATGGGGTCACACAAGGTCAGACACAACTGAAGCGACTTAGCAGTAGCAGCAGCAGTAAGGGTATGAAGGGCTTCCCAGGTGGCGCTAGTGGTAAAGAATCCCCCTGCCAATGCAGGAGACATAAGAGAGTCAGGTTTGATCTCAGGGTGGGGAAGATTCCCTGGAGGAGGACCTGGCAACCCACTATTCTTGCCTGAAGGATCCCATGGACAGAGGAGCCCGACAGGCTATAGTCCATGGGGTCGCAGAGTCGGACACGACTGAAGCGACTTAGCATGCAGGCACACAGGGTATGAAGGGTATGAACTCTATCCAAAGGGTCCCTCTAGTTCATAAATCAATCTTCCAGTGATTTTAGGGTCATTTAAAGAATCTTGGTTCTTTTGAAGAGGTAGAGCTCACACTTTTTGTTGTGTTCATTTCTGGATGTGTTTTCCCTTTACAGGGGCAGATTCAGCAACGACAAACTCCATTCCAATGGCAAATCCTGAGAACAGAAGAGACTACCAAGCCGGGCATTCACGTGTTTTCCTGGAGGGAGGTCCTCCATGCCCTGCTCTGCATTGCCGAACAATGCCAACCACAGGGGGCCAGTGTGCATCGGTAACATTCTTATGCTTTTTAAAAAAAATTTCAGGTGAACAAATAATTCTTTTTGCATGTCACACAATTCCCCACTTAAATCATTTCAAGTGTGCAATTCAGTAGTATTTAGGGCATTCACGATGTTCTGCAAACATCAGGACTATGTAATTTCAGAACAATTCATCAGCCTAGAAGGAAACTCACAAAATAGTCTTTCCTCATTGACCTTTCATCAAACTCCTGGCAACAACGAATCTGCTTTCTGTCTCTATGGATCTGTTTATTCTTGATATTTCCTAAAAATTGAATCATACGATGTGATCTTTTGTGTCTGGCTAGCAATTCCATTCCTCATATATATCCCCCAAAATTGAAAAAACCAAGTATTCAAAAAAAAAAAAAACCGGATGCTTATGGCAGCACTATTCACAATAGCTAAAATGTGGAGGTGAAAACCCAAATGTCCATCAACTGGTGAATGGGAAAATGAAATGGGTATATTCATACAATGGAATATTACTCAGCCATTAAAAAGAATGAAGTACTGGTTTATAGTACAACATTCAGTTCAGCTCAGTCACTCAGTCGTGTCCGACTCTGCAACCCCATGAATCGCAGCAAGCCAGGCCTCCCTGTCCATCACCATTTCCCCGAGTTCACTCAGACTCACGTCCATCGATGCCATCCAGCCACCTCATCCTCTGTCGTCTCCTTCTCCTCCTGCCCCCAATCCCTCCCAGAATCAAAGTCTTTTCCAGTGAGTTAACTCCTCACATGAGGTGGCCAAAGTACTGGAGTTTCAGCTTTAGCATCATTCCTTCCAAAAAACACCCAGGACTGATCTCCTTTAGAATGGACTGGTTGGATCTCCTTGTAATCCAAGGGACTCTCAAGAGTCTTCTCCAACACCACAGTCCAAAAGCATCAATTCTTCGGCACTCAGGTTTCTTCACAGTCCAATTCTCACATCCATACGTGACCACAGGAAAAACCATAGCCTTGACTAGATGGACCTTTGTTGGCAAAGTAATGTCTCTGCTTTTGAATATGCTATCTAGGTTGGTCGTAACTTTCCTTCCAAGGAGTAAGTGTCTTTTAATTTCATGGCTGTAATCACCATCTGCAGTGATTTTGGAGGCCCTCAAAATAAAGTCTGACACTGTTTCCACTGTTTCCTCATCTATTTCCCATGAAGTGATGGGACCAGATGTCATGATCTTCGTTTTCTGAATGTTGAGCTTTAAGCCAACTTTTTCACTCTCCTCTTTCACTTTCATCAAGAGGCTTTTTAGTTCCTCTTCCCTTTCTGCCATAAGGGTGGTGTCATCTGCATATCTGAGGTTATTGATATTTCTCCCAGCAATCTTGATTCCAGCTTGTGTTTCTTCCAGCCCAGTGTTTCTCCCAGCCCAGCGTTTCTCATGATGTACTCTGCATAGAAGTTAAATAAGCAGGGTGACAATATACAGCCTTGACACACTCCTTTTCCTATTTGGAACCAGTCTGTTGTTCCATGTCCAGTTCTAGCTGTTGCTTCCTGACCTGCATATAGGTTTCTCAAGAGGCAGGTCAGGTGGTCTGGTATTCTCATCTCTTTCAGAATTTTCCACAGTTTATTATGATCCACACAGTCAAAGGCTTTGGCATAGTCAATAAAGCAGAAATAGATGTTTTTCTGGAACTCTCTTGCTTTTTCCACGATCTAGCGGATGTTGGCAATTTGATCTCTGGTTCCTCTGCCTTTTCTAAAACCAGCTTGAACATCAGGGAGTTCACAGTTCACGTATTGCTGAAGCCTGGCTTGGAGAATTTTGAGGATTACTTTACTAGAGTGTGAGATGAGTGCAATTGTGCCGTAGTTTGAGCATTCTTTGCATTGCCTTTCTTTGGGAATGGGATGAAAACTGACCTTGATGAACCTCAAAAACATGCTAAGTGAAATAAGCCTTCCACAAAAGACAACACACTGCCTGATTCCACTCACAGGCACTGTTTTATATATACATTTTGACATATTACTCCATAGCCCAAAATGCTGTTTCAATGTAGCAGTTTTCCAGACTAAACTTCTGGACTGGCCCTTAGCAATCCTATTGTCTCCATCACTATGTGCTATGCTGTGCTTAGTCACTCAGTCGTGTCTGACTCTTGGGACCCCATAGACTGTGGCCTGCCAGGCTCCTCTGTCCATGGGCTTCCGTAGGCAAGAATACTGGAGTGGGTTACCATTTCCTCCTCCACTCCACCACTATAAAAAAATCTGTATCTTCTATAACATAAATGTACAGGGGAGTCAGAAATCATATTCAAGGTAGAGTCACATTCACATAGATAATACATAAAATATAAAATATCTTCATTTAAATTGGGGGTGAGAAGGGAGGGAGGAACTTTAGAATCTTACTTAAATTATTATAACTATGCAATATGTATTGTTTCCTTAACCAAAAGAAGTCATAATTTATTTTGGATTACACTATCACAGCTGGTGAGACACTTCCTAATTAGTTTTGTTCCGTACCTATTTGGAAGTTGCACGCTAAGTCGCTTCAGTCGTGTCTGAGTCTTTGAGACCCTATGGACTGTAGCCCACCAGGCTTCCCTGTCCATGGGATTCTCCAGGCAAGAATACTGGAGTGGGTTGCCATGCCCTCCTCTAGGGGATCGTCCCGACCCAGGATTGAACCCTCATCTTTTACGTCTCCTGCATTGGCAGGTAGGTTCTTTATCACTGGTGCCACCTGGGAAGCCCATATTTGGAAATTAAGCACATCTAATTTGGTTTCTCGCAAAGAGACTGATAGAAACCCACAATTTAACCTTCCTCTATGGCATCTTTACTCTGATTAGCCTTAAACTAACAGGGAATTGGCCATTTTTCAATTTCCTTCTCCTTAAGGATAGAAATCAGTGTCTCCATAAATCTCCACTTTTCATTTTTCTTACATAAAGCTCATTCCAGAGCCAACCTCGAAGTCTGCCTTTTAATAAACGGATTCCAGCCCATAGGAGACTGCATGCTGGTTTCTTGGGGGCTGAAGGGGGCTCATGCTTACCGCTTCCATCAGGCCTTTCACGGTGGGGGATTTCAACATCAAGGCATCAAACACGTCATCTGTCTCCTTCCTCACGTACAGAAGCACTGCAAGAGAAGGGCGGGAAGCCATGACCGCAGAGCCCACGCGGCTGCCCTGGAGACTGCTCCCCTCACACAGGGGTCAGAGGCTGCCATCATGCGACCCCTGACCCACACGACAGCCCACCCGGGTGACAAGGCGCCTACAGCTAGGGACTGTTAATGAGGATTCAATGAAAGAAGCCGACAGTAGGGTGTAAGACGTCGTCACATCACACCCATCACATTTGAATTCCTTTAAGGCGGGCACACGATCTCTTTATGGCCCATCTTTCTGTGACCTCTATCTTCTATTTTATTTGATCATTCAACAAATATTACTGGATATCCATCTGGGCCCAAGGCCCCAGGCGGTGTGACAGGAGCTGGGTTGCAGTAATGAGTTAAGACAGAGCCTGCCCTTCAGAAGTCCGTAGTCCACTTAGAGAGGCAGGCATTCCTCAGATGAGCAGACAGGTGTCAGAGGTATGAAGGAAAAGAACCATAAGCGGGGGCTTGTAAGGCCTGAGCTTTTTCAAGGGGGTGGGGAGGGAGGGCTCCCAGAAGGCTACTCTGAAGGAGAGATCTGAGTTGTGGAGGGTGTAGACGCATCAGTGCAGGCCATGGGAGTGAGGAGAGTGGGAGAGAGAGGACAGGGAGGCGACCCCCAGGTGGACAGACCAACAGGCCCGCAGGGAGACAGGGCAAGTCAGAGGCAAGCTGAGGGAGGAGCTGAGAACCTGATCTGCCTTTGAGCCCGGTTCAGCCTGCTGGGGGGCCCTGGTCGTCCAACACCTCCAAGCTGAGGACGATACCTCCCTCGTGGGGCTGCTGAGACGGCTGAATGAAACAGCAGCCGTGGGCACCAGGCACACAGGCGGCACCCCCAATTCCTCCATCTCTGGGGTCATTATAAAGCAACTGTAGTGATGGTGCTGGTTCCCTCGGAGAAGGCATATGCAGTTTTCTGCTCATTCCTCTATAACCTAACATACTGAATCCAGCAATGCACAGAATACAAGAGATGGCAGGGACCCCAGGGGTCCTCAGGGAGGTAAAGACACAGTTACTGCAGACCTACCCTTACAGCAACCGCACCAGGCTTAGCTCCAGGGAAGAACTGGGGAGCGCTCTTCAGATGCGACTCTCCAGGCCCCGTGAACTGCCTGCCCCTTCGTTCCCTCCTCCTGGTGATGACCTGGCTCCTGCTTCTACCTTCAGAGGGAAGGAAGGGGCCGAGGCTGAAGCCCCATGCACCTGGCCACGACAGGAAGAATGCACAGGTCAGAAGCCCTGTTGAGCCCGGATCCTGACCGCCGTCAGATACCCACGGAGCCGCGGTCACCACCAGCCTGAAAGAGTGAAGCTGGAGCTGGGAAATGAAATCAGCTCTAATCCAAACTCCCACCCCTTCTTCTCCTCCTGCCCAGTGCCCAGGGACATCATTAAAGTTGCTGCTTTGTAACAGCAGCGTCTATGGGTGCACACAGGCTCTGCCCGCATTTTCCTTTTGCAGCCAGAGGTTCAGTTTCTGTATGACACTCCAGAAAGAAAAAAAACAAAACCTTAAGCACTGCAGTTTCTTCTCTTCATCAGGTATAAAAATAAAATACCAAGGAAATAGATTGGGGAATAGTATCTCCAATACTGGATAGCCCCCATTTCAGCTACAATGATCTAGTGACCTAATGCTACCGTAAGAGGACTCAATGTTAGCAGCACAGTGAGAAATAATTAGACCACAGGGCCTCAATTACTACTAGATGGGGGAAATTAAAGTAAAAAAGAACAAAACAGAAAAATACAAAAATCCCCACCAGTGCATCTTACAGATGAACGTTCTGTAACTTCTTCCCATGGACCCTCAACAGAAAAACACAATCTCCAGTACCCTAAGGAAACCCCAAACCATGTTCTATTAAAGTGAGTGCCACTTCCACCGGATCTGAGATAGTACAGCTGCCGCTCCTGCTGCAGGAGTCCCTGGAAAGGGTTAAAGGGGGCGTGGCGGCAGGTTGACCGGCTGCAAACTGTGCCACCGTCTCCTGCTGGGCTTGTTGACAGCCACACTGGCAGTGCTGGGCTTACAGCTCACCCCCACGGCTTGCCCAGAGAGACAGCTCTCATTAACTGTGTGTCTGCAGATAATAATCACTCCGCTAATGATAGCAATAACCATTACCGCACATCCAAGACCTCCTACAGACAAAGGCAGCCAGCCACGGGGGGGGCCAGCCCCTGGTGACTCCAAGGGAGCCACCCTGAGAAGTGGCTACAAAGACAAAGCAGCAAACAGCGGCATTGGTGATAATTATGCTCACTCCCTTTCCTGGAGAACTTCTAACAAACAGTGGGCACCATCACTGACCCTGGCTCCTTGTGCTCATCAAAGCCCAGCTCAAGAGTAGGAGTCCTGGCGGAGGGGCTCAGGAACTCCACAGTCCTTTTCCAAAGACAAGCCACTCCTGGGAGTTCTCTATTGCTGGAAGATTGCAGCGCCCTCATGTGTCCCTACGATTGAGATGTTTCAAAGGCCATAACCGTGTCTCGTCACAGCCCAATACACATTCTGGTGGCAATTTTTGTGCTGACTTCACCACCTCAAAATAATTTGAAAAACACAAACTTTAAACCAGTCACACTCACTAACTATGGATCTAAGCTGCAATCACTTTGGCCTGTGTGATTCTTGATTTCCATTCAACACTGCCCTCCTTTTAAAGGATGAGAAATAAAAGGCATGCAGGAACCGAGCTCAAAATGGACTCAGATATTTGATGGTGAGCCTGGGAAATCTGAAAACCCTTTAAAGGTTTGAGTATTACTGTTGCAACCAACACTACTCAGTTATTTATGCTCTTTGAATTCTGAAATGCTCATTACTCAATCATAATTATGATGATACACCTTAACTAGATCCAGGCCTAAAAACGAAACTAATAATAGTGAAGATGGAGTGCTTACTATGCACTGGGCACTTGAGTTTAGTGCTTTACGTACACTGACTCTTCAGTCCTCACTCTGTGATGCAGGTATCCTTGTGGTCCCCATTTTACAAGTGAGGACTGCAATGCGCAGAGGACCTTCCCAAGGTCATTCAGTGTGACAAGGCTGAGGGAGGCTGCAGAGGGGAGGCTCTTTCCACTATACAAACCCATTTTAACAAATAGGGGAAAAATTCTCAATAACAAAAGCCTCAAGCCTGTGCAGATGGTGGGCGTACAGCAACCTGCCTCATTAACAGTCCAGTGCTGCATAAGCCGGAAGTCCTGGAAGCTCATGGTGTTGGCTACAGCAGAGTGTGCAGGGTACGCCCCCTTCACCCCTTCCTCTTACTCCCAGGAAGGACAGTGGGCCAGCAAAGCACTGAGATACCGAACAAGACACTAACATGCCCATGCTTCCTTTCTTACCCTCTTGGCGAAGGGGAATAATATCCTTGACCAAGAGAAAATGAGTTAAGTTGTGATGTCACAGAAAATAGATTCATTTACTTGTACCATGATCGATCATTGGCGTCTATTGAACAAGTCTCAGCTCTTGGTGCTCATGAGAGGCTACTGTCAAACACAGCGCGGTTTCTTTTTAACTTTTTATCTCACTGCTGGATGAGTCAATATATTCATTACATTGCCCTCAAGGTAAAGGAAAGAACCAGCTCCCAGAAAGAATAAATGTTTGCTTAGGGTGTTTAAAGAGGCAAGGTTGAAAGCTAAGGAGGATACTGTGGACTTCCTGTGTCAATAAGAGCATCTCCAGGCCAGCACGGAACCGTAGGGCCCAGACAGAATGTGAGCTCTCTGCGTGAATCGTCCCCTACTCTTCCTCATGACAGCGAGGCCAAGGAGGGCAGGGCCCCAGGGCGAGCGGTACCTCGCTTCATCCCTTCTTCTTTCATCTGCTTAGAGGGTGCTGGACCAAACTCCTCTTCCATGGGCCTGAACATCCGTTTCACAAGGACACTGCTGCTAGAAAAGATGAGAAAGTGTTCATTCATTAAAGTATGCGGGGTGCCAACAAAAATCTTTTCCCGTTGTGTATACCATCCCTCGTCACAACTGGATCCATGCACCAACCTCCCGCCTTCGGGTCGCAGGTCCCGAGTGGGTGTGTGGGACAGAACACACACCCCAATGTCTCTACCACGTGGCCCCGAGACATTCTCCTTGTCCTAAATATGGATCCGCCAGGGGAGACCCCTGGGTTTCACCCACTCTGTCCTGCACATCATCCCCTTCCTGTTCAAATGTCTAGGATTAGGGAGGCGATGTGAGCCCTGTGTCTGTATGGCCTCCAAGTTACCCAGCCCCTCCCAGCTAGCTAGCATCTGGGTGTCTTGCACCCTCTCACCAGCCCCGAGGGCACGGCATGACCTCTGTCTGGAAAGGGCACAGGCTTCCCTTGTGCGTGCGTGCTAAATCACTTCAGTCGTGTCCGACTCTTTGTGAACCCGCCAGGCTCCCCGTCCGTGGGATTCTCCAGGCAAGAATACTGGAGTGTGTTGCCATGTCCTCCCCCAGCGGATCTTCTCAACCCAGGGATCGAACCCACATCTCTTATGTCTCCTGCATTGGCAGGCAGGCTCTTTACCTCTGGCACCACCTGGGAAGGCCCCAGGCCTGCCTCAGTGGGTCTCAGTTATGAGGTCGCCCTCAGACCCTGCTGTTCCACGGCTCCATCAGCTTGCGACAGAGGAGACTGCAGTGGTGGAGGGTTCCTAGATCCAGCCCTCCCTTCCTCCAGGAGAGGGTTTCAGCCCCTCTTCCTGAGGGCCCACAGGTCCTCAGTCAGCAAGTTCTGGTAGCTCCACATTTCCTCCCCAAGGCCCTGTCCACTGCGGGCCTTCTAAGGAAGGGAGAGCTGTTCGGGAGGAAGGAACCCGGAAGAACAGTAGTCGTCGCTGCTGAGAGTCGCAGCCGGCACATGTGTCCCCTCAGACTCAGAGGCTGAAACCCAAGCCCCAAGGAGAAGGGCATTCAGAGGCAATTAGACACTGCGGGCGGAGCCCCGCATGATGGGAGCATCTTTTAAGGAGCGGATGCCCTCTCTCTGCCATGTGAGGACACAGCAAGAGGATGGTGGTCTGCAGGCCAGAAGAGGGTCCTCACCAGACGGCAGCCACACTGGCATTCTGATCTCTTCCAGTCTCTCCTTCTAGAGACTTCCAGCCTCTCAAACTGTGAGACGCACGCTCTGCTATCTGAGCTACCTAGTTTACGGTGTTTTGTTACAGCAACCCAAACTGACCAAAACACCGAGCCAATGGTCCTGCGTGGCGTCTTACTGTCCTTTAAGCCCTCAAGAGAGCGGGTGCATGTTTTCAGAAAACTTTCATCTCTGGGGATTCCTGGACCCAGGCACATGAAGCAATGACAGATGGGCAGCTCAGCGGTATTGTCTAGACACGAACCCTGGGTATAGACCACCATGGTTTAAACCCCTGCTTTGCAGACTCACAGACGTAGAAAACAAGCTTATGGCCACCGAAGGGGCAAGGGGGGCCAATAAATTAGGAATTTGGGGTTAAAATCTAAAATAGATAACCAACAGGGACCTACTATAGAGCACAGGGACCTCTACTCAATATCTTGTAATAACCTACAATGGAAAAGATTCTGAAAAATTATATATATAACTGAATCACTTTGCTGGACACTTGAAACTAACACCACACAATAAATCAACCATATTTCAATAAAAATTAAGAAAAATAATAACCCCGTGCTTTGCAATCTACTAGCTTTGGAAGCATGGACAAGTCCTTCAGCTGCCCTGAGACTCAGCCTGCTTGTCTTTAAAAGGAGGCTGTTGAGAGGAGTAAATGAATTCAATGTATGTGAAGCACTCCCAGCTGTCTGACACACTGTAAGGACTGAAGTGTTATTAGAGATCCGTCATGATGATCATAAGAATGAACGAGGGAGAGATCTGAGGAAGAGAGATACGGGCCAGAGGACAGAAGGCAGATAAGTTGAAAAAGCTCAAAGTTCCTATTTACCATCATATAGCAAATAGTCCAAACTACCTCTCTGGTCCAAATTAAGGGCTAAAGTTGGAAAAACTTCCTGCATTGGCGATTGACACTGTATCAATCCCAAGCCTCCAAGATATTAATAATATAAAACTCTGTTCCAAAACCAAACCTCTACTGGCATCGCTGTCATTAAGAAGCTTTTATTTCATCAATTCTCAAGTCAAGTTAATGGTGGGATCCAGTGGTAGAAAGAGCACATGGGATAAAACTGTCCAAACAGCATTTCTATTAATTCTAATGGTTTAAATTATTAAACCAACAACGCTTTAATTGACCATCTCACACTCTAGATCTGTGACTGTGAAAGTCGTTCAGTCGTGTCTGACTCGTTGCAATCCCACGTAGCCCGCCAGGCTCCTCTGTCCATGGAATTCTCCAGGCAAGAATACTGGAGTGGGTAGCCTATACCTTCTTCAGGGGATCTTCCCAGTCCAGGGATCAAACTGGGTTCTCCTGCACTGCAGGCGGATTCTTTACCAACTGAGCTACCAGGGAAGCCAACTAGATCACACTCTAGAGCAGGGGTCCCCAGACTCCGGAATCTAATGCCTGATGATCTGATGTGGAGCCAATATAATAGAAATGAAGTACAAATAGGTATAATGCGCTTGAACCATCCTGAAACCAATCCCCCCTCCTCCAAGATGCATTGAAAATCATCCTCCATAAAACCAGTCCCTGGGGCCAAAAAGGTTGGGGATTGCTGCTCTAGATGGTCCAAAATTATGTGTACCAGCCCTTAAGAAGACCACGTTTTATAAAGCACTTTTCATCTCCTTAATAAATTAAGTCTCTTGAACACTCTGTGAGCCAGCAGGGCGAGAACTAATCTTATCCCTACTCAGTGATGACCAAACTAAGGCACAGCTGCCGTGTCTTATGCTGGGCAATGCAGCTAAACAGTGAGTCAGACTGTTAAGAGAACCCAGCTCTGAGGGACAACCTCATGATAAAGTACCCAATAAAACTGAGATAACACTGAGTGAGAGTATGGGAAATGATATGAAGAGTCAGCATTCTGTTTTATCCCATGGTAATCAAATCATGGAAAGAGCTAGAGGAAAAACTCAAGGTCAAGTCCCAGTTGAGGGTGGTAATAGGTTTAGAGAGCCCTGTTTCCTCGATCTTCCCCTCACTTTTCTTTAAAATCATAAAAGTGGGTCATATTATTCTGTCATGTCTTGAATCTGGCCTGACCAGAAGCAGAAGATTAAAAATTCATTGACTTGACAGTCAGTGACCAGGAGGTTAATAATGGGTAAACAGCCTGAAATATCACCAGACACTCACGCGGTGTCAGGGTTCCTTAACTAGCAATTTTCTTTTTCTCACCAAGGAAGATTTATCTATATTTTTCCAGTTCTGTTGACTTTTGACAGCACCTCACTCTGAGCCATGACAAACTTTGTCATTAAAATAACATCTTGGATAAACCACATTTCTCTTAGTAGTTCAGAAATGCTTTTTCATACTTCCAAATCTATAAACCCAGTGGGAGTCAATAGCTCGTGTGGTCTGAATTCAGTGGTTTCATTTCTTTTCAAGACAAGGTGAGAAAAGAAGGGCAGAAATGACTGCCCAGTTGATAGATGGAAAGAGCACAGATTTCAGGTCTCCTGATGTCCTGTTCAATTACAGCAGATTGCTCCGCAAAAGGATGAGAACAAGGAGAAGGTGCTTTCTCTGACACCAATCTTCTTCCTTCAACCCACACCTTTTGGGCACAGTGTGTTAGGTTAACGTGTGGAGAGACTCCAGACCCAGCAACTTATGAAGCTATTGTTTTATGGGGTCAATTTCAGGGACAGCCAGTCCTTGAGGTATAAACAAAGGATAGCTATTTCATCAGAAAAAAACTGGTAAGGTGCCTGGGTCTGAAGTCTGCGTCTCTGGACATACTTGGCAATGTTGAGCCCTACCTGTCAGGCTGAGTCACACCAGACATCAGTACCTAGTGAGGAGGTGTCAGAATAAAACCCAGAAAGGAGCTGCCGGCACCATGGAGGCAGTTTGTCTAGTTCACAGCTCTGCTTATGGCCCATGTAGGCTGGCGACCACATCCGCCCTAAAGAAATGAATGTCCCTACCCTTTGTTGGTTTCCCTGGTGGCTCAGATGGTAAAGAATCTGCCTGCAATGTGGGAGATCCAGGTTCACTCCCTGGGTCGGGAAGATTCCCCAGGAGAAGGGACTGGCAACCCACCCCAGAATTCTTGTCTGGAGAAACCCATGGACAGAGGAGCCTGGTGGGTTACAGTCCATGGGATCACAAAGAGTCAGACACAACTGAGAGACGAACACCACCACAACCCTTTATTGGCCTCAGAAAAATGGAGGTCCTCTTATGTTCAAGTCCTCACAAAGGCTCTCACATAACGGAGTAGAATCTCAATTTGTCTGCAACAATAAATCACTCTTTGGGGAAGAATCTGTCATCTCCAAATGACTTTAATCAATGCTAGTTCAGGGTCTTGGTAGAATTCATCTGACACAGTCAGTAAAAACAAACCAAAGTCAAAAAGCAAACAAACCCCACATATATTTAGTTACAATTACGGTAGATCAGTTCAGTTCAGTTCAGTTCATTTCAGTCGCTCAGTCGTGTCCGACTCTTTGCGACCCCATGAATTGCAGCACGCCAGGCCTCCCTGTCCATCACCAACTTCTGGAGTTCACTCAGACTCGCGTTCATCGAGTCAGGGATGCCATCCAGCCATCTCATCCTCGGTCGTCCCCTTCTTCTCCTGCCCCCAATCCCTCCCAGCATCAAAGTCTTTTCCAATTACGGTAGTTAAGAGCTTACAATTGAAAGCAGTAAATAATTAGGTCAGTAGGCCCAAGAAGGATCATTTTAAGAGGAAATACAGATATTTCTGTTTGTGGCTAAGATGTTGCAGTTGTGGCAAACCAAGCAATGTTCCAGCCAAGAACAACGTAAGTAACTGTGTGTATGTGTGTGTGTGTATGTATATATATATATATATGTTAATATTTAATCTTATTGAAGGTATTGGAGACTGCTGTTGAGTCAGCCAGAACCTGAGAGCTAAGATCCTAGAGGAGAAAAGTGCAGAGAGGTGGGCTGATAGTCAGTGAGCCACTTTCCCCTGAAGAATTTGCCATTTCTCAACTGGGAGCAGAGGATGGTGATCCCAGCAGATGCACATACTTAAGGGCAAAGAAGCCTGCACAGCTTTGGGCAATCTCATGTTGTTAGAGAAACAGAAGTTGGTGTTTAGGAGTGGAAAGGTATTCAGGACTAATGGGAAAACTTCCAGAGAGAAGAGGAGCAAGAGAAGTGAGCCAGACACTGCAGTATCCCTTCCTAGGTCTTTGCCAGATTCTTAAGCTGCACAAGACAAAGACAATAAAACAAAAATATGCTAGAAAAACGACGACCAAATAAAAATGCTTACAACAAATAAACAAATATGAAAGGATTCTTTGCCAAAAGTTCCACAATGAAAGAACAATTAAACAGAATTCTTCGGGCAACAGAAAAAGGAGCCCATGTATAACTGAATCACTTTGCCAAATACTTAGAAACTAACTCAACATTGTAAGCCAACTCTATTTCAGTTTTTGAAAAATGGTGGGGCAGAGTTCCATGTGCTATACAGCAGGTCTTATTGATCATCCATTTTAATATAGCAGCATGTACAATATTATGTGGCAGCTTGAATGGGAGGGAAGGTTTGGGGAGAGTGAATATACAGATACGTTCGGCTGAATCCATTTGCTGTTCACCTGAAACTATTACAACATTGTTAATCTGCTATACCCCAATATAAAATAAAGTTTAAAAGTAAATAAAATTAAAAATTTTTTAAATGGTGAGGGAATTCCCTGGTGGTCCAGTTGGTTAAGAAACTGCACTTCTAATTCAGGGTGCCCCAGTTGGATTGCTGGTGAGCTCTCCCAGGACATGTAGCCAAATGAATAAATAATGGAAAAGCTCTTTTGTATTCTTAGATAGGTTTATTCTTAAGTATTTTATTCTTTTTGTTGCTATGGTAAATGGGATTGATTCCTTAATTTCTCTTTCTGATTTTTCATTGTTAGTGTGTAGGAATGCAAGTGACTTTTGTGTATTAATTTTGTATTCTGTGACTTAAATTCACTGATTTAGCTCTAGTAGTTCTCTGATAGTATCTTTAGGGTTTTCTACGTATAGTATCATGTCATCTGTAAACAGTGAGAGTTTTCCTTTTTCTTTTCCAATCCAGATTCCTTTTATTTCTTTTTCTGCTTTAACTGCAGTGGCTAGGGCTTCCAAAACTATATTGAATAACAGTGGCGAGAGTGAGCAACCTTATCTTGTTCCTGAACTTAGAGGAAATGCCTTCGGCTTTTCACCATTGAGAATAATGTTTGCTAAGGGTGTATCATATATGGCCTTTATTATCTTGAAGTAGGTTCCTTCTATGCCCATTTTTTAAAGAGTTTTTATCATAAATGTGTGCTGAATTTTGTCAAGAGCTTTTTTTGCATCTACTGAGATTATCAAATGATTTTATCTTTTACTTTGTTAATATGGTGTATCACATTGATTGATTTCCATCAACAGATGAATTGATAAAGAAGTTGAGGTACATGTATACAATGGAATATTATTCAGCCATGAAAAGGAATGCATTTGAGTCCGTTCTAATTGAGGTAAATGAACCTAGAGCCTATTATACAGGGTAAAGTAAGTTAGAAAAACCAATGTCATATATATATGGAATCTAGAAAGATGGTACTGATCAACCTATCTGCAGGGCTGCAGTGGAGTCGCAAACATAGAGAACAGACTTGCAGACACAGCGAGGGGAAGGAGAGGGTGGGCCAAATTGAGAGAGGAGCATGGAAACATATACATTATCACACATAAAATAGACAGCCAGTGGGAATTTGCTGTATAAATCAGGGAGCTCAAACCAGTACTTTGTGACAACCTAGAGGGGTGGATGGGTAGGAGATGGGAAGGAGGTTCAGGAGGGAGGGGGCATATGTATACCTGTGGCGGACTCATGTTGCTATATGGCAGAAACCAACATAATATTGGAAAGCAATTACTCTCCAATTAAAAATAAATAAAGAAAAAAGAAATCAAACACAATAAAAAATAATGGAAAAGGATATCAAAGAAAAACAGAAATAAAGGAATGAAGCACAACAGAAAGGGTAAAGGTAGGTTAAATTCATAAAAGGAGGTAAAGCGCAGTTTATGAGTATTTAGTTCAAATCTTCCAATTTGCAAAATGTCTAACAGGTATATAAGAATAAGTGGAACTAATATAAGAAACTGATAAAAATCTGCTACTCTAATGGATGGTAAAGAAGATTTTCATTTTCTTAAATATTTTCTAAAAATCTCCCTTGTGAATCTGATGCAGATTTGAATATTACTGGGTGGATTTTCACTGCAATACCTATCAGTAAAAATAAAAATATATCCATTGAAAAGGAGATGGTCCTGGGAATTCTCTGGTGGTTCAGTGGTTCAGACTTGGCACTTTCACTGCTATGGGCCTGGGTTCAATCCCTATTGGAGAGACTAAGATCCTGCAGGCTGTGCAGTGCGGCAAAAAAAAAAAAAAAAACATAAAAGAAAAGGGGGTGGGTTTCTTACAGCTGCATGTGAATCAGTGATTATCTTGAAATAAAAGGGTTTAATTAAAAACAAAATTTTAAAATAAGAGGCAACATGGTGGCAGTCACTTATATAACTAATATTACATGAATCAATATTTGTGGCTTAAGACAGAATTTCTCAGAGAAGGCAATGGCAACCCACTCCAGTACTCTTGCCTGGAAAATCCCATGGATGGAGGAGCCTGGTAGGCTGCAGTCCATGGGGTCGCTAAGTGTCAGACAGGACTGAGTGACTTCACTTTCACTTTTCACTTTCATGCATTGGAGAAGGAAATGGCAACCCACTCCAGTGTTCTTGCCTGGAGAATCCCAGGGACGGGGCAGCCTGGTGGGCTGCTGTCTATGGGGTCGCACAGAGTCGGACACGACTGAAGTGACTTAGGAGCAGCAGCAGGACAGAATTTCTAAGTTCTGTATCTCAACTTTGAAGGTAGCAAAGAATTGCTTTGACAAATAGTATGAGATGACATAAAAAGTAACTTGAAGGATGAGAAAGATACTGATGTCATGAATTGTGAAGAATTTGAATAAAAGTTTCACAAAATGTGAGATATGTCTAAATTATGTTGTATTTTAAATGCATGTTAAACAAAGTAAATTAACAACAACAAAAAAAGTATCAACAGACCGTTGATTCTTTTGGCTATATTCAAAAAAGTTTACTTATTCAAGGTGGCCCCAAAGCTTATGTTTTCATATTCTCCTGGGGAAATTGTCCTGTATTTGTGATCACCTGTGTATATGTGGTTAAGACATAACCCACCATGTCCTATAGCTCATGGTTTGCTTAGCATCCCTGAGGACCTTATCCAAAAAGAGTGCTTGGTCCTCCAGGAAATTGCTCCTTTAAGAGAAATAGGGCAGAATTCTAGAAGAACTTTATTTTGTGCTGATGAACACCGTGTGATGAATACTTAGGTTTAATATTATGCTGATTAAATGTACTCACTGGTGATTGGTCAACAATCTCTAACATCTCCAAAGTGCATTGAATTTTGGCCAAAGTGTCCTGGGTGGAAGATAACCACCCAGAACTGCCTCTTGCTCAGCAACACCAAGTAACCAAGCTCAGGGTTTGGTCTGACAGCATCTATGAGAGGAAAGGCATGGCCCTCTGCTCCAGTCATTCAGAGGTTGAGTGAAGTCACTTTGGAGAGCTGACTCTCTGAGCTGCGATGGAACCAAAGTCAGACTTGCTGTGCTCTACATTTGTCTTCTTCTGGCTTTCATTTTCCTAAAGACTCAGTCTTTAAGGCTTCCCTGGTGGCTCATCAGTCAAGAGTCTGCCTGCAATGCAGGAGACATGGATTCGATCCCTGGTTGGGGAAGATCCACTGGAGAAGGAAATGGCAACCCACTCTAGTATTCTTGCCTGGAGAAGCTCATGGACAGAGGAGCCTAGTGGGCTACAGTCCATAGGGCTTCAAGAGTCGGGTGTGACTTAGGGACTAAACCTACCTACCAGCCTTTGAGGGGATTATACAAGATGGGCCCAAAGGAGATAGTGGCATGCCTTTGAGAAGAAGCAAAAATAAGAGAAATTCTTAGAAAGGATTGCGGTCTGAGTGCCCCATGTGGCATTAGGGGATGGCAAGTTCTTGCAGGGAAATCACTGTTTTTCCAGACTTAAGGATGCCCAAATTCACCAAGAAACCCTGTATCCCGAATGCAGTGTGTGAGCCACAGAAATGCAAGACTTGAGGGGACCTCACGGAAGGTTGGAAGGTGGGCATCCCAGTGGGGATGAGTGTGCACAGAGGATCAAGGCAAGAAGGGTCTTCCAGGAACTAGGGGTCAGATGGAGATGGAGACTAGATCCCCCGATCCTCAGTCTCCTCATGAGAGGTCTCACAGATCCTCTTCTACAAAATCCTCCTTTTACAATGGAGAACACCAAAGTCGAGAGGTCAGGGTGCAGCCCCAGGCTTCCCACCGGGGAGCAGCAGCCCAGGAGAACGTGGGCTTCCTGGCTCAGAGTTATCATTCCTTCCATGACGCCACCCTGTCCTTTGTGAACCAAGTGAACAACAGAGTAAAACTGATTGGTGCTAATTGTTTCTGTTCATTCCTGCTGCTGGAACATACAACCTCTGTACCAAGATGAAAAGAGCAATCAAACTAGGTATTTAGAAAATTTGGAACTCCGAATTTGGAGGTCAGATCCTGGACGAGGCTCTGTTCCTGACCAACTGGGAATTATTAGGCTCTTTTGAGATTCTCTATCCTTTAGGACAGAGGGTGGCACACTTCTGCTGGGAAGTAAACAGTTAGGCTTTCCAGGCTAGACAGTCTCTGTTGCAACAGCATCTCTCCACTGAGCTCTGCTGAAGCTCTGCTATTGAAGCACCAAGGCAGCCAGAGACAAGACTTGGAGGCGTTCATGTGGCTGCATGCCAATTAAATGTGACTGTGTGCACTTGAATCTCATAATTTTCCAATGTTAGGCAATATTATCCTTCTTTTGGACTTTTCCAACCATTTGAAAATATGCAGACAGTGCAAAAAGAAGTGCCGCACTGTGGGGGCGGCGGGGGGTGCTCAATTTGGGCCTTAGGCTACAGTTTGCCAAGCTCCGCTTTGGAAGAGAACCCAGGACTATCTGCTCCACTTGACTTCATTTTGAAATGTTGCACAAGAAAATGCTGCCTAAGAATAGGGAAGCCCTGGTTTGACCATAGTTTGAAAAAAAGTGATCTAGAGAGTTTAGTTATACACATGTAATTAGTGCAAACCAAGATTTTAGTTGTAAGTGGTGTAACATGATGAAAAATGAATGTAGTTCTAGATTGCTTTAAAGAGACAAACAGCATCCAGGTGGCAAGAAGAAATGATCTCAATATAATCTCCAACTCAGGTGGTTCAGAACACGTGTACTTCTGAGAGCCAATTTTAAGGAGACCAGTAACAAATCTGGTGGTACCCCCTGGCGGGAGAATTAAGATGTTAAGAGGTAACATGACATGTGAATGAGGAGGAAAGGTTGAGACTTATCCAGAAAGAACTACAGCCCATGCATATCAGTCAAAAGAAGGCAACATTGGTTCAGCAAACTAACTTTTTGGACCCGGAATTGTCCAATAGTGTCATGAGCTACCTCCTAAAATGAGAATATTCAGAATATTCCCATCACTGGGAACATTCAAGTGGAAGTTAGCTGACCCCCTATCAAGGATGTGGTATATTGTGCTGTATTGCCTGGGAATATGATCAGCTAAACGACCTTGAAGGTTCCTTTTTGGCTCCAAAATTCTAGGGGTCTATACAATGAGTTAATGAGCAGAAAAGCAGTATGCAGCGACTTGATACCCAAGACCCTGGGAGCCTTCAGTGCCCCTGTGTAAACCCTCTCTTCCCTACAGTCCTGAAGACAGTGACAAGGTTCTCAGTCTTCCTAGCCTCCATCTAAACCAGCCTCGCCATGAGCCCAGGCAGCTCACTCCCCAGCGTGAGGGATGTGCGGGGTGGGGAGGGGGGTCCAGGTAGCACTGAAAGGACAGGCTGTCTCCTTGGCTCCTGCCTTGAGCTCGACTCGATCTTGTGTTGGGGCCAAAGATTTCAGTAACTGGATTAGCAGTGAAAGGGTGGAATCAAAGAGATGCACCACTTCAAAGGCAGATCACAGGAAGGAGAGAGGGGTAAAGAGAAACCTGGGGACTTCTCTGGCAGTCCAGTGGTTACAACTCCATGCCTCCAATGCAAGGGCCACAGGTTCGATCCCTGGTTGGAGAAGATCCCACATGCTGTGAGGTGCGGCCAAAAATAAAAATAAAAAAGAGAGAAACTTGGAAGGAGAATGGTACTCCCCAGGCTTCTCCCAGACAATCCTTGGAGTCAAAGCTTTTCTAGCTCTGAGTCTGGGGGCTGAAAGGACGTGCCCACTCCCTGTCCCATTACCCTGTGCTTGGAAACCCATCTCTACTGACAGGAACTGACTTTGGGTGTTGAAGTGAAAAGCCTGAGTGTCTTACCCTTCTCGTTCATCATCTGTGTTGTAATACACCTGTGGAACAAAACAGCAGATTTACTGTAGGTCAGGCACAAGAAATGGAAATATATTACGTGATGCACAGACTTTCCTAAGACATTATACTCTCTCTTAAAAAAGACAAATCTGTTTAATCATTTGTATGTGTCTAATACAAATTTAACCTCTTCAACAGTCTCCTAGGGTTAATTCTTAGACATTAATGAACTAAAATTAGAAATCTGACTATTTCTAGCTCAATTCAGTCTGATCAGATTACCTTATAGCTCAAAGCCAAACCTTGCTTTACACATTAAGGAACTATTTTAGCAAGATCTAAAAATCATCGCTTAGAAAGGTCTTGGCACAGGGCCTGTAAGTAACCAATCCCATCCAGTCCACAGGTGAGCTGATTCCAGACTGGTATACTTTGGTAAAGGGAGGGAAGCAAGTTCCAGGGAGTAAGCCCAGGCCTTTGTTTATTTCCCAAAGGGACTTGGGCTACCCTAGTCCCATGACCACAAAAATCTAGGAGTCGACTATCTTCAGGCCAGGAAATGTCACCTAGCCCTAGGAGGTGTTTCTGGCTATAAGAGGTGTTCTGGCCAGAAGGGAAAGAGACTTCTTTAGGCAGTCAGCATGGCAACAGGCCGAATCGGATTTAAAGACATTATGAAGCATCCTTATTGTTTTATGCATCTCTGGAAATCCAGAGGGGGAGCTGCCGTGTATGTCAAGTTCTCTTCACCCAGTTATTTATGGCAATTAATTGTGGGCCTTTCAAGAGCTTTAACTATGTGCTTCAGGATCATTTTCATTTGGGTGAAGAATGACACTAGTTAGTATCCAACTAACTTCAAAAATCACCTCTGGGTGCCAGTCCATTTCATCAATGTCCCTGCCCCAGCCATGACACCCTCTGTATAAACTTTCTCAAAGGCTCGTGCCAGTTTCCAGGATGCCGCCAAGCCCAGACTTAGTTATACAACAGAGTTCGTTACCTGGAACTCTTCGGGAATGAGTCATATTAGCCATTAGCTGAGATTTCCATGGGGAACTTTTTCCTCTGAAACTTTTTAATGTCTATGGTTGTACTGTATTCTTTCTTCTTAAACACAAGGCAATGAAGGGAAGACGTTTCCTCCCCACGCCCCAAGCTTCCGTGTGGCATCGGAGCACTGGGTTATGCTCATAATGGACTATTTATTTAGATGTATAAGAGGGACCCACATAAGCCAGGGAGCCTGGGCCACAGCACTGGACTCAAGACTAGATTTGGGGGAAAGTGCCTGCTGTTGACTTGGTTTTTTGCTGCTTTCTTTAAATGTGGCATAACACACCCACCCTGCTTCACTGCCCAGGTAGGGTTAACGGCCAGCTCTCTGTGAAGGTGCCTGGTGACCCAGAACCAGAAGCAGCCTTCTCTTAAGTGTCCCCCTGGCTCCCTGCGCAGCCTCTACTGCGCTGCCCCCGGCGCCTCCCCGCACTGCCACTTCTCCTCCTCCTCACAGGGTGACCCACCATTTCTTCCTAGTCGGCCCTAGTGCTTATTGCACAAATTTAATTTTTAGATAGTGTTCTCAAACTTCGGAATACATAAAAACGATCTGGAGAACTTCTCATAAACACAAATTTCCAGGCTCCCCTTTGGAGATTTTAATTTGAAAGATCTGGAATGAACCTTGGGAACCTGAATTCTTATCAAGAACGCCTGTGATTTGAGTGGAGGTGGTTGACAAGCCACAAGTCAGGGAGACAGTTCTCGAGGGTGTGAGGGAGAAGGGATGTCCTCCCTGGGTTCAGGTGCCTTGAGGAAGGCTGGTACCTGCCAAGTACACATGATTCAGAAGAATGATGCCTGTGCATCCCACAATTTCTCCCAAGCTCCTCTATCACTTCTTTTTTCAAGGGTTCTTGACAAAAGTCACCATGCATCAGTTCAGTTTAGTCGCTCAGTCGTGTCTGACTCTGCGACCCCATGAATCGCAGCATGCCAGGCCTCCCTGTCCATCACCAACTCCCGGAGTTCACTCAAGCTCATGTCCATTGAGTCGGTGATGCCATCCAGCCATCTCATCCTCTGTCATCCCCTTCTCCTCCTGCCCCTAATCCCTCCCAGCATCAGGGTCTTTTCCAGTGAGTCAACTCTTTGCATGAGGTGGCCAAAGTATTGGAGTTTCAGCTTCAGCATCAGTCCTTCCAATGAACACCCAGGACTGATCTCCTTTAGAATGGACTGGTTGGATCTTCTGGGCTTTAATGCGAGGAGAGGGAAACCAAAGACCTCCACAGTGCCTGCACGCTGGGTTCATGCTGTTTCAGGGGACAACAAAATCTGCCTCCATAGTGGATCTGTTTCTTTACCTTTTGCTTCCCCCTCGTTGCTTCTGTTTACTAAAAGTCCTGCCTGGGGAACCCTGCCCCTCTGCCTGAATTTTACAAAAAAAGAAGATATTAACACAACCTGTCCCCATCCCACTTCCCCCCTCAGGCTGGCCATTCCAGGAGATACTGGCAAGACTTATGACCTTTTTGTTTTGCTTCCTCACCTCCTCCCCATCTCTGTCCTATAACAGAAACTGGCATCCAGGCCCAGAGAAGATGGTCATTTGGAGATACTGCTCTGCCACCTTCTTGCTTTCTGAACGATGTCGTATCCTTGCCTCCACATTCCTCGTCTCTGATTTACTGGCCTGTGGTGCAGGGGGCGGAGTGAGCACAGACTCAGTAACAGTGTCCTCCTGTGAGTTTTTGATAACCACCCGGTGACTATTTCAACCCACGAGTGAATCAAGGAGACAGTGAGGGAGAAGGGGACATGTGGGCTGGCAGGGAAAGCTAGCCGGCGGCTTGCTCTGCAGCTGAAGGGCTGCCACGCGGCTGACTTTGCCAGGTCCACAGCAGCAGCGGTCACTGAGCATCACACCATCACCTGCCTTCCTCCCTTCCATCTCTGCTCCTTTATGGGAGAACTGGGCCAGCTCACGACCTGCCACAGCTGGCTGTTGTTTGGCCTGTCGAAGCTCGCCACGCTCTGTCCCTTGCCCACTTCCAACATCACAGCACTGCTCTCTTCCCTCCTGCCTCTGGACTCATCCCCTAAAACTCCTAACTCTTCTAAGGAAAGGCAGCCTTTCTAGTCCTGACCAGCTACCGCAGGTGCTCTTTTCCTTCAGCCAAGCACGTTGATCAAATACGGGATGTTCGCACACTGTCCCAGGGCACAGAAGAGTGCGTTCCTTTGTCACCCGGGGCTCAGGCAGGCTCCCTCACCGACTCCCTACATTCTGACTCCAAAGCCACAGGGAAAGCCTGAGGCTCTTCAAGGACAGCAGGACTTAACTTTGCTGATGCCTCAGGCGATACTGATTGGGCTGCTTTGCAAACTGCTGAAACCAACAAATGGGAAAGACTACACTTTTCTTCTGCCCAGCCACGGGCTAGGAGTCCCGCTCAGGACACCGAGGGGGCACGTGAGGCCAGAGACAGTCACAAGCCGCCCCTTTGGTCAGTTTTCCTCTTAAGATTCATTTACAGCTTTGTGTATTTCAGAGAAATCTTGCCAAGAGAACAGGTCAGGCTGTCAGCTTTGACACAGGGCTGAAGCCAGAATCCCAACAGTAAACAATGAGAGCAATTTAACTCAACCATCCCCGCTTTCCTAAAAGTGTGACTACCTAGCTTCAAAACATACCATGTATTTACAAAGGCTGTAAATACACAAATCACCATGTTCTTGGGAATTAAAAAATAAAATTAGGGGCTGGCACTCATGTCTTAACAAATCATAACGTTCTTCCTTTTATCTTTGTGTCTTTTTCCTATCAGACAAGTAAGACGCGACGAGAATGCTAAATTTTAATGTGATGCACTCTAAGAAAAAGAGCTAGGGGGCATTCTGCTACCCCCTGGCGTGAAAAACACCAACTAAAAAGTCCTGGTTGTTTAACTGTTTTGTCTCATACACAAAATGAAATGGCCCAGGGACAAAATATTCTCAAGAAAAAGAAAGTTAAGCCAATAATAATTTCTGCTCCTAGACTAAGGTCAATTCCAGTGAGTACCTGAACACTAGAACGGAAGAAAAACTTGAATGTGTCAGTATGCACCTATTTCTCAACAGAAAGACAATTCTGGCTAAAGCTAGGGAAGTAATTTTTTTCGCACAATTTTAATTTATCACATAAAATAGACAATATTAAGACATTACAAAAAGAAAAAAAAATTATCCATCTCTTAAGCTTACTGATCAAGTATTACAATTTTTCTTGTAACATCTTGCAAAAAACCCAAATGAACTTTTAGGCCAACCCAGTATTTGGAATCACAGTATAGACACAAATGAATACTCTACCTTTTCCCCACTGAACGTTATGATAACTAGTTCCTATGTGCTACATAGTTTTCCTAATTATAATTTTAGTGGCTGCATAACATATCATTACCGTGAGCTACCATAAGGAGCTAATTATTGGATGTTTATGTATTATAATATTATCTCTATAATTTCACTTGTAACTAGAACTAGAAGATAGGAATTATCTTTTAAAAGGCTTGTCTACAATCTCATTTTTCTTTTGGTTTAAAATAATTTACCTATTCAACAGTAACTGTCAATTTACTAAGAAAAAGTTTTTACCAGAGTTTATTTAATCAAAGAATTTTCCTCTTAAGCAACTTTCCAAAGGGTGCAGTTCAATTTCCCACCATTAGATGGAGCCCTATTGCATCATGCGGATCCCACAGAACAAAACTCACAAAACTTGCCTTACAGGTTATCAGCCTTCTTACTTTCTTCCTCTTTCACTGCTTTGTCAACACTTCACTATTATCAGCTCACTCTCGCCTTCCCCTTAGTAAGTTGGTTTCCTCTCCTGAGACATTCCTTTCTATAAAATTACATTTTCTGTAGGAAGTGGCTGGCTTTTGGTCAAACGTATGGGTTTTATTTTTCAGGTCAATAGCTCCTGAAGTGATGGTCTCTTAAGGCTCTACCTGGTGAGTGGATGGATGGCAGGTGGATGTGAGCGGGTCGGCCATACCTGTCCTGTTCTCTGCAGGTTCGAGAAGTGAACGTCAGGTATGAAGAGGACGGGCTGGGAGTGCAGATCCGGCATTGTCTTGAAGTAGGTGATGTCACTCTTCTTCTGCAACGGTATCGCTGCCAACTTCCCATCAGAGGCTGGACACGATCACAAAACCCATAAGCGCAAGGGTCATGGATGGCTTAAGATCTCTCACTTGTAAGCTCTTGGGTAAAGTTTGCAATGGTCTCCTAAGAAGCTTCCCAAATGCCATATATGTGAACACACTTTAAAAGCCTCCCCTCTCCCATCACCAGACCAGCAGAAAGAGTGTGGACCTGGAGTGAACACTCCTGAAGGGGTGCCCTCTTGTCGCTCTCTGCACCCTAGATTTCATGTCTGGAGAAGGAGGATGTTGGTCTCTGGAGTGTTAGAACCTCCCTCCTAGCTCTAATGATTCCATTTGCGTTTCACAGGGATGGCTCACCCCATCGCCATGCCTAGCCATAACTTGTGCTGTGCTTATTTGCTCAGTTGTATTTGACTCTTTGCAACTACATGGACTGAAGCCCGCCAGGCTCCTCTGTCCATGGGGATTCTCCAGGCAAGAATACTGGAGTGGGTTGCTATGCCCTCTTCCAGAAGAACTTCCCAACCCAGAGGTCGAACCCAGGTCTCTGTCATTGCAGGCGGATTCATTACTGTCTGAGCCACCAGGGAAGCCCAGCCATAACTTGGATGTGCATATTTTACCTGCAACCCACTTCTTTCCACCCATTCCTTGGTGGCCCTGGCCCGGCTGAAACCCACCCCCCTTCTCAGACACACTCACAGTTGTTGCACTGGGTCTGGGAGGCCTGGCCTTTCCCCTTCTTCCTGTTCTGCTTCCTCTCTTCATCTCGGATTTTTCTTTCTGCTCCCTGACAGGGAAAAACAAATACACACGATGCCAGGCATGTTACCAGAGAGTGCAAAACAACTGCGCGCACCCAAGTCACAGGGATAAGAAATTAAACGTGGGGAGGGGAGGCCGGCAGCCGCGGCTCCATCCTCCAGCGAGGTCGACCGCCTCTTAGCCTACCCAATGTTGCTGACCTCCTGGGGGAGGGAGGGACCCCACTCCTCCCAAAGTCTCCCCTTTTTTGGTATCTTGCCTATTTAAACAACTCCAATTTTGAATTGCTACAGAAAGGCCAGACTCAGTTCCCTATCCCAGTGAAGCCGGTTAAGTAATTTTAGTGATATTTATTTAAAATAAAATGTCGTAGGATGAAGCATTGGCGTGTTGGGCATGAAAGTTGAGTGTGAATTTCCTATAGAACTTTTCCTTTGCTCCTTGGTATGGAACTTTAAAAAATTATTACAGAAGGGGAAATGAGGTAAGGCTGAAGCAAACTACACAGGGTGTGAGATTTTCTATATACAAGTACAGTCTGGGGTTTTGTCTTAATATGTTCATATGCTCTTGGAAATGGCATTCAATTTGACTTTTTGCTCCTGTTCCTTGTAATTTGACTTTTTCGTTGGCATCTCTTGCCAACTCCATCCAAATTAACCAGCTGACCATCACCCACGTCTCTTGGTCTTCCACGATTCTTGATTACCCTCTTCTCTTTTTGGTCACCCTTCGATGTCAGCTTTGCTGACTCATTTTCCTCTTCTCACGCCCCAAATACAGACATTTCAACTTAGTTCCCTTTTCCTTTCCCTCTCTCCATTCTTGTGGCAGAGAAGTCCATCTATACCCATATTTCCAAGGTGCTCTAGACAGGTGACACCCAGATAGACTCTCCCAGCCTAAACTCCTCCCCTACATTTCAAATCCACATTGACTATTTCTGCCCTTTGTGGCAGCACATTTGAAAAATAGCTAAGTATGGACTGGTCAGAAAACTCTACCCCTAGAAAATCCCCAAGTTATCACACACAAGAGATAGATCTGAGAATATACAATTTAATCCTTCTGCAAAACGCACACAGATTAAAAAGGAAGGGACAAGTTGGTGGAAATACTTGCTATATAAATCTCATGTGCTGTGCTGGGCTGGGCTTCATCACTCAGTCGTGTCTGACCTTTTGTGATCCCATGAACTGTAGCCCGCCAGGTGCTTCTGTCCTTGGGGATTCTCCAGGCCAGAACACTGGAGTGGGCTGCCCTGCCCTTCTCCAGGGGATCTTCCCAACCCAGGGATCGAACCCAGGTCTCCCACATTGCAGGCGGATTCTTTACTGCCTGAGCAACCAGGGAAGCCCATAAAATCTCATATAAAGTGTTAAATCAATAACATATAAATAATGATTCAAATTTAAAAAGAAAACAGCAACTAACATACCAGTTAAAAAATGGACAAGAGTCATGAAGGCAATTCACAGAAAGGGACACGCTAATGGTTTAGAAGTAAAACATTAAAATATAGATTTTGCTTATCAAACTGGCTTTAAAACAAAAAAAAACAACATATTCCCAATTCTGGCCAAAGTAAGGCCATGACACAATGGAGCCATGTGGCCAATGAAGGCATGCAGCGTAAAGGACGCGGCTTTAGAGCTAATTCTTGATGAACAAGTGACGACAGCTAATCAGATATAGCACTTCCTTGGTGCCAGGAGAGTTCTAAGAACTTTACGTTGGTAAGATATGGATGCTTATAATAGTTTAAACAGATATTATAAATAAGCATTTTTATGTCAAAAAGCTTCTTACTCCAAAAAGAGACTAATCATTTATAGTGCTCTATTTTTAAGTTTTAAATTGTCACTGATGTTTATAACCCATAGAAATTTCATAGAAAGAAGGAGATAAAATATAAAAATATTTCCTTGGAAAGTGTCCTCAAGAGATACTAAAAGTTTTATAGAGATTTTTGTCTAGATAAGGTATAATACTTTCAGAAAAAAAATAAAGTGCTAAATGCACAAACATGACTTTGTTCAAATGGGTGTGATATATAAGCAAAAGGCCCTTATTTATTTGTGCTTGTGTCCATGTAAGACTTTTTTCCTGTATTTGAAGTTCTGTACAATATAGTATTGTATGTAAGTCAAAATATACCTACATAAATTATAACTCACTGAAGACACATCCCAGAGTTTGTCGAGCAATTTTATTTTAAAATTAGTCTTTGTCTTGTACAATTTATGTGAAGAAAAGTTCTGAAATTACCGTTCCAAGATTTATATATGTTCAATGTCAATTTTTAAGAAATAAAGTCTCCTGCTTATTATTTTACAGGTATTCTTTGATATGCCAAACCTGAAGGATTAACATAAAACACAGAGTCATTTTCCGTAGAGCCTAATCTGGGTACCACATCTATGTAAGAAACTTCCGTCCCAGAAGGCCCAGATATCAGCACTCCAAAACAGTTCTGATAGTATCCAAACTTAGGAGGGCCACCATCCTCATTTAAAATAATGGTTTGATTCACAGTGACCCAGGGCAGCTTTGATACATTCAATTATGATGAAGAACGCATCCTTGAATATGACCTTCCAAGAATTCCTTTCCTTTTTTTGATTATTTGTGACCCAAAGCTTCTGGAAAATATTTTCACTCTCATTAAAATGTTAAAAAGTCTGCTTCTTCCAGAAGGGTATAATTTGCTACAAATACCAAATTTATCATTTGAAAATAATTTCCCCCACTTAGATGTTCATTATGAAGTGTTAAATTTGCAAAAAAGAAAAAAAGATGCCAGAGGATTTCCTGATTATACTGTGATCACCTTTGCTGCCTCTTGAGAGGTGATGGCTATCTTTACATTTGTATTTGCTACTTAAAGCGAATGTGGCCTTAACCTATTTAAAGTTGGCCAAGATACCAAGAAGGTATTTTGGAAGAATATCTTTAGTTTTTTATAATCTCCAAGATAATTCTAAGCAAGAATTAATAAAGGGGGGGGGGGAATTCTTACAAGACGGTGGCTTTATTTTCAAGTTTTGAACAATATATAGTTGCTCTTTGCAGTAATTATGATTCTTGTTTTTCATGAAAGATAACTGAATGAAATACAGATATAAAGATATCTGCTCCCCAGGTGGCGTAGTAGTAAAGAATCCATCTGCCAACACAGGAGACACAAGAGACGCAGGTTCAAACCCTGGGTTGGGAAGATCCCCTGGAGTAGGAAATGGCAAGTCACTCTAGTATTCTTGCCTGGAAAATTCCATTGACAGAGAAGCCTGTCTGGCTACAGTTCATGGGATCACAAAGAGCTGGACACGACTGAGTGACTGCGCCCATAAAAATACAGACAAAAGTATTGATAAAGATATAGCCATATAGCAGATCCTGAATTTTTAATTCATAAACATATGTATTTCAATAAAAGAAATTTTAATATCAAAAAAAGGGAGAGAAGTCCTTTATTTTCATCTGCAATCTTACAGGTGCATTAATTAGAAATCAACCTGGGGAAATATAAATAGTACAAAATTCCATCTGTTTAAAACTCTAAACTGTGGGAAATTCACAGGTTTAAAATGGAGTAGCTCTTAATTCTTTTGCTTTAGAGGATGATTCAAATTAATCTTCTGCATTTACACACCCACTTGAAAGTGCAAGAATTAAAATGTCCCAGGAGTGAGTTTTGCCTGTATTTTGAAATCGTGGCTACAAATATAATGACAAATCAGAGCAAAAGATTTTGCATTTAGCTTATCGGAATAATTAAGAGCAGTTAAGATTAACATACTCTGCTTATCTCATGAGATTCCTTCCCTATGAGTTTCCTGATCCTCATCATCATGTTAACTAAAAAACGACCCTCTAGAGACTCTTTACATCACTAGTTCCTTGGAGTTCCTCTCATTCTAGGGCATAGTGAACAGCAATATGGCACATTCTGTTTATTCTGCATTTTATGCTTTATTTTGATTTTAGTATTTATTATATCACCACTTGAAACAAATAATCATACAAGCATCCCTTAAGCCTTCTTTTTCATACTTTCAATTCCAGCTGTGACATAAAGGTAAACAGATGGCCCAGGGCCTCCGTTCCACCCTTCCTTCCTTTTCTCCTTGCTCCTAATCTTCCTCCTTCCTTCCAAGAAGGAGATTCAGGGAGGGGGATTCTACTATTCCCCTTGAAACTTCTGGAATAAAAGAAGGGAATTCAAATCATTTCATTGTTCTCCCATGCGTACTTTAAAAATTCCACCTTGTACCTCATTTGAAAATGCTTTCTTAACGTTTAATATGCTGAATTAAAGATATAAGAAATATGAGTTTGGAATCAGACACGGATTTATATGCAGCTACTCCGCTTTTTCACCGCATGACTCTGGTGGGTTACCTGCGCTCACTGGCAATTTTCTCATCTACATAACAGCTGTGTCTACCGACCTAACTGTGCTGCCTCTATATCATGGAAGCTGCCTAACTGGGCCTGAGAGGGCTGTGCTGCTCTGACGAGTAGCACTGATTGAAATCATTGCAACTTGAAACGCTATCGAGATTTTAGAGACATTTTCCATTATGCCACATGTCCCTAAACTCAGTGCAGTTCGAGTTAATTTGCTTCCTTCTCTCGTCTCATGACCATCTCTGCCTTCTGTTCACAGATGCCCACTTCTTCCTCCTCTCCAACTCTGCTAAACGACAACTCAGACATTTTAATGGCCCTGTAGCTCTTTGATCTCCATCTGACTGCAGCACCGTTAAGAGCGCTGGCAGTTCTGAATCAGCCACTAACCTCTTTTCCCCCTTTCTCTCTTCTCCCCAGGATCTAACTGAACTCCTACTCTTTCACATCCAGCCAACTCCCTGGCGGCTCAGTAGTAAAGAGTCTGCCTGCAATGCAGGAGACTCGGGTTCAATCCCTGGGTTGGGAAGATCCCCTAGAGAAGGAAATGACAGCTCACCCTAGTATTCTTGCCTGGGAAATCCCATGAACAGAGGAGCCTGGCAGGCTACAGTCCATGGGGTCACAAAAGAATTGGACATGACTTAGAAACTAAAATAACAGCAACAGCAGTTGCCATCTTATTCTATTTTTCATATTCTCTCCCCACCCTACCCAATTGCTAAATAATTATGTCTTGATTATTGTCAGAACATATCATATTGCCATTCCTGTCTCTCCCATCATTTTAGCATTAGATCCAAGATAAAAACACACGGAATGCTCACCGTCAGTCCTTTTATCAATGTCTTTACAGTCATATTGGTGTCTAAACAGAGTTTTTTTTATAGATTCCTCAAGCAGAAATATTCCTGGGTTTTTGCCCATGTGGTTGTTTGTTCACTGGTGGATTTGTTTCCTTGCTTTATTTTGTTTCCTATTTGCCCGTTTTCTTTATACTTGAAAATCAGCTTGGCTGGATGTAAAATCCTTGGCTCACATTTTCTTTACTTGGTTACTTTAAATATCATTGTCTTCTGACAAGGCATTGCTGTTGAAAAGCTTGATAATAAAGGTTTCCTTATAAATGATTCCCACTGTCTACCATATATAAAGTAGATGGCTAATAGGGACCTACTGCATAGCACAGGGAACTCAGCTCAACCCTCTGCGGTGGCCTATATGGGAGGAAAGTCCGGAAGAGAGTAGATATATGTGTGTGTGGCTGACTCACTTTGCTGTGCACCTGGAACCAGGACAACACTATAAACCAACTATACTCCAGTAAAAATTAATGAAAAACATTAATGACCCATTGTCTATTTTATTTTTCTTAGATGCCCAAAGAATATTTTTAAAGTCCAGTGGCTTTTGATATTGGCTATCCTCAATCAACGTTCCCAAGTGCCTGGCAGTTCATTTAAAAATGTGTTCTTTTTAAGTTTTCCTGATTTATCCTTTTTCAGTTTTTCTTCTGTTCCATTGTTTATGTTTTCTCCCACAAAGATACATATTATATGTCTTTGTATCTTCTTTCCCTCTCTTCTGTATCTATTATTTTCTCTTAAATGTTTCCTCATTTGAAGTCTTTAAAATTTTGCCATTTTATACTTATATTTTTCTTAAGGAATTATCTTTTACATTTATTTACTCCCGTGTTACTTGTAGGAGTCTTTACTTCTGAAACATTTTAATCTTCCATTTCTAAATTCCTTCCTGAATTCTACTATATCTCTTTTCCAGTCATTCTGTTCTCCAAACATCTCATGTCTGAGTTTTTCAAATTGTGGTTTATGTTGTTCATCATAAGTTTCATGATTTTGTTAACTTCATATTTTAAAATTTTGTTAATTCTAAGCCCATCTGGAACAGTAGGCTATAGATACAAGGACATATAATATGATCACCTGTTTGAGGGGCATGTCTTTCTGGCATACATCCATGGTCCACAAGAAGTTAGTTTAACCTTAGTTATATTTTTCATGCGACATTGTATGGGATTCAGCACTTTTCTGTTGGTCATTTCTAAGTGAAATGAGTAAGCTAGGATAATTCTTCTAGCTTGATGGTCCTCATGCTCCTACTTTAGTTGTGTTCACAAAGTGATCACAGAAAATCGTCCTGGATTTCCCGAGATCTGACTACTCTGTTTTCTTTCCCCTCTTCCTTTTTAATTGGACCTTCTCATTCCTTTGAACCTTTGTTTTGTTTTTGTCTAACTCAACTTGGATTCTACTCCCAGCAGCCTTTTCTCGGAGCAGGATTTTTATCCTAGAAGGGAACTTCAATTTATAACTTTCCCAAGTTAATAGAGCTCCAAACACTCCAATGTTTTGTCCCCTTGCACCCACCCACCAGTAAACTCAAGTCTGCACAACCCATCCCCTTTTACCCCAGTCTCACCAGATGTCCTCCGACGGCCCACTTCACTCTCTGCTATTTGGACCACTTGGTGGTGTCCTGTTCTTTGGTCATGAAGTGGGTCCATCATTTTCCTTTACGATGCTGACATCATACAGGTTCTGAAACTGTGGATGCTTGGTCCCATTCACATTTGGGATTTGTAAGGGTCTCTCATCACATAATCATGGGATTTTAATCTTTGCTATTCTAATTGATCTATCTCATACAGGGGAATTCAAGAAGATTCAAAAACTACATGTCCTCCTGAAGCATGTTTGCTAATGAACATACTTAAAAGGTGCTGTGTCCATTCCAAAAGGTTCTAGATGAGACCCCATTTAACCCATAAAATAGGTTATATTAGCATGTTCTGGGACAGGATCTACCTACCCACTAAAAACTATCCATCTATTAGATCAGCTATATCTATGTGAATCAGACTCATAGCACAGGACAATGTCAGTCATTAAATTAGTGGTAGAATGATTGACTGAAAAAAAAAATACAGTTGATGGCTCCCTAGATAGCTCACAAGAACTGAATTGAAAGATTACCACTCCCATAGTGATTGGAAAGTGATTATTTGGACACCACTAGACAAGAAAATGTGACAAGGGGGAAATGTCCTCAAAAGTAATATCTAATAACAAAAGCACCTTTATGACAAACGGTCATCTTTACTCACTTTGTCGCAGAAGACCTTGATCTGGCAGTAAGCTCTATGGATGGGTTTATTGCTACGATTATTGTAACTGTATGTATCAATCTGAATCATCAGAGGAAGTCCTTTCACTCCTTTCTGGGAGGAGAAATCTGTACTCAGGCAGTTCACGGTGATGAAAATCTGAGGGAGGAAGGAAGAAAGGGAAAAGGTCACAAGTCACCATAAAAAAGATCTATTAAAAAATGCATAAGCCTTAGACTTAAAACTAGAATATTAGACAAACCTAAAAGGACAACTAAAGAATATGTGGATAGTCTCACATAAAACTTATTGAAGACATGAAACTGATTTATTATAATTTCTAGTTATAAATTTATAAAAGTTTTGCCTTTATATTTCAACTTGAAACAGACCATTTAAATTTATCTTTATATCAGCAATGCCTTATTTTCCAAACATGCATAAGTTAGTTGGGTGAAACACTATCTCCTCTCAACATATTAAAACTGTAACTTTTAGTAATTACATCGATTTCTAAAATCTCTGACCTGTGGGGTAAAAAAAAAAAGCTACACAACATCTTCCTTTGCATCTTATTGCATCAAAACATAGTTATTTGTTTACACATCTATCTTTCTTATTTTCATGAAAGTATGAGATTTGAGACAATTTTTTATTATTTTTGTATTACTGGTACTTAATGTAGTGCCTAGCAGAGAATAAGCACTCAATAAACATCTGATGAATGAGGTCAATGAATTTATCTAGAAAGCCCACTAGACTGAGAGTCAAAAGCCCCAGGTTTTAGTCCCAGCTCTAACATTAACCAGATCTCAATCAAGCCATTTCTAGTCTTTGGTTTTCAATTTTCCCATTAAATCATTCTTAAACCCTCTCCAAAGAATAGACTATAAATGCTAAGATGCTTTGAACTTAGTGAAAAAGTAAAAGAGCTGGCAAAGTAAGACATGGAACAGGAGGAGGGACGGGTAGTAAAGACATCAGCATTCTCATCTTACAACATGAGGTATCGAGACAAGCAAAACGACATGAATCTGAAAAAATGGAACTGCCCAGGAGAACTAAAAATAATAATCTCATTATAAAATACTGAGAGGAATAGGAGGAATACAAATGATTAGATTTATCCTCCTTTTCTATAGTATATAGATGTCAATATATACCACTTTATCAAGGACTAGGGATATAAGGGGGCTTTCCAGGTGGTATGCTAGTAGTAAAGAACTCGCCTGCCAAAGCAGGAGATGTAACAGACTCCAGTTTGACTCCTGGGTCAGAAAGATCCCCTGGAGGAGGGCATAGCAACCCACTCCAGTACTCTTGCCTAGAGAATCCCATGGACGGGGGAGCCAGGTGGCTACAGTCCATCGGGTCGCAAAGAGTCAGTCATGACTGAGCGACAGCACGCACACAGGGATATAAGGACAGCACCTCGATTTATCTGGTGACTACATGAATAGAAGAGGCAGTCTCTGGGGAAAAACAGGCACAAGAGATTACATCCTTGATACTATTTTCAGTTAATACTACGTATTATTTGTATTCAACAGAAAACTTTAAACTCACTGTTTTAAAATTGTACAGTTATATATTCTGAAAACCATTTCATCAGATGTATTATCTGACTCTTGTTTTATTTGGTCCCTTTGAAATCTTTATTCACCTTCAAACCCTTGTCCTAAAGCCTTTCATATCATAGCAACACCCCCAGAAAACACCCTGCAGAAAGCAAAGAGCCACTTCCAGGAGCTGCATTTTAAAAGTCATTCAAATTTTTGATCTAATTCATTTCAGGCCATATCCCTGGTTGGCCTTTTGTAATCCATACAACTGAATCTCTCATTGTTAGTGCTATATCTATATAAAGATCAGAGTCTTCCCTGGTGGCTCAGATGGTAAAGAGTCTGCCTGCAATGCGGGAGACCCGGGTTCGATCCCTGGGTTGGGAAGATCTCCTGGAGCAGGAAACGGCAACCCACTCCAGTACTCTTGTCTGGAGAATCCCATGGACGGAGGAGGCTGGTAGGCTACAGTCCATGGGTCGCAGAGTCGGACACGACTGAGCGACTTCGCTTTATATAAAGATCGCCTTTTTCTGAGCCCCTTGCTTGGCAATAGAGACACATTAGCAAGGCAGCACACCACATCAATAGCAGCCAAGCCCAGAAGACACATCTTAGTGACATGCTAATCACAACTGTGGACACCATGACACAGGATCTCACTTCTCTAGCTACATCCGGAAACAAGTGCCTAAAGATGATCTAACCATAAATATGGGCATTCCATTCATTCATGCCTTTTCATTCATTCATTCTACAAAGATCAACACAAGCTCACAGTAGTTCAAACACGTTAGACACTGAGGATACAGAAGAAAGCAGATCCCAGTCTCATGGAGCTAACAGTCCAAGGGGAAGACAGATGAGCAATCCAGCAACGATCAATACAGAGTGGCCAGGGCTCCCCAGACAGAGATGTGTACAGAGGCCATAAGAACACAGAATACTGAAGTTGAAAGACACAAGTGAAATACACAACCCACAGAGATACTGGGCTAAGATCAGGGATTCCATAAATACTTGTTTATTATTTAGGAAGATAAAGACAAAGAGTAACTAGAGATGCAAAAGTCCAGTGATTTAGGAGAGCTAAATGATGAAGACCACTCAGAAGGAAGATTCCATGCTGGTTTTTCCTACTGAACTTTCAGGGTAAAAGGAGACAGAAGATGTCCTGACTGCAGAGAATAGTCACTCACACCACAGATATTTTTACGTATCTACCATGACTGCAAGGAGATCCAACCAGTCCATTCTGAAGGAGATCAGCCCTGGGATTTCTCTGGAAGGAATGATGCTAAAGCTGAAACTCCAGTACTTTGGCCACCTCATGCGAAGAGTTGACTCACTGGAAAAGACTCTGATGCTGGGAGGGATTGGGGGCAGGAGGAGAAGGGGACGACAGAGGATGAGATGGCTGGATGGCATCACTGACTCGATGGACGTGAATCTGAGTAAACTCCGGGAGTTGGTGATGGACAGGGAGGCCTGGCGTGCTGCGATTCATGGGGTCGCAAAGAGTCGGACACGACTGAGCGACTGAACTGAACTGAACGGAACCATGTCTCTGAGGCTGTGCTGGGTACCAGCATAGGTACAACAACAACAGTCCCTGCAATCACAGAAGTTTGAGGCTAGCTTCCTCAGTGGCTCAGGGGTAAAGAATCTGCCCGCAATGCAGGAGATGCAGGTTAGATCCCTGGGTTGGGAAGATCCCCTGGAGGAGGAAATAGCAACCCACTCCAGTATTCTTGCCTGGAGAATCCCCTGGACAGAGGAGCCTGGAGGGCTAAAGTCCATATGGTTACAAAGAGTCAGATACGACTGAGTGACTGAGCAAACACACACATGAAAGATTACAATAACTTCACTGAAACCAATCTTTAGGTCAGAAAAGGAAAGCATACTTTTCTAGGAACACTTGACTTCTTAAATTGTGATTATCATTACTGGCGATGGGGTTTTTCTTGGCCAGAATGTATAACTAAACACAGCTTTATGTCAGCAAATCAATGCTCACTCTGGTGAGCTATGCAGTTGTTCCAATTTGGGGCTGTGTATTTCATGTAGAAATCTTCCTGTTGGTGGCTATGATTGACAGAGTCCTCAACCAGACTGGGTTTTTTCCCCTTTCCCTCATAAAGCCTCCCGAGTCCTGCAGAAGCCAGAAGAGAAAACTATTTGGTATTTTCCCAAGCTAATAGGATTCATGGTTGGCTCAGTGATTGATCCATATGCTTACTCGCCATGGACATACACCCAGACAGGCAGGAAGCAGTATTAATTGTGGCCTTGTCAGCCCAAGGTCTGGGCTAAGAAAGCTTAGCTGATGAAATATGTATATTTACACGGGCCACTTGAGAAGGACAGATCTATGGAAATAATAGATGCTTACTGGCAATATTCTGCAATACATGCACTAACTCGTCCTTGGAGGAGCTGTAACAACGAGCCACCCAGTAGAGAAGGTCTTAATGGTGAAATGAGCTACAGCACCCTGGACCCTACCAGGAGACAGTTAGACTTAGGTCCTCTTCAAGGAGATAGGTCCTTAGTAGAAGATCCAGTGGGCCCTCTTTGATTCATGGCAGCCTGGTTCTACAAAAATGTAAACAACACAAGACCCTACCTTCTTTTTCTGCTGTGTTATGTTACCAGAATTATCCTAACAAGTAGGGATTTTATAATAGGGTTGGCACTGCTTTCTTCTTGCCTGGCTGTCTGACCCGCTAGCAAAGCACGCTCTGTGTGCTTGATGGTATCAATTGAGGTCTCGCTGTGCTGCACTTAAAACCCGAATGGTTGAACTTTAACTGCAGTGGGTGGTAGAATGTGGGAGGGGAGCATGGAAGGACATTAATGAAAACCTAGCATTCATTTGTTTCATCTTGCAAACCCAACCATGTCCCAGCTCTAGACACAGCAGGCAAATGTGACAATGAATTTCTTGGAAGTTTATCTACAAAGCACCGTTTGTAAACGTGTATTACAGAAACTTGGGGAAAAGGTACACTTTCCCTCACTAAATGTTAATCCAAATGTCAAGCACAGAAAGTTCTTTTTAACTTTAGTAGAAGCCCTAATTATGTAAAGAAATGTTGTGAACAATTAGTCTGTCAACCAAGAGCTGTAAATGTTGTTTTCCTATAATTCTTACAGCACGTAATTTATTTTTTAGAAAAATGTTAACTGAATCAACTGTATCCAGGCGGATAATAGATACAATTTTAATTTTGTCATTGGTTCAAAGATTGATTCCAACAGAGAGATCGTTTGGAAAGGTACCAAGACCTTTTCAGAAACGGAAGCAGTCTCATGACAATTGACAATTTTTAATAAAAGTCACTTTTTGACACATGAATTACAACTCCCATTTTGTAGTTCCTACACAAGAAAAGTGACTTTATCTGGGTTATAATACCTCTCTGTTGTGTATCATGGGTATAATAAGATTTATTAAAATAAATGAAGAATTAGTGTGCTGTAGAAGTGCTACATTAACTTGATTATTAACTTCCAAGATTTTTCCGAGAGCTTGCCATTACAATAAATAGGCCAATCTTGATCTACAAAGCAATTTGGGACTTAAAAAATCATAAGGTCTATGGTTTGATGGAAAGTGTTTATTTTCCTCTTTAAATAATTGTATTTTGTGTTTTCAAGATCCCCTGATTAGAGACCAAGAAAGCTACTTATTTCCTAAGGTTGAGACTCTAAAGAGCTCTTTTACAAGAAATTGCACACATTAGCCTCCAAATTACAGGGACACGACATACACCAAGAAATCCATATTTTCACCATAAAACACAAAGAATATATAAACGCGTTAAATGTGCTCTTGCCAGTTTCTCTACTCTTTTCTTCTTGGTTCTTAGAATTATTAACGACCTTATAGATGGTTTTCTTACGTCTTAGCATTTTTTTCCCATTTATATGATTGCATCTGGTGCAAGTGCAATGCCAAGCTGAGACACAAAGATAAACTGAAAGCAAATAATATTAACATGTGAAATCTTAGTCTTAGGCAATTATTTGTTTCCTCTATGCATTCATTCATCAAATATTTACTGAATATCTTTTCCCTGTGTCTGCCATTATGCTACGAGGCGGAACATAAGAATGCTGAGACAGACTCCCTGCTCTCAGAGAGCTTGCAATTTTGTTGAGAATCTATGAAACTCCTAGATTTCCTGATGCCTCCATTTATATAACACCTTTAGGAAATGATTACAACCTGAATAAATATGTCTTTATTTTCTCCTACAGATACCGTGAGTAGGCACAGATACATTTTTGCTTTACTCACATATTCTACCACATCTTCCATATTCCTTTAGTACTCAATATTCTCCATTTCCAGAATATACCAGGCTTGTTTCCAGCTGCCAGACTTTGCTATGGGCAGTGCCCTCTACCCCCAAAGCTGACCCCATAGATGATCACACTGCCTGTCCTTCCTCTCATTCAGATTTCAGTCCAATGCCAACTTTTCAGAAATCGCCGCCCTGACCATCTAGAGTTGTCTTCCTTCTCCTCCTCCCACAACGAGTAGCTCACCTTAGGATGCTGCTCTTTCTTGGTTTCTTCACAGTACTGAACTTTATCTGGATTTATCTTGTCTTTTATCTGTTTAGTACTTAATTATCTGTCTGCCCCATGCAGCTCTAAACCCATAAGAGGAGGGGCCTTGTCTGCCTCAAGCTCCTTCTGTTCCCAACGCCAGGCTCATGGAAGATACTCAACAAATATTTGTCTAACAAATTAAGAGAAAATTACTTTTCTAAATACACAGTTCCTCCTTTATCAGTGTTCTTGCTTTCATAAGCAAAATGTTCTAAGAGCCAAGAATGCTCTGAATGAGTAGCTGAAGTTGTCAAGATAAAATGCAGCAGAGTTGGTTGCTCTGACCAGATTTATCCTCAAAAAAAATGTTATCTAGCTGTATATCAACAAACCCAAATCAAGCCCCAACTATATAGTCAAGTATGAATGTATATATGTACATATCATGTATGTCCATGTATACAAGCTAATGAAGATGATGCACATGGATGTTAAAGGAGAAACAGAAATCTAAGGTGGGGCATTGCCCTTGAGGAAAAGGGCAGCTACAACATTCTCATTGTGATGGGGTGTATAAAAATAGGAACTGGGGTGAATATCTCAGGGTATACATACTATGAGAACCTGAAAAAGAAGGAGACAGCTCAACCAGGGAGGATTTCCTATAGGAGTGCTGAGCTAGAAGGAAGAGAAATGGAGGAGAAGATCGTGCATGCTGTTCTCAAAAGAGGAAAGAGGCCAGGCTAATGGGAGAGGGGGGTTAGTGCTGAGGAGGTTCAGAAGGAGCCTGAGAAAAGGCAGTTGGGGAGGGAAGACACCAACCAAGATGTCTGTATCCTTGTGATCGAGTCACGGACCCTTGATGAAGTCAAGTGTGTATCACTGAGGCCAAGGGCAGATAGACCTGTGGCCACAGTATCCAACATCCAAATTACCGAGAGGACAGAGTGAAGGCTGAGAAAAGACCAGGAGGATCAGAAATCGAGGGTCTGCACCCCTTCCAGAGGCCAGACCTCCGGAGGCAAGGACAGGAAGCTAGTTTGCTGGGGTGAGGGAGCCAGGATGTGAAGATGGGGAGGGAGCACCTAGCTGGGGAGTCTGGCAGAAGCAGGATGGGCAGGAGCATGCGCAGCGGGGCCATGCAGAGGTGTTCTCCCAGGATGGACGGGTGGTCACACAGCAGAGAGGAGGAACAGAAGGCTGCAAGGCTGTGGAAGGAGGCCCTGTGGGAGCTGAGAGTCCTGGAAACAGGGATTAAATGGGATCAGCTCACAGGTGAAGTTCTGTTGAGAAGAAGGAGCTTTCTATGACGCTGGAGGGCAAAATGAGAGGAAATCACAGCAAGAAAGAAAAAAAAAAAAAGTACAAGAGGCTCAAAATTATGTCCCTGGTACAAATGCTGACTCTGTGGCCTTGGACTAACAATTGAACCTTTCTGGGCCTCATTGGCCTCTTCTTTTAAATAAGTATAACAATCTCTAGCTTAATACTGTGATACTTCAAGATCACGTTTTTAAAAATGTATTGTTTTTTGAATTAATTTTTATGCACGTATAGCTGCTTTACAAGGTTGTGCTAGTTTCTGCTGTACACGATCTCAGTCAGATATGGAGACTGAGGTCTCATTTTTCAACTATAAGATGCCATGAAAATCTTCGGCAACTTCCTATGACCACCACAGTCTCCATCTTCTCAGATTCCTGGTCACCCTGCCAGTCCTACTCAGAGACTCCAAGCTCCTCCTCGCCCCCACAGCACAGTCCACAAAGTACTGCCCCATACGTACACCCTCTGCAACTGCAGTCCCCAGTTCAAGCCCTCCTTCCGACCAGACCACTCCAAGAGCTCCCTGTCCAGACTCTCTCCAGGCATTTGATTCCAAATGGTTCCAGAGTGGCTATATTCACATTAACTTGAACAGAGAGATATTTTATGAAGGTGAATTGATCTGGAAAGCACAAACTCTATCTCTGTGTGACCCTTTCAGAGAGGAGGAGTCGCAGGCTTCGCTGGGGAGAAAGCGAAGGTGTACCCTCCGGAGCAGAACCCTCGTGGCTCTGCAGACGGCCAGTCTCGGCCACTCGGCTCTGTCACCTGAACAGGTCTTGTGAAGCAGCACCTCAGAACAAGGAAGAATCTGGATATTGTGTAACAACGGGCGGGGCTGTTTCATAAATAATGAGCTCTCAGTGGGAGGAAGAAGCAAAACAGACTGAAAGAGCCACTCACTCAGATTTCTGGTTATCAGTTATGACTTTAAGCCTCTTCTATTCGCGTTTAACACTGAAAACTTGTTTTGAGTTTGTCATAGCTGAATCTAGCACAAAATTCAAAACGGTAAAACGTGGAAACCACACCCCCTCCCCTATCAGCATTGCTCCCCAACCAACAGTTTCTTGGGTATCCGTCACAGTTTCTAGTGTATCCTTCTAGAAACCTTCTATGCAAATTCATATCCTTTTCTTTCCAACACAAATGGCAGCATGGTCAACACAGTTCTGCAGCCTGCTTTTTTTTTTTTTCACTTGACAGGACATTCTGAAGAGAGTCCTTTCTTTCTCTTTAAAAAAAAAAAAACAAAAACCCATGAATATGGAGTAACAATTTCTTTAACACGAGGCTGTTTTTAGCCTCTTCATCTTGTAAACCATGCTGCAATGCAAGCTTTCAACATGAGCACGTATAAATTAGGGACCGTAAGTAAAGGCCTGACCCCCACAGTTTTAACCTGACCTCGGTCTTCACTGAGATTGCTTCCCTCCAGGTAGCATCCTTACAAGCAGGGGTATGCTGTTCAAACCTGTCATGACTCTGCCCTCTGGGTCCCAGGTGGGAGGTCCAAGTATCTGCATTTGTAACCATTTCCCAACTTGCTGCTGCTTTCAGAGGTTCCGGCTGTGAGAAACCACCGCCTGCGTCACCCACTTCCCCGGTCACTTCCTCCTTCTGTCCTGCTCTCCCGTACCCTTCTGTCCTGTCCTTACTGACCACTCCGTCCCTCTCTGCTTCCTCCTCCTCCACGTCCCCTAATGGGTGGGTCTAAAGTTCCCACCTTGAGCCTCTTTCATCCACCCTCCAAGCCTCCCCGCGGCATTTCGCCCGTCTTGCAACGTCTCTCGCGCCCCTCCACAGCCACTTCGCGTGGAGCTCCGCCGCTCCAGGTTGCGCTGTGCTGCCTAGTCTCTGCGCCTGCGAGTGCCCTGTCCTGCTACCTGGAGCCCCTTCCCGGCCCCCTCTCAGATGCCGCTCACGCACCACGCCCTCCCTTGGGTCTTCCCTGATCCCACACCGCTGGTACCCTCTCTACCTGTCTACCCTCTCTATGGTATGTGGTCATAACTGTATTAATATCTTTCAACTTTTCATTTGCAAGCTTTTAAAATAAGACATTGGGGGAACTTTTAAATTAAAAATGTAATAGAAATGCTTTTATAAAAATAAAACGAATTAAAAGATGAAACTGTTTACAAAGCAGAAATAGACTCATGGACATAGAAAACAATCTTCTGGTTACCAAAGGGGAAGGAGGAAGGTGTAAATTAGGAGTTTGGGACTAACATATACACACCACCATATATAAAACAAATAATCAACAGGGACCTATTGTATAATACAGGGAATTATATTCACTATTTTCTAATCATCTATAATGGTTATTAGAAAGAATTAGAAAAGAATCTGAAAAGAATCACAACATATACAACTGTATCACTTTGCTATACACCTGAAATTAACACAACATTGTAAATCAACTATACTTCAGTTTCCAAAAAATGGCTTAAAACATTAAGTTACCAAAAAGTTCCTGGCTACTAACCATAAACAAAGACAAAAAGACAAGCCTCAGAATGGGAGAGAATACTTGCAAACAATCCTTGTGGATACTTATTTGTGCTCAAGAAAAATTTTTAATTTTGTGATTTAAAAAAACCCAAAACATCAGGGCTACCGTCCTGTCCAGAACTCTCCTCACCCTTTAATTCTGTTTTTACTAGAGGCTTTGTCGCTTTCCTCCTCATTTGACAGTCATGTACAGAGGTGTCTGAGTCCTCAGCCCAGCCAGGATGGCCTCTGAGAGCTGCAGACACCCTGCTTGGCTTTTTGCCTGTAAATCCCCACTGCCGGGCCCAGCACGTGACGCACAGCAAGCAGGCTGCTTCAAGGGGATGCCAGCCCCTTCACCAGAGACAAGGCTGAAGACACTATGACCACTCCTCCCAAGACAAAAAGGCAGTATGGAAAGAACACGTGCTTCAGACAGACATTCCCAGGGTGGGAGTCTCCGCTCTACTATGCATTCACCGTGTAAGCTCTGTGGACTTCAGTCTCTTCATTGTTTAAATGAAAAATAATAGCCACTTAAAATACGAATATTGCATAAGGCATATAAACAACTGGCAGACTGCCTGGTATATACCAATAAGTAAGCACTGAATAAATATTAACCATGGTGCACACACACACACACACATATCAGTCTATGAAATCTGTCTGCAGTCTCACTCTCCGCATGCACACAACAGTTCATGCATGTGAGTTACGAGCCCTCAGCAGAATTCAGGCCAAAAGCCATGGATACTCCACATTCTAACAAAAGATCAAGCTGTTGATAGCTCTGGTGAGATGCTTTCCAAAGATTATTCCTTCCAAATGTGACTTAACTCCAGCTTTATAGCTTTTTCTGCCATCCATTACCTTATAAAACTGGAACAAAGGTATGGCTTTGTTGAAGTTCAATAACAAAGACTCCAGCAAATGTTTACCTTTCCCTTTTAAAGCTGCCTTCATCCACACCACGCCCCAGCAAACACATAAAAATGCCATTTGCCCTGCTTTGCAGTGTGTATCTTAGCCCCTCAAGACTCCTCCCAGGAGCCTCTCAATACTTTGTTTACTTTGGAGACCAAGGAAGATGCCTTATAATATTTCTCTTCTTCCATAGGATGACCTGTTGAAACCTGGGCTCTACTTAGGCAAAACATTAGGACATAAGGGACTTTCCAGGTGGCGCTGGTGGTAAAGAACCCACCTGCCAATGCGGGAGACACAAGAGACATGGTTTCAGTCCCTGGGTTGGGAAGATGCCCTGGAGGAGGATCCCCTGGAGGAGGAAATGGCAACTCACCTCTAGGATTCCTGCCTGGAGAGTTCCATGAACAGAGGAGCCTGGCAGGTTAGTCCATGGCAGGTCAAAAAGAATCAGACTCAATTGAGCACACATGCACACACATTAAGATGCAACTTTTTCTGAATTAGTAATATCCATCAACTCAATTTCGTCCTGGACTGTCTGATACGCAGAAAGAGGACTCCCTGGACTGCTGACAGGAGGTCAGGGTCAGGGAAGCAAACTAGATCATGAACCCATGGACACTCAGGAGTGTGGTTTCCTTTGACCAGTTCTTTGGGTTCCCTTTTAATCCCTCAAATCAGTATTTACACATCTCCCCTTCTCCCTGGTATCAGGCACTAGAGTTTGGTAGGAAGGGAACACAGTTCATTCGGAAGCATCCCCTTGGAAGACATGATTCATCAAGACTATCGAAACTGTAACTTTCCGAAGCGCTTTGCTTGACACACAGTGGAGCCCCATAAAAACTGATTAAATGTTTAGACAAAAAACAAGTGTTGAGAGAAAGAGAAAAGGAAGAAGGGTGAGATAAATTGGGGACAATTTTAATAGCTCTGCCATGATTTGGTGCTAAAAGTCTTTCAATAACCTTACTTTTAACAAAGACTGAACAATTTGCAGGGTTCAAGAAGGTTAGAAAACCTGCATTTCCTCCAGTTTACTGCCTTTTCATAAGCTGTGACCACAGCCCTGGCACTGGCACCATCCTGTCTCTGATGCTACCAACACTGAGACCTGAGGATCTCACCTGAGGGGCTGGTTTCCTTCTCATCAGGAGTACATGGAGTAGAGCCACGCTTGGCTAGCGGACCACTGGCTGTACCTGGAAAAGACAGCACTGGAAAGAGAAAGGGCTGACCCACCCAGGAAGAAAAGGAAGAAACCTGGACCTCACGTGACAAAAGCAAGTCACCCAATACGAGAGCTTTATTTATGTCTCACAGTATGAAGCAGCTCATGACACGGACCACATCCAATTATGTCCAGTAAAGGAATGCTCAAAATTCTCCAAGCCAGGCTTCAGCAATACATGAACCGTGAACTTCCAGATGGTCAAGCTGGTTTTAGAAAAGGCAGAGGAACCAGAGATCAAATTGCCAACATCTGCTGGATCGTGGAAAAAGCAAGAGAGTTCCAGAAAAACACCTATGTCTGTTTTATTGACTATGCCAAAGCCTTTGACTGTGTGGACCATAATAAACTGTGGAAAATTCTGAAAGAGATGAGAATACCAGACCACCTGACCTGCCTCTTGAGAAACCTATATGCAGGTCAGGAAGCAACAGCTAGAACTCGACATGGAACAACAGACTGGTTCCAAAGAGGAAAAGGAGTATGTCAGGGCTGTATATTGTCACCCTGCTTATTTAACTTATATGCAGAGTACATCATGAGAAACGCTGGGCTGGATGAAGCACAGTTGGGATCAAGATTTCCAAGAGAAATATCAATAACCTCAGATATGCAGATGACACCACCTTTATGACAGAAAGTGAAGAAGAACTAAAGAGTCTCTTGATGAAAATGAAAGAGGAGAGTGGAAAAGTTGGCTTAAAGCTCAACATTCAGAAAACTAAGATCATGGCATCTGTTCCCATCACTTCATGGCAAATAGATGGGGAAACAGTGGAAACAGTGGCTGACTTTATTTTTGGAGGGGGGGGGCTCAAAAATCACTGCAGATGGTGATTACAGCCATGAAATTAAAAGATGCTTACTCCTTGGAAGGAAAGTTATGACCAACCTAGATAGCATATTAAAAAGTAGAGACATTACTTTGTCAACAAAGGTCCGTCTAGTCAAGGCTATGGTTTTTCCAGTGGTCATGTATGGATGTGAGAGTTGGACTGTGAAGAAAGCTGAGCGCCAAAGAATTGATGCTTTTGAACTGTGGTGTTGGAGAAGACTCTTGAGAGTCCCTTGGACTGCAAGGAGATCCAACTAGTCCATCCTGGGGGAGAGCAGTCCTGGGTATTCATTGGAAGGACTGATATTGAAGCTGAAACTCCAATACTTTGGCCACCTGATGCGAAGAGCTGACTCATTTGAAAAGACCCTGATGCTGGGAAAGATTGAAGGCGGGAGAAGGGGACGACAGAGGATGAGATGGTTGAATGGTATCACCGACCCAATGGACATGAGTTTGAGTAAACTCCAGGAGTTGGTGATGGACAGGGAGGCCTGGCATGGTGCAGTTCATAGGGTCACAAAGAGTCAGACACAAGTGAGTGACTGAACTGAACTGAACTGATTCCAGTGAAAAGACCAAAATAGAAACCTGTTCCTCCGAGCACTAAGCAGCATCTTAACATTCAGGTAATTCTCTGTGGTCACATGAGAGAGGCCTTTGTAGCGCATCGAGACTGGTTTCATCTTGAAATCACTGTGAACCGAGAAAAGGGCTGTGGACAAAACTAAGGGGCCTGGTTTCAAGAATCTCCTTAGAAATTAGGGAGAAAAGGGAGCCTGTAATTAGGGTTTGTGAGCTCCTGCTCTGGGATGATGTCATCACCGGCGTTCGGTGCCAGGAATCAGAGCTTACCGCTCTTTAATAATTCAATAGGGGCTTGCCTGGGAATTTCTCATCTTGGGAATTAGTGAGCAACAAATCTACTTTGTAGGTACTGGATTGGCTGTGGGGAGAAAGAAACACTGAAATGACCTTGCAAGTGGGAGTCACGTGAAGAAACTTAGCCCTGTAGTCCTCCACTAGAATCACAAGGATGGAACTTTAATACTTTGTCAGCCCTGTGCGGTTCCCCTTCCTGTCATTTTCCAGCTGAGAAGCTAAAGCTAAGAAGGGGGAAGACACAAAACCGGCTATTCCTATGCCCGGAGACCTGGCGGCCTGAGCCCCATTTCAGTGTTCTATCTTCTTTATTATCCTGTGCCCCGCCCCATCAATTTCCAAACTGTGACTGCAAGGATGCTCAGAACTCACCTACCTGGATGCCACCTAGGTCATTCCCAGGGACCCTGGGACACCCGTTCACATTACAAGAGCTTCTGCTGCTGCTAAGTCGCTTCAGTCGTGTCCGACTCTGTGCGACCCCATAGACGGCAGCCCACCAGGCTCCTCTGTCCCTGGGATTCTCCAGGCAAGAATACTGGAGTGGGTTGCCATTTCTTTCTCCAACAAGAGCTTCTAGACAGTGGGAAACGGCTCTGGCCAGCAGGCGTCATTGTGCAGAGACACTGTGGTGTAACCAGCAGAACCGGTTCTGGGAGGAAAAACTCTGCAGGAATTCTGCCAGAACCACACTGCCCTTGAGACTGGCAACGAACAGTGTTAACACGTTCCCTGGCCAAATTTTCCCCTGTAATTAAATTAAACTAAGTGATTACAGTTTCACGTTCTTTCTTTACTTCTGTTCCCACTACAGGAGAGGTAAGAACAGAATGTGGGTCGGCAACAAAAGACGAGCAGTGTTCTGGAAAAAATCCATAAATTTTGTCATCAGGTCTTGATGATGTGTGCGTGGGGAGACTACCAAATATCAGGCTGTTTTATTCTGTTCTTTTAGTAAATGCACCAAAACCAAAAGTGAAAGTGAAAGCCGCTCAGTCGTGTCTGACTCTTTTGTGAACTCGTGGACTGTGGTCCACCAGACTCCTCCGTTCATGGGTTTCTCCCAGCAAGAATACTGGAGTGGGTAGCCATTCCCTTCTCCAGGGGTCTTCTTGACCCAGGGACTGAACCTCGGTCTCTAGCATTGCAGGCAGATTCTTAACTATCTGAACCACCAGAGAAGCCAAATGTCCAAACAAAAGCTACCTTGGGAAGACACATGGTTTTCTCAAATGATGCTTACATGTCTCAAAGAACATTCGTAACGTTTCTTCAGATATAGCATACTTCAAAGCTGGTCTTGTGCAAATATATATATATTTGTATGTATGTATGTTTATATTTGTATATGTATATGTCAATTTATATGTGTATATTTATTTATATGTATGTATGTACATTTGCATGCATATCTTATATATACATGTATATATGTATATTTATATATGTGTATGTATATGTGTTTGTGTATATATATGTATTTGTATATGTAAACTTATATAGGCATATATAAATTTAATAAATTATATATATATAATTTTTACCCTTGAAATGGTATTATTCAAATTGTTGGTATATATTTACATTTGGACCCAAGTGATTCTGATTTTTTTTTTAATACGTTCAAAGATCAAGATTTACTACACTGTGTGTGTTCCAAAGGTAGGCACTGCAACTCTCTGTACGGGCACCAACTCAGCCTCTGTGCGACCTGCTGCCAGAGGAGCCAGCGGAGGGTGATGGCGTTGCTGACTGCCCCGTTCCTCCCTGTGTCAACCTCCCTGTGTCACTGCTTCCCCTAAACCTGAAAGCCAATAAAGAGGTAAACTGCATATTCGGTTGCTTGAGCGGGTGTGATTCAGGCATGGAAACTCAAATGTTCATGAGGACCAGGCAAGGGAAGTTCCAGGAGGGAGAAAGGCAGAGAAAGCATTCAAGAGAACAGTTGGTGCCTCACAAGAGCCACTCACAGCCTTGCAAACACTCAGGCTAATGTTGCCAGAGTCCAAAAGAATCTGGAAACTTGGATTTAAAAAACAAAAATCTGATTATTAAACGCGGGCAAAATATTTTAAAATTTGGAATAAAAGTACTTAAAGTGCATGAAACCCACATACATTTATGTTATGTGGACCATATGAAGGTGGTGGGTCACAAATTTGTGTCCTCTGGCCACACCATAACCAAAGCAGCAGGTGACATTGAATGGGGCACCGATCCCGAAGCCTCCAGTGGATTTCTGTGTGGCTGTTACCAACAGGAACTCGTAGGCCAAGGCAACTGCTTCTGAGAAGTCCACAAAATGAATTATAAACAATTCCACCGTGAGAGGGACACCTTTCATGCCTTGCTTTGTTGTTGTTTCATCACTAAGTCATGTCCATCTCTTTTGGGACCCCGTGGACTGAAGCCTGGCAGGCTCCTCTGTCCATGGGATTTCCCAGGCAAGAATACTGGAGTGGGTGGACTTTTCCTTCTCCAGGGGATCTTCCAAATGAGGGATCAAACCCACGTCTCCTGCCTCTCCTGCATTGGCAGGTGGATTCTTTACCACTGAGCCAGCTGGGAAGCCCTTTATGTGCCTTGCTTTGTTGAAAACTTTTTCCCAGTTGTGTAATTGTGGGGTTATTTTTGCAGCCTGCTTATTATAAAATCAGTTATATTTAAAGAAAAACCTTATGTCCTGCAGCCTGAAAAAAGAAATCTTCTCAGCCTACCTAAAGAAACGAATTTAACTTTTATGGTTTTTCTTTAAAAGTTCTCCCACTAGTTCAGCAAAATCCTTTGGAACTATTTCTATTACTTATCCAGACTGTACACGATTACAACTACCAAATAATAGCTACTAAAAATATGTATTAAAGAAACAAATTATGCTACAACAAGCAAGTACTGCCATTTGTCAAAGCATAGGTGAGCGTAAATGTGTCAGCCTGGAGCAATGCACACATACAAACACACATATTTAAACAAGACAAGTGAGCCCTGCCTATGGGGAATGAAAGAAGAGTCAGCTACACCAAATTAATTATCTCATTGGTTGACCAGAGAGCCACCATCATTTAAGATGTCCCTTCCGGTTTCGACATTTTCTTTAAAAGGTTCTATTGACTGGTGACAGTTAATACATGCACATTCTAGCAACTTATTATCAGATTCCATGAAAAGGAAAATGAGGGGTGCAGTTTCAGCTGGCTGTACCTTGACAAGGTATTCCAAAGGTGGGATCCCATTGTCTTCACAGTGGATGGCTGTTCTTGGACCTGCCTCTCACTCCTCACACACTGCTGACCCCCACCTCCCTCGGAGGCTGAGTTTTCACACATCAAACCCCCCAAGCACATGCTTGGTACAGCAGAGACGATCGGAAAAGTTGTTTTGTTTTTGCTTTGTGTGAGGGAACTGAAGCCCAGAGGGGTCAGATGCCTTGCCAAGGATTCCAACTCCAGGCCCTGACACCACCGCACAGGCTGCCTCTCCCTTACCCAGCCCAGTAATCTAGCCTCTGGGAGAAGTGAAGGACCACAAGGAGGAGGCCCCGGGCTCGGGTGAGGAACTTGAAGCGGAAGCAGAGGAAAGCCTTGAGGAAAAGCTCTTCCTGCCCTTCTGTGAGGTCCCTGAGTTCCCAATGCATCGCAAGGCCTCCCTCCTTCCCTCGGACGCACCGAGCCCCCGGAACGTTCCCTCAGCCGCTCTGGAGCTCTGTTTCTGCTTGCCCATTTAGGTCACCTTTCTTGGGCCTAACGCCAGTTTCATTTACTTTGTTTTATACCTGAGTGAAATGAGACACTGAGCAATTCATCTTCATCTCTAAATCATGCCCACGAACTCCCATCCAGTTTCCTTTCTCACCCGGCCTTCCCCTGCTCGCAGACAATGAAGCATTGAAAGCGGTTGTTTACGTTGACCTTTTCATTAATTCGAAGACAAAGTCTTCTAACGCCTGCCTAGATGGTAAGTAACCGAAGCAGAAAACAGCTTAGGGTTCATCTGAAACCTTCCCTTTGGTGCAAAACGAAGCTTGAGAATCAGAAGGTACAGAACCCAGGATGAAGTGTGGGCACAGCCACAAAGTTCAGTATCCATACACTCAGAGACTCATGGCTGGAAAGCAAGTCTGAGTATCCGCAATTCTTGCATTTTTTTACCCAAATCCATGCAATGGTGGATGTCTATCCTCCAGAGATTTTTACCTTTGCCCTTCTTAACTGTGCTGGCACCAGAGAGAAATAAGAAAAGCCTAAGGTCAACAGGAAAGAAATGGCTCAAGGTCACAGTGATGGCTTTTTCTCAGGGAGTGAAGTTCAGAGACCTGCAGCCCTGCTTCTTCCCTTGACCAGGTGAAGCCTGGAAGGGGCAGGAGTCAGGGTGGGATCGTCCAGCTGCTTACCTGTGCAGACAGAAGCTCTGAACGCCATCCTGCCTCTGAAGAAGGAGGCAGTTGCAGAGGTGTTTGGGGAAACTTCAGTACAGGGAGAAAAGATTTTTAAGCCCGGTCCTGTCAGCCCCAAGTGATAAAATGGAGCTTGGGGGCCTGGAGGAATTGGGAGGGACAAGGGGCCTGGCCCTTTCAGCGGGAGGCCCCAGAGAAACAGGTACACCCCTTTGCCTGTCAAAAGGCAATTGATTTAGCTTCTCGGTAACTGAATGTGTGTGACTTCTAGAGAAATCCAATAGGTTCTTTTCCCGTTTTTCTGGCTCAAGTTAACAGATCTTTCTCTACTCACAGAGGCTTTTGTCAAAGAATCCGCTGCAGAGAAAGGCTGTGATACTTAAAAGGTATGACCAATGAGTCAATGCTACTTTCTCACTCACTTTTGCTTCTTCATTCACATCCCAGGTGAAGGAAACAGCATTATAGGCAATCTCTTCGATGTTGCCAATCGTATTAAAGCTCTCCTTGTAATCAGCTGTGACATGAAAAAAAAAAAAAAATTAAGAGTCAGTGTTACTGGTGACATGTATTGAAGCATCATTTTCCAATGGGGAAATTGCAACTTTGTCTATTCGGCTGACTGTTGCCATGGCAACAGTTAAGGATTTGTGCTTATGGATAATCTTTTACTACTATTTACTCTATAAGAATGTGAGCCCATTCCTGTATTAAAACGGTAAACCTGGGAGAAGCAGTGTTCCTAAATGACTTGTTCATTAGTTTCATTTTTCATTTGGTTTATAAACTTCTTCCCCCCGAGTCCCTCGTCACGTACCCACTCCTTCTCCTACTCTCTTTTCTGCCACTTAATTTTGCCAGCAATGCCAGACTATTTTATAGGGATCGTTTTGCAGGACAGAATAATCTATCAGCCAGGCAGTGTCTTCAGGGCTTCAGTAAAGAAATCCAGGAGAGTGCAGAAAAATTTATATTTTTTTACTTCTTTTTGGATTTAGGTACAGAGAATTGAGTGAATCTGATTCAGTTCATTACCATCCACCTGTCAACTTAAGGCCCTCTCATTTATTTATGTAATATTTATTTATTCCTTTTTATCTCCTCTGTCCCCCTGCCCCCACAATAGCTATTGACATGTTTGCTCTATATCCTTATGAAATACATTGGGTCGATCTGTCTGTGTACATAGCTTTCATTTTCACAAACTGTGCCATGCTATGACCAGGGCTGCCAGATTTAGCAAATATTTGGACCATACTCTAAAAAAGTATTTGTTGTTTGTCCGAAATTCAAACTTAACTCTCCATTTTATCTGGCAACCCTCACTATGGGCCTTTCCCGATGTAACCACTTTACTGGTTGCGTGCCTCATCCTGGCTGTGGCTGCACAGAATTCCATGGTGACCGTCAACCACATTTACTTATCCCCTCTCCCCAGAGATGAGCCTTCAGTAGTTTCCAGCTCTCCGGGACCGCAGACAACACTGTGATAAAAATCCTTGGTCTTCTGTCTGTACTGTCACTGCCTTAGTTGGTCTTCAGGGGTAGACATGATATTCTTACTCTTAATTCCCACTACTACTTCCTGAGGCTTTAGCTTATGCTCACCATCTGGATTTTCCCTCTACTCTTGGCCTCCTTGGATATGACAGCCTACCTTCACTCCATCTCTTGTGTACGAAATAAACACCGGCCACGTCTTGCTTGGCTGGCATCATGGTAAGGCCCATCTGCTTTTCTTTGAGATCTGTTTCATTCACAGCTTGATCACCTAATCATGTATGTTCTTTTAATCTAAATTTCTATAATTATTTTCTAAAATGAAAACTCTAATTACATGCTTTTAATAATTTTTTAAGGCTAAAACATACACCATGACCTACACTATTCTTCACAATCAGGCCCTGCATACTTCTCTCTGCTCATACTCCGGCCCCACAGTGGGGGTCAGAGCAAGGCACAATGCTGACCGTACTGAAGTCTTTTTTGTTTATAAAATCTTTGCGAATGTTTTTCTAAGTTAGGAGTGAGTTGTGATGACTGACTTTCAGGGTGTATAAAGCATTCTTTGTCTATAATATCTGACATGTTTCTAGTCAAATGGTCATTTCCTCACCTGTGTCCTAAGTGGCTCTGCGACTCGAGGGTTGGTGGTTTCTTGAGGTTTCAGCAAGTTCTCTATGTGAATGCTGCAAATTTTTGAAGTCTGCTTTCCTAAAATTCATATATCTGATCGTTTAAACCATTTTCTCCTCATTTATCACAAAATCTAAATTCATGTGATCACTTGACAAAATTTTACTTACTTTTTCTTATTCATACAACAGACTTTGTGTGAATTAGACTGAGAGAAGTAAGACTCCTATTTTTCTATCCATGCTACAGCTGCTGCTAAGTCGCTTCAGTCGTGTCCGACTCTGTGCGACCCCATAGACGGCAGCCCACCAGGCTCCCCCCATCCCTGGGATTCTCCAGGCAAGAACACTGGAGTGGGTTGCCATTTCCTTCTCCAATGCATGAAAGTGAAAAGTGAAAGTAAAGTCGCTCAGTCATGTCTGACTATTCGAAACCCCATGGACTGCAGCCTACCAGGCTCCTCCATCTGTGGGAGTTTCCAGGCAAGAGTACTGGAGTGGGGTGCCATTGCCTTCTCCGAATAAAATAAAGTCCATAATACTAATGAGCTCAAAATAATCCAGAATATAACAAAGTCAGTTTGCTTTTGTGTTTAAAAGAAAAAAAAAATTCTTATTATTACTGGGACCTGGATTGATGGTTAACTGCAGGAAAACCTACCTCGATGTGCTCTCAGAATGGCCTTGGATGCATTTCCTGTAAAGGGTAATGTTGATCTCGACTCTGACCAGAATTCTAGTTCCCTTCTTTCTCACCAAATTTCTCCTTTGGGGGCCAATTCAATGGGTACAAAGTGGTATCTCAATGACATTACAATTGCATTTCTTCCATCACCTATGAGTTCAAGCATCTCTTCACATCCAGGATAGCCAAGCAGGTATCTCCTTACATAAACTGCCTATTCACGCCCTTTGTCCATAATTTTATTCATTTCTCCGGGGAAACTTTAAGGCAAGACTATGGATCTTCACATTTTAAATAAAGCACACACGTTTTAACATAGACGCTTGTGTGATCACCATAGGAAAGTCACAGACCATGAACAAATAAGAAAAATATTGAAAAGCAGGCATAATTTTCTCACCCACTACAAACACATCTGTGTAGCCTTCATTTTTCCTACCTCAGTCTCTGTCTCCCTTTCTCTAAAATATGTAAATATTTTATACAATATTGTAACAATTATTTTTTAATTTGCTACTTTCCCCCTGTAATACATCTTCAGCATCTTCCCACATCACTAAATAAACTTGTTGATAATAGTCTTAATGGCTAAGTACTATTATATTGGATTAAGATAAAATGCTATAAACTTTATTTGCTCTTCTTGATCTTGTAAATGATGTCTAATACTTTGCTACCGTAAATAGCACTTCATCTAATTATCTTCATGGCCAAATAGCCATATATACTTCACTTTTTCATTAATATATACTCTCAGAAGTGAAATTAATAGGTCAAAAGCAAAATATTTTCGAGGCTTATAATTCATTTGGCAAATTGCTCCTGGAAAGGTTAAAACAGTTTATATTCACAATAACTGTATGACTTCCTGTTTCCTCAAACTGTCTCTTTCCAAGTTGGTATGCAAAGCAGGTTACATTATTTTATTTGCAGTTCCTTGATTGTTAAAGAATAGAACAGTCTTCCATTTGGCTTCTGGTTCTTTGTGTTTCTTTATATTCTTTCTCTTTGTTTTTAAATTTTACTCATTTATTGCAACAGTTTATTATTCTGTCTTTTGCTCATTTTTCTCTAAGGGAATTCAAATTTTCTTGATTTAAAGTAAATATTTAAAGTTAAAGAGATAAAACAGAAATCAAAGGAAAACCATTTTATATCCTAAAATTTTACAAGTCTTTATGACTATATTTCAGATGATTTTAAACACAAACCTGTGTTTTCAGCAGGCCAATTTCTTAAATTTTGAAATGAGGAAAGATCACTGAACTTAAACAAATAGAGTTCCCTGATTCTTCATGCTATCTGTTTTAAAAAATAGTCTTACAAGCCTTTTAAAAATCATCAATCAATCATAAATTTAAAAAACAAATACCATATCTAGCAATAAAGAGAAATAAATAAAAGTGGTTTGGTCAAGCACTTATTCTAGATCTTACAAGTTTTTATTTTTCCATACCTTCTCTACCTGAAAAATTTCTCCCCTAAAAAAATGTTAGCTTAGAAAAGTAAAGAATTTTAAAAACAAAGGCAATACAAATACAAATAAAATTCATTCTGGGTCCCCTAGTTTTGCCCAGGGAATCTGCCAGTTTCTCTCCATCATGTTCTCTTGTAAGGCCTGTCCAACTCTTCTGCAACCCCATGGCCCACCAGGCTCCTCTGTCCATGGGCAGAATACTGGGTTGCCATTTCCTTCTCCAGGGAACCTTCCCAACCCAGGGATCAAACCTGAGTCTCCTGCATTGCAGGTGAACTCTTTACCACTGAGCTGCCTGGGAATCCAATTTCCCTTACTCAGTCCACAAATACATTGAATAAATATTTGCTCTGTGTTCCCTATATACCAGGCAGCATCCTTACACTTGAGATCAGCAGAGAAGACGAGGTCCCTGATCTCGTGGTGCTTACAGTTCAGAAGGAGACAGAATATAATTAAGTAGATTAATAAATAAATGAACAACACCATTACACCATTATATTTAATATGCTTCAAAGAAAAGGGGGCGGCCTTCCCTGGTGGCTCAGCTGGTAAAGATTCCATCTGCAATGTGGGAGACCTGGGTTTTATCTCTGGATTGGGGTGATCCCCTGGAGAAGGGAATGGCTACCCATTCCAGTATTCTGAACTGGAGAATTCTATGGACTACAGTCCATGCGGTCGCAAAGAGTTGGACATGACTGTGCGACTTTCACTTTCACTTTATGCCAAAAACAAGACTGGCAAGGCTACCTTTTACTAGGTTGTTAAATTATTTACTCATTTCCTTCATACCACACATCAATATTTTGTTTGCTTATTTATCACTATCATTTCTCATTAGCTACACATGTACACGAAGGCAAGGAACTTGTCATTAATACTGCTGCCTTCTCGGTGTTTGACATTATCCAGATAAGATTCATTTCATAAATTGTTTAAGTAAAAAATGAATAATGGTTCCATGAATAGTGTAACAAAAAACAAAACTAAGACACCAGCGTCACACACTCCTGTTTGACCTTATGCAAGAAAGACCTGTTCTTCTTGACTCCCTTTGTTGTTCGTCTCTAAGCCATTCACCTATAGACGGCAAAACAGCCCTGCTATCACATGCTGACAGTCAAAGTTTTGACATGACTTATACACAATGATACTGCTTTGTCCACATGCATGTCAGTCCAATAAACAGAACGCTAATACATATGTCTCCTGTTTCTGAACACTGTCTTAATGTCCTCTGATGAGTGTTGCTGGCTTAAGGTTCATGATCCTTGGTGCAGGAATAAAACCTCAGCAACCTGTTGTTAGAGGGGCTTCCCAGGTGGCTCAGTGGTAAAGAATCCACCTGCCAATGCAGGAGACGCAGGTTCAATCCCCGGGTCGGGAAGATCCCCTGGAGAAGGAAACGGCAACCCACTCCAGTATTCTTGCCTGGAGAATCCCATGGGCAGAGCAGCCTGGCGGGCTACAGTCCATGAGGTCACAAAGAGTCAGACACGACTTAGTGACTAAACAGCAACAAACCTATTGTTACTCTTCCTGAATCTATTTCCTCAAGAAAGTGTCCCGAACCTAAGGTTTATAAGTGTTGGTAGCTGCAAAAAAAGGGAGTGTCATGAGCTGGTGTCATGAGTTTATATTCCTAGAGCTGCTATAACAAATAACACAGACTTGGAAGTTTAAAACCACAGAAACTCTTCTCTCATAGTTCTGGGGCCAGACGTTCCAAGTGAAGGTGTTGGCAGGGTTGGCACCTTCTGAAGGTTCCTAGCTCTCCTGGCTTCTGGTGGTTGCTGGCAATGCTTGGCGTCCCTGGACTTGCAGACCCAGCATTCTAACCTGCCTCTGTCTGTGTGTGGCGTTCCCTTCCGTGTTTCTGTGTCTCTTCCCCCTTTTTATTCTCTTCTAAGGATTTGTCATTGGATTTAAGGCCCACCATAATCCAGGATGATCTCATCTAGAGATACTTAACTTACTATACCTGCAAAGACCTTTTCCCCCAACAAGGTCGTATTTACAGGATCTAGTACTTAGGATATGAACATATAATTTTTGAGAGAGTTATCATCAACCCCTGTATCTGCGATTCCCTCCTATGATTGGAAGTCCTATGATTTGAATGCATAGCTTGTTCTTGTATGAGAGCCACTGTAGCTAAAAAGTCATAACACTTTCTTTTAAAGCATTTCATGGTGAACATATAGGCACGTCTCAGAGATTTTATGGGGTTTGGCTCTAGAAAGCCTCAATATAGCAAATACTGAAATAAAGGGAATCATGCCAATATTTTGGTTTTCTGGTGTATATAAAAATAACATTTACCCTGTAGTCTGTTAAGTACACAATAGCATTATGTCTAAAAAACTGTACCTTAATTCAGGTACAGTTAATACATACAGTTAACACAGTTAATTACATACCTTAATTCAAAAAACTTTATTGCTAAACATGCTAACCATCATCTGGCCCTTCGGTGAGTTATAATCTTTTTTTAAATCTTTTTGCAGGTGGAGTGTCTTGCTTGGAGTTGATGGCTGCTGACTGATTAGAGTGGTGAAGGGTGGGGTGGTTGTGGCAATTTCTTAAAATGAGACAATTCCTTAAAATGAGCCGAACTGATTGACTCTATTTTTCAAGAATGGTTTCTCTGTAGCACACAATGCTGTGCTGCAGAGCACAACACTCTTGTGCCATTTTTCCCACAATAGCATTTCTTCCGGGACTGGAGTCAATCCTCTCAAACCCTCCTGCTGCTTTATCAACTGAGTTTTTATGATAGCCTAAATCTTTGTTATCATTTCAGCAGTCTTCACAACATCGTAACCAGGAGCAGATTCTATCTCAAGAAGCCACATACTTTGCTCATCCGTAAGAAGCAACTACACATTCATGAGAGTTTTATCATGAGATTGCAGCAAGTCAGTCACATCTCCAGGCTCCACTTCTATTCTCTTGCAATTTTCACCACATCTGCAGTTACTTCTTCCACTGAATCTTGAAGCCCTCAAAGTATCCCATGAAGACTGGAATCAATATCTTCCCAACTCATGTTAATGTTGATATTTTGACCTCTTTCCACGAACCACATTCTTAAAGCCATCTAGAATGGTGAATCCTTTCCAGAAGGTCATCAATCTTGTCCAGATTCATCAAAGGAATCACTATCTATGGCAGCTATTGTCTTAAAAATGTATTTATTAAATAATAAGATTGGAAAGTTGAAACTACTCTTTGATCCATGGACTACAGAATGGATGTTGTGTTAGTAGGCATGAATATAACAATAATCTTGTGGTATCTCTCAGTCCTTGCTCTCAGGTGACCTGATGCATCGTCAATGGACAATAACAATATTTTGAAAGGAGTCTTTTTTTCTGAACAGTAGGTTCCAACAGTGGGCTTAAAATATTCAATAAACCATGTCATAAACACATGTGCTGTCATCCAGGCTTCGTTGTTGCATTTATAGCTATGCAGGTCCTAGATGGCATTTTCTTTTGATCTACATTGATAACTGGGGGCTTCCCTGATAGCTCAGTTGGTAAAGAATCCACCTGCAATGCAGGAGACCCTGGTTCAATTCCTGGGTCAGGAAGATCTGCTGGAGAAGGGATAGGCTACCCACTCCAGTATTCTTAGGCTTCCCTTGTGGCTCAACTGGTAAAGAATCCGCCTGCAATGCAGGAGACCTGGGTTTGATCCCTGGGTTGGGAAGATACCCTAGAGAAGGGAAAGGCTACCTGCTCCAGTATTCTGGCCTGGAGAATTCCATGGACCGTAAAGTCCATGGGGTCGCAAAGAGTCGGACACGACTGAGCCACTTTCACTTCGTGTAGCCACCTTCATGAATTATCTTAGTTAGATCTTCTGGGCAACTTGCTGCAGCTTCTACATCAGCACTGGCTGCTTCACCTCACAATTTTATAAGTTAATGAGATGACATCTTTTCTTAAACCTCATACACTGACTTCTGCTAGCTTCAAACTCTGATTCCCTAGCTTTCTCACCTCTCTCAGCTGTCATAGAATGGAAGAGAGTCAGGGCTTTGCTCTGATTGGGTTTTGGCTTACAGAAATGTCGTGGCTGTTTTGATTTTCTACCCAGAGCAGTAAAACTCTCCATGTCAGCAATAGGCTGTTTTGTTTTCTTATCGTTTGTGTGCCCACTGGATTAGCACTTTTAATTTCCGCCAAGAACTTTTCCTTTGTGTTCACAGCCTGGCTAACTGCTTGGGGCAAGAGACCTAACTTCTGGCCTCTCCTGGCTTTTGACATGCTTTCCTCACTAAGCTTAACGATTTCTAGTGAGAGACATGATTCTCTTGGTAAATGTCACACTGCACTTGAAAATGTGTGGGTTATTTTCAAATCTCTTTGATAATTTGTTTGTAGCATAATTATCTTTTGATAATTCTAACACAGTGATGGAGAAGGCAATGGCACCCCATTCCAGTACTCTTGCCTGGAAAATCCCATGGACAGAGGAGCCTGGTGGGCTGCAGTCCATGGGGTCGCTAAGAGTTGGACACGACTAAGCGACTTCACTTTCACTTTTCACTTCATGCATTGGAGAAGGAAGTGGCAACCCACTCCAGTGTTCTTGCCTGGAGAATCCCAGGGATGGGGGAGCCTGGTGGGCTGCCATCTATGGGGTCGCAGAGTGGGACACGACTGAAGCGACTTAGCAGCAGCAGCAGCAGCAGCAGCAACACAGTGATAAGAGAACAGACTCTGTATGCTTTCAATATCTTTAAACCATGAAATTTTTGCACCCTGTTTTATGTCCCTGGATATGTTCTGGTGTCTCCTAGCTTATAGTCTATGAGAACTTGGATAGATGTATATCTCATTGTTGTGTGAAAATTGTGTAAGTCTTAACTATGTTGACTTGGTTCGTGATGCTTTTCAGGTCTACTGTACCCTTCTACTTTTCTGTATGTTCATTCTATTAATTTTTGAGAGTTTGATATTGAAACTCCAACTAAAATTTTAATTTACTACGTAAAAATAATTGTAATATATAGTGGGACTATATGTAATTTTTTTCTGTAAATGTATTATCATACTTTCAGAATTTAAAAAATAAAAAAAAAGAATTTTGAAAAAAGAAAACGAAAGTGAGAGAGGTAAGGTTTGTCCTTTCACTTGAACACTTAAGAGACCACTGTTGGGGGTATTAACTGGCCTACTTTCAATATTTTGTCTCCAGGCACAGGCAGGCCTGAAGAGAGGGAGAGATGGGGGGATGGCTTGTTGGTAGAGAAATCATAACACATCCATTTATCAATTAAGCTTGCCATCGTATATGGATGTGGTTTGTGATGTCCCAAAACAATCACAATAGCAACGTCAAAGATCACTGATCACAGACCACCATATCAAATACAACAATGATGAAGAAGTCTGAAATATGGAGAAAATTACCAAGATGTGGCATAGGCAGATGCTGCTGGAAAAATGGTGCCAACAGACTTGTTCCACGCAGGGTTGCCACAAACATCCAATTTTTAAAAAAGCTTTATCTGTAAAGCACCAGAAACTGAAGCCCAGTAAAACACTGTGTTACATTCTGAATGCACTTTCCTAAAAAAGATGATGAGGCAACACACAAGCTACTTGTACACTAGTTTGTAAATATCTATAGAATATAAACATCTACTTGATGAGCATGGAGATATAAATAGAAATATGGCTTAGATGTTTCCCAAAACTGGCATGATGGAACAAAACTACAAGTGGCTAAAACAGGTTTCTAAAAAAAACAAACACATGCATGTCAAATGCATCTGAGTTAAGAAGGTACTTCTTATTAATCTTAGTGATTTACATGCAAAGGGATAGCCCTAAAGTACACAACCAGCTCAAAGCATCAAAAAGAACAAAACCATGGAAAGAAGAAATGAGAATCTGATGAATTAAGGGTGATGTTGATCTCATGTTAATGTCATGTCTGGTAATAGAGTCAAACTTTCCAGGGTCTGTTCTCAGGCTGGGTGTGTCCTTGAAATGTCAAAGTGAAGCGTATGGGAACGCACAGCCATGAAGATTCTCTAGGGCCTGTTAGGATAGCCTCCAAAGACGTAGACCGATAGTTTCTGGATTCTCATGGTTTATAGCCTTGTGCGGATATTCTGTTATAGTGACTCTCGAGTGCTGGGGTGCATCAGAATCACCATGAGAACTTTGGTAAAATGGAGATGACTGAGCCACCTCCCAGAGATTTTCATTCAGTAGGTCTGGGATGTGGCAAAGAAGCTGCCTTTTTAATGAGGTCCCAGGCAGGGCTGATGCTGCTGGTCTGGAGACCAGACTGGGTAGCACGGATCTACAGCAAATTGAAATGACTGAATCCTTTTTGTGCATTCAATTTATTTCACATATAGACTTAGAAAGCACTCCATCTACAGTGATGTCCCACATTATTATCCATGATGTCCATGAGACAGACAGTCTTCATCCTCAAGTCTCCCCTCTTAGGTAGATGCCAACACCACATACATACAAGAGGACCAGGCAGCTACCTACATGGTAAGACCCGGGGCCCACCTGCTCCAAGACCTCTACTGGCCTGGAATCCCATCCTAGGACTCTCTTTGGGAACAAACACTGTCATCTCCTGACATGAAAATGCAAGTGCTCTTGGGACACGAATACCTGCCGTAAAGTGAGCTCTTACCAAATGCCAAACCTTCTCCTGACACAAAGTGAAGTCGCTCAGTCGTGTCCGACTCTTTGCGACCCCGTGGACTGTAGCCCATCAGGCTCCTCCGTCCATGGGATTCTCCAGGCAAGAACACTGGAGTGGGTTGCCATTTCCTTCTCCAGCAGATCTTCCTGACCCAGGGATCGAACCCAGGTCTCCTGCATGGCAGGCAGACGCTTTAACCTCTGAGCCACCAGGGAAGCATCCTCACCACAGCTCCAGGAGATAGGTATCAGCATTCTCTTCTAAAGAGAAGTTAAGCTGCTTGTGCAAAGCAACCTGGCTGGTATCAGAACAACCTGTGATTTGAATCTAGGTCTGTTTAATGCCAAAAGCCATAGTTTTAACCACTACCTATATTTATCTTGTAAGTTTATCTTGCAAATTAAACAAGAAATGGCCACCAGACTCTAACATCTTACAGAGAAAACTCATAGCATAGCCTATGTGGAAACTAGCTGGTAGAGAAGTGCTGGAGGACAGAAGTTTGATGAGGAGGAGAGTCTGGACATTTTTGGACCATTGCAAATGCCTGGACAAACCAGGACAAAGTCAGGGATGTTGCAGTGAAGAGAAAGCAAAGAACACATCTCCATACCCTGCAGACCCTGGGAGGATGGAAAGAAAGCTCACAAATTAGCCCTCTAAGAAAGCCACGGAGGTGTGTGTGCTTAGTTGTTCAGTCGTGTCCGACTCTGTGACTGCAAGGACTCTAGCCCGCCAGGCTCCTCTGTCCACAGGGATTCTCCAAGGAAGAATACTGGAGTGGGTTGCCATGCCCTCCTCCAGGGGATCTTCCCAACCCAGGGGTTGAACCCAGGTCTCACCTATTGCAGGTGGATTCTTTACCATCTGAGCCACCAGGGGGGAGATGACAAACTTCACAGTGTTATCAGCAAAAGACTGCTAGACAAGCATGGATATGCAATAGTTTCCATATGTTTTTGGCAAGTTATATTCTGTGCTGATATTATAGGTATCCACTCTATTTTAATTGCTATGGAAAGCAGACCAGTGAATTCCTTTGTTATGTCCTTTTTATATTTTTGCATATAAATACTGGTCTGTTAAAAGGCCTTTATTTTTTCATTTTAAAAAACATTTGTTTATTCATTTATTTATTCATTTGACTGCTCTGGGTCTTCAGTCATAGCAGCAGGATCCTTTAGCTGTGGCATGCAAACTCATAGTTGTGGAATGTGGGCTCTAGTTCCCTGAACAGGGATCGAACGTGGGCCCCCTGCTTTGGGAGCAAGGAGTCTTAACCACTGGACCACCAGGGAAGTCCCAAAAGGTCTTTAAATTCAGACTTTTGTTGTTTTCTTCAAACTGATTGTATGTGTGAGTGTGATTCTGGAATGCTGTCAAAGGAACTAGTAATTCCTTTACCTTAATTAAGTTCATGTGCTTGGTAAATTATAACTACTCCTTATTATTTTTGTATATATTGTTGGAGATTAAAAGAAGTGGTATAATTAATGCAAAAATTGCTTCTCTTTTGAAAGGTGTGCATTCTGCCTGGACTGGTATAATAATGAAGCCAGAATGCTGAAAATGGCTCAAGGCACTAGTACCAACTCAGTGTGCAATACATCACAGCCCAGGAAGATGCTTCTTTTGAAAAGCCAAGAAGGACCTGTGGTAGTCTATGCATCTTACACATTTGGGGTCAGGATGCTACAAGGAGTCCATTTATACAGTGGTGCTCAAAGCACAGAGAGAAAAAACACTGGCAGGGGAGACACCTAGACCTGAATTAAATTTATCCTCCTCTCACCAAAGCCTGAGACCGCCAGTGAATTACTGCACTTGTATTTCCTCAGCCATTAAAGAGAGACAATGTCTAAGAGAACAGACCTCACTGGTCCTGTGGTCGGTGACAGAAACAACGCTGGTCCCTACTTTCCCCCATCCCTTCTGTCCTCAAACATCTGTGTCCCTCTATCTGCAATGACAAATGGGATCAGTTCAAATTTCGGAAACAGTCGAGGGTCATTCTAAGGGTATTCGCTCTGACTTGAAATATGAAAAATAAATAAACCGTAGTTGAAGTAAGTTCTTAGATTTTTTTTTTTCTGTTTTCAAAACTAAAGAATCAGCTTCTTAAAATCTGAATGACTCACAAGAAATCTGAGTTCATGATTTCCTTTGTATATTTTTACCAAGTTGGAGGTGACCTGGGTTTCCTTAAGGGTGTTGACACTTGAGCTGATTTTTAGAGGCACTAAATGTATTTCCACCACTGGGTCCTGAGCAAACAGTTAGGAACAGTCACCAGTTTTTGAGAGCTGAGTGTGTGCTAAATACACATATTTCATGAACACAACCTCAGATAATTCTGATTAGTAGCTTTTTAAAATTATTCCTACTTGGTATAATGGGCAAATGCATCAAGTACCTCCCCTTCCTGGCAGTCCCTTAGTTCTGAAAGGGACAAGGTAGGATTGAAACCTAAGAAGTTCTGTAGTATATAACCTTTACAATGAGCACCTTTCCATATATAATCCAGAACAAAAGGGTCTGACATTATGAAAATAAAATTTATGACTCACAGAATTGTGACTGGTGTAGAGTGACTCTTTGGCACTATTAAAGCTGGAGTTACTAATATTGTTATGATGTTTACCCTTCATATATCATTTAAGATGAACTCTTTCTTGGAGTTTTCCCATTAGGAGAAGCCTAATATTTTATTTGTTTGACTCACCCTTCTATTCCTAGAGAAAGAATTATACAGGCCTGTGAGATAGCTTTCAATTGCCCTTAACATAGAATAAGAAAAGCATTTACAGTGCAACCCGTTACTGCATTCCAGATATGCTAGTATTGAGTTGGCAAAAAGGTTCGTTCACTTTTACATCATCCAGAAAAACCTGAACGAACTTTTTGGCCACCCCAATGATACGGAAAACCCCAAATGAACTTTTTGGCCAACCCAATATTTTTATTCTGTTTGATTTCATTACTTAAGAATGCTGGTCCTGAAGACCTAAAGCTGTTTCTCCAGAGAAGACATACAGATGGCCAACAGACACATGAAAAGATGCTCAGTATCACTAATTATTCAAGAAATGCAAATCAAAACTACAAGGAGGTATCACACCAGTCAGAATGGCCATTATTAAAAAGTCTACAAATAACAAACATTGGAGAGGATGTGGTGAAAAGGGACATATGATCCACCAATCTCACTTCTGGGCGTGTATCCAGGCAGAACTATAATTCAAACAGATACATACACCCCTATGTTCAGTGTAGCTCTATTTACAACAGCCAGAACATGCAAGCCACCTATATATCCATCAGTGGATGAATGGGTAAAGAAAATGCGATGTTTATACATACAATGGGATATTACTCAGTCATAAAAAAGAATGAAATAATGCCATTCACAGTTACATGTATGGACCTAGGGATGATCATACTAACCAAGGCAAGCCACAAAGAGAAAGGCAAATACTATGTGATATCACTTACATATATCTGAAATAAGACACAAATGAACTTATCTGCCAAACAAAAATGGACTCACAGATACAGAGAACAAACTTATGATTCCCAAGGCGGAGGGGGTTGGGGAAGCGAAGGGCTGGGAGTTTGGGATTAGCAGATGCAAACTAGTGTATATAAAAGAGATAAACAACAAGGTCCTACTGTATAGCACAGGGAACCATATTCAATATCCTGGGTAGCCATTCCCTTCTCCAGGGAATCTTCCCGACCCAGGGATCAAACCTAGGTCTCCTGCATTGTAGGCAGATTCTTTACCATCTGAGCCACCAGGGAAGCCTAGCAAACCATAATGGGAAAACAGGGAAAAAGAATGCTGGTCCTGACCCATAAACTTGACTTCAGATTGAAAGTAGGTCATATTCTGTTTGTAGGCACACATACACATATGTCCTAGAGAAGGGAATGACAACCCACTCCAGTATTCTTGCCTGAGAAATCCCATGTAGAGGAGCCTGGCAGGTTACAGTCCAAGGGTTTACAAAGAGTCGGACACAATTGAGTAATACTTTCACTTTTATGTATATATATATATACACACACACACGCCCATACACACATACAACATGACTTCTAGCTCTGAATTTAAATCAACTGGGATGGGCTTAAAATTAAACTCTTCTCAGCAATCTGTTACTCAGTGAGATTTAAATTCAATCTACCTATTATGTCTTTTTAAACTATGTGTCTTTTAAATTTGTGAAAACACCAAAGTGCCTAATACATCCTGACAGTTCACTAAATGAATGAAGACAGGAGTAGTGCTTTGGTATATAATTTATTTGTGTACTGTGGGAACTATTCATGTTTTATTTCAATTTTCCATTCTTTATTTCATTACTTAATATGCTAACACTCTTAGAAGAAGGCAGAGGACAAGATGTTATAGACATCTAGGATTAGAAGTTACTGCCCAGAGTGGCTATTCAGCCAAAATCATGTCAGACCTACACACCAGGCTCCCCTCCTCTAGGACAAGTCCCCAAGCTTTCCCCAAGTCAGTTGACATTTCCGGAAAGTATGACACTTTCCTAGTTAAACCAAGTCTAATTTATGAAGGACAATGGAACTCTTTCTCAAACGATGGTACTTTATTATTAGCAACAGTCTTTAGAATTGCTTTTCTGTCCTAACACATTCCAGTCTCTCTCAAAGTCTCATTCTAGTATCTAGTAGCCCTCAATGTCAGAAATGATTTTCCAGCACCTATAACTGCCCTTTTGAGTTGAATAGATTCAAAAAAAGGAAATGAATTTTTGGTAACTGGGGGTGCAGGACACAGACACACTGCAAGAACTGTCAATCTTCACGTGGATTACTCTTTGATCAACCAGAAATTACAAACCCAATTCTTTCAGTAGCTCAAGATGCATTAAAAGCAACCTCCACTTTCAACTTTCCCATTAGCCCTTGGCTGCCCAGTCACTCACCAAACTGGTCTACAGATAAAGGAAGGTAAGTTTGTTATGCGGACGATGGGGGTGGGGGGTGTTTGTTATATGAGGGATTTTTGCATTAACTGCAGTTAGGGCAATGGCACCCCACTCCAGTACTCTTGCCTGGAAAATCCCATGGACGGAGGAGCCTGGTGGGCTGCAGTCCATGGGGTTGCAGAGAATCGGACACAACTAAGCGACTTCTTTCACTTTTCACTTTCATGCATTGGAGAAGGAAATGGCAACCCACTCCAGTGTTCTTGCCTGGAGGATTCCAGGGGTGGCGGAGCCTGGTGGGCTGCCATCTCTGAAGTCGCACAGCGTTGGACATGACTGAAGCGACTCAGCAGTAGCAGCAACTATTAGAATTACTCACGTTGCTATTCCTGTTTACTTATTTTTCAACAATTATTAGAGGATTTACATATTATTTCAAAATGGAAATTCCAATTCTCTTACATATATTTCTTCAAGAAGATAAATGTGTCCTTCAAAGGAGGGATGCAGTTCCTGCTGTTACCATTCTCCTTGGAGATGCTGAATCACAGCATCTGAGGACTGCAGGTGTGCACCCAGAGGAAATCAACAGCCACCTTAGAAAAGAAAGTTGGCTCCTTGATCTGTGAAATGGAGATAACACAGTGCTGGCCTCACAGCATAAAAAACTCTGTTTTTTCTGTTGTACAGAAAAAACTTTCTCTTGGCAAGTTTTAGATTTTGTAAACAGGGAAGAAAAACTTTACATTTGCCTAATTCCACACTTGTGGGTACTGCAAAGACAAGGAAGACATGCATTTGTTCCTGCTGAAAGGCAGGGTGAGAGAGAGGTTTCCAGTCCCTGCTGGAGCGTGGCTGAAAAGACCAGCTCTGTAGTTCTGTTCAGTAATTAGATGAGTCTCGTGACACTATCAGACTGTCTTGCCAGGGTTTCTTTTTTCGTAACTCTTAAGTCAACCAAGTAACACTAAAAAATGTGAGACTATTAGGCCGAGGTTTCACTAAATGCATCTCTAAAGAAAGAAAATAATTAGGCCCCAAGCAAAAAACATGAATCAGGGACTTCCCTGGTGGTCCAGCGGTTAAGAATCTGCCTTCCCAGGCAGGGGACATGGGTTTGATCCCTGGTCGGGGAACTAAGATCCCACATTCCAGGGGACAATTAAGCGTGCAGGTTGCAACTTGAGAAGCCTGCATGCTGCAATGAAGATCCTGGGTGCTGCAACTGAGACCTGACGGGGCCAAATAAATAAATATTTTTTAAAGACATAAAATCAAATAGAGAGCACAGATTACATGTTTGAGATGACGTCATGGTCAAATATAGCTAAAGATACAGGAAAGGTCCGACCCAGTAGGAGAAAGCAATGTGGCATCCAGTAAATGGGAAAAAGAAAACGGTGGAAGACAGGAAATTAAAGTATTTACAGTATTAAATATGATAGGTCTGTTGAGTGGTTTTAGCTCTGTGCGTGTGTGTGTTCATTTTGAAAGCTCATCATGTAAACCACGATCTCGTTATGAGAAAGTTTCAGCCTTTCACTGAAACAGGTTCTCAGAGCATCCACTCAATAGATGCCCTGCAAGCACCCATTCCTACTTTAATCTTCTCTGTAACATTCCTTCTGGTTAACCACTCAGGGTTTTAAAATTGCCAGCAGTGGGCAAGTACTTCTGCAGAAAAGGTTTCTTAATAATGCCTACAACCAGGCAAACACATTTCCCAGGAGCAGTGAAAAAAAAAAAAATTTAACCCAAATTAAAGACCAGATTAATTATAATTTTTAATTTCCAAATTTTTTCTTGGTAAAGTTTGCTTTAAAACAAATTTCTGTTTGTTTCAGGGAAATAACAATAATTTCCAGTTAAGTTTAAAAGGAGAAATTTATTAATGAAGCCCCCAAGTTAAAAAGGAGAAGTTCCCCCTTGGTTTATTAATGTCAGTATTATATTTCTATGTTAGCAATTAAGTCTTGGAGTTAATCATGGTTCATGAAAAAGTCTATAGAATAATGCAACAATTTTTAAAATATAAGAAATCAAAGTACCAAATGCACATTTAGCTGGGATCCAGAAAAATACGACCAATACTGATTCTTTCATCACAGAAGAGGACAAAGCCCAACCCCACCCTGACTTCCCTGTTAACAAGGCACATATTCCCTTACCATGGTGTTACCTACATACACAGAACAATACACGGAAGTTTGTTCATCAACTAGTCAGCACTAGTTGAGCATTTTTCTGTGCCAGGCACTGCACCAGGTGCTGCTCATACAAAAGTTACAGAAAAAAATTTTCTCTCCCCTCGAGAAGCTTGGCATTTAGCGGAATGGACAGAATGCAAACTGATAAACCAAGTGAAACCCAGCAATGGTACAGTCTAAGTACAAACTAAAATCTGTGGAGGAAGCAGCTGATGTCTGAAAGATTAGGAAGATCTCACCTAAGTAGGTTGTGGAACAAGGTCTTAGGAGTGAGATGACTGCCAGGGAAAGGAGGGAGGAAGGGCCATTCTAGGCAAGGAGAGCCCTAGAGGAGAAATGAAGGGGAGGTTGGAAGTAACCTAGGGGTGAAACAGACCTACAGATGTGGCATTAAGAAATTTGAATATTAAGAAAGATACACACCCCCCAAAGTTCATTGCAGCGCTATTTACAATAACCAGGGCATGGACACAACTTAAATGTCCATCAATGGAGGGGTGGATAAAGGTGTGGCATATATATACACACACATATATGTATACACACACACACACACACACACACACACACACACTGGAATATTACTCAGCCATTAAAAGGGATGCAATTGTGCCATTTGCAGAGGTATGGATGGACTTAAGAGACTGTCACAGAGTGAAGTCAGAAAGAGAAAAATAAATATATAACACATATTTTGGGGTCCCTCGTGGCTCATCTGGTAAAGAATCTGCCTGCAATGTGGGAAACCTGGGTTCAATCCCTGCGTTGGGAAGATCCCCTGGAGGAGGGAAAGGCTACCCACTCCAGTATTCTGGCCTGGAGAATTCCAAAAAGTGTATAGTCCATGGGGTCACAAAGAATTGGACACGACTGAGCGACTTTCACTTTCATATGTGGAACCTAGAAAAATGGTACAGAGGACCTTATTTGCAAAGCAGGACTAGAGATGCAGATGTAGAGAACAAGCATAAGGGTGCCAAGGATGGAAGAGAGGCAATGGGATGGAGCGACGGGGACTGACTCACACACTACGTGTTTAACATGGATAACTAACGGGCATGCACAGCACAGAGAGCTCTACTCTGTGCTCTCTGCCCCCAAATGTGAAGGAAATCCGGAAAAGAGGGAGATATGTATACATACAGCCGATTCATTTCGTGGTGCGGCAGAAACTAACACAGTATTGTAAAGCAACAATACTCCAGTTTTTTAAAAAAGAAATCTTAATAAAAGGCAGATTATGCTGGATTCAGACATGAGTAAGATGCGAGGTTTGGAAGTGATGCCTCTTTTAAGAAACATGGATTGTAAGGAAAGACAAAGACCCAGCAATAGTTTGGAAGGAAATCTGCCTGGATGTGTGGACAGTTGGTGAACTCTGGCCCTGTCTCGGGGGAAGGCTGAGGGAACTCTCCATCACCCTAGGCACACACGCCAAGGAGGAAATGATTCTCCCAAGAGGTGCTGTCCCCAAAAGAATCAGCTCCTAACACTCATATGGAGACACGCATGCAATAAAGAAAAACTCACAGTGGTTCAGTTTTTATTGAAAATGAGTATGTTCTGCCTGAACTAAGATTAAAGTTTAAAGAATATTTGCAGTGTATCATCTTTTAAATACAGAGCATTAACCGCCTACCATTTTTATCACGGCCATGTTTTCTAACCAAAGTTGCTGATGAAAATAGTTGTCCAGTAGCTGTCTACAGCGCTTCTCTGTAAATCAGAGGGTGCCTCGCACTGCCTGTGACTGTAGCAACAACCAGAGCTGATGATCAAACAATAGGCGGAGCAGAGCCGGGGCCACACCCCCACCCCCTCCTCCCTGCCCCAATCCGTGCAGGAAGCAGGGGTCAAGGCTGCTCCACCATCTCAGCTCTGACTCACTCACTGCCCTGACTCTCACCAACCAGCCCTGGGTTGGGTTATTATTTATTTATTTTTTAAGTTGAGGGCTCTCAAGGGGTTTGGTTTGGTTTTGAATCAAATTTACTTTTCATATCTATTCAGAAGTGTGGAAAGAGTCTAGGAAATATCAAAAATTAAAATTCCATTTCCTTGAGTTATTTTTAAAGGAGGGAAGTCCCACACTCTCCCAACTGCTGGGAGAGGGCAGGTTTGTTCAGTGCTGGGGGAGGAGAGCTCACCACAGAACAAAACTCTGTGGCAGAGTGGGCAACCCTGGGGAAGAGAGTGGCAAGCTGCAGGGCACCCAGCGGTGATCTGGGGTTCCCCCAGCCTTCCCCACAAGGGAAGGGGCCAGGACGAGGTCAGAGTTCACCAAATGAACACACATCCAGGCCCTGGTCCTGGCAGATTTCCTTCCTTTCCTTCCATCCATGTTTCTTGAAAGAGGAGTCACTTCCTACCCCACATCTTACTCATGCCTGAATCGAGGCCCATTTGGGCCACAGATCCATGCTGACTACTTGGCTACCTGACCTCTTGAAAACCAGCAGATGCCTCTCCCAGCCCACCAATCTCTACACCAGCCCCCCCGCCCAAACTTTTCTGCACAGCTTTGAGTAGCCCAAGCCAGCATTTGACTATAAAAACTGCAAGAAAGCACACTTGTAAGGCACATCCAAAGCCAGGCTCCTCTAGAAAGCTCAAAGGAAAAACTAAAGGTGTAAATTCATTTTATTCGCAATTCCTATTGAAAGTGGAGTACAATTCCACATAGAAGAGAGCTCCCAGCCCTGGACAGATGAGCCAAGCTGAGTAAGTCACAGTGGTCAACAAAATTCTGTATTTGAGAATCTCCCGAAAGGCTTCTCTTTGACCCTCAAAGAAAACTATCAAGACCTAAACTTGAAAAACTGTTTTGATTTCATCAGAACTTAAGGATTCATGAAAAATTTATCTTAATACAAGATTGCTATCAACAGCACAATTTTAAAAGAAAGACATACATTTGTATTAGGGCACAGATGAAAATCCTATAATCACATACTAATAACCAAGGAGACTATAACTGCCTGTCAATTACCATGGAAAACAATGGGATTAATATTAATAATTTAATACGTACTAATACAGGGAAAGATTACGTTCTGGGAACCAAAATCAAAGACAGATTGAATAAAGAGCAAATGGTTGGTTTCACAATTAACAGCAAAATGATGTCAATACCGATTACATTAGATGTGACTATCAAGTAATTTTGCTCATTCGGATGTGCTTGGGGAATTAGTCTCATTACGTCACCATCCATACCACCCTTTCGGAAACTGCAAAAACTGTGATGCTCATTATTTTGAAAAAGCTGCATTGTAAAGCAAGCAAGTAATTCTTAATTCTGTTCAGTAGAGAGACACTATATTTGAATGAGTCTCAATGTATCTGCTGTAGCTTCTGATTTTTCATTCTATAAATCAATGTCAGTTGTTGAATGTCTTATAATTTTCCTTCCTTGCTTGAAAGGAAACAGAAAAACATTCCTTCCCAAGAAAGTGGTTCTGTAATTATTCATGCTTTGAGTAGACTTGCTACGCATTCTGGTTCATTTTGTGATTGGTAGTCCTTTTCAAATATTTTTTAAATGGCTTGCGGCCGCTGCTGCTGGTAAGTCATTACATGGGGCAAAACTGGATCTCTCCACTGTGCAAATGAGTCCCCGGGGAACTCCCAGCCTGTTTAATGTGTAAACGGTGCCTAAAAGTCATTGTGCCCCTGGCTGGACTCAGCATCAGTCAGCCCCCACTCCCCTGGCACCTGGGGTACCATGCTTGCTGCTACTCCCAACCCCTACCCCGTTGGCAAAGCTGCACTTTCTTTCTGTGATCTTTTTCTTCTCCTTTATCCCTACAGCCAGTCAGTTCTGAAAGTCTACCAGTTCTAGAATTCATCTCTCATTCCTGAGTTAATTTTGCATCTCTCCTTTACAGCTTACTCCTCCAGGTCTCTCCCCAGCTATAACCAGTCTCTCCCTCACTTCATCCCACCTGGACCCTGGCCCAGAACCACCTCTCTGAAAGACAGATACCACTGTCCTGCTGAAAATCCTCAGCAGCTGAGCAAAGTCTCCCAAATCAAACCCTGCAACTCAATAAAGAGAAATGTCGCCTCATCACAGAATTCCATTTGCCTGTATTTCTGCCCAGTCTCCCCCTTGTCAGAGTTCTGGGAGGACCGATGGGCAAATGGAACACTCCCCTGGATGAGTGACATCTTTTATGGGCCCTCACTTATATATTCCTGCATCTCTGAAGCCCACTCTGTTCAACAAGAGAAAAACATGGATTAATGAAAAACAAACTATGCATGTTACACCTCAATATAAAAAAAGCATAAGTACACACATCTTGAAAATCTCCCCAACAAAACTGCAAAGCAAGGTTCTGTGGAGCCAAGCTAGTGCCAAAGCGGCAGAAGACGAGAAACTCTGAGCTCAGATCCCCTCAGTATCTGGTGTGGTGCTGCTCCTCTGCAAAGACCCACCCAACGGCCTGAGAGCATTTCCCCAGCATTGCGCCTGCAGCTCTGAGTTGACCACCAGGATACGTATGGTCGGAATCAACAGCCCTCTCGTACCAGGAACTTTCTGGGCTTTGGATCCCAAAACACCCTGCTGGGCTCATTCAGCCTCCATGGGAGACCCAGAGCTGCAATCTGTACCTCGTTGGAACAGCTTTACATGGGTCTCCTCTTACAGCTTGAGACCTGCAAATCCCATCTATACTTCCTACCCCTGTCACTCTAAGAAAGTGTTAGCCACTCAGTCATGTCCGACTCAGTGACCCCATGACTGCAGCCCACCAGGCTCCTCTGTCCATAGGATTCTCCAGCCAAGAATACTGGAGTGGGTAACCATTCCCTTCTCCACAGGATCTTCCCAACCCAGGCATCGAACCCAGGTCTCCTGCATTGCAGGCAGATGCTTCACTGAGCCACCAGGTTACTCTAAAATTCCCCTAAAAATCAAGCCTCTCCACAACTCCCACAGCCTTCCAGCTCCTTTTCTCAGCCCAGTTTATTCCCAGTTTACTTGTCTCCCCACCCACTGTGTAAGTTGAATCAATGATACTCCCACCAGCATGCACGAGAGTTTCCACCCCTCCCATTTTTGCCAACAGTTTTATCAGATTTTATAAAATCGCATACCAATCTCACTTTGGTTTTCCTGTCTTGATTCCTATACCTCTGCATGGGCTGCTTCCCTGGCTCGCAGCACCCTCCCCCACCTTTTTGACCTCCTCACATATTCTGGTTATCTTTTCAGAGGGGACTTAGAAACGTCTACAGCAAATATTTCTCCCATCTGCCTCTCACCATGTGATAACATCAGCCAGTCATCTTCTTGCCTCCAGTCTGGAGCAGCTTGAAGATGGGGCTCTGCCTTACTTATTTATCTCTGAATCACCATTTCCTAATGAAGGGTCGGTTGCTGAGTGAATGTGGAATCGCTCTGTCTTTCTGCAAGCTGGTGGTAACTAAGATGGGATCAACACTGACTCCATGTCCTTTGAGAAAGGGGCTTTCACACTCAGAGACGAGCAAAGGACAGAATACCATCAAAGTGGTGATTCCATACAGTAGGTACAATCAGTGCGGGAACTCTTTGGGCTGCAGAATGTGAACATATTGATGACCTAGACTAACTGTTGTTATCTGATGAGCTCACAAGAAAGAACTTGTGTAACTTGGAGAACTCTACTTATGTGCTTTGGAGAGCAGCAGAGTGCACTTGGGCTGGGGTTTGTTTGTTTTACTTATATCCAGCAAGAGCTAATTGCTAATGTTTCCTTCCCCACCAGCATAGTTTATGGCCTCATGTACAAGAACCACACATCTGAACTGGCTTTTAGAAATGTCAGAACTAGCAGCAGCCGAGTCCTGCCACCCAGAGTGCAAAGCGTTCTCAGCATCTGGAAAGGAAGGCGCAGAAGGGAGAGGCAGGACCTCAACGCTAGGTCAATTCATGACAGCTTGCAGTTACTCTGCATGTGATTGGGGGTGGCGGGGGGCCCAGAACTATCTAGAGGTTAAGATACAAAGATGAGAGACAGTGGAGTGAAGACACACAATAATTAAAAAACAAGGCGTGCACAGTCCAGCAAGCCTGAATTTCCATCTTCACCACTTACCAGGGCTTTGATTCTGGGTAAAATTCTTCACACCTCACCCTCTCAGCTTTTCAGCAATAAAATAAGTTGTTTTCAGGATGAAGGACAAAATGCTTATGTCTGATGTATAGAAAGAACCCGGTACACAAAAGGCAACAGACACATGGGAGCTGTTACTAAGACACAGTCCGCGCCTTTGAAAGCCAGCTTCCTATCACTGCAGTAAGAGTGTCATCCTTACGTGTGGTCATTCATTCATTCATTCATACATCCATTCATTCCTTCAGGAAATATTTACCAAATGCTCACGGTGACTCAGGCTCTGTGAGAGACATCGGGCCTGGAGCAGAAAAGAAAACAGACAAGTGTCGTCTCTTCTGGGGCTTAGTGTAGCAGGAGGGGGGACACAAGAAGAAACAGAAACACGCATTCATAACATGTTTGGTGGCGACAGGGCTCTGCAGTGGAGTAGAGATACGGGAGCTTGAGAGTGACGAGGGCATGATGTTTGGGTGAGACGAGAGGGAAGGTCTCTCTGTTATGGTGACGACAAGCAAAGGCCTCCAAGAAGTGAGGGAACAAGTCAGGCAACATATGAGTGTCTGCCCAGGGAGGGATGTGACTGGTGTGAGGCAGGAAGGGCCTCGCCAGGAACTCTGCTCAGCACTCAGGAAGCTGGCAGCTGAGGTGCCCCCTGCTCTGAAAAGCAGCTCTGTCCCCTGGCCCTCCACTTTCCGTGGATGGTCTTTCCACAGATGGGGACTCCAACAGGGACACTGAGGGTCCTCTCCCATCAGGCAGCCGGCACACACGGGTTACTCAGAGGAGCAGGAGTACGTGGGCGATGAGGCGGGGCCACAAAGAACAACCGACAGTCTAGTCCAGAGGAGACGATTTATGTAGGGAAAGATGGAGCATGTTCTCCAGGCACGATTATACCAGGGCCCAGAGGAGACAGGATGGCCCTCGAGCATGAGTGCTGAGCTCCCTGGAGAAGGAAATAGAAGCCACTCCAGTATGCTTGCCTGGGAAATCCCATGGACAGAGGAGCCTGGTGGGCTACAGTCCATGGCGTCGCGAGAGTCGATTGAGCACGCGAGTTCTGAGGGGATGTTGAAGAAGGAGACACAGAGAGGTGAGAGCTCCACTGGGTGCCGCTTGGAAGGGAAGCAAGGAGATTGAGGGAGGTAGGGCTGTCCTGGGCACCCCTGGAAAGAAGGTGAAAGGACCTGTACATCCAAACGCAGAGTGGTAGTGCACAGAATTTGAGGAGTGGAGGCTCCCCAAAGCCCACCCACAGACCCCCAAGGACTCAGGTTACGAACGCTCGTTTTAGCGAAAAAGGTCCTCATCTCAGTCTCTAATGCCAACTTCAAAGTCACTACCTACAGGCTTTAGTTGGACTTGCTAACCACATTGGCTAGGAGAGGCTTGGGGAACTCCAACTTGGGAGACCCAGCTTTAATCTCCAGTGCATACAGGTAAAGAAAAATAACACATTAAACACTTCTGGATTTTTCCTTTTCTCTTGCAGGCCAGCCACTAGAAGGTTCTCCACCCAAACTGACAAAGGCATAGCATAAACGCACTCTTGGGCCTCCTCCCCCCTCAGCAGGCATTGGTAACCCCCTGGCTGAGCCCAGGTGCAGCCTCACAGACGTTCTCGACACAGCCCTGCAGAGTTACCCCCAGGAGGGCTCACAGCACACGGATGGAGTCGCCACAGCAACCTCACCCCCCACCCTTTCTATTGGAAATGGTATCAACCGCCCACTGACAGAGGAACAAGTTGCTTGACTTTCCAAAAATCTGGTACAAGAATGAATTAGAGGAATTTCTTCCATCTTTCCTCATCCTGTCAGATTGAGGTGAGGGGTAGAGACTATGGTCAGAAGATTGATTTTTCATTTGAACCTAAGAGGCTGATTCAATGCCTTAATCTCAGAGTCAGCAAATAGCCCAGGTGGCCATGAAGCTACTGAGTCAAAGTCACAAATCTCAGTGATAAATGTGTATGTGTTTGTGTGCACACACACATGTGCAAAGGGTTACATGAGGGAGACAAAGCAGCCAGGAGGTGATAAAGAAGAGAGATAAGATCTGAAATCCTATGAGACCTGAGAGATCATTCTGGGCTAAGAAAAGTAAACCCTGTAACAACATCAAAGTTGAACCCACAGGTATGCCAGTAAAACGTGTTTATTATTTGCCTTATTTGGACCTAGGCCACATTTCTACTTAATTGCTCCTTTCTTGGGCAATAATTATAAGGCTAACTTTTCAAATAAAATAAAATTGTTCCTCTGCTCTGGGCAGACTGCCTCCAAAGCAGGTTACAGCAAGTATTCCCAAACCCTTCTTCCCAGCTGGTCGATCTTGGGGCTTCAGGGTGTGACCTGGGTGAGGAAGATTGCTTTTATTCCAGCGCTTGCACTAATTCTTGCACTAATTATGGGAGGAAAGGAAAGGTGGGTCAGTAGGCCTTGGTTTCCTTGTTTATTGAATAAATTCGTTTGACTAGTTGAAAGGAGACGTGTGTGAGTGTATCTGTGGTAGACATAAGGAGTGGTGTAGCCATTTTCCAAGAAAAACCAGCAAATTAGTTTCCATATCTTCTACAGCGAGTCTCCAACCCTACCTTAGTTCCTCTACTATTGGTCAAAGGGTCCCAGCAAGTGTGAGCTAAAAGGTTTGAAAAAGTCCTCTGTTACAATGTGAAAGAAATCAAAGTAAACATCCTTCTAGCGGTTCATTATCAACTCTGGTGTCCAACACAGCAGAAACCTTCCTCACTGGACTTGGCCTGTCCTCACTGGGACTGTGCCTCGAGGTCTGGGAAACGTGAAAATAAAGCCTATAAATGAGAAATAGTTTCTTATGGAAGCAGGATGTAGATGAACTGTTAAAATTATTTATAAACACATATAATTACTGTGGTCTTAAGTTATTTCTAGACACTTTAAGACCAATCCCTGACACCCCCTGCTTTGCTCTGCGTCTAGAGGTTGATTCCTGCAAAGTGCATGTGCCAGGGAGGTGTGCCCTCCTTTTCGGGCTAATGGGGTCAATGGAAAGCGCTAGGGGAGGCTGGGGGGCAGGGCGTGCCATCTCCCCCCGCTCTACACTGAGGGGTGTTTCTGGCAGATTCTCTGCAGTTCTCGCTATTCTAAGATACCTGCTCCCTCTGGGGTCCGTGTTCTCACTGCTTTAAGACAGCTGCCCCTTCCGCGGTCCCAGCTGTGGCTCCGGCTGATCCTGTCCCTGCCTGGGGGCTCTCCCAACCCCCACCCCTTCTCCTTTGATCCTTCGGCCCTCCAGCAACTAGCAGCAAGTTCTTGCTGTGGCTCCTCTCTCAAGGCCTCATGGGGCCTTCCACCCTCCCAACCTTGGCAATGAATCCTCTCCATGGAACCACTTGGTATGGGCTCTGTTCTCTTGACTGGACTCTTGAGTCCCACCCAGGGGGCTCCAAATCTCTAAAGAACAGCTAAAGAACAGCATGATGTTTAGGAATACACAGACTCCAGGAAATGCACTGGGCAGGTCATTCCTTCTCTACTGCCAAGAACGCTCTCTCGAACTCTGCGTTAGTCTGGTCATCTAGCATTCTTTGCACTAGATGTGTGTTTGGATGGACGGAACACAAGATGGAAAATTAGAGAACTAGAAAGCTCTATCTAGTCCCGTGATCGTCACGAGTACCTTAGAACCAAATGAGCCCAGGTTACCTGTGTTACAGGAAGGAAAAAGAGTTCCTCTGGCCTGCCTGCCAGTTATTAGGCTCAAACACAAGAGGGCCTGGAAATATGTTTCAGAAACTGGCATGGCCATGGTAAATCTAAATCTATTATTATATGAGACACACTTGACTTCTATGGGACACAAAGTGCTTTGCTCTCAGCTTAGCCTGATCTTGACTTCTCAGCCTTATTTGTACTAAATGTACTGAAATATTGGAAAGGTGCACAGACTAGTGCCAGGCACATCACAGGAGTGATGTAGGTCTCAGCTGTGATTTCTGGGCTCTTCTTTGCATCAAGGCAACATGGAGGTTTACCAAAGACCATGAAAGAAGGTCAAGGTCAAGGTCAACTTACCAATGTCAAGGACCCTCTGCTTTGCAGTGTGCTGTCGAGAGTGCCAGTACTTCCAGTATTTCAGCTGCTCATCCCGGTTTTTGTCTTCACTGAAGACCACCATCACCACGCTCTGTAGGGCAGGGAGAACCACACAGCTTACTTTCCATTCAGCCCCTCCTGCTCCACAGTGTCCAGTTCTGGGAATGCTACCAGAGGTGTGTTGCCTTAATTTCTATAAATTTGCTTTTCTTGCTTTAGATAAGCTCAGTTGTAGGGTTTATTTTGTTTCAAAATAGGCCTACTTTTTAGAAAATAAATGGGAAATGAAAACAGCACAGAATAAAAAAGAATGCTACCTTATCTTTGCCATGACTAACACAATTGGATTAACCAATTTATCAGCAAATGTATTATTTTGTGAGGTGAGTGGGAATACCGAAAAAGATTTTTTTCTTTCATTGAATACAAGGCCATTTTTGAAATGTTATATCCTTAAACACAGAATTTGGTGCTTTTGTAAAAGAGCAAATATGTGTTTCTGGCCTAATTAAGTGCCTCTGACTGGATCGGTGATGGTACTGAGAGAAATTCTAAAAGATGAGCTCACACTGATGAACAATGATATAAAATAAAGATACATCACGGACCAAAAGATACAAAGTCAACCATATGATTTCCTTAAATATGTGGATATACTTTTAAATGAGCCCATGAAACTAATTATATCTGTAGAAATAAGAATCCCAAATGACTTCCACTTCTAAGTTACAAACTGTTTTGCTAAACTAAATATGTTAAGTCATGGTCATTTACGAGATGGAGAAGGTACCCAAAATCACCAAACAAACAAACCAAAAAAAAAAAAAAAAAAAATCAACAACCAACTTACAACCCTTTAATTACAGCATGAGGAATACTGTATCCAGGAATATACTCTCCATTTCATTCCATATCCAAAATACCTCATAGACAATTTTCTGCTATTTCAAGAGAATAGTCATCGACTCTTATTCCTTAATGCCCTGTCCCCTGTAGCATTTGACACATATCTACCTAATTACTTACAGTTACTCAGTCCACGGCAGTGGCTTATGTTAATAAGGGCGGGGATATCGTATAATTCACCGTGTCCCTAGTGCCTGACAAATAAGAGATACCAAGTATTGATAGTACCCGTAGTGTCAAGTCAAGATCTGGCTTATTCCCAGTGGTATGTAAACATTTGTCGCACAAAAAAAGCAGAGGTTTGTTAGAAAAGCTGGTTTAGAAACAATGCATCCATATTATTCGAACCCACAAGCAGCATGACTCACAAAGGCGTGCAGGAGAGCTGACGAGAAAGGGACCCATCGGCTGTGCTGGTGGAACCCGGGCTCGGCCTCCCTCCATCCTTCCCCCTTCCCCTTCCTCAGGTCTTTCTATTTCTCTGTAAACATTCACTGCACAGCCTCCTGCTGTTTATTTCTGTCTGTCCCAAAATAAAAATAATGTTTCGGGGGACTTTTTTCTAGACAATGACTAAATTAGCATAAGCTATGGCCTATTCTTGGTATGGAAATGTATTTTTTCAGTGATAAAGAAAAAGGCAGTTTGAAACTGCTATTACCAAGGCTACAGGCTCTGACTTGGGATGTAGCCCTGTTTGCAGAAATCAGTGCTCAGAGATTCTAAGTGCATCCCTCGTTCCTCCAGGCGGCTTGCTCTCCCAGAGTGAGGAGTAAGAGGAGTAAGAAAGACCCACTCGAGAAGGACCATCCTGCTCTCCAAGGCTGTTAGATTGAAGACTTTAAAAGAAGGAAGGCTCTTTGTTTTAGGCAAAATGGAACAAAAGGAGATAAAATAAACTACATTATTTTCATGATTTCAATGAAAGAAAATTCTTGGAAAAGTCGCTGTACTCCAAGCTGCTGCCATGGCCTTAGATTACTGACGTCATCTTTTCAGGGTGATGATAATGCTGTTATTACCAAGGTATATATGAGTTATACACTACCTTGTAATTGGCAAGATTTTTTTGAAAAAGAAGAGGTATCCAGCGTCTCCTCACCAGGCATTCATATATGATGGCATAGGGCACACTAGGGTCAATTTCCAGAGGTGGAGCCTACGCCTTTCAGGCCTCCATGCTACTCAGTACTGTACACTTGGGTGTTAAGAGAGTAGGTTAGAAGTCTGATTGGGATAGAACCTGGCTCCCTCACATTTGAGCTGTGTGACCTTAGCCAGTTGCTGACTTCTGAAAGGCCAAGTTTCCTCATCTGGAACATTATAGAAGTAATGCCTATGGCATAGGGTTGTTGTTAGTTTCAGAGAGTTACTCTATGTACAGTGTTCAACGTACACCCACAATAAATACTAGCTGTTCTATTGTGGATCTGGTTGTTGGGACGATGGGGATAAGGACGGCATCCCTCCACCACAGGCTTGACCACAGGCTTGGGACATACTAAGCCCCCTGGAGGCACACAGCACACTGGGCACCTTTGCACCTGCCCCGGAGTGCAGCCTCAGGTAGGACATTAGTCCCAGAGCCTCCCTCTCCATCCTTCCCTTCACTCTCAACCGCCCTGTCTCCTGAAGCTCCAATCTGGAACCAGGACAGTCTTGAAGGGAGGAAGGCCTATTGGACAAAGGAGGAGCAGTTCTTCCTTGCCTTTCTCATGGAAACAATGTCATAAAACCTGGCTGATTCAAGAGCACGCCACTGTAATGATTTTACCTAAAGCTAGTAACAGGCAAGTCAACCAGCAGGTGCCCAGATATGCTTTTCTCTGCAACCCCATGTTTTACCCTTTGCATGGGAACTTGAGATGGGGTGAACTGGGCCCAGCAGAGCACAGCATTCCTTTCTCAGTGTACTGAAGAAGCAGCTTAGGAGGAGGCAGTTATGATAAAATAAGGAGGCACGTACACAGCAGCATAAATCATTTTACAACAGAGCAGGAAAGTCCTTCAACCTCTTTTCAGAGCTCTTGTGTATATAATTTTCCTTTTCAGTAGAGAAGCATTACCAGTTCCCGCCCTTCTTGGCAGGGTTAAGAATGCCAGAAGCTGGCGGACTTCCAAGACAGTTTCATTTCCCACAAATAGAACTAACCCTCATGGATGTGAAAATTCTTTCAAGTCACTCCAGATAGGGATCATATCATGCCCACTCCTTGACTTTTCATACTGTTCGTGGGGTTCTCAGGGCAAGAATACTGAAGTGGTTTGCCATTCCCTTCTCCAGTGGAGCATGTTTTGTCGGAACTCTCCACCATGACCCATGTTGGGTGGCCCTAAATGGCATGGCTCGGCTCATAGTTTCACTGACTTACACCAGGCTGTGGTCCATGTGATCAGTTTGATTAGTTTTCTGTGATTCTGGTTTTCATTCTGTCTGCCCTCTGAGGGATAAGGATAAGAGGCTTATGGAAGCTTCCTAATGGGAGAGAATGACTGTGGGGAAAACTGGGTCTTGTTGCGATGGGCAGGGCCATGCTCAGTAAATCTTTAATCCAATTTTCTGTTGATGGGCGGGGCTGTGTTCCCTCCCTTTTGTTTGACCTGAGACCAAACTATGGTGGACCTGATATAAGTAAAAGAGAGTGAAAAAGTTGGCTTAAAACTCAACATTCAGAAAACTAAGATCATGGCATCCAGTCCCATCACTTCACGACAAATAGATGGGGAAACAATGGAAACAGTGACAGACTTTATTTTGAGGGGCTCGAAAAATCACTGCAGATGGTGACTGTAGCCATGAAATTAAAAGATGCTTGCTCCTTGGAAGAAAAGCCATGACCAACCTAGATAGCATATTAAAAAGCAGAGACATTACTTTGCCAACAAAGGTCCATCTAGTCAAAGCTACGTTTTTTCCAGTGGTCATGTATGGATGTGAGAGTAGAACTATAAAGAAAGCTGAGCTCCAAAGAATTGATGCTTTTGAACAGCGGTGTTGGAGAAGACTCTTTGAGAGTCCCTTAGACTGTAAGGAGATCCAACCAATCAATACTAAAGGAAATCAGTCCTGAATATTCATTGTAAAGACTGATGCTGAAGCTGAAACTCCAATACTTTGGCCACCTGATGAGAAGAACTGACTCATTTGAAAAGACCCTGATGCTGGGAAAGATTGAAGGCAGGAGGAGAAGGGGACAACGGAGGATGAGATGGTTGGATGGCATCACCGACTCGATGGACATGAGTTTGAGTAAGCTCCAGGAGAGGCCTGGAGTGCTGCAGTCCATGGAGTCGCAAAGAGTCGGACACAACTGAGCGACTGAACTGGACCCCTTGACTCCTTAGTAAGCACTGGGCTGCAGCAGGCTTTTAAGCAGGGCTGCAAAGGGCCTAGGGACACATATGAATTGCACCCTCTTTTACAGAAGAAAGCCCAGCTCTTTCCCACCCACAGATAAGCTTACTGGAAAAATGAACATCATTTGATTGAAAACAATAATGATAGTAACTAGATACCACGTGGGCAATGAATGAAGCTGAGAAAATTCCTTGGATACAGTCAGAAAGCATGTTCCCACCATGTCTGTTCCCTGGGGTTTATTGGTTACTGATTAAAATGATAAACTGCAAGCCAATAAGTTCTTGTGCCCCAATTCTGACATTTGTTCTAGAATTATTTACTTTGGAATTTTTTTCCATGCCCTTCCACAAGGCTGGTAACTAACAATGCTTTCATCTGATCCCTCCATGCTTTATTTGAGAAAGGAGGCTCCTACCCTGACTTTGCTGATGGGGTGTCGGAAGCACTTGTTGTCCCCTGTCTCACTGAGCGTGATGGCATAGAACTGTCCCTTGTTGAGGTAGGTCATCGGGCCCTCCCCTTGCTTCTGACGGAGAGATTTGGTGGCTTCCAGGGTGTACTGAAACGTGCCACTGTGAACAGAAAGCAAATAGTGGTCAGATTCACTCAGACATTTCTGCCTTTAAGATCAATTTCACATCGATAACATTTTGTATGAACATTAACCAACGTTTACTCCATTTCACAGACAAAACACAGCATGTGGCAAAAGAGATGAGACCATACCAAAGGTCACTGCTAGTACAGGGCACATAACATTTCTATTAGTGGCCCATAAACCAGATGGTTAAGAAGGGAGAAAGTCCACGGCATGCCCATCCCACTGAGCCAGGCAGGGCCAGGGGAGCCTCTGTTAGGTTTTAGCTGGCACTTTGCAATGCCTGAACTTAGACAGGACTTGCTTCTTTCATGCTAGCAATAAGCCATAGGTGTGAGTACATTTGTTCAATCGATCCATATACTTAACCTTCTTTTGTCTAACTGAGGTGTTGCACATAACTACATCCCACTTTAAAATATCTCAGAATATAAAAATCTAGAACTCAACACTCATTACTGAAACCTCTAGGGAATCTAGTTTCATAATAGGGATTATTTTTTGATTTGGGGGTCTTGTTTTCTAAGCCTGCAGAAGAACTCACGACAAGGTTACTGCTCTAAAGCAGGAGGTTGCAAACAATGGTCCCTGGGCTAGAGCCAGTTGGCTGGCTGTTTTTGTAAATAAAGTTTTACTGGCCCACAGCTACACTCATCTGTTTTTATCTCCTCATGGCTGCTTTTGCACTGCCATAGCCCAGCTGAGTAGTTTCGACAGAGACTGTGTAATTCTCTAAAACTAAAATACTTAATATCTAGCCTATTACAGAAAAAAAGTTTGCAGATCCCTGCTCGTAATAATTTCCCTAATATTTGACAAATATAATTTAACTTGTAAAATGAAAACAGACTTTCCCAACTTTGAAAAACATAGCCATTGTTTAAAATGAGCAACAAATATGAACCACCATCTTTTTTATTTAAGATGCTCATTCAGAATATTTATTTCTGCCACCCTGCAGGATGGCACAGATGATGATCCAATTGCAAATGCTTTGTCTGTTTTCTGGATCATCAGAAACTCTTCACTGTGTCTATTTTTTTAGCCCTTTAAATTTCAGTCTGTGAAAGACTAGGTACAAAAAGATTCAAAGTTTGCTTCCTAAAATGATCTACCTATAAGATTACGGGGGACTCTTGCTTTCTATGTTGAATATTTCTGCAATGTTTCATATCTTTTAGCTTATATAATGAAAAATAAATCTGAAGGACAAAATAATATTTCTCTTATTTGATAAAAAAAAATCTTAGGTTAAAGCTGATAAACAAAGTAAATTCCAGAATATGCGTCTTAGAATAAGGTGGGAAATAAATCATTCAAGATAGAATCTATTCCACTGTCATTTTGCCTGGAAAAAGCAATTTTGAGATAACCACTGAATCAGAAAATCTGAGACCTAGACAGGATATTAGGAATCCCTGCTTGAAAAACATGAAGAAATCCGTGAACTTTCTCCCCAGATAAAAGCACATATGAACACAAATGATTCACGCCCCCCAGGCTGATCCACAGCACAAGATAAGAACCACCTTCTTCATTTCACAGCTGAGAAGAGGCTGAGAAACTCACTCACTCTAGGGGACAATGACAGCAGCAGAAAGCGAAAACAGGGCAGGAAAACGGTAGGTCAGTGCTTTTTAATGGCCCAATAGCTGGTTGCATGGTTATCTGGATGGATAGCATGTAAATTACCCATGCATTTCCATATTTTAGAAGTTGATTCGAAACTTTCTTCTCTGCCTTTTCCCTACCCTTCGCCGCCACCACTGCACAGCCAATTTCTGTCTGGAACAATCTGGAGAGGATGACTGGGGAGCCTAAGGTTGGAACAAGACCCTGAAGGAGCAGAAAGACTTTAAGAGAAAACAGACAGAAGAAAAGAGGGTCATACATATAAAAGTAAAGGGTCAAGAAACACAGTGGGAGAGGAGGCTTACAAAGCATGGAGGGCTCTAACCACCTTCATCAGGAATTTGTGTTTTATTCTATCTGAAATGGTGAAATCGCTGGTAAGATTCGCAAATGGGAGAGATTCATTCATTTACGCCCTTCTCTCCCGTCTTCAGGCACCTCTGGAGTGTGTGGCTAGGAGGATGGCTACATCATTACGCATAACAAGAAACAAAAGCGGGACTTCCTGTTGGTCCAGTGGTTAAGAATCTGCCTGCCAGTGCAGAAGACATGGGCTCTATCCCTGGTCCAGGAAGATCCCACATGCCATAGGGCAAGGAAGCCTGTGTCCTGGAACTCCTGAAGCCCATGTTCCACAACAAGAGAAGCCACCACAATGAGAAGTCCATACACGGCAACTAGAGAGTAGGCCCTGCTGGCCAAAACTAGAGAAAGACTGTACGCAGCAATGAAGACCCAGCACAGCCAAAAAACAGAAATAATTAATTAATTTTTAAAAAGAGGGAATAAAAGTGGAAGGACAGATGTGAAAGAAGTCAAAAAGGAAGGAGAAAAGGGGAGAAAAAAAGAGAGTTCCATTATGTACATGTTGTGTTGGAGGCCCAAGTGTCTGATGTTCAGAGGAACACCTAAGAAGGGATATCTAGCCAACTAAAGGACAAAGAAAAGAGTATGGGCCTCAGAAAACTGATCAAGATTGGAAATAATAATTAAGAAGTCATTGTGCAGAGAAGAAGACTTTATTTTAAAGGTGCAGAAGTATAACTTGAAGAAACATTTAAACAGTTATTGGTGCATCAGTGTCTAGGGGCATCTCCTGGAAACCTACCTTGATGTCTGATCGTACATGTACTCCTCAGCCCCAACTGAAGCACTCCGGAATTTCTGCAAAATACAAAAAGTCATCAAAATTAAAACCAATAGGTGAGTCACTATGCTCCCCGCCCCACACCAAAGTGGCAAAGGTATCCAAATTGTCTTTTCCTTGTTTTAGAAAGGAAAATTACACATTTTTTTGGTATTGTGTTTTCAACTACAGTGAAAATAGTTACCATTTGTATACAGAACTGACATAGTACCTGCACATTGACAATTATATTCAACATAAAATGTATTGGTACTTTTCTTCACATATTCACAGGTGCTTTCAGGTACTGGAAACTGTTTCCTCAAACATTTAAACATCTCTTCTATTTTCTTATCTCCAACACTATTCCAAAAGTCACGAATTCTGAGTTAATGGAACACTGAATACAAGGAGGCCACACAGCATATCATAAGCCCTATTGAGAGTGTTAGGAGCATAGTTTCGGGAGCAAGACTGTCTAGAGTCAGGTTCTAGTTCTTTTACCTGCTGCCTGTGTAGACTGGGGCAAGTGCCATATTTTCTTCAGCTGGAAAATGCATAGCTGTAGTGATGAGAAGAATTAACTGCATTATTAGCAGTGAACTAGTAAGAACAGTTCCTGGAATGTGGCGAGCTCTATCTACCTGTATGAAATTCTGTTCTGTAGTGACCACTTGACCATATCTGGTGCCCTTCTCTAAGATCTTCATTATCGCAACATTGTTAAGGGTGAGTCTGCAGAGGAAACTCTAAGTCATAATATTACACATGAGGAGGTTTGGGTTCACAGACATCAGTTGTTGTATATTTAGTGCAAGTTGGATGCATTTTACTACATTTTAGAACCTTTTCAAGCAGATGCACAAAAGCGCTAACTCTTGATCCTAAAGTGAATATAACAGAACTTCGAAGAAAAAGCACTTGGTGGATCACATACATTTGGACCTTCCACTGTGGCCTTTTTTCTAGTCTCTCTAAGAAACAACCTTCTTGCTTCTCCTTTCTCTGTCATAAATGTTCATTCTTTGACAAGTAATTCAAAGATTTCCTTCTCAGGAAAGGGTTTGGTGGTGTTGTTCAGTTGCTAAGTTGCGTCCAACACTTCGCGACCCCACGCCAGGCTTCTCTATTCTTCACTATCCCCGGGAGTTTGCTCCAACTCATGTCCATTGAGTCAGTGATGCTATCCGTGCATCTCATCCTCTGTCATCCCCAAGAAAGGGTTAGCCCCAGCTATTTTCCAGCCACCATCTCTAACCACTATCTCTAGGATGGTGGTTTATTTTCCAACCACCATCTCTAGAACACAGTGGACCCTTACATCACAGTTTATATGTATATCAGATATAGCTATATAATTCCATGTCTTTAATCAGTCACCAATTTTTAGGTCTTATTGATGTATTCATTCATCCACTCTTTCAGTAAATATTTACTGAGCATCTACTTTGTATCAGATACCATGCTAGGTGCTATGGATACCACGGTGGAAAAGAAAAGATGCAGGCCCTGTTCTCATGAAGCTTCTGGTCTAGTAGATGGAAAATATTAGCCAAATAATCATTCATTTAAAAATTTATAAACCATGTGCAAACACTCTGAGGAACAGCAACAGAGTTCTAGGACAGTACATCACAACTGAGAAAGTAGAAATCAGCCCCATGACAACCAGCCTAGATGGTTCTAACAGGATGTACTGTTTCCAGTGGCACAACAGAGAAGACTAACAGAAGATAAGCAGTGCTCCCAACAGAAGCCCAGAAGACAGCAACACAGCTACACAAGTGAGCAACGCTCCCTCCTCCTGTGGGACTGATGCTTTCCTAGCAAAGATATCCTCAGCCTCGCTTTGTTCATCACCTCCTCTGAACAGTGACAACAGAGACACCCAGTTTCTAGACCGCCCCCAACATCTTGATATACACAGTCCAGAACTAGTTGTCACTTCCATGATCCCTTCTTAGATTCATCCAGCACAAGCCCAAACACTATCAAGAGCTCCTCCTAATTCTCTCTTATGAGCTGTCTGTCCCTAAGGCTCCCCTGCAGAAACAGACTAAATAAATGCAACTGTGACTACAAATATGTTTGTGGTAGTCTTTGGCTGGTGGACTTAGATCCAAATAAAACTGATTTTACTAGAAATTGAAAGGAGAGGACAAGGAGGTCTTCCCTAAGAAAGTCACACAGGAGGAAGGGTGTGGAAGGTAGTAAAGAATATTCTAGAAATAACACTGTTCAACAGAACTTTATACAAAGATGGAAATGTTGTATATCTTCACTGTCTGATACAGCAGCCACTAGCCACATGTGTCTACTGAGCACTTAGAATGGAGATAACTGAGGAATTAAATTTTAAATTTTATCCAATTTTAATAGCTGCACGTGGCTAGTGACTACAGTACCTACTGCACAGCACAGATCTGAACCATGGAGCAGCATTCATAGGGGTCTTGAGGCAGGAGGAGCATATTAGGCTCACAGAACTGAATGAAGCTCAGAGCAGAGGGCACCAAGGGCAAAGATGGGCAAGGTGGAGGCGGGAAAGGTGGAGGAGAAACAGAACGCGCAAGGCCCTGAAGCCCAGTTACAGATTTAGATCTTGATCCTAGAAACAATGGGATTTCAATAAGAGGGTGTCATGATCAGATTATAATTTTGAAAAGACCATTCCAGGTACAGTGTACAAAAGGGGACTGTTTTACAGACCAGAGATAATGATAGCTTGAGTCAGTAAGGTGGAAGCAGAATGGAGACAAAGGAAGGATTTCAGAGAGGTGTAAGCAAGTGAAGTCGGAGACTTTTCCTGGTGGGTCAGTGGCTAAGACTATGTGCTCCCAATGCAGGGGGTGTGAGTTCAATCCCTGGTCAGGGAAGTAGATCCCACATGCTGCAACTAAGAGTTCAGATGCCACACCTGGAAGATCCTGCTAGATGCAACTAAAAAGGGCCCAAGTTCAACTAACAGCTGGCCCAGCCAAATAAGTGTATTAAAATATTTTTTAAAAAAAGAGAAGTTGATAGAACTGATAATGACTTAGACCAGGATGATAAGAGAGCAAGTATGCAGGAAAAAAAACCCTAGTTTCTTCAAACACCAGAAAGATGGTGGTGTCACTCCACTAGGGTGGAAAATAATTTGCAAACCAGGTTTTGTATAGGTGGAAAGTCAAACTAGGGGCTTCCCTGGTGGCTCAGATGGTAAAGAATCTGCTTGCAATGTGGGAAACCTGGGTTCAATCCCTAGGCTGGGAAGATCCCCTGGAAAGGAAATGGCTACCCACTCCAGTATTCTGGTCTGGAGAATTCCATGGACAGAGGAGCCTGGTAGGCTATAGTCCATAGGGTCACAAAGAGTTGGACACAACTGAGCAGCTTTCACTTTTACTTTTCAAAGTCAAACAGGCAGTTGGGCACAAAGGTATAGGATGCAGAGATAACTGGACTAGAGAAAAAAGTGTGCAAAGTATTCAGGGCATAGATGGTAACTGAGCTATGGGCATAAAGCCAAAAACTTCTTCAAGAGGCAAGTAAAGTATCAAAGTATCAAATGGTGCTGCCAAGTAACAGCTTTAACAGAAAGGGGATTTCCAGATCCATTCTATGCAAGAGTTGGATAGAGGGCTCCTACAATGGCAGCCCACTCCAGCACTCTTGCCAGGAAAATCCCACGGACGGAGGAGCCTGGTAGGCTGCAGTCCATGGGGTCGCTAAGAGTCGGACACGACTGAGCAACTTCACTTTCACTTTTCACTTTCATGCATTGGAGAAGGAAATGGCAACCCACTCCAGTGTTCTTGCCTGGAGAATCCCAGGGACGGGGGAGCCTGGTGGGCTGCCGTCTGTGGGGTCGCACAGAGTCGGACACGACTGAAGCGACTTAGCAGCAGCAGCAGCAGCAAGGGCCGGAATAACGCGACATCCAATTCTCATCAACTTTGACTACAAACAGAGAAAACTAAGGGCTTCCCAGGGGGCACTAGTAGTAAGCAACCCGCCTGCTGATGCAGGAGATGTAAGAGACACGGGTTCAAGCCCTGGGCTGGGAAGATCCCCAGAGCGGGGCATGGCCACCAGTCCCAGTATTCTTGCCCATGGACAGAGGAGCCAGGCGGGTTACAGTCCATCGGGTTGCAAAAAGTCGGACACAACTGAAGCCACTCAGCACAGCACAGCACATACAGAGAAACCTAAATCTTCCCAAAGTATAAAACTTGCATTCTAAGGATTTTCCAAAATTTTTCTTGGTTCAAGAACAAAATAATAAATGATAGACGTTTTAGTGGTACTACATGCACTATTTCGAGTATTTGAAATAAAAAGTAATAAAATTGGTTGCACTAATCAAAAGCAAAGCCATGATCCATTGTAGTAACTGAATCAACATTTTGAAGGTTTTATTCTTCAGTTAGGGGAGGAAATGAACTACCATTTAAAAATCACATTAGACAGTGTTTAGATCCAGGGTAACTTTCTGTATCAGTCTACAGATGAATAGGACATCAATGGACATAACCATCATAAGTCTGTTGGGTATGACAAATAATAATTCTTTGATTTCATTACAGGATTCTCTGCAAACTACATTAATTTGACAATTAACTTACCAAGGGCTAAGTAATGAAATACAAGGTAGAGATATCTCATCTTCCCTGTAAATATTGGGTGGGCCAAAAAGTTCATTAGGTTTTTCCATAAGACATTATATTTATATACATGTATATAATATAATCAGAGAAGGCAATGGCACCCCACTCCAGTATTCTTGCCTGGAAAATCCCATGGACGGAGGAGCCTGGTGGGCTACAGTCCATGGGGTCGCGAAGAGTCGGACTCGACTGAGTGACTTCACTTTCACTTTTCACTTTCATGCATTGGAGAAGGAAATAGCAACCCACTCCAGTGTTGTTGCCTGGAGAATCCCAGGGATGGGGAGCCTGGTGGGCTGCCGTCCATGGGGTCACACAGAGTCGGACATGACTGAAGCGACTTAGCAGCCCCAGCAGCAGCAGCATATAATACTGGAGTGGGTTGCCATTTCCTTCTCCAGGGGATCTTCCCAACCCAGGGATCAAACCCAGGTCTCCCACATCATAGGCAGACGCTTTAACATCTGAGCCACCAGGGAAGTTATATAATATATATTGTATTTCCATATTTATAAATTTCCAGATATTATGGGGAAATCTGAATATATATTATATATGATATCAATTATTATATACATTGATATAATGATAATTATTATTGATATATTACATGAAATATTTAATATATTATATGAAATATATGTTCATATTTTATATTTTCAGATATTATGGGAAAACTTGAATAAAGTTTTTGGCTAACCCAATGGTTCTCACTCCTGAGCAAACTGGAGGACTAAATGGGAAATCGACTTCTCAGCCCTCTTGCAGTTAGTTGAGACCATGCGACTAGTTCTAATCAGTGAAATGCGAACAGGGGGAGCAGTACCACTTTCAGATCAAAGTGTTTACAAGCCAGTGTGCCATCTCCATGGTCTCTCTTCCCCAGCCAGGGTGATCCTGAAGTCACATACAGAGATGGTAACATCACACGATGGAGAGAACCTGGATTCCTGATCAGAAGAGGGGTCTATAGACTGGTATCAAGATTATTAGCAAGAAATAAAATTTCACTGTCTCATATCACTAAGATCTGGAGTTTCTTCATTCCTACAGCTAGTTAGACTTCTGTTAACTGACTTAAACAAAATTGTAGACTAGAATAAGCAAATTCATTCTTCCTCTTTGATTTTTATAAGGACAATACACATGACTTTTCTATAAAAACTCTTTCTTCCCTCTCTCAAGTTTTACAGGTTTCCTAGAAACCTGCTGGGGCTTCCCTTGTGGCTCAGCTGGGAATCTGAGAATTCCCTACAATGAGGGAATTGCAGGGAATTCTGCCTGCAGTGAGAATCTGCCTGCAATGCAGGAGACCTGAGTTCGATCTCTGGGTTGGGAAGATTCCCTGGAGAAGGGAAAGCCTACCGACTCCAGTATTCTGGCCTGGAGAATTCCATGGACTGTATAGTCGTCCATGGGGTTGCAATGAGTCAGACACGACTGAGCGACTTTCACTTTCGCTTTAGAAACCCGATGGGTGTCAATACTACCCTGATTTGTATTTATCAACTCGACTGTTTGCTTGTTAGCTGTGTGGCAGTTGGCACATTCATAAGCTCTCTGCATCTGCTTTTTTCATCTGTAAAGTGGGAAAAAATAATACCTTCCTTGCAGAATTGTGGTATAATAAATATTAAATAAAATGTGTAAGCCACAATGCCTGGCACACAGTAGTACTCAATAAACAGCAACTATTGTTATGTCTCTTCACAGATTATATAGTAACCTTCTAGAGCACAGAAACCAAGGCACACCCCCTTCTCTCTACTCCCACATTTAGCAAAATGCCTAACACCCAGTATAAACAAATATTTACCAAATGTGACTACAAAGAGGATATAGAATAAAATATAAATCAAATTAGCTAAATAAATTCATTAAAGAACTTTTTAATGCTACTGGCTTGAATTGAACGAAACTGCTCCCTTCCTTGGTATCAGTACACACACACACACACACACACACACACACACATATAGAGAGAGAAGAAGTCATCTGTAATAGCAAATGAAACTTGCTAATTCAACAAGTAGTAGGGATTTTAACAGTTTGCCTAAAGGAAGTACTAGGTTTTAGACAAATTTTCCTTAGTGAAATTTACTTAGTGAAATCACTCTGAAATCACCTAATCTTATAACTTGTTAACAATGCCATGGCTGAAGATCACCATAGATCATTTCAACTAATTTACATCACATTGAAATACCTTATGCAATGTAAACACTGATTTCCAAGACTAGGAGAGCACCTAAACTAAATTCAACGGAAATAATTTTCACATTTAGCTTCTGGTAAGTTGCTTTCTCCTTCACTTCAAAATAAAACCCCGAATACAATAGCTTCCTTTCATAAGCCTCTTTATCTACAACACAAGCACAACTGATAACACATCCCCCAAATAGGGTGACGGTTCCGTTGACATTGGACCACATCCATGGACTCTTCTGTGACTAATGGAATATTTCTGCACTGTGTGAGAAAAGCATTAGTAGCAACCCTTTAGTGAAAAAGTATGCACCTCACATTCCTTTGTGGAGTGATTTGCTTTTGCCTACAGAAGCACCCCTGACTGCTCGAGGGCAAATCAAATATTCAACAATACCAAAACCCTACAAGATCCCTTGCTCAGTTTGAAAAAAAAAAAGAAAAGAAAAGAAGAAGGGGGACTTCCTTGGTAGCCCAGTGGTTAAGAACCCACCTGCCAATGCAGGGCATACAGGTCAATCCCTGATCTGGGAAGATGCCATAACCCTCGGAGCAGCTAAACCCATGCACCACAACTGCCAAGCCTGCTGCAGCTGCTGAAGCCTGCGCGCCTAGAGCCCGTGTTCCGCAACAAGAGAGGATACTGCAGGGGGAAGCCCAGGCACCGCAGCTAGGAAGCGGCCCCCGCTCGCGCCAGTAACCACAGGAAAAGAAGGAGAGGGGAGCGGGGAGAGGAAGCGTGTGGATGATTTTCAGCCACACAGGAAGCAAAGAAGCAAACCTGAAGATAACATTGTCACTACAAGGACACTGAATGCTTGATGTAGAGCTACCAGAACCCAAAAAATATGGAACCCTGATGAGCACAGCGAATCTATCCCGTCTTGCTCTGCTCTTTCCCCAAGCTCATAGAAAGCAGCAGGCATTCAGGAATGATGAGCCAGGAAAGGAAGGGCTGCTAGCGTGACTTGTCTACTGTGAGCCCCTACCAACGCTGAAGAGAGCTGGCCCCTTTTGTCCCTCTCATTGTCATATGAAAGATGAGAAACAGCTAACGACATGGATAAAGAACACTCAGATTAAAAAATGAACGCATCTGGGTAAGGTACTATGTTCAGCAACGGAACTCCTGGGAACCAGAAGGCCCCACGTTGTCTCTGAGTATAGAGGTAAGGGTCAAGGCCATTGGCCCTGGAGACCAACAGCTTGTGGCAAGTCCCATCTCTGCCACTTACTGTGGTATGTTCACAGCTGCCCTTATGCATCTCATTTGGAAAATAGAGATGACAATAATAGTACTACCTCGTGGAGTTTTGGGAGGATTACATGAGTCCATATTACATAGAATGATGCCCAGCACAGAGTAAGTGCTCATCAAATGCTTATTATTTTAAGATATTATTATTTAAGGTTACATAGCCATAAAAAGAACACATTTGAGTCAGTTCTAATGTGGTAGATAAACCTAGAGCCTATTATACAGAGTGAAGTAAGTCAGAAAGAGAAAAAAAGTATCGTATATTAACACATATATATGGAATCTAGAAAGATGGTACTGATAAACCTATTTGCAGGGCAGGAATGGAGATGCAGACATAGAGACCAGACTTGTGGACACAGTGGGGGAAGGAGGGGGTGGGGCGAATGGAGAGTATCATGGAAACATATACACTGCTGCTGCTGCTGCTGCTGCTGCTGCTAAGTCACTTCAGTCATGTCCAACTCTGTGCGACCCCATAGACGGCAGCCCACCAGGCTCCCCCATCCCTGGGATTCTCTAGGCAAGAACACTGGAGTGGGTTGCCATTTCCCTCTCCAATGCATGAAAGTGAAAAGTGAAAGTGAAGTCGCTCAGTCGTTTCTGACTCTTGGCGACCCCAGGGACTGCAGCCCATCAGGCTCCTCCGTCCATGGGACTTTCCAGGCAAGAGTACTGGAGTGGGGTGCCATCACCTTCTCCGACATATACACTACCATATGTAAAATAACCAATGGGAATCTGCTGTACGACTCAGGGAGCTCAAACCTGGTGCTCTGTGATGGCCTCGTGGGGTGGGAATGAGGGTCAAGAGGGAAGGGACCTATGTATCCCTATGGCAGATTCATGCCGCTGTATGGCAGGAACCAACACAATATCGTAAAGCAATTATCCTTCAATTAAAAATAAATAAGTTTTTAAAGAAGAGTTGCTTTGTTTTTAAAAAATGATGAGCAGGCAACACCTTTGGCTGCCATTTGGAAGCTTACAAACTAGAAGTCAAGGTGAAAACTTTAAAAAGTAGGAAACTTCCACACAAACAGCTCTGTTCTTCACAAATATGTGATTGTAAAACTAAAGCCAATAGAGGAATCTGTCATCTCAGAGTCAGGAAAATGGGAATATTCCTCCACACAACCAATGTTTTAATAAAATCTGTTTATAAAGAAGGAAGCAAACATGTTTTTTAAAAAAACAAAAAACATGAACTCACAGTTGAATCCACTCATCCCACATAAAAAGCAAATAAAGGGCTTCTCTGGGGGGCTCAGTGGTAAAGAATCCATCTCCAATGCTGGAGACAGGAGTTCTATCCCCGGTCCAGGAAGATCCCACGTGCCGTGGAACAGCTAAGCCCAGGGGCCACACGTATCGAGCCTGTGCTATAGAGCCCATTCGTTGCAACTACTGAAGCCTGGGTCCCCTAAAGCCCGTGCTCTTCAACAAGAGAGCCCACCGCAATGAGAAGCCGAGGCACCGCAGCTAGAGAGAGCCAGCATGCAGCAATGAAGATCCCGTGCAGCCGAAAAGAAATAAATACTTTTTTTTTTTTTTTTTTAAGAGCCAGGAACTCACCTCTGCGTTTCCATCTTTGAAGCTCTCGCTGTAAGTGCTGTCCGGGGTGCTCCGCTGGTCGTCCTTGAGGTAGGTGCTATGGCCGGCCATGGACGGCACGCCATACTGAGTCTGTTCAAAGATAACCACGCGTTGCTCCTCCCCTTCTCCCCGGGGATAGTGCACAGGTGGGGTCATGAAAACCGGGGTGAACTCTTCAGCCTTCACCACTGTGATTCCTGACACGGGGATGATGGCTGGGCTCTCGGGGACGTTCGTGCTGTACTGCTCCCGCTTAGAATTCTCCAGGTGGCCTTGATTCAGGCAAAGGTTCACTGGAGCAGTCTTCAGGACCTGAGCTCGGTTTTCTCCTCCGCTCGAATTACTCTGGGCTTCACTTGTGCCGAGACAGTTTCTGCGTATTGAAACCCGCCCCCCAGCAACAGGGTAGAGTTAGAAAAGTCGTCACTTCACAACTCCTAATAACTGATGCAAGCAAGAATCAGTGGATGCTAATGCATTGGGGGGGGGGGGGGGGGAAATGATGGTGAACTTTACAATGGAATGAAATGGATCTTTCCATCACTAGAAGTAGGACAAGCACCTCCATGTGCCTCCTGGTAACATGCAATCAGCCCCACCTAGAAAATGCTCAACAAAAAACAAATGCTGACTCTAAATCAAACCAAGCTTTATATCTAATTTCCAGTTCTTAGGCTGTATGGGAGCTGGAAGAATAATTTAAACAACACTGAAAAGAAACAATCACACAAACCAGAATATCACACATCTTACTGACCTGGTTTTCTCAATAAGTCAGAGGCATGAAAAAAGAAAGAAAGGTGGGAGACTTGTTCTAGGTTAAGAGATTTAAAAGGCATGACAACCACATAAGATGAGCAGATCTTGTTTGGATCCCGATCTAAAAAACCAAAGAGGTATTTGTGAGGCAATGGGATTTTTGAGACAATCAAAATGAACTGAAAGTTAGCTGATGTTAAAGAAGTACTGTTCATTCACTTAGATATGATAATGATTTTGAGATTATGTAATAAAAAGTACTTGTTTATTTAGAGATCCATATCAAATGGATATGGACCTCTAAATATGTCATGTCACAGGTGAAATGACATAAAGTAAGCCAGGAACTTATTTTAAATACTATTGCAATAAAAAAAATTTTTTAAAGAAATAAAAAAGGGAAAGAAAGAAATGGTGAAGAATAAATAGGTATAAGGAAAAGTTATCAAGTACTGAATCTGGAGGATGGAATGGGTCTTTGGGGGTTCATTATATCACCATTTTTTTTAATATGTTTAAAAGCTTTCAAAAGAAAAAAAATTTAAATAGCCTTTTTTAAAAACACAGGGATTTGGTAGAAACCAATACAATACTGGTTTTGTGGTCTTGGTAAATACTGGTAAAGCAATTATCTTTCAATTAAAAATATTTTTTAAAAAATTCACAGTAATTTTAAAAATAGGGGCGGAACAATAGGTTGAAGGAGACGATTGGGAAGAATAGTTTTCACTGTTCTGCAGGCTAAACCCTTTGCAGATAAAAATAAGATTATGAGAACTTGTCATTAAAATATTTTCACTAAATTGAGAAAAAGCATGAGCTCATTGATATCCTTAGCATTGAATTACTATCAGGACTTAAGGAAGTGGTGTAACTGGGCTTATGTAAGACAAGAGCTCTCAGATCTCACACCTTCTGACTGGTACAAAGAGAAAAAAAGGATTTAGAAAATTAATTCTTACCAGGATAGGATGAACCATTTGCATCTATACTGCAGGATTTTGAGTGAGAGCAGAAGCAAAGAGGAAATTCTTACTAAATGAGCACTGTTGACAGCAAAATGATTTTACTAACAAAGTCCTAGTAGTCAGTAAGGTTTGAGGCCATCCCTTACTTATTTATAGATTATCCTGAATGACAGAAAGAAAATGCATGTTTTGTATGCAGCCCTGTCCCTGGTGTCTGCTTTTTTTAAACCAGCAGGGGCTTTCTCGGGTTTATAGGCATTTTTCATCAGGAGAAATATTTGAACAAAATTGGTTCTTCTAAGAATTGAGCTCTCTGGCTCCTCTCTGTAAAGGAAGTCAACTGGCCTCTGAACTTGCCTAACTCTCAAACAGGGCTTGGTATTTTTAGCTTTGATTTTTCAGATAAAACTTCAAAGGGAAGCTTGGGGAGAAAATGGCTCCTCATGAGCAAAACCAACAGAAAAATACCTGAACCTCTCTGAGTCAGTCACAGACCTAAAGAAACCACTCTAGAAAGGAATCCTTTAGAGAATAAAATCACAAGTCTATAAACATTCTGGCTTTCAGTAATAACCTGCTTTCGTGGCCAAATCAATACAATGAATCTGTGTCTAAGGCACAGTGAAAATTAGATATTACGTTTAATCTGAATCCAGTGAACAGATGATGCCAAAACCCAGACCACCCATTTATATCAGTATTTCCTAAACCTTGTTGCTTAGAACATCACATGGCATGTTAATACATGTTCCTCAAGAAAGGAGTCCATGATAAAAATCAATATTTTTTTTAAAAACAGCTATTGCCACAACAAGAAGACCACCCTGGTGGGTCACAGCCATGAACACAGTAAGGGCCCCAAGGGGTTCCTCCAAATGTTTAACTGGAACCCAGAATCTCTCAAACTCGTTTTATGCAGTACCCTTTGGATAATATCCTGCAAGTTGAGTGTAGAAGGGCTGGTCTATGTTCAGTAGCTACCAAAGCAATTATCTACTTTTTTCACACTTCTGGGCTTTGCACAAGCATGGTCTTACTGACTTGGCCAAAATATTCTAAATTAATCAACTCCTCTACTGTCAGAGTCCATTTCAGTCCCAATTTCTTAAGTCTGTATTTCATGTAAAACACTTGGATGCTAAACAAGAAACACAAGTCAAAATATTTTGGGCATTCTTATAAATAAATAAGCAAGTGAATAGAGTCATGCCAATATAGTTGAATCTTCTTTACCACGAGACAAGGAAATAATAGATTCAGCACTGTCCTATAATGTGTAACAGTGCCTCTGCAGATAGCACTGACTTTAAAAGCTGATGCCAGAGAACTTTGAAAGTCATCCCCAAAAATGGGTGATCTGAACAAAGTTAAGAGCAATTGTAAGATACTGACTCACTTGAAATAGAATTTAAAATTGAACCAAACATTATAACTTGAGGCAAAAATGCAATGCTAAGAATGGTGCATGAAAATATACTCTTAAAAAAAAAAAACAAAACTGGACTCCTGTCCTTGAGATTACTTTTCAAAGTGGTGACTTCTGTATACAAACATTTGTAATGATATTATGCCAGCCCACGGCACCTTAATTCATGAGTACACTGCAGACCAAATGATATCCTTCCAAATTACATTTAACCAGAAGTCTACAAAGTCATAATTAGTCTATACAAGGTAATTTGTCTATACCTCACTGCCAGCTTTTTTAAGGCACTCTGTATATATCATAAAAACGGCCTTTAAAGTACAATGGGCAGCTGTCGGTCTTTAGGGTTGCTCTAAAAGATACTTTACCAAAACATGGCCTCTTGTATCTATTATGATACATACAGAGCACACATTTTAAATTCATTCTCCCCATCTCCACCTCCTGCATGCGTCCCTAATCTTTCTGTGATTACCGGTGTAGGATTTAAACTTCTTTAACTTATTCAATACTGACTGGATGGAGGAAAAGTTATTAGACCTAAAGAGTATCAGCCTCTTTCTCCCTGTCATCACTGCTACTAACTAGTGCCCGGGTCCCCAAAGCAGCATAAAGTTCCAGAAGATCCCCTTGGAACAGCAAATCCTATGCAGACAGCCTTCACCTTCTGCTGGGGGTATGCCCTGGAGTTGACACACAGCACAATACCACTGGCTGGCGGGGTGGTCTCCAGTGCTAGTCACATGACAAGATCACAGGGTCACAAGCAGTTCCTATCAAGGGCAGAAAAGATTCTGACATCTGTTTTAGTAGGAGACTTCATTTCTCTTGGCTTTATGTTTCCAAGTAGAAAACCCTTCAACAGAAGCACTGTGGCTTCTCCATTCCTCTGCAGGGGAAGAGATATACTTGATTGGTTGTGTTTGGGAGCTACTTTGGGAAAAGTAGCTGAGCAAGATGGTTCGGACTTTTATGGGTCCTCCTTTATGTCTGGATCATCTTGGCCAAAGAAAGGGGACAGACACTCTAGTCACCTTGGCCAGGCCATACGTCCCTTCAGGGAGGCCTGAAGTCCTGCCTGGGACTGGATGATAGGTCATATCTAAGTCAGTACTGATAACGTTACAAATTGCCCGTTCAAAATCACATTCTCTAATTAGCTTCATCAGAAATAAAATTGATTTTTTTCTCCTTTTTAATTTCAATCTGTGTCTTGTTTTACAACTGGTTCTTAATTCAGGATTGAAGGGAAAGAGTGTTACCTATGGTCTCCTAACATCTTTCCTGCCCCTGACAGTGTCCTCTGCCACCCGTGGCTCCCTACCAGCTCCTCCCTGGACTGAGATGAGCCTGGCCTCCTTCCTCTCCCCCTTACCAAAGGTCATCTTCAAATGTCTCACTCCCTCAAGAGCCTCATCACAGTTACACAGCCACTGAATTAACAGAAAAGTTCACACTAGCAGTGGGCTATCTTGCCAGGATATCACCTCTGTCTCTTCAGATTTGCAGCCTCCTTGGAAGACACTGATGAACCTCTGCAAATTGCAAAACCAAAAACTACAATTTGCTCTCCCAACTGAGAAATCCAGTTTTGGTCCAGGCTCCAAAAGACAGGGAGCAGACATTAAGCTTCTTAACTCTCATATCCTCTCAAGAACAAAAGTTATAGTTTAATATTATTGTCAAAAACAAAAAAGGAGTTATCTGGAGAGTCAGGCATATTCCTGTATATATCATCATACCTCTTATCCTGGTCTTCTTGGCTGTCGGTGGCTTTGCTTACAGACAGTAGCCTCTTGTCTCGAGGAACCTGAAATCATGACCAACCATCAGTCAGACTTACATAGACGCAACTGTGACCTTGTGCAGAGAGCTTGACACCAGCATAAGCAAAGAAAATGAAACGGAACATTCTCTGGAGAAAGGTGGCAAATTTGCAATGGCCAGGAGATGGTTAAAGGTGGGAAGCCTGAGTAGCAATGACAGTGGACCAGACACAAAACGGTGATGACTGATGCAAGGTCACAGCGTTCCTGATTGTGCTGTGCTCTGCGGACACAGGCAGTTATCGCTGGACCTGAGCACCTCTTGAGTCCTCCCCTCCTTGGTTCGGCACAGATGAGGGGAAAGGGTATCTGTACTCTGGAGCAGACAGAAAGCATCTTGGAGCTACAAGTATCCCATTAAGGAACAGGACTGACCCTCCATTGTGATGAGGGACTCTATGCTGACATGTAGAGGGGCAAACTGGGGAGTGGGCTGCACCGTTCAGTGATGAGGCAACATCTAATACCTGGGCCACCTTTATCCACCCTCCCTACATAGCTCACGGCTTGCCTTCCACCCTTCTTCTTCTAATGCACTTTTATTATGGACTTCACAACTACAGTGCCAACTCATTACCTAAAAGATTATTGAAAAAGCGTTACTTGAGAGAAGGGACACCCTGACCAGCTGTGTTTCTGAGCATCATCTAATCACCTGACGGCACTATGGATTGCTTTTCTATCTCTACCACAGTTCTCCAATACATGAACTGTGGGTTTAGATTTGTTTGGCTGGTTGGATGTTTTTGATTTTTTTTTAATCAATTTTGTTTTTTCCCTAAATCTCCAGATCTTCCTTCTAGCCACACACCTTTGCACTGAAAATGCACCCTGTACTATTTTGACATAAAAGAGTGTTTATGAGAAGTCTCTCTTTTCTGGACTCCTCTTGCAGTCCTCATGGATGGTTTCCACTCACCCAAATGTGTCTGCAAGCCCAGCCAGCTGGGTGAAAGAGGCAACACAGCTGAGTGACTAAGAGTCCAGACCTCGACCTGATCGTTTGGGTTCAAATCTCAGCTCTACCACAAACTAACTCTGCCTCAGTTTCCTCAGCTGTAAAAAAGGAATAGTGGTGGTTCTATACCTTACAGGGTGTTCAGTAAAATTAGAAGAGTTAATTTTTTAAAGGCACTTAGCATGGAAATTTATGAGCGTCTGCTAAATAAAAATAAAGTAAATCAATTTTAAGTCCTTCATGAACATATCAATGTTGAGGGTCTACAGAGTAGCAGCATTACTACATGCTAAACAAGAAACAAAATGAGTAAAACAAAACCATCATCTACTGAAGGTGACAGATAATCACAACATTTTAATACCAAGCAAACCCACGGTCACAGCAGCATAATTCACAACAGCCAAAAGGTGTAAATGACTCAAATGTCCATCTACAGATGAATGAATAAACAAAATGTGTTATGCACACACACACACACACAATGGAATATTATTCAGTCTTAAAGATGACATTCTGATACATGCTATAATATGACTGAGTCTTAAAGACATCCCTCTGAATCCCATGTGACTCGGATCCATCCGCTTCCCCGTGGAGGCCTGCCTCCTGGCTCGGCCCCCCACCTCTTTTGCCTGGGTTATTGCGTCAGCTAACTGGTCTCTCCTCTCCTTCACTTAGTCCCTGCAAATCCATCTGGCTCCATTAAGAAGAACCAGAGTGATCTTTCAGTCGGACCCCACCATGCCTTCAGATTTTCTCCCTCCCATCTGGGCCACCCTGAACCATGTTAACTTTTGGCTTCCCAAAGATTGTCCTTCTTAGAGAAACTGAGACCTCTGAACTCAGGCCCCTTCCTCGAGTCTAGACTCACCACTGTACATCCCTACCTGAATATCCTACAAGCACTTCAGACTCAACATACAATTATCCTTTTCCCCAAAGCGCTTCTTCTGTACTCCGCCTTGGTTAATTTGAGCATCAGCTGAGCTACTATGATCCTAGTTAAAGAGTTCTCTCATCAAATCTCTCTCTCTCTCTCTCTCTCTCTCTCTCTCTCTCTCTCTCACACACACACACACACACACACACACACACACAGAATCAGTTGCCAACTTTTATCCAAACAAATACTCAGTGATCTCCTGAACATACTGCTTTGTTTCCGTGTTCCGTGACTGACTAAGTAGAGTGGCTGATTTAGAAAGAAGCTCACAAATGCTGATCCAGGGAATAGCTACCATTAGGTCTTACTTTAGGGCTTCATTCTTTTTTATCTGGACAATCGCAACAACCTGTTCACTGGATTCTCTGCTCATAATCCATCTCCCTGCGGCTGCTGTTGCTATAACATGTGTAAATCATGTCTCCAGTCTACCAGGCCAATGTTCAAAAATCCTTCAGTAATAGAGAAAATGATGTCAAAGAATATAATAGAAAAATTACAGGAAATTTCATTTTCTTTAAGCTTCTATCCATTTTCTACACTGTATATAAAATGAAAACAAAAGGCTTTATTTTTAAATTAAAAATAAAGACTTTTTTCAAAAATTTCTAAAGCTTATGAATATTTATTAAATAATTTATTCACTCATTCATCGAGCAAAAAAAAACAAGGCCATGTACCTAGCCCTGCACCCCCTCTTGGGGGAATAAAGCCCAGCCCACCAGCCTGGTCACTTCCATAAGGAGTCGCTGCCTTCCTAACCAACCTTGACTGCCCTCCCCCTCACTCACCTCCACAGTGCAGCAAGGCTGATTCCTTGGATTTCACTGAATGCATCCTGGAGTCTGACCTCCCACGTTTTCTCGTCTCCTGTTTGCTTTGCCTAAAATGCTCCCTCTCTGTATGCCTACCTGAAAAACTCTCCTCTGCTTCCCCGTAGAATAGGCACTGCTTCCCATCTCTTATGTCTCCTGCATTGGCAGGTGGGTTCTTTACAGCTAGCACCACCAGTTTCAGTCCATGGGGTCGCAAGGAGTTGGACATGACTGAGCGACTGAGCACAGCTCTGGAAAACCTGAGCTCTCTGGAAGGCTGGCACACCCTCCTCACTGCACCTGGAGCACATCACCTTCATAGTGTTTACTGCCATGCACTGTGGTTATAGGTTTACAGGACTGTTACAGAGGTCCTGGACTGTGACCTCACCAAGGTCTTAAATTGGGTCCCATCTGCCTTTGGATACTCAACCCACCCCCCTAGTATCTATCACCATTGCTGGAAGGTCGTGGTGAATTAGCACTTGTTGGATGGATGGATGAATAAATGGATGACCAATGGTTAGACAAACAAACATCTTGGTGTCCATCAGCACCAGGTCAACAGAATAGAGGGGAACCAACTGGCCGGGGAAGAACATTTTCACCAGAGCTAGAATCAGATGATTACGAATCAACAGCTTCTTCAGGGGAAAAGTAAAGTAAGCCAGAGTAAATCAAACCGCATAAAAATAACAAATGAAATCTGTCATATTTTTCTGTCATGCCTGAAATTAATCAAAAGGTCACAAGTGACTTCAGAGCTGTTGTTGGTGAGTCGCTTAAACCCAATAGAGAACGAGGCTAGTATCTGAGTCTTTAAATTACGACAAAGTCTAGCATTTTGGTTATTTTTACAATAGATTTCATCTAAGCTTCAAATGCATATTTTAAAGTTTTGAGCATATTTTCAAATGGATTCCATTAAAGCATTTTTTAAACAGGGTAGAGTGCTATGGACTGAACTGTATGCCTCCAATGTTTGTATGTTAAAACCCTAGTCTCCAATGTGGTTAAGATTAAATGGGGCTTCCCAGGTGGTGCTAGTGATACAGAATCCACCTGCCAATGCATGAGACACAAGAGATGTGGGTTTGATCCCTGTGTCAGGAAGATCCCCTGGGGTAGGAAATGACAAACCACTCCAGTATTCTTGCCTGGGAAATCCCATGGACAGAGAAGCCTGGGGGGCTACAGTCCATGGGGCTACTTAGTTGGACACAACTGAGAGACTGAGCGCCTAAGGGTAAATGACTTTCTAAAGCTGTGGCCCTAATCCGACAGGACTAATGCCCTTCTAGGAAGAGGAAGAGATGCCAGGAGCATGTGTGCACAGAGGAAATGCCACGTGAGGCCACAGCAAGAAGGGAGCCATCTGCAAGATGGGAAGGAAGCGAGGCCTCTCCAGAAACCAACGCTGTCAGCACCTTGGTCTTGGACTTTAGTCTCCAGAACTGTAAGAAAATAAATCTCTGTTGTTTAAGGCCCCCAGTCTGTGATATTCTGTCTCAGCAGCCCAAGAAGACTAACTGAGACAGCCTAATGACATAGATATTGGGCATGTACAGGATTGCCCTGGGACCTTTGCAAATTCCACTTAGTTGCCTGAGCTGAAAATAAAAGACCTGATTGGATTCACTCCAGTGATCCTATGGGGACAGTTTTACAATACAGGTGGAAAGACTTTGTAGTGAAAAAAGTGTTACACCAAGCTACACTTGTGCAGTTTCCAAGGACAGGGACCACCATTTCTTTTGAATGCCTGCTGCATGTCACACACATTCCTCTCTCTACTGTCCAGAGAGGTGATGTACTCCAGCCTCAGCAGTGAGGGGAAAACGGTATGTTTTACAAAAAGGATCGATTTTTATTTCCAAAGAGGTATAAAAAGTCTACAGAATTTAAATGATACCACAGTAGCAATAGCTACAGTAATCTGACTTCCCCAAGTTTATATTCAAAAAAATAGAATCTATATTTTTTTTTCCCTTAACACTTTACTACAGAAAGAAAGTCCATTCTCAAAGTAGATTTAACTTTGTTATAACTTTACTACCAGCGTATACAAACTGTAAACAAGAGAGGGCTGAGGCCTGAAAATGATCATTTGCACACAGAGTTTTTAGAAACAAGGCTAATTCTTTAATGTTTAAAGTTTCAAGCAAAAATATAGTGAAGCTTGAGGGAAATAAATGAGCTATGTAACTCTGCTAGTCCAAGCAGTCTTAGAAAACATTTTATTGGAATATTTTATATTCTAAATTAATAAATTAATCTAGGAAAATATAAATTCAACAGTAGGAGTTTAGACTTGTTTATAGATTGAGGGTTCTTTTTGGGGGGGTGGGAGCAAGTAGTGATGACTATTTACTTTTTTATTTGAGGTCTGGTTGATGTACAATGTTATATAAGTTTCAGGTGTACAACACAGTAATTTCCAGTTTCTAAAGATCATACCACATTTAGTTATTATAAAATATTGGTGCTATCCCCTGTGTTATACAATTGATCTTTGTAGCTTATTTATTTTATACATAGTAGTTTATAACTTTTAATCCCCACCCCAAATTTGCCCCTCCTCTCTTCCATCTCCCCACTGGTAACTATCAATTTGTTCTCTATATCTAAGTATGTTTCTTTTTTGCTATATTCACTGGTGTATTTTTATCTTTTAGATTTCACATATAAGTGACATTATATAGCATTTGTCTTTCTATAACATTTCACTAAGCATAATATCCTCTAAGTCCATCCATGTTGTTACAAATGGCAAATTTTCATTTTTTATGACTGACTAGTATTCCACTGTGTGTGTGTGTGTGTGCGCGCGCACACACACACACACCCCACATCTTTACCCATCCATTGATGGACACTTAGGTTGCTTCTGTATCTTAGCAATTGTCAATAATGTTGCTATGAACAGTGAGGTACACATATCTGTGAATTAGTGTTTTGGGTTTTTTCTAATATATGAGAGTGGAACTGTGGGGTCATATGGTAGTTCTATTTTTAGTTTTTTGAGAAACCTCCATTTTCCAATTGTTGAACCAATTTACATTCCCACCAACAGCATAGGAGGGTTCCATTTTCTCCATATCCTCAAACAGAGTTTTATGTAAACTCCCTACTCTGTATCTTAAGCAGAATTTCAACTTTCCTTTTAATAGTAATAATGTGCAAAAGGAGAGGTAATCTAGGTACCATATTTACCAATACTTTACCCTTGGAGTCTATGGGAAATTAAATTCTTTCCCAAATTACTAATGAGTTGTGTTTCAAGGTATATTTCTCTTTTTCATTAATATGAAAGAACTTTCATCTAATAAAAATATCTGAAATTATGTCCATTTCACAGTAGTGGAATAAAATCTGTTTTTAAAAAATAAGAACAATATATTTCTTCAAAATTATCTTAATATATTTCTTCCTAGTCTTATAAAACTAACATATCTGCTTAATGAAGTTATAAAGGTTACCAAAAAGCTTTAATGACCCAAGTGATTAAATCATAGTCACTTTAATGATGTTACCAGATTTTAATGTGTCAAGCTTAACTATTTTTTATAATAGATAAAAATAGCTTTGCAATTTCTTTCCAGGGATGAGGTCATTTTCAAACATTAAGTATTAACACAAAAGTCTAATAAATTGAAACCCTCAAGAAATAGCCTAGAACAGGAAACAGTCTAACATGATAAGTTCTGTACCATCCTCAATACTTTCTGAAAAGGTTCACCCCAAAACGTTTAGAAATCATCCTTGTGTTTTTCAAATTAGCTTCTCAGTCAAAATATATAAAACAGTCACAAACAAAAGAAGAAACGAAAGCCTGCCAAGAAAGCATCTTTGGTTTTCAGGCTCAGTTGTTTTCAGGTGCTTCCTTTCAGTGTAGGAAACTGCCCTACTTGCATGAAATGGAGATTAGCCCCTACATCCTTTCATGTGGACCCCAGTTCCCAAAGTGAAAGCCCCTTTTTGCCAAGTCAGGAGTCATGTTGGGAATTGTACACCTTCACAAGAGAGCTGTGAAATCTGCCAATTCCAGCTCTCTTAGTAAGGGGGAGAAGTCAACCTAGACTGCAAGGGTGCAAGTAGAATGCCTTTCCTTTATTTCTCCAGCACTTTCTAACCATAAAAGATGCATTTATTTGAGTCAATAATATCCTCATTTAAAATAGCCTGGATGGGCCAAACTATCTCTATTAAAACACTACCTTTAATACAGGACTCATACCTCCTATCAGGTTGGCCAAAATGTTTGCTTGTAACAGCTTACGGAAAAACTCGAACCAACTTTTTGGCCAGCCCAATATCTCATCTTTGATAAGCACAACTCGGAACTTCCCTGGTGTCTCAGATGGTAAGGAATCTGCCTGCAGTGTAGGAGACCCAGCCGGGTTTGATCCCTGGGTCGGGAAGATTCCCTGGAGAAGGGAGCAGTAACCCAGTCTAGTATTCTTGCCTGGAAAATTCCATGGATAGCGGAGCCTGGCAGTACAGTCCATAAGGTTGCATAGAGTCGGACGCAGCTGAGAGGCTAACAAGCACAACTTGGCTTGACTTTATTTTCTCTCCCCACAGAGGGAGCCCTCCTTAGTGTTCTAATAGAGAAAATTAGAGGAAGCTGGAAAAGGAATGAGTAATTTTAGAGAACATTGGTCAAAGAGTAGGCTTGGGGGTGGTCGGGCAGTGCCAGGGTTGGTACTGGTATTGGTGTTGGTGGGAGATCCTTCTTCTAAGTCACTTCAGTCATGTCTGACTCTGTGCAACCCCATAGACGGCAGCCCACTAGGCTCCTCTGTCCCTGGGATTCTCCAGGCAAGAACACTGGAGTGGGTTGCATTTCCTTCTCCAATGCATGAAAGTGAAAAGTGAAAGTGAAGTTGCTCAGTCGTGCCTGACTCTTAGAGACCCATGGACTGCAGCCTACCAGGCTCCTCTGTCCATGGGATTTTCCAGGCAAGAGTACTGGAGTGGGTTGCCACTGATCCTTGGAAAGCATGAAAATTCTGGTTTAGGAGAGACACAGGAGGCAGCACAACTTGCAATGCTGGAGCCTGCTGGAAGGAAACAGGAACTGGGATGCAGGAAGGAAGCAGGAAACTGAGACTGACTTAACTAAAAGAAAAATTCCTCCTGTATGATTTTCTCCTGATGGAGGGAGAGGGCAAGAGGAGGATTTAGTTCTTATTCTAAAGAGTGGTGCCCAACCAGCAAAATAAACACAGCCATTTTCACCTTTGTGCCAATCCCAGCATAAGCCCAGGTGTTTACAATCAAATCAGGCAATAAATATCCTCAATCAGTAAATACTTGTTGACTTTTTACATTTCAATGGTTCTAAGGAAGCAGGTCATACCAGATATAGTCCTTTATAGTAGAGACAGACCAATGTTTGTCGTTTGATTTCCTGAAATACTCCTGTTTTGAAGGTACCTATGACAAGTATTTTTGTAATGCAAGTGAATTACATTCATTTTGTTTTAAGGATTTTTCAAAATAAATACTGAGTGCCCGGTGAAACAAAGGGAGACAGATTTTGGAATTGCTGCAAAAGTCTACCATAAGACCATTCATTGGTATATTTCTTACAAAAGTGAAAAATCTAGAAATCCTGATGTTTCTTATAAAATGGAATATCTAAAAGCAAACTAGGGAGTTCCCTGGCACTCCAGTGGTTAGGACTTGGGACTTGTACTGCTGCTTTCACTGATGGGACTGGGTTCAGTCCCTGGTCGGGGAACTAAGATCCTGCACATCACAGGGTTCAGCCAAAATATAAATAAATAAAAACATCAAGGTTCTCATTATTCCATTTATTTATTTCATTTTATTAATTTATTTATTTTTGGCTGCACCATGCATCATGAGGGATCTTAGTTTCTCAACCAGGGATGGAACCCACGCCCCCTGCAATGGAAGCACAGAGTCTTAACCACTGATTGCCAGGGAAGTCCCACATTAATTAATTTAAAAATACTAATAAAATAAAATAAGAAATAAAACCAGCTTCAATGCCCCAAAACAGCAATGACTAAATTACGATACAGCCACACAATGTAATGTTCTTTGTTCACCAAAAGTCATAAAGTAAAAATGGCAGCAAAGTACTGCAATATGATGTGAAGCAGGAATTAAATGTGAAAGTGAAAGTCGCTCAGTTGTGTCCGACTCTGCAACCCACGGACTTCTGCAAGCCAGAATACTGGAGTGGGTAGCCTTTCCCTTCTCCAGGGGATCTTCCCAGCCCAGGGATTGAACTCATGTCTCCTGCATTGCAGGCCTTTTCTTTACCAGTTGAGCCACAAGGGCAGCCCAAGAACACTGGAGTGGGTAGCCTATCCCTTCTCCAGTGGATCTTCCCCACCCAGGAATCAAACACAGGTCTCTGGCCTTGCAGGCATTAAATGTAGATACTATGTATGCTTGTAAACAGAGGGCACGGAGTCAGTATCCGAAAAGGAAAACTCCCTCTGAGCAGGGCTGAAGTTGGGCTTCATAGATGGGAAAGCAGGGGAGCAATGAGACAAGGAAGAGGCTGAGTTCCACGGTGAGTGTGGAGATACCCTTGGTTCTCTGGCCTGGAACGAAGTTTGTCCTCTCTGCCCACAGAGAGGGGCGGTCCTAGGGGCCGAGGGTGGAGGGAGGCGGGGCTCCGCGGTCTACCTTGTAGTAGTCGTACAGCAGGCCAAGCGCGGCCGCGCTGTCCTCATCTCCGTTGATGCTCATCATTGCCTTGGTGGCCGCCGTCAGGGGGTTCTCCAAATACGACTTCCAGGCTTCATCCTCACTGGTGTAGGCTCTTCGGGTATTAAATGGAGGCTCACTGGGCATGGGCACTAAGGCCACCAGTCGTTTATTACTGCGAAAGCAAGAGAAATGCGAGATTCCTGATCAGAGAAGTGTTCTTTTTTCCCACTAAATATACACGTGGAATACAAATGCGCACGTGATTTGGTTCACTTGTGCTTCCCCAGAATGGAAGAGAAGGAAGATTGAGACCAAGGTAATGGCCACGTCACACTGATAAAGCCACTGATTTATTTCTTTACTGTCCAGGAGAGGTAATAATGGCCTTTAAAAGGTAGTGTAGAAGTAGTGTAAGTTGACTCCTTTCACACTCGGCTTTTCATAACCAATCAGGTCAGGAGCCAACTCATTTTGATTATCCTTCATTCATATATATTAGAATGAAACCCTGGGAGGGAACACGTTTCATTTAATGCTGTAAGTTCTAGTGCATAAATATGTGCAACACATTATAAGTAATTGGCATGTCAATGGCGGTTAAAAAATAATTTCATCTAGTGTAATTCACACTGTATCTGCTAGCAAATTGGTCTATAGACCAATCCAAGTCCTTTAATTTAAAAGGCAATAGAAGCTACAGAAACAAGGCACAAGACGTCCTGCAGATATGATGCATCATACGGGTGGCAAGCAACAGGAAAGAGATGAACTCTGTACATGAGTCCTGTGTTCCATGGGATCCTACCATATTTAAAGGACATCGAAGCTACAGATCATAAAAGGTCATCACAGAGAGTAAGGAGGGCACCTGGAGAATCTTCAGCAGACAAGAGGGGTTAGAGTTGTTTGTCAGTCCTAACCAAGCCACTCAGGTAAAGCAGCAAGTGACCATCAAAGCAATTTTTTAAGGAGGATTCAATACTAACTCAAGTACCTGGTGGCTCAGATGGTAAAAAATCCGCCTGCAATGCAGGTGACTCACCCGGGTTTGATCCCTAGGTCGAGAAGATCCCCTGAAGAAGGGAATGGCTACCCCCTCCAGTATTCTTGCCTGGATAATTCCACGGATAGAGGAACCTGGTGGGCTATAGTCCACGGGGTTGCAAAGAGTTGGACACGACTGAATGACTTTCACTTTCACCCTTAAACCACCACAGTCCTCAGCAGCACACGCCAGCCTTGTTCATTGAAATGAAATCAGAAAGTAATAATGAGACGTTGTATTTCAGTAACACCTGGGTCTACTCAGGGTAACGTGACATAGACAAGTGGCAGGACTGCGAAGGCAGCATGTATGCCAATCAGTGGAAATGCATCCAGCAAGAGCCTTCCGACGGTCATTCAGTAAAGACAAACCTTTTTGCTGATATTCCTGCAGGGCCCTCTAATGGTAGATGGTCTTCCAGCTCACTTTGTGGTGGAAGATTGGTGTGAACTCACAACAAAGGCTGTGTTGAGGATGCTTTGTGTGGAGGCATGGTGTCATGCATCGACGGAGGGTCAGAAAATAACACTGACATTGGTGACATATATTGGGGGGAGGGGGGCGGGAAATCCACATTGAGCAGAGTGGAACTTTAGATGGTCTCCAAATTTTAGATGGTTTGAACTCTTTGTGCCAGTGGCTTGGTGGAACTGATTGGGAGGAAAGAGAAAATAATGACCCAACTGTACATGAACTGAATTAAAAGGGTAAAAACCAAGTTTCTGGAAGTAAACGGGAAAACCCTGGTGGAAGGCCTTTCTACCCAATCAGCTGAGTGGTGACGTGGAGCAGCACAGGCCCTGGAAGTGAGTCTCTGTTCACTGTTTACTGAAGAGGAATGCTGCCTGAGGTTCGGTTTCTTCATGCCTTACATAAAGTCAGCACTATTTTTAGTTTCTTAAGGAACCTCCAGACTGTTCTTTCCTTAGTGAAGTGAGTGAAAGTTGCTCAGTTGTGTCCAACTGTTTGTGACCCCCTTGGACTGTATAATCCATGGAATTCTCCAGACCAGAATACTGGAGTGGGTAGCCTATCCCTTCTCCAGGGGATTTTCCCAAGCCAGGAATCGGACCAGGATCTCCTGCATGGCTGGTGGATTCTTTTACCAACTGAGCTCGGAGGGAAGCCCTTCTTCCTTAGTGGCTGCACCAATTTACATTCTCCCCAAGGGTGTAGGTGGCTTCCCTTCTCTCTCCACACCCTCTCCAGCATCTATTGCTTCTGGATTTTTTGATGACAGCCATCTGACTGATGTGAATGAATAACCAACAAGAACCAACTGTTTAGCACAGGGAACTCTGCTTAATATCATGGAACAACCTAACTGGGCAAAGAATCTGAAAAAAGGAGACATGTATCTGTATAAGTGAATCACTCTGTGGTCCGACTGACACTAACACAACATTGTTAATCAACTCCACTCCAATATAAAACAGAAAGTTAAAACACCAAGCACAGCAATGCCTACCCTACTAACCTCACAGTATGACTGTGAGAACTCAATAAGATAATGGATAAAACAACTGTAAACTGAACAACAAGTATTACTCTCACGGCACAGTTCTATATTCCTATAAAGTTTGAGGGCATAGCAACTTTTGGTTATAACATAGAAGTGCTCAAGGTAGAAATGCTTAATTAAGGGAGTCTGAAGTTGTTTACTTAGCTATTTTCCATAAGAACCCAACAGACACCAAATATCATGCTATATGGGGAGGGTGTGATGGCAAAGGACATGGGCACTGCCCTGCAGCCCACGTAGCCTCCAGGGAGGGAAAGCAAGCACCAGTGTTACACGAGTGATGAGCGTGAGAAATGAACAGGGTCATGAGTGAGGGTTTATGACAGAGGGGACTAACCTAGCCAGAGGACCCAGGAGGAAGCAAAGCTTCCACAAAGACCTGAAGGAAAGGCAGGAGAGTGCTGGTCAGGGGTGAAATGGGCAGATGTGAGAAAAAAAAAATTTAAGTGACGAGTGTATTGGTAATGCAAACTAATGGGATTATCCGACAAAAGGAGCACATTTGTATTCATTTTGGAGAGTCCAGGAAATTTACATTTTTTATATACAATGGCGTATTTGTCATAAAAAAGAAGGAAATAGTGCCATTTGCAGCAACACGGATGGACCTAGAGACGATCATACTAAGTGAGAAAGTCAGAGAAAGACAGATACTATACGATACCCCTTATGTGTGGAGTCTCAAATATGACACAAATGGAGTTATCTACAAAAGCAGAAACACACTCACAGACTCAGAGAACAGACTTGTGATTGCTAGTGGCAGGCGAGGTGGGGGAGGGATGGGGTGGGAGTCTGGGGTTAGCAATGCAAACTAGTAGATAGAGAACGGCTAAACACCAAAGCCCTACTGGATAGCACAGGGCCCTATATTCAATATCTTGTGATAAACCATAATGGGAAAGGATATATAAAAAGAATGTGTACGTATATGTATAACTGAATCTCTTCGCTGCACAGTAGAAATTAATACGACATCATAAATCAACTACTCCTCAATGTAAAAAAAAAAAGAAATTTACACATTTTGATTTAATGATAAAACAGCATTTCCATGTTGTGGACATTACTAATCACAGAGGAGTTGGATTTAGAGACAGAATTTTGGCGGACTCCTAAGAGTCTGTAAGCGGGAGAAATGAAGTCTCTGGGAGGACCAAGAAGGAAGGCTGTGCTGGCGGGCCATGGGGCAGTGCCATTACCACCCCCCCCCCCCCCAGCCCAGTCGCTTAGAAGAAGCCACTCTGCAGCCTTCAGTTAGAGGGCAAAACAGAGGAATCTGAATCCTATTTGCTGCCCAGGAGTGCCCACACATCGTGTATACTTCCTAAAACCACCCAGCAGGAAGGAAGAGCTTTATGTTACTTGTAGTGACCTCACCACTGAAAAAGATGGGGATTTGACTCTCCTTACTTAAGAAAAGCTGGGAGGCGGGGTGGGGGTAGGGTGGGGGTGGAGTGTTAATTACAACACTGGCTAATTTCCAAAATTTAGCAGGAAGCCCCAGGGTGAAGGATAAGAGCCAACTCTTGATTTACACTAAGTAGCGTCCTCATTCACTGGAGAGATTTTGCTCCTTGAGTCTTCCTTTTTCTCCATCCTGCTGAGTCCCCTGGATTGCTGATTTCATATGTTCCCAGCACAAACGTTCACTCATAAATCTAGATTTATCAGCTTTTCTATGAAGAACTGTTTGATGAATCTTTACATGATCAATAGAAAAAAATATTCTGGGATAGTACAACCTTGCTAGCTGTTTCTGTTCACATTTTTTGATGGCTAAAGGAGTTTTATGCTCTTCCCTTTAACTGCATAATGACTTTGGTTTTTTTTCCCTTAGATTATAATCTCTCCAGTACAGAGCACTGTTGAATAAAGCTTGGTTTAATAAAAACAGAACAATCTCTCTGGTACACTGAGCAAAAATGTAGACCTGTAAAGAAAGGAAAGTTTTCACAGAACAGCTTTTACCAAAGTTTGCAACACTCTCTGAAGGTGAGTTTCATCATTGCTTTTTTGGAATGGAAGTTCTAATCATGCACCGGTCAGCTTTTTAAATATCCTTTCAGTAGCTTTAGGTGTGCAATTTTCTGAGTTGCCTTGAACACAGACTACATCAACTATAAACCTGATCCCTGTTCTTCCTTGGAGGAAAGTTTACATTAGCACCTGAGTATTCCCAGCAAGGCTAAAGGCCTTGTTAGATCATAGATTTTTTTTTTTTTTTGTCTTTCATTTGTTTCTTTAATCCACTACTTCATTTTGTTGATGCTGGGAGAAAAACTAACAGATGAGTGAGTCATCAGCTGAAGTAGTGAAAGAGGTGGAGCATTCATGAGACTGAGATCATAACCAACAGGTCAAGAAAAACTCCAGATCACTCCACCACAACCTACCAGGCCCTGGGGCATTAGGAAGAGGAACAGAGGGAATGCTTTGCTGGGGAGAAGCACACAGAACTTAACACATAGTGCCTTCACCTCCTAAAAATATGTGCAGTAATAGTCAACAAATTCAGACATAAATTCATTTCACTTGGGAGCACAAAAAACCAGGACAGTGAAGTTTTCACGTCAAATTATCAGTTTCAATTCATTTCTTACCATTCTTTAAAAAAAAACAATTCCTAGAAGAGCTGTAGTCTTTCTTTGTGGGCAGGGTTGTTTGGGAGCTTTTTGCCTTAATCTAGGGGGAGAATGGTTAAACTTCAGTTTTCATCTCAGCTCTGTCAATTTGTGAATTTGGATGAGGTACTTTACTTCTTCAAGCTTCTGTTTCTTCCTCTGTATCATATCAGACTTACAGTGTTGTTCTAAAGGTAAACTCAGATATTCACATACAATGAGCCTGGTACATTACAGATCTTCAATAAATAATAGTTAGAAGTATTCTCTTTAGAACGGATTCTATTAATGACCTCCACTCAAAATCCAACAGACGGCTCTCCGTTCTTAATCTCCTTGGATTTTCTTGGCCATTTCTCACTTCTGTAAAATCTTGCCTGGCCTGGCTTCTAAGATACTGTACCAAGGCAGTTCTCCTCTGCAGCCAAACATTCTTTTCCAATTGCTACTCTGCGGGCATGAGAAGTCGCTTCAGTCATGTCTGACTCTTTGCAACCCTATGGACTGTAGCCCACCAGGCTCCTCTGTCCATGGGATTCTCCAGGCAGGTATACTGGAGTGGGCTGCCATACACTTCTCCAGGGGATCTTCCCAATTCAGGGATCAAACCCCCATCTCCTACATCTCCTGCATTGGCAAGCGGTTCTTTACCACGAGCGCCACCTGCAAAGCCTACAGTCTACTCTCCTCTTCCTGTTCCCTAACTCTCATCATTCCTGGGCCCTTGGTTCTTTTCTCTCCCTTGTTGATCCACACGGCTTTCGTTCATCCTCCACTTTCACGTCTAACAGACATGTATCACCTAAGAGCCGGTTCTGCCTTCTCTCTTAGATGCCCGTTGTCAACTTAAACTCAGTCCAGAACTAAGGTAACCATCATTTCTCAGTTGAGCACAACTCATCATCACCTGTCCCTAGTTATCCAGAGCCAAATCTTATGTACTGGTTTAAAATATAGACTCTGTGGGCAGGGAGGTGGGAGGGGACAACTGAGATGCACTCTCAAATGAAACAGAATAATAATATCCACTCTCTAGGTTTTTCTCAGAATTAAAATTGACACAGTATAAAAGTAGCATGTGTGTTAGCTATTATACTTTCTATGGAGTCAGTCACCATATCCATGATCACAGTTTTAGTCTTATCTCTTCACGCCTCCAAGTGGTCTCGTTATCCTTCAGCTCTCCCCCTGTTCAATCTCTACTGAAGCCCTATGGAATCACCTTCATAGTTAATTACTTTCAAGAGTGTTCTATGTTTCTTCACCACCTGTAATATCGAGTCCAAAATCCTTCATCTGATACTTAGGATTCTCCATTATCAGGCCCCTACCTACCTCTCAAAATTTATTCCTACTTGCTTAGCATAAGGAGTTGAACCATTTAGCTGAAATTCCGCAAAGAAGCCCCATTTCTGTATCCATGCTTTTGCTCAGACTGTTCCCCTGCCTGAAATTGCCTTCCTGCTTCTCTCCATCTAAACTCTACTCTTAGCAAAGTCCAGCTCCAACATCCCATCTTGCAGAAAATACTCCCTGATTGTTCCTATTTGAGTTTTTAAGGGTTTTCCTATACTACAAACTCCTACAGTATGTATACTATTTACTATATGTGCTGTGCTGTGCTAAGTCTCTCAGTCATGTCCAACTCTTTGTGACCCCATGGACTGTAACCCACCAGGCTCCTCTGTCCATGGGGATTCTCTAGGCAAGAATACTGGAGTGGGTAGCCATGCCCTCCTCCAGGGATCTTCCCAACCCAGAGATCAAACCCAGGTCCCGCACTGCAGGCAGATTCTTTACCATCTGAACCACCAGGGAAGCTCAAGAATACTGGAGTGGGTAGCCTATCCCTTCTCCAGGGGATTTTCCTGACCCAGGAATTGAACCAGGATCTCCTGCATTGCAGGCAGATTCTTTACCAGCTGAGCTACCAGGGAAGCCCATTTACTACATATTCTACCATTTAATTTTTACTATGCAAAGAATACCAGTTATGGAGAGAACACTGTTATTCAGCTGTTAGAGCCACCAACTACTCCAAGAAAGTAGCATTTGTTAATCAAAAAGCCAGGAGTTCCCGTACATAGTCCAGTCTATCCTATACCACATCCCCGACCTGCCTTGGATTCCCAGCCTGCCCGACTTCACTCAAAGATCTGCGAATCCCTCTTCTCCAACTTTGCACTGGCTTTCTTTCGAAAGCACTAGTCCCCACTCTATCACACATACACACACACACACACACACACACACCCCTCCCTGAGTCAAGGAGAACACCTAGACACCTGGACTGGCCCTAGGCACTTATCTCTTAAAAGGCAGCTAATGTAGAGTCATCCGTGAACCTTTATTTTCTTCCATCCACTTCATTTAAAAATCCTATAGATATTACCTTCAAAATATACCTAGACTGTGACCGCTTCTCACTACCCCACTGCAAGTATGCTGCTGCAAGCCGCCATCATCTTCTAGGTGGATTACCGCAATCGTCTCTGAGGTCGGCAACCTCCACTATGGGCTCCCAACAGTCCTTGCCTCCTAGAACTCACAGCCTTGTGGAGTGCCCATCCACGCTGTACCAGACTTTGATATGATCAATAGCAGATGGCAAGAGTGACAGTATGGCACTCCTAGGATTAGATAATGAAAGTCTTCCATTTTGGTAAGTCTCTCTCTTTCTCTCTCTTCCTCCTCGCTTATTCTGGGGAAACCAAACTGCCGTATTATGGTGAGGAACTGAAGCCTTGACTAACAATTAGTGAGAAACTGAAGACCACCACCAACCCATGAGGGAGCTTAGAACACCCTGCAGTCAAAGTCAAGTGCGAAATCAGTTATAGCCCCAGATGACAGCCTGAGTGCAGCCTTACAGAGACCCTGAGCCACAGCCATCTCCAGCTAAGCTCCTCTTAGACTGCTGACCATCAGAAACTGTAAGATAATGTTAGCTGCTAAGTTTTTAGATATTATGTTACCCAGCAACAGAGAGCTAATACTGTTTCTGAATAAAGCTCCCAGCTTTCACCATTGTCCCCCCCTTCCCTCCAGTCTATTCTCAACAAAGCAGCATCTAGAGAAATCCCATTAAGACATAAATCAGATCAGGCTACTCCAATCCTTAGTCCTATATTATCCCCATTTTCCTTAGAGGTCAAGGTCCTTCCCGCAGCCTTCCAGGTCCTACAGAACCTCTCCTCCGTTACTTCCCCCAGCTTTCCTCCTGGTGCTCTCTCCCCTTGTCATCCTCCGCCCTCATTCTGATCCTCTTCCTGGGTCTCCATGTCTCTACCTTTGGATCTTGGCGCCAGCTGTTTTTTCATCTTTCTGGAATGCTCTTTCCCCCAGTATCCCCGCATAACTCTCTCGCTGCCTCTAAACTTCTCCCCAGATCTCACCACAGTGAGACTTAATCCTGGCTACCTTTATTAATGCAGTGACCTGCCTCCACCCACCCTCGTTGTTGTTCAATCACTAAGTCACGTCCAACTCTGTGACCCCAAAGACTGCAGCACATCAGCCTTCCCTGTCCTTCACCATCTCCTGGAGTTTGCTCAAATTCATGTCCACTGAGTCGTGATACCACCTGCCCTAAAAATCTCAATTCCTCCAAACTTTTCATCTCCCTTATACAGCTTCTATTCTTTTTTAAAAAGTATTTATCTATTTGACTGTGCTGGGTCTTAGTTGCAGCATGTAGGATCCCCAGGGGTGGCATGTGGGATTTAGCTCCCCAACCAAGAATCAAACCATCACCCCCTTTCCAGCATTGGGAGTGCAGAGTCTGAGCCACTGGACTACCAGGGAAATCCTTTCTCCTTTCTTCCCTGGTAGTCACCATCTGCTCATACAATGTCGCCTACTTACTATGTTCTGTGTTCATGGTCTATCTACCCCCATGAGAAAGTAAGCTCCATGGGATGGAGATTCTTTTTTTTTTCCCCCTCATGGATGTATCACAAGCATTGAACGATGCCTGCCACTCAATTAAATTTGTTGAATGAGTGAATAAAAGTTCAGCTGAAGAATTGAAGTGTAAGTTGGAGTTTAAAGTACTACGAAGATCACAACATTGTAAATAAACTATACCCCAATAAAAATTAATTTTTTTTAAGGTTAAAAAGTAAAGAGTCAAGTACTATGAAGGGATTGGGGAGCTATTTTTTCCATTTTGATAAAATCAGTTTATAGTATATTTGTAAATTGGTTGTGAACTGTAAAGGGCTACACAAATGCAAGATGCCTTAATTGTAAGAAGCAGAATTGTAAAATTAATTTAACAAGTATTGATCCTAAAGTGTCCTTCTCTCAACTCTTAATTTTCACCTTCACATTAAACAAAATGAGGATTCATTCTTCTGTTCTCCTGCAATAAGAGTCGTGAGTGCAGGCTAAGTCGCTTCAGTTGTGTGCAACTCTGCAACGCTATGGACTGAAGCTTACCAGGCTCCTCTGTCCAGGGGATTCTCCAGGCAAGAATAGAGAGGGCTGTCGTGCCCTCCTCCAGGGGATCTTCCCAACCCAGGGATTGAACCCGCATGTCTTAGGTCTCCTGCATTCGCAGACAGGTTCTTTACCACGAGTGCCCCTGGGAAGCCCCAAAATATGAGCTACACACTAGGAAATCAAGCAGACTTATTTGGAGACCAGAGGCAAAACTAGAGGACTGAGCTCTACCCAGCAAAGGTCTGCGATTGCATGACTCCTCCTCCCACCTGTTGTCTATCATTCCCAGTACTGACTTGCTGCTGCTGCTAAGTCGCTTCAGTCATGTCCGACTCTGTGCGACCCCATAGACAGCAGCCCACCAGGCTCCCCTGTCCCTGGGATCCTCCAGGCAAGAACACTGGAGTGGGTTGCCATTTCCTTCTCCAGTGCATGAAAGTGAAAAGTGAAAGTGAAGTAGCTCAGTTGTGTCCGACTCCTAGTGACCCCATGGACTGCAGCCTACCAGGCTCCTCTGTCCATGGGATTTGCCAGGCAAGAGTACTGGAGTGGGGTGCCATTGCCTTTTCCGAGTTGGAGACAAAAGAATTTTTTCACCTCTCTTTAAGAAGTGAGGTTTTGGGACTTCCCAGTTGGTCTAGTGATTAAGACTCTGTTCCCACTGTGTGTGTTGGGGTGGGGGCGGGGGTGCGGAGGGCAGACAGGTTCCATCCCTGGGAAGATCCTGCATGTCTTGCAACACAGCCAAAAGGAAGAAAAAGTGAAGTTTTACCTAGAGATTATCCTATTAAGTGGAGTAAGTCAGATAGACAAAGACAAATACCATATGATGTCACTTACATATGGAATCTAAAAAAATGACACAATGAACTTACTTACAAAACAGAAATAAACCCGCAGACATAGAAAACAAACTTACGGTAACCAGCAGAGAAACGTGGGGAAGAGGAATAAATTAGAAGTATGGGATTAAAAGATACACACTACTAAATATATAAAATAGATAAACAAACCTACTGCATGGCACAGTAATAACCTATAACAAAACAGAATCTGAAAAAGAATATATATGTGTGTGTGTATATATTATGGAGAAGGCAACGGCACCCCACTCCAGTACTCTTGCCTGGAAAATCCCATGGATGGAGGAGCCTGGTGGGCCACAGTCCATGGGGTCTCGAAGTCGGACACGACTGAGCGACTTCACTTTCACTTTTCACTTTCATGCACTGGAGAAGGAAACGGCAACCCACTCCAGTGTTCTTGCCTGGAGAATCCCAGGGACGGGGGAGCCTGGTGGGCTGCTGTCTATGGGATCGCACAGAGTTGGACACAACTGAAGCGACTTAGCAGCAGCAGCAGCAACATGTATATTATACACACAAACACACGCATATATATAACTGAAACACTTTGCTTTGAAATAGTGTAAATCAACCATACTTCAATTAAAAAAAGAAGTGACGTTTTAAAATGATTCTCAGGATTTCACGCTATGTTCTCTGTCTCAATATCCCCCTCCTTCTCTCTGACTATCTGTCTGTCTGTCTCTATCACACACATACAACCTTTATCTTGAGATTATATGAATTCTATTTTCTAAATAGAATGCCTCTTCTTATACTGAGTCTTCAGCACTTGGAATTTAATCTTCATCCACTTTAATTTCTTGCAGCTGATTTAACATAACTGCTTATTCACATATAATCAATCACTTTAGCTTCTCAGCCAAAAAGACAAAAAAAAAAAAAAGACTATATTCAGATCTTAAACTTAAGGGCAAGATTTAAGAACTGACAGTCACTCTTTCTTTGGAAATCCTGGCATTTTCTCCAGTAACAGAATATGAGTTTCAAATGGAAACTAATGAACCAACCATCCTGACCAGGGGTAATGTCACAATTTAAATGCCAATGATGTTAGTCATTTCACTAGTAGCTACTTTCAATAAATCCCTCCTTTTGGTGCTTGCTAGAGGCAAATCACAAGAGATAACAGATACTTTCCATGTTGGAACAAGGGTTGAAATTGATTAGGAAGTTTCTGCACTGAGCATTTGTCCTTAATGACTCTAACTTTTTGCCCTTGACCAAATCCATATATAAGTCAAAGGAAATCAAACGAATCCAAAAGTCTGGGGTGACATCGATAGTCTTATGTTGAAGATGGTTTATATTGGACAAAGAGAGTTTTGATTAATTCAGTGAAAATATTATAATGTTCTCATATAAAATGCATATAAACCATATAAAATGCACAGTTCTTAAAAATAAGTGGATTTTAAAACAAAGCTTGTTTATTAAAATTAAGATAGTTCCACTTAAAATGTATTAGCTGCAGAATACACTGATGCGTTGACTGAAGGTCTCTCTCGCCCGGGGCCTAGGTTTGCTAGCGCCCATGGGCTACGGTCCGTGGGGTCACAGAGACTCAGACACGACTGAGCAGCGGAGTATACACACACACACACACACACACGCATCCTTCGTCCACCTACTAATTAATCAAGGACTTAGAGGATTAGGGATGTAATTAAGAAGCATCATCAAGCAGTAGAAACAAACAGGAGGAAAAAGATACCAAAATGGAAAGCGAAAGAAAGAGGACAAGAAAATAATTTTTTAAATGGAGAGAATTTGTATAGTTTACAATCTATGAAATAATTAAAAGTGGTTAAAATTGTGTGTATGTAAGTCAAAATCCAAAATATTAACAGGGATTATGGGTGAATTTTTCTTTTTCACTTTTCAAATAGTCTTTAATAAGTCACACATACTTACAATTCACTCCAGTGTTCTTGCCTGGAGAACCCCAGGGACGGGGGAGCCTGCCCGTCTATGGGGTCACACAGAGTCAGACACGACTGACGTGACTTAGCAGCAGCAGCAGCAGCACACACACTTATTGAGCCCCTACTATATGCCAGATAGTGCTCTAAGCCTCTGACATGAGTTAGTACATTTATTCTTTCCTGGGGCCATAAAGTCGGACAAGGTAACCAAGCCCTTTACACAGACAGGGACGTTGAACAAAGTGCTAAGTTACATGCCTAGGGTCACGTAGCAGTCAGCTTAGACCAGGATGGCATCCCAGAGCCTGAGCTCTTAAGCATTCTTCTTCCTTGTTTTCAATTCTTGACTACGCTCTACTTTCACAATCCAAAGAGTTACTTGAAAAGAAGGAACTAGAAAACAGACCAGATACAAGAGACCCATGTGACAGGGGATTTTCTTACGTGGAAGTAAATGAAACAACATCGAAATCCACAGTTCTAAAAATATTGCACAAAGTGGAAGTCTATAAGCTCCTTGAAGACAGAGGTTATGTGTCTGAATTATCTGTAGAATTTCAAGGTGCTGAAATTTTCTGTGGGATGCGTATTAGGCAGGTAACACAAATAAACTGCATATGGAGAGGGGAATCACTACTACACCTTATCCATCTTTAGTGTGACACAGTTAGAGGCCATCTGTTTTTAAATATCCTGTAGAAAATGTTAAGTAATTGACATAATAAAAACATACATTAAATTAATTAGGAAATATTAGAAACATTATATTTCAATAGTGACCAAAATTCAATTTTTAAACAAACAAAAAAAATCATCTTAAAGCCAAATCAGTTTCAGAAATTAAAAAGAGAATCAGTTCTTTAGAGACACTTGTCATGCTCAAATCTCCAGCAGGAAAAAAATAAAAAATAAATAAGAGCCTCTTAAAAGGCTGCAGGACAGATTTCTCTCTCATGAGCATTTCATGTGTTTACTTTTCCTTCAAAGGTTTCCCTGAACTGAGACCCGTAATAATGTGTAGTCAATGTGAAAACAGAAATTTTGTGCAGTTTTAGAAGACAGAAAGCAGAAGACTGGAATAGAGGAGAAACCAAAGTCGGGAGCGCTGCACCCCCACTTACTGCATAAGTGAGAACTGGTTTTCCCACTGAGCCTGGAAAACTCTAACTCAGAGTCTTCAGCATCTATAACCAAGCCAGTCATACCAACTAGCTACGTGTTCACTTCTTGAATACAGAAAGGACCAGTCTTTGGAAGGGTCCTAGAACCAGAGAGAAAAACAGCTTGGGAAAATGCCTAGAGTAATTTCAAATTACCAAATGAAACAAAGGGGGTTGTGGGAGGAGCACAGAGGGAAATTCAGCTTTAAAACAGCAAGAAATCCGCCACTGAGTCCTACCTTCAGTTTGCCCCCCTGCACTTCACCTGTACCTATGCAAAGGAAACCTCCAGATACCCTCTGCACCCTTGAGCACTCCTTACATTTAAGAGAACAGTCCACCCTAGGAATGAGCCCACCTGCCAAGTTTTGATGCAGTGTCCAAGTATCTACAATTATCTGAAAAGGCTTTGAAGATACATCTTTCTTTTCCAACTATCAGTGTGAAGCAGGATTTTCTTCACATATACTTGAACCAAAATAACATTTTGCAACACACTGAAAGAAGCAGATATGAGAATCTAGCTGTCATCTATGAAACCAGACATTAAAGAGAATTGCAAAAATATAAATCAATACCACTCTTCTAAGGGGCTTCCCTGGTGGCTCAGACGGTAAAGAATCTGCCTGCAATGAAGGAAACCTGGGTTTGACCCCTGGGTTGGGAAGACCCCCTGGAGGAGGGCATGGCAACCCTGGAGAGTCCCATGGACAGAGCAACTGAGCACAACACAGCACTTCTCACTAACTTACTCGTTTTGGAAATTTTAATTACTTTTCATTTTTTAAATGTTATGTTAATATGCAGTGGGTTTATAATCATTATTTTAACTGAATAATAAAATGTATTTTATATTTTTCATCTCTAATTTCTAGATTGGTAAATTGTAATATATATATGTGTGTGTATACGTATACACATATATATATATGGTGGCACTAGTGGTAAAGAAACTGCCTGCCAATACAGGAGACATAATGAGATGGCAGGTTCAATCCCTGGGTTGGGAAGATCCCCTGGAGGAGGGTATGCCAACCCACTCCAGTATCTCTGCCTGGACAATCTCATGGACAGAGGAGCCCAGCAGACTACAGTCCATATAAAACTCACACAAACACATGTTTTAGGGACTTCAACAATTTAAGAGCGTAAAGGGATTCTGAGAACAAACAGTTTGAAGATCACTCTACTAGAAAATCACTAGAGAAAAATAATGGAAAAAAAGAAATATTGATCAATGAAACAGAAGTAAGCAAAAATAAAAATGACAAAATAACCTGTGAAAAATAAGACCTCATAATTTCAGCACTGCAATAAGTGAAAATGAGTTAACTCTACTTTTAAGAGATTTTTTTCAAGCTGAATTTTAAAAAGACAGGAGTATTCTTTTTAAGCACCCATCATACATAAGACGATTGATCCTGTATCAAGCCATTAAGCAAGACCACCCATTTCAAAGAATTCTTATGAAACAGACTAAATTCTCTGACCACATTATAATTAAATTGTAAGCCAATAACAAAAAGATGAACGTTAAACATTGCATGTTTAGAAATTATAAGATACTCTTCCAAATACAGATTAAAAAAATGCAAGGAAAAATTTCAAATTAAAACTTAATAAAAAATACATCATACATGCTGTGCTATGCGATGTGCTTTTAGTCGCTCAGTCGTGTCCAACTCTTTGCAACTGCGTGGACTGTAGCCCGCCAGGCTCCTCTGTCCACGAGGATTCTCCAGGCAAGAATACCAGAGAGGTTTGCCACACCCTCCTTTGGGGGATCTTTCTAACCCAGGAATTGAACTGGAGTCTCCTGCATTGCAGGCAGATTCCATACCAGCTGAGCTACCAGGGGAGCCCGAATTCTTGCCAACTTAATCCCATGGTGGAGTCTTTAGCTTGGAGAGCCCAGACTAACACAGGTCTAATTTAGACAGAGATGGGGCTGCATAAGAGTGGATTATAGGGGAAGTGACACTTAAAGTGAGACTTGAAGGAGGAGGAATTAGTCAGGTGGAAAAGAAATGGAGAGGCGAAGCAGCGAATAACATGAGCAGCCAGTGCAAGGCCCCTGAGGCAGTGTGCAGCTTTGTCCAACTGAGGAACTAAATAAGGGTCAGTGTAGCTGGACCATAATGTTTTAAGAAGGAAGATAGCAGTGTCTGATGAAACTTAAGAGATAGGCAGAGGCCAGATTATGCAAAGATTTGTAATTCACTTTAAGGATTTTAAGTTTTATTCTAATGCATTGGAAAGGCAGGCAAGATCCTTAGCAACAGACCAACTTGGTTAAATGTGTGTTTTTAAAAAGGGCACTGTGGCTGCAGTGGATGGATTTGGGTGGGGGGAGCAGGGGGTGAATACTAGGAGATTAGGAAACAGGCTTAAAAAAATCATTTTCATAGTGTTTCCCTTGAGAGTACATAGCCCATTTCTTTATCTGAAGGCATTCAATATTCTATGCCTTACTCTTTATTCAGCTACAAGTTTTAACTTCTACTATCTTTATGCAAGTGGCTATTATGTCTTACTCAATTTGTAATTATACATAGCATGTGAGTTAGTCTATTTTTTCCGATATTAGCAGAAATATTCATTGATAAAAACCTTAGAATCCAACTTCAGTAGATAAGGAAATAAATCTCCAGTATATAAGGAAATAAATCAGATAGCCACAAAGGTTACACAATGAAGTAATGGAAAAGCCCATACAGAATCCACACTAAACGTAATGATTGAATAAGAAGTTCCTTCTGCAAAACAAAGCAGGGCATATGAATGGGCTCTGCTCTATAATAAACTTGACCTAAAACAAAATTGCTGGAAATAACCAAAACCAGTTAAGCTTTAATTTGCCTTATTAGAATTCAGATGGGCTTCTGAGAACTCTATCAGGAAAATAACAGTCGGTTACATACTTGTTTTTCCTCTTCTAGACAATAATCAAAAGCACTCAAAGTTATTCCTTTGGCCTTAGATCTGTGCTTGAAGTTAAAAATTAATCTTAAACTTGTACCTGCTATGTGAGTGTATATGAATGTAAGAATGTACATATACATAAATCTTTACATATACATCCTTAGGGCTGGGGTGGTAGAATGTGTGAGGTGGGTGACAGGGAGTAGGAGTGGAGAGAAGAGACAAGAAATGGAAAGAGGAAGGTACCCAAACACGTTGTGCATAATATGATCACACTCGTGCATTTATATAAATTATGAATTTACATACTTTATATATGTTGTGTGTGTGTGCAAAATTAGGTACATGTAAAGAAATTTTACAGGAAGAAGGAAGGACAAAAAGGAGACAGGGATGATGGGAGGGAAGAAGGAAAGAAGGGAATCGAAAGAATTTCTCTTCCAATAAACGATACTGGAGTAAGTAGTTAAGGTGTTGGGTTTCATTTGTGTGCTTACTTATTTAAATAAGATTCTTACCTGAAACTATTACAAGAAATCCCAAGCAACTCTTTACTTATGTTTAATATTCAACCACATATACAAATACAGCTTGAATAACGGTTTAGGAAAACCCTTTGAGAAAAATCAGTACCTCCCCCATCAGACTTCAGGAGAAACGGCAAGAACTTGGGATCTTTGTAGTCTGGGAGAAAAGACAGGAGACACAAAATGATCTCAACCATGTAGAGGTATCTGTCATTGGCTACGAGTGCATCATTCTGTACTGAAGGGACATTAATAGAAGGGTAATGTGTTGTCTTGGTGACTAGCAAGGAGGCACTGGCAGAAACATCCTAAAGAGGACCAGGAGCCTGCAGAAGGGTTCTCGTGACCAAACAGAGGAGGAAAGACAGAACCAAGTGAAGAGGAGATGCTGTGAGGGCATCACTTATAAAGCCGTACTTTTAGTTGTATAATAGGAAAAGTCACATGTAAGTATGCTGCTGCTACTGCTGCTAAGTTGCTTCAGTTGTGTCCGACTCTGTGTGACCCCATAGACGGCAGCCCACCAGGCTCCCCCGTCCCTGGGATTCTCCAGGCAAGAACACTGGAGTGGGTTGCCATTTCCTTCTCCAATGCATGAAAGTGAAAAGTGAAAGTGAAGTCACTCAGTCGTGTCCGACTCTTAGCGACCCCATGGACTGCGGCCCACCAGGCTCCTCCGTCCATGGGATTTTCCAGGCAAGAGTACTGGAGTGGGGTGCCATTGCCTTCTCCGACATGTAAGTATAATAAGTAATAATTAGGAGGAGGGCAATATGGAATGTGGGTGTCCCCACAATAGCATAAGATGTGCAGGACAGTTCAGAGTGGGCCATGCAGTAATCTGGACACAGCCCATCACAAGGGATGAGCCTGTGTTGTAAGTAAAGAAGACTATCTTGAGCCTGAAAGGTCTAGAACATTTAGGATTCTATAGCACGTCGACTCTCCTGCTGACCGTGTGATAAGGTCATAGATATTAAGGAACCCAAGTTGTTGCCTTGCCTCTTCTAACTGGTTTCACCACATGAAAACATGCAGCTCTATTTCCCAACCTCAGCCACACCAAGCAGACACTAACCGAACTTGTGCTTAAACCTGTTAGAAAGAGAGGTGGGATTGCAAGAGGCAGAAAATTTTCCAGGAATCAGTCATTTAAGTGCAATGCTTTGAAGCTTGTATCAGACTGCTGCAAATGTTCTTGGAACTCTGAAGAAGAAACAAGTATCGGTGTTGTACTTTTTTCTATTATTTGACTTTCTTTGACCTTTGTCTGCTTTGTCTCTGAGGAAAGTGAGCATTTTTAAAAATTACAGACTCCCCAACAAATGTTAGAATATTGCCCAATAAAAGTGTCCTGCAGAGCCCAATCTGACACAGTGAGCAGCCTGATTTTTTTGGCAGAGAAAGCCACTGAGTGACAGCATAACCCGTGGTCTCGGTGGTCTCTGAGACTCGGTGGGGTTATAGGAGCAGCTGTCTGGACACTCCCCACCATCTTTATCTTGACTGCTCTGGTCCAGCCAGAGAAGGGAGGGTGAGTGGAAGAAGTAGCTGGCACTAAATATCCCCAGCAGTGAGGAAAAACAGAACTGATGATAGATACAAAATGATAGGTAAACACAGTAAGACCCTTTAGAGGAGGGGAAACTGAGGAAGGGGCAGGCAGAAGCTTGTCAAAAGCTCCAGATGAACTTTCCAGTGTGAACGACAACTTTCCAACACTCTCAGGCACTCTTTTCTTTCAACCCTAGTGACTGATGGGAGTGAGAAAGGAAAGGAGAGACATGATCAACCAAGGCGACTGTCTCCAGCAGAAGTGGAAGCCCCACGACCCCAAGGTCAAGTAGGGGACAGACTTAAAACCCAAAGGCAGGAAAGAGAATGCCCTCCTTCAGATGGGGCGTGAACTTGATACAGGACATTTAACCAAGTCACTCAGAGGCTATACAAGGCCAGCTGAGCCTTCCCATGCTGCCCCATCTTCAAATGCCCAGGCTCCAAGCCAACCTTGAAAGGGCAAGCAAACACGACTCAGATGGCAGAAAGACGGTAAAGAAATCATTCGCTTTGACTGCAGCATAACAAAAGGAGGTTTGACAAGAACACATCAAGCACGAACAAGTCAAAAAGAAATGGCACAGCAATAGAGCAAAAATACTACCGGAAATCAGATGAATAATTAAAGAACATAGCACACATAAGAAAATTAAATTAACCAAAATTAATTAACTATAGTTGATTGAATTAACCCTCTCAAATCCCAGAATTTGTTTTATACTATAAAACATAAAAAACATGAATTCAAGAAAACAAAAAGTGCAAAGTTGACGGCACAACAGAATTAGGTAAAAAAGGAAAATTGTAGAGCTAAGAAAAGAAAGACCGAAACAACAGCATGCCAGAACTGAAAACAGAATTACTGACAAAGGAAAGGCTTGAGATAATCACAGTGATCGCAGAAGAGAAAGAGAGAAATTACAAGCATTAGACAATAGATAATCAGGGACAAAGAGGAACAAATATGGAGATAAGTGTTGCTGAAGTAGAACACCAAACAAAAAAAAGACAAAGGCCTCTCACAGTGACAGTACACAGACACTTCTGGTTGCTGCGGCAGGCCGAACATCTTTGCTGAAACCCCATTAAAGTGATGGCTATTAATACAAAAACCAGTAATCACGTTCAAAAATCCAGATGTATATCAGAATTATCTTGAAATTTTTTGAAAAATACAAATGCCCAGGTTTTTTCGCCAAAGCTCCAGATATGTTTCTAATGAGCAGCCATGTTTAAAAACAACTGGACTATGTGATGATCTTTTACTTTTTATCTAGCTTATTTCACTTTTTCTATTTCATATTCAGTGCTCCCATTTCATTTAGTGTGTGCTTCCCAATTTCTCCATCTCTTCTTTTTTCTGATGTTCTTTCTCAAGCCTTTATTAGGCATAGGAGAAAAGCTTTTCTATACATAAATATAAATAGTATGTATATGTTTTAGAAAGCTTATGAATTTTTCCCTAACTAAAAAACTTATGACATTCTAATTCTCTTTGTTAAATGCTACTTGTAAATGCTTGAATAAAATGCTAGATTTCTAATTTTAAAAATATATATACGCAACAAGCAACAAAAGTTTACTGTATAGCACAGGGAATTACAGTCAATATCTTATAATAACCTATAAGGAAAATAATCTCAAAAATAATGCATATATACAACTGAATCACCTTGCTGTGCATCTGAAACATAAGTCAACTACATAAAATATATACATATTAAAAACTAAAAAAAAAAAATGATGGTTAAACACAGGGAGCTCAGCCCAGCGTTCTCTGACAACCTAGAGGGGTGGGATGGGGGAGAGGGTGGGAGGGGGGTTCAAGATGGAGAGGATATATGTATACTTACAGCTGATTCACACTGTTGTACAGCAGAAACCAACATAACATTGTAAAGCAATTATCCTCCAATTAAAAATAAATTTTTAGAAAATGAAAAAAAAAAAAGAAGACAGCTAAAGAGGCCAAAGGATTTGGGAGAGGGCCTGACTTGGCCTTTGGGCCTCTACTGCCTGCAGGGTCAATCAGCCCCTTGACCTGAATCGGGACTGAAATGTGAGAAGAGCAGTTTCCTTTTTTTCTTTTCTCCCTTTTATCCCATGCTTCAGAGACACAAGAATTAATAACCTTTTTTTTTTTTTTTTTGGTTAGCAAAAGAAAAAGATCTTTATCTTCATGTTGGGAAGTCAATATCTAAGGTCTTAAATGGGCAGATGGAGAAATGACAGTATTTAGCATTGAGACGTATGGGAATAAGTACAAAAGAGAGGAGCATAGCCACCTCTGAGACCAGAGGAGATGGAAACCAGGGAGTGGAGCAGGGCTCAGGAAACCACTATTTTTCATAAGTCTTTTTTTGTATTAAATAATTTTCAACTAAATACATTTTAAACTAAACTAGATACATCTTAAACTAAATACATTTCTTTGCTAAAAATACAAAATAAATGTTAAAATATTGATACTATTGGGTCCTTTGAAATATATCCGAGACCAGATGTAGCCAATGATGGCCAGCTTTACCCACTGAACCACCAAGCTTCTGGCAAGAGAAAGTAGGTGAGGAATCTCTTGAGAAGGAGGTCAGGCAAGAAAGCATGATGACTAAATTCAGATGGTGACGTCTGACCGCAGGGGTTCCAATCCCAGCTCTGCACCTGTCAGCTCTAGGACGCCTGTTGTTGTTGTTCACTCAGTCGGGTCTGGCTCTTTATGACCCCATGGACTGCCGCACGCCAGGCTTCCCTGTCCTTCACCATCTCCCGGAGCTTGCTCAAACTCATGTCCATTGAGTCAGTGATGCCATCCAACCATCTCGTCCTCTGTCGTCCCCTTCTCCTCCTGCCTTCAATCTTTCCCAGGATCAGGGTCTTTTCTAATGAGTCGGCTCTTTGCATCAGGTTGCCAAAGTACTGGAGCTTCAGCTTCTGCATCAGTCCTTCCAATGAATATTCAGGACTGATTTTCTTTAGGATGGACTGGTTGGACCTCCTCGCAGTCCATCTCCAACAACACAGCTCAAAAGCATCAATTCTTCGGGGCTTAGCTTTCTTTATAGTCCAACTCTCACATCCATACATGACTACTGGAAAAACCATAGCTTTGACTGGGCAAACCTTTGTTGGCAAAGGTTTTTTTTACTGCTTTTTAATATGCTATTTAGGTTGGTCATAACTTTTCTTCCAAGGAGCAACATAATAACCACAGATAAAAAGGAAATCTGAAACTGATGATTTCCTGGAAAATATAAATGCTCAAACTTGCCTGGAGTATAAAGAATAAAGAGACAAAGGAAGCATAGAAGAAACTGAAAGGTTAGTCAAGGACCTTCACTGAGCCCAGGCAACCTTCAAGGAATAGATCATTCCACCATTGTTTGAATTACTGCAGAGCATAATATGACATGGAAAGTTTCCCAACTCATTTTAATCAGCTAGCATAACATGGATATCAAAATACAACACAGATAGCAAGCATCCACGTACATACACCCGCACACAAATAGCAATAATGATGACAGCTAACATTTATTGGGTGTTTTCTGTGTACCACAGACTGTTCTATACAAGTTATCTACCTCACCCCAATACTAGGAAATAAGATCTCTTACCATTATCTCTGTTTTATAGAGGGAAACTAAGGGCACAGAGGGATTAAATAACTTACCCAAGGTCATGTCACCAGTAAGCAGGTGGGACTGGGATGAATACAGATATAAAATTCCTCAAAATAATACAGATGAACTGAATCTATTGATATGTTTTTACATCATGACCACATAAGGCTTATCCCAGGAATACAAGACTGCTCTGAAAAAAATTAGGAAATTTATTTATGAATATCATTACATCTAGAGAATAAAAAATCCAACATGAAAATCATTCTTGATAGCCAAGAAACCTACAATACCATTGCTTTTAAAAGTGAGACATTAATACCACTTCCTTCACGGAAGGTCCTCTGCCATCCTACTTGCCAACATTTACGTGACATCCTGAGCTATATAATAAAAGAGAACAATCTAATAAATCTAAATACTAGAAAGGAGAAAAAATAATCATTATTTGTAGACAATCTAATTACTGGACAATTTGAGATTCAATAAAAGAGAAAGAGGGGAAAGGGAGATGAATGGCTAGATAGATATTAGAACAGAGGAGTTCAGCTGGGTGGTCAGATAGAAGATCATATAAACCCAAAAGCTTTTCAAAGACCAGATCATATTTAATGCTGAAATCCTAAGGACATTAGACAAGAAGGTCTACTCTCGCACCTAATAGTATTAACTAACATTTTTCGATAGTGATAGGTTGATACACTTAGAGATGAGAATGAAATAAAAGTATAAAAACTGGAAGAGATGAATAAAAAGCATTTGCACACGATATGGCAGCAAGGCTGATCCCCAAGAGAGTCAACTGAACAACTATAACCTCTAAAAGAGAAATGAAGTAAGGTGGCTGGATACAAAATAATATTTTAAAGTCAATACCTTTCTTACTCAAAAAGAATTAGCTAAAACATATTTTTAAAAAAATATCCCACTTAAAACAGTACCGAAAAGATAACATATTTTTGAGTAAACAAACTTTTTTAATAAACTTAACAATAAAAGTACATGATCTATATGAAGAAAATGTTTTAACGATATTGAGGAACATCAAAGATTTAAATAATAGAGCAAAACACACCCTGTTCTTAAATAGGAAGATACAATAGTAATATATCAACTCTATACCAAAGTTACTCATAAAATTTAATGTATTCCCTCTCTTCTTCCCCACCCTCAAATCAGGATTTCTTAAGAACTACAAAAGCTGATTCAAAAATGTATACTTTAAAAAAAGGAAAAATAACCAGTAATATTCTTTAAAAAAAGGAGTAATGAGATGGCATAGCACTTTCAGAGATGAAAACATTTTAGAAAGATAAATAAATAAGTTAGGTAGATAGCTGCTTTTGAAACATAAATAGGTAGATCAATGTAATGTAATGAAGAGTTAGGAAATGGTCCCAAATATATACAGATATTTAATATATGATATGGGTTGGATTTCAAATAAGTGCAATAAATATTATTATAGTAGGAACAGTATTATTCAATAAACACTATGGACAAAATAGGGGAACCATCTAAAAAAATAATTAAGGAGCCTACCTCATTTCTTCATCAAATAAATTCCAAATGGATCAAAGTTTTCCATGGTAATGTGAACTCTTAAGTCATAGAAAGATAGAATACAATTTGAGAGAAGTTAATATTGGGGTCTGGAGAAGGGGCTTCCCTAGTACCTCAGACAGTAAAGCATCTGCCTGCAATGCAGGAGACTCAGGTTTGATCCATGGGTTGGGAAGACCCCTGGAGGAGGAAATGGCAACCCACTCCAGTATTCTTGCCTGGAGAATTCCATGGACAGAGGAGCCTGGCAGGCTACAGTCCATGGACTCACAAAGAGTCAGACACAACTAAGCAGCTAACACACAATATTGGGGTAGAGGTTGTTTGTAACTTTAGAACAGAGAAAGCCTTCCTAAGTAAGACAGAAAACCTAGAAGCCACTTAAGAAAACAGCTGAATTTGGCTACCTAAATTTTTAAAACCTCTACAGAGCAAAAATACAACATAGTCAAATGTCAACAAACTGGTAGACAACAGGCTAATTAATCTCTCAGTACAACCACATCTCTTAAAAAGCATCAAGGAAAGACCAAGAACACCACATGATCTAGCAACTCCACTGCTGAGTAACTGGAAGAACAGAAATCAGGATCCTAAAAGGATGTCTGCACTCCCATGTCCACTGCAGCACTATTTACAATAGCCAGGATATGGACACAGCCCCAGTGTCCACCGACAGATGAATAGATAACATGTGGCATGCACATAATGTGGAATATTATTCAGCCTTTAAAAAGGAAATCCTGCCAATTTCAATAATGTGGCTGAATCTGGAGGACATTATGTTAAAGTGAAAAAAGCCAGATGCAGAAGGACAATACCACAGGACTCCACTTCTGTGAAGGATGTGAAGTAGTCAAACTGATTCACACAGGAGAGCATACAATAGTGATTGCCAGCAATTGCAGAGAGAGTGAAATGAGTTGTTATACAGCGGGTTTAAACTCTCAGTTATGGTAGATGAATAAGTTCTGGAGACCTGCTGTACAACAGAGTGTCTGCAGTTAATATAGTGTTACACATTTCAAAATTTGCTAAGAAGGTAAATCTCATGCTAAGTGTTCTTAACACACACATACACACAAACACATACACACGGGGATACCGGGAAACTCTGGGAGGTGCTGAACATGTCTATTACCTTGATTGTGATGATAGAATCACAGGTGTTTGCATAAGTACAAACTCTCTGCACACATTAAATATATGCACTTCTTTGTGTGTTAATTATACCTCAATAAATAAAACTTCTCTTTAAAAAGGCCAACAATGGAGACTTCCCAGGTGGCTCAGTGGCAAAGAATCCACCTGCCAATGCAGGAGACATGGGTTCGATCCTTGGTCTGGAAGGATCATACATGCTGCGGAGCAACTAAGTTCCTGCACCACAACTATTAAGCCTGTGCTCTAGAGCCCGGGAGCCACAGCGACCACGTGCCTCGACCACGTGCCGCAACCACTGAAGCTTGCACTTCCTAGACCCCGTGCTCCGCAACAAGAGAAGCCACCACAGTGAGAAACCCACAGGCAACTAGAGTAGCCATGACCCACCGCAACTAGAGAAAAACCCATGCAGCAACAAAGACCTAGCACAGCGTAAAACGAGTAAAAATTTTCATAAATAAATTAAAAGGCCAACAACAAAACAGAGAAATAGACAAAGAACATTCACAGTCCACACTGTGGAAAAATACAAGCAGCTTTTAAATATGTGGAAAGAATTCTAGAAATGTAAATTATGTGAATAATTTTTCATGTAGGCAAAAACTTGGTAGACTGATAAAATCATTGACGCAGGGTTGGCAGAAATAAGCATATGCTAACATTATTGATTGGAGTATAAATAAAAGTCGCATTTTTGGAGAACAATCTAAGATTTCAATACGAAAAATCTTTGCCCCAGAAGTTCCACTTCTATAAAGATATCCTTTAGTCACCGTATTCATACTGTGGAATACTGTGTAACCAAAAAGATGATTTGGTATTACCTGCAGAGAACAATCAAAATCATAAAACAAGATATGTAAAATAATCTGTGAAATTTTTTAAATTCTCAACTACATACACATGCATATGGGATATAATACCTAGAAACACACCTAGAAGGCTATCCAGTAAACTGTCAAAATTCTGCTGAAAATAATAGAAGACAAAGAATTATAAAAGAGGTGTTTATTCTTTTTCTCCATAAATTTACAGCTACTATTTAACAAAATTTTCTTAATATTTGTGACTTTCAATCCAGAAATTTCCACTTGTAGAAACTTGTTCTAGAAAATGATCTAAAACCTTGAAAGGTTTTAAGTCTAAAGATTTTTAAGAAAGTATGATTTGGGGACTTCCCTGGTGGTCCAATGGTTAAGACGCCACGCTGCCAATACAGGGGGCGTGGGTTTGATCCCTGGCTGGGGAACAAAGATCCCACATGCTGCTCAGCCAAAAGATTAAAAAATTCTTTTAAGTATGATTTTATAATAGTGAAAACTATGGCAACCAACTACATGAAACCTAAATGGAAGTCAATGATAGTAAATCCACAGCACACCATGCTCTGCAGCTATTCAATTATTTAGAAAAACATCATAAAATCATGGCCAAATATTTATATTATAAAATTTGTTTGGGAAAAAGAAAAATATGCAATATGACCAATTACTTAAAAGTTTCCCTTCATTGGCATTGTACTTTTTAGGTTTCATAAGGAAAGACTATTATTTACACCTTGCAAATTCTGGAATTCCTAATCAAACAATCCTTAAATTTACAGCTTCAAGAACATTCGAGAAAAAGGGAGAAGGTGTAACATGTATCACATGAAATTTTAGATAAGCCAAGAATTTATTTTAAATAATGAGTTCAAACTTCTACTGGAATTAGATACTTTTTTTTCCTTTTAATCAGTAGTCTAATTAAGTTGAACTTTCCTCTTCACGCCCTCTCTGTTAGATCTGTAGAGAGAAAAAAAAACTATATATCTAAAAGGTTAACCGTAAGAGGAAGGCTGAAGAAAACAGCCTGGATAATTCACAGACCAGATAATGAGTTCCCGATTAATGCAGCTGGCTCTAATGTCACCAACATTTTAAAAATAAATTTCTCATTGTCCTAGATGTTTTAATTTTATATCTCAGTTTAGAAAAGTACCAAATTACTTTTCATAAATTGCCAGATTCCACAGATGTTCCCTTTTAATGCTACAAGCAATATATATATGTATGAGAAGGAATATAAACAGATGTTTGAATCGATAGCTCTAGAAAAGTTTTTAATACAAAGTTTAATTACAGAGTGCTGAAGATTTATCTTTGAAAAGTAATGCCACTTCAAATAGTCCTACTATTTAGATAAATGACCAGTGTTTCTTAACCACTAATAATAGACCAAAAAAGGAGTGGGGGTGGTGGGGGGAGAGAGGAAATGGATGCAAGCCTAACCAAACCTGAGAAATGAAAAACAGTGGCAGATTTTTTCAAATCAACATAAAGCAGAAAATTTGAAGACTCACAGGATTTTGTCTTATTTTGGACCTGCCTGCCTCTATTTCTCCCACAACTAATTACCTCAGAAATGAAAGATGGATGTGCAGTTTCTAAAGTAAATTGTGTTTCACCTAATTATATTGTTTAAGGTTCTCAAACCTTAAACTCGTAGTCTGTCTGATCTTTGTGCTCTCTGTGCCTGGCATGGTGCCCGGCCGGCTCTGTACCAGGCCTGAAGGCACTCAGTAAAGCAGTGGAACAGATATGTGTGGTGACCACTCATTTGCCGTTTGGACATATTCATCCTGAGTTTAGTCATCACCAGGCAGCTTGGACATACTGGCCCTGAGTTTTACATTGAATGGAATCCAGATTAATTTAACCAGTTCCCTGTCGAACATTTGAATTTTTCATGTCAGTATTTGGATGAGTAAGTTCCATGAACTTGTGGCCTTTGATTAGGGAGCTTGAGTGAAGGCCTGAGTCACTGCTCTCACTGGCAAAGGATGGAAGCTGTGAACTAAGGACAGTTCTCAGAACCAATGACTTGCACCCACAGAAGAGACCATGGCTGGGCCTCTTGTTGATAAACTCGTTTTACTAACACTGAACTCTAGAAACCTCAAGAAGAGCTTTTAAGATATCAAAATACTATATATATATAAAAAATATATATTATGTCCTCCTGAAATAGAAAATACAATTTAAGTAAATGGGAAGTAAATTCAGAACAAGTTACCATTTCACCTATCAAACTGGCAAAAACTAAAAAGAAGAACATAAACACACTCCAAATAGATAACCAAAAAGGACCTAGTGTATAGCACAGGGAACTACAGTCAATATTTGGTAACAACCTCTACAGAAAAAGAGTCTTAAAAAAATAGTATATATATGAAGCTGAATCATTTTGCTGTACACTTGAAACTAATGCAACATTGCAAATCAACTATACTTCAATTTAAAAAATAAAGAGGATACTATGAATTGCTGGGGAGGTGAAATCCTCCTTCAAATACATTGTTTGTGGGAGTGTTAATGAAGAGAGGATTTTTGGGTGGAAATTTGGAAATACGAACCAGATAATTTTAAAAAGAGGACGCCTTTTGATTAGGGATGTCTATTCATTGGAATTTATTACAAAGACACAACTAAGAAGTATGTTAAGATTCAGATATGCCATCCAAATATTGACTTTAATAGTAAAAACATGAAAAATTTAAATATTCAACAAGGAACTCGTTAAATCAATCTGGACATTTCCATTCAATGTAAAATTCAGAGCCATTAAAAATATTTACCACCATGAAAAGCTCTTTGTGACCAATATTAACTTAAAAATTAAGTTGCTAAACAGTATATAAATAAATTACTCTCATTTCTGTATACACAATATGTACAGGCACAGAAAAAAGTGAAAATATAGATATCAAATTGTTAGCAATGTTACTATTAACATCTTTGAGTGGTAGTTTGGAGAGTAGTTGCATTCTGTAATGTTTTTGAAAATTAAGTATGAATTAATCATCTTTAAAGGGTCTTTTAAAGAACCATAAAAATAAGGCTAAAATAAAAGAAAAAATTTAATGAGCTAAATCCATAAAGGTTGATCTCAAACTTTCTACATTTGAAAGCAGTGAAAGCACTCTCACACATAAGAATAATATATTTGAAAAAACAAGAATAATATATTTGAAAAAATTTAAAGCTTCGAACATTTTTTAAATCATGAAATTAAGTGGTAACCAAAAATTTGAGAAAATTATAAGCAGAATTTTGATGAAAGAGTTAATCATTTTAGGTGTGTAAAAGTGGCTCAGTGATAAGGAATCCGCCTGGCAATGCAACAATCAAGGGTTCGATCACTGGGTGGGGAAGATCTCCTGGAGAAGGAAATGGCAACCCACTCCAGTTTTCTTGCCTGGACAATCCATGGACAGAGGAGCCTGATGGGCTACAGTCCATCCCTGGGTGGACACGACTTAGTGACTAAACAACAACAAAAAAGCTCTCACAAATCAGTCATAAAAATATCAGCATCCCAATTTTTTTTAAAAAAGTGAAAATTAAGAACAGACCACTTCTAACACATATGGTGCATTTGTACAGATGTGGGAAGGCACTCTTTTCCCTGGGCAGCAGCCAAGGGGAAGCATAGCTGACTCTCAGCCCCAAGGTCCCCTCAACCAGGACACAGCAAAACACCCATATGTAGTAAGTAGCCAAGGCAAAAGCAGGAACTTTGGTAAAAGAAGAAATTTAAATGATCAACAAACATCTGAGAAAACGTTTAACCTCATTAATTATCAGACTGCAATCTAAAACAAAACTGTACCTTTTCTTTGCTTTTCAAGTTGACCAAAAAAAATTATAATTATCATATACTGGTGACAAGATGTGAGAAAGACACACTGAAACACTGTTGGTAGAAAACATAAATGTTTACAACCTATCTACTAGTCATTTTCAAAGTATGAATCAAGAACCTAAAAATGTTTATCTTTTGTTCTTGTACTTTCAGAAGACTATTCTAAAGTAATAACCAGAGATACCAAGATTTATGTACAATCATGATTTATAATAATGAAAAAGCAAAACAACCTAAATATAAAAAAAAGAGATGATATATTTCATCTTTAAATGATATATAGAATACTTCAGAGACTAATAAAACACCAATAATACAGCATTAAGTAGAAAATGCAGAACAGCATGAATGATATAAAAATGGGAGATCATAATTTGTATACTTTTATAATCATATTCATGTTAGATACTGCATGAAATATATGACGTGTTGCTATTATTTAGTCACTAAGTCATGTCTGACTCTTGCAACCCCATGGACTGTAGCCCTCCATGCTTCTCTGACCATGGGATTTCCCAGGCAAGAATACTGGAGTGGGTTGCCATTTCCTTCTCCAAGGGATCTTCCCAATCCAAGAATGGAACCCACAACTCTTCAACTGCAGACTCTCTTTACCACAGAGCTGCTAGGGAAGCCCATATGAAGTGTCGGGGCCCAGGAATTACGAGTGGCTTCTCTTCTCTATACCTTTCTCTAGTTTTCAGTTTTTTTCACTTGTGAACTTATATTATCTTCATAATCATTTAAAAAAGCCTCAAGATATGATGCTTTACAAAGAAAACACACTACAAATACAAAACTGTACCATAAAATAGTTGCAGCAAAAGTCAGCCTGCGCCATAGTGTTGATAGCAGTGAGGTAGGCCATTCCGAAATGCTTCAAAACAGTGATTTATAAAATAATCCATCAAATACTAAGTACAATAAAAAAGAAGTCTGAGAATCATAAAAACATTATAATGTCTTCCATATTCCAGGAATATCTGGCACAAAAATAGCAAAATCTGGTTAGTCCTGAAAGCTTAGCATAGCACGTTCAATTCGGTTCACCTGGCTAACCATGGGTTATGCTGCAAGAGGAAAACTCCCAATTTGCAATTAAATTCGTCCTGGGTATTGACCACACAGGCATTTTATTGTTTAAGAAGGACCAGGAAACCAAAAAATAGCATGTGTGTGTGGGTCATTTAAATGAGGAAAAGATAAGAGAACCAGCTACAACCACTGGTCAATTCAACTTCAGGATACTAGAAATGATAAATGAACTGTGTCCCAAGATTTGTGGGCAGGCTCAACAAGCAAATTTGTGGTTTTGTGTGGCTGAATACAAACCACACCTTTTCCGATGTTTACTGGAAACTGCAGATAAACACAGGATAAAAAAAGTAGCCTTTCCTTATCTCCCTCTCACAAGACCTACAAAGATGTCCACCTTTAGACTTCCAACGTCCAAAGATAATGATTTTTGAAAATGTAAGGTACAGTATTTAAGACCTGATGAATTTCTGCAATATGAGAAGAAAAGTATGGGCAAGGGGAAGCCAGGCTGGGGTGGGAGAGAAAGGAACAACGGCATACTTCACTGTGGAACCCACAACCAAGAAGTATGTATCTTTAGAGTTCCTGTGTCATAAACGGTGTTGATTCCCACAAGCTAACGATGCTTAGGTTTTGTTCACGAAGGCAAAGTTTAACATTTTTTTTTAAACCTCGCCCTCTCCAACCCCCTCACCCCCCCTACCCCGCTTTTCCTGACATATTTTTGGCAACTTGAGTGATTCTGTGAGGCCACTTTCTCCCTCAAGTTCACCTCGTGTACTTTTTGTTCCCTGCTGTGGATGCTCCTTGGACATGTTAAGTAAATAACTTCACATCTGCGACAAAACCACCCTGAAAGACGCCTGCAGGAAATCCAGTGATGCAATCTCTCCACAGCTTAACTAACAGACTCCAGCTCGCGTCTGGCATGATCTATGAACCAGCTTGTAGAAGCAGGTAGATGAGTCACAGGCTCGGCCCTCCAGGGAAAAAGCAAGTCTATGTTATGGAAAAAGTAAGTTGCTGTTAAAAAAAAAATTAATGAAAACTCAACCGTGCCTACATCTACCTTTTGTTTTCAAAGGAAGTCATATTCTGGGTTCTCTTTATTCCTGCAAAAGATTACATACACCCGGACCCACCACCGAGTCGCTCCCAAGAACACGCACTCAGTGAGGTCTGAGAAGGCCTGGAAGGCAGCCCCGCCCACAGAGAATTTCCTCCAAGGGAAACTGCGCAGGCGCGCAGGCAGCCTACTGAGTAGATGAAAACGTTTCTCTTCTGCTTAGTCACCCTCGACCCCCCCAGCTCCAAGTTACACAGAGGTTGGAAACTCCCACACCTATTTGTGCTGTTTTGAAAAACAGTTGGACTTGATAATTGGGCCAACCCAAAGAGACAGGGTTGTTGAGACCAACCCAAAAATGTCCAGGTGAGTGAGGCATAGTGCAAGACACACGTGGCGTACCAGCCGTGATGAGTAGAGCGGCATGCTTGGATAGGAGGGAGGGAGCGGATGAATTCTACCTGCAACAGCTAAGCAAGCTGACTCTCTCTCCCCTTTTATTTAGGGTATGTGTGTGCTATTTTTACACGTCTGTATGGCCAAATGACTATTCTTTAGAAAGAACCTTTAAACGGGTCTCTTTAATTACAAAAACAGTACAAGCTCACTTTTTGCAAACTAGAAAAATACAGAGAAGCACAAATAAGACACGGAAGTGTCTGTAATTTCTCCATGCAGAGAGCAAACCACTGTTAACCTATTGTGGTTTTATTACTATATTTTGTTTTCTAACCCTGTAAACATTCTAACATAATACACCATGACATTTTTTTCCGTTATTAAATATTTTTCCATAACATGATTTATAATGCTTAACATGTCCAAGCAGAGGATTTAAACCAATCCTCTGTACCTGGACACTTGGAGCTTTCCTGATTTTTCAGGAAAATATTTCTTTTTAAATATTTCTACAATTAATATCCTTGATTACATCTTTAAAATAAAGCCCTAAAACCGGAGTTCAGATGTCAAAAGATAGCCCCATTTCAACCACTTTAACCAAACTGTCTCACAAAGTTTGTAATAATTTATAATCCTCCTAGAAATGTATTTCACTCAAACCCAATTTTGTTAATCTTGGCCCATTTGACAGGGAAACCTCGAGCTTCCCTGTTCTATCATCTGTATTTCTTGGATTATTAATAAGCTAAATATTATTTCATCTGCTTATTAACTGCTTGTAGCTTTTGTGAACTGTCTACTCATGGTTATGGACCATATTTCCATTGCGACATGTGTTCTTTTGAAAAATGTTTTCAAAACTATGTATAAGATAGACATAGTTTTAAAACTAGCCACCAAGATGCCAAAACAGCTAAAAACCGTGGTCTTCACAAGAAGCATAAATGTATTCACAGGGCCTTATAACCTATCAGAAGTCCTCCACCCTGAGAATCTTCCAGGGGCTATAGTCCATTTTGTCTTGGTACCAATACTGGCTTCAGAGACAATGAACTTCAGAGACTTTTAAATCTTATAACACAATAGGATACCAGAAAAGGAGATTTTATTCCTGACCTAAATGAATAGTCATTTGTGTGCCCTGGAGTGAAATAATATATTGTCTTATAATCGAGGAGAAACTGCAGGTGCTATTCTTGTCCGTATATTATTTAATACCTTTTCTGAACTCTTATCAAACCACTGGTTTGGCAATCTGGTTGACAATGGGTTTCCCTGAATTATGTCTTATTAAGAGGAGGAGGAATCAGGAAGTGGGGGCGGGGGGGGGGGAGGGGGGGAGGAGGGGTGAGGGAGGAGGAGGATGGGGAGGAGAGGAAAGGGCAGGAAGAGCAAAGAGGAGACCCCTTTGTCCTTTTTGCTGCTGTTTGCAATTTACTAAATTTTATTCAGTGTCCTGTGCATTCCAACATTACCTCTCACTCCACGAGCCTGCACAGAATACACCACTTCCTGGGCGCTCTCTGGCAAGAGAGTTCTCCGAGAAACTACCAGCGCTTTTTATCTGATTTTCTTGTACCTGCCCATTGAGGCTGTTCAGGGGTCCACTTGGTAAACCACTGATCTCACAGCCTAGCTGCCCTTCTGAATTCCGCGTGGCTCTCTGAATTTCTCCTGCCTGCCAGAAGTCTGTTTGTCATCTTAAACCACCTTTTATTTTGCTAAAATAAAATGATTGAGTGGGGGAGGGCATGGGAACAGAAGCAGGTCCCACTGTGCTGGGTCCTCTCCTATCTTGTTAACGTCATCTTTCTGTGAGCTGCCAGCAGCCCAGACCCCTCTGGAAGGGAAAAAATGAAACCCGCAGAATGTTGGAGTAAGTGATTATCCTCAGAGATCATTTAGTTCAACTTCATTTTACAGGTGAAAAATAATGAAAGAAGAACCCTCTGATCTTATGTTAATTATCTTACTGGCAATACAGGAAAGAGGCTAAAGCTACCTTTGTTCCTTGCTTCTTTGAAAAGTTAGATCCAAGAAGTACAGAAAGCAGTTATTTTCTGAGGCTCACTGAACTGAGAACCAAAACCAATGATTTGGGGTGAGTGTGGGAAGGAAAGTGTTCTAACAGAAACGCTGTCGAAATCTTAACTAGGTATTTCATACAGTCATGTTCATATTTTAAGAAGCAAATAGGCGACACCTCCCCTGTTCTCAATCTCCCTACCCATAAAAAGCAGTGTATTTTTTTAATTTATCAAAACCTCAGATTTTCAATTCTTACAACACTGGTATGCAACACTCAAGAAAGAATTAAGGCTCTTTTATCTTCAAACCAAACTTTTAGCTCCAAATCCTACACTTGGGTACTCATAGACCTGGATGGTTCATCCTATAAGGTCTGGAAGGTTCACCTGTAAGATCTGGAAGGTTCATCCTAGACCTCAGATTCAAGGCATCAAGTAAGAATCACTTGCCCAGGAAGACAAACAGCACTTGGTCATCTTCTCCTAGACCCCAGCTCTGCAGGCTGAGCCAGGCAACTCTCATCTACTGAGAAAAGCCTGCAGCTCAGTAGCGGCTAAAGCACGGTTTCCTTCTGCTCCTTTTTTCTTCCTCTCTTTTCTCCATTCTTCTCCCCTTCACTTCAACCTTTCCCCCTTTTCTAAAATCTCGATCTAAACTCAGGAGTCTTAAAAAAAGAGACTCTGGGGAAGGAGGGTTGTTATACATATACATTCAGCACTGGGAAGAAAGGCAGGCATCAAAATAAAAAGAAGCAACAGGCGAATCTTGCTGTCCTTTTCTGCTCTGGAGGGTGTCTGCATTCACACTTGTAAAGGAAGCATTTCCTTGGGAGTGAATGTGAAGTCAGATCACTTTAAAAGTGCACCCCACAAAGTTCACTGCCCTGTTCATTACAAAGTAAAATAAAGCCTCTTCATCGCCACAGGCAGCGATGGCTTTCTGCTGAATGCCCATTTCAAATACATGGTCAATCTCCATAACCCCAACAGATTGTCAAAATGTACATCAAAATCCGCTGAAATGCACCAGCTTTTTTAGTGCCTTCCATAGCACTCAAAAAATGTTTGTTTGGTGGGTATTTTAAGTAATAAATCAAAATATGCTTTTAAAAATAATATTACTTTAATCCTGTTACTCCCCAGAATACATCAAGCTAAAACACTTAATTCTTTTCCCAATATAAATGGGGGTGGGATGTGGGGGTAAATCCCCAAGGTGGTACTTTCTGTTTCTATCCAACCTGCCCCTTTATACTCCAGTCCTTTTTACCATAGACCATTAAAAGACATGGCACAAAATGTAATTTTCTGGTGATGGATGGATATAGGATGGATGGATGGACAGATAAATAAATAAAATGGAACTAAGGGCTACTTTAGTGGATGGAAATACACAGGGCACATGATGGGGAGAATGAATCTGAATCTTGGAGGCCTAAATTTGAAGACTTGTGAAGCTGTCTGAGGGACTCCTACGTATATGTTGTTGTTACTAAGCAACCCACTCATCCTCGTGGCCCGAAGCAGAAATTCCTATTCAGCCTGTTGCTGCTCGCTAAGGAATTTTTCCTGGACACGTTTGCCAAACCAATCACTACCCTGTTTCAGCTTAGACCTAATGTTTTTATAATTGAGCAGGAATCCTTGAATACCTTTTGAAAAGGAAGAGTGTACACACCCCAAAGTGAATGGCAGGGATCATGAGTTAGGACTCTAGGACAAGGCTTGCCTTAAACTAAGAAGAAGTTAAAAGTAAACATTTCCCAAGGTTAAACTCAGTTGACTTGAACTAGATTGGGTGGCATCATCTACAGCCATCATCTTAACTCTTGGCTCAGGTAACAAGGATGGTCTGCTGATGCTTACAAGGCTAAAAGAACACATCAAAGTTCACTGACTAAAGGAACGTTTAAAATCAGATTCATATTTATCTCTCTGCACAGAAGACATGCATGTGACAATTCCTATCACAAAAAAAAAAAAAAAATCAGGAAAGTGGCATCAGGAGACAGACCAAGAAGGGAGCAAAGGAGGGAAAAATGGGGAAAAAATATTGTGTCAGATTCAGGATGAAATAAGAGGGAAAATACTATTTAACCAAATTGTTTATTTTTTAACCTGAAATGTATGCCTAGTTGTATCAAAGTCACAGAGAGGAACCAAAGCATTTGTTTGAGTTACCTAGGACTTCTTAACAACTAGTTTTAATAACCTAACATCAAAATAATAATCTTGTTTAAAGTATCTGTAGATTTTAAACAAATACTTTGTGGGGTTCTTTGTGTTTGTGCATAAATGTTTCTATGTATGTTTGACTTACTTGGCTATATGTTTAAATTCTCTTTTTGATTTTGCAGAATATAGTACAAATTGCTAGATACAGCTCTTCAGCACTGCTCTAGCACTGACTTTTAATCCTCCTTTAAATCAGATGGCACTGGGTACATTTGAGTGACCTAGTCTCTGCAGTCAGTTTAAAATAGGATCTAATTACAGATCAACAGAGGGCCTAGTGCCATCTTATCAAGGTAATACTTAAAGCTACCATCTTAAAGCAGCCTACTTAAATACTTAAAGCAGCCCTAGAAATGAAACTGCAGCCACCATCCCATTAAATATTTCACCAAGGACCAACATCAGATCATACAGATCAGAACTTGTTATCTTTGACTTTGTGCTATAAAACAGACCTAATTTTAACAAAATAACTATGCCCAGAAAAATGAACACCAATTTTATGCTGTAATGTGAAATTATGGAAGAATGAGGTTGGCCTTCTAACTCCAACTCAGCTCCCTAGTGAGTGGGATCCAGCCTAAAATCTGAGCTTGACCTTTCAGCTCTGGGCCTGGCAGAAGACCCCGTGGGGTGACATCACTCCAAATCAGGTGTTTAGCAGATCTGGAAATGTATGACCTGTCAAAAGGGTCCCATTCTTCCAGAAGGGACAGCTCAGCAAAACAATGAAAGTGAATGACATTGAGAGAAGGCCTAAGAACTCTTAATGAAGAACTCTTAGAAAAGAGAAAGAAAGAGAAGTCACTCAGTCATGTCTAACTCTGCGACCCCATGGACTGTAGCCTACACAGGCTCCTCCATCCATGGGATTTTCCAGGCAAGAATACTGGAGTGGGTTGCCATTTCCTTCTCCAAAAAACTCTTAAACCCAAGTTAAAATGTTAGAAGCTAATCATTTAGAAGCAGTAATACTGAAGGTAAAACAAAGCCGACAGACTTCATTTCACATAAGCGAATATACACCTGAAAAGTTGCTTATGAATCGAATTTATTAAAGTATTCACTAAAGCATTAGTTTGTTAAATAATCCAGTGTAGATGCCCTGGCCCCTCTCCCCACAGCTCTGGGGTGGGGCACATGGAATGTAGTTTCACCAAGTGCCTCAGGTGATATTTTTGTGATCAGATGAGTTTGCAGTGATTTAAAGAATTCCTACGGACATTCCTGTTACTAAGCACATACATGATTATCTTCAACCTTTTTTCCCCAATCAATCTAGACTTTTGTGTTATTGTCTAGCAGTTTCTTATTTTTCAGGTAGGTTAATTTTGCCTGTATATTGGTTTATTTCACCGAAGATGCAAAACTAAGGAAAGCACACTGTTTGCAGTGTCTCACTTCAGAACACAGTGGACCAGTCTGTTTTCTGACAGATACAGGCTTGCAGAAATTGAATGAGGGCAAGAGAAAGGGCAGGCCTTATTTCGCTGGAGGTTACTTTAGGGTTGGGACTCCTCTATAGCACAGATGGTAAGAAATCTGCCTGCAATGCAGGAGACCAGGGTTCAGTCCCTGGCTCAGGAAGATTCCCCGGAGAAGGAAATGGCAATCCACTCCAGTACTCTTGCCTGGAGAATCCCACAGACAGAGGACCCTGGCGGGCTACAGTCCAGAGGGTCACAAAGAGTTGGACACAAATAAATGACTAACACACATACACAGTTTAGGGTTGAGATAGCCAGGACGGGTGGTAGCTTAAAATACGAGGTTTAGACAGGAATGTCAGAGCAATACCATGCAGGACCCTCTCCTTCAGTTCTAATTCCCTGGGGTCATCCAGAACGTATACATTTTTTCATCCCTAAATTAAGACATGTGCAAGATTTAATCCATTGCAGGGAATGGACTCTAGCCATTAAACTAGTGATATCTGAGGAAAGAAACAAGACTTGACACTATTGGCTAATTCTTTATTTACTACCCCCTTGACTGCCACGACCATTTATAAGTATAGTGTTGTCTGGTTTTGAGTGTACAAGTGTCTGGACTATTAAGTAAGGAGTTGATTATGTTAGTTTATTTAATGGGACCGCTGTCTGTCTACATCTCTGACTCACCCACACTGGTCTCCTTTCTGATCCTAGAATATGCTAAGCACTCTCCTGCCTCAGGGCCTTTGCACTTGCTCTCCCATCTGCCTGTAACACTCTTATCCCAAGTATCTTCGGTGCTTGAGCCCTCATTTCAGCTATCTGCTCAAAAGTCATCTCATCAGAAAGGCCATCCCTGACCACCTTATATAACATAATTCCCATTATTTGCAATCCCTTTAGCCTGCTTTGCTTTCCTTTGTAGCGTTTATCATCGTCTAACTTGTTATATATTTACTTCTTTATAGATTTCCTCTGTTTCCTGGCACTACAATGGTAGCACCATGATGGCAAGGAGTTTGTTCTATTTGCTAATGAATCTCAATGCCAGGATCAATGGCATTGTTCAGTATATAGTGGCACTCAAGATATATTTGTTGAATAAATGAGTGGGTATTTATAGTGCTTTGAGGAAGATATGGTTAACTTGGTGTTTGTGATCTTAAAAGATATTTTAGGGAATTCCCTCGCAATCCAGTGGTTAGGACTCTGCATTGTCACTGCCCTTGCCCAGGTTCTATCCCTAGTCAGGGAACTAAGATCCTGCAAGCCCTATGGCATGGTCAAAAAAAAAGTATATAGCCAAATAGGAACATATACATTTATAAAACCAAAGAGTCAGTCAGTCAGTCAGTTCAGTCGCTCAGTCCTGTCCGACTCTTTGTGACCCCATGAATCGCAGAACGCCACGCCTCCCTGTCCATCACCAACTCCCGGAGTTCACTCAGACTCACGTCCATCGAGTCGGTGATGCCATCCAGCCATCTCATCCTCTGTCATCCCCTTCTCCTGCCTCCAATCCCTCCCAGCATCAGTCTTTTCCAGTGAGACAACTCTTCGCATGAGGTGGCCAAAGTACTGGAGTTTCAGCTTTAGCATCATTCCTTCCAAAGAACACCCAGGACTGATCCCCTTTAGGATGGACTGGTTGGATCTCCTTGCAGTCCAAGGGACTCTCAAGAGTCTTCTCCAACACCACAGTTCAAAAGCATCAGTTCTCCAGCGCTCAGCTTTCTTCACAGTCCAACTCTCACATCCACACATGACTACTGGAAAAACCATAGCCTTGACTTGACGGACTTTTGTTGGCAAAGTAATGTCTCTGCTTTTGAATATGCTATCTAGGTAGAAAGATTAATTAAAATGTTTCACTCCATTAATTGAAAGATTACCCACCCACATAAGGCATCTATAAATTTATTTTTCTTTCTAGAATTATGGCCGGACTCCCTAGATAAAATGCACCGAAAGACTAAAGGTAATTGCCCTAAAGCTAAAGTGGGGTGGGTAGAGAGAAGGGGGACTTTTATAATATCTGTTCAAGTCTCATCTTCTGCTGGATTGTGAAAGTCCCTTGAGGACATAGCCCACATTATGCATCTTTTTATTCTCCTATATACTTATCTGAATGTGTTGCAAATAGTAAGTAATCAGAAAACACATATAGGTAATGAAAAACACCTGTGAGTTTCAAATCATATATATTCTGAATATTTTGGCAGTAATGTAAAAGTTTCTAAATCCATCACTCTGCTGCTAGAACATACATGGTTGTTGACAAAGACCATAAATCTTCATAAAATGTTAGAAAGGGGGAGTAGAAAAATTTTAAATATGTACAAAGACAAACTGTCCTAAAAATACTTTGTTTTAAATAGCGATAGCATCAACATTGCAGAACATAAAAAGTAGATCGTTTGCATCTGAAAAGTTCACAGCTATAAAAAAGATGATGCTACTTCAGTCCAGACTTGCTAACTGGAATTATCTTCCTGTGCTATCCAAAAGCTTACCTACACTTTGATGGGTTTATAGAAAAAAAAAAAAAATCCTGTGTGTATTCTTTCAGGTTAGTTCCAGAAAATACAGACAGGCCTCCTACACAGATTTACCGTGAAGCTGATCAAGTTCAAGCTTCAGGATCCCCGTTTGTTCTGGCAGGAACCTCCAGAAAACAGGCTAATGTGTGTGGGTTGTTTTTTTTTTTTTTCTTTTGAGACCTCACCCCTACTCCACCTAACACACACAATTGCATAAGCTTCAAGCTCATAAAAACCTAGACCCATCCTGACAGCCCTCCATTAGAATATTAACATTAAGAAAACTAGGCTAGAATCTGCAAAAACGATCCAAAGATCATTTTTTAATGTCAAGCATTTCTCCATAGTCCCAGCAAAGAGAGGCGAATGGGGTTCAACAGTCTCTTTGGGGTACTGTTAGTATTTCTTTTCCCCGGAAACAAAATGAAGTCTTGGAAAACATGACTAGATAAAAGTTACTTTCATTAAATGTAAGTATATATAACCCTAGATAGTTTTTTCCATAGAAATTTGGTAATGTATCACAGCGATAGACTAGATTGCTAGTGTTCTGAACTTATTCTTTAAATTTATTTTTAATTGACATATAATTCACAGTCAATATGGTATTAGTTTCAAGCACACAACGCAGTGATTTGATGTCTACATACTGCACACTCAGTGGCTAAGTTGTATCTTTGCCACTCCATGGACTGCAGCCCATCAGGCTCCTCTGTCCATAGAATTTTACAGGCAAGAAAATTGGAGCGGGTTGCCATTTCCTCCTTCAGAAGATCTTCCCTACCTAGGGATTGAACCCATGTCTCCTGAGTCTCCTGCATGGGCACCGGGACACTTTACCACTGAGCCACCTGGGAAGCCTGTGGACTAATACGTTACAAAATTATCCGAACAATAAATGTAGTTCCTGTCCGTCACCAAAGTTAACACAACATTATTGACTATATTAGAACTTATCTTCAACACTAAATAAATTATCTTTATTGGTGCTAAGTACAACCGGTTAAAATATAAGCCCATCTGATTTCACCCTAAATTCCTTTGAGTCCCGTTGTATCACAAAACAAAGGGGTGCGACCAACTTTATATGATTTAATTAAGGAATTACAGTAAGTCTTATCCAATATTCACTAGATTTGCGACCGTTTTTGACAAGAAGATGAAAACAAACAAAAAACCCTGCTGCCATCTCGGCTTTTGGTTACTGAAGTTTTCAAACTCAGAGTAGTGAGTTCTTAAAGGTTAGAGAGAATTTAGGGGGAGGAAACGAGAATACACTCAATCACTACCCCGGTCCTACCCTTCTCCCGCCCTCTTCTCATCGTTTGCAACTAGGTCCAACCCTCCGGTGTATGTAGTCGCAGCAGCTTATTTTTCACTAATGAGTAAAGTGGTACTAATACCTAGTTTTGTTTTTTTTAAATATGCTAGCCTGTGATGTTAACTACGCCTACCCTACCCGGGGCTTAACTTTGCGGACGGTCCCCTCCATCCCTCGATAGGTCCGCGGGGCATTCGCGCTCCCCAGTCAAGGTCCCTCAATCCGAGAAGGTCCAGGGCCACCTTGCCAGGAGAAGCGCCCTGAGGAAGGTCTCCTTGAGGTGGCCACACCGCCGAGATAAAACGACCGGGCAAGGCGGGAAGGTGGCCCCTATGCACTCCAATAGGACGCAGCCCGTTCCCAGCCGGGGACGCGCCCGACAGGAGGGGGAAGGGAGTGTCGCCACCGAATCCCAGGAAAGGCCGCGGGACCCACCTCCGGCTCCCCCTCGCTCCCGCCCTCGGCCCCACCTCCCCCAGCCTGCACAAAGCCGGCCCGGAGGCGGGGGCCAGGCCTGCTGGGAGGCCGCCCGGACGAGACTGGACCGGGGCCCGGCGCCCCGCGGCTCCGGCCGCCGTGACCCGGCGCGTCTCCAGTTCCAGTCCCGGACGGGGCGGACGCTCCCCCCAGCTGGCCTTAGGAGGCGCGGGAAGCCGGGCCCCCCGCCTTTTCGGCGACAGTCCCCCGGGGAGGCCAGGCGCACTCGCGCCGTCCCGCTAGCCACGCCCGAGGTGGCGGCCTCCAGCGCGCGGCGCCCCGGCCGTCGGGGCGGCGGAGGCCTGCCGGGCGTGGAGGGGACTCCCTAAGTCGCACGCGCCCCTTCGCGCCCAACCGTGGCACAAACTCTGGCCTCAAGTCGATCCCCCTCGTTTCCGAAAGGCCCCCGTCCTCCCGCACCTGCGTAAGGTGGCCAAACAATGCGGGGGCGGGCAGGAGGGGCGGGGAGGCCCGGGGACGCGGGTGGGTTTGGCGCCCGTGGCCCCCGAGACCGCGGCCGGCCGGCGTCTGGCCTCCCGTCGGGGGCGCACACACGCACACCGTCCGGCCCGGTGCGGGAAGATGGCCGTTTCTGCTTTCAGGATAAAGGCTCTTTGTTGCGCTCACACAAAAGCCGCCAAGACCCGCTTTTCCAGCAGGCCCTTTGGGCAAATCGAAGGAACGCAGCTGAATTTTCCAAATGGCCCTGGGAGCCCGAAGCGGTGGGAGCGACTAAAACAGAAGGGGAATAAGAGGCCTCCCGCCCCCTTCTACCGAAACCTCTGCCAATATCCAAGGATTCGTCCTGGGAGACCGGGGCTGAGATCATTCGTAAAGGGAGGAAGGAAAGAGGAAAACCTATTTTTACTATCAAGGCCCAAAGGGGATATTAAACATTCACATTCTTGCAGGGTTTCTCCCCTTAACCAGGGTAGAAACATAATCTGGAAAAGTCTGGATACACCAAAAAGAAAAAGAAAGAAAAAAAAAATACCAACAATAGCAACTTAAAAAAAAAAAATAACAAACCAGTTGCCATCAGCCCAAAGTGGTAGTAGCAGCAGCCGGCGCGTGTGATCCACTTACTTGTCCGACTCTTGTGACATGTTTGATCCAATGAACTCGCTCCCCTTTTCCTGGAGCCTCAGCCTCTGGTGAAACTGGACTTTCAAGTCTGTGCAGGTGAAGGTGTGTGAGAGCGCCCGAGATGGCAGAACAAGAGCTACAGGTAATTCTGCTTTTCCGTCCCCCCTCACCACTCTCGCTCGCTCGCCCGCTCGCGCCCTCACCTAGCCGGAAAGGTGGGATAAGGGGGGGGCCCCCTCACATGGGGCCCGAGCTCGGAGGCGGCCGGGCGGCGCGGAGTCCCTCCCGAATGGTGGCAATGGGCAGCCACAGAGCAGAAAGTGGCGGACTTGGGCGGCCACAGGTAACTTTCTCGCAAGGAGCTGAATTCTTTCACTAAAGGGTACGAGCCCGAGGGACGAGCTGCGCGGTGATTGGCTGCGGGGCTCCCTCAGGTGAGCTGCCATTGGCAGAGGCGTGCTCAGGTAAGGCCCTTCTCCAAGTGCAGGTAACTCACTCCGAAGTTTACCTGAGTGGAGCGGCGGCACGCTTGCGGCCCAGCGGCGGGCCGTGGGAGCTGAGGGTCGGTGCTTGGAGCAGACTTCGTGCTGTTTCCCTTCTTCCCGGAGGCCGGCCTAGGGTGAGGGGTTGGGGGACCTTGAAGGAGAGAAGTTAACCAGGAAAAAAATACAACCCAACACCTGCAACCACTAGGGATTGTGGGTCGAACGGAAGGACTAAGGAGAGCTGAACTCAGGTGTCCCAAGCCAACCGGAATCAAATGCGCAGCACAACCACGAGGCTTTTAATATCCACATTAAGAGGACAGGTTGGACAGTGTCGGAAAAGTACGGGACTGAAGTTTACGTTGTGCTCCGAGGGGTCGAAAAGCGCAAAGATCGCCAAGTCTGTTACGTAATTGCATTTTTAACATTCTTATCCACAACAAACAACATGTCATGTCCCAATGTGTAAAAGATATGGTAGACGGCTAGACTTATAAATAGATAAGCAGACACGACTTAGCGACCGAACAGCAGCAACAGCATCCTTTCTTGACCTCGGCGGGTAGGGAGTGGCTGGTTTTGACGGGATGAAGAAATTTGGTTGAACAGTCAAATGGCTCAAGCGCAACTCTTCCATCTCAATTCTGCAGCCCAGGATTGCAGAGCTGCAAACCACTGAATCCTTTCCATAAACCTATTGTCATTTGACGTTTCCAGGCAGGCATCAACATTTACATTGTAATTCAATAGAGGCAGCAACTACAAAGGTGCTTTATCCTTCCAGCTTAATATGGTTGCTACGGAAACAATTCAGGATGAAACTGACTTTTTGCAGTTTTGTTGCCCCTGGTTGAAAGCAGCGAATTTGCAAACCTGTAATTTATAACCAATCCTTCCAATGAGTACTTGTGTAAATTCTGACAGTAATGTAGCCCATGCATATTAATTGTAGAAATAAAGAGGGCATGGAAATTTTATCATAATTTATTTCGAGTTATTACTATGTTGGCAGAGATGAAACAACTTCCATTTTAATCTGTATGGATCATATATTTCCTGCATATGATATCATGAGGCAAGGTTTGGCTGCTCCATGTTTCATTCTCAACAAATGAATTTCAGGATTTTTTTTTCTTTTTAAATACAGTATAAGCATACACACTATCTTTTTTAAGATAATACAATACTTTAAGGTAATGCAATACCTACTTTCATGTACCTTCTTAACCTCCTGTCTAGAGGCTACCAAATTCCACTTTTAGCTGTCTATTCTGTCATTACCTTCCTATTTCTAGTAATTTACACAGCTATCCCTTGATTTATCAATTTTGATAACAGGTGCTTTGACCACCTGTTGCCTTAGATAAGGACTTAGCTCTTTCAAACCCTGTCCAGTTTCATCTTCCACCATTTTCCAATGTATCTCTTTCACAGCTTAGGCACAGCAAGTAGTCAGTGAGTGTGCAAATACTAGTCACAACAGAACCAGCTACTGTACTATGCTTGTCTTCTTATTTTTAAAACAAGCTTTTATCTATTTACTTAGTTTGTGATGTTTCCGGTCTGATATTTTTTTTCTACATGTCTATCAAATGACTGTCACATTTATTTTTCAAATGATCAATCAATCCTACCCCCAACACCCCCAAACATCCTTCCGAAAGTCCACTGCCCTTTTGTTCCAATGGAGATGAGTTCCCCTCTGGACCTGCTACTCAGTTGTCATCTTGGAACAATCCGTCATCTCCAGAGTAAGAGCCCCATTTCTCTGTCATGTTAAAAGTTCATCTTTCCTTAGGAAGATTCCCCAAATATCATAAATGAGATGTCTTTTCTGGTGGGCTCTTCAGCATCTCAAGAGAAATATCTGCCATCCCTTGACTGAGGGTACATTCACCTGGCTGCTGGTATTCTCAGAACAGGTCAGAAGAGATCCAGAGCAGTCACTGCTCAGCATGCAGCTTCTTTCTTTCCTGTAGGTATTTTACTCCTGCCCTTCTTTCTGCCGGATGTACAAGCCTCTCTCCTGTATTTCCCACCGTCACTGTAATCACCTGGCTGCAAGAAGTGGGACAGGGGACCTGAGGCTCTAACAAGCCCAAATATCCACACTCGCTCACTCAGCCTCTCGCCTCCCTCTCACTTCTGAGATCCTGCGCCCTCTCCTCAGCATCTCTCTCATGATTTCTGGCATCTCCAAGACCCGGCCTAATCCGATGTTTTATAGAAGAATCTCTTGGGCTGTTTCTATACTGACCTCTAGGATGTCATTAGAGTAGCTTCTGACATTCTGTTAAACCAATTTCCACTCTTCCGTTCATCCCCATCTTCCAGAATTGTGTTGAGACAGATCTTTTGCAGATGACTCCACCTCCATCCTCTTTGTCCCTGTGAATTTATCCTCTTACTTTCCTTTACTGTCCTTTTCAGGAGACAATGAACATAAACAAGTATGGGTCCATCTGCCATCTTTAATCTGAAGCCATTTCCAAAACCATCCATGTCAAAAGAACTTTTACCAAACTGTCCCAAATTTGTTTGTGCAAACAAAACTAGAATTTATGAGCCAACCATGCCTTTTCTTGATCAGTGGTGCCCAAGATTCCTTTCTTTCTCACCAATATCTAACAACTCAGCCTTGACTGCATTGCTTAGTATGCCCTGTTTGACTACCTACTGCTATATTGTTTGGTTAGATTCATGAAGGAGAAGGTCCTCGTGAACAATTTAAAATCATCAACCATGAAGTTAACTCTGTTACCCAATTGAAGGGTTTTTTTTTTAATTTTTATTTCTTTTTAAACTTTTTATTTTGTATTAACATTGGGGTATTAACAATGTTGTGATAGTTTCAGGTGAACAGTGGAGGGACTCAGCCATATGTATACTATTTATTTATTTACTTATTTTTAACTGTGCTGGGCCTTCATTGCTGCACGGGATTTTTCTAGTTGCAGGGGTTGGGCTGGGGGCTGTCTACTCTTTGCTGCGGTGCTTGGGCTTCTCACTGCGGTGGCTTCTCTTGTGGAGGAACACAGGCTCTAGGGCACACGGGCTTCAGTAATTCCCATGTGTGGGCTCAGTAGCTGCGGTTCCTGGGCTCTGGAGTACAGGCTCAAGTTGTGGTGCTCGGGCTTAGTTGCTTCAAAGCATGTGGAATCTTCCAAGACCAGGGATCAAACCCATGTCTCCTGCATTGGCAGGCAGATTCTTTACAGTGAGCCACCAAGGAAGCCTCAGGTTACCCAATTGCTTTGATTCTGTTGGCAAAATAGTTCTAAGTGACTCTGAAACCTTGCCACACCCAACATGAGAATGTACTTCTCTCTCTTTCTCAAACATCTTTCTCCATAAACTCTTAAGTGCAGCAGTCATTCCCAATGTGTGGTCCCTGGATGGACCATCAACATCAGATTACCTGGGAGCTTGTGAAAAATGCAAATTCACCGACTCACCCCAGGCCTCAAGAAACTCATGGAGGTGGACAGCAGTCTGTGTGTCTAGCAAGTCCTCCAGGTGATTCTGATGCAGGTTAGAGTTTGAAACACATCAGTACCAAATGCTGATTGGAGGAAGTAGCACCTCAGCAGCCATTGAAAGCCATCATTGTAAATTATGCTGAATTTGGAGTTTTCCAGCAACATGTAGCAACCATGGGGTAGGCAGTCGATTTTACCTGTCTGGATTATTTTATTCCTAATCTAGTGACTGTTTATATAATGGTTGACTGTTATTCTAAATTGGAGCAGTTAGTGCATTTTTTAAAAACAGCCTGTGATCTCCTACATTATTTGTCATACCTTTAGGAATTTCAGCACAGGTTAGTGTCTGATGTCATTTTATGTGGCAGCAACAAAGTAAATTCTCATGTAAAAAGCTAGCGATAAGAAAAAGCTAGTGTTTTTAAACTATTTCATTTATGAGATTAAAGTTTTAGTTAAATTTCTAGGGGAGAAAAACTTCCATTATCATTTTAATGTTTACTTCTGTTATAATTTTAATGGTGATTTTTAGCATCTATTATAATGGCCAATGCCATTTTCCTAAATTAAAACTTTAGTATTTGCTACCAAATTGTTACTTTATTATGTCTTTTTTCCCCCCTCGGTTGTTTTGACTCCACAAAAATCAGTAGATGCTACCCCATAGCCAACTCATCCCCATAGTGCCCTGAGTGAAGACAAGTCAGTTTAGATATATGATGTATTAAAACCCACTACCTAAGGCTCCAGGGAGTGAGAAGAACAGCCATCCGATGTTAAATCTCTTATAATGAGATGTGAGGAGAAGAATGCTGCTTCTGTGGCATATGGGCAGAAATACCAAGTTTGTTTTTAAATCGTATGTATATACATATATATAATTTATATATATTAATATATGTATTATATTTATCTATTTGGCTGCATCAGGTCTTAGGTGCAGCACATGGACTTAGTTGCCCTGCAGTATGTAGGATCTTAGTTCCCAGACCAGGGATTGAACCTGTGTCCCCTACATGAAAGATGGTTTTTAATCACTGGGCCACCAGAGTTAGTGAAAGTGAAAGTTAAGTCGCTCAGTCGTGTCCGACTGTGCAACCCTGTGGACTGTAGCCCACCAGGCTTCTCCGTCCATGGGATTCTCCAGGCAAGAATACTGGAGTGGGTTGCTATTTCCTTCTCCAAGAAGTTCCTAAAAATACCAGGTTTCTAGGAACCATCAGTTGAATCTGCTTTGCTGCTTTTCACCCACTGAATGTCATATACAGAGCCACTAAAGCACATTGAATCTACTGTGGTAGATGACTGGTGGTATCTCCTAGGTTGCTTCACACTATAAAAATACTGTTTTTTTGTTTGGCTTTTATCCCCAAGAAGTAACCTTGTAAAGAATGAAATGTACCTGGGTGTCTGAATTTGAAATCAACATAGACATATATAACTTAACCAACTAAGCTTTAAATGGCACTTTTCTTACTGTTTGGGGCCACTTCTATTTTCCATAGTTGTATGGATACGTATATTTGCATTGACACTGCTTCCATGAAGACTCTGAAACTAGCAGTGTGGACTTTAGCTAGTAGCCTGAAGTAAGCACATCTCCTTCAGGGAAGTGAAGGTTTCTGTTTCTTGGGCTGGTCATTGGTAACTCTTCAACAGAAAGATGGTCCTGTTAAAACATACTGTATTGAATACATATCTTTATCTCTACTTCTTCCTGAAGTCCCATTGATGGAAGAATAAGAAAGGAGATGAGATGGTTCAAGATAACAAAATTTGGAAGGTGGAAAAAAAGTGGAAAGTGACTAAAGGAGTAGACACTGATTTAGCTGAACTGAGAAAGATGAACCAGAGCATCTGTAGACAGGATCAAGCCTGTTTAGGCTATAGAACCTCATAAAGACATAGAAAATCAAGTTTCTAATTGTCATTGAAGGTGGGAGCAAGTGGAAGGACTGAAACCAGAGGAATAGATTAACATTTTTAATTCAAAGCTGTTAGACCCTCTAGGTCCCCTTGCCCCCCCCCCCCCACCCCTGGTATAATCAAGCTTCTATCTGTATTAATTTGCTTGTCATTCAATTACTAAGTCATGTCAAACTCTTTGTGACCCCATGGACTATAGTATGCCAGGCTCCTCTGTCCTTCACCATCTCCCAGAGTTTGCTCAAACTCATGTCCATTGAATCGGTGATACCATCCAACCAGCTCGTCCTCTGTCATCACCCCCATCATCCTCCTGCCTTCAGTCTTTCCCAGCATCAGGGTCTTTCCCAGTGAGTGAGCCCTTCGCATCAGGTGGCCACAGTTTTGGAGCTTCAACTTCAGCATCAGTCCTTCCAGTGAATATTCAGTGTAGATTTCTTTGAGGATTGATTGGTTTGATATTGCAGTTCAAGGGACTCTCAAGAGTCTTTTCCAGCACCATAATTTGAAAGCATCAATTTTTTGGCACTCAGCCTTCTTTACAGTCCAACTCTTACATCTGTACATGGCTACTAGAAAAACCATAGCTTTGACTATACGGACCTTTGTTGGCAAAGCTAGGGCTACCATAAAAAATACCACACATCATGTGGATTAAACAAGAGAAATATATTTTCTCACGGGTCTGGAGGTTACAAGTCCAAGGTTAAGGTTTCAGCAGGGTTTGCTTCATTCTGAAGCCTCTCTGCTTGACTTACAGGTGGCCATCACTGGCTCTATCCTCACAGAGCCTGTTCACTGTGAACATGCACGTGTCCTAATCGTCTCTTCTTATAAGGATACTGGTGATGTTGAATTAGGGCCCACCCATATGACCCCATTTTACCTTAATTGCCTTTTTAGAAGCCCTGTCTCCAAATACAGTCACACTCGGAGGTAAGGCCGTACCTCGGAGTTATTGGAGGTTTAGTTCCAGAGCACCTCAATAAAGTGAATATTGCAATAATGCAAGTCACATGAATTCTTTGGTTTCCCAGTACATACAAAAGCTCCATTTACACTATATTGTAGTCTATTAATTGTGCAATGGCATTATGTCTAAGAAAACAATGTGCATACTTTTAAGTAAAAAATACTTCATTGAAGTCATCCGCTGCTCAACAGCATAGGACTAAAGAATGGGTTGTCTTTTCTTTTCTTTTTTTTTTTCTTCCAGCATATCTATCCTTTTCCCAGATCAAGACGTACTCCAGAAAAAATAGTTTAGTTTTTATGTTGAAATAAGACGTTTTGTACCTTTTATTTTCATGTGCTGCTGCTACTGCTGCTAAGTCGCTTCAGTCGTGTCCAACTCTGTGTGACCCCATAGACGGCAGCCCACCAGGCTCCCCCATCCCTGGGATTCTCCAGGCAAGGACACTGGAGTATTGCCATTTCCTTCTCCAATGCATGAAAGTGAAAAGTGAAAGTGAAGTCGCTCAGTCATGTCTGATTCTTCAAGAGCCCATGGACTGCAACCTGTCAGGCTCCTCCATCCATGGGATTTGCCAGGCAAGAGTACTGGAGTGGGCTGCCATCATCTTCTCTGTTTATTTTCATGTAGAATACCACAATTTATTGCTTAAAAAAATACTTTATTATTAAAATGCTAGCCATCATCTAAGCGTTCATTAAGTAATCTTTTTGTTGGTGGGGAGTCTTACCTAGGTATTGATGGCTGCTGACTAATCAGAGTGGTGGTTGCTGAAGGTTTGGGTGGCTGTGATGACTTAAAATAAGACAAGAGTAAAGTTTGCTACATCAATTGACTCTTCCTTTCCCAAAGAAATTGCTTGGTAGCATGCAGTACTGTTTAATAGCAAGAACTTCCTTTAAAACTAGAGTCAATCCTCTCAAGTCCTGCTATTGCTTTACCAGCTAAGTTTTTGTCATATTTTAAACCCTTGTCATTTCAACAATCTTCATAGCATCTTCACCAGGGGTAGATTCCATCTCAAGAAATCACTTTCTTTGCTCAACCATAAGAAGCAACTCGGCATTCATGAAAGTTTTATCATGAGATTGCAGCAACTCAGTCACATCTTCAGGTTCTCCTTCTGTTTCTGATTCTCTTGCTATTTCCAGCACATCTGCAGTTATTTCCTTCACAGAAATCTTTTTTTAAATTTGTTTTTGATCAGAGTAATTGCTTTACAATGTTGTGTTGGTTTCTGCCATATAACAACATGAATCAGCTATAAGTATACATATATCCCCTCCCTCTTGAACCTCCCTCCCACCCATCCCCATCCCACTGGTCTAAGTTGTCACAGAGCACCAGATTGAGCTCCCTGTGTTTTATAGCAGCTTCCCAACAGCTATCTGTTTTACATGTGGTAATGCATATGTTTCAATGCTATTGTCTCAATTCTTCCCACCCTCTCCTTCCCCCACTGTGTACACAAGTCTGTTCTCTATGTCTGCATCTCCATACTGCCCTCCAAATAGGTTCATCAGTACTTTTTCTAGATTCCATACATATGCATTAATATGTGATATTTGTTTTCCTGACTTTACTCTATAACAGGCTCTAGGTTCATCCATCTCAATTCAACTGGCTGAAATGTATTCCTTTTTTTTTTTTTTGACATGTATTCCTTTTTATGGCTGAGTAATATTGTAATGTATATATGTACCACAATTGCTTTATCCATTCATCTGTCAATGAACATCTAAGTTACTTCCCTGTACTGGCCATGCTGCAATGAATGTTGGGATACATGTGTGTTTCTGAATAATGGTTTTTCTCAGGAGCCTGATAGGGTACAGTCGCAAAGAGTCGGACATGACTGAGCTATTTTAGGGTATATGCTCAGTAGTAGGAGTGTTGGGTCATATGGTAGTTTTATTCCTGTTTTTTTAAGGATTCTCCATACTGTTCTTCATAATGACTACATCAATTTACATTCCCACCAACAGTGTAAGAGGGTTCCATTTTCTCCACATCCTCTCCAGCATTTATTGTTTGTAAATTTTTTGATGATGGCCATTCTGACCATGTGAGGTGATATTTCATTGTAGTTTTGACTTGAATTTCTCTAATAATAAGCGATGTTGAACATCTGTATGTCTTCTTCAGAGAAATGTCTGTTTAGGTCTTCTGCCCATTTTTTTGATTGGAGACTGTTTGTTTTTCTGATATTGAGCTGCATGAGCCACTTGTATATTTTGGAGATTAATCCTTTGTCAACTGCTTCATTTGCAATTATTTTCTTCCATTCTGAGGGTTGTCTTTTCATTTTGTTCATATTTGTTTTCATTTTCCTTTGGTGTGCAGAAGCTTTTAAGTTTAATTAAGTCCCATTTGTTTAGTTTTGTTTTTATTTCCATTACTCAAGGAGGTAGGTCAAAGAAGATCTTGCTGTGATTTATGTCAAAGAGCCTTCTCTGAAATCTTGAATGCCTCAAAGTCATTCATGAGGGTTGGAACCAACCTTTACCCAACTCCTGTTTTTGTTTTTTGGTTTTTTAATTAATTTTGTTTTTTGACTGCGCTGGGTCTCTGTTGCTGCTCACAGGCTTCTGTCCAGTTGTGGTGGGCAAGGCATACTCTTCCCTGTGGTGTGCAGGCTTCTCACGGTGGCTTCTCTTATTGCAGAGCACAGCCTCTAGGTGTGTGGGCTTCCGTAGTCATGGCACACAGGGTTAGTTACTCCACAGCATGTGGGATCTCCCCTCACCAGGGATCAAACCCATGTCTGTCCCTTGCATTGACAGGCGGATTCTTAACCACTGGGTCATCAGAGAAGTCCTTCCTAACTCCTGTTAATGTTGATATTTTGACCTTTTTTCTGTGAGTCACCTCATCTTAATGTTCTTAATGACTGTTTTTAATGGCATCCAGAATGACGAATCCTTTCCTGAAGGTTTTCCATTTACTTTGTCCAGATTCATGAGAAGAATTATTGTCTATGGCAGCTTTAGTCTTACACGGTGTATTTCTTAATTAGTAAGACTTGAAGGTTGAAATGACTCCTTGATCCATGGGCTGCAAAATGGATATCGTCTTAGGAGGCATGAAACGTTCATCTCTTTGTATGCCTCCATCAGAGATCTTAGGTAACCAGGTGCATTTTCAGTGAGCATCAATATTTTGAAATTAATCTCTTTTTATCTGAGCAGTAGGTCTCAACAGTGGCTTGCTGCTGCTGCTGCTGCTGCTTCTGCTAAGTCGCTTCAGTCATGTCTGACTCTGTGCGACCCCATAGACAGCAGCCCACCAGGCTCCCCCGTCCATGGGATTTTCCAGGCAAGAGTACTGGAGAGGGTTGCCATTGCCTTCTCTGCAACAGAGTCTTAGAACATGCAGTTAGCCATGTTGTAAACACATATGCAATCATACAAGCTCTTTGTTCCTTGAGCACAGTCAAAGTAGATTTAGGATAGTTCTTAAGGGCCTGAGGATTTTCAGAGTGGTTGATGAGCATTGACTTCAACGTCAAGTCACCAGCTGTATAAACCTCTTTTATGAGAGTTTGCCTGTCCTTTGAAGCTTTGAAGCCAGTTGTTGACTTCTCTCTAGCCGTGAAAGTTCTAGATGGCATCTTCTTCCAATATAAGGGTTTTTCATCTACACCGAAAGTTTGATGTTTAATGTAGCCGTCTTTGATAATTATCTTAGCTAGATCTTCTGTATAACTTGCTGCAGCTTCTACATCAGCACTTGTTGCTTCATCTTGCACGTTTATGTAACAGAGACAGCTTCTTTCCTTAAAGCTCATGAACCAGCTCTGCTAGCTTCAGACTTTTCTTCTACAGCTTCCCCACCTCCATCAGCCTTCACAGAACTGAAGAGAATTAGAGCACTTTCACTTTTCACTTTCATGCATTGGAGAAGGAAATGGCAACCCACTCCAGTATTCTTGCTTGGAGAATCCCAGGGACGGTGGAGCCTGGTGGGCTGCCGTCTATGGGGTCGCACAGAGTTGGACACGACTGAAGCGATTTAGCAGCAGCAGCAGCAGCAGAGCCTTGCTCTGGAGGAGGCTTTGATTTAAGACAATGTGGTGGTTGGTTTGATCTATCTAGACCACTAAAACTTGCTTCATATCAGCAATAAGTTTTTCACTTTCTTATCATTTCTGTGTTCACTGGAGTAGCACTTTTAATTTCCTTCAGGAACTCTTTTTTTTTTTTTTTTTTTTGCATTTACAACTTAGCTAATTATTTGGCACAAGAGGCCTAGCTTTTGGCTTGACTCAGCTTTCTATATGCCTTTCTCACTGAACTTAATAATTTTCAGGTTTAATTTAAAATGAGACACATGTGATTTGTCCTTTCATTTGGACACTTAGAGGCCACTGTAGGGTTATTAAGTGGCCTGATAACAATATTGTTGGGTCTCAGGGAATAGGGGGGCCTGAGAGAGATGGGGGAATGACCCATCAATGGAGACATTAGAACACACACACATTTATCAATTAAGTTGGCCATCTTATATGGGCACAGTTCATGGTGCCACCATAACAATTACAATAGTAGCATTGAAGGTCACTTTTTGGGCTTTCCTGGCAATTCAGTGGTAAAGAATCCACTTGCCAATGCAAGAAGCATGGATTCGATCCTGGTCTGGGAAGATCCCACGTGCCACGGAGCAATCAAGCCCAAGCACCCAACTATTGAACCTGCTCCAGAGCCTGGGAATCACAGCTACTGAGCCCATGCCGCAGCTATGGAAGCCCATGTGCCTGGAGCCCGTGCTCTGCAGTAAGAGAAGCCACTGCTGTGAGAAGCCCATGCACTTCGAGGAAGAGTAGCCCTGGCTCACTGCAACCAGACAAAAGCCCACGCAGCACCGAGACCCAGCACAGCCAAATAGATAAATAAATAGAAGTTTTAAAAGAGCACATCACGCATCACTGTAGCAAATATAATAATAATTGAAAAGTTTGAAATATTGCAAAAATCGTGAAAATGTGACATGGAGACACAAAGTGGTCAAATGCCATTGGAAAAATGGTGCCAACAGACTTGCCTGATGCAGGGTTGCCACAAGCCTTCTGTTTGTTTAAAAAAAAAATGCACACAAAGCCCAATAAAGTGAAGTGCAATAAAATGGAGTATGCCACTGCCAAGGGTTAGGACCTCAATCTATGAATTTAGGTGGGGGGCACAATTCAGCCCGTAACACCATCCCTCCTCATTCTGGCAGGAGACAGGAGTGTATTCTAGACGAAGTGAACCAGGAAGACTGCAGACTTGGGTGTATCGAGGGAATCATCAGGAGTGAGGCACTGGACCTATAACAAGGAGAGTTTGTGAAGGCCATATGCTAATCAGTGAGATACCATCTCCTGGTTTCCTCCACCCAGCCCAGTGAGCCAGGAACCAAGCTTATCCCACCAGCAGCCACGCCTTTTCTCAAAGCAGGAGATCAGAAGATCTTTCTTTGGATTAATTGTAAGGTCTTAGAGAAAAGATCTGCAGATACTGATGTGCGTGTTTCCCAATCAGGAAGAAAGAGAGAGTGGGGAAAAAAAGAAGAAAGAGAAGAAAGAAAAGAGAGGGGAAAAGGAAGGAAGGAAGAAATGAAAGAAAGCAAAGAAAGAAAGGAAAAAGAGGGCCATTCTCTAATACATCTGCTTTCAACAAAGTCCATCAGTCAACAAGTCCTACCTTCATACAGAGATTTTCTAAGGAGCTCTTTCTGCTACACTCTTAAATATAGATAAGAGGTTAGAGGTCAGACATTTGAGAAAAGCCTCCAAAATGAAGACTTGACCAAAATGTAACTAAAAGAGTGATTTTAAGAAAAACAGATGGTACAAAGATGGAATAAAGATTGTATAATTAAAATATGAGAAAACATTGCATCCATGAAATAAGAACAGCGTACTACTTATTTTTTTAAATTTTTTTATGGAATGCTTCATGAATTTGCTTGTCATCCTTGTACACTTGCCATGCTCATCTTCTCTACATTGTTCCAGCTTTAGCATATGTGCTGCGGCAGTGAGCAGCATACTATTTAAAACAATGAAACAACCATCAGGGAGTCAAAAAGGGCTCATAGACATTAAAATATCAATATGAAAGCCTAAAAAGAGCCTAAAAAGAAAGCCTAAAAAGAGCCTTCCATGGTATATTTGAAGATAGAATCTAGGAAATCTCCCATAAAGTAGGAAAAAAAGACAAAATAGAGAGTAAAAGAGAAAAAAAATTAACAATTGTAAGGTCAGACAGGTAGATCTAATACATGACTAATAGGTATTTCAGAAAAAGAGAATGGAAAAACGTTGGGAAGAAAATTATCAGAGAAAAGACAAAATATAATTTTTAAAGAGCTTAAGTATTTTAAGTCTTCTAATTGGTATGACCCACACAGTGGTCAGCACAGTCGGTTCTAAATGATGTAAATTGAAGCAATTATCATAAAATGTCTGGGCTGATCTTTCTAGCCCAGAGAAATGAAATGAAAATAAAATGAAGCAAGCAAAGAGGAAACTGCTCAGACACAAAAGATCAACAATAAGAAAAAAAAAGAAAGGGGAAAAAATGGAAGTCCCTGGTGGTCTAGTGGTTAGGATTCCGAGCTTCCACAGCCTGCAGTGGCCATAGTCGGTGAACTAGATCCCACAAGCTGTGGGGCATGGCCAAAAAAAAAGAAGAATCAGAATATATTAGCTCATTCAACAATACTGCCAGCTTCAAGATATTCAGTCATTTGAGTTCAGTCGCTAAGTTGTGTTCGACTCTTTGCGACCCCATGAATCGCAGCATGCCACGCCTCCCTGTCCATCACCAACTCCCAGAGTTCACTCAGACTCACATCCATCGAGTCAGTGATGCCATCCAGCCATCTCATCCTCTGTCATCCCCTTCTCCTCCTGCCCCCAATCCCTCCCAGCATCAGAGTCTTTTCCAATGAGTCAGTTCTTCTCATGAGGTGGCCAAAGTACTGGAGCTTCACCTTTAGCATCATTCCTTCCAAAGAAATCCCAGGGCTGATCTCCTTCAGAATAGACTGGTTGGATTTCCTTGCAGTCCAAGGGATGCTCAAGAGTCTTCTTCAACACCACAGTTCAAAAGCATCAATTCTTCAGCGCTCAGCTTTCTTCACAGTCCAACTCTCACATCCACACGTGACCACAGGAAAAACCATAGCCTTGACTAGATGGACCTTAGTCAGCAAAGTAATGTCTCTGCTTTTGAATATGCTATCTAGGTTGGTCATAACTTTTCTTCCAAGGAGTAAGCGTCTTTTAATTTCATGGCTGCAGTCACCATCTGCAGTGATTTTAGAGCCCCCCGAAATAAAGTCTGACACTGTTTCCACTATTTCCCCATCTATTTCCCATGAAGTGATGGGACCAGATGCCATGATCTTCGTTTTCTGAATGTTGAGATTTAAGCCAATTTTTTCACTCTCCACTTTCACTTTCATCAATAGGCTTTTTAGCTCCTCTTCACTTTCTGCCATAAGGTGGTGTCATCTGCATATCTGAGGTTATTGATATTTCTCCCAGCAATCTTGGTTCCAGCTTGTGCTTCTTCCAGCCCAGCGTTTCTCATGATGTACTCTGCATAGAAGTTAAATAAACAGGGTGACAATATACAACCTTGATATACTCCTTTTCCTATTTGAAACCAGTCTGTTGTTCCATGTCCAGTTCTAACTGTTGCTTCCTGACCTGTATATAGGGTTCTCAAGAGGCAGGTCAGGTGGTCTGGTATTCCCATCTCTTTCAGAATTTTCCACAGTTTATTGTGATCCACACAGTCAAAGGCTTTGGTATAGTCAATAAAGCAGAAATAGATGTTTTTCTGGAACTTTCTTGCTTTTTCCATGATCCAGCAGATGTTGGCAATTTGATCTCTTGTTCCTCTGCCTTTTCTAAAACCAGCTTGAACATCAGGAAGTTCATGGTTCATGTATTGCTGAAGCCTGACTTGGAGAATTTTGAGAATTACTTTACTAGCATGTGAGATGAGTGCAATTGTGTGGTAGTTTGAGCATTCTTTGGCATTGCCCTTCTTTGGGATTGGAATGAAAACTGACCTTTTCCAGTCCTGTGGCCACTGCTGAGTTTTCCAAATTTGCTGGCATATTGAGTGTAGCACTTTCACAGCATCATCGTTCAGCATTTGAAACAGCTCAACTGGAATTCCATCACCTCCACTAGCTTTGTTCGTAGTGATGCTTTCTAAGGCCCACTTGACTTGACATTTCAGGATGTCTGGCTCTAGGTGAGTGATCACACCATCGTGATTATCTTGGTCTTGAAGATCTTTTTTGTACAGTTCTTCTGTGTATTCTTGCCACCTCTTCTTAATGTCTTCTGCTTCTGTTAGGTCCATACCATTTCTGTCCTTTATCGATCCCATCTTTGCATGAAATGTTCCCTTGGTATCTCTAATTTTCTTGAAGAGATCTCTAGTCTTTCCCTTTCTGTTCTTTTCCTCTATTCCTTTGCATTGATCGCTAAGGAAGGCTTTCTTATCTCTTTTGCTATTCTTTGGAACTCTGCATTCAGATGCTTATATCTTTCCTTTTCTCCTTTGCTTTTCACTTCTCTTCTTTCACAGCTATTTGTAAGGCCTCCCCAGACAGCCATTTTACTTTTTTGCATTTCTTTTCCATGGGGATGGTCTTGATCCCTGTCTCCTGTACCATGTCAAGAACCTCAGTCCATAGTTCATCAGGCACTCTATCAGATCTAGTCCCTTAAATCTATTTGTCACTTCCACTGTATAATCAAGATATTAGTGGGGACAAAAACCTTTAAATGCTGAATTATATACCTAGACAAGTTATCAGTGAAGTATGAAAGTAGAATAAAATTCAATTCCAGAAGCTCAAGTTCTAAAACCTTGCATCCTTTCTCAAAAAAATACTAGACAATGTACTCTATTAAGACATGGAAAAACAGAAAGAACCAAGAAAGAGATAGTCTTAAGATTCAGGAAAGAGAGGAGGCAACAGAGGAGAAAGTTAGAGGGATGGCAGAAAATGATAATGGCTTAGCAGGCTTAGAGAGCAACTAAATTCTCTCATCCAACAGAGGTCTTGGGGTGGGGGTGAAGGGTTGAACCCAACAATTAAGTTTAACATTATGGAAAATTATATTGAGATGCTCTTTGAGGGTATGAAAAGTATTAGGAATAGGTACAGAGAAAACTAAATATTTAACATTCAGTAACTCTGGGGGAAAATTATACAAGACTGGAAATATTATCAAATTAATCTTACTACATACTTGGTTCAACAGTGAATAATATTCATATGATCTTCATAATAGAATTTCTGGATGATAATTTACTAAAACTGGTGATAAACTGGGAAGATGAAAGGAGGAAGATACTGGTATTGGGTGGGTGACGACGATGAGGGAGATTGTGAGAGTTAAATTATCATCTGCTTGCACACGTACTTTGTCGCTCAGTCATGTCTGACTCACTGCGATCCCATGGACTGCAGCCCACCAGGCCCCACGTCTGTGGGATTTTCCAGGCAAGAGTACTGGATTATGCTGCCATGCCCTCCTCCAGGGGATCTTCCCAACCCAAGGACTGAACCCCCTTCTCTTACATCTTGTGCATTGACAGGCGGGTTCTTTACCACTAGTGTCACCTGGGAAGCTCAAAATAGTCATCTTCTATAACAGAAAGTCAATACTTATTGCCCAAAATTCATAAATCAGAAACTAGCAACTAAACATCAATTAGAAATGCTTTTGGCTGCTAGTAATATCAAGGCTGATTAACAGTAGTTTAGAAAGATAGGATTTAGTTTTTCTCATTTGGAAAAAAAAAAAAAAAAGGTCTGAAAGTTAGCATTGGTCCCAACACTCAGTTGTGGTATCTCTGAGAGTCTCTTGGCCTTTTTCATGTGGACACAAGACGACCCCATCAACATTAGCCGTTACATCTATGCTTAAGACAGTAAGGAGGAGGAGAGGGTGTTGCTTACCTCAACTAAGTCATTTATGAAGAAAGAAATGCCAGCACTGACGCGAGAAGCCTCCTATATGCCTCGATCTCATTGGCCAGACCTGGGTCACAGAACTGTGTTCTGGGTTGGCCAGTCAGCATACTACTTAGAAATATAGAAGTGAATGACAGAATTTGAAAAAGAAAGCTTAAATGATGAAAAACAGTTGCCTCTGAGGAGTGGGATTGGAAAGTGGGGAGGAGTGAGGCATGGATTGATTTTTTTAATGATATTAACCTGTATCATTTTCAATATTATTCAGTTCAGTTCAGTTCAGTCGCTCAGTCGTGTCCGACTCTTTGCAACCCCATGAATCGCAGCACACCAGGCCTCCCTGTCCATCACCAACTCCCAGAGTTCACTCAGACCCATCGAGTCGGTGATGCCATCCAGCCATCTCATCCTCTGTCGTCCCCTTCTCCTCCTGCCCCCAATCCCTCCCAGCATCAGAGTCTTTTCCAGTGAGTCAGCTCTTCACATGAGGTGGCCAGAGTACTGGAGTTTCAGCTTTAGCATCATTCCTTCCAAAGAAATCCCAGGGCTGATCTCCTTCAGAATGGACTGGTTGGATCTCCTTGCAGTCCAAGGGACTCTCAAGAGTCTTCTTCAACACCACAGTTCAAAAGCATCAACTGAAGGTAATTATTTGACTTTTAAAACTACATATAGTTTATATGCATTATAGTTTACATCCACAAATATACAACTTGGATCAAATAAAATTAAATTAAAAAATAAAAGTACAATTGCAAATATATCATGTTCCCTCTTTCCCAGGGTCTTTGCATTTGCTGTCCTGTATCCCTAAACCTCCTGGTCTCTTTAATCCCTCATCCGACTAGCTCCTAACCTTCCTTCAGATCGTGCTCTATCATTTCATCCCCAGAGAAGCATCATCTACTCTCCCAGATCATGTAGAGGGAAGATATATTTCTCCATGATTTATTAATCCAGGAGATTAATGATTAAAAATGTTCCTCTTTTTGAAAACACTTGTCACAGTTGTGATTTCATATTTACTTGCACAGTGTTTGATCGCTGGCCATCGCCTTCCACTAGACTCTGAGCTTCAGGAGGGTGGAGATGATATCTGTTACTGGCTCTTCATTGTCTCCCCAGCACTTAATACCATTGCTGGCATTTGGTCAGCAGTTTCATAACTCAGAGTTCTGAGTCAGTGTCTTGGCACTCATCTGCCTCTCACAGTAGAAACTTTCATGTTCTTACACAACCAAGTTTAAAAGCAGGAAGAAGGAAGATAGAGCATGTACTTTAGGGATGAAAATCTTTCCCAGAAGCCCCCATCAGACTTCACCTTGTATCTCACTGGCCAGAACTGGGTCACATGGTCCATACAAATCAGGAGCTGGATCCATCTTTCATGAGATCAAGAAATCTTCACTCAATATTGGAATAGATCTGGGTTATCTTAACAAGAAAGTAGTGGGAGACTGCCACTGAGTTAAAAATAAATGGTAATAGAGATAACAAAGAATTGATAGCTTCATAATACAGATGATAATTTTGACCTTCATTTAAGATAATGTAAGTAACAGATCTGGGATTCAAATCTTTATCTGCTTTATTCTAAAGTCTGTATCATGATACCTCCTAGCTTTAAATGTAAAGTTCTTTCTGATTCAAGATGTGGTAGATTTAGTCAGGAATGGCTTCACAGAAGAAACATTTTTTAGGCATGGTCTTGAAAGAAATAATACAAATTGAGTTGATGGAGTGAATGAGAGGGAAGTTATTAGTTATATTAAAACCACTCTCTTGGACTTGCTTGGAGGCCCAGTGGTTAAGAATCCACCTTACAAAAAAAAAAAAAAGAAGAATCCACCTTACAATGCAAGGGACATGGGTTTGATCCCTCATCAGGGAACTAATATCCCACACGCCACAGGGCAACTAAGTCAGAGCTCCCTGACTACTGAACCCATGCAACAATGAAAACCTAGTGCAGCCAAAAAAAAAAAAAAAACCCACGAAAAACACCCTTTTCATTTTTATTCTTATATTAAACTGCTTTTCATATATCCCATTGATCATCAGAGCATCACTCTCTATTTTGGGAATTATTATTGCTTTGATGGTCTAAATGAACTATAAATAAACTGAGACAAGAAGACATTTACCTGGGGGAAAATGTCACAGTGAGAACCCAGAGACCATGGCTGGGCTACAGGAAGACAGAATGTTCTGAAATTTTTAATGAGGCATGTTGTTGATGTCTCAAAATACTCTTAAAAATGTCTCAACCTGGAAAACATATTCAAATAACCTAATATCACGGAACTGCTGGTTTCCTGCTTCATAACCTTCAGCAGTTCCTCAGTACACACAGGGCAACCTCATCTAGGAATTAAGATGTTTCCCAATCTAACTCCAGTTGCTCCAATTCATCCCAACTGGTCTTCTGCACTCAGAGACCTGAGTTGAAAATGGCCGGATGTGGAGTGTGCAGGGCGACATGTAGGAGGGAGGTGTCTTTGTCCAAGGCTTGTGATCATCCCCCCACCATAATCACAAGTGTAAGCAGAGCCATAAAGCATGCATGAAATTGGAAGATGAATCCAAAAATACCAGAGAGGATATCTGGAAGGACCTTAAAGCTTAAGTGAGTGAGTTAAAGTGTTAGTGACTCAGTTGTGTCCGACTCTTTGTAATTAGGTTGATTGTAGCCCACCAGGCTCCTCTGTCCATGGAATTCTCCGGGCCAGAATACTGGAGTGGGTAGCCATTCCCTTCTCCAGGGGATCGTTCTGACCTAGGATTTGCCAGAAAGACAGCCCTATAGTGTTGCCCAATTTAGAACTGTACATGGGTCAAACATGGGTCTACCCCATTACAGGCAGTTTCTTTACCATCTGAGCCACCAGAGAAGCCTTAGGAGATCTCAAAACTAGTACATGATCTAGGACATCAAGCCAAGAGATATGAGTGAGTGGATGCCAGTTGGAAGCACTGAGATTTGGACAGCAAAATCTCTAGGGCAGTCGTCTATGGGATCAGACGACTTTCTCTGCTGGGGACAATTTGCTTTTATTACCCTGGTCTTGGTACAGCCCCTTCCCTCCCCTGCATCACAAGTTGTCAATTCTTCCAGGGGGGTCTGGCCAAAGGCCCTGACCTTTTCCAAGGTACTCTGGAGATAGCAGACAGTCCTCTATGGCACATGCTGGTCCATGTACTTCCCAGTATACTACGTTCTGGAGACAACCAGAGCATAGAACACTTTTAACTGCACTTTTTCCATCTCTTGTTGCAGAACTTAAGAGCAGAAATATGCACAAGGAGAGGAGAAGGAAGAGGCTAAATCTAAGTGGTCCAGCCTAGTGAGAAGGGCCTCATCATGGGCTTGGGCATTGGCATGCAGAAGACATATGAGGAGGCCATGACTGGTCTTGAAGTAGCAGTTTCCCAGATTGGAAAACAGAAGATTTGCCAGAAAGACAGCCCTATAGCGTTGCCCAGTTTAGATGTACTCCCTGATTCTCAGGGCTGGTTTCTTGAAAATCTCTGAGTGGCCTGTACATAGCTCCTTCTGGTTCCTGCGGGATTTTAGTTATTAGAGATGCCCTAGGGCCTTGCTCAGCAAAGCATAGCCACAGATCAGCAATATTGGAATAGCCTGGAAGCTGGTTAGAAATATAGAACCTCAAGCCTCCTAAATTAGACCTATATTTTAATAGGATTTATATGCACATTAAAGGTTTAAGAAGCAGTTTTCTAGAGTTTGGCGATGCAGTCATGAGAGGAAGCCGCATCTCCTGGAGGTTCAGATCAAAGAAGTACAATGGATGACTGTAGGTGAATTTAACCAGTGGATCAGTTGTGCTGTTGCAGCAGGAATTCTTCAGAACTCACTTGGGATTGTCAATGGATGAAACTAACATGATGAACCGGTGCTGGGAAAGTTTAGAATGAGCTATCATGTTGGTCATTCCCTAAAGCCACTGAACGATCTTAGCATCATTAAAAGCAAAACAACCAGATACTACAGGCTTTCTGAGGTATTCCATGAAAAAGCCTGTGGCATCACCTATTGCCTAAAAAACTGAAGCAACCTAATCAAGCCTCTGGAAACAAGGAAGAGAGGGAAGCAAGTTGAATGACTCCAAAGGAGCCACACCGACACAATAGAATGTTGGGAAGGCTGTGGGAAACAGACTTAATTACTGCAACAAGTCAACGGCTTGTGGGGTGGGGAGAAATCTACATTAAAATGGGTATAAAAGACAAACCACTAAACGTAATTGGTGGACCTGGTTTGGATCTTGATTTAGACAAGAAACATGTTTAAGAAATGTAAACTGTAATATGGAGATGCACATTGACATCATGGGCTTGGGCATTGGATGCAGAAGCATATGAAGGAGGCCATGATTGGTCTCTCAAGTAGTAGTTTTCCAGACAGGAAGACAGAAGATTTACCAGAAAGACAGCCTCATAGTATTGCCCAGTTTAGATGTCTGAAATGTCTGAAGCTGGCTCGAAAGGAAAGAATTCAACAGAAGGGAGAAAAAGAGTAGATAAAGTAAATGTGGCAAATTTGTTCATAATTACTGAATTTGGGTGAATGGGTCTATGAGGATTCGTTGTATTGTTCTCTCTACTTACTGTGTGAGTTTAATTTTTTTTGTACCCCCAAAAATGTTTTTGAAAGCAACAAAATCCAGAGCTCAGTGTCCACATTCATTTGACCGTGATACTACAGGGAAGGGAATGGACGGATGGAAGTGAGTATGGAAGGCTTCAGACAAGGCTTTCAAGAACCTGAATGTGGAACCAGCTGGCTTCTCCATCCTCCACTGGCCCCTGCCTGGGTGGGAGAGAGCGTGGCAAGTGTGTATGTGTATGTGTGTGTGTGTGTGTGTGTGTGTGTGTGTGCATTGAGGGAGGCACTCAGTTTTAAAATATGACATTTAAGCAAAATGATATGATTCTTCCCTGGGAGCTGGTGAGGACCAAACTGAGGGTGAAGTTCCCAAGGACCAAGTTTGGAGTAGGGAAGTTCTTTCCCTAAATACCAGGTGATGCCCAAACCAAAAAAGCAAAAAGAGCAGAAACTCTATAAGAAACAAGGTGCCCCAAAGCCATGTAGGTCCCCAGAAACCAAAGAGTCTCAGGAATTATCAGGGACCGTTTTATGATGAGGCTTTGGATTGAGAGATAGAGAGAATGAGCACGTAAGACTAGGAGGTAACAGAGCCAGCCCACCGAGAATCTCTTAGAACTTGTTCTCAAACCTGGATGTCCATAGAATCTCCATAAGAGGCTGTCTCGAATGCACATTTCCTGACCCGACCTCTAACTGAATGAGTTAGAATGCCCTGAGGTGAGGCTCAGGAATCTGTATTTGTAACACGCCCTTCCGTATGCCCAGGGTTTTTTTTTTTTTTACAACAGGCAAACAGTGGTACCAAGACCACAGGCCTGAGGAACTATAAGGTTGCCTTTAGGAATCTACCACTTCATTGGGCCAGCTGGTGCATGGCTGCTGTATGGCTCTTCCCAGCTCTAATGGCCAAGAGCAAAAAGACATCAATTTACCAAAAAGACTTAAGCTTACTCAGTTTTACCTCCTAAGACTTCCTTTCATTGACTATGTGCCCCAGGCAAAGTGCACTGCACATTGTATCCTAAATACTCATTGCATTTTCCAGCTGGTATTTAAAGCAATTTAATAACTTAAGACAGCTGTAGGAATGAAGAGAGAAGAAAGGTGACCACTCTTTATCTTAAGGATTTTATAGAAATAGAGTTCTTTGGCTTCTACCAGAATCATAAATTGTCCAGAAGGAGGGACCCACAGAAATTATCCTGGAATCCCAGATTTAATCTTGCATTTCTCATTCTATCTCTGGCTGCCGCATACTTTCTATAGCTCTGGTGGCTTGAAGTCAGAACTGCCTGTGATTTTGTGACATGTAAGGCATTCAGTTCAGTTCAGTGGCTCAGTCATGTCTAACTCTTGGAGACCCCATGGGCTGCAACAGACCAGGCTTCCCTGTCCGTCACCAACTTCCAGAGCTCACTCAAACTCACGTCCATCAAGTCAGTGATGGATCCAACCATCTCATCCTCTGTCGTCCCCTTCTCCTCCTGCCTTCAATCTTTCTCAGCATCAGGGTCTTTTCAAATGAGTCAGTTCTTCGCATCAGATGGCCAAAGTTTTGGAGTTTCAGCTTTAGCATCAGTCCTTCCAATGAATATTCAAGACTGATTTCCTTTAGGATGGACTGGTTGGATCTCCCTGCAGTCCAAGGGACTCTCAAGAGTCTTCTCCAAAACCACAGTTCAAAAGCATCAGTTCTTCGAGGCTCAGCTTTCTTCATGGTCCAACTCTTACATCCATACATAACTAATGAAAAATCCATAGCTTTGACTATATGGACCTTTGTTGGCAAAGTAATGTCTCTGCTTCTTAATATGCTATTTAGTTTGTCTTAACTTTTCTTCCAAGGAGCAAATGTCTTTTAATTTCATGGCTGCAGTCACTATCTGCAGTGATTTTGGTGTCCAAAAAAATAAAGTCTGTCACTGTTTCCATTGTTACCCCATCTATTTGCCATGAACTGATAGGACCAGATGATGTGATCTTAGTTTTTTGAAAGTCGAATTTTAAGCCAGCTTTTTCATTCTCCTCTTTCACTTTCATCAAGAGGCTCTTTAGTTCCTCTTCACTTTCTGCCTTAAGGGTGGTGTCATCTACATATCTGGGATTATTGATATTTCTCCCAGCAATCTTGATTTCAGCTTGTGCTTCATCCAGCCTGGGATTTCACATGATGTACTCTGCATTACAAATTAAATAAGCAGGGTGACAATATACAGCCTTGACATACTCTTTCTCCTATTTGGAACCAGTCTATTGTTCCATGTCCAGTTCTAACTATTACTTCTTTACCTGCATACAGATTTCTCAGGAGGAAAGTAAGGTGGTCTGGTATTTTATACTCCAAAAATCTTGAAGAATTTCCCACAGTTTGTTGTGATCCACGGAGTCAAAGGCTTCAGCGTAGTCAATGAAGCAGAAGTGTAAGTCATTAGTCATTAAGTATTGCCAACATCTGCTGGATCATGGAAAAAGCAAAAGAGTTCCAGAAAAACATCTATTTCTGCTTTATTGACTATACCAAAGCCTTTGACTGTGTGGATCACAATAAACTGTGGAAAATTCTGAAAGAGATGGGAATACCAGACCACCTGACCTGTCTCTTGAGAACCCTATATACAGGTCAGGAAGCAACAGTTAGAACTGGACATGGAACAACAGACTGGTTCCAAATAGGAAAAGGAGTACATCAAGGCTGTATATTGTCACCCTGCTTATTTAACCGCTATGCAGAGTATATCATGAGAAACGCTGGGCTGGAAGAAGCATAAGCTGGAATCAAGATTGCCGGGAGAAATATCAATAACCTCAGATATGCAGATGACACCACCTTATGGCAGAAAGTGAAGAGGAGCTAAAAAGCCTATTGATGAAAGTGAAAGTGGAGAGTGAAAAAATTGGCTTAAATCTCAACATTCAGAAAATGAAGATCATGGCATCCGGTCTCATCACTTCATGGGAAATAGATGGGGAAACAGTGGAAACAATGTCAGACTTTATTTTTTGGGGCTCCAAAATCAATGCAGATAGTGACTGCAGCCATGAAATTAAAAGACACTTACTCCTCGGAAGAAAAGTTATGACCAACCTAGATAGCATATTCAAAAGCAGAGACATTACTTTGCTGACTAAGGTCCGTCTAGTCAAGGCTATGGTTTTTCCAGTGGTCATGTATGGATGTGAGAGTTGGACTGTGAAGAAAGCTGAACACCAAAGAATTGATGCTTTTGAACTGTGGAGTTGGAGAAGACTCTTGAGAGTCCCTTGGACTGCAAGGAAATCCAACCAGTCCATTCTGAAGGAGATCAGCCCTGGGATTTCTTTGGAAGGAATGATGCTAAAGCTGAAACTCCAGTACTTTGGCCACCTCATGCGAAGAGCTGACTCATTGGAAAAGACTCTGATGCTGGGAGGGATTGGGGGCAGGAGGAGAAGGGGAGGACAGAGGATGAGATGGCTGGATGGCATCACTGACTCGGTGGATGTGAGTCTGAGTGAACTCCAGGAGTTGGTGATGGACAGGGAGGCATGGCGTGCTGCGATTCATGGGGTCGCAAAAAGTCGGACACGACCGAGTGACTGAACTGAACTGAACTGAACCGAAACCTCTGCTTTACAAGTGCCTTTATCATTTCAAGAACTCATAATAAAGTGAAAATTTTAGGAGCTCTGCTTGTATTTTTGAATATGTAAACATATTTGTAAATGGAATAATGATATATTTGTTATCTATTGCTGTGTAACAGGGTCTCCCCAGTGGCTCAGTGGTTAAGAATCTGCCTGCAATGAAGGAGTTACAGGAGACGCAGGTTCGATCCTTGGGTAGGGAAGATCCCCTGGAGGAGGGCATGGCAACCCACTCCAGTATTCTTGCCAGGAAAATTCTATGGACAGAGGAACCTGGGAGGGGCCTAAAGTCCGTGGGAGTCACAAAGAGTCGGACATGACTGAAGTGACTTAGCACACATGCATGCTGTGGGACAATCTACCCCAAAACTTAGCGACTTGAAACAACAAAAACTTATTGTCTCACTTGGTTTTGAGAGTCAGGAATGTGGCAGCAGCTCTGCTGGGTGGTTCTGGCTGTGGTCTCTTACGAGGCTGTGGTCAAGCCGTCAGCCAGGTCCACAGTACCTGAAGGCCAGAGGATCTCTTCCCGAGTTCACTCAAACGCTTGTTCCATGGACTGTTGGACGAAGGGCTCAATTACTTGCCATGTGAATCTCTCCACAAGGTTGTGTGAGTATCCTTCAGAAATGACTGCTGGCTTCCCCAAAAACAAGTGAGAAAGAGAGAGAGAGGGAGATCTTGGTATCTTTTATAACTTAATTTTGAAGGTGACCTTCCATCTTTTCTGCTGTATGTTATGAGTCACACAAACCAATCTTGGTGCAATGTGGGAGGGAACTACGCTAGGGTGTAAATATCAGGAGGTAAGAGCTTTGGGGGCCATCTTGGAGACTACCTACCGCATATGGGTGGGTTTTAAAGCTTACAAAAAATTATTTTTAAAAAAAACTTGAAAAATGAATAGACTCACACATCTTTCTTTATGACAAAGTTATATACAGTGTAGTGGGAACAGGACAGTCTTTTTAGTAAGGGACTTTAGGCCAATAGGATGTCCAGATGAAGGAGGAAGGGACATGGAAAGGGAAGGAAGCAAAGAAGGACTTGACCCCTACCTCACACACAAGAAGTTAATTCCAAGTGGATTATAGTTTTAAATATTAAATGTAAAACAGTAAACCTTCCAGAAGCAGATAACAGAAAAATATCGGCATGACCTTGGAGTGTGTGTGTTAGTTATTCAGTTGTGTCTGACTCTTCATGACCCCATGGACTGTAGCCCAGCAGGTTCCTCTGTCCACAGAATTCTCCAGGCAAAAATACTGGAGTGGGTTGCCATGGTTTTCCAGGGCATCTTCCTGACCCAGGAATGGAACCTGCCTCTCCAGCATTGCAGGCGGATGGATAATTTACCATCTGAGACCCAGGAAAGCCTGACCTTGGAGTAGACCACACACCAAAAAAAAAAAAAAAAAGAGGGAGAGAGAGAGAAAGAACAAAAGAATCCAGACTTCTACAAATCCATAAGAAAAGATAATGCAATTGGATGTGACCCAATAAACTTGGATAAGCAATTTTTCAAAAGTGGATATCCAAATAATCACTTAACAGAAATGTACTCAAAAACATATTTTTAATACAATTTATTAAAACAAAAGTCTTATTAAAATAGTATACCTGCGTGAAAACAGTGTGTAACGTGTTAAGTGTGTATTATGTGTACACATCTTCTCAGAAAGGCCACTCAGTTTTAGAGGAGAGCACAACGTGTTCTACATGTTTCTCATAAAAAGTAGTTTTCAGGCTTTCCCTGGCAGTCCAGTGGTTAAGAGTCCGTGCCGCCAATGCTGGGGGTGTGGGTTCTATCCCTGGTTTGGGAACTAAGATCCCACATGCCACAGAGAGTGGACAAAAGATTTTAAAAAAAAAAAGTAGTAGTCTTCATTTGGGGCTCTTGAATGATTATATTTTCTCCACAGCAAATGAAATGCTGTTCTGTTTTTTCCGGCTGCTATATTTCATCCCAGATATTCTGCCTTTCTGGTTAGTTACTGCTGTCCTTGGTCCAGCTGTTTAGCCATGTCCCACAGTGACTAAAATTTACCAAGTACTCACCAATCTCCAGAACCTGAAACTGCAGCTGAACTGCTCTGGTTTTCAATGGAAGCAGTGAGAATGGCCAGGTTGGAAGGAAAGAAAAATTCAGGGAAAGAAAGCCTGCAAGTGGACATGGTCAGCTTGGAATCTCCAAGAAAGTACTGGGGAGTCACCTGCAGCCTTGGCTGCCCCAGGCTAAAAGCAAACTAGGTGTTTAGCCAGGATCATCCCACCATCCCCACCTGCTCTGTCCCCTGTTCCAAGCGTCTCAGCCCTTACAGAGGAAGACAGCCCGTTCCTAAGAGGGGCCCAGTCTTCCCCAAACAGATCTCATAACACAGGTAGTCAGCTATGTCCAACCACCTTAGAAGCTCCCTGTGACTTCTGATAATAAACTGGCAGCCCCAATGGGATTATGAAGGATTCTGCCAAAAAATGTATTTTGTGGATATGCTCAGTGATTCTTTTTAAAATTGAGGTAGTATTTTATTTTTTAGTGAAATTTAATGTAAAAATGTGATTTCAGCTTCACTTTGGAAATCAGATGACCTGGCAGCTCTGGGCCCATGTGCCTTAATGGCCTTAAGCAAAGATCGTTGCCTCCTGTTTACTCATGTTCTGCATCTCTACAACCCTCGGGCTTAGTGTCAGCTGCCATTTCTAATCATTCTTCCACTATTTTTCTAATATTGTTTTGCTCCTATGCCTTTATCGTAAGTTGGGGAAAATTTTAGACTGAGAAGACCACCAATTTTCAGAAAAGTATTGAGTCTATTTCTCTGTGGAAATAAAAAATATTGTCTATTATGTAAAGAAAGATTGGGACTTCCCTGGCTGTGCAATGTTTAAAGCTCCATGCTTCCAATTCAGGGGGCACTGGGTCAATCCCAGGTTGGGGAACTAAGATCCCACAGCAATAATAATAATAATAATGACTATATCTGTGAGAGAGTGTCCCTGGAAGCTCAGCTGGTAAAGAATCCTCCTGCAAAGCAGGATACCCCAGTTTGATTCCTGGGTCTGGAAGGTCCCCTGGAAAAGGGATGGCTTACCCACTCCACTATTCTTGGGCTTTCCTGGTGGCTCAGCTGGTAAAGAATCCGCCTGCAATGCGGGAGACCTGGGTTCGATCCCTAGGTTGCGAAGATCCCCTAGAGAAGGGAAAGGCTTCCCATTCCAGTATTCTGGCCTGGAGAATTCTGTATAGTCTATGAGGTTGTACAGAGTTGGACACAAATGAGCGACTTTCATGTCTGTGAGAACAAAGAGATGATTGCCAGAGAGAAGAGGTGTGGGGAGGTGTGGGAGGAGAAGAATTAGGTGAGAAAGATTAGGGCATGCAATCCCCCAGATGCAAAATAAATTAGCCGTGGGTATGAAATGTACACTGTGGATTGTATAGTCCATAATTATATGCTATCTTTGAATGATGACAGGTGACAACTAGACTTATCATGGTCATCATTTTGAAAAGTATAGAAAAATTCAATCACTGTCTTGTGATTGAAACTAACATAATACAGGTCAATTATACTTCAACAAACTCATAGAAAAAGAGCAGATTTGAGGTTACCAGATGTGGGGTTGGAGGAGAGGGAACTGATGAAGGCAATCCAAAGGTACACATTTCTAGTTACAGGATAAATAAGCACTAGGGGTATAATGTACATGACAAATGCAATTAACACTGAGGCATTCATGCTGCATGTGTGCATGCTAAGTCGCTTCAGTCGTGTCCGACTCTGCAACCCTATGGACTGCAGCCCGCCAGGGGTTCTCCAGGCAGGGACACTGGAGTGGGTTTCCATGCCCTCCTCTAACACTGCTATATATTACATATAAAAATAATTGAGAGTAAATCTTGAGTTCTCATCCCAGGAATATTTTTCTATTTCTTTAATGTTATATCTATATGAGATGATGGACGTTCACTAAACTTATTGTGATAATCATTTCATGAGGTATATAAATCAAATCATTATGCTGTACACCTTAAACTTAGTGTTATATGACAATTATATCTCAGTAAAACTGGAAGAAGAAAAAGAATGACACTATCTGAAAAACAAATGAATAATTGTCATAAAAAACATAATAAGAACTAAGATAAATGAGATGATAAAGAATGATAATGCTATCAAACTGAAAAAAGAAGAACATGTCAAAGAGTTCATTTTTACAAGTGAATAAAGTTGCTGCAAAATGATATTATGAATTTTATGTCAGGACTTTTAAATCTTTTACAGATGATGGTTTTATTAAAGCATCTCTTGAACATAGCAAACTATATCTTCCCTTACTAGCAGCTGGGATACAGTGAAACTCAGCATGTACAAGATAGCACTGGGAAAATCGGAGGAACCGTTTTTGAGGTCTCCAAAGAGGTCCCCATTAAATTACACTGCTTTTTTTCACCTAGGTTCTAAACAAGATGAGACACAAAATAAAGGTTAAAGGTGGAGGCCGAATGTCATCCCTCCTATGAGAGAGGTACACACAAGTTTGTGACTTAGTGGAAGAATGAAATTGGGCCTGCAACCTGAATTGAGTTCTGGTCCCCACCTGGTCCCAGGCCTGCAAAATGCTCTATGGAAGAGCAAAGAAAGCCAGTTCTGCCCACAGTACTGTTCAAGGGGATGAAAGACATCGAGAAGCTGAAATAACATGTTTAGTTAATCTCCCCACATTTTCAAATCAGGTAAGTCACTCTAAAATCACTAAAGGTGTGCCCTAGGGACAAGAACACAGGTCTAAACAATGCCTCTCAATTAGCTCTACCATGACGTTAGTGAGATCTTAGATGGGAGCCTAGAATTCTTAGACGTGGCAACGGAGGGGTCTTTGGTTTGGTTTGTTGTTGTTTTCCTTTGGCCTCATAACATGGCATGCAGGATCAGAGTTCCTCAACCAGGGATGGAACCCTGGTCACCTGCATTGGAAGCACAGTCTTAACCACTGGACCACTAGGGGAGTCCCAGACATGGCGACTCTGACAGGAAAAGACTTTGTCCAGTAATAAGTCTACACCAGTAAAACTCTCTAAGTGTGACCTCTGATGGTGCTCGTGTGAGGGACAGGACCATGTCAGGCTTGCTTCATATCTTCCTCTATGATGGTAACATGTTTTCCATTCATGGAACAGGCTGATGGAAGCTGTTGAACCACAGTACGATGTGTCTACCAAAGCGTCATGTGCTAATATTAGAATATCTAATTCTGTGAGTCTCTTGGGAGTGCTGCTGCTGCTAAGTCGCTTCAGTCTTGTCCGACTCTGTGTGACCCCATAGACGGCAACCCACCAGGCTCCCGTCCCTGGGATTCTCCAGGCAAGAGTACTGGAGTGGGTTGCCATTGCCTTCTCCATATCTAATTCTGTGAGTCTCTTGGGAGTAGTTATCCTAAATATAAAAATAGGCACCTATATTTGTATGTAGTTGTTTCCTGCTATGAAATAGAATTCAACTAATCTCCTTTAGAAGATTCAATGGAGATACAGACTCTTGAGAAACCTGTATGCAGGTTAGCAAGCAACAGTTAGAACTGGACATGGAACAACAGACTGGTTCCAAATAGGAAAAGGAGTACGTCAAGGCTGTATATTGTTACACTGCTTATTTAACTTATATGCAGAGTACATCATGAGAAATGCTGAGCTGGATGAAGCATAAGCTGAAATCAAGATTGCCGGGAGAGATATCAATAATCTCAGATATGCAGATGACACCACCCTTATGGCAGAAAGTGAAGAACTAAAGAGCCTCTTGATGAAAGTGAAAGAGGAGAGTGAAAAAACTGGTTTAAAACTCAACATTCAGAAAACTAAGATCATGGCATCCAGTCCCATCACTTCATGGCAAATAGATGGGGAAACAGTGGAAACAGTGACAGACTTTATTTTGGGAGGGGCTCCAAAATCACTGCAGATAGTGACTGCAGCCATGAAATTAAAAGGCACTTGCTCCTTGGAAGGAAAGTTATGGCCAACCTAGACAGCATATTAAGAAACAGAGACATTACTTTACCAACAAATGTCCATCTAGTCAAAGCTATGGTTTTTCCAGTAGTCATGTATGGATGTGAAAGTTGGACTACAAAGAAAGCTGAGAGCCGAAGAATTGATGCTTTTGAACTTTGGTGTTGGAGAAGACTCTTGAGAGTCCCTTGGACTGCAAGGAGATCCAACCAGTCCATCCTACAGGAAATCAGTCCTGAATATTCATTGGAAGGACTGATGCTGAAGCTGAAACTCCAATACTTTGGCCATCTGATGCGAAGAACTGACTCATTTGAAAAGACCCTGATGCTGGGAAAGATTGAAGGCGGGAGGAGAAGGGGATGACAGAGGATGAAATGGTTGGATGGTATCACTGACTCAATGGACTTGAGTTTGGGTAAACTCTGGAAGTTGGTGATGGACAGGGAGGCCTGACGTGCTACTGTTCATGGGGTTGCAGAGAGTTGGACATGACTGAGCAACTGAACTGAACTGAACTGAACAGCCCTGAGACAAGCATCTTGGTGCTTAAGGAATGGTGAATGATGTGGTTCTAAAGGAAGAGGAATGAAGTCCCTCCTTTCTGCAGGGGCCTTGGAACCTCTCCTTACTCCTTGAGAAGGTCATTCTGTAGGTTGGGTTTCCACAGCACGTGGAATTTATGCTTGTATTGGTTGGGTTCTGAGTTGCAAGCACAGAAACCCCCCTGAGCTGGTTATACACATAGGAATACATTATTAGGACCCAAGGTTCTCACAGAATCCCAAGACAGGCACGCAGCTGGGTACCAAAAGAAAGCTGTGGCCAGCAGCTGGGTGGGTGGCTGCCTCTCTGGTTTCTCTCTGGCAGTCCCTTCATTCTTCCTTAACAGACTACATGGTTTGGCTATTTGACCCCTGGTGGGCAGAAGGCAGCTTCCCACCCCACTCAAGTGTTCATGGTTGAGCACCTGGAGGAAACCGACTCTTTCCACCTTTCTCTCTGTCTTTCTCCCTTCCTCTCTCCAGCCCTGCCCTCCCCTCTGGCCCCATCCCCATTCTGAGTGCCTAGGAGAAAAATATGATTGGCCTAGATTAGATCAGCGTTGACCCTGTGGAACAATCAGTTGTTTGCTGGTGGGCAAGGGCATGCAGGAGAAACAGCCATACTCCCTATCCAACCCCTCACCACCAACCACCACCCCACTCATATGGAAGGACTTGGCTCATAATCCAACAGGTGTTCACGAGATGTGGTGTAATATATTGGGGTGATTTTCCTCCTGGCTAAGTGTAAACACATACACGCCATAGCCCTGAAACAAAGTATTGAATTTTATTCCCTTTTTTGTTTTGTATACTAACTCAATGGCCTAGATATTAGTGGAAGAAATATATGTGGTAAACTGAATATACATGTGTTGCATGGTCGGTGCTGAAAATGCAGACCCAAGCTGTGCTTCCAGGGCAGAACACACACACGTGTTTGCATACATACAGACACACACACACTACTGTGAGTTATGTCCCTCAGGATTCTTCGCTTACAGTCGGAAGTACTTAGCTCTGGCTACTCTAACACAAACACATCTCAGTGGAACCTATGGGTAGCTGACAGAATCAAAGAGAAATCTAAACCTCCAGGCTCAGGAGGGACAGGAGCTGGGGCTGCTCTCGGGTTCACAGTCAGCAGGAATGAGGGGATGGTCTCCCTCGGATGCTGTCCCACCAGTTTCTGCCTTTAGCTCAAAATTCAGATCCCAGGAGAAGGCCTCTCACTGGCCTCACTCTGGTCAAATGGCCCCCTGCCTCCCACCCCCACACCTTGATGGATTGTCCCACCAAAGGGCATCCAGTGGGATGAGGACGGGGTCCCCACAGCAATGCTGGGATGAGTCCAGACAGGCAAGGACAACAGAGCCCAATGCGAGAGCCCTCTGGACCGTCAGGGCAGTGATGCCGGTGGTGAGGTGGATGGTAAATGAGGTGGCCTCTGCCTGGGCCATTCATCTTGCCCAAAAGTTTATGGGAAGCTCCCTACGCAGGCACCCGGGACAGACAGAGGCCTCTCCAGCCATGGGACTGAGCTGGGACTCCATCCAGGAGTGCTTCCTGCTCCCCGACCTTCTTAAATAGGGCATCTAGATGGGAATCTTAACCAACACAGTTTTGGCTGAATCTGACTGATGCCTAAATATCCTGGGGCACATTCCAAATCACGGAAGCCAGAAGGAAAAGCAAGGTCCTTTCCTTGGGGCAGCAGGGGAAACTTGAGCTGGTGCTTAGTTAACGCTATAGCCAATTTATCCCGTGAGTCACTGACCTGAGGACCCAGACGGAGGATAGCCTCACAGTGTACGGAACTCACAGGTCTCCTTGAGAGTCTCCAGTCCTTTAGCTCTGGAGATTTCCAGCCCAGTGGTCCTGTCTCAAAGGGAGAGAACACAAGGTCAGTCACACAGTGTTCATTTCCGGATCCTCATTTAGTGGATGGAAGCAGCCAGCCTGTGATGAGCCACGTGGCTGCGTCCGCCCCTTGTGCCCACCCTGCCCAGCATGGTCCTAGAAGGTGAGACACACACCTAGGACAGCACCACTCAGGGCAGACCCTTGCAAGGCCTCCTGAGGGCAGAACCCTTTTATTTATTTATTTATTTTTCCTTTTTTTTTTCTTTTTTTTTTCCCCCCTTTTATTTAAAAAATCTTGTCTATGGCATCTTTCCGAAGCCTTCAATCTAGTTCGCATAGAAACAACTCTCTTAGAAAAAGAAAAGAAACAACTCTCTTTGTTTTCTCACTCAGATTTCCTTAATTTATGTGGTGTTCAAGTAAATCACTTCCATTATAAGGGTCATAAGCAGTATGGTGACAAACACTGCTCACCCTAGTACACGCGTGCCACTCAGCTGAGGAGCCCCAAGTCTTCTGGAAAGGAACCCCCAGCAGTGGTGGCTTCCTGCCTATTACACAGAAATATGGACAAAGGTTGATTCCAATTGGTAGGTTTGGGGGTAAATTTTTTTTTAGGTTCTATTTTATAGTTTCCTGCATTTACAAGGGCTTATATTACTTTTCACTTTTTTTTTCCAGCTTCGCCATGTACCTTGCAGATCTTAGTTCTCCAACCAGGGATTGAACCTGGACCCCAGCAATGTAAACAACAGATCCTAGCCACTGGACCACTAGGGAATTCCTTATATTCCTTTTTATAATTAAGGTGGAAATGTATGTTTTAAAGGTTTATTTGCATGCTATTTACCCTCTGTATATTTTTGGTATTTATTAAGAATGTACTGGAGAGAATATTCAAGGATTTTATTAATAAAAGAGGTTTAGAAAAGGGGAAAAGTTTTTTTCCTTATAATGGCTGATAGAAGAGAGGTTTTATAGATTTTTGGAGTACCTTTATAGGTCTACCATGCATTATACAAGCTTCTATAAACAAATAGAAATAGAATTAACCATTATGAAAGTAAAAGTGAAAGTCGCTCAGTCGTGTCCGGCTCTTTGCAACACCATGGACTGTATAGTTCAGGAATTCTCCAGGCCAAAATACTGGAGTGGGTAGCCTTTCCCTCCCACAGGGGATCTTCCCAACCCAGGGATCGAACCCAGGTCTCCTGCACTGCAGGCAGATTCTTTACCAGCCAAGCCACAAGAGAAGCCCATTAACCATTATAAAACCCCCCATAAGTGGGCCGACTAACATAAGATTTTTTTTAAGTTACCTTATGTAGCACTATATTTTTTCTAATTTCCTATTTGTACTACAAAAGTAATGAGATTCATTTCAATAGTCTGTTGAGAGAAAGAAATACAATAATCACTCATAATCTAACCACTCAACTGTTGGCATTTTTGTCTCAAGTTATTTTCTGTCCTAGATCTTCAAACCATTTCATAAGTTTTGCTCTGCGTTAGCCTCAAAACAGGGTTCAGGAGTTCACTGGTGGCCTAGTGGTTAAGATTCCGGGCTTTCATTGCCTTGGCCTGGGTTTAGTGCCTGGTTGGGGAATTGAGATTCTGTGACACGGCCACGCAAAAAATAGAATTATGCCTTTTGGAATTCCCTGCTGGTGCAGTGGTTAGGATTCTTCACTTACACTGCCAAGGGAATGGGTTCAAGCCCTGGTTGGGGAACTAATATCCCACAAGCCATGCAGTACAGGCAAAAATAAATAAACCAAAGAAAAAAACAAACAACACCCCCGCCCCCCAACACACACACACACCAAACCAAAACAGAGTTCGGAACAGGCTAGGGAGATGTTCTTGTTTCCATAATCCAGGCCTGGAGCCCACATCTGACTGCTTGGCTGGCAGCTTCTCCAGACACAAGTTGATGTTGTCACGTGAGGGACACCTGTACATTGGGAACAATTAGCACAGTTCACACAGGTAAGTCACCTTACTAACTGAACTCCTTCAAGTGGATCCGTAAGGGCCACAAAGAAAGACTAAGATCACTTATTTAGGTGGTTTTGTTTCTTTGTGTTTTTTTGTGTGTATTCTTGTGTGTTTTTAAGTCCTTAATATTTGTTTTATCTCATCTTTCAGAAATTTTATACTGATTATTTTAAGTTCTTATATCAGAATTTGATATGAGCATGTGAAATATTTAATCTACCACTTGGGATTCTGTTTTCAATGACCTGGATACTCATTTGGCTAAAGTTAAAATGAGTTTGCGTTGATTTCATTTAGCATGAATTTTTTGTTTAGCTTTTATGAAAATACACAGCAATTGGAAATAGACTGAACAGTTTACCTGCACCCCTATCTTTTTAATTGTAAAACCTCTGGAATTTTTGTTGTTGTTGTATAACATTTTTGTGAAACTATTATCATATCACGGGATAATTCTGGCACTTTTGTGTGTTTCAGTCCAGAGAAACTAAGGGTAGAATCCAAACAAAACCTTGTTTACTCTTTCCACACTTCAGGAACCAGAGTTAATTCAGGGCAAAGAAGCCTAGGGGGAAAGAGAAAAAAGAGGGAAATTAAAAAAAAAAAAAGGGCTGTTCATTGTACACAACTGAAATTAGTGAAGACTTTATTTATACTGGATAAAGTTACTCATTCAGTCGTGTTCAACTCTTGGTGACCCCATGGACTGTAGCCCACCAGGCTCCTCTGTCCATGGAATTCTCCAGGCAAGAACACTGGAGTGGGTTGCCATTCTCTATTCCAGGGGCTTTTCCCAACCCAGGGATCATAGCCAGATCCCCCACATTGCAGGCAGACTCTTTACCGACTGAGCGACCAGGGAAGCCATTTATACTGGAAATCATCATCCTAATCAACATGAGTAAGGCATCGATCACGGTAAGCGATTGTCCTCAAGTGAAAGTGGAGTGAAAGTCGCTCAGTCGTATCCGACTCTTTGCAACCGCACAGACTGTACAGTCCATGGGATTCTCCAGGCCGGAATACTGGAGTGGGTAGCCTATTCCTTCTCCAGGGGATCTTCCCGACCCAGGAATCGAACCGGTGTCTCCTGCATTACAGGCGGATTCTTTACCAACTGAGCTGAGAGCCCCTAGTAATGAGATGAGATAGTCAAATGGTTGTTCAGAGGCATTCAGATATTAATGGGGTCGAATTCCTTGAGCCGCCCAGTCTTTGCAAAGTAATGACTTTGGGCAGAGTACTCCTTTTCTGGGTGTCCCCCTTGATGGTGGTGCTTTGCCTGAGTTCCAGCTGGGAGTATCTTCTTGCTTGAGTTGACTTCAGGAAAGGAGAGAGCCCAGCAGCATGCCCCTGCCCGGCGGTGGGAGGGGAGACAGAAAGGCTGGTGGCCACCATCAGTCTTTCCGGGGCAGCCTCCTCGCCTGCCTCCTCTGCTGTCTCGTGTGCGCTTGTTTCCAGCCATTGACTCCCGGTGAGGGGCACTGCTGCTGGGTGCTGGTTTTCTACCTCAGTGAGCATGCCACAGTCTGTTTTAATGCTTTGCTTTTAGAACGGGGTTTAACAAGGTAAGGAATGGAATTGCCTTCCTGGGAAGTCAAGGGAAACGAGCCCACTCGAGCCTCCACTGGGAGGTGGCTGCTCCTGCGGTAACCCAGGCAGGCTGCCTCCCTTCTGGGTTCTGCTGGATCACATGCAACTGCTTTTGAACCACTTTTTGTTCTAAAAATGTCCACTGTATGTGATTCAATGGAATAGCTGACCTCTGTGGAGCACAATGGGATGAATTAGGACACAGGAGCAGGGAACTGACATTTACTGAAGATGCATATGTGCTGGGCGTGCTGACCACCCAGCCCCAACCCCGCATACCTCAAATTACTGCCAGAATACAAGTCCCATTCTTCACTTAGTGTATCACTGTTCCCAGCACAGTATGTGGCTTCATTTGTCTGTTTAGTTGCAAGCCGTGTCCAGCTCTTCTGTGACCCCATGGACAGACTGTAGTCTGCCAGGCTCCTCTGTCCAGGGGATTTTCCAGGCAAGAATACTAGAGTGGGTTGTCATTTCCTTCTCCAGGGGATCTTCCCCACCCAGGGATCAAACCCAAGTCTGCTGCATTGCAGATGGATTCTTTACTGCTGAGCCAGCAGGGAAGCCCTATACATGGCTTCATAGATATTGGCTAAACAGGGAGATAAGAATCACAGGAGTGAAATACACTGGGTTGCTAATAACACCTTGCAGAGTGCATGTGAATACCCTTTCATATAGTATACAAAATACATACATATATTTATATATTCAACAAAGTGCCTGGCGTATGGTAGCAGCTCAGTAAACATTAAGATGAAGAGACTGAGATTGAGAGAGGCGAACTAATGTGCCCAAAGACAAAGAGCTCATAAGCAGTGGAGGCAAACTCAAGCATATTTAGTTAGATTCAAAGCCCACATGATTTTCACTGTGCCTCATACTGTTGTATTTCACATAAGCTCCAATTGCGGTAGCCCCATCTGCTCTGCTTCCTCCAGCCCTCCAGTCTCCACCCTCAATTCTTACTCCTGTTACCAGTGAGATCTCTGGAGACAGTAAAAAATGGCAAAACCAAGAGGGCTTGCCTCCACTGACCCCTGCTTAGCTTCCCTGAGAGCCTGCTGATCGCCAAGACCTGCCTGGGCCTGACGCAATTGTGCCATCCTGCTCTGCCTCCAATTTCTAGGGGGAATAGTTGCAATAATAAAGAGAAGAAGGAGGAAAGAAGTGAGAATGAGGAGAAATATTGCAGAGGTACCTTTTATGTGCCAGTCACTTCTCTAAGCTCTTTGCGTTATTTCACATACTACTCACAAAAATGGGTGATTATCTGGTGGCTCAGACAGTACAGAATCCACCTGCAATTCAGGAGACCTAAGTTCGATCCCTGGTTTGGGAAAATCCCCTGGAGAAGGGAATGCCTACCCTCTCCAGGATTCTTGGGGCTTCCCTGGTGGCTCAGACTGTAAAGAGAGACCCAGGTTTGATCCCTGGTTTGGGAAGATCCCTTGGGGATGGGCATGGCAACTCACTCCAGTATTCTTGCCTGGAAAATTGTCAGAGGAGTCTGGCGGGCTACAGTCCATGGGGTCGCAAAGAGCTGGACACGACTGAGTGATTAACACACGCAGACCCTCATTTTACACCCTGAAATCACTCACACAAAGCCCCCTAGGGCATTTTACTTTAGCTCTCTCTTATCCCAGAGCCCAGGCTTTTAACCTGTTTGTACTAAGATGGAAAAGAAATGTCATCCTAACATCAAGGAGCATAAGAATAGTTAGAAAAATGCAAGGTGAAAATATCAGAAGAGAGTCTATTGTTGATTCTTTTGGTCATAAAATGTCACAAGAAATTGTTCAGAAATTCCCACACTCTTAGCAATGTCCTTGGGGGAGTCAGAGGCACCTGCCCTGTCTTTAGCAATAAGAAGAGTGTGGGGGAAGATGCTGTTGGTAAAACCATCCTTCAGAACTAGAGGTAGATTTAGAGAAAGATAATGATGGGCCAAGAGAAAGTGGCAGGAGGAAGGCTGCCTAGCATTGAGAACAGGAGTGAGGATCCTGGAGCCTGGGATACTTAGGCTTGAAACCCGGCTCCACTGCGGCTTTACTGTATGACCTTAGAAAAGCTACCTTCCCTCTCTGAGCTTTAGTTTTGGTTAAGTATAATAGGCAACAAATAAAACTGACTCATTGGGTAGTTACAGGATTTAAAATGAGGGTGTTTGTGAGGGACTTGGCTTACATTAAGCATTTAATAAATATTGATTCTCCTCCTTCTTCCTGGGGATTAAAGGAAGCAAATTCACTCTGCTTAAATGCATGCAAAAGGTTTCAGACTGCTTTGTAACAATGAGGATTTTTGTTGGTGAATATGCAAACCAAAAATAAAGACAAGTTAAGAAAGCTTGGTCAGTGGCATCCCTATCTCTCTTAAGATCAGCCTTATCTCCAGGGCTTTCCATCTTAGGAAAAAGGCAGAGGCTCCTGTTTGAGACGCTCTGTCTCTAGTGGAGGTGAATCCCCTCCTTCTGACTGCAGCCCATGCTGGGCACCCAAGGAGTTTGGCTTGAATAAGCTCCGTCTAGGGGCTCCCTTTGTCATTAGCACAGAAACCAAAACTTAAAAGGAAGGAGGAAGGTTGGGGAGTGGGGAATGGCAGGATTGTAGCTTGGTCTTCCAGCATGCTGTGAAATGTGCAAAAAAAGAGGGCAATTCTTAAAAATCCACCCTGATTTCAGAATCCAGAAGCATTCTCTTCAAGAATCCAAGCAAGATCGATAACTCAGCAACCGAACTGTTGTTTGGTCGCTAAGTCATGTCTGACTCTTTGCGACCGCATGGACTGCAGCACACCAGGCTCCCGTGTCCCTCACTATCCCGGAGTTTGCTCAAATTCATGTCTGTTGTTGGTGATGCTATCTAACCATCTCATCCTCTGCTGCCCCTCTTCTCCTTTTTCCCAGCAACAGGGTCTTTCCCAGGTTGGCTCTTCATATCAGGTGGCCAAAACAGTGGAGCTTCAGCTTCAGCATCAATCCTTCCAATGAATATTCAGGGTTGATTTCCTTTAGGATAGACTGGTTTGATCTCCTTGCTGTCCAAGGAACTCTAAAGAATCTTCTCCAACAACACGGTTCAAAAGCATCAATTGTTCAATGCTCAGCCTTCTTTTACTGTGGTCATTTTATTAGTACCCTCTCTCATCTGCTACTGCTAAGTCACTTCAGTTGTGTCCGACTCTGTGCGACCCCATAGATGGCAGCCCACCAGGCTCCCCCGTCCCTGGGATTCTCCAGGCAAGAACACTGGAGTGGGTTGCCATTTCCTTCTCCAATGCATGAAAGTGAAAAGTGAAAGGGAAGTCGCTCAGTCGACTCTTCTCAACCCGGTGGACTGCAGCCCACCAGGCTCCTCCACCCATGGGATTTTCCAGGCAAGAGTACTGGAGTGGGGTGCGATTGCCTTCTCCGACCCTCTCTCATCAATACAAGCTGATTACAGGTACAGCTCACTAAGGTATTTACGTTCTCGGCACACGCTTTGCTTTTATTTACCAGTTTAGGAAACAATTTCGGCTACATTTTCCAATTGCAATTTTTCTTCGGACCCTGATGCTTTAGTCACTGCTCATCAAAGAGCTTTCATTACTTCACATCTTCTGGCTGTTCCTATCTTAGAAAACAGCATTGGATTCCAGCACTCTTCCTTGAGTCCTCATTGGTGCTAACGCAGTGCCTCTCTCTGCTGTAAGGTGCTACAGGGGCTGGGGGAGCCCTGCACCTCCCCGTGGTTCATGGCCTGCTTTCCTTCCTTTCCCTCTCGTATCCCCCAAGGCAAACATCTCAAATGCACCATTTAACCCCACCCCAGCCCCCTCTTTCCTTCACCTCTGTTTGATCTCAGGCTTTAAAACAAAAATTGAGTCATTCAAATTGACTTATTCAAACTAACAAAATGCAGTTTTACACAACTCTTGCCACAAAACACTATTTGTTTTCAGTCGCAAAGTTGTGTGCCACTCTGCGACCCCACAGACTGCAGCAAGCCAGTCCTTCAGCTTCTCCCGGAGTTTGCTCAAACTCACATCCATTGAGTTGGTATAGAGATGGGCAGCATAGAAAGAAGTAAAGTAATTCAAATGGATGTTTGTTTATTTAGTGCAGGAAGACTGACAGGTGGGGGGTGGGAGTGGGGGTGGTTGAGGGGGCAGGTTTCGGCTTTGGCATTCTGTCGCCTCCCACTTACTCCACAGGACTTGCTCCTGGACCTTAGGACTTGCTCTCTGGGCAGGCGAGCTGATTATTTCTGTGGGAAGACAATCTGCCATTTATTTGATCCACACTTTACTTTTTTTCTTTCCCCATCCTCCTCTTTTTTTTTTTTTTAATAACTAAATATCTTTAGATTTTAGCCTGATTTTAGCTTGAGGCTAGAGAGTTGGTCTGGGACCCTCAGGCGTTTGCATGCCAAGGGAGGGAAAGCCAAGGTTGGCTTGTGCGTGGATACCTATCAGACATAAAGGCATCAGATGATGCTTTTCTAGATTAGACAAAGACACACTAACCAACTTCAAAAAGCTTGTGTTTTCTCCAGCACACTCATCTCCTTAAACTTAATACCAGGCTTATGGAATATTGGGAATTTCATAGCACGTGCTGGGCTGTGCTTAGTCGCTCAGTCACGTCCGACTCTTTGCAACCCCAGGGTCTGTAGTCCCCCAGCCTCTCCTGTCCATGGGGATTCTCCAGGCAAGAATACTGAAGTGGGTTGCCATGCCCTCCTCCAGGGGATCTTCCCAACCCAGGGATTGGACCCAGGGTCCAATCCCACATTGGAGTATTCTTTACCATCTGAGTCCCCGGGGAAGCCCGTTTCATAGCATAGTTACATGCTATAAAGTGATTCACTTTTTATTTGTTTATTTTTGGGTATGCTTGGTCTTCGTTGCTACACACAGGCTTTCTCTAGTTGTGCTGCGTAGGCTTCTCATTGCAATGGCCCCTCTTGTTGCAGAGCATCAGCTCTAGGCATGCAGGCTTCCGTAGTTTTGACGCATAAGCTTAGTCCCCTCCATAGCATGTGGGATCTTCCCGGACAAGGGATTGAACCTGTGTCCTCTGCATTGACAGGTAGATTCTTAACCACTGGACCACCAAGAAAGTCCTGAAAGTGATTCTTGACTCACAGAAAGAACTCAGAAAGGAACAGCCACACTGTCTTTGCCTTTCTAAGATGCCCAGACTATTGTAGGAAGGACTCCCTATGGAATGAAAAGCGATTCCACCATCACCAAGAGCACATCAAATGTTGACTAAATAAATGATTTTCTTCTTTTACTATGCACGGGGTTCACCTGGGATAATTATAGAAACACATAATTGTCCAAACTCTGCCCCAGGTGTTCTGATTCAAGGGGCCCAAGCTTAAGTATGTGTAAAAAGTGTTTCGGGTGATTCTAATCCGTGGGCAGGTCTAGACTTCTTGGGCAGGCTCTATGTTTTCCCAAGAAGATCCAGAATTAGTTTAGAAGAATCTAAAAAATAGATTTGTTGTTTAGTGGTCTCCACTGAAACTAGAACTATGTGGTTGTGCTTTAACTAAATAATTCTTTTACCATTAATACTGTGTGAAACTATGAACCTCAGTCTCCACTGAATGGAAGAGGCTTAGATTATGTATTTTCAAAGATCTCTCCCAGTTTTTATTTTCTAGCATATTATGACCCTGAATTTGTTTATCACTCAAATTCCTGAAGAGGATTACAGCTGGAGGAATTATGTAGGAATTTGAAAAAGGCTGAATAAGTAGATAAATAATAAATAACAGCACTTTGTAGATCCGAATCTTAAAGCTGACTCCCTGAAGGGGCTGGATAAGAATACAGACTTAATGGAGCTCAGTCTCTTGTGACCTTGGGCAGATTACCTAACTGCCTTGATTTTCTTACCTGTAAAATGGAGTCAGTAATAGTACCAGCATCACAACATTTTTGAGATTAAATGAGTTAATCCATGTGAAGTACTTTGAACACTGCTTGGCTACAAGTGCTCAATAAATATTACCTGTTATTATTGTGATTGCAAGGTTTCTTCCTTTTTACTTCAGTTCATTTAACTACAACCAAAAACACCTCTCTACCTTCAGGTCCTACTATCCCATTAGCTGAATGAAATTTATATCGAGGGGAAGAGCAAGCTCAACTGGTGTTGTAAAGGCAAGTCTGTTGCTGGAATCCTGTGAGAAAATCTTAAGGACGGCAAAATCTAGATGTGTGAGTTGTCATGCCCCCACGTGGGACTGCCATAAACTGCTTGCTCAAGAAAGAGAACAATGTGGACTTCCCTGGTGGTCCAGTGGCTAAGACGCCGAGTTCTGAATGCAGGGGACCCAGGTTCAATCCGCATTCAGGGAACTAGATCCCACATGCTGCAATGAAAGATCCTGCATGCTCTAGTGAAGATCAAAGATTCTGCCTTCTGCAACCAAGACCTGGTGCAACCAAATAAATAAATATTAAAAAAAAAAAAAGAAAACAAGAGTGTTATCCTAAGGTTTTAATTGTGTCCTTAGACTCATCTTTCCCTGAGAGAAACAAGCATTCTCTCTAAAATCACCTAGAACAGGATCACCTCAGGTTCTGCCACACACTCGGCGCTTCTACGATGCTACAAGAGACACAGGGCATGGTCTGGGGAATCCTGATTCCAAGACCCACCATGTTTTCTAATGCAGTGTGTGCCCTGGCTCTTCCACCTCCCATTTGTCTTCCTATCCAGGATTATAATTCTGAAACAGTCATCATGACCATTTATAGAAGTAAGATTTCACCTCTCTCCTGCCACATCTATTACAGCTGTGGATTGTTCTTCTGAAACCAGAGAAAACAAGTCTAACGCTTGGAGGAATCCCTACTTCGAGTGAGTCAAAATAAAACCCTTTTTGATTCATGCAGGAAGACAAAGTAGGAGGCAATGATTGACTCACTCAAGGGTTTCTTATTTTAAGACATAGCACAGTTCTCTTCTTTGGCTTTCCTATTGTCTTTCAAATATAGGTTGGTATGCGAGCATTCATTTGGCAAGCATCAGAAGCCCCAGGTTGGGTCAGCCTATTTGGTTTCCAGTCTTGCCTCTGCCTTGTCCTTACTGCCCAGGCTTAAAGCCTCGACCTCTTTGGCTGTTTTATAGGATGGGTGGTCTGAGGGCTCTCTCCTCAGTGAAGTCTGTTTAGACATGACTTTTGGTCAATCTACTAAACATTTGTCTGTTTCTTAAAGTTAATTATTTTTTAATTTACGCTTTTGGCTGCACTGGATCTTTGTTGCTACTCACAGGCTTTCTCTAGTTGCAGCAAGCTTTCTCTAGTTGTGGTGTGAGGGGCTTCTCGTTGCAGTGGCTTCTCATTGCCCAGCCCAGATGCTTTAGTAGTTGTGACACATGAGCTTAATTTCCCCAAGACAGGTGGAATCTTCCCAGACCAGGGATCAAACCTGTGTCCCCTGCATTGGCAGGCAGATTCTTAACCACTGGACCACCAGGGAAGTCCAGTATTTGTCTTTTTTGTTGGTCTTTCGGTACCAGCTTTTGGTTTCATTGATTTTTCTCTATGATCTTTCTTGTCTCTATTTCATTGAATTTTGACTCTAGTCTTTATTATTTCCTTCCTTCTGCTTGCTTAGGCTTGTTCTTCTTGTTCCAGTGTCTTATTATGGAAGTTCAGGTTACTGACTTGAGATCTTTCTCCTTTCTTAATGTAAGCATTCGTCACTCTACATCACCCTTTAAGGAGGGCTTTAACTGAATTCTGTACATTTCAATACATTGTGTGTTCATTTGCATCCATCCCAAAGGATTTTCTGATTTCTTTTGATTTCTCCTTTGACCCATTGGTTATTTAGGAGTATTCTGTTTAATTTCCACATATTTCTGAGTTTCCCCAATTTTTCCCTGCTGGTGATTTCTAATATCATTTCACTGTAGTCAGAGGCCATACTTTGTATGATTTCTCTCCGTTTAAGTGTATTGAGGTTTGTTTAGTTTGTTTTGTGACTGCCATAACAAAATAGCACAGACTGGGTAGCTTAAAACAAAATGAATTTGTTTTCTTAGTTCTGGATGCTGGGAAATCTATGATCAAGGTGTTAGTTAGCCTGTTTAGTTCCTGATGAAAACTGTCTCCCTGGCTTATAGATGGCCACCTTCCTCACACAGTAGAGAGAGAGAGAGAGCGCCAGCTTGCAGGCATTTCTTTTTATTTTACTTCTAATTTTATTGAGATATAATTGACAAACAGCACTATATAATTTCAAGGTGCATAGTATAATGATTTGAATTATATACATCATGAAATGACGACCACTGTATGTTTAGTGAACATCTATCATCTCATATAGACACAAAACTAAAAACACAGAAAAACATTTTCTTATGACGAGAACTCTTAAGATTTACTCTTAACAACTCTTATCGATAACATACAGCAGTATTAATTATATTTATCATGGACATTATATCCCTACTGCTACTGCTAAGTCACTTCAGTTGTGTCCGACTCTACGTGACCCCATAGACGGCAGCCCACCAGGCTCCCCTGTCCCTGGGATTCTCCAGGCAAAATCACTGGAGTGGGTTGCCATTTCCTTTTCCAATGTATGAAAGTGAAAAGTGAAAGTGAAGTCGCTCAGTCGTGTCCGACCCTTAGCGACCCCATGGACTGCAGCCCACCAGGCTCCTCCGTCCATGGGATTTTACAGGCAAGAGTACTGGAGTGGGGTGCCATTGCCTTCTCCGACATTATATCCCTAGTACTTATTTATCTTACTAGTACTTATTTATCTTATATTTATCTGAAAGTTTCTACCTCTTGACCACTTTCATCCAATTTCCCCTCCCGTCATGCCTTGCCTCTCAAAACCGCAAATCTGATCTCTTTTTCTATGAGTTTATTTTTTTGTTGTTTTTGAAGCATAACATTATGTTAGTTCCTGGCACAGGACATAGTGATTCGATACTTCTGTACATTTCAAAAGGATCATGTAATAAGTCTAGTTACAATCTGTCACCATACAAAGATATTACATTGTTACTGACTACATACCCCACACTGTACATATCATTCCCATGACTCATTTATTTTGCAACTGGAAATTTTTACCTCTTAATCTCACTCACTCATCTGTTTTTTTTTTCTCTTTCTACCTTCCTCTCCTCTGGCAACCAGCTGTTTTTTCTCTGTATCTATAACTGTTTCTGTTTGATTATGTTTGTCCATTTGTTTTGCTTTGTTAGATTCTACATGTAAGTGAAATCATACAATATTTGCCTAAATTATTTCACTTAACATAACACCCTCTGGGTCCATCCGTGTTGTTCCAAGATTTCATTATTTTTTATGGCTGAGTAATACTCTATTGTGGGCTTCCCTGGTGGCTCAGATGGTAAAGAATCTGCCTGCAACTTGGGGGACCTGGATTCGATCCCTGGGTTGGGAAGATCCCTTGGAGAAGGGCATGGCAAACCACTCCAGTATTCTGGCCTGGAGAATCCCCATGGACAGGAGAGCCTGGCAGGCTACAGTCCCTGGGGTCACAAAGAATCAGACATGACTGAGCAATGTAACGCGATGTCTCCTTAGGTTACTCTCCTATCTTGGCTGCTGTAAATAATGCTGCGGTGGACATAGGGCTCCTTACATCTTTTCAAATTTGTGTTTTCATTTTCTTTGGATGGAGCTGCTGGATTATGCAGCTGTTCTATTTTAATTTCTTGAGGAGTCTTCAAACTGTTTCCCATAGTGACTGCACCAATTTACATTCCCACCAATAGTGCACGAGAGTTCCCTTTTCTCCACATTCTCTCTGACTTGTTACTTGTTGTCTTTTGGGTCCTAGCCATTAGGACAGGAGTGGGGTGATGCCTCACTGTGGTTTTGATTTGTGTTTCCCTGATGATTAATGATACTGAGCATCTTTTCATGGGCCTGTTGGGAAAAATGTCCAACAAAGTGGGTATAGAGGGAATATACTACAACACAGTAAAGGCCAAATATGACAAGCCCATGGCCAGCATTATACTCAACAGTGAAAAGCTGAAAGCGCTTTTTCTAAGATCAGGAAGAAGACAGGATGCACTGTCACCACTGTTATTCAACATAGTATTGGAAGTCCTAGCCGCTTCTAATACTATCAATGAGAAAAAGAAATAAAAAGAATCCAAATTGGAAACGGAGAAGTGAAACTCCTCACCGTTTACAGATGACATGATACTATGCACTGCTGCTAAGTCACTTCAGTCATGTCCGACTCTGTGCTACCGCATAGACGGCAGCCCACCAGGCTCCCCCGTCCCTGGGACTCTCAAGGCAAGAACACTGGAGTGGGTTGCCATTTCCTTCTCCAATGCATGAAAGTGAAAAGTGAAAGGGAAGTTGCTCAGTCCTGTCCGACTCTTAGCGACCCCATGGACTGCAACCTACCAGGCTCCTCCATCCATGGGATTTTCCAGGCAAGAGTACTGGAGTGGGGTGCCATTGCCTTCTCCGATGCTATGCACAGAAAACCCTAAAGACACCACAAAAAAATAAATAAACACTAGAATTCATCAACAAATTCAATAAACTTGCAGGACACAAAATTAATATACAAAAACCTGTTGCACTTCCATACACTAACAGCAAACTAACTGTCAGAAAGATAAATTAAGAATACAGTGCTACTTACAATCACATCAAAAAGAACAGAATAGCTAGGAATACATCTAAGTAAGCAGGTTAAACACCTGTACGTTGATGAAAGAAGACAACACAGTTGGAAAGACATACCATATTCATGCATTGGAAGAATTAATATCTTTAAAATGATCATACTACCCAAGGCAATCTACAGATTCAATGCAATCAAAAATATCGATGCCATTTTTCATAGAACTAAAAGAAATAATTCTAAATTTGTATGAAACCATGAAAAACAAGAGCCACAACAATCCTGAGAAAGAACGAAGCTGGAGGTATCATGCTTCCTGTTTACAAACTGTATTACAAAGCTACTGTAATCAAAACAGTATGGTATTGACACAAAAATATACTCAGATCAATGGAACTGAATAGAGAACCCAGAAATGAACCCACACTTATATAAGCAAATTATCTGTGACATAGGAAGCAAAACTATACAATGGAGAAAAGATAGCCTCTTTAATAAATGGTGCTGGGAAAAGTGGACATTAGCATGTATGTGATTCAAATAGAGTTAATCTCTCACAACATATACAGCAACAAATTCAAAATGGATTAAAGACTTAAGTATAAGACCTCAAACCATAAAACTTCTAAAAAAATATAGGCAATATGCTCTTTGACATTGGTATTTCCTCTTATAAACATACTAATCCTATCAGATCAGGGCCCCACCTATGACTTCATTTAACCTTAATTACTTCCTGACTCCAAAATAGGCCTACCTTGGGGGGTTAGACATTTAAGATATGAATTTGGGGTTGGACATAATTCAGTCCATAGCAGTGACCTAGCATACGGTTTATCCTGGAGAATGTTCCATGTGTGCTTGGAATACTTGTTGAGTAGAGTGCTCTCTAGATGTCTGTTAGATCTAGTTGGTTTATAGTGTTGTTAAGGTCTTCTACTTCCTTGTGATCTCAATGGGATATGGAATCCTTAAGTCAGCTCTGAAGAATACTTCAGCTGTGTGAAGCCGACAGTAGTTCAACTTCTAAAGGACTGTTTATATCTGTGTAATCACAGCATCACTGTAAAGCAGATAGCCAGTGACATTAGTAAAATATTTTTTATAAATGGACAAGTGGAGGCCTGGAGTGATTAACTGATAGATCCAGGATCACAGTGAGTGAATTGCTGAGCACAGACAATGTCAAGTCTTTTGGCTGCTCCTACTGTTTCTTTTCCATCAGACTAAACTGCATTCCTTATGAACCAGTTATAAGGTAGCAGATGTGCTTACTGTGTGTGTGTGTGCGTGTGTGTGTGTGAGTACATGTGCAACAGAGAGAGACAAAGTACACTAAGCAGCCTTAAACTTCTGTTTATCCTAGAGCCACAGTCGAGTTTAATCATTCTTGGAATTCTTGTGCATGAACAGAGTGTAGTATGCACTCATTATTTACACAACATTCTCCTCTCCCTCTTGCCCGAGGGAGAAAGGGGCTTTCTCTGGAGCCCGTAGAGACCCTCCCCCAGCCCCTTATCTTTTCCAGCTGAAAGCCCGCACACGTCTGCTGCCTTCTTGGACTGTGCTATGGACGTGACCTGGGTGTCAGACTGACCATCAATAAGGTAGATAAGCTGCACACTGCCTCTCTATCCTGTGCTTCCTGCCTTCGCTCGTTCGCACCCGGCTGTCGACATAGTAGGCACTCAATCAATATTTATTGATTTGGTTTGCAGTGAGGCGGGGCTGAGCTGTACCCTGGTTAATGAACTAGCGATTCAGCGAGAGGAGGAGCTGACAGAGACCCTGGGAGACTCCTGGAGAAGAGTGGTCGATGAAGACCTCGAGGAACTGAGAAGCATCAGGGGGTCCAGCAGGAGTGGGACGCCTGGACTCCCGTCCTGCCGCTGAGTTTCACCGCGTCTCAGGGAGCTGCCACCTCCGTCTCCTTGATTGTTATTATATGTGGGTGCTTCATCAAACGGGCTCCAAGGTTTATTTTTGCCTCAACATCTTTCTCATTCTGTGCAATGCTTTATTCCTTTGTTCACTTACTTTCATGCTCTGACCCAATAATACTTGCATAGCACCTATTTACAAATATTTATAAATATAATATTTATAAGGCACTTAGGTGGTGAGCACCAAGTAGACCTGGGCTGAGAGATGAGGAGGGAGATGCAGAAATAAACAATGAATCACTGCAGCCTTTGAACCAACTTTGATGAGTGGAGGAAGAGGACGGAAGATCGACATCCACATGGAAAACAAATACTGGGCAAGATGAGGTTGATGGCTCTCGAGGTAAGTCCCAAGCACAGTCCCGACTAGATGGTGCACTCCTCAGGAGCCTGGGAAACCGAGCCCATGCCAAGGGAAAGCTGGGAGATAGAGCATAGTTCTTGAACAGGTAAGAGGGCTCAGTGGGATTCTCTTGAGCATTGACTGCTGTTTGAGGAGAGCATGGAGCCCCTCTCACCTGCCCACTGGAGACATGAAGAGTGGATGTATCCTGTGTCTAGGTATCTTGGGTTGAGTGGAGAACCCACATGGAGGTGTTTTAGCTATTGGCCCTGTCCATCAAATAGGCCAGCAGCAGTCTCTGAGACCGGCTGCCCCACGGGGGCCCGTGGTCCTCCACAGCCCTGGCATGGTGTCAGTGCAGCCTGACCTGCAGCTGAGCACACGGCTTCTCTGCAGCTCAGCTCAGTTCCATGCCTGGTGATCACAGAGCCCACAGGCCAAACAGCTCATGCAAATGTCCAACAGAGCTTGTAAACAAAACCAAAACTGTAAAAGGAAATGAAAGAAATACCGAGTCATGTAGTCTCCCGTGCAGCCTGAAGAACCTTGCTGCCGTGGGTGACAGTGGGCCATGCAGCGCCCACTCCTGGGCTCTGAATGCCAGGAGTGCAGGTACATTCACCTCAGTGCTCTTTGCATTAGACCAGAGAGCGGAAAGTTTCCCCTTGATCTGTGCAAGCAGCCCCAAAGAGGGGCAACTAGGGTGTGAGTGAAATCCTACAATGTCAGTGACAATGACAACAACATGGATTCCACTTATACGAGGTACCTAGAGTAGTGAAATTCATTGAGTCAGAAAGTGCACTGGTAAATGCCAGAAGTGGGGTGTGTGGGAGATAGAGGGAAAATGGGGAGTCTATGTTTAATGGGGCCATAGTTTCAGTTTAAGAAAGTGAAAAATTCAGGAGATGGATGACAGTGAGAGCTTCCCAACAATGGGAATGTACTTAGTGCCTCTGAACTATACAGTTAAATATGGTTAAAATAGTATGTTTTATATTATATGACTTTTACTGCAATAAAAAGAATTTAAAAAAAGAAAATGACAACAGCACCACTCAGCGTATTGCTTGCTGTGTGCCAGGCAGTGTATTAAGCACTTAATGTACTATCTTACTTTGTTCTCAATCCTATGAGGTAGGGCTGTTGTCCTTGTTTTTAGTGATGGGAAGAGTGAGACCTGGAGAATTTAAGCAAACAGCACAATAATTAAAATCCAGACAGAGTAAAACTCCTAAAGACACCTTCCTAGCTATTACTCCGTATTGCGCTTCTCATGACTCTGTTTTACCACACGTGAAAAATTAAGTCATGGAACACACACGTTGGAACATCTTTCCCTTCCTATGGCTTGAGTTTTGTTCTGAGTTTTGGGTGTTTCCGAAACATTTCTGTTGGATGTGTGTGTTTTTTTTTTTTTTTAATATTGTAAGCCTCTGCAAATCCTTGATGGGAGCAGGCACATCATAAAGCACAATTAAATAAAAAGGCGGCAGAACACACACCGCGATCATGGAAATGGCTCCGATCTCCATCTGGCGTGGGGGCTGTGGGCGTTGTCTTTGTGGCTGGCAGACAGAAGGTTGTCTGAACTTGGTTATGAGAGCCAGCAGAGTGAGCTTGAGGAGAAAGATAAACATACAACAACTGTTCAAAGCTTCAGGTGTTATGATTGCTAATTGGGAAAGACTCTACATGATACCTGCTGGTGTGTAGGAATTTCACTCCCAGGGATAAGTGGCTCAGGGAACTCTGGGACTCTGCTGCTTCAGATTTTCCCGTAACGAGAATTCATGACAATTGTAGTGTGCTTGCTCATCGGGACTGGGCGTGCCTCAGAGTTGTAACCCAGGGCAGCTAAAGCTGCTTTATCTCTAAACATCTTCAGGTGGACTCTTCATACAGGCAACCTCTCTCTCTCACTCTTTCTCTCTCTCACACACACACACAGTCTCACACACAACCTACATTCTCACGTGCCCCCAGACACATGCACCCTTGAACACGTTCTGGCTGATGACACGCTTGCTGCCTATGTGCAAAAACACACACCAGCTCACGTAACACTCACACATCCACACCTTCACATGCACTCATACTTTCCCTCTCTCTCTCTCACGCACACACACTCAGTCTCTCTCTCACCTGCACAAAATGCTTCTGGCAGAGCACCTGCAGCTGTACTAACCTGCCCGCCTTTGTTCCAGGCCTGGCCTGGCAGCATTTTCCCAGGCCCAGGCTTCCTTTAGCCGCTGCCTCCTGGTTTCCCTCTGAGCCTGGTCACTGGGCCCTGAGTCAACGCCTGTATGTACGTGGGCCTGGGGGCTGCTCACCGAAGACGGGCTGAGATGAAGGGCGGGAGCCTGGGTCTGGCCCCTCCCAGCCGCGTCCCCCTCCCCCGACATTGTGGCCCCCTTCTGGTTTCGTCCTGTTGTGCAGAAGTGCGCTGTGGTGGGCCAGGCTTTGGGAAACGCCCGGCCTGGGTCCAGCCGGGTGAGCCGCTCTATTGCAGGTACGTGTCAGGAGTCGTGCGGCGTCCCAGCCCCTGCTGGATGTGAACACGCTGTCCCGACAGCGTTGTTACCAGTTGTAAGATGCCTCTCCTACTGACTCCTCATTCCTACTGGCAACCTTTACTTCCAAGTGAGTCAGCTTTGTGTCCTTATTGCTCCAAATTTTTTTTTTTTTTAAACAAAAGAGGTGCCAAGATACTACGCAGATTACCCTCGCAAGAAAGCACCTTTATGCTGCTTCTAATGCCTGAGGAGAAAATGCTTTTCAAACCTTTGTTTTTATGTGTAAGAAATTCAAGAGTGAGTGGATGTAGTGAATGACAGTGTAGGCTACCAGTGTTCTCAGAGGTTGTTGCCACAAAGAGCCGTTCTGAAGACCCTGAAACAATGCCCCCTCTCCCCCAGTTCTGCTGACTTCTTCCTGGAGCTATTTAATGGTGCCAGATAAGTGCTAACTTTGATATGAAAAACTTGAAATGCCAGAGTTCCTCAGGAGAGGAAAACAGCAGAGAGAGGAAAACTGTGGATACTGAATGTAGAGTATCTCTTTTCACAATTGTGCTGTGTGTGATCCCTTTAAATATCTTCCCAGAAATATCATTTCTTCAGCACCTACTATGTCCCGGGTATTACATATTTAGTATCTAACATGCTTCATCTTTCTTTTCCCTTCTAGCAGTTGTAGAGGTGTCATTCACGTTATAATCTATTTAATGTTTATCTCCAGGAGGCGAAGGGCCGCGTCTGCGCTGTTTGCCCTTGTATCACCATATCTTGCGTTATGTCTGGCTCATGATTAAATACTCATTGAATAAATGAATGAATGAGGTACGGTCCTTGCAGCAAAGCAGCAAATGAGGCACTATTATCTCATTTTACAGATAAGGAACTGGATGCTTAGAAAACTGAAATGGGGACTTCCCTGGTGGTACAATGAATAGAAATCTGCTTGCCAATGCAGGGGACACAGGTTCGATCCCTGGTCCAGGAATATCCCACATCCTTGCAGCAACTAGAACCTGTGTGCCCCAGCTACTGAGCCTGCGCTCTGCAACGAGAGAAGCCGTGGCAATGAGAAGCCCGAGCATGGCAACGAGGAGTAGCCTCAGCTTACTGCAACTAGAGAAAGCCTCAGTGCAGCAGTGAAGACCCAGCGCGACCAACAATAAATACATAAATTGTTTAAAAAGAAAACTGAAATGCTTTCCAAGGAGATACTCCTCTGTGATGCTGGGAACCAAACCCAAATCCATTGATTCCAAACACGTTTGCTCTCATGGCTATGAAAGCGACTATTTAGACTATCCAATGGAGTGCCTCCCCTATGTTGTCTCGTGTGGGTTGTACAGACCGGAGGGTTCTTGCTGAGTGAACGTTGGGCTGAGTTTTGCTCCTTCAGCTGGTCCCTAGGCTCCCTAGTAGGTAGTTTCTTTTCCTTTCAGCTTCTTACTCATTTACGTTGTCCTGTCTTACTCTTCCTTGCCTTGTCCCATCAGTCCTTTCCTTTTTGCTCTGAGCGAAGGGCCCACTTCAAGACAACTCCATCTAGTCTTCCTGGGTCCTTCTGCATTCTAGTTCCTTCCTCTGCTCCAGGAGCCTCAGCTGAGAAGCAGCCAAGGATGAACACCACCAGGGCTGTTTCATATCATTCACAGTCACTCTGTGAATGACTGTGAATTCGGGGGTGCTAGGTGTTCTCATCCAACTTGGACTCAGTCTGAATCTGCCTCTAGTGACCACTCCCACCGGAAACCCCTTGTGCCCCCAATTCCTCCCTCAGCCCATCTCCTTCGCAGCCTCTTCTGCCCAAACGGTGGTGATCCAGGGCTGTCATTTCACCCTTAGGAGTCTCCCTGGGCACTCAGCCACTGCCTGGTGGTTTGACCTCATCTTTATCCAGAGCCTCTTGATGTTAGTGGGCAGGAGGCTGGGCTGAGGGAGCCTGGTGATGACCCAGACTCCTGATTCTGCTCACGGGAGGCGCTGCATTCTGATGACTTAGTGCAGGCCGTCCCCCGAGTCTCACACCACAGGATGGGGCACTGTGTCATAGGCTGATATCCCCCAATACTGAGCCCTTCCAAGCTCCAGACTGGAACTGCCAACTGCCCACCATGGAAGCGGCTTCTGTTCCTTTGACTGCAGCCGTCACCAGGCATGCTGCCCAGAACTCCCTTCGGGAAAGGCCTTTCTGCTTCAGTGGCAGGGAATTCTATCTGCCTCCAACACGCGGCTGTCAGCCCCTTCCAGGATGGCCTCAGCTGGAGAGAACCTCCTTGTCCAAGTTCATGTGGCTTCTTGAGGCGGCCTGAGTCCAATCACTGATCAGAGCAGGAATATAAAGGCTCAGCCTTCTGGCCCTATTTGGAAGAGCTTTGAAAGGCCATCCACATTCTGGGACTCCCAGAGGGGAGAGCTGATGTGCCCTTTATCTCTTGCTGCATCATAAACCACTGCAGAATGGAATATGGCTTTAAACAACGACATTCACTTTGCTGATGCATCTGGGCCAGGTACCAGGTAGGAGAGTGGACAAAGAGGTCGTTCGTCTCTGCTCCACTCGGTGTCTGCTGGTCTGACTTGGAGTTGGGCCTGGACACAATGCAAAGTTCACTGCCTCACGCACGTGTCTGGCGTGTGGACCGTGCACACTCACACTGCTGGGGGCCGGAACCCCTGGCTTCCTGGGCATCTCGTTCTCCGTATGACCTCTCCACATGCCCTCTCTGGCACAAAGGCACCAGGAGAGCCAGGCTTCTTACTTGGTGACTCGGGGCTCCCAAAGTACATACCCCAAGAGAAGAAGCCAGGAAGAAGCCATATTGCCTTTCGTGACCTAGCCTCCAAAGCCGTATAGCAGCACTCTGATTGAGCAGTTATAGGAGTCCACCCAGGTTCAAGAGTGTGGAGTGTGCGCCTCTCCACGGAGGAGCATCAGCATCACACTGTAAGAAGAACACGTAGACTGGGGTGCAAGTCGGTGCAGCCAGCTTGGGAGAGTATGACCTGCCACGGCCACAGGCGTGTCCATAGGTGGGCCCTGCATCTCCATCTTTCCCTCCGCCTGTTGCTGTCTTCTTCCCCTCCCGTCTGTGACGTAGCCATCAAAAGCACACCTGCAAAACTATCCTGCTCACTAAACTGCGTCTCAGAGCCTGCTTCCCAGGAACTCGACCTGTAAGACTAGCCCCCCAAAGCCAGCATGTTCAAGGCAGAGTTGTCATCCTCCTGAGCCCTCTGCTTCATGCCTGACCTCAGTGGATGGCACCTCCACGCCCTCAGGCACTCTCTACATTCTGTCTCTCCCGGACATCCTTCAGACATGTCTGTTCATCTTTCATACATGTCCCTCCTTCCCCAGGCCACCCTCAACCAGCCGCCCCCATCAGCACGGAATCCTATGACTGGTCCTCCATACTCTCTGCAGCCTCAGCTCCACTTGTTGCCAGCATGCTCATGTTCGATGAGCTCCTTTGCCATTGCCATATCGTAAAGCTAGACTTCTTAAGCTGGCCTGCAGCAGCCTTTGCAACTAGACTTTGCTTTGAAGTCCACATTTTTTTCTTTTTTTAAAATCAATTTTTATTTATTTATTGGCTGTGTTGTGTCTTCATGGCCAAGTGGGTTTTCTGTAGTTTCAGGGAGCGGAGGCTGCTCTCTGCTTCTGGTACATGGGCTTCTTGTTGCCATGGCTTCTCTGGTTGTGGAGCCTGGGCTCTAGGACACAGGCTCAAAATCTGTGGTTACAGGGGCTTTAGCTGTTCCACAGCATATGGGAATCTTCCTGGACCAGGGATTGAACCCGTCTCTCCTGCATTGGCAGGCGGATTCTGAGCCACCAGGGAAGTCCTGGAGTCCGGATTTCTTAACCCTGCCCATCACACCCCTTCTGAGTTTCTTTCAGCTCTGTTATGAGCACGGTAAAATTTCTCTGCCCTTTCTGGGATGTTCTTTCTGGGTGGACAGCACCCTCCTTCTACTACACCTCCAGACCTCCCTCCATTCTTGTTCTTGGGTTTGGGCTCATGTTCATTTCTTCTAGCAAGTCCTGCCTGACCCCTGGACTGAGTGAGGGGCCCTGACCTGAGCTCCTGAAGTGCCCCTCCCACCCTAGCACAGTCACACCTCATGGAAACCTTGCATGTGACCACCTTCCCTGAAGTATAGGTGTTCCACCAGGTCTGTGACCACATCGTCTTGTCACCAGTGTAGCCAAGACACAGCCCAGCACAGGGGGTGGGACTAGAACAGCCTGCTGTGTACACAGAACAGGTCGTGCCCTGATCAGCTCCAAGGGGCTCCATCTGCATAAGATACACTGTGGACACAGGTCTAGTGGCTAGGATTCAGAACTTCCACTGCCACAGCCAGAGTCCAAATCCCGGTCAGGAAAGGTATGACTTTGGGGGAGCCGCCCTGGCGGTTCAGATGGTAAAGAATCTGCCTGCAATGAAGAAGACATGGGTTGGATCCCTGGGCACGGCAACCCACTCCAGTATTCTTGCCTGAAGAATCCCCATGGACAGAGGAGACTGGCTATAGTCCATGGGGTTGCAAAGAGTCAGACATGACTGAGCAACTAAGTACAGAATTATGCAGTGCCCACCAAAACATACATGTGGCTCAGCTGAAAGCTTTAACTGTATGATCCAGCAAGTAGATATATTATACTATCTTTGGTCCTCTCTGCTAATCAGTGAATTTATATTTGGCAAAAGGAAAATAATCTGATTTTGTGGGTTTTTTTTTCAAATGCCAAAGAATGCAATGTTTGCAACTAGAATGAAAAATGCAAAAACCTAATGTAACAGTTCTCAATCCTGGATGTCAGTAAAATCACCTGAGGAGCTCTGGAAAAATACTGATGCCTGGGCCTCACCAGATTTCTTAAAAAGAATCTCTGGGTTGAGTTCCAGCAATGGGATGTTTTTACTTTGCCCCAGCTGTCTTTCAGGTGCAGCCAAGGTTGAGAGTCTCTGGCCTAAGGAGCATCCAAGCACATCCACCGAGCTTAAGAAACCCACCTGGCAATCATTAACCTCACTCTTTAAACACCTCGTTCAGGAGCCATGGGGCTAAGCACCTATGATGAAAACCTTGTTGGGCTGAATGTCTGTCTTTGCTAGTTTCTGGACCTCAGAGGCAGAGTTGAGTTGGTCAGATCCATAAGTCCAAGCATATTGCCTTCATTAGCCCAGGCAAGGCCCTCTTGTCTAAGCCGTCTCTTCACTGTCACAGCGGCTGCTGCTGCTGCTAAGTCCCTTCAGTTGTGTCTGACTCTGCGAGACCCCTTAGACAGCAGCCCACCAGGTTCCCCCGTCCCTGGGATTCTCCAGGCAAGAATACTGGAGTGGGTTGCCATTTCCTTCTCCAATGCATGCATGCACGCTAAGTCACTTCAGTCGTGTCTGACTCTGCACGACCCCATAGACGGCAGCCCACCAGGCTCCTCTGTCCACGGGATTCTCCAGGCAATAATACTGGAATGGGTCCCCCACTACAGACAACCATCCTAATACATTGGATATATATACAATATTTGCTTGTGTTTATGTACCTTTTTGTAAAAATGTGTTTCACTGGTTTTTACACCTGTACTTTTGTTTTATGTAAATGTATTGTGCTCTTGACTCATTCTGACTGTTAATTTTTTCACTCCATCCATGTTGCTTTGGATCTTCTCTGTAGCTCAGACGGTAAAGAATCTGCCTGCAATGCAGGAGACCTGTGTTCGATCCCTGGGTCGGGAAGATCTTCTGGAGAAGGGAATGGCGATCCACTCCAGTATTCTTGCCTGGAGAATCCCACTGATGGAGGAGGAGCCTGGCGGGCCATAGTCCACGAGGTCTCAAAGAGTCAGACACAACTGAGCAACTAACAGTACCACTGCTACCATATTGCTCTGGGTACATCCTGTCTGGTGTTCCTAACTCCTGCAGAGGCTCCCAGTCCGTGCTTCCACCACATTTTCCCATCCACCCCCAGTGATATTCACCCACGTTGCTCCCAGCTCCCCAGGACCCTCACACTGCAGGATCCATCCCTGTGAATGTCTCCTTGCGTGTCCTGTGTGAGAACTTATCTGAGATAAGCATACCCTCTGATCTATTAGCTGTATCCCTCAGGTCTCATTGTCTGACTCTTTGTGACCCCATAGACTGTAGCCCGAGAGGCTCCTCTGTCCATGAGATTTACGAGGCAAGAATACTGGAGTTGGTTGCCATTTCCTTCTCCAGGGAAACTTCCTGACACAGAGATGGAACCCACATCTTCAGCTTGGCTCACAGATTATCACTGAACCACCAGGGAAGCCCCTTATGTCTCATTGCTCATGTGTTTTTACATGATGGGTACTTTCACAGCAATACACACAAAAAAGAAAAATCCAAGTGATTCGTAATACATTGACTTTAATAATGTTGCCCAAGTCATATGTGTAAGTGGCTATAAGTAAACAATCTAATATACCCTTAATGCCTCTGAGAGAGTTAGGAATCTTAGGATCTCAGTGTCATTTAATCCCTATACTGTATCAGGTTGAGTTTTTTTTTTTTTTTTCCTTTGCCATTACATGAGGCTTATAGGATCTTAGTTCCTTGGTGAGGGATTGAACCTGGGCCCTCAGCAGTGAATGGGTGAATCCTAACCACCAGACTGCCAGGGAATTCCTTATCAGGTTAAATTTTAACAGGTGAAGTGGTCTCCAGCAGGGACCATTAGATCACCCTGAGTGAAACCTCAGTGAATACATAAGTCTTGGTTTGCTCCAAAATGCCTTTGGGTAAGACTTTCAATTCTGTCGATCTTAGCTGAACCTCTAATGAGTTCAATCGGAGCAAACACTAAATCTGGTTCAAGAAACCAGGCTGTATGCGTTAAGCCTAACCTCTGTTGACAAAACCAGGCAGAATCAGATGTCCTGGTTTGGTAAAGAATGAAATTTTGCTGAAACTCTGCTTTTTATAATCAGCATTGTAAGCCGAATGGAATGTTTAGAGAAAACTTCAGTATTTGATTGGCAAATATCCTGAGTGGTAGCAGATCACAGAAAATCCTTTGTACAGTAGCTATGTTGTGTGATGCACTGATATCCATGAGATTTCCAAGCTAAATTTCGTGTTTTAAAGCAGTTGTTACTTTAGCGGAAGTCTTGAGGTTAAACCTAACACTTGCAAGAGTTTTCCTGCTTGACCAGAAGCCTCCTTATTTACTGAGCAGTTGCTGTCCAGCTAGTAGAGAGCAGTGCTCCATATTGCAGGCTCCTTACTAGTTCTGTCACTTCGGGCAGGGTAGTTATCCTCTCTGTGCTTCTGTTTCCTCATCTGAAAAACTGGGATGGTGTTTGAACCTGCCTTTGGTGGCTGTGTGAGAATTAAATGGGATGACACCCATCAAGTACTTTGCATATTGGAAGTCCTACAATGTAATAAGCCCTGGAGATCCTCAGCAAGTGTCCTCGTGATGGTTTACTTGGATATCCTGGTCAGAACTGGGATACGTCCAGTCCAAGTAGCATCTTAAGATTCTCTTACGTTATGGAACCTGTCTGGCTAGTTTCATGGCCCATGCTCTTCTGCTGACTCTGCATCCCCAGGCAACCCAGCTTCCCCAGATTTCCTTCACTTTCCCATTGCTTTAATTTGTCTTTCTTCTGTCCATTCTGAAGGAGATCAGCCCTGGGATTTCTTTGGAAGGAATGATGCTAAAGCTGAAGCTCCAGTACTTTGGCCACCTCACGCGAAGAGCTGATTCATTGGAAAAGACTCTGATGCTGGAAGGGACTGGGGGCAGGAGAAGAAGGGGATGACCCAGGATGAGATGGCTGGATGGCATCATGGACTTGATGGACGTGAGTCTGAGTGAACTCCGGGAGATGGTGATGGACAGGGAGGCCTGGTGTGCTGCAGTTCATGGGGTTGCGAAGAGTCGGACATGACTGAGCGACTGAACTGAACTGAACTGAACCCAATTAGATTAAAAATTGGAGGGAACTGATGGTCCCTTCTATTTCCTTAATCTCAGAAAGTCCTTGGCAAGTTCAAGGATACACAACAGACTGGTAGGAATATTTTTTTCTGCTTGAAATCATAAAGTCTCTTTGAAATTTTGCTAACCTAAGAATTGTACTTTCTTAGTATGTTCTATAAATGTATTAATGAAAACCCGGGCAGGGTAACATTTCCTTCCGCAGAGAAGTTAGACTAGTGTTTCTCTATAACTGACTTTAGCCAATTAACTCCATGATATGGTTCATTTCTCTCCAAAGGTCCCAATGAGGTCACCATTGATTTGCCTTGGACGCAGATGGGTCTTTAGTCCTATTACTTTTTCCATGGAGGGACTTCCTGTTAAAGTAATTGAAGTGCACAAACCCTTATGGGTGTGTGTGAGAGAGTACGTGTGGCTATATGTGTTTATTAAAAAAACAAAACAAAACAAAAACACAAAGCCCTTCTCTTTGACACTGGCCAGTCTATTCACATACCATCACAGGTTATTAACATTCATTATTATGAAACATTATTGCCTTTTCCAAGTAGGAAGTTGGATGCATTTCAATTGCTTCATTCAGCCGCTAATTGATTCACCTAGTTTGCTGACATTCAAGTTTGGACATATAGCTTCCATAAACAGGAGCAATACCTTCCACTTGGGCATGTGGCCCTCGAGTTCCTGTATGATGCTCGCTCTTAAAGCACGAACTGATTTTTGCAGCTCCTCATCATTTTTCCTGTAAAGAATGTTTCCCCTTTCGTTGATAACTAATGAGAAGCCACTGTACAGCACAGGGAACTCTACTCAGTGCTCTGTGGTGACCTAAATTGGAAGGAAATCCAAAAAAGAGGGGTTCCATGTATAGATATAGCTGGTTCACTTCGCTGTACATTAGAAACTAACGTAGCATTGAAAAGCAAATATACTCCCAATAAAAAGAGACTGTTTCCCCTTCTGACATGATTTTTTTTTTTTTTTTTTTTTGGCTGTGCTAGGTCTTAGCTGTAGCCTGCAGGATCTTTAGTTGCAGCGTGTGCAATCTAGTTCCCTGACCGAGGATGAAACCCTGCCCTGGGAGCTGGGAGTCTCAGTTACTGAACTACCAGAGAAGTCCCATGATTTTTTTCTTTAGCTAGCCAGTGGGTGCTACTGATGACTTGGTGGATTCTAGTTCTATATTCATATACTCTAGGAATTTTTATAAACACCATCACCACCCTCCTTTTTTACTTTCAATATTAAGTTTTATTTTATTTCACTGTTTTGTACCTTAGCTTGTCCTGGAAAGGACTTAGGATGGCTAGTTGAAGAAAAATGTCCTTTTCTCTCACATCTGACTGCATTCTGTAAGTTTCTAATTTATAATCTTATCCATGGCTCAGGGTCTTGGATGCTCCCCTCCCCTGAGCAGAACCAGAGGTGAGGCAGGAGATGGCCGTGGGACAAAGAGGCAGGAGGGAAGGAGCTGGAGCAAATGGGTCTGGCTCCCTTTGCACTCAGAAGCTCATCTGCTTCTGTTCATACTTACTTTTAACCAAACGTGCGCTCAGCTGCTTCAGTCGTGTCCAACTCTTTATGGACTGTAACCTGCCAAGCTCCTCTGATCATGGGATTTTCCTGGCAAGAATACTGGAGTAGGTTGCCATGCCCTGATCTTCCTGACCCAGGGATCAAACCCACATCTCCTACATTGTAGGTAGATTCTTTTCTGACTGAGCCACTGGGGAAGCCCCATCTAATGAAAGTCCTTGGCCAAATACTGTTGACTCTCCTTCTCTTCAAGTGTAGGAGGTCACAGCAGTTGATGGCCTCCTGTCCTTCATGACTTTTAACTCAGATATTCAATCCTGATACCCTCTCAGGAGTCCCTGGGTGAGACCTAGGGAGCCTTTGCTTCATATTCCTTTGGTGTCCTTTCCAAACTGGCTAAAACTCCCCCGCCCCAGCTCCCTCTGCTATCTCTCTAACCATCACCTGTCTGGGGCTGTCTTGTTTTCTTTGCACTAAGTTTAGTAGTGTCTCTCCTCCGAGGTCGGGAGCTCTGGGGGTTTCTGGAGGCTGTTTGCATTCCTGCATCCTCTCTACACTGCCAGCCCAGAGCTCTTCCGCTGTTACTGTCCCTAGGGCTGTCTCTTCCCTGAGGCCACTCCAGGCCACCCCCAACATTTCTGCAGTTGGAGACCTCCCCTTCAGACCTCACTCTTACATAAAACTTGCTTACTGCTCAGGGTCTAAGCAGAAAGCAAAATGCGTATCTGCATTCAAACTTCTTTTTCAACCATCATAGAAACATTTTTCAGAATATGGCCCTAAAGGAGTCTTTTAAACACATCTGAGGGTAAAAATGGTTCCATCTCAAACAGCAGCTGCTCCCAGGGGGGTGCTGCACACCTGCCTCTGAGAAGTCACAGGTTTGCTTGAATTTGAATTTGAGGGGAGCTGGCACCTTTTGATTCCCTTCATTACTGACTCAGAACCTCATTAACTAAACTATTTGACCCCTGACTTGTTTAATTATGGAGTGAACAGAGTATTCCAGGGGCAGCTTCTTGTAGAAGCTAAACTCGTAGGCCTGGATTAAAACATAGATTCTGCCTCTCTCCGAGCTGGGTGACCACAGGTGAGTTATTTCACGTCTTGAAACTTCGGTTTCTTCATCTGTTGAATAGGCGTGGTCCTAGGTGTGTTCTAGGGCATTCGTGCAAATTAAATGAGAACACACACACACACACTGAACAGCGTGTTGAACAGGCTGCCGTGGGGACCAGTAAGGAAGGCGTGCCTGTCATCGCGATGCTTAGGGCCTGGGAGGGGGCTACAGACAGGCTGTGGTAGTGTAGTCATCACTGTAGAAATGGCTGTTTAAGCAGGTCCCTGAAGGCTGAGGAGGGCTGGGCAGGGAGCGTGTTCCAGGCAGAGGGAACAGCAGGTGTGCAGTGTGCCCTGGAGCACCGAGGGGGCGAGGCCAGGAGTGGGGCTGGAGAGAATCAAAGGCCTCCGTGAACCATTCTTGGCAGACCAGTTAGGAGGCTGCTTCATTAATTCAAATGCAAAGCCCGAGTGCTCTAAAGCGGAGACAAAGCAATGAGGATGTGAAGGAGTCAATGGATTTAAGCGAGATTTAGGAGGTAGAGTTGACAGGATTTGGTGACTCATTGGACATCCTGGGTTTAGTCAGAAAGGATTCAACCACTGTTGAGGACACCATCAGTTCCTTGCAGAAGCTTGACTGCTTATCAACCTCTAGGCCAAATGTCCAGCAAGCCTCTCTCGATGGGTCCATCCTCATCCGTCCCCAGGGCCCAGGTTGCTTTTGCTGGGGGCGGGCCGTGCCGAGTGTGTCTGGGGTGGCCCTGGGCTATTCCTGTTTTAGAAAAGCCAGGACTTTGAAGAGAGCTGTCAACACTTGAGGATTTGGGAGTTAATTAGCTGATGAGTAGATTCTCTCTGTCTTCAGACTCATCTTTCTTTGAAAGCCTGCGTTGTAATCAGTGACCTAAAGAAATGGTTGGAGAGAGATAGTTACCAACAGCGTAACTACTGCCATCCAGTCATTTGAATGAGCTGAGCCAGTGGAGGGGGATTGTGGTGGAAAAGACTCCTGAGCAATAATCCAAAAGTACCCTCTCCTTCACAGTGCCTGTTCTAATCTCCCCCCCACCCCCCTGCCTTGAGCTTCTTGGGTGTGCAGATTTTTATCACATCTGGTAAGTTTCAGCTATTTTTTTCCTTGAATATTTTTCTCTGGTACTTTCTTCTCATAACCACATTGTGTCTGTTGATGTTCTCTTTAGCATATTTATTAGGGTGCATTGGGTCTTAGTTGCAACACGCAAGAGCTTCATTGCATCATGCGAGAGATCTCTCACTGTGGCACATGGACTCTCTAGTTGCGGCGTGGGGCCTCAAGAGTTGCGGCATATGGACCTGGTTGCTCTGGACATGTGAAATCTTCCCAAACAAGGGATGGAACCAGGTTACCTGCCCTGCAAAGTGGATTCTTAGACACTGGACCACCTGAGAAGCCCCCTACCTGTTCTAATCTTGCTGTGGATTCTATGATGCTAAAATCTGTTTTAAACCCCTGAATCTTTACCAACAAGTGGCAAATGGAGGCAGTTAGAAGTATGAGGAATGACAAGGGATGGAGCCTAGAATTTAAGGTAGTAGTTGAACAGAGAGGGCCTCCCCGGTGGCTCAGTGGTAAAAAATCTGCCTGCAATGGAGACACAGGGTCGATCCCTGGGTTGGGAAAATCCCCTAGAGAAGGAAATGGCAACCTGCTCCAGTATTCTTGCCTGGCAAATCCCATGGACCGAGGAACTTGGGAGGCTACAGTCCACAGGGTCGCAGAGTCAGACACGACTTAGTGACTAAACAACAGCAAAACAAAGAATAGGCAACAGCTATGCTGTGTGAAGAACCAGAACCATTTTCCCCACAATGTTGGAGAAAATGAATAAAGAACCCTGAGTTATTCTGAAGTTACTTTTAATCATCAGAATACCATTCTGCAACTGGGTCATGTGAGTCACTATTTTAATACGCTTTTTTAAAAATCCATAATAGCAACCAAAATAGTTGATGTTAAATGTATGTTATATGCGAGGCCCCACAGCAGGCCAGGAACTTTATTTCACTTATTCTACAAATGGTGCCTCGAGAAAAATAGGACAAGTGTTCCTATTTTGCAGATGAGAAAGTTGAGGTTCGGAAAGCCAATGTAGCTTACTCCACAGCCAATGTGTGGTGGAGTGAACCAAGGGAAGAGCATGAAAATTAGGATGTTTGCGTTGAATAGATGCTGATAGCTATAAACAATTTATTGTTTGTCAAATATTTGGTGTTTGATAATGAGAAAATAATGCTAATCAGGTGTGTTGTGTAAATACCATTTGATATCTGTTTTAAAGTAATCACACTGTGATCTCCATGTTCCCAGAGGGCTTCATAAGTGGAAGCGCCTGTTTATCCAGTTTGCCCTCTGAAGGCCTCTCCAGGATGTCCAGCCCCTCAGTGGTGGTGGTGGGGGGGGGGGTCATGGCCCCCCACGGCATAGGCCAGCCCTTGTGAGTTAATGGCATCCCAGAGAACAAGCCAGGCAGGCTTCTGGTTGAGTTTCTTCTCCGTGAGCCCAGGCGCTCTACACCTGGCTCTCCCTAGAGTGAACAGCCCATGAGAAGGATGCTCAGCAGGCCTGCAGACTGCCTGACTCCACCGTCCCACAGCCCCGAGGAAGTTTCTCTCCTGGAGCCTGGCCCCAACGGTTTGGCTCTGGTGGACAAGTCTGAGCTGGATGAACGAGCAGGAAGTGCCAGTTCCTGCTCTCCACGCGATGATCCTGAGCTTTCTGTAGAATAACCTGTCCAGCCCAGGAGGAGAAACCCCTCCCCCAGCAAACTGGCCTGACAGCACCGCCCATCTCAGAAACCTGCTCCAGAGCTCGGGTTCTTGGCCTGGAGTTTTGAAATTCCCTCACTGGAGCGGCCTTTGGGAGCATCTTCTGATGTCACTGCTCTGGCAACGATTTAGGGAGCCCACAGTGTTCCCCAACTCCCATGGTCGCTTAAGCAAGAAGCCTGACTCCTTGCAGGATGTATGTATGGCAGCTCACACCCGTTCCCTGGGGGCTCTTGGTCTGTAAAATGCAGTGGTTGGATTCAGTGAGCCTGTAGTTTGGATTCTGTATTCCTCATCAGTAGAATAAACAAGGATAGTCTATGCTACCCAGACACAGAAAATAACCACATTTCCCAATAAAAATGATTGAACTCACTGGATGAGATACAGAAGGGGAACTGAGGTTACGATGGATTCTCTGTATTCTATCCAGATGTCTCCAGAGGAGGAGCCCAGGGTTTTTCCACACTTGAGGGAAATCTTTAGACCTGGGCAGCTAATCAAAAGGGGCCCTCAGCTCAACCAGGGTCCCTCCAGCAGTGCTTAAGCACCCTACCCAGCCCTAGATATCAAGGGTGAAGAAGCATCAGCATTCCTCTTACATGATCCCCCTACTTTGAGTGGCAGCAATGAAAGGAAAGAAAATAGAAATGGTGCTGGAATAGGCCTTACAGTCTGTGTAGTTCCCCTTGCTTCTCTTTGCTGGGTGGTGGGGAAAGGGGGGGGGGGCGATGCTGAGGCCCACACAGGTCACGTGACTTGCTCATGGTCTTACCTGTAAGCAGGCTTGAGGCTGAGCCCACTGACCCTGGTCAGTGCCAGAGAGGAGAGTAAGGGGATCTGCCAACTGTGAGTCACCTCTGATTCTATCCACTCAAGGGAACTCTCCATTCAGTCAGGGTGGACAGCTTGCAATTTCCATGAGTGATTTAGGACTTGTGGATTTCATTTCAGAAGCCCTAGCTACCCTGACCTTATGCCTTCCGGGGTCATCTTGAGTGACCCCAGTGTGCTAGTCTAGAAACCCCAAACTGTGTGTGATCGGTTTTACTATCCACAGTGAGGGAGAAAAAAAGAACTTGTGTGCCCGTTAAAAAGTCATCACTCGCACTGACATCAGCCCCGGTTGAAATCATCAGGGGAACTTGGGAACGACGGAAAGGTCAAAGGTTGGCAGGGTTAGGGTTTCGTGGGAACATGCGCATGTTTGGACCAGACCCAAGTGCCTGGTTGACCTGTTTGACAGGTAACAATTAGAGAGTAGGAGCTTGCCTGGCTGGAATGTGGCTGCAGAGGCCGGTCGGAGGATCTGGTTTACCTGCTCAGCAGGTGGGGCCCGCTGAGTCCGACAGGCATGTGCACGCACAGCATTCCAACGGATCGCTTTTCTTTTAAAGACGCAGCGATGACTGCAGGGCACAAAAGGGTTGGGTTGAGCCCTGGCTGGAAGCCGTTAGCTATTTGCAAGGTAAAGAAGCAAAATAAATAGTTCCCTCTAGACAGCTCAAGGAAGAAACTGCAAAGGCATTCAGAACTTCTTCTTCTTTTTTTTTTAATGTCTAAAGCGAATATGTGCTTCTTGTCTCCAGACTTGAGAAACCCCAGACTGGTACAAAACACCAAAGATAATAGAATGAAGAGTCACACCCCCTGTCCTGACCTTTCCTTTTGAAAGAGATCATAATATTATTGGGAGCAAAAGATGGGCTCCTAGAAGCGTGGTGTCTGGCTTAAGGCAGTCTAGAAATGTTTGCTGGTTTTCTTTGTACAGCTGCGGAAGACACTCAGGAGTGCAAAGTTCCGGGTTTTTTTTTTCCCTCCATGAATTGTACGCAGTATGTATATTTTTTGAAAGTTAAAAGTTTCAATACATATAATTAAAGAAGGTAATCTGGTGTTTAAAATAATAGGATATTAGAATAATATCATATACATAATATACAGTATAATGGAGCATCTACCTGGGCACAAACCCACATACATAAAGTGACTTCTTTTTGACTTGGGATTTGAGATAGATCACTTCAACTTCCTGTATCATATTCATCATTGATGAGAAGGGAGGAAACCAAGTCCAGGGAGATTGGGACCTGAAAATTGTGATGCTATAGGGACTGAAATGACTTAGCAGCAGCAGCAGCAGGGAGCATTGCTCAAACAAACTCAAAATTCTTTGAAAATTTCCAGTTTTAAAACATTTACCAAGTTAGTTTTTTGTTGTTGTTGTTGTTCTGTTTTTGCTGTGCCATACGGTTTGTGGAGTCTTAGTTCCCCAACTAGGGATCAAACCTAGGCCTCCAGCAGTGGAAGTGTGGAGTTCTAATCACTGGACTGCCAGGGAATCCCAAGGGTTTATATTTTGTTTCAGACGGCAAAGAATCTGCCTGCAATCCAGGAGACCTGGGTTAGGAAGATCCTCTGGAGAAGGGAATAACAATCCACTATTCTTGCCTGGAGAATTCCAAGGACAGAGGAGCCTGGAGGGTTACAGTCTATGGGGTCACAAAGAGTCAGACACAACTGAGCGACTAACACTTTCTGAGCAACTAACACTTTCACACTTTTGTTTTGCTTTGCTTTTACCAAGTTAGTTTTCTAAAAAATAAAATCTCTTTCTCCTCTGCTCTCTTCAGTGCAGAAATTATTCGAGTCCCTCCAAATGAAAGATAGGTGTCTCCCACTGCTCTCTGTGCTCTCAGCGCCTTGACGACCCGAGGCAGAGCCCAGGATACCATCACCGCGGGCCCGGGAGTGTGGTGAGAGAGGCAGGCAAGACCTGGGCAGCTGGTGATTACCCTGCAAGCACCTAGCCAGTTCAAAGAGTTAATTATAGGGAAGCTGGAGATCTTAAAATTCAATTGCCAGGAACAAACAAGCAAACAAAAGCTTCGGTGTCTCATTGTTGACTCTTGGTGGTGGTAAGACAGCCGCTAATATGGCAATTTAACTCTCTGGGTATTTATGTAAATGTGAAAGTTATTGTGTACAGATCTTTTATCAGAATTAATCAAAGGTAAGTTATAATAATAATGAAAAGTCACAACAACAACAACTTACCGTTACTGAGCTCTTGCTATATGCTCTGTGCTGTACTTGACTAGCTGTATTTTCTCATTTCATCTCCACAACCATCCTGAGACAGCAAGTGTCATGCTCTCCTTTTTACAGTCCAGGAGATGAAGTCACAGAGAGGTTCCAGAACTTGCCTCGGGCCATGCTAGGATCTGAACCCAGGTACTTTGCTCATTCATTCCTAGTTCTGAACTCCCACTCCGAGACAGGCACAGTGCCGGGGTTCACTAGACCAAGAGGAACTCTTAGGGTTGGTCCTTCATGGACAAATTGGACTAAACAGAATCTGATTACAGACGGTCCCTGACTTATGACGGCTCAGTGTTTGATTTTTTTACTCTATGATGGTGCAAAAGCAATACTTACTCAGTAGAAACCACACTTTAAAATATGAATTTTGATCTTTCCTTGGGCTTGTGGTGTGTGCTGTGGTCCTCCCTGGTGAGGTCAGGCAGTGACCTTGAAACTTGGTTCCAGGTCAGCCACGTGATCCATGAGGATCAACGGCTGATATGCTGACAACCATCTTGTCCCCAGACAATCATTGTTTCTCATTTTTAGCACACTATTAAGTGAATTATATAAGATATTCAATAGTTTATTATGAAATAGACTTTATGTTAGATGGTTTTGCTCAACTGTAGACTTGTGTAAGTGTTCTGAGCACATTTTAAGGGAGGCGAGAAGAAGCTGTGATGTCCCTTAGGTTAGTATGTTAAATACATTTTCGACCTACGTGATTTTCAGCTTACAATGGATTTATTGGGATGTAACCCATCATAAGTCAAGGAAGATCTGATTGTTTCTGACTCCAATACCAGTTCTCTTAACTATCAGACAGCCTCTTCGTGGTGCACATATTTTGAAGTCTGTCATTGTCTCTGATGCCACTGAGTACCATGCCAGAGACCATGACCTTCACCTCTGCCTTGCCCCAGCCAGGCTGAGACACTCTCAGTAGAAGAGTTTTGGTGCTGCAAAGGACGGTGGCCATATACTTATGTATATTCCAGGCCTGCATTGTCTCACTTGCCTAATTAACATGGGAGAAGCAAATTCAAGTTCAAAAGCCCTGTGAGCAGAGCTTACCCTGGGTGTAAGAAGCCACTCTGATTACTAAGTATCTTATCAATAACAAATATTTGTGTGTTGGTTTTCACCCCTTGATAACTGCACTGATCTTCACAGATTCAGACATAACGACTGCTTCCTTCAGATCCTGGAGAAAAAAAAGCAAAATTAGCTTGCACTTTACCTACGCGAAGGGAAGTCCCTCAAAGCGGTCTCCTTCCCCTGCAGCACTACACTTACCTGCAAGGTCATTCTTATTTCCCAAATGATAATACTTCCTTCTGATGGTGTGTACAAATCCCGAACTCTGTGCTCTTCGACCAGGCCACTCCTTGTGTGCCTTTGAGCAAACTCTAAAGGACAGATACGGCTTCTCTGGCAATGACCCACCTTCAGTGGCCATGGAAAGACTGAATGGCTGCTTACTTGGTGTAGAGGAATAATAGTGGCACATGGCAATGGTGATAACTGTACTGAGGGCCTACGATGGGCCAGAAACCATGCCACACGGTCTACATGTGTTCTCTCCTCTAATAATTACAGTGGCCATGTGTGTGTGTGTGTGTGTGTGTGTGTGTGTGCTCAGTTGCTTTAGTCATGTCTGACTCTTTGTGACCCCATGGACCATGGCCTACCAGGTTCCTCTGTTCATGGGATTCACGGGATTTTCCCAGGCCATTTACTGGTAAGTACATTTTATGATTACAGGTAACGGTGAAGAAGCCTATTCACAAAGCATCAATGAAGCTGAAAAATGGCAATGCTAAGGTGCAGAACTAGACCCATCAGGTGCTAGAGCCTGACTCAGGCAGGAGGTGGAAGCAAATTTCCACTTAGTCTTTAAGGTTTTCTGATTCCAAGATGCTCTCTAGTCTACCCTGCTTTAAACAAAGCATATCAGGAATGTCACCTTGGGCTCCTCTGATCACTGTGCTTTACGTTGGAAAAGAAACAATCTGAAGCAGGTTTTAAAAAGAAAAACCTGAGGACTTCCCTGGTGGTCCAGTGGCTAAGATTCTGGGTTCCTGTTGCAGAGGGCCTGGGTTTGATCCCTGATGAGGGAACTAGATCCCACATGCTACAACTAAGACCCAGCACAACCAAATAAATATGTATAAATTTTAAAAAAAGAACAAGCAGGGTGGAAAAGACACTCAAGGCATGTCATGTGAAGAAAAGTTTAAGGAACCAGAAACAGGAGTGAATAGCCAGGAGTGAATAGAACTAGGGACCGGGGAGGAAGAGTATGCTAATTGCTTTCAAATAATTGGAGGGCTGTCAAAACATGCTAGTGCTGTGTAGCCCCAAGCTGGAAAACCAGGACCAATAAGAAGAATTTGGAAAGAAACAGATTTTGATCCATATAAAGATGAATTTGTTATCCCTTTAACTGGAAAGCAGTGGAAGGACAGTTGAAATGCCAGTCCCATCACTGCGGTAAGCATTTGCTGTTTTTGCTTTCCAGGGTTCTTTCCTCTTTATTCAGAAAGCGATGGCCTGATTGTCTTTGGGGAAATAACATTTCCCCATTGCAAACTGTCTTGGTGGGATAATCTTTCAAGCTGTTCTATTCACTCCTCTCCCAGGATTTGAATGTGTGACCCAAGCTGGCCCAGTCAGATTCTTTTTCCCAGGATGCTCTATTTTGAATAGAGTCACATGAGGGTGGTAAGATGACTGGAGGGGACTCTTCCCTGAATAGTGCCCTGACCAATGAAGATACCAAATACAAGACACATTCTTATACATTAAACATCCCCTACTAGCTCAATTTCCACACCATCTTCATCCAGTCTTTAAAGAGAATCTCCAAGGATTATACCTCCAATCTAAATTCCTTACAATGTGGTTTGCCCTTGAAGAATAATTATCCTCCCTGGTCCTAATCTTCAACATCCTCTCAATTTCTTGAGCGTCCTCTGTCTCCCCAGTAAATTCTATTTTTAAGTTAATAGAAACATTTTCCTGTTGTGAACAAGATATCCTAACCGATACAGCCATAATCTAGATCTGTGGCTATGGTCTGGGAAACAATTTGACCCCTCTGAGCCCCGGTTCCTTCATTTGAAAATAATCCCGGGAGGTTTCAGTGTATAACATGAGAGAGCATTTGTGAAGAGAAATACACATGGTAGGTGTGCAATCAATGGAAGCTATGGAAATGATTTGATTATAATTTCCTGTCTCAGGAAGTATTCAAGTATGAACTCGAAAATCACAGTCCAGGGATTTACAGGGATGATTCAACTATGGAGAGAGTGGTTGGATATGATGCCCTCATTTCTTTCCCATGTTGAGAGGTTATGATTCTATATGAGAGAGGTTTAAGGATGTGCAGATCCTTCAGCTGAGCACCAAAGAATTGATGCTTTTGAACTGTGGTGTTGGAGAAGACTCTTGAGAGTCCCTTGGACTGCAAGGAGATCCAACCAGTCCATCCATCCTAAAGGAAATCAGTCCTGAATATTCACTGAAAGGACTGATGCTAAAGCTGAAACTCCAGTGTATTAGACACCTGATGTGAAGAACCAACTCATCAGAAAAGACCCTGATGCTGGGAAAGACTGAAAGCAGGAGGAGAAGGGGATGGACAACAGAGAATGAGATGGTTGGTGGCATTACCGATGTGATGGACATGAATTTGAGTAGGATCTGAGAGTTGGTGATGGGCAGGGAAGCCTGGCATGCTGCAGTCCATGGGGTTACAAGGAGTCGGACACAGCTGAGTGGCTGAACTGAACTGAGATCCTTTAAACCAAAATGGCAGAGGCAAGAGTCTTGGTGTGAGGGCTCAACATGGATGGGTTCCATTCCCTGGGCTGGTGTCCAAGTCAACACTAACCTAGAGTCACTAATCAACCTGCCCTTGAAAAGAGCTCTGGTGGTCACTCAGGTTAGTGTCCATCAAGGCTAATTTACTCAGTGCTTCCACCATGGTTTTGTCATTATCAGAAAAAGAGACTCATTCAAGTTGTTCCAGAAATAATGGGATTTATTGAAAGGACATGTATGCATGGGAGTCTTGGAAGAACCAAAAAAACAAGCCTCAGGAAAGGCAGGTATCAAGGCAGCTCTGTGATATGCTTTTTTTACATTGTTAACTCTTGTTCTCACAGCAAAGTCTTGCTCTATATATCACCTCCTGTATCTTCTTCCTTGCCACCTGGCTATTTCTGGTTATTTTTCTACACATGGCTCCAGATGGCCATTGCAGTCTCCAGATATGCACGACCTTCCAGGTTCAACAACCATAACTAAACTTCCTTCTCGACATTTTTACCTAAATCCTCAGAGAAGAATTCGACTGACTTGGCCATTGAGCCAGGCTATGCCACTTGCTACCATTGGCCCATCCCTGAGATCTGGGTCCTAACCAGGTATAAAAAGCTAGCTGAGTCTGGGGACAGGCTTACCTGGTTTATTGCCCACTCAGCAGGCGATGGAGACTGCTTAGGAAACTAGCAAAATTTGGTAGGAGACATTTTACCTGTGATGATACAAAAATATAAGATATATCCTTATAGATTAAACATCTCCTTCAAAGTATGTTTTCTCACCGTTTTCTTCCAGTCCTTAAAAGAGAATATCCAAGGGTTGTATATCAGGCTTCCCTGGTTGCTTAGACGGTAAAGAATCTGCCTGCAAAGCAGGAGACCCAGGTTCAATCCCTGGATCTGGAAGATCCCCTGGGGAAGGAAATGGCAACCCATTCCTGCCTGTGAAATCCCATGGACCACGGAGCATGGTGGGCCACAGTCCGTGGGGTCACAAAGAGTCAGACATGACTGGACGACTAACACTCACACAAACAAGGGTTGTATTTCCAACCCAAATACTTTAGGTTGTGGATTTCCCTTGAAGATCTCCTATGAGATGATGGAAATTTCCCTTCTGAATGTTGACTTGAAGTAACTGGGTCTTCAGATGTGTTGTATAAAATTCCTGAAAGCATAAAGCATTAGTCACTTCAGTCATGTCCGACTCCTTGTGACCCCATGGACTGTAGCCTGCCAGGCTCCTCTGTCCATGGAATTCTCCAGGCAAGAATACTGGAGTGGGTAGCCATTCTCTTCTCCAAGGGATCTTCCTGACCCAAGGATCAAACTCAGGTCTCCTGTATTGCAGGCACCATCTGAACTACCAGGAAAGCCCTTATATTTAGTTTGGAAACTTATAAATTCTTAACCACTATATTCTCATGACCTCTGGCTAAAGGGAGGTTCAAGAGAAAGAAAGAGAATGTGTTTCAAAGACCAGGAAAATGTCTTAAGCCATATTTAACACATGGGAGGGTGGAATATTCTAGAAAGGTCTTGGAAATAATGTTTCTGGGAAGTTTTGAAAGCCAACCTGGGGATTTCCCCGTGATTTGTTGTAATCTTGGATCCATTCACATGCCAGTGAGACCCAACCCCAGGACTGGACTAGAATCTTCCTAGTTTGAGTAGTGTCTCCAAGAAAACATTAGCACAAATCTCTCTTCCGGAGGAGGAGGTTTAATGGCTTACCCAAGAGCCTCCAGGGACTGCATTATGAAGAAGATTCTGGGCCCAGATTTTCAGGCCCACACACTTCACATCTGAGAATTAATGACTGATCCTTCTTCGAAGGAGGGTTAAGCCTCTGCTGGTTGATTACAAATGTTCCAGATACAGATCCCTGAGGTGAGAACTTTGTGAATAACAGAAACAACCACAGAAAAACTCTGCAGAAAGCCTTACCTTAATTCATTACTCAGCTTTGTGAATTTTGAGGATTTAATGAGGCATTTTAAATAAAGAAAGGAATTACTTCAAGGTTAAGGAGATCTGGGGGCCAGCTTAAATTGAGCGATGAGAAACCTAAGTTGCTCTTTCAGGATATTATTCACCCTATAAAAACAAAATGTATTTGTTCATAGTAAACATGTCAGAGCAGCAGCTATACAGGACAAGTGTAGACTGGTTACTGTCCAATCTGCCAATTTGCAGATGAAAGACGGGGATCTGATAAGTGACAGCTTACCATGAGAACATTTGCACCGAGATCTTTTCTGGTTCATTATTCCATCCCCAACCATATGAGTGTATTAATACAAGTTCAAGACAGCTGCTGTTCTCACAGTGTATTTGTATTTATCTAAAGCAGGGGAGCTCTGTTTGATGGCAGTCGTCATGACCCATCAAACATAAATGAGCCGTCCTGGTACTTGCTGGTGGACTTCTTTCCTTGCATTGGCTTAGATGGTAAAGAATTTGCCTGCAGTGCAGGAGACAGAGCTTTAATCCCTGGGTTGAGAAGATCCCCTTGAGAAGGAAATGGCCAGCCACTCCAGTGTTCTTGCCTAGAGAATCCCATGCACAGAGGAGTCTGGTGGGCTATAGTCCATGGTGTCGCAAAGAGTCAGACATGACTGAGCAACTAACACTTCACTTCAGGACTTGCTTGTAAGGATAGGGATCTTTCAGTTCAGTTGCTCAGTTGTGTCTGACTCTTTGCGACCCCATGGACTGCAGCAGGCCAGGCCTCTCTGTCCATCACCAACTCCAGGAGTTTACTCAAACTCATGTCCATTGAGTCAGTGATGTCATCCAACCATCTCATCCTCTGTCATCCCCTTCTCCTCCCACCTTCTATCTTTCCCAGCATCAGGGTCTTTTCAAATGAGTCAGTTCTTCACATCAGATGGCCAAAGTTTTGGAGTTTCAGCTTCAGCATCAGTCCTTCCAATGAACATTCAGGACTGATTTCCTGTAGGATGGACTGGTTGGATCTCCCTGCAGTCCAAGGGACTCTCAAGAGTCTTCTCCAACACCACAGTTCAAAAGCATCAATTCTTTGGCACTAAGCTTTCTTTATAGTTCAACTCTCACATCCACACATGCCTACTGGAAAAACCACAGCCTTGACTAGACAGACCTTTGTTGGCAAAGTAATGTCTCTGCTTTTTAGTATGCTGTCTAGGTTGGTCATAACTTTCCTTCCAAGGAGCAAGTGTCTTTTAATTTCATGGCTACAGTCACCATCTGAAGTGATTTTGGAGCCCAAAAAAGAAAGTCTGCCACTGTTTTCACTATTTCCCCATCTATTTCCCATGAAGTGATGGGACCAGATGCCATGATCTTAGTTTTCTGAGTGTTGAGCATTAAGCCAACTTTTTCACTCTCCACTTTTACTTTCATCAAGAGGCTCTTTAGTCCTTCTTCACTTTCTGCCACACTTTATTCTGTGTGGTGTCATCTGTATATCTGAGGTTATTGATATTTCTCCCAGCAATCTTGATTCCAGCTTGTGTTTCCTCCAGCCCAGTGTTTCTCATGATGTACTCTGCATATAAGTTAAATAAGCAGGGTGACAATATACAGCCTTAACACACTCCTTTTCCTATTTGGAACCAGTTTGTTGTTCTATGTCCAATTTCAATTGTTGTTTCCTGATCTGCATATAGGTTTCTCAAGAGGCAGGTCAGGTGGTCTGGTATTCCCATCTCTTGAAGAATTTTCCACAGTTTATTGTGATCCACACAGTCAAAGGCTTTGGCATAGTCAATAAAGCAGAAATAGATGTTTTTCTGGAATGCTCTTGCTTTTTCGATGATCCAGTGGATGTTGGCAATTTGATCTCTGGTTCCTCTGCCTTTTCTAAAACCAGCTTGAACATCTGGAAGTTCACAGTTCACATACTGTTGAAGCCTGGTTTGGAGAATTTTGACCATTACTTTACTAACATGTGAGACGAGTGCAATTGTGTGGTAGTTTGAGCATTCTTTGGGATTGCCTTTTTTGAAGGATCTCTCAACTGTAAGTAAAAGTATTTTTGTCCTATTCGTGAGCAGATCCTCTCTCCTCTCCACGTATTAGTTAATACATTGACAGAAAGAGAATTATCTTAGTTCAGTGTGTCCCATGACTTGCACACTGCCTCACAATTTTTGCTATATCATCATTCCAGCTGTAGTATTCTTTACTGATTTATTCTCTTTGTCAACTCACTTTTTTTAAAATCTAAATAGAATATTTTTTATAACATTGTCAATATCTTCAAAATCTGTATGTGAATTTTTAGCTTTTATGGGCTATTTTTTTCTGATATCAGTTGAAACAATACATAGCTAATATAAACAGAAAACAATGTTGGCCCATTAAAAAAAATAACTAAAAACTTCTTGTGTAACCATGATTGGCATGCAGACTACATTTTGGGAAATCCTACTCAGTGATAAGGAAGAGGTTAGATGTGAGTGCAGCTTTATGCCCAGTTCATTCCTGGAAGAGGCCGATTGGTTCCAACACTCTCCTTAATTGGCTGATCCGTTTTGGGTTAATCACTCACCTCCTACAATTTCATTTCCTCATCAGAAGAAGCTGGACTCAACAGGCTCTGAGTTCCTCCCTAATGATCTGTAAGTTTTCTAAGATTCTATTGCCAGGCTCACACGCAGTGTGGCCTTGAGCTCCAGGTGGTTCTCTAGCACCAGTTGATACACGTGCCTAATCTGGGAGCTTTGCAGGCCTTTGCTGCTCCTTTCATGAGCAATGTTTAGGGAATATGCCTCCCAGCCAGTATCTGAATGCAAAAACCTCCTTTCCCTCGTTTGGATGAACTGCGGTGGAAAAAAAAGCTACTGGACAAAGGAATTTGGAAGGTGGCTTTGAAATGTTGCTGATTTCACCCCAACTACTCTGGAGAGATCCTGAGAAAAGGAAAACCTGATCTGATTCCCCCACACCTTAGAGTGCAGTGATGATAAATAACGGCAATGGTGCATAATTGATCACATGCATGCATGCATGCTGTATCTCAGTAGTATCTGACTCTTGAGTCAGACACGACTGAGCAACGTTATAACAGTAACACACTTTAACGCTAGCACACTTTGGCTGTGCTGGGTCTTCGTTGCTGTGCGGACTTTTCTCAAGTTGTGGCTAGTGGGGGCTACTCTCTAGCTGTGGTGCACGGGCTTCTTATTGCAGCGGCTTCTCCTAGGTGGCACAGTGGTAAAGAATTCACCTGCAATGCAAGAGACACGGCAGATTCTCTACCGCTAATAACATGCTGTCAGTCTAATAAAATCATGGCAACTCAGCTAATCTCGGGGCTTCCCAGCTGGCACTAGTGGTAAAGAACCTGCCTGCCAGTGCAGGAGACAGGGACATGGGACACCAGTTCGACCCCTGGGTCAGGAAGATCCCCGTGGAGTAGGAAATGGCACTCCACTTCAGTTTTAGAAAATCCCATGGACCGAGGAGCTGGTGGGCTGCAGTCCATGGGGTAGCGAAAGAGTCAGACACCACTGAGTGACTTAACACAGGATCAGGTCAGCTAATCTCATTGAGCCTTTACTTTCTCATTTGGAAAAGACAGAGTTTGAACTGGATATTTTGTGAAAATTCTACCACCTCTGAAATTCGTTGACTGTATGACTTCAGTTTTTATTTTTTTAAACAAAAAAAGTGCTAAATTTAAATTTGATTGAATCCCTTTAAAAATCTGGCATTAGAAGACAAGAATAAAGTTACCTTTGGGATAATCATCTATGTGCAATTTCTGTAAATTTTCTGGAAACTACAATATGGTCTATGGTACACCTGAATTGAAATGTCACTTGCCCATATGAATCAATTTAAAATTATTTGTTTATTTATTTAGTGGCTTAGGTGGTTAAAAAAAAGAAAATTTGCCTGCAGTGCAGGAGACCTGGGTTCAATCCCTGAGTTGGGAAGATACCCTGGAGAAGGAAATGGCAACCCACTCTGGTATTCTTACATGGAAAATCTCAGCGACAGAGGAGCCTGGCGGGCTACAGTACATGGGGTCACAAAGAGTCAGACACGACTGAGCGACTGAGCGCACAAGTTTCCCTTGTTGCAGAGCAGCTGCGGCTCCCAGGCTCCGGAGCACAGGCTCAATAGTTGTGGCACATGGGTTCAGCTACTCCACAGCATGTGGAATCTTTCTGGGCCAGAGTTTGAACCCATGTCTCCTGCATTGGCAGGTGGATTCTTTACCACCGAGCCCTTGGGGAAATCCCATGTTACGCATTTTTTTCATTCATTTACCTGGCCATTTTTTTCTTCAAAAATGCACTGTGCACCTATTATGTACCAGGTAGTAGAACATGATTGCATGTAATTCTGGAGGCAAAATAATTTGGGGTTGAATCCTGTTTTCATTGTACATTAGCTCTATGACCCTGGCTAAGTGACTTAATCTCTGTAAGCTTTGGCTCCTTTATCTATAAACCAGGAATGACAGTATATTATAATTATAGGGCTATTGACAATTGAAAGAGATAACAGGTGGAAGGTCAATAACAGAATACATTAAGCATCCAATAAATTGTAGCTGTTATCATTCTCTTTGTAACCATTGTTACAGACTGAATTGTGTCCCCCGCCAAATTTGTATGTTGAGTTGCAATCCTCAGTGGGTCAGAATATGGCTGTATTTGGAACTAGTCCCTTTAAACATGTGATTAAGGTAAAGTGAAGCCATACGGGCGGGTGCTTATCCAATATGACCAGTATCCTTAGAGGAAGAGGTAATGCGGACACGAAAATACACGGGGGAAGATGTGTGAAGATACAGGGAGAAGACAGCCAAGGAGAAGACAGCCAACTACAAGCCAAGGAGACAAGCCCTTGAATGAAATTAACCCTGCTGGCATCTTCATCGTAGATTTCTAGCCTCTGAATTGCAGGGGAATACATTCCTGTTTTTTAAGCCACCTAGTCTGTGGTGTTCGTTACCGCAGCCCTAACAGACTAATACAATCGTCTTCAACATCATCAGTATCATCATTACCATCTCCATGTGCGGGGACTCAAAAATGATTATGCTGTTAATTCTTTTTCAGTGAATTCATAATGTGAGGGAGACAAGCTTATAGACAAATATATTTTGTAATACAGTCGTGTCTGACTCTTTGTAACCCCATGGGCTGTAGCCCACCAGGCTTTTCTGTCCATGGGGTTTTTCCAGGCAAGAATATTGGAATTGGTTGCCATGCCCTTCTCCAGGGGATCTTCCCAACCCAGGGATCAAACCTAGGTCTCCCGCATTGCAGGAGGATTCTCTACTATCTGAGCCACCAGGGAAGCCCTACTTTATAATCCAAGCTAAGGACAAAAATAAAGGTATGCACCATACCCATAAAAGCACAAGAGAAGGAATGCTTTACCATATGGGAGAGACGTAAAGGAGAAAATGGGGAGGGGTTATAAAGTATACTAGTCCTGAAAAGACCAAGGAAGATCAATTACTTCGTAAGTAAGGAGGAACAGGGCTTCTTAGGCAAGGGGATGGCACTCACGGTGGAATTTGTGGGTGGCAAGGACATTCTTCAGGGTTTGTTTTCTAGGAGCCATTTGTTCTGCGACACAGGACCTGACCTGGGTCGTGATGGAGAGAAAGTAAGTTCCTAACCAAACAAAGCGAGATGCCATTAATCAGCTCGATAAGCTAGTGCCTGGACATGCATTCCTACTGTCTGGAGAACGGAAGGATAAAACACAAAAAGAGAAATTCCCATTTTGGCCCACCAGAAGCATTTAGCAGGCCCAGTGTTTTGTGTTTGGGAGCTAAGGTAACATGACTCCTCAGCCTAAGCTCCGAACGGATAAGAGCACAAAGAGAGTGGAGGAGACATAACCTAGTTCCAAAGTGGTGGTTAAAATGTAATCCGTTCTTTCTGGTGCGTACATCTGCGGGGATTTATAACATGTAAAAATATGATTATAGCTTGCCTCACATAAAGCCCTCATTATAAATTCAAAACAATTATACCTTTAAATGAACCAGAATAAGCAAGGTGGGGGAGGTAATATTATTCCCTGGCTACCTGGTGGATTGTTGAGGATTAATGAGCTAATGTCTGTAAAGCTCTCTAGCAAAGCAGAAGTAAAGAAGTGGAAAGCTAGCAGGTGTTAGAATCTCCCCCACTCCCCCCCGCCACCACATGCAAACCTAAAAGACCAAACACAGAACAGTCTGCCTTAGGTGTTTATCTGTTTTACTATAACAACAACAACAACAAGATTAAAGAACATTTTGTTAAAAAGACAAAAAAGAAAATTCTCCATTTTGCTAATATGGCACCTTGAGTGCTCCACAGTTTCTTCATCTTTATTCTCATCCATCCATGGTTATGATCATTTACCTACTTTGTATTTTAAATATTGATACTTACGTATTTTGCATTAGCTTGTTTGTGTTTCCTTAAGATGTCTATTGTATAGTGTGTTCATGTTGGTACACAATCTTCATAACAGTTTTTAAAGTATTGTTGTTTCGTCTCTAAGTCGGGTCTGACTCTTTGTGACCCTGTGTACTGCAGCATGCTAGGCTTCCCTGACCTTCACCATCTCCCAGAGTTTGCTCAAACTCATGTTTAAAGTATTATATTCACGTAAATTTGTATAGCATAAAATTAGCCCATTTTAGTCTTAATTTAGTGACCCAAAGACTTTTAGTAAATTTATAGAACTGCTGGAAAGCCAGTTTTAGACTATTTCCATCACCTCTCAGCCACATTTTCTTGTGCCTGTTTGCAGTTCGTGGGTTTTCATCCCCCATCCTAGGAAACTGCTTTCTGCCACAGCTTTGTATTTCCTAGAAATTTTATGTAAATTTGTGTATGGTCTGGCTTACTGCACTTAGCAAAGTGTTTTTGAGGATCATCCCTGTTGTAGTATGTATCAATCGTTTGCTCCTTTTTGTTGCTGAATAATATCCTATTGAATGGTTATACCATACAGGACTCACCAAGCGATCAACACTTGGATTGTTTCCAATTTGGGGCTGTTATGAATACTGCAGCTATGAATGGCATGTCTGTGGGAACATATGTTTTCATCTTTTTTGACCAGATGACTGGGAGTGGAATCGCTGAGTCATATGGTAACTCTACGTTTTACTTTCTAAAGAAACAATTAAACTGTTCCAAAGAGGCTGCACTACTTTACATTCCTGCCAGTAATGTGTAAAGTTTTCAATTTCTCCGCATCCTTGCCAATACTTGTTATTGTCTCTCGTTTTGATTATTGCCTTCAAAGTGGGTGGGAAATGGTATTTCATTGATTTCAACTTGTATTTTCCTAACTAGTGTAGAACATCTTTTCATGTGGCAATGGCACCCCACTCCAGTACTCTTGCCTGGAAAATCCCATGGACGGAGGAGCCTGGTGGGCTGCAGTCCACAGGGTCGCAGAGTCGGACATGACTGAGCGACTTCACTTTCACTTTTCACTTTCCTGCATTGGAGAAGGAAATGGCAACCCACTGCAGTGTTCTTGCCTGGAGAATCCCAGGGACAGGGGAGCCTGGTGGGCTGCTGTCTATGGGGTCGCACAGAGTTGGACACGGCTGAAGCGACTTAGCAGCAGCAGCAGCCTTTTTTATATCTTCTTTGCTGAAAAGTGAAGTCGCTCAGTCGTATCCGACTCTACGGCCCCATGGACTGTAGCCCACCAGGCTCCTCCACTTATGGGATTTTTCAGGCAAGAGTACTAGAGTGGGTTGCCATTTCCTTCTCCAGGGGATCTTCCCAACCCAGGGATCGAACCCAGGTCTCCCGCATTGAAGGCAGACTCTTTACCATCTGAATCACCAGGGAAGCCTTTGCTGAAATAATTATTCAAATCTTTTGCTCATTTTAAAATTAGGTTGTTTGTCTTGTTAGTGAGTTGTAAGAGTTTTTGATATAGCCTGAACTTATGTTCTTTGTTAGAGATGATTTGCAAGTACTTTCTCCCAACCTGTGACTTTTATTTTCATTGTTGTTGTTGAGTCACTCCGTCGTGTCCGACTCTTTGCAACCCCATGGACTGCAGCACGCCAGGCTTCCCTATCCTTCACCATCTCCCAGAGCTTGCTCAAACTCATGTCCATTGAGTCAGTGATGCCATCCAACCATCTCATCCTCTGTCATCCCCTTCTCCTCCTGCCTTCAATCTTTTCCAGCATCAGGGTCTTTTCTAATGAGCTGGCTCTTTGCATCAGGTGGTCAAAGTATTGGAGCTTTAGTTTCAGCATGGGTCCTTCCAATGAATATTCAAGGTCGATATCTTTTAGGATTGACTGGTGTGATCTCCTTGCAGTCCAAGGGACTCTCAGTCTTCTTCAGCACCGAAGTTCAAAAGCATCAGTACTTCGATGCTCAGCCTGCTTTATGCTCCAACTCTCACATTTTTTTTGAAGAGGAAAAGTTTTTCATTTTGATGAAGTCAAATTTCTCAAAATTTTTCTTTTATAGATCATGCTTTTAGCATCATGCTTAAGAAATCTTTGCCTAACTCAAAGTCACAAAGATTTTTCTCCTCTGTGATATCCTACAGTTTTGTTCTTATTTTGAGGCCTGTGGTCCATTTAAAGTGAATTTTTGTGTCTAGTATACTATGAGGTCTATGTTCTTGTTCTGTTCTTTTATTTTTTTGCATGTGGATAGCCAATGTCTCACCACCATTTGTTGAAAAGACTTTTCCCTCATCAAATCGCCTTCACACTTTCATAAGTCGAAAGAGAAAAACAAATGCCATATATTAATGCATACATGTGGAATCTAGAAAAAAATGGTGCGGATGGTACCTATTTGCAGGACAAGAGCAGAGACTCAGATGAAGAGAGTGGATGTGTGGACTAGTCGGGGAGAGGGTAGAATGAAGCGGAGACTGGAGATTAGGAGTGAGGTGTGTGTAAAATAGCCAGTGGGAACCCGCTGTCTAACACGGGGAGCTTAGCTCAGTGCTCTGTGATGGCCTAGAGGGGTGGGATGGGTGGTGCAGGGGAAGGCCCAAAAGGAAAGGAGATATATATACACACACATACGGCTGATTCATTTTGTTGTACAACACTGTAAGGCAATTATACCCCAATTAAAAAAAAATCAACTGATAAATGTAACAGTTAACTTTCGGAATCCCAGTTTTGATTCATTCACGCCTGTCCTTATGCCAATACCGTACTGTCTTGATTTCTGTAGCCTTAAAGTAAGTCTTAAAATCAGGCTGTGCAAATCCTCCAACGTTTTTCTTTTTAAAGATTATTTTGGCTATTCTTTGTTATATATCTATATATATATATTGGCCATGCCTCATGGCTTGTAGGATTTTAGTTCCCCAACCAGGGATTTAAACCCCTATGCAGCTGGGCAGTGAAAGTGTCAAGTCCTAACCACTGGACCACCAGAGAATTCCCTCTTTGTGACAATTTTTAACGGTTGCAGAATAGTTCATAAAATGGATGTTATACAATAAATGCACTTCATCAGTTAACTGTTCCAGTCTATTTTGTGTTATTAAGTTTGTAAAGAATAAAATTATGTCTGTATCTCATTTCCTCTTGGGCATAGAGTTACTTAAGGTGAATTCCTGAGAGAGGAATTACCGGATCGAGGTCTGTGAATGCGTGTTCCCATCTGTTTTGTGTAAAGAGACAGCCCTGATGTGGAGGGGAGGGACTGTCACGCTGAGTGACTAATGGCTCTCAAGCACTTCTCAGATGCTAGGCTTCATACCCTTTATTTCACTGACTCTTCACAACTACTCTTAAAGTAGATGTGATTATCTCCATTTAAATAAAGAAGATACTGAGTTAAGTACTGATGCTTTGACCTAGCTTGAACAGCAGGTAGATGGCAGGCCAAGGCTGCAGCCCAGAGAGTCTCCCTGATTTCCTGCTGAAGTAACCTGCTGCTTATCTCTAGCAAGCAGCTGCGATTCACTCCCTGGGAGGATCAAGTAGGATGGAGGAATTAGCTCATCTGTTTCAGTCTTCACCAGACATCGTCACCCTCTCAGTGTCTTTATCGACACTTTCCTTATTTGTCACAATAGCTGCACGAGGACTTGTGGGCCGAGGTGACCCATTTTACAGGCAGGAAAAACTGTTAGGAGCTTAATAGGACTACCAAGGAATTAAAGGTCAGCACCAGAGGAAGTTGGAAAATGATTCTGACTCTTTAATTAAGGCCTCCAATTGCACCTGAAAATCCCATGGACGGAGGAGCCTGGTGGGCTGCAGTCCACGGGGTTGCTAAGAGTTGGACACGACTGAGCGACTTCACTTTCACTTTTCACTTTCATGTATTGGAGAAGGAAATGGCAACCCACTCCAGTGTTCTTGCCTGGAGAATCCCAGGGACGGGGGAGTCTGGTGGGCTGCCGTCTATGGGGTCGCACAGAGTTGGACACGACTGAAGCGACTTAGCAGCAGCAGTAGCCGCCTTCTTCAGTCTCTCATAAAGCGACTGTTAAACTTTCCTTTTTTTGTTGTTGTTTTCTATTTTTGTTTTGTGTTATGAATGTGAGGCTTCAGTGGAGGTCTATCCAGAAGGCTCGGGGCTGGGCTTTTGCCCAATATATCGATGTTCTCACTCTGTACTTTTTTCTGCACTCTCTGCCCACCCAAGAGCTCACAAGCCCTTTAAACTGAGGACACAGCACCTCCTGCTCCCTTGGCCTGGAGCCTGGACCAGGAGGGAGGCTTGAGAACGTGACAGAGCGCACAGTGGCGGGGCTGTCCGGCTGAACAAAGCGAGAGTCTGGGAGGAGATACAGCGTCGCCGTCCTCACTCGGAGGAGCAGCGTGAACAAAGCGGCTGGGACGCTGCCTGGGAGCCTGCAACGTGGAGTAATGGGGACTCTGCGCTCGACTGAACACGCCCCACGCAGGTGGCAGGCCAGGAGAGTCCGGGTGCCCGCTTTGTCCAGGCGGGAATTTGGGCTGCCTAGCCCAGGTCTCGGCCGCTCTCAGTCAAAAGCCAGCATTGATGAGGGAGCTGGGTCTGGTTTCATTCCAGAGCTTGTGCCCTGAAACAGCATGAGGCTGAAAGTAGCTCTCCCTTCCCTGGGGAGCTGCTGAGACTGTGCAGAGCTAAGGCTTACCCTTTCTCCCCCTTTCCAACCATGTGGAGCAGAGCTAACCTCAGATCAGGCTGTTGATTGTTCAGGTATTGTCTTCTGCCCAGAGTGACTTTCCCACCTCTGCAGCTGCCATTCTTCCAAGTGCAGCTGAAATCCGCCTTACATTATTGGTTCTGCAGGAACGCATTCTGCTTGCTCGGCGCCCCTCCCAATCTGGGGGTTGTCCTGGAGTCCCTGGTATGAATCATCTCTCTTTCCCCAGGGCTTGCTCAGCACTCTATTGCTGGTAGTTGTGTTTTTTTTTTTTTTTTTTTGGCCATGTGGCATGTGGGACCTTAGTTCTCTGACCAGGGATTGAACTCACACTTCCTTGCAGTGGGAGTGCACAGCCTGAAATGCTGGACCACCAGAGACATCTCGATCACTCTTACAATTTCTACCCGGCAGGGCTGTCTTGCTGCCCCACTGGCCGACCCCCAGCTCTGGAGCTTCTTCTCTCTCTCTTGATTCTGAGCTTCTCCCTCCCAGTCTCTGGCTCAGCAAGCTCAATCTCACCTCCTGGTTCTTACTATTTAATCAAGATTTTGTTGTTATTTTTCTCATCATCTCCCTATAACAAGGGAGGCCAGTCTTGGCATTGACTTTGGGAAACATTGCTCTATTTGTTAACACCAGCCTGGAGGACTGGCTCAGATTCTGATTGCTCCCTTGACTCACAGTTTGATTTTTGACCTTGTTATCCCAGGACAGACCCAAGCTATGCCTATCCATGTATAAATCCTCTACAGCAAGAGCTGTCTTATATATATATTAGTGGTAAGTGGCTTTTGCTATAGATAAAATTACTTTATAGCAAAGGAGGTTTAGTTGTGATGGTGGAGGGAGCTGGGTGCTGAGAATAGATTCCTCTGATATTCTGGAAAATGGCCCTTTTGCAGAGAGGATTGAGAGTGAGAATGGGGTTCAGTTCTGTGGGTCCCCTATAATTCTAGAGACTTGTCAAAAGAGGACCACACAGGCTTTTGACCTCCTTGCATCTCTCAAGTGCTGACCATGTTTTCCTTCCGAAGCTCTCCCCTGCCTCAGTTCTCTTCCTAATTTTGCATTTCTGCTCAGTCTCCCTTGCTGGGGCCTCTTTTTTTCCCACTTCTTAACTATGGATGTTCCCTAGAGCCCCCTTTTCTTCTTCTCTCCACTGACCCACTCTGTGATCTCAATCGATCCATCATGTCGGTTGAACTTCCACATGTTTGTTGAGGATTCTCAAATGCACCTCCAGCTTAGCGGTCTTCTGGAGCCACAGACCTGTAGATAATCAGCTGTGTCCTGTCCCTCCTCTCCTTTTCCCCTTGGGACACAAACGGGCCCAAACAATCTACTCCTCAGTCCTTAGAGATGGGCTGTGGGAGCTGAGGATGGAATGAAGCATTGGCTCACGCATCTGCTCGTCCATTCCCCAAACACCATGCTCCTGCTGGATGCCGAGCACTGGGTTAGGCACCAGGGAACCAAAGAGGAGTAACACACGGGGCCCGCTATCAACAGCCCAGATCTGTCCAGCATACAGAAAGAGAACAAATACACAATACGGTAGACACAGTACTCGGCATATATAAACAAAGTGGAATGGGCAGCAGAGGTGGGAATGACTAATTCTGCCAGTGGAAGATGTCAAGGGCAGGGCTCCTGGAGGTCTCTTCTATGCATGTGAGCATTCAAGCACTTAGAAACAAGTGTGCCAGTTGCTCAGTTGTGTCCGACTCTTTGGAACCCCGTGGACTGTAGCCCACCAGGCTCCTCTATCCATGGGATTCTCCAGGCAAGAATACTGGAGTGAGCAGCTATTTCCTTCTCCAGGGGATCTTCCTGACCCAGGCATCGAACCCAGGTCTCCTGCACTGCAGGCAGATTCTTTAGCATCTGAGCCGCTAGGGAAGCCCCCACTTATAGACAGGTGCTTAGTAAATGTTTAGCACCTGTGATGGGATGGGAAGCAATAGCTGGTGCTGGAACTTCCCTGGGGGTCCAATGGCTAAGACTCTAAGCTCCCATTGCAGTGGGTCTGGGTTCTATCCCTGGACAGGGAATTGGTTCCCACATGCCGCAACTAATGATCCTACATTCTGCAACAAGGATCAAAGATCTGCATGCCACAGCTGAGACCCATCACAGGCAAATAAATAAATATTTTTTAAAATAGCCAGTGCAAAGAACGGTGGAGCAGGAAGAATGAAGGTCAATACTGATGTTGTGGAGCAACCGTCCTGACCCTGAAATCCATTCATTCTCTTTTCACATGACAGAAAAGTGGCCCACCTCCTCTCTCTTTAAAGTCCTTGTAACCATTTACCTTGCTATCAAACAAAATTCTTACCTAATATGGAAAAGAATCTTTGAGGTCAACTAGTTTGTATAGAGCAGAACTCTTCCCTGATGGCCTAGACGGTATGGTAAAGAATCTGCCTGCAATGCAGGACACCTGGGTTCCATCCCTGGGTAGGAGAGATCACTAAGAAGGAAATGGCTGCCCACTCCAGTATTCTTGCCTGGAGAATTCCATGGACAAAGGAGCCTGGTGGGCTACAGTGCATGGGGTTACAAAGAGTCGGACATGACTGAGCAACTATATCTTATGCCTCCTGGTAAACCTAAAGTTGGAGTTGAGGCTGGGCCCCTCCATCAGCCTTCCTACCCTGTAGGAAGTGCCCCTGATGCACTTCAGCTGACCCCTAAGACTCCAAGCTGCAAACCACCATGTTCCCTCTTTTATGGTTGAGGAAATAAAAGCCCTGAGAAATCCAGTAATTTGCCCAAGGTCACACAACTAGATTGTGCTAAAGCCAAAACTAGATTAACATGTTAGTACTCTGCCCACTGATTTGCTTTAGTTTTTTTTTTTTTCCCCTTTATAACTCTGACTTGCGGAGCTTGGAAGAGATAAAGCAAAAATGTTAATGAAAAATGGAAGGGTAGATGCTGAAACATAGGAAGTAAAAAGAGGGGGAAAAGGAGGAGTAAGAAAGAGAAAGGAGAAAAGCGTGGGTCTGAGTATTGAGACTGTTCCTCTAACTGGCTGTTTGTCCCATTTTACTTGGGGAGGCTGAGAAATCTTGATCCCCTAATACTGCCTTGTCACTGCTGTGGTAGATTTTCTTTCCTAGTGTAAAAACATTACAGTAATCAATCAATCAGCCTGCAGCTTCCACAGATCACACGTGTGCTCAGCGCTGTATAACATGCTATGTAGACATGAAGGAATGGCAGAGATGGCCCTGCCCAGGATAGACTGCTCTGCGGAGTTTTGCCCAAGTTCAGTGTCCCCTTAACTTTCCCTTAACTTCACACATTCACAGAAAGCCGGCTCCTTACAGAAATGCTTCATCAAGGGATTTCCCTGGTGGTCCAATGGTTGAGAATCTGCCTTCCAATGCAGGAGACTCTGGTTCGATTCCTGGTCAGGGAACTAAGAGCCCACATGTGGCAGGGCAACTAAGCCTGCATGCTGCAACTACTGGAGCTTGTGTTCTGCAACAAGAGAAACTCGAGCACCACAGCTAGAGAAGCCTGTGCACTGCAACAAAGACACAGAGCAACCAAAAGAAAATTTAAAAAAATATATATATGTATTCAAATAAATAAATGTTTAGTCAACATGGTTGTGCACGCTGGGCCCCGTTGATTGGACCAGAGATGTCCATTTGATATACATAGAACCAATCAGAGCCCCTTCACAGTGAATGTGGGGGTTGCTCACTCACTCAGTCAGTTGTGTCCCACTCTGCGACCCCATGGACTGCAGCACGCCAGGCTTCCCTGTCCTTCACCATCTCTCAGAGCTTGCTCAAACTCCAGTCTATTGAGTTGGTGATGCCAGTGTGGAGGTAAGGAGAAGTAAAAGAGAGAGAGAGAGAACAGAGAAGGAAGAAGAGGAGGGAAAGAAGAGAAGGGGGAAATGAAGAAAGGTAGGAGACAAGAAGCAGCAAGAGAGATGGCCAGGGGACTTCGCTGGTGGTCCAGCAGCTAAGACTCCATGCTCCCAAGGCAGGGAGGTCGGGTTCAATCCTTGGTCAGGGAGCTAGATCCTGTATGCCTTAAGACCCAGTGTAGCCAAATAAATAATTTTAAAAGAAAGACAGATGCCCAGATTAAGAGACATGCAGCACAAGCCAGAGGAAACAAATACACTGGATGAGAAGGAGGTAATGGATACTTACAGAGAACCAGAGAAACAGATCATCTGCGATGTTCCAGACAGCAGATTCCAAATCTTGCTCCGGGACAGGACGAGAGATTTGGCAGCTAGCAGCACTCGGCCAGGAGGTGACAGCTCCTTTGGACTTCAGGGACTGCAGGTGAGACCTGGATGGATTTTACCTGCCTTGGCTTATCCCCCGCAGGGATTCAAACACATCACATCACAGTGGGAATGAAAGCTTCTGCCTTTAATCTGAAAGTCAGAGCCACCATGAGGCCAAGGACTGGCATGAAGAAGAGTCAGCGGTGCCCCTGGAGATAGTCCTGTCCAAGCAGCAGTGCCCACTTTCAGAGGCAGAGGCTGTGGTCAAGACTGGCCGCTCCAGAATTCCCGTGGGAGCTGGAATACGGTAGGAAGGCCATCACTAAGGGACTTTTTAAATGCTGCATTTGCAGGGTACATTCGTTGTTTTCGCTTAGATTGCTTGTTTTGGGGTGACTTGGGCAAGAGGGGACTGATTCTTCCAACCACCCCTTGGCACTGTAACTGGTTATATCACTGGGCTATTGCCACATAACGTTGTGTAACAAACCACTGCAGACCTCAGGGCTTCCCAGGCCAGCACTTGTTGTCATGCTCGCCAGGCTGCGGGGGCTTCTGTGGGTCACATGACTGCATGAGCTCCGGCTGGGGTGGGCTGGGCTCCTTGGCAAGGGTTGGATTTTGGTCTGTGCATTCACCCTGCAGCCCAGGTTGAAGGGAAGCTGCTATCCAGGGAAAGCTCTGTTCATGGCTACGACAGAGGAGCAGGAGGCCAGTCTCACTGTCTGGGTCTGCGTGACATCTGTTCACAACCCACTGACCACAGCGTCTCACAGCTGAGCCCAAAGTCAAGGGACAGGGAAATGGGTGCTTAACACGGAGATGGAAGGAGTGAATAGTCTCGAACAACCAGCCATCTCAGTTCAGTTACTCAGTCATATGACTTTTTGCAACCCCATGGACTGCAGCACACCAGGCCTCCCTGTCTATCACCAACTCCTAGAGTTTACTCAAAATCGTGTCCATTGAGTCAGTGATGCCATCCAACCATCCCATCTTCTGTTGTCCCATTCTCCTCTTGCCTTCAATCTTTCCCAGCATCAGGGTCTTTTCCAATGAGTTAGTTCTTCTCATCAGGTGGCCAAAGTATTGGAGCTTCAGCTTCAGTATCAATCCTTCCAATGAATATTTAGGACTTATTTCCTTTAGGATGGACTGGTTGGATCTCCTTGCAGTCTAAGGGACTCTCAAGAGCCTTCTCCAGCACCACAGTTCAAAAGCGTCAGTTTTTCCCTTACCACCCGTCACCACCAGCCATCTAATCTACTGCCTAAAGTTCATGAACATTGTCCTTCCCTGAGAACAGCCTAAGAACAGCCTGGGGACTCCAGCTCCATCTATCCTACCTACACTCCCCCAGACCCCAGGGTCCAAACAGTGTCTTCTCAGGCCACCTTCTGTTTCCTCCAAGGCAATCTCTTTTAGCACAAACTGTCACCTACATATGATTGCTCAGGCAGCTGAGCTGGTTCTGACAAAACTATCTTTTCAAGCAAGCCTTGCAGGGTACCTCACGCCCCTCACTACAGGGCCTCCCAATGATCGTGACCGGAATGGATGACTCCTGACCTCTGGTGCCACTGTCTCTCCAGAGTGATGATTATAATTCACAGTTTTATAATTTGGATTTGTTTATTATCTAGGTCTTCTTTTCCAGACCATAACTTTTTTTGTAAAGACTTTTTATTGGTTGTTTTTTTTGTTGTTGTTGCATTTTGTCTTAGCTGTGGCACTTGGGATCTTTGATCTTTGTCACAACATGTGGAATCTTTAGTTGCAGCATGCTTAGCGTCTTAGTCACAGGACTACCAGGGAAGACCCTAGACTGTAGTTTAAAAAAATTTTTTCCCCTAGAATTTAGTTGATTTGCAATCTTATGTCAAGTGGCAGGTGTATAGCAAAGTGAATCGGTTATACACAGACATACGTCCACTCTTTTTTAGATTCTTTTCCCATAGAAGCCATTAAAGAGTACTGAGTAGCATTCCCTCTTCTAACAGTAGGTTCTTATTAGTTACCTATTTTATGTAGACATGTTTGCTCAGTCGTGTCTGACTCTTCTCGAGTGCATGGACTGTAGCCCTTCAGGCTCCCCTGACCATGGGATTCTCCAGGCAAGAATACTGGCGTGGGTTGCCATTTCCTCCTCCAGGGGATCTTCCTGACCCAGGGATCGAACCCACATCCCTCATGTCTCCTGTCATTCCTCATTCATCTATTTCTTTCCACTAATATTTTCAGTAAAACTAGGTTAGAGTAAATTTCACACCAGCCTAGAAGAAGAAACTGGGCTAACTTGCAAGTCTGGATTCTTCCACCATCAGTGCCAGACTAGTGTGTACGTGTCAATCCCAATCTTTCAATTATTCCTCCCCCACTGATCCCCTGGGAGCCGTAGGTGTGTTTTCTAACCTGTGACTTTTCTTCTGTTTTGTAAATAAGTGTGTTTGTACCCTTTTTTAAGATTCCATCAATACGTGATATCATATATACTAATATTTGTCTTTCTGTGTCTAACCTACCTCACTAAGTATGATAATCTCTAGGTCCATGTATGTTGTTGAAATGGCATTATTCTTTCTTTCATGACTGAGTAATATTCCATTGTACTTATGTACCGATCTTCTATATCCATTCCCAGATTATAAACTTGGCAAAGGCAAAAGTCCATGTCTGTTTTACTCACCACTAGTGGTCTCACTGCCAGCCGTAAATAGACACACAAAAAACACTTGTTAAAGACAAGGGTGATGGGATTAACAGATAGATACTCTATATAAAACAGATAAAAAAACAAGGTCCTATTGTATAGCACAGGGAATAATGTTCAATAGCTTGCACTAACCTATAATGGAAAAGAATTTGAAAAAGAATATGTATGAATACATTGCTGTACACCAGAAACTAACACAGCATTGCAAATCTGCTATCCTTCAATAAATAGACAATAGAAAAAGGAATGAAAGGAAAGAAATGAGTAAATAGGCTCCATAGTGACAGCTTCTATTGTCCTTGGAGTCCAGGTTTTCAACATTTCTGCAAATGCTGGCCACATGCCTCATTGTAGTTCCTTTGAAAGCCCCTCCTTTCCTTCCCCTACTACTTCATCCGGTGAAGGCAGCTGGGTCTGGATGGTGGTTGCAGAGCCTCCCCGACTGCTCCCTGGGGCCCCGCCCACCTGCCTGGACAGGTCACCTTTGCTCCAGTCTTTGCCCTCTATAGGGCTCCTGGCCTGGCGACGATCACAGTGTCCTGCGAGGCTGGGCACTAAACATGTCGGCTTTCACAGACTTTCTCTCTTTCCCTCTCCTCCTCTTTTTGGAGTTCAGTAAAATAATCTAATGGTGGAGGGGCTGGGGAGAAGATTCCCTTCAGGGGACCTCTCAAATCAAGACCTTGTAAGCCCAGAGCAGAGTTCTCTTTGGATCTGGGACTTACCTATGGGACCTGAGGCCATGGCAGAGGGGAAATCAGAATGTATGGTGGCCCATCCCAAGGGCTTTACAACTGGACAGACTTGAGTTCAAATCTCATTTCTACTACTTTCCTGACCGCAAGGCTGAGGTCAAGCTGCTCTGCTCCTTGGTCCTTGTTTTGTAAGGCTTGATGTCGCCTCCCAGCAGGGCACTTGCAAAAACTAATGAAAGAGTCTCTTTCAAGTGCCCAGCACAGTGCCTGCCAACCATCAAGCCCTTGAAGAAGGCATCTTTCCTCATCCCTGCCATTAGTCACTCATCTGTTTCTTTCTGCCAACATTTTCAATAAAACCAGGTTAGAGTCAATTTCACACAAGCCTGGCAGAAGAAACTGGGGTTAACATGCAAGGTCTGGGTTTGGGAGGAAAGGAAAGAATAACCTCAACTTTTTATTTCCCAACCTTGTTAGACTATGTGTCTGATGAAGCCTATGAAGTATAGATTTAATTATTTAAAATATCTTCTCATCTTTTGTAAAGTTTCCATGAAAATTCAATATTTGAATTTCATAAAAAGCAAAATTAGGGGACACTGACGCTTGTTGCAGGTTGTTGAGTGATGCCAAGGATGCATTGATAGAGATGATCCTAGGGAATGGGGGCAGGGATAGCAGGCACATCTCAAAGTCCCCATATATCAGCAGTGACAGCCACCAGGGTGCACTTCAAAACTGAGTATGACGGGTATTTCTATACAGATGTGTTCTGGAAGACTCAGTCAGCTGGCAGAGTTAGAGTCATGTCAGAAAGCTCCTTCAACATCCCATAATAGCACTCCCTCTCTCTCCCCATCCAGATGGCTACACCCTCGGGGCGTCAGGGACTGGTCTCAGGTTCAAGTCCAGCCTGGATCTCTCTCCAGAAACTCAAGCCTGTGATGGGCCACCAGCTGTGCTGGAGACCAGAGTTCAATCCCTGGGTGGGGAAGATTGCCCTGAAGAAGAGAATGATTACTCACTTCAATATTCTTGCTTGGAGAATTCTGTGGACAGAGGAGCCTGGTGGGAGTCCATGGGGTGGCAAAGAGTCATACACGCTTACATGCCCAGATGTACCTTAAGCCCCTAACACCCAACACCTTGAAAGCAGTTGTCATCACCCCAGTCTTGCCTTCCTCCCCAGTTTCCTCCATCTCAGTCTTGGGCATCACCATCCACCCAGCCATACAAGCGGGAATACAGCTGGCCCTTCTGTCTCTCACTTCCATATTTAATCAGTCCATTCATTCATCCACAAGCTGCACTGGTCACCAGCTGCACTAGGCACCTGGATTCCGGAGGTCAATACAACAAGCTCTTCAGCTTCTGGAGCCTTACCACCCATGTGTGTCTTTCTTTTACCCTCTGCACCCTGCCCTTCCTGTCATGCCCTGGCTCAGCCTCTGCCACACGTTGGCTGCAGCTCCAGGCTCCTCATCTCCCAGCCACCGCCCCATCCTCCTGACGTCATCCTCATATCCCGATCAGTTTTCACTCCAAAATGCACATCTGTGTCTCTCCCTGGCTAAAGGCCTTTCCATTTCCCTCTACCCAGGACTCCACAGGGTGACTTAAAAGAAATAAATTAAACCGATGAAATGAAATGAAACAAAATATACGTTACACAGAATAATATTGGAGCTGCCAACTTTCTCTTTTGCCAAATAAGTCATTCGAAAGCAGTAATCATTTAATGATCGCTATCTTTTCATGAAAGAAAGGTCATTGTAACCAAAGAATTAAAAAAAAAAAAAAGAAGAAGAGGAAGAAGACTATATTTTAGGGGGATGGAGAAGTCCTAAAGGAAACAGATGTCCGTGTTCTTCTCATTTCAGTAGGACCTGTGAAAACTCCATTCATGGCAGACTGGGAACCGTGGGCCTGTGGATGGACCTGACCTTCCGGCCCTGACCTCTTCCACCGACCACTCCTCCCACCTCCCACCCAGCCCATCTGGAACCAGGGGCTCTTACACTTCTCCCGCAGACCTTGCTCTCCCTGCCCACTGCCTTATTCTCTCTCTTCCATTTGCCTGGAATGCCCATGCTGCTTTACTCTACCGGGCAGCTCTCACTTGTCCCCAAGGTCCAGCCTAGGCATGATCTCACCCAGGAAATGCTGGGCTGCGAAACCTTCCTGCCCTGTGCCCCAGCCCCCACTTCCACAAAGGCTCTAGGTTCCATGCGTGCGTGCATGCTAAGCTGCTTCAGTCGTGTCCAACTCTCTGTGACCCCATTGACTATAGCCCGCAAGGCTCCTCTGTCCATGGGATTCTCTAGGCAAGAATGCTGGAGTGTGTTGCCATGCCCTTCTCCAGGGGATCTTCCCAACCCAAGGACTAAACCTGGGTCTCTTATGTCTCCTCCCTGGAAAATCTCTTTTTAGCTCTTACTGTATTGCACTGGCCCAACGTCCTTTATTTATAGCCCAAATTGCCTCCCCTCATCCCCAGGGTAGTAGTGTCTGCAAAGTCACCCCAGTCAACTGGACTTCAGAAGTACTTGAGCCTCAGCAGCTGAGTCCGCTCTCCCAGGTCTCCTGACTCTGGATCCTTACCACAGCCTCCTTGTCTATTTTAGACTCACAAGTTCAACTCCTGGCCCAGCGTTTCTGAGCCTATCTGGGTGCTGCCGGTCCCACACTCAGCCGGCATCCAGCCTCCCTGCTGCCTGTGGGATCCTCAGAGCAGCTCTTTTCTCTCCTTCCCAAAGGTAACAGTAGAATTCCGGACTTTTAGTGGTTTCAGGAAGAGAAGGACTAGACTGCAGTCAAGCACCATATGAGCTTCCCTTGTGGTTCAAATGGTATAGAATCTGCCTGCGAGGCAGGAGACCTGGGTTGAGCCCCTGGGTTGGAAAGATCCCCTGGAAGGGTATGGCTCCCCACTCCAGTATCCATGGAGAATCCCATGGACGGAGGAGCCTGGCGGGCTACAGTTCATGGGGTCCCAAAGAGTCAGACACAGCTGAGGGACTAACACTTCCATGCTTTCGCTTTGAAGCATCATGTAGGCAGCCACTTAAAAGTATGTATGAAATAGCAGTGTTCCATAATTCTACCAACTATTCCTTGGCTTCAGCTATAGCCCACAGAGAGCTCCCTTAGATATCTGCCCTGAGACAGGGCTTATCTTACCCTGAGGCATATCAGTATTTGCATATACTCTCTTCATCCACCAGGCATCGCCCCCCCTCCCCCTCATTCCCATCCTGTCCCTGTGTTTGAGTCTGGGTTACCTCCCCTCACTAAGACCTGGGTTTGTCTTTGGATATCCAGGCCTCATGAATGAATAAAACAGTGCTGCCTCCACAGATCCACCCGCCTTGGCAGCGCACATGAGCAGCAGGTGCTCTGAAACCAGCTTCCTGCATCCCCAGGCAGGGGCAAGCGCCTTGTGCAGCCAGACTCTGTGAATGGAGTGGGGGTGGTCCAGAAAGCAAGCCCCTGGGGGTTGGGGGTCGATTTATTTGTTTGGGTAAGTGATTTTTTTTTTTTCTTAGCAATTTGTCAATACAACTTCTCTGCTAAACAGGAGCTTCTGGGGACAGGGACTTATTTATCTTTATCTCTTCAAGATGAAGCATTCAGTAAATGTTTACTGAACAAATTAAAGAGCTCATGAGTGGAACTAGCTGAGCTTAACAAATAGTGAGCGTGCAAGAAATATTTGTTAAAGAATTGAGTGAATCAATGGCTTGATGAATACATTCTAAATTGCTGTAGCCTTGGGCTTCCTAGGAGGCTCCCTGGCATAGAATCCAACTGCCAAAGCAGAGGACACAGGTTCCATCCCTGGGTTGGGAAGACCCCCCCAGAGTAGGAAATGGCAACCCACTGCAGTATTTTTGCCTGGGAAATCCCATGGAAAGAGGAGCCTGGCGAGCAACAGTCCATGGAGTTCCCAGAGTCAGACACATCTGAGCATGTAGGCTTACTCCACTTCCTTCTTAGCTGATTCATCTTTCCGTTTCTGACTCAGGCAGTTCCCCTGACCCCAACGTTCAGCTTGGCTTGACCTTGGGCTGCATACAGTCTAGTGGTTAAGGATCCAGCCGCTGCAATCAGGTAGATGAAGGTTTAAATATCTGTCATTTAGGAATTCTGCATGACCTTAGGCAGAGCACACAGTTTAAATCTGAGTTTCCTCCTTTTAACATTCAGAATGATAACAGTACTGACTCAGAAGGTTTGAGGAAGGATCAATGGGGATAATCCACCTACGGAGCTTAGCATAACACCTTAATGCCTAGCACAGAGCAAGCACTCAATAAATGTGGGGGTTGGTTTCTATTAATCATTGCCACCGTCTCCTCCTTTTCATTATCATCTATCTAGGAGTCTGGGCTCATTGAGAAGGCTCTAAGCCCCTTTCCTAGGACAAAGGTTCAACCTCTCTGCAGATTACAATTACCCCTTTGCCAGGTACAGCGGCAAGATAGAGATGCTCTGATTACTCTAAGTGGGTGGTCTTTAAGCCTGGTTTGGAGAGTGGGTGGTTTGTTATAACAACCTAATCCATTTTTTCTCTTTTAACAAAACTGTCCAAGAAATGCCAACGCATGATGGTATCAAAGAAAAGTGTTTATGAATGCATCTTCTAGAGTCATTCTCCTCAGTTGAAATTCTGACTCTTTCAGTTACTAGCAAGTGAGACTGTGCAAATTATCTGACTAAGCTTCAATTTTTTGCATCTTCAAAATGGACATAATAATGATATACATATGACAAAATAGTTGCATGAGCTAATGAATATAACAGAGGCACCTACTGTGTACCCAGAGGTTGCTGCTGCTGCTAAGTTGCTTCAGTCATGTCCGACTCTGTGTGACCCCATAGATGGCAGCCCACCAGGCTCCCCCGTCCCTGGGATTCTCCAGGCAAGAACACTGGAGTGGGTTGCCATTTCCTTCTCCAATGCATGAAACTGAAAGTGAAGTCGCTCAGTCGTGTCCAACTCTTTGCGACCCCATGGACTGCAGCCTACCAGGCTCCTCCACCCATGGGATTTTCCAGGCAAGAGTACTGGAGTGGGGTGCCATTGCCTTCTCCAAAGTTAGCAGTTATTATATGAGGGTCTGATGGTAGAAGAAAGGATAAATCAACTTTCAACCATGGTTCAGGCATCTCCCCTGGAACCGTGATTCAAAACTCCAGACCTGACTAGTTACACTGTTCTGATTGTACATCTGTCTAGACTGGTGCCACCCTGCCCAGGAACATTCCAGAGTGCCTCAACATGTCCTTTTTCCTTGACTTTATAAGCTGTATTTATAGATAGGAAGGGAATCTCAGTTATGCAGGCCCTGCCTGTGTTGTGGTCAGTTTAACTGGACTCACTCTGAGAAGGATGTATCTGCCTTTTATTAGTTGATCGAAAACAGAAACAATCATGTGGTCCAGGATGGACCCTGAGCCCTTTCCAAGGTCAGTAATTACATGTTCTGAATCAGTTTGAAATTGAACTGCTTTGATCTAAAAAATATTGTAGCTTTCTTCCTGTCATTTTTGCAGACATATTTTTTCCCAGTTATATAAAGACCACAGATGACTCATGTCATTCCTATATCCAAAAGGAACTAGATTATGGAGTGAGAGATATGTGAAATCAAAACAGCAATTATAAACACCACACCAGGATTCTCTCCAGGACAAAGAGAAGATAATTTTCAAAGTCAGGGAAAATAAATAGATATAAGCACTATTTCTTAGACTTTCAGTCCAAATAGTCAAAGTGGTAAGATACAACTCTAATTGAGTCAATGGATCCTTGATTAGCTGAGATTCTTTGGGAATGGCATGTTTTGGTTAGTTGGATTTTCACCGCCTTTTCACTCACCTAAGGAGTTTTTCCTAGAACATAGTTATATCCTTCTTTTCCTCCTTTATTCCTTTCTCCCTCCTATATTTTCTCTTTCTTTTCTTAAAAATGAATAGAATTTAATCTTTCATATATTCTGGACAATCATTCTAAACACGAAATTTCACTGTTCAGTCTTGAAATAAGGAAATTGGCTTGATTAATTCTCTGGGAAAATTGAACAGCAAAGAAGACCATGGTTATTTGACAAAGCCCTAGTCTTTCTCTGTGACATAGTCTTCGTTTATTTTCTTTATGACCTGTAATAATATCTGAAAATAAACAAGTCACTTTTATGTGTTTCCTATCAGCCTGGCCCTCTCAAATGTAATCGCCATGGGCATGGATCCCTTCTAGTTCTTAACAGAACCTTCAGCATCTAGAGGTGCCTGGTATGAGACAGCCACTTTGTAAATGTTTGTTCGAATAATGAATATCTCAGTTTCTTATTCTTCACCTATCACCAAATACTGAAGTCTAAACATTTCCTGGTTCAATGATGCCTGGCCAAAATGCCATCACAAGAAGTCTTTGCTTTTTACCGCATAATATTCCAGAAAACTGTATCATAAAGTTGATGGATACAAATATTTTCTGAGAAGGAAGGTAATCTTTTGAGGTAAAGGGATTCAATTGGAGAATATCTTAAAAGAACTCATATGCAGACCCAAAATGATAGTTAAAGGACCAAAAGTTCTCTAAACCATCATCAACACTAAAATGAGCTACAACATTAAAATGAGCTGCTGGATCACTGGCCTTTATTTGTGCTGCTGAGCTGCCTGCAGGTTCAGCCATGGTATGTCAGGGACTTCTTTGAAGAGCAGGAGGAGAGTCCCAAGAATGGGCCCCCCGTTCCTCAATGATCCCTCTCCCTTCAACCTTCTGGTTTCACTTAAAGACTTCTGAAATTAAGGAAGGCTTGAAAACCAGAGTTTTGGCTCTAGATTACCCCATACCTCACTATACTCCACAGTGCCCCAACTCAGTTCTTTCATTTTATTTTTTTGGCTGTGCGATGTGGTTTGTGGGATCCTAGTTTCCTGATCAGGGCTTGAACCCAGGCCCCCGCAGTGAGAGCACTGAATCCTAAGCACTGGATCACTGGGGAATTCCCTCCCAATTATTAATAGTTTCTGTTCCCTCAGCCATTCAAAAGTATTTCCTGAGTACCTCCAGTCCCTGCGTCTGGAAATGCACCAGCAAATAAAAAAGACAAAGCTTTTGACTTCACCGAGCTAGCCTTCCACTGGGTGAGACTGCCAAAACGAAGCCATTAAATACATGAGCCAGAGAGGTGGAAAGCAAACCAGAAAGCTGGGCCAGGGTTGGCAGGGGGTGACGAGGGAAGACTCTCCTGATACGGCAGCCTTATCAGTAGAGGCAGGAAGGAGGTGAGGATGGAGCTGATCAATTTCTGAGGGAAGCGTGTCCTACCGTGAGGGCAGAGCAAGAGCAAAGGTTTTGAGGCAGAAGGGTGTTGATGCCTTTGAGAAGCAGGAAAGAGGCTGGTGAGGCCCTGGGAGCATTTGTAGCAAAGGAGTGCTGCTCATGGGTAGCCAAGGACCCCACTGAGTGCTGTGCTGAGACTAGGTCGCTGAAGGGCAAGCGTGGAAGCCAGGAGACCCGTTAGGAGCCTTCTGCAAAACTCTCAGTGAGGGATGATGGTGGCTTGGATGAGGTGCAGTGATACAGGGATGGAGAGAAGTGGTCACTTTGAAGCTGGAACAAAAACGCTTTGCTGATGGACTGAAAGTGGGATGTGAGAGGAAAGGAATCATCACGAACTCCTCAAGGTTTTAGCCTGAGCAACTGGAAGGGTGGAATTGCCATTTTATGAGATGCTCAGCTTTTGTATAGAATACTCTTGAAGAAATGTCCTGGTGTCTTCTTAGAGGATTCTAGTCCAGTGTTGAGGAGAGGGTCAGCTGGCCCCTGGTGTAATCACAGCAGGTCTTAGGGGCAGGAAGTCATAGACATATCAGGTAGTGAAATAGGAGAGCCTACTTTGCAAGTAACCTTCCTGAGAGGATTCTCCCCACAGAAAAGTGGAGGAGGCCAGCTGTGCCTCAGTGAACCCCACCTTCTCAGCCCATGGAAACACGGTGGCTAAAACCTAGGACTCCCTGAACCAGAATGTCCTTCTGTGTGTGTTTGTCGCTCAGTCTTGTCCGACTCTTTTCAATCTTATGGACTGTAGCCCGCCAGGCTCCTCTGTCCATGGGATTCTCCAGACAAGAATACTGGAGTGGGTTGTCATGCTCTCCTCCAGGGGATGTTCCTGACCAGGGATCAAACCAGCATCTCTTATGTCTCCTGCATTGGCAGGTGGGTTCTTTACAACTAGGGCCACCAGGGAAGCCCAGGACATCCCTCTAGGAAGTTCAAATAATGGCTGCAGATTAGGGGGAGTTCCAGGGACCTTACTAGTCATGAAAGAACCCTTCGCTTGTTTCCTACACTGAGGCTGCTGAGAGAGCTCTGTGGAGGAGATCCTGTTCTAGGCACTGGTTCCAATGACCACCGGAAGCCTTTGTCCCTGATGAATGAGGGTGGATCACAGGGGACTGAGAGGACTCGAATAGACAGGCCCTATTGACCGACATTTAAACCAGGCTAATGGCTTTCTTGGTCCCTGATCTTAGCCTTCTGGAGCTTATCACTCTTAGGTTGAGAAGGTCAGGAATGGTTAATCCAAAGAAAAGTCCATACAGAAAGATGACTTCTCCTTAAAGCTCAGAGCAGAGCTGGCCTGAGCAATGCACCACCACCTTGGAGATGGAGAGTAACGGCAGCCCCAGAAGCATCCACTCTGCTAGCCTCATGGGGACTTCTGGGAGGAGAAAGAACACGGAAATATGATGACGCAAAGTCAGGCCAAGACCACAAAGGTGCTGGAGCCTCGAGACTCTTCACTCCTCAACTCATAAGTTTCATCCTGGTTGCTTGGGCTTAAGAAGGTCGTTGACTGGGCCCGTCTTGTGCTCAGAGACAGAACAGAGTGGAGCCTCAAAGTGCTGCAACTGGCAGGGTGATCTGAGAAGCAGGATCCAATCTCAGTCAGATGTGCATCCATTACCTCCCAGAACCCCTCGTATCCGCCGAGGGCCAGGCTTTTGCTGTTTCATAGAGTCTCATACAGAATCGTCATGGCAACCTTTGCAGGATACCTATCAGTGTTCTCATTTGATAGGCAGAGAAACCAAGACTCAGAAAGATGAAGGAACAGTGTGGGATGTGGACCCCAAAGCTCATATTCTTCTGCCTCCACTGCATTTCCTCCTGGGAAGGAAGGTATGCGGACGGAGAGGAGCAGGAATTCTAAGAAGTCTTTCCTACCTAAGCCAAAAATAAATGCAGCCTTTATTTGTCACCCCAAAACATCACCACGAATGCCCTCCGTTGAAATGCATTATAGGCCCATCACACTCCGTGACATGCCCGGCTCTGTTTGCCTCTCCATCGTGTCCCCAGCCAGCTGTGCATGTATTATTAGTTTTCCTTCTAGCACTACTTGCCATAGTCTGGATGGCTTGGCAGCTTCTGGTCTTGTCAGTATCTTCATGCACAACTGCTCTGAGCAGGCCTGCCTTACCTAAGAGTTCCTGAGAACTTTGAGGGGTTCAAAGGCCTTTTGTCTGACTTCAGTGTTCAGAGCTATACTCTGAATGACTGGCATCATCAAATACCCAGTTTCAGCATACAGAGGTTCTTCTCAATTGCTTGCTAATCAAATTGGGCTGACATGTTAAACTGTGTTCTATTTAAGCTTTTGATTTGAGATTTACAGAAAAGTTGCAGGGCCAGGGCAGGGAGCTCCCCTGTCCTCTCCTAATACTGAAGTCTTACATAACCAGAGTTCAGGTGCCAAAACTAAGAGGTCAACGTTGGTTGTAGAGGTGCTTTTAATATATGAGCACTGTGTTAGGTAATGAACATTTTCTGGTTTTCTAGATGATCTCATTTGTACGTAGTAGTCTGGATTATGTACAACAACCAGCTCTGCGGCTTGACCCAGTGTGTATGTGCTGAGTCGTGTCTGACTCTCTGCGACCCCATGGACTATAGCCCACAAGGCTCCTCTCTGTCCATTGGATTTCCCAGGCAAGAATACTGGAGTGGGTGGCCATTTCCTTCTCCAGAGGATCTTCCTGACCCAGGATCGAACCGGTGTCTCCTGTGCCTCTTGCACTGGTGGGCGGATTCTTTACCACTGCACCTAGGAATTCAATTGCCTCTTAGTTCCTCACCTTGTGAAACTCTTGTGAAAAAGTGTTCAGTCCCCTTTTGCTCTGCTGGGAAGTTTACAGCTGTTGCAAACCCAAACTTTTGGTCGTTTACTTTGTTATTTTAGAACTGAATTAAGAGAAATAATAAAATATACTTACAGCAAAATAGCACCTAAGTACCTAATTCCACCTCACTGGTTTGATCTGATTTGCTTCTTAGCTAACCAATTACGAGAGAACAGATAATGCAGCATTTATTTTATCTAACCCAGTGGATAAAATCCATCCTGTAATCTCTCTCTTCCGTAGATTTCAGAAGAGTTGTAGACAGTCATTGGGTAGCGTGGTTATTTCTAAGGAAAACTGTTAAGAGTGGGATGATTTTCTTATCAGCTTACCAAAGCACCTGTAACAACCAGACAATCCAAACAAACAAAAAAGGCTAAAGAGAGAATAGAAGGAGCGAAAGAGAGAGAGAAAGGGGTATTTTGAAATTGCTGTGGCAGAAATCAGGAAGGAGCTTCTAATAAGTCAGGTGGCAGAATGAGGTGAGGAAAACCGGAAGACTTTATTGTCCTAGGTCAGGTCCCCTGGATGCTGATTCCGAGGTATAGATTTGGGAGATCTCAGGAACAGCACCTTGAAGGGAGGAAATGAGGGAAGCAGGATTGGGCAGAGGGAGAAATTCTAATGTGATGTGGTTGCAGCAGAAGCCTCCACGTGTCCAGGCCAACTGGGAGTCCTTCAGCATTGTCTCACATTGATGCTTTGTATCCTCACATCCACCAGTCCTTGGCTATGGGCTGTCCCTGGGAAGGACAAAGCAAGTCTGCCCTTCTGAGGACAATTCCAAGATGGACCAACATGCCTAACAACTAGGGGAAGCAGTTCCTTAGTTCTGCTAGGGAATCTGGGTAGCATGGCTGAGCATCAATTATAGATGGTATCCTCAAGGACGGATGCTGAAGCTGAAGCTCCAATACTTTGGCCACCCGATGCAAAGAGCTGACTCATTGGAAAAGACCCTGATGCTGGGAAAGATTGAGGGCAGGAGAAGAGGGGACGACAGAGAAGGAGATGGTTGGATGACACCATAGACTCAATGGACATGAGTTTGAGCAAACTCAGGGAGGTGTGAAGGGCAGGGAAGCCTGGCGTGCTGCAGTCCATGGGGTTGCAAAGAGTCGGATACGACTGAGCAACTAAACTGATCCGAAGACCTGTTCCGCCAGTTTTCCAGCGTATAGAGTGCCTCATTCCTGACGGTGAACTCCCTTCAGGGGCTATTGAAGATCGGCAGCTGCAGCAGCACTTGATCTAACCCTCGGAGAGGTGGATGGCAAGTGCCCATGCCAAGTGCCCGTCTGTGGTTGACTGGAGACAGGGTAGAGACTATTCGCTTGAGAATCTTATCAGTCAACAGAAGCAGAGCGATTGGGTGTTAAATGGAGATTATCAGTCAACAGAAGCAGAGCGATTGGGTGTTAAACGGAGAAAGACACGGGGTCAGGGGAGGTTTTTTATTTGCCTTAAATTGAAAGATACCTGAACATGTTTGCTGACAAACAAAAGGGTATAAAAGATGGGAGAAATTGAGACCCAGAAGAGAAACAGATTAGTTGCAGGAGTCCTGTCCTTGAGCAGGTGAGAGGGAGTGGGAGGCAGGGCACAGTTAGAAGGGGTAGCCTTCGATCGGGGCAAGGATATATCATGTGTAACAGTGATAGAGTGGGTTTCCAGTGGGTACTAGCTGACCCTACCTCCCTGACTGTGTTTGACAGAAGAGAGGAGAGCTAGACCAAGCCTAATAGGGCCTTCAGATTCCCTCTGTGTGGAATTTAGAATGAGGATTAAGAGACAGAATTTCTTGAAAGGTGACTTGAACCCAGGAGCTCAGGAATAGCCATGTTTCATCTATCATGTGTTCATGGAAGTGGAGAGAGCGTTGAACTGGGTGTTTGTAGAGATAGAAATGAGACAGGTTACAAATCCAGGATCTGAGACAGAGTCTCATCTACCATATGGAGCACTGCCTGACTGATATACAGTTAGCCTCAGTCCAGATATCCCAGATGGCCTCCTTCACTTAAGCCAGCCTTCAGCAGAGAGAGTTACTTTGCCATGTGACATGAGCTGTTTCCTAGGACTGTACCGTGGATACTGTATAAAAACATGGCTTCCAGAGCCATTCCGCCAGTGGGAACACTGGATGCAAGAAAATCTAAAGCTGTAAGGGACAATTAGGATAACTCTGAGCTAGTCTTTCAAGACATAGTATCTAGCCAATCAAAGGCATTATTATGAAGACTGGATAGGAAAAAAAGCAAAACAGGACACTGACTTTAACATACATTATTAAAGCATTGTAAAAAAGTGCATTTGCAAAAGATGAAGGAAACACATCAAAATGGCAACAGGAGTAAATTGTCAAGTTAACAAGATCATGTGTGTTTTCCCTTAATTTTTTCTATTTTATTGCGAAAATGTGGTTATATTATATATATGATTTTAAACAATTCTCCTTAAGCTCTAGGCTGAGCAGTTTCTTGGAGCTCCTCGAGTCATCACAGATCACATACCTTAAAGGAAGGAAAGAGTCAACCTGAGGATTAATTGGAAAGTGGTTGTTGGCATCAAGGCGACACCCACCCGCCAGCTGGGGCCATGAATGACAGTCCCTGCATCACGCCCAAGAGGAGAACCAGGTGACCACTTGCACAGGGTCAGATCTGGCAGCCTGCTACCACTGCAGAAATAACACCGTGAAACAGCTTCAAAACAGCCAGTGAGGCTAGGCCGTGTCCTCCCAGTGATGGCAAATGTCCAGCCGCCCAGCACTGCCCTCCCTTGCCCCTCCCCGGTAGGGCCCTGAAGCTCTCGCCCTTCCTCAGCAGCTCTTCTCCTAAAAGCTCCAAGACGTTTATTAGGAGCCACGCTGAGCACTGACCCTGAACTTCAACTCTGCTAAGTGTCTGCAAAGTGTCTTAATGAGGATTCCATTCCGGGGCTGGTTGGCTCTTCTTGTAGCCAAGGTGCAATGGTTGCCAAGCAGTTGCTCAGATGCCCCCTGGGAGGAGGCCTGCAATCAGAACTTTGTGTTCCTGGGCTCTGAACGATTCTTAGTTCACCAGGCCCCGCTGATGCTTCAGGTGAGCGAAGAATAAGTAGTGAAAGGAGATGAGAACTGGGGAGCCAAGTTCTACCCCAGAGAGCAGTCACGCTTCTGAGCCTCCTGTTGTTGCAAACCCTTGAAGCCATGCCTATTCCTCCCGCTTAATCTTCCAGCTGTGCAAACAGAGGCCAGGAAGTCTAGGGGCTGCTGAAGCAAGTGTGACAGAGGCCAGGAAGGAAGGACTGCTACGGATTTCAGTTCATCAAAGTGATGAGACACCCAACCCAGAGGCTGAAATGTAAATTAGCAATTGGCCTTGTGTTGGCAGATAGTAAAAAAAAAACAAAAACCACCCTGATGCTGGGAAAGATTGAGGGCAGGAGAAGAAGGGGATGACAGAGGATGAGATGGTTGGATGGCATCACCAGCTCAATGGACATGAGTTTGAGCAAGCTCTGGGAGATGGTGAAGGACAGGGAGGCCTGGCGTGCTGCAGTCCATGGGGTCACAAAGAGTCGGACACGGCTGAGTGACTGAACAACTATAACAACACGATGATTACAGAAGTTAGAAGTCAGCTAGCACTAGTTGTCCCCAGAGGGCGAAGGAATGTGAAAATAAGGTGAGAGGAGACCTCCAACCACAGAGGGGTGGAGCTAGTTACTAAAGAAATGGAAATTCTTTACTTTATATGAAATATTAATATTCAGTGAATGGTTACTATGGGCAGGCCCTGTGCTAGGTGGTGAGCAAAGCTGAAGCAATTGGATGGTCCACGTGTCAGACACCCACTGTCAGGGACCTTGGGGTGGTCCCAGGGGAAGGCTTGGATTAGTCCGAGTGGTTCCCTGGCAAGAAGACCAGGTACAGCAAAAGGCCAGGGCATCACACCCACTCCTGGGTAGATGGCAGAGAAGCCAAGCAAGTTAGCTGGGCTTCAGGTCTCTGCTTGGACACCACTGCCTCCCAGCAGCCACCCCTGACTACCCTATTATATCCTGAGACTGTAACTGTAGCATTTATGAGTGCGATTGTGAGCTTGATGATCTATTTCCATGAAAACAGGCAGGGGGTGTCTCTTGATGATCAGCACTGTGCCCCCAGCCTGGCATGAGTAGCTCCTTACAAATATTTAGTGAGCAAATATCCTTCACAGCGCTCACCACCCAGTAAGGCTATGGATACTTAGGTAATTATTTCTCGACTACCCTGTTCATTGTCGCATCTCAAGTCGCAGGCACACAGAGACCTTTATCTTGTCTTCACCAGCTCTGGCACGGTGCCTGCACATGGCCGCACCCAATACTGGTGGCAGAAATAAATTAATTAATTAACAAACGTGTATAAAAGATCTAGAGATAGGTAGGGAAAGGGGGATAAAACTGAGAGGTCAGGAGTCAAACATGCCCAAGAATGGACCAGGTGAACAGAAAATGAGAATGTCTAGGACTTCTACCTGAGTGGACGTGGGATGCCCAAATCCACCTTCCAGGTGATGACTGTGTGTTGTGTGTGGTTAAGGAAACAGAAGGAGATGATAAACCAAGGTCAAGGTTTCTTTACCCGTAGAGGAAAAGTCAAGCCACTCACTTCCTCCTCTGCAAAGTAAAAAGCCCAGCTCCTTTTCTTTTGTGAGATGGAGACTTGAACTCCTGAAAGCTCCAGGGAGAGGAAGAAATAGTTTGGCACCTGCGAGAGCAGGTTCACACATGGGGGGACCCCAAGTGCTGGCTGGAAGCGTCCGTGTATCTGGCTGACTAGGATCGAGGTCAGCTTTGAGTCTAGTAGGTAGAGACCCGAGCTTGCATCACTGGCGCTGCCGCTGCCAGAGGCAGTTCCGTTTCTTTCCAGGCGAGCGTGCAAACAGGCGCAGGGAAGAGTTCGGGAAGGTGGAGGAGCCAGCCGTCCGCAGCAGGGTGATGAGGGGAACAGTGAGCCATCCGGAAAGCTCCTCGCAGTCTCTCTCCCCGCGCTCTCTTTGCTGTAGTGTCTCTCCCTAGACCACTTGCCAGAGTTGGCTGCCAAGGCAGGGACTCTCCTGCAAGTTGAGAAACTGCAGAAATAGTGTGAAGATTTAGGAAGCATAAACCGAGTTCCAGATGGAAATCCTGGAACAGTCTTTTCTTTCTGGGCCACCTTCTTCTCTTTCTACTATCTGTCTAAAACTCGTCATCATGGGCTACTTTAAATGAAATTCCTTCTTATCCTGCCTGGATACCAAAAAGGGAAGGAGAAGCACAGATTTTTTTTTTTTTTTTCACTGTTGAAGGGATTAATGTCTCTGTCTTCCTCTTTTTTTTTTTTAATTTTAAATTTATGTATTTCTTTAATTGAAGGATAGTTGTTTTATAGAACTGTGTTGTTTTCTGCCAAACATCAACATGAATCAGCCAGAGGTTTACACATGTCCCCTCCCTCTTAAACTTCCCCCCCACCTGCCTACCCATCCCGCCCCTCTAGGTTGTTACAGAGCCCCAGTTTGAGTTCCCTGAGTCATATAGCAAATTCCCATGGGCTATCTATTTTACGGATGGTAATGGAAGCACTGAATTTTTAAAGCAGTTGCCCAGTCCCCATGTGAACACACACACACACACACACACACACACACACCCTTCTAAAACCCTAAACCCATTGTTAGCAGATAAACAGGGAAAGGAAAGGACAGGGGTTTCGATAACCTATCTTTTTTTTAAAAAAAACAATTTTATTCATTTATTGGTCTTCAGTGTGGCTTGAGAGCCCCTCTAGTTGTGGCGTGTGGGCTTGGTTGCCCAGTGGCAAGTGGGATCTTAGTTCCCTGACCAGGGCTCAAACCCATGTCCCCTGCATTGAAAGGCAGATTCTTTACCACTGGACCAGCAGGGAATTCCCTCTTTATTGCCTGGTCAATCCATTTGGATGAAGACTGTTAAATTTTGAAATAGGGCTTCATATTTTAAGCTGGCTGCTCTGTGATTGAATCAATCTTGCTTCAGAATCAGGCTCTTGTCACAAATACTCTGTAGGACTTCTTGGAGGATGGAAGAGGCATACTCTGTACACAGCTCATCTAGGGGCAGCTTTTAACCTATCTGTGCTAATTTTACCTGTCTTTTAGGAGATGTACCAATTTTTTTCCTTTTGTGCGCTTATATATATGTGAGATTATTCTTTAGTTAGTACTTCCATCCAATTCATCCCAGAAAATTTTCTAGGTACATTGACTTTACTTTTTTTTTTTTTCATTCACGTGTCATAAGTTGAGAGTATCTGTAAATTGCTCTGAGTCAATTTAAGCCATTGTCTAAATTGACCTTAATCATAACAACCACAAAAAAGCAAACTCTTTAGTGTTTTATAGATGCAAGTAGTTTATATGTTCATTCAAATAACGTGTTCACAATCACGTTTTTATTTAAATGTTGGGGTATAAAATTTCCAGGCAAGAGCAAGGAGTGTTCCCCAAACTTGTAACTCTTTGAAGTTATCTCATTCTGGGACTTCCCTGGTGGTTCAGTGACTAAGACTACATGCTCCCAATGCAGGGGGCTAGGGTTCGATCACCGGTCTGGGAACAAGATCCCATATGCCACAACTAAAGATTCTGAGTGCCACAACAAAGATCTGGTGCAGCCAAATATAATTTTTTTTCCCCCCATTGGTGGACTTAAAAAAATAAATAAATAAATGAAATGATCTCATTCTGCCAATAAATGGAACCCAGTATCTGTTTCAGTCCTGGGGGGCAGTGCACAGGGATGGCAGTGACCCAGACTGTGAGCCAAGAGACTCAAACTGTGGTCCTGAGCTGTGTGAACAGGGGTCAGTCACTTTGTCTTTCTGGGCCACTCTTTCCTTCTGTGGTACCCAGGGCATTTGGATTTGATAGCTTCTAAGCCCTCCCCATGGTGACTGCAGCCATGAAATTAAAAGACGCTTACTCCTTGGAAGAAAAGTTATGAGCAACCTAGATAGCATATTCAAAAGCAGAGACATCACTTTGCCAACTAAGGTCCATCTAGTCAAGGCTATGGTTTTTCCTGTGGTCATGTATGGATTCGAGAGTTGGACTGTGAAGAAGGCTGAGCACCGAAGAATTGATGCTTTTGAACTGTGGTGTTGGAGAAGACTCTTGAGAGTCCCTTGGACTGCAAGGAGATCCAACTAATCCATTCTGAAGGAGATCAGCCCTGGGATTTCTTTGGAAGGAATGATGCTAAAGCTGAAATTCCAGTACTCTGGCCACCTCATGCGAAGAGTTGACTCATTGGAAAATACTCTGATGCTGGGAGGGATTGGGGGCAGGAGGAGAAGGGGACAACCAAGGATGAGATGGCTGGATGGCATCACTGACTCAATGGACGTGAGTCTGAGTGAACTCCAGGAGTTGGTGATGGACAGGGAGGCCTGGCCTGCTGCGATTCATGGGGTCACAAAGGTTCGGATACGACTGAGCAACTGAACTGAGCTGAACTAAAGCCCTCCCCCCACCCACCAATTCTGAAATATCATAGTGCTAAGATTAAGGAGGAAACAGAATCATCTAGTCTGAAGACAAACTTGGCCCACTGCTTGATTTTATACATCTCACGCTAGGAATGGCTTCTACATTTTACCTGGTTGGCAAAAGAGGATCTCATAAAAGGTGAAATTATATGCAATTCTAATCTCAGTGACACACATAAAGTTTTATTGTCACACTGCCACACTCACTTGCTCCTGTATTGTCTCTGGCTGCTTTCCTACTACAATGGCGGACTTGAGCAGTTGCTATAGAGACCTCAACTGTGAATATTCATTGAAAGGACTGATGCTGAAGCTGAAGCTCCAACACTTTGGCCCCCTGATGCGAAGAGATGACTTATTGGAAAAGACCCTGATGATGAAAAAGACTAAAGGCAGGAAGAGAAGGGTCGACAGAGGATGAGATGGTTGGATGGCATCACCAACTCAATGGACATGAGTTTGAGCACACTCTGGGAGATGGTGAAGGTCAGGGAAGCCTGGCAAGCTGCCGTTCATGGGGTTGCAAAGAGTTAGACATGACTGAGCGACTGAAAAACAGCAACAGAGACCTCATGGCCCACAAGCCAAAAATACTATTTGGCCCTTTGCATGAAAAGGTTTCTGGCCCTGACTTAGTCCAACTCCTTAACAGATGAGAAAATTAAAGCTTAGCCAAGTCCTGGTTCAAAAAGGAAAAACATTGTTATAGAAAGAAAGTAAATGGCCATTTGGAAGCATCCAAAGGGACAAAAACAATGAAAAATAAACAAAAGATTAAGGATGAAAAAGGAATTTCTTCCTCAAATGGCAGAGGATAATGCATTTAAGACAAGGACAAAGAAATTGTGACACCCTGGGGGTACACTGCCTTCATTTGTGTGGCAAAATTGCTATTTTCTTAATCTGGAGTCAAATTATGAGGGCTTGATGAGGATTTGGGAGGTAGGCAGAGAACACCAGAAAAGACTTCAGATTCTTCATGCTGATAAGACTCCAGGAAACTCACATTCAAACATGCTGCAGGAAATGGAGGCGGACATTAGAAACGCTTTAGTGGCCTTTTCAAGAGTAGGAGGTCTGGGAGGGGTGAGGCAATGCTGTGACTGGGGAAAGGGAACCTGGGAGAGATGGGAACTTTCAGACAAATGGAGGCCAGGTGTCAGAAAATCCCAAAGCCTTTTAGAACAGTCTTGACTTAGAATAGCCAGCATCCGGATTTCCCTGGTGGTCCAGTGGTTAAGAATCTGTCTTCCAGTGCAGGGGACATGGGTCTGATCGCCAGTCAGGGAATTGACTACATGCACAAATATGAGAATTGGACCATAAAGAAGGTTGAGCACCCAAGACTTGATGCTTTTGAATTGTGGTGAATACCCCTGATTATTCATGGGAAGGGTTGATGCTGAAGCTGAAGCTCTAATGATATAGCCACCTAATGCAAAGAGCTGCCTCACTGGAAAAGAATCTTTCCCTTATGTTGGGAAAGACTGAGGGCAGGAGAAGGGGTGACAGAGGATGAGTTGGTTGGAGGGCATCACCAACTCAACGGACATGAGTCTGAGCAAACTTTGGGAGACAGGGAAGGACAAGGAAGCCTGGCATGCTATAGTCCTTGGGGTCTCAAAGAGTTGGACACGACTGAGCAACTGAAAGGCAACAACAGGGAGCTGAGACCCCACGTGCCGCGGGAAAGCTAAGCCAACTTCTGCATCTAAGACCGGCCACAGTCAAAAGTTAAAAAAAAAAAACAAAAACTAGCATTGTTCTGAGAACTTGGCCCTTACTAGTGACAGGCTCACATCCTGACGGGGTAGTAAACAGGAGCAAGGTATGCAGCTGGCCACAGAGTGATTTCAGGAAGGTTTACACAAAGTTTCATGGGGGCAGGAGTGGGAGGGTGTCAAGCTCATTATCCTTTAATTCACACAGGGCTGTCACTTGGGGAGTTCCTAGGGATGGGCAGAAAATACTTCAAGCCCAAGAGAGGAGAAACTGAAAGATCTATACTACTGGTGATCAACAGGTGCCAAGCATTACTCATGTGGGAAAGGCTCTAGGCAGCTAACACATAAAACTGAACTTGCCAAACAGATAGAATTTACCCTGGAAATTCCACTTATTGGCAACACCGTGTGTGTTCCACTGGGTCCATGAGTCAGGGCACATCCTAAATGTGACTCAGTGTCACAGTGTGAGCCTGGGAGTCAGGCTGCCCCGGGGTTGCATCCAAAATCTACTATTTGAATTTCCCAGGCAAGTTACTGAACTTCTCAAGTCTCACTGCTTTCTTCTGTAATAATAACAATATTTTTTAAAATAATGACAAATATAGTACAGCTATGGGTTGCTGTGGACATTTAATAGTTTGGGGAGCCTTGCTGACAGGCCCATGGGATCTTAATTCCTGAACCAGGGATCCACCTTATGGCCCTCTACACTGGAAGCACAGAGTCTAGACCACTAGACCACCAGGAAAGTCCCTAATGTGAGCATTTAGAACCAGAGATCACATTGCCAACATTCCCTGGATCATAGAGAAAGTAAGAGAATTCCAGAAAAACATCTACGTCTGTTTCACTGACTGCACTAAAGCCTTTGTGTGGATCAGAATAAACTGGAAAATTCTTAAAGAGATGGGAATACCAGATCACCTTACCTGTCTCCTGAGAAACCTGTATGCAGGTCAAGAAGCAACAGCTAGAACCAGACATGGAACAACTGACTGGTTCAAAATTGGGAAAGGAGTACAACAAGGCTGTATATTGTCACCCCGCTTATTTAACTTATATGCAGAGTACATCATGTGAAACGCCAGGCTGGATGAAGCACAAGCTGGAATCAAGATTGCCAAAAGAAATATCAACAACCTCAGATACACAGATGATACCATTCTAATGGCAGAAAGAGAAGAGGAAGTAAAAATCTCCTTGATGAGGGTCAAAGAGAAGATTGAAAAATCTGGCTTAAAACTCAACATTCAAAAAACTAAGATCATGGCATCTAGTCCCATCACATCAAGGCAAACAGAAGGGGGAAAAGTGGAAGCAGTGACAGATTTAATTTTCTTGGGCTCCAAAATCACCATGGATGGTGACTGCCACCATGAAATTAGAAGGCTCTTGCTCCTTGGAAGGAGAGTTATGACCAGCTTAGAGAGTATATTAAAAAGCAGAGACATCAGCAGATGAATGGATAAGAAAGCTGTGGTACATATACACAATAGAGTATTACTCAGCCATTGAAAAGAATACATTTGAATCAGTTCTAATGAGGTGGATGAAACTGGAGCCTATTATACAGAGTGAAGTAAGCCAGAAATAAAAACACCAATACAGTATACTAATGCATATATATGGAATTTAGAAGGATGGTAACGATAACCCTGTATGCGAGACAGCAAAAGAGACACAGATGTATAGAACAGTCTTTTGGACTCTGTGGGAGAGGGAGAGGGAGAGGGTGGCATTGGGAGAATGGCATTGAAACATGTATAATATCATATAAGAAATAAATCGCCAGTCTAGGTTCTATGCAGGATACAGGATGCTTGGGGCTGGTGCCCTGGGATGACCCAGAGGGATGGTATGGGGAGGGAGGTGGGAGGGGGGTTCAGGATTGGGAACATGTGTATACCCGTGGTGGATTCATGTTGATGCATGGCAAAACCAATACAGTATTGTAAAGTAAAATAAAGTTAAAAAAAAAAAAAAAGCAGAGACATCACTTTACTGACAAAAGTTCGTCTAGTCAACGCTATGGTTTTTCCAATAGTCATGTACAGATGTGAGAATTAGACCACAAAGAAGGTTGCGTGCCAATGAACTGATGTTTTTGAATTGTGATACTGGAGAAGACTCTTGAGAGTCCCTTGGACTGCAAGGAGATCAAACCAGTCAATCCTAAAGGAAATCAACCTTGAATATTCATTGGAAGGACTGATGCTGAAGCTGAAGCTACAATACTTTGGCCACCCAATGCGAAGAGCCGCCTCACTGGAAAGCAACCGTGATGCTGGGTAAGACTGAAGTCAAAAGGAGAAGGGGACAACAGAGGGTGAGATGGTTGGATGGCATCACTGACTCAACGGACATGAGTTTGGGCAACCTCTGGGGAAACCTGGTGTGTTACAGTTCGTGGTGTTACAAAGAGTCAGACATGACTGTGCGACTAAACAGCAACACCAAATTGAGACACAGTGCTGGAGAGAGCTGAGCATTCATGGTGGTGTTGGTGTTGTTCAGTGGCTAAGTTGTGTCTAACTCTGCAACACCATGGCCTGCAATACCAGCGGCTAAGTCACTTCAGTCGTGTCCGACTCTGTGCGACCCCATAGATGGCAGCCCATCAGGCTCCCCCGTCCCTGGGATCCTCCAGGCAAGAACACTGGAGTGGGTTGCCAGTACTGTACACCAGTGTTTATTAAATGCTCCTGCCGGCCATTGGCTACATCGTCAAGCATATTAACTGAGAGTGTGGATTTGAGTGCAAGCAGTTCTAGATTTGACTTCTAGCTTCACCACTAAGTAGCCTTGAAACCTTGAGCAAATTTCCTTCAACTCTAAGCTTCTGTTTTCTTACTTGTAAAATAGTGAGAACAATACCTCTTATACTAAGGGGGCAGTTGTGAGGATTTGGTGAGGAAATGTATTTAAAGTGCTTGGGAGAGTTTTCAGTATTCAGCTGTTATCATCATCATGTTGGAAGGACTGATGCTGAAGCTGAAACTCCAATACTTTGGCCACCTGATGCGAAGAGCTGACTCATTGGATAAGACCCTGATGCTGGGAAAGATTGAAGGGGGAGGAGAAGGGGATGACAGAGGATGAGATGGTTGGATGGCATCACGGACTCAATGGACATGAGTTTGAGTAAACTCCGGGAGTTGGTGTGAATAGGGAGGCCTGGCGTGCTGCAGTCCATGGGGGCGCAAGGAGTTGGCCACAACTGAGTGACTGAACTAAACTGATCATCATCTTCTTCATTATTATTATTCATTGGTTCCCTAATATCCAAAAATATTCTGAAGACAGGCCTGAAACAGTAAGCCTAATAACATGCATACTTGGCATGCTGCTATTGCTAAGTCGCTTCAGTCGTGTCCGACTCTGTGCAACCCCAGAGATGGCAGCCTACCAGGCTCCTCCATCCTTGGGATTCTCTAGGCAAGAACACTGGAGTAGGTTGCCATTTCCTTCTCCAATGCATGAAAGTGAAAAGTGAAAGTGAAGTCGCTCAGTCGTGTCCGACTCTTAGCCACCCCATGGACTGCAGCCTACCATGCTCCTCCGTCCATGGGATTTTCCAGGCAAGAGTACTGGAGTGGGGTGCCATTGCCTTCTCCAATACTTGGCATAGACATATATAAAGAATTCTCACATAAGCAATTTGATCAAATGATGGTGAAATGGGCTTGGATTGTCATGAAATTCCTCCACTGAGGAGAGACCAGGTGCAGGCTGGAGGGAGACTGTGGAGATGCTCCCCATGGGCCCTTCCCACCAGCTGGGACCCTGTCCTGCCCCAAAGCCCACCACGCTAAGCCCAGAGGCAGCGTATGTTTGGCTGCTTTGATTCTCTCCCTGAATCCCTGGGATTCTTGCTTCTTGTCTTCCCACCTCCTTTCTGCCAAATTCCGTGATGCTGGTTTCCTGTCAGGCTTCTCCACATTTGAAACACGTGGTTGAAATACCGCGTCCTCTTCCAGGTAGAATTAAATGCCTGATTCTTCCTCTTTATCAGCAAGAAGATAGAAACGATGGCCTCTGGAGAGGAAAGGGCTCTTTAATAGCTGCCCATTCTCCCTTCTTGGTTTCTGAGCCCAGACTTTGTTTCCTCCCATTAAGAGATTTGTTTGCTTATTTGATATTCTGAAGATTAAATTACCAGGCATCCACGGTGATGGTGCTTGACAAACCTGCTTTTCCGAAGGCTGGCTACCCACACCCTTTCACGCCTGCTAACACCTTCACAGTAAGCAGAAGGTGTCCTATCCACTGAGGTCAGGAATTACGAGCACATGTGTTATAGAGATCAGCGAGGTACTGGTTAGCATCAGGTGTGATAAGGCATCAAGTATGATAAGTGTTGCTTCCAGTTGAGTTCTTAGGAACTGAGGGTCTCTTCTCCATATAAGCCAGATTGGAAGCCTTATCTTTCCTGTGCCCATATAGGGGCTGCTGGGGAGTAAATAACACATGTGACTCAAGCTCTTGTACACATATGTTCTTTCCTATGAACATATGGGATCTTTTTATCAAAGGTGTTCTTTTTGCTGATGAGGAAACCATGAAGTATGGTGACAACTGAATTCCACCCAAGCTGAGATCAGAGCCCGGGTCTCTTGTTTCTCAGGCCACTACCCCTCTCCTCTTACAGCTCTTGTTGCTCTTCCTGATGGTGGCTGTAGTGGATTCTCCGCAGTGCCATTTCTGATTGTCCTGGGCAGCCAGGACTCATCTGGGGAGCCCGACCTGTCTGCTCACCCTTGTGTCCTGGCCATTGTTTGGCCTCCTGCATGCTTGCCATCCTCCGCAGACCTAAAGACAGCCCACAGTGGCCTGCGGTCAGCACAGGAGCTTCGTTGGCTGAAGAACTGGGCTGCCCAAGTCTGACTGGCAAAAGGCTTTATGGTACAGCGTGAGGAGTCACTGTAGGCTCTTTCAGCTTGAGTTGGGCCCAGAACCCAAGTCCCAGGAGAAAGGGTGACTCTGAGCCAGATCAGAAGCCAAGCAGGCCTTAGGGCCTCGAGCCTACCTGCCATTACACCCCCGTCCCCCCACTACCCCCAGCGGCCAGAGTCCTGATAGGCCAGTCTGAGGAGTGACATGATATCTTGGACCCATGGTTGTATAGGCTGAGTCAAGGGGTGACTATCAGCATTGGGTCCCAGGAAACACTGACACTGGGGCTCAATGTGTATTCCAAGTCGGTTACCAAAGTTGGAGGCCTGGGGGCAATGCTGGGAATCAAAGCACAAAGGGCCATCAGAAAACCAGATAAGAGCTCCTGAAGAAGGTTTGTGTGAGCAGGACTGCCCTTTCTAGGCCAAGACAACCCAGCTGGTCCTTCCTTTTCCATACAGTTCTTTGGGGGGTGGGGTGGTGGGGTGGGGATTCTTATTCTCCCCATTGTAAAGACCAGAAAACTGAGACTTGGAGTCGCAGAAGTCACAAAGCTAGTAAGTCAAGACTAGAACCCGGGTCTTCTGACTCCAAAGCTCTTGCTCTGTGCAGGTCACCTTGTTGAGAAGTCTGTCTGCCATCACCAGAGAATTCTGACTGCCATGTGTGGTGTGGTATTCATAATCACACAGTCAAACATGTAGTCCTGGATGGGTGTCCCTGATCACCCAGTCCAACTCAAAATACACTGATTTCCTTTGTCACAGTGGCACCAGACATCTGGTTTGATGAGTGGAGAAGGTCCATTCACAGGGACTTCAGTGAGGACAGAAAAGGAGGATGGGCACAGGCCACCTGCTGTCTGCACTCAGCCCCCAGTCCTCTCCCCACCATCACTTCAATCAGAGCTGCTCCCTTTCCACAGGTTAGAACCCCCTGCTTGAAAAAGGCTGCAACAACTTCGGTTCTGCTAGATGGTCCAGCCTCTTGTTTAACATCTTGCGTGAGAGGAAACTCACAAACAGGGTGGCCTTCAGGGTCCTCTGCTACTGTTGCTAAGTCACTTCAGTCTTGTCCAACTCTGTGCGACCCCATGGACTGCAGCCTACCAGTCTCCTCCATCCACGGGATTTTCCAGGCAAGAGTACTGGAGTGGGGTGCCATTGCTCTAGAGCTGAGCAAATGAAGATGCCTGGGAGGTGCCCATTTGTCATGACATTTGTCTTTTGGATTGAAGAGTCTGTTCCGCTAACAGAACTGTGATGCTCCATGGAATTCTGATCAGGGTTATACGGCAGCCCGGATGGGAGGGGAGTTTGGGGGAGAATGGATACATGTATTTGTATGGCTGAGTCCCTTTGCTGCCCACCTGAAACTATCCCAGCATTGTTAGTTGGCTATACCCCAATACAAAATAAAAAGCTTAAAAAACAAAAAAGAAGTGCTCTGAAGGCAGCACAACCACAGGAGTAAACAGCTGCCTTAGAATTCCCTCACTGTCTTTCATTCATTCACTTGAAAATACTGAAGTCAGAACCATCATACATCTGATCCAGCAATCTGGCTTTTGCAGAGGCCTCTGTTTGAGAGACAAACAGGACAATCTGTTCAATGTCACCCTCAAAGGATCAGAGCATGGCACCCTCAACTCCCAGCTAGTGATCTGTCAGGCATGAACTTAGCTAAACTTTCTAATAGAGATGCTATTCGTGTTTTTGTTGTCAAGCGGTTGTCATCACCGCTTGACAGAACAAGTTCAGTAAGTCACTCCCACTTCCTTTCTCTGTCCTGTATTTACATCTCGCACTTTCCGGGGTCACCTAGATGTTGCCAGCTGGGGGACAAGCTCAACCTGATGTGCCTGAAGCACCAGTTGAACAAATAATTCTTGAACTGACCGCCCCTGACCTGTGATGTCACCCCAGATGCACACTGGTTCAGGTTTTCAGTCCCTTAAAGCCCTTCCTCTCACCATTGTTCTGAAATCTCTGGCATGCGAGTAGTTTTTCTAATTCCTTTGATGGCCAAGCAGCTGGAGTAGGGGGTCTTGGCTGTGCCCCCTCTCTTACTCGGGTTCCTTCACATAGTCTCTCCTTTATCATTCTAGTTAACTCCATACCCATTTAAAGAAATGCAAACAATCTGTTATCTTTCCATATTCTGAGGCTAAAAAAAAAAAAAAATCTCATTTTGACCAGCGTTGCATAGGTTGTTGACAATTCCAGGACCTCTATAGGACCTTATCTATAGTGCCCTCCACTATAGAGGCGCCTCAGTTTTGGATAAAGGAGCCCAGAAAACTAAGTATAACTCTTGAACCCCCAGAAGAGTTCTGCAGTTTGTAACCACTGCAACCCAAATTTCTCCATGTAGATAAATCAGCCTGGGGTTAAAATGTGGGGTTAAGATTATGATCTCACAGACTGTAACAAATGATATTTCTCTATGCTGGCCTCATCAGCTGGTATAGCGCCGTGGTAACCACGAAGATGAACTGCTTAGACCTCTCTCCATGGAAGGATGATTGTCTGAAGACTCCAACGTTGCCCCTGTGTGTCTATGTCACGTATGTATCCTGGCTGTTTCCCATGGGTACTCCCAGCCAGGGAATGGACATGGCGGGGTTCTTAGCAGGGCACGACATGGGACTACCCAACCAGCAGATGTTGGCCCCAGGACTCCCCATCAGCCTGGCTGAAACCACCTGAGACCTGGCCTGAAGTCTGAGACTTTTCTTACTTCACAGGGGTCAGGCATGTCCATGTGAAGGATTTTACCTTCATTGGAGGGCATTGCCCTCAATCAATTCCTTACAGGTTTAACTTTGACAGGATGTCTGCTTCTTGAAGGGACTCCCCAGGTGGTGCTAGTGGTAAAGAACCTTCCTGCTGATGCAGGAGATTTAAGAGATGTGGGTTTAATCCCTGGGTCAGGAAGATTCTCCTGGAGGAGGGCATGGCAACCCACTCTAGTATTCTTGCCTGGAGAATCCCCTGGAACGAGAAGCTGGGCAGGCTATGGTCCATAGCGCCTCAAAGAGTCCAGAGACACAACTGAAGTGACTTAGCACACACACACTGCTTCTGGAATACCTGATCTAACACAGGAACCCACTCTCAGATGTTTCCAGGAGGTATCTCACAGGTAGGGTTGCATACAGCACCACTGTGAGAGCCTTGTGGAGCTAAAGGAACAAATATTGGAGTATAAGAATAATTGAGAAGGAAAGCCTCTAGTTACGTGCTAATATTGGGTTGGCCCAAAAGTCCATTCTGCTTTTCCACAAGATGGCTCTAGTAGCACTTAGCTGTCTTTAACTTCAAAACATTTTTTTAAGATTGTACTCTGACAGCTGTCATATCAGCATGCACTTTTAAAAACTTATCAAAATTGGTGAATTTTTGTGTAGCTATTTTAATATTAAAGGTGGAAGAAAAAAAAGCAACATTTTCAGCATATGATGCCTTGTTATTTCAAGAAAGGTAGAAAAGCAATCAAAGTGCAAAGAAAGATTTGTGAAGTGAATACAGAAGGTGCTGTGACTGATCAAATGTGTAAAAAGTGGTTTGCAAAGTTTCATCCTGGAGATTTATCATTGGATAGTGCTACATGGTTGTGTAGACCTGTTGAAATTTATAGAGTTCAAACGAAAACACTAGCTGAGAACAATCAACATTATGCCACATGGGAGAGAGCCAATACACTCAAAATACCTAAATCAAGTGTTGAAAGTCATCTGCACCAGCTTTGTTATATTCATCACTTTGATGTTTGGGTTCCTTAAAAGTTAAGCAAAAAAATCTTCTTGACTATATTTCTGAAGGTGCTTCTCTACTTAGACATAATGAAAACATTCCATTTTAAAAGCAAATTGTGATGAGCGATGAAAAGTGAGTACTGTATGATAATGTGGAATGGAAGAGATCGTGGGCAAGAGAAATGAACCACCTCCAACTGCGCCAAAGGCCTGTCTCCATCCAAATAAGGTGATGTTGAGTGTCCGGTGGGATTAGAAGGGAGTCCTCTACTATGAGTTCCTTCTGGAAAACCAAACAATTCCAACAAAAATTACTCCTAATTAGACCAACTGAAAGCAGGATTTGACAAAAAGTGTCAGGGATTAGTCAACAGAAAACACATAATATTCCATCAAGATAATGCAAGACCATGTATTTCTTTGATGACCAGGCAAAAACTGTTACAGCTTGGCTGGGAAGTTCTGATTCATCCACTGTGTTCACCAGACATTGCACTTTCCATTTATTTTAATCTTTACGAAATTCTCTTAATGGAAAAAAAAAATCAGTTTCCTGGAAGACTGTAAAAGGCACCTGGAAAAGTTCTTTGCTCAAAAAGATAAAAAGTTTGGGAAAGGTGGAACTATGAAGTTGCCTGAAAAATGGCAGAAGGTAGTGGAACAAAGGAAATGGCAAACCACTCCGGTATTCTTGCCTGGGAAATCCCATGGACAGAGGCGCCTCATGGGCTGCACTCCCTGCAGTCATAAAGAGCTGGGCATTACTGAACAACTAATTCAACTCAGTGGAACAAAACAGTGAATACACTATTCAGCAAAGTTCTTGATGAAAAAGAAAAATGTGTCTTTTATTTTTACTTTTAAATGGAAGGAACTTTTTGCCCAACCCAATACATTAGTTTCAGATCCTGAAGGGCTGAACTTGCACAGTTAGTGTGGAGATGGATGAGTCTTCACACAGAACACAGCTTCCAATCATCTCCAACCCTAAAACCAGATTAGGTTATCCTTGATTGGTACAACTTTAAACTCCCTCTGAGAAACAAATATAAATTCTCTCTGAGAAAAGATGGCCTCCGTATAGTCCTTAAATTATCCTATCATCATCGTGCATATACAATGTCTGAAACTTAACAAAAAACGACCAGTCACACAGTGAGACCGGATTATATTACTAAAATCCATGAGACACATGAGACGATAGAAACAGAATCAGAGGAGATACAGAAAATGAAGTTATTGGAGATTTTACGAGAAGTGTGCTGACTGTATTCAAAGAGATCAGACATATGACTCAGAACTTTGTAGATCACTAGAAGCAGGATGGCGGCTATAACACTCACACTGGGAAAGAGGTAGACCAGGTCACCTGCCTTTGTAGATTCTTCCCTGATAACCCAGGTAATCAGGACACTCCTTTCTCCCTCTGGCTCACATATGGAAATGTTTTTTGTTTGCTTTGTTGTCCTGTATTGTATTGTTAGTCGCTCAGTTGTGTCCGATTCTTTGTGATCCCAAGGGCTGTAGCCACCAGGCTCCCCTGTCCATGGGATTCTCCAGGCAAGAATACTGGAGTGGGTTGCCATTCCCTTCTCCAGGGGATCTTCCCTATCTAGGGATCAAACCCATGTCTCCCACTTTGCAGGCAGATTCTTTGCTGTCTGAGCTACAGGGAAGTGCTCCCCTTAATCCACTTCCTATTTTTGGTTGTTGCTGTTTAGTCACTAAGTCATGTCTGACTCTTTTGCGACCACATGGACTGTAGCCAGCCAGACTCCTCTGTCCAGGAGATTTCCCAGGCAAGAATATTGGAGCAGATTGCCACTTCCTTCTCAGCCCTTCAGGATCTGAAACTAATGTATTGGGTTGGCCAAAAAATTCCTTCCATTTTAAAGTAAAAATAAAAGACGTGTTTTTCATTTTCACCAAGAACTTTCCATTTCACCCAGGGATTGAATCTGCATCCCCTGCATTGGCAGGCAGATTCTTTACCACAAAGCCAACAGGGAAGCCCTCATATCTTTCGTTCAGTTCAGTCGCTCAGTCGTGTCCGACTCTATGCGACCCCATGAACCACAGCACGCCAGGCCTCCTTGTCATCACCAACTCCCAGAGTCCACCCAAACCCATGTCCATTGAGTCAGTGATGCCACCCAACCACCTCATTCTCTGTCGTCCCCTTCTTCTCCTGCCCTCAATCTTTCCCAGCATCAGGGTCTTTTCAAATGAGTCAGCTCTTTGCATTAGGTGACAAAAGTATTGGAGTTTCAGTCTCAACATCAGTCCTACCAATGAACACCCAGGACAAATCTCCTTTAGGATGGACTGGTTGGATCTCCTTGCAGTCCAAGGGACTCTGAAGAGTCTTCTCCAACACCACAGTTCAAAAGCACCAATTCTTTGGCACTCAGGTTTCTTTATAGTCCAACTCTCACATCCATACATGACCACTGGAAAAACCATAGCCTTGACTAGACGGACCTTTGTTGGCAAAGTAACGTCTCTGCTTTTTAATATGCTGTCTAGGTTGGTCATAACTTTCCTTCCAAGGAGTAAGCATCTTTTAATTTCAATGGCTGCAAGCACAATCGGCAGTGATTTTGCAGCCCAGAAAAATAAAGTCAGCCACTGTTTCCCCATCTGTTTGCCATGAAGTGATGGGACCAGATGCCATGATCTTTGTTTTCTGAATGTTGAGCTTTAAGCCAACTTTTTCGCTCTCCTCTTTCACTTTCATCAAGAGGCTCTTTAGTTCTTCACTTTCTGCCATAAGGGTGGTATCATCTGCATATCTGAGGTTATTGATATTTCTCCTGGCAATCTTGATTCCAGCTTGTGCTTCCACCAGCCCAGCGTTTCTCGTGATGTACTCTGCATATAAGTTAAATAAGCAGGGTGACAATATACAGCCTTGACATACTCCTTTTCCTATTTGGAACCAGTCTGTTGTTCCATGTCCAGTTCTAACTGTTGCTTCCTGACCTGCATACAAGTTTCTCAAGAGGGAGGTCAGGTGGTCTGGTATTCCCATCTCTTTCAGAATTTTCCACAGTTTATCCACACAGTTAAAATCTTTGACATAGTCAATAAAACAGAAATATCTTTAGTCTCCTCCAATTTTCTTTTGGATACAGTTTCATGGGAGTTTTGTCAGTTGTCCCCTCCCAGCCAGGGGACCAGCATATGAGCCAGATCGAACCAAGTAGACCCTTACTTTCCCAGTGGAAATTGACTCTTGAACTGAATGGCAAAAATCACAAATGGTTGCTCTGTCCAGCAGCTCCCGCCTCATGAGCACTCCTTCCCACTCTCTCCCTAATCCCTCACTCTCAGAACTGATGGTGTTCCCTAAACCCCTGGTCTCTATGTGGGGCTCCCCACTTTCTTTCCATGTCCCTTTGTTTGTTTGTTTTTTGCTTAATTGTGCCAGTGTCAGTTTCTGTTGCTTGCAAACAAAGAAACCTGATGTGTTCCCACTTTCGTTTTGATTAAAACAGTTTAAACGTGCTTACTGAGGGTCTACTATGTGTCAGGCACCCCCACTAGTTATAGGGGATTACACAGTGAAAAAAAAAAGACTATCTGCCTTTATGAGGCTTTCAGTAAAATAGGAAAGGAAATATTGAGTAAATGGTTCCCCAACAGGCCATAGAGTGAGTTGGCCATAGGTCAAGCTCAGAATAGTGTGACAAAGGTCAAGTTCAGGATATTAAGCAAGTGCATCTCCAGGATCTTTATTTAGGTTGGGCCCAAGGAGACAGCACAAAGGATGACACATGTATCAGAGACACTGAGTGAAGAACATTCCAGGCCAAAGGGACAGTCCCTGTAAAGGAAAACATGAGGCAGGAAGTAGAGTTGGCTTTCTTGACATGACCTTGGCCTTTGTTCAATGGTCTGGTGGGACTTGACCAGGTTTATTCCACCCTCTTTCTGCTCTGCTACAATGTGGGGCGAAGGTCCTGGCTGCAGGAACTCGGCTCTTTCTCCATGAGCTCTGATCCCTTTATTCTAAGGCTCAAGCCAGCAAATCAAGTTGGTCATCTCCAGTGAACATTAGCAATGAGAGGTGTGGTGAACACTGGAATGCCCCCAGCCTGTCCCTCGCTTCATGACTGCAGAACTCACCAATTCCCCCTCTCCTCACCCTGATATGAATGCTACAGTCAGACAACCTTTAGTTATCAGTCTTACTTCAAAAGCAAGCAGTTCTGGAATGCCATCTTAACTTAAGTTTCTGTTGAAACTGCAATGTCATTCAACTTCTTCCTCTGCCCAATCCTGCTTCCTTCCCTCCTCTTCTACAGGCTCTGGTCCCAAGAGTGTTCCTGTACACTAAGTGGCATCTCAGGGTCTGCTTCCTAGGGACCCACCTTGCAAGAGCTGAAAGGAACCAGAGTCAAGGATGAGAAGACTGTGTCTGAGCCTGCCCCATCCTGGTTGTGTTATCTTGGACCAGTCTCATACGTACAGCTGGGGTTGGTACTAGGCACCATGCCTATCATACAGAAGGAAGGTACACATTTAAGTGTTTGTTGATTCAGACAATGGATGGAACTTTCTATGCATATGTTTCTAAAACCCATATTATTGTTAATTATTATTGTTTAGAGTTGGAAAGAAAAAAAACACATAAGTCTAGTGAAAAAGTGAAAGATGAACTTAGATGTAGAATCTAGAAAATATTACAAATTAATCTACACACCAGGTTTCCCTAGTGACTCAGATGGTAAAGAATCTGCCTGCAATGCAAGAGACCTGGGTTCAATCCCTGGGTTGGGAAGATCCCCTGGATGAGGAAATAGCAACCCACTTCAGTACTCTTGCCTGGAGAATTCCATGGACAGAGGAGCCTGGCAGGCTACAGTCCATGGGATCGCAAAGAGCTGGACACACCTAACACTTTCATTTTCACTTTAATCTACACACAAAAGAGAAATAGACTCACAGACATAGGAAAGTCAGACACACAGATTCAGACACTGTCTGAATCAACAAACACTTAAATGCGTACCTTCCTTCTGTGTGATAGGCATGGTGTCTTACCAACCCCAGCTGTATGTACTGAGGCTGGTCCAGTGGTTACCAAAGGAGAAAGACAGGTAGGTGGGAAGGTTAAATTAGGAGTATGAGAGTAACAGATACAAAGCACTATACATAAAATAGGTAAGCAACAAGGGTACACTATTGCACAAGGAGTTATATTCAGTATCTTATATTAACCTACAATGGAAGGTAATCTGAAAAAATATTTGTATATATTATTGAATACTTTTCTGTGCACCTGAAACTAATACAATATTATAAATCAAGTATTTGTTATTGTCATTGTTCAGTTGCTAAGTCATGCCCTCATGACTGTAACACCAGGGACTACAGCACGCCAGGCCTCCCTGTCCTTCACCATCTCCCATAGTTTTGTGCAAGTTCATGTCCATTGAATCAGTGATGCCATCCAACCGTCTCATCCTCTGCTACCCACTTCTCCTTTTGCCTTCAACCTTTCCCAGCATCAAGTCTTTTCCAGTGAGTTGGCTCTTTGCATCAGGTGGCCAAAGTATTGGAGCTTCAGCTTCAGCATCAGTCATTCCAACAAATATTCAGGATTGGTTTTCTTTAGGATTGACTGGTTTGATCTCCCTGCAGTCCAAGGGACTCTCAAGAGTCTTCTCCAGCACCACAGTTTGAAAGCATTGGTTCTTGACCTTCAGCCTTCTTTATGGTCCAACTCTCACATTTGTGCATGTCTACCAGAAAGACCGTAACTTTGACGATATAGACTATTTCAATTAAAAAAAAAAGTGAAAGAGAGTACTAAATCATAAATTGGAGATCCTGGAGCAGGGAGAGAGGGGAAGAGGAAGCCACAGCTGTCCAGAGGAGACATAATGAAGACAAGAAGGAGACCAAGCATTCAGAAAAATGAGAACTGGCACAGAACCAAAGGGTGAACACGTGCACAAAATGTGCACTGCTTCAGAAATGTCGAGCGGATTAAATGATGATATAAAGCATCAGATTCCAGAGCAACGCTCACATCCACTCTTCCAGAAATGATCCACAGGTCATCAGCAGTCTACTCAGAAATCAGGGAGCAGGGGCAGGAATGTATCTGCCTCCTTTGTCACTGTGGACCCTGGGCTTAAGAAGCTTTCGGTACTCACTGGGCATCTGACACTCATTTATTATTGCTTTTTTATAAGTGAATTAAAAAATAATTTATTTTTATTTATTCTTAATTTTTATTTTTGGCTGTGCTGGGTCTTCATTGCTGCATGCGGGCTTCTCAGGGGGGTAACTTCTCTTGTTGCAGCACAAGCTCTAGGGGGCATGGCCTTCAGTAATTGGGGCAAGCAGCTCAGTAGTTGTGGTAAATGGGCTTAGTTGCCCCGTGGCATGTGGGATCCTCCCGGACCAGGGATCGAACTGGTCCCCTGCATTTCAAGGCAGACTCCCAACCACTGGATCATCAGGGAAGCCCTATTATTGTTGAATAAGTCTTTTGTGTTATGCGCTGTGCTCAGTTGCTTCAGTCGTGTCTGATTCTTTGCAACCCTATGGACTATAGCCCACCAGGCTCCTCTGTCTGTGGGACTTTCCAGGCAAGAATGCTGGAGTGGGTCGCCATGTCCTTCTCCAGGGACTCTTCCAGACCCAGGGATCGAACCCATGTCTCCTGCTCTCCTGCACTGCAGGTGGAGTCTTTACCCACTGAACCACCTGGGAAGCCCGCTGAATAAGTCTTAGGTGTTTGAAAATAAAGTCAGTAATTTATTGTCACTAAGTACATCATGAGAAACGCTGGGCTGGAAGAAGCACAAACTGGAATCAAGATTGCCGGGAGAAATATCAATAACCTCAGATATGCAGATGACACCACCCTTATGGCAGAAACTGAAGAGGAACTCAAAAGCCTCTTGATGAAAGTGAAAGAGGAGAGTGAAAAAGTTGGCTTAACATTCAGAAAACGAAGATCATGGCATCTGGTCCCATCACTTCATGGGAAATAGATGGGGAAACAGTGGAAACAGTGTCAGACTTTATTTTTTTGGGCTCCAAAATCACTGCAGATGGTGATTGCAGCCATGAAATTAAAAGATGCTTACTCCTTGGAAGAAAAGTTATGACCAACCTAGATAGCATACTCAAAAGCAGAGACATTACTTTGCCAGCAAAGGTCAGTCTAGTCAAGGCTATGGTTTTTCCAGTGGTCGTGTATGGATGTGAAAGTTAGACTGTGATGAAAGCTGAGAGCTGAAGAATTGATGCTTTTGATCTGTGGCATTGGAGAAGACTCTTGAGAGTCCCTTGGACTGCAAGGAGCTCCAACCAGTCCATTCTAAAGGAAATCAGCCCTGGGTGTTCATTGGAAGGACTGATGTTAAAGCTGAAACTCCAGTACTTTGGCCACCTCATGCGAAGAGTTGACTCATTGGAAAAGACTCTGATGCTGGGAGGGATTGGGGGCAGGAGGAGAAGGGGATGACAGAGGATGAGATAGCTGGATGGCATCACTGACTTGATGGACGTGAGTCTGAGTGAACTCTGGGAGTTGGTGATGGACAGGGAGGCCTGGCATGCTGCTATTCATGGGGTCGCGGAGAGTTGGACATGACTGAGTGACTGAACTGAACTGAACTGAATGAAATAGTGTGTTAAAGAAATCCATCTGCCACCAACCTCAGCCACACACATGTGAATACAAATACCCTACCTACCCCATTCTATCTAACCCAGTTGCTGAATATAAACAAAGCTGTTTCCTGGTATATCAAGAGCTGTTTTCCCTATGCACCAACCCAGGAAGGGAATCCCCTGGGTCCCTCCCTACACTTATTTAAGGTCTCTGTACCTCTTTTGATGATTCTTTAAAGACTATATAAATGAACCACTAGTTAGACAGCTTACTTCTCAGTTTAGTCAGGAAAAGGTAAACACGTGTGATAGAATGTAGACGAGAGATCTGAAGACACATTTTGAAGAGGGTGCTAACAAATATTGGAGGCCGTGGGGCTTGTTCCAAAACAAAACAGTCCCCCTTTGAAGTGAGAATACATCAGAGAAGCTATTGCCTTTAAGGATCTGGACCTTCTGTCTGAGTGGAGACTCTGAACCCACATCCCAGTTGGATCTCCTCTCCCCACCTCTGTCGTTTGACTGCATATGACTGTGACATTCAGTGCATCATCGCACAGTGATTGGTCCAATCTCTCCACTGGAATGTGAACTTTTTGAGGGTAAAGACTTTTCTTTCTATCTCTGATTCCCTAGTATACTGCAGATTACCTGTAGCATGGGAGACATTAAAAGCATAAAGGATGGGACTTCCCTGGGGGACAAGTAGCTAAAACTCTGCACTTCCAGTGCTGGGGGCCCAGGTTCCATCCTTGGTCAGGGAAGTAGATCTCATAAGCTACAAGGAAGATTGAAGATTCCACGTATGGCAACTAAGACCCAGTACAGCCAAATAAGTAAATAAATAAGTAAAAAAAAATTTTTTTAAGCACAATGAAGGAAAGGAGAATAGAAAAGGGAGGAGGGAAGTGGTCCAAAAAGACTCCTGAACCTCATTCAGAATTGTTGAAACACTTAACTCTTGTTGACCTTCAGGTAGCTTCTTGTCTCCTGGAGTCCTGGGGCATAATGAGAAATATGATTGGAAATACGATTGGAAGCAGGAAGCTTGGGTTTGCCAACTAACTCCCATTTAATTGGGGTTTATTATTTCTACCTTAAAGAAATCTTGAGTAAGTGAAATGATAAATGTGACACCATTCAACAAATAAGTACCACATAATCGTTACTTTAGGTATTATCACCGGGGAATCAGCCATGTTCATCAGAACACTCTCATCTGTTTCATTTGGCAAAACATTGTACTTTGAGAGAATATTCTGGAGTAGGGGGAAAAGCCTGATCTTTTACTCACTTTTCCTTCTTATTTTCAGGATTTTGCTATTGTATTGGTATTTGTATGGCTGTCATTTTTTAAATTGATCTAGGGACAACAGTGATTCCAGAGACTAACCAGTGATCTCCAGTTGAATCAGAATCACTTAAGAACTTTAAAATATACAGACTTCCAAGTCCCAACAGGGAGCAAATCAATCCAATTATTCTGGAGGGGGGACATCTGCATGCCTGCTGAGTCACCTCAGCCACGTCTGACTCTTTGCGACCCTGTGGACTGCAGCCTGCCAGGTTCCTCTGTTCATGGGACTCTCCGGGAATGAATACTGAGTGGGTTGCCATGCCTTCCTCCAGGGGATCCTCCTGACCCATGGACCGAACCCGTGTCTCTTATGTCTCCTGCACTGGCAGGCGGGTTCTTTACCACTAGCACCACCTGGGAAGCCCAGAGTGGGGGTGGGAATTCTGTATTTTGAAAAGCTGCCCAGGTGAATCTGAGGAGCAGCCAAGCCAGGATATCTGGACAGGCTTCTCTTTTCCATTATAAAACGGTCAAAAGACCTTCAAGGTCAGGCCTGAGAGCTTATGAACATCCCCCTTTTTGCTGGACGACTGCCTGGAAAACTCTATGAAGGTTCATGGCATTAGGCTTTGTTATTTGAAACTAATAATGCAAAAACGCTAGCATGAGCGTGACATTTCCGTAACAAATTCACGAGTAGGCATTTGAACCTAAAAGCTAAGCTCTAAGGCTAGAGTAGATGATATGGAGCTTAGCAGGGTTTAGAAAAAGCATTTCAGTTGTTTCTGTATATTTCCTTAGCTTCAGGAGGAAATGGCATAACACATATCTATTTCCCAGGGATGACTTGCTCTGAAAACTAATGTGAAAAATGAATGGCGCCTTGGACTTCTTGGAAAGACTCATGTGCATTAGCATCTGTTTGTTCAAGCAAATATTTATCTCCAGGGTTATCATCCATCACAAATCTTGCAAGAAAAAAAAACTGTTTAAATCTTCATATTTCTTGTTGGGAATACAAACTGGTATAACCATTTTGGAAAACTAGTTAGTAGTACCTAGTAAAGCTGAATATTTCCACATCCTATTTCCTATACACAAACCAAACTGAAAAGCAAACATATGTTTATCAAAAGACATGTACTAGAATCATGAAAGCCTCATGGATCATCTCATGGATCATAACAGCTCAACACAGGCAACTACCCAAATGACCATCCACAGTAGAACAGATAAGTGAATCATCTTATGGTCACACGAAAGAATCCTAGTAGCACAGAAAGTGAGTGATCTACAAGTACACCCAAAAATCAATGGATTTCAGATTCATGAGTTTAAATGAAAGAAACTAGATTTCAATGAAAAGTTAAAATCAACTCCAAGGATGTATAGACCAAATATATATGATACTGTTCACTAAGGGAGACAGACATTTCCCAAAGGACTCCGTGGCTTAGCTGGTAAAGAATCTGCCTGCAATGTGGGAGGCCTGGCTTCGATCCCTGGGTTGGGAAGATCCCCTGGAGAAGGGAAAGGTTACCCACTCCAGGTTTCTGGCCTGAAGAATTCCATGGATTATTTAGTCCATGGGATCGCAAAGAGTTGGACTGACGGAGCGAGTTTCACTTCACTTCACTTCCCTTTCTTATCAGAGGTGCCCACACACTGGAAAGAGCCCATACACTGCAACCTCTGAACACTCTTTTCCCAACTGACCATTTTGGTTGTCTTTAAACACATGTGATCAATAAAATGTGATCAATAAAAAAGATAAGCCCATAAGACACATTTTACAAAAGATTTATGAGCTGATAATTCAACAATGCCGTCCAAAATGAAGGAAAGTGTTGGCTCCATGTTCAGAGTAACTTTTTTTGCAACTCAAAACTCCCCTTCAGCAGAGCTCAGAAAGGTGCTATTTAACTGGGCAGCTGAGCAGCGTGTTCAGAAACTACCATGGGAAAAAAACCCACCACATTTCAAAGCATTTGAAAAATAGCATTGTCATAATTGTTCCGTATGTTTATAAAACCTCTCAAAATGCCTTTTCTTTTTACAAAAATGATGTGTGTTCAATTTTAAGTCAACTGATACAGATCAGTACAGAGTGAAAATCAATATATTAAATAAAAATCACCCCCATCTCACTTCCCCCAAGTAACTGTTATGAGCATGTGTGCATGCTAAATTGCTTCAGTCGTATCCAACTCTTTTTCAACCCCATGGACTGTAGCCCACCAGGCTCCTCTGTCCATAGGATTCTCCAGACAAGAATACTGGAGTGGGTTGCCATGCCTTCCTCCAGGGGATCTTCCCTACCCAGGGATCCAACTCGAGTTTCCTGCAGCTCCTGCATTGGCAGGCAGATTCTTTTCAGCTGAGCCACCTGGGAAGCCCGTTATGAGCATTAAGAAACTTTCATTCCAACACATCTCTAGGCAGGGGCAGGAATTATTTTGTAAACACGAGTGCAAACTTGAAAGACAAATGACAAAGGAACGTGCTTGGGAGATCTCTGCTCATCTCTGTGGTGCAGGAGAGAGAGGAACTTGTGCTCAGAGATTGTAAAAGAGCCTCTTTCTGGTCCTTCCCCTGATGAGATGAGTGCTCTGATAACAAAATAGTTGGAATTCTAAGGCAAATAGTGCCTTTTGGATCAAACAGTAGGCCTAACTCAGAGGTCGGAGGTGGGAGGTGGGAGGTGGGATGGGGAGGTGGGATGGGAAGGTGGGGAACAGCTTCTAGTTCCCCTTGGGGATTTTCTCAAGGAAAGAAAGGGCCAAGATGTAGAGCATCACAGAGCAGAGAAGGGAAGAGGAATTATGCCTCTGCATTACTGCCAAAGCAATAAACTGCTAGGGGGCCTGAGGGAAAAGCAAGATGACTGGGAGAATGAATTCTTGAAGGTTTTGAAAAATGATCCTGGATGTGACCAAAGAAAAGAAATAGAATAAAATAGTGTGTCGTTGGTCTAACTGCTTTTACTTAACACGATTTCAACTTCTTCTATCATGTTAAAGAAATGTCTTGGAACCACAGATTAAAAGTGCTAATTCTTAGACTCTATTTGTTTACAAGGAAACTGAGCATAAAAATAAAATTCTGATTTGTTGCATGGCTTCTTCTCCAGCTGGGTTGAGCAAAATTTTCACAAGATGAGGATCAGTTTAACTGAGGGGACCAGGGACAGTAAGGTGCAGACCTGGCCTTTGTAGAAACCTGAGATGCTGCCCATTTAACCCAGGGGACTGAATTTATCACCTGCTGACCTAAGGAGTCAAGGATATTCTGAGCCTGGGAAGGAAAAAGGATAGCTGTCCCCTGCCTGGAAGGGTTTTTAAGTGTAAAGGCTTATAAATTGCAGCCATTTTGGCAAAAAAAAAAAAAAAAAAGAACTTAAAACTTAGTAAATCTCTTCTTGGATCCCATTTTGATATCAAAATCCCAAACTGATGTCCACCTTTGGTCACCTTCTCACTTGTTAATGATGAGCCAACCCAAGCCACTAAGGACCCGCTGTCCCTGAACACATACGTGCCCTAACTGGTTTATGAGCTTCATGTGTTTCAGTCCAGATAGTGCATAACTCCCTAAGACAGGCAATATTTTACAGATGAGGAAATGGAGGCAAGGAGAAGTTAAGTTACTCACCCAAGGTCACAGAGCTCGTGTGTGAGGCTCCAAAGTAGATGTTCTGAACAAAGGGCCTGGTGCCAAAAATCTGACTCATGAACACTGAGGGCAATTAAAGATAGGCTAGAGCCTCCAGTTCCTTAGGGCAGATCCGGTGTCCCTGCGGTAAGCCCTCCACTTATTTCAAGTGGCTTTGCAGTCATCAAATCCCACAGCATAATTCTCGCCCATCCCCGGGGTTTATTGTCTTGGGTATTGGCCTTCTGACCTCACACCACCAGGCGTCCTCAGCTCCTCCACAGGAAGTGAGAGGAGTACATGTGTGTGAGTGTGGGAGTGTGCATTGTGTGAGTGTGCATGTGAGTCATATGCACACGTGTGTGAGTGCATGTGAGCATGTGGTATGAATTTACGTAAGCGGAGGTGTTGTGACCCCATGAATGCATATGTGAGCGTGTGTGGGTGATGGATGTGAAGGTGTATATATGCATGTGTGTGTGTGTGAGTGTGAATGAGTGTATGAGTGAAAGTATTGAGAGTAAACGTGTGTGGATGTGTGTCTGAACGAATGTGGATGTGTGTGCACATAAATGTGTGTGTGGGGGGGGAGGGGTGAGTGCACCTATGTGTGTCTTACTGAACATGTGCCCACGAGTGAATGTGTGAGTTTGTGTGCTGCTCCCAACTTGCTTTACTGGCAGCCAGATCAAGTGACACCTGAGCTCTGCCCTCCAATGAGAAAGCTTAAGGAAGCTGTCCAAGGACAGCGCTGGCCACGGAGAGGGAGGAGGTCAGCTCTGTGCCAAGAGGACTCTGAAGGGAGGGAGCAGAGCAAACCCACTGGGGCCACCACCCACCTGGCTTCCTGGACCACTCCCATGAGTGCTGCCCCTCCCTGGGGTCCTGTGGGGTTTCCTTCTCTTCTAGTCCAAGGGAGGTGAAGAGGGAAGTGGTCAGGCAGAGAGAGGGAGCAGCCTTGGAGTCAAACAGACTGGGGCTGAAATTCCTGCTCTGCCTCCAGACACTAAGAGCTGTGGGTGAGCTGTTTAATGGATCCATCCTTGGCTTCCCCATCTGACAAAGGAATGTGCTATGGTACCTAGCACAAAAGCTTATGGGGACTATCAAAAGTATAAATGCATCTTAAAAAAAAAAAACAAAACCTATGTACAGCACTCTGCACAAACTGTATGCTCAATAGATGATATTATTGTTCCACTGAAAGAGTAGGATCACCATTTCTTTCTTCCGGGTTGCCACTTTGGGTCAGATTCACAGCTCTCACAGTGGAGACAAGGCACTACTGGAGGTCTGTAGAAGCTCTTTGGTTCAACTTGATTAGACATTAGGGCACTTGGGAAGCCGTTAGCCAGAGGCCCCAGGGTTGGGAAGAGTTAATGTACTAGAACAATGGCAAGTGTTGTCACCAGGAAATCAGCTCTTTGCTTTCCAAGAGGAAATTAGAAAAGTCCCTCTTACCCAACAAACCCAACTCAACACTGAAAATTCTGACTGCAGTCAAATATGCCTCTTTTAAAATGAAACACTACACCGGCAAGCATGAACTGATTGCCTGGCTTTTCAAGGGGCAGAAAGTGAAATAAAGAAAGGAACTCTCAATAGGGAGGCCACCTGCCTTGGAGGCGGGAATTGAGTCAACACAGGCCCTAAGCAAACAGTCGGGCTTTAGTGTTCTAAATCAGTTTGAACAGTGGTTAAAGCCTGTGGGCCGAGGAGCCCTGAAAGCCTGCACACATCCTCTATTTAGTCCGAGCCAATCTCCCCAGGCCGACGCTGTGTTTACTCAGCGTCTTTCATTGCAAAATGGCCGCCCCTTTAGCTGGGTGGGGCGGGGACGGGGAAAGCGGAGGAGAGGGGCGGTGCCTGCGTCCGCAGGGGTGCTGGCTGCGCTGCCTGCTGAGAACGCGTGGACTGCAGGTCCCTCGCAGAGAGGGGTTGGGGTTCTATAACCCCAACAAAGTGGAGACCTGAGGTGAAGAGAACACAATGGAAAGACAAAAGGCATAAAACACGCCCTGTCAGCGAGAGGCCTTGTAAATAGCTTTTAAGATTCTTGTTCCAAGGTGGGGAAAGGACCTGAGAAAAAAGAGAGTGGTGTGCTCAGGGTCCTGGTCGCTCTGGAAAGCAGGTCTCACCCTTGGCCAGCAATGCCTCTCTGTCTGTCGCTTCCACACCACAGAGGCCTTCAGAGTTTGGGCAGATGAGAACTAAAGAACCTTGGGAATGCGTCCTGAGGTCTCACACGTGAAAAAGGACACGATGTCGTGTCCATGCATGAACCATATTTATGGCATCCACAAGAGGTAGCTTTGTCGTCGTGAAAAGCTGGAAATATTTTCTTCAGGGTGAGGGGGCAGGGAAGGGTGGATCCCTTTATAAACCTCAGTTGCACAACATTTCATGTTTTGCAGCAGGAAGGAAGTGAGGAGGAGACAACAGGCCACCAGAGGAGGCAGAGAGCCCACGCAGGCGCAAGGTGCTAGTCCACGCGGAGGGGCTTGGTCTTCAGCGCACACCTGTGTCTCCTGGCGACCTGACTCCCACCCAGTGAGGAGGGTTTTCTGGGGCTGAGATATAAGTGGACCATGAGAAGTAAGAGGGTATTAACATCTACCCCCAAACTTCCCCAGGCCTGGCCTCCTCTAAACCTTCCTGTGTTGCAAAATATCTTCTTCCTCCCTTCTTCCATCAAAATCCCATTCCTTCAGTATAGTGGTTCTCAGGTAGAAGGGATTTTGCACCCAAAGGACATTTGTCAGTATCTGGAGACATTCGTAGTGATTCTAACTGGGGACTGGAATGCTACCAGCATCCTCTGTAAGTAGAGGTCAGAGATGTTGCTAAACACCCGACAAGGCACAGGACAGCTCCCCGCATCAAAGAATTATCCAGCCCAAAATGTCACCAGGACTGAAACTGAAAACCTTGCTGGCATGTACTGACATCATAGCTGTGTGATTGAAAAGCATCTATTTGAACTAATTCACAATATGGTTTGAATGGCTGATAATCTACTTATAACCTTCCAGGTTCAGTTGGTTTTTAAAAGAGGTTTTCACTTTTTGGCAAGCATTCATATGGTTTAAATACAAATGCAAAAGGAAGAGAAGACTTTTGAGAAGCTACGGGGAGCAATGTTTTCTATGTATGTGTTGGGGAGGCCCTCCTGGCTATTCCTTCACTCTTATCATGAAGGCGTCTACCTACTTGTTCCAGGGGTAGAAAGACCAGTCTTATGCACTCGTCCTGGCAAAAGCTGAAATAAGGACCATGTCACAAAAATACAAAGACAAGTGTTAACAATTCCACTCAGGTACCTAGAGTAGTCAAATTCTTACATATAGAAAGTAGAGTGGTGGTTGCCAGGGACTGAGGGGAGGGGCAGATGAGGAGTTATTGTTTAATGGGTATAGAATTTCAGTTTTGTAAGATGAAAAGAGTTCTGGAAATTGGTTGCACAACAATGTGAAAGTACTTAATCCTAATGAAGTATATAGTTAAATATCATTAAGACAGTGAATTTTATGTTACGTGTATTGTCCCACAATTTTTAAAGAGTATATATATATATGTATATATATACAACTTGATGAATTTTTACAAAGTGAACACACTTGTATAACTAGTACCTGTGTGAAGAAATGAAATATTACCAGCCCCCATAAGCCCCCTTTATTCCTCCTATATACCACCTCCTGGTTCTATCCCTACCTCAAGGGTAATGGTATCCTGACTTCCAAATGGTAATGTAAGTATAATCCTTAATGGAGCTGCAATAGTTTGTGAATGTATCATATTTAATGTAATCAACCCTCTCCGTCCTTTAACTGAACTTGGAAGATTCTTTAAAGAAAACACACATGAGATGATTTGGTCATATATTTTTGTCCACATCTCTACTCTCTGAAAACAGATGGATTCTTAGAGGTGGAATTTCCAAGTCACATGCTGTGAAAATTTTAAAGAGTCTTGATTCATACAGGCATCAGTATTTCTAGAAGCTTCTGGTGGATCATGATGTGTGGCCGTGGTGGAGAATCACTTCATTAATTTATGGATTGCCCATGATTAGTTCTCTAAGGAATATACTCAAACCACCGCTGACACGCCACTATTAAAAAGAACAAAATAGACCACACACCACAGCTCTGAAGTCTGCAAGCTCTTCAACAACAGAAACCACCGCAATGAGAAGCCCACGCAACCAGAGAGTAGTCCCGAGTCTCCACAACTAGAGGAACCCTGAATGTAGCAATGAAGACCCAGTGTAGGGAAAAAAAAAGAATGGAATAGGGATTCTCCTGGGGGTCCACCTTGTAATGCAAGGGATACTGGTTTGATCCCTGGTCCCCTGGTCAGGGAACTAAGATCCCACATGGTGTGGAGCAACTAAGCCTGTGCACTGCAGCTACTAAAGCCCACGTGCCTTGGAGCCTGAGAGCCACAACTGTAGGGTCCGGGTGCCTCAAAGAACGATCCCGAATGATGCAACGACAATCCTGCATGCCACACCCAAGACCTCACACGGCCAAATAAGTATTTTTAGAAAAGAAAAACAAACAGAATGGAATAAAGCCATTTGCAACATGGATGGACCTAGAGATTGTCATACTGAGTGAAGTAAGTCAGAGAAGGCGAAATATGTGATAATGCTTATATGTGAAATCTAAAAAAAAAAGAGAGAGATACAGATGAACTTATTTACAAAACAGAAACAGACTCAGAGACTTAGAGAACAAACTTATGCTTCTGATGAGGTGGGAGAAAGGGACAGATTGAGAGTTAGGGATGGACATATATACACTGCTCTACTTAAAATGGGTAGCCAACAAGGATCTACTATACAGCACAGGGAACTCTGCTCAGTGTTTTGTGGAAGCCTGGATGGGCGGGGAGTTTGGGGGAAAATGAATGGATGTGTATGTATGGCTGAGTCCCTTTGCTGCCCATCTGAAACTATCACAACGTTGTTCATCTATCACAACATTGTTAATCGGCTATACTCCAATACAAAATAAAAAGTTTAAAAAATGGGAAGAGAATTTGAATAAATAAATGTATATGTATAACTGAGTCACTCTGCTATACATCTGAAACACAACGTTGCCGTTTTTAAAATTTGATTTATTTTTGGCTGTGCTGGCTCTTCATTCTTGTGTGCAGGCTTTCTCTGGTTGCGGGGAGTGGGGCTTACCATTTGTTGTGGTGAATGGGCTTCCCATGGCATTGGCTTCCGCCTGAAAGCTTCAATGGTTGAGGCTCATAGGCTCTAGAGCAAGGGCTCAGCAGTTGTGGCGCACAGGCTTAGATGCCAGTGGTGTGTGGGATCTTCCCAGCCCAGGGACCGAACCCATGTCCTCTGCATTGGCAGGCAGACTCAACCAGTGGCCCACCAGGGAGGTCCACTAACACAGCATTGTTCATCAACTGCACTCCTTAAAAAGTTAAAAAACAAGCAAACCACCAACCCACCACTGGTAATTGCTTGGATTTGATCCCAGTAGAAATGCTTTATGGGTTCAAAGGATGCAGAAGTAGCAGTTCGGATGTCTTTAGGTGTAAGGAATGCTGGCCAGTCAAACATAATTTTAACAACATTTTGTTGTTGTTGTTGTTGTTGTTCTTTCCAAACAAGAAACCCTAGGTTGGCAGATAAACAAAGAATTTGAAGATAGGAAGAGAAAGAAGCAAAAACAATGTATAAAGCATTCCCTTTAAAATCCTTTTAGAACAAACAGCATGTGTATCTAGCCAGGCAGAAGAGGGCATAGGGTAGGAATGGGAGGAAGTCTGAGGGAATAAATCATAATGTTTTAGGCCAGATACCTGATTAAGTATTTATAATTCATTATTTCATTGTATTTCATACATGCAAACACATATGGAATAGGTATCATTGTCTCTATTTCACATGAGATCCAAGTTAGAGATTTCAAGGATGGGTCCAGAACCATACAGTTAACCAGCAAGGCCTGGGGAACCAACAAAGCCCCGGTCCTGGTGACTTGGGCATTTAACCTGTCCAGGTCGATTTTGAGATACTTGCATCAATTTATCTCAAAGGTTTCTTTCATTCTATCATTTTATGTATTTGTCTTGGCTCTTCTGGGTCTCTGCTGCGATTCACAGGTTCCTCTGGTTGTGGCACACAGGTTTAGCTGCTGTGAAGCAGGTGGGATCTTAGTTCCCCAACCTGGGATTGAACCTGTGTTGCCTGCATTGAAAGGAAAATTCATTGTTTTTTTTTGTTGTTGTTGTTTAGTATTTATTTATTTATTTGGTTACACTGGGTCTTAGTTGCAGCATGTTAACTCTTAGTTGAGGCATGTGGGATCTAGTTCCCTGTGCAGGGATTGAACCTGGGCTTCCTTCATTGGAAGCACAGAGTCTTAGCCACTGGATCAGTAGGGAAGTCCCTGGAAGGTTTATTTTAGATTTAGCCATTGACTTGAGTGCCATTTTTAGCAGTTTTATATTAATGGTCAACTGGAAGCAGGACAGAGGAATAGATCTGAAACCAATGGCATTAGCCATCGTTTAGGAGTGAGTCAGGGATTAAGGCCCATTGAACAAAACTTTGCATCTTAATCCACACTAAAGCAGACTCTGGGCTGTGGGATTCCAAGCCCCTCAGAGTGCCAAGGACACTTACTTCCTGTGGGTGGTGCAGGCATAAAATTCGGTTGCCATTGACTTGCTTCATGATACATGACTGGCATGGTGGTCATGGCCCTTGTGAGCTCAGAGCCTTTCCAGGAGCATTTCTGTCTTCTGGATGCTTCCATAGGTGTCTACCCAGTTCAACTTCTTGTTCTGTCACGCCAGTGAACTCTTTTCTGAGTCGAGCCAGTTAATGGAGGAAGCCAGTTTAATTAAGGTGAGCGTACCCAGAAAGTTGTGGTACATATACACAATAGAATATTACTCAGCTATTTAAAAGAATGCATTTGAATCAGTTCTAATGAGGTGATGGAACTGGAGCCTATTATACAGAGTGAAGTAAGTCAGAAAGAAAAACACCAATACAGTATATTACTGCATATATATGGAATTTAGAAAGATGGTCATGACGACCCTATATTCGAGACAGCAAAAGAGACACAGATATAAAGAACAGATTTTTGGACTCTGTGGGAGAAGGTGAGGGTGGGATGATTTGAGAGAATAGCATTGAAACACGTATATTACCGTATGTGAACTAGATTGCCCGTCCAAGTTCAATGCATGAAGCAGGGCACTCAAAGCCGGTGCCCTGGGACGACCCAGAGGGATGGATGGAGAGGGAGGTGCGAGGGGGGCTCAGGATGGGGGAAACGTACACCCATGGCTGATTCATGTCAGTGTATGGCAAAAACCACAATATTGTAAAGTAATTAGCCTCCAATTAAAATACATAAATAATTTTTTTTTTAAGATGAGCTTATCCAACACCACTCAGACGGAGCTTCCTCATCCCAGTCTGTTAGCAGTAACTTTCACTAATGTTAAAATGCTAATGTAAGAGCAAATTGACATTGCCATGAGGACTCCAGAATTTTATGATTTTGGAATTGACATTCTAAGCCTCTATCTTTCCTCCAGCAAGGTATTTAGCATTTAATATGTTCTGAGATTAGGGGCTTTCTTCTCCAGAGAGCAACATTTGCTGTGGGCTGCAAAGACGGCCACTGTGGAAATACGGAATAAATCCAAAATGTTTTCTCCAAACACCCAGAAAACACTTAATTAAATGCTATCTATTTCTCACACTCCTACAGCTATTAGCCCAAACACTTCTCCATACATATTTAGACTGAAATTTAAAAAAAAATCTCCAGACATTTCTGAAGGGGGAGTTTTATGTGACTTTTTTTCAACATTCACAATTTTAAGTGTGAATAAAATTGATGTGACTGGCGATCTCAGTTTTGGATTAAAAAATGATAGTTTAATGAGTCTGGAAACCAGATATTAGTTTTGAAAGAAAAAAAAGAATTCTTTCATTTTTTTCAGACAAAGCTATTTAAAACTACACATTTCTGGGTATCACTTTGTCTATGTCATTTGGCTAAGTGGCTTCAATCCATCATCTTCTCTGTTTGGTTCTGATAATGTCAGCCGGAATGGGAGCAGCACATTTAGATTTCAAATCAGCGGAGGTAATAACGGCAAGGACAGAGTATCCAATAAATATTTAACTCAGGACTTTTCAACATTTATTTAACCAGCACATATTCATCCATCCAAATCCACCAAGAGTGACAGTGCTTGTAACATTCATAGCCGTTTTCATTTATGCCTTCTGCTGGGATACACAAACACATGCAAAGGCAAGGGGAAAATTAAGGTCACAGCTTCATAGCATGATAAAGACATAACAAACGTTTGATTCAGGCTTTTTCCTACTCTTTTCAAGGAAAATTTCGTTCCTCACTTAATCTTTTTTTTCATTGTTTAGACATGGAAGAATCACAAATGATAGCTAATATCAAAAGGGATCATATGATTTTTGTAAAAAAAAAACAAACAGGGATCTATTTTCACTATAGGACACACTGACATCTTTTTAGCCCTCGTGAGGGCCAGGTCTGCTTCAAGTGCTTCTGTTCTCCCCCAAACAGCTGGGTGGGAAATGAAATCATACTTAACAAATCTAGTTCGACCTTAGCCTGTAAGTATCAGCCAAGCTGCTGATTTGGGCTCTCTGGAACAGTCCTGCCAGCTCGATCCTTATGTTGGATTCTTTCCTGCAGTGGAACCAGGTAAGTCATGGCTGAAGGGGTCAGCCCAGCCTTTTCAAGGTCCCCTCTCCTTTCCTAACAGGCTGTGGTCTCAGCTCCAAAGACTTCAGCCAGTGCTGTGCTGGTTAATGTTTAACATCAGTCTCTTCAAAAAGAAAATTCCCTCGGTGTAAGTAAACCCACCATGGCCAATCTTCAAGCTATCAACGTGAGATCACCAAACACGGAATTGGGAAGAGATATGTGTAATTGGGTTTAACAAGCCGTCATAATCTGGCTTCAGCGCACCTCTGGCTGTAGCCCTGGAGACAGCACCAGAATTCCACACCTTCTCTTCCTACTGAGCTGGGAGGTGGAGGGCCCAGGCCCACTGCTGACTTAGCCAAGCACAAAAGTACTTGAGACAGAAGGTGAACCTCATGGACATGGGGCCTTATAACCCCAGAGAAAATAAGAAACCAGTATCATGGAAAATGTAGCCCATGAATATTATGAGCATGTAATTATGTCCACTGTGTTACCATTACTGGAAGTCATTACCCAGAGCATGGTTTGTGGGTTGAATGTGGTAGAAATCACATTCAAATTCCAACATGATGGGAACTGGCTTGTCCATATTTTTAAAAAGGAACTCAGTTATGCTATATATTCCTTTTCAGATTCCTTCCCGTTATAGATTAGTACAAGATACTGAATATATTTCCCTGTGGTATACTGGTTGGTCCCTTTTGATCTACATTCATAAGCAAAAATGATTAAACTGTCACCTTAAAGAAAGAAAAAAATCTACAGTTCTACCAAGAGTCAAGCAGAACAGAGGTAAGGCTTTGAACAGTTAAAAGTAGAAAATTTTATCTTCAAACCTTATCTCAAATCTATAGGTGAACCATGGTGTAGATTTGGCACCCTGTATATCATGTATTCATGTTTCCTGTATGCATTATGACCAAATAATAAATATACTTTTTTCATCAGTGAAAGATACATATATGCTGCCTAGCACTGTCAGTTTTCTCTGAATTGTTTGGAAAAACAAATTGTAAAATAATTTCACCGTGTTGGAAGACTGGGTGGGGAAATGACTTAAAAGTAGTTTGCCTAATTTCTTTTTGTAAAATTGAAGTATAGCTGATTTACAATATTATATTAGTTTCAGGTATACAACATAGTCATTCAGTACTTGTGCAGATTATAATAATTACAAGATAATGTCTAGGATTCCCTATGCTCTACAATCTATCCTTGCTGCTTCTCTATTTTATACAGCGTAGTTTTTATTTCTTAACCTCATAACCCATCTTGCCCCTCCCCCTCTCTCTCTTCTTTGATAACCACACTTTGTTTTCTATATCTGTGAGTCTGCTTCTGTTTTGCATATACATTTGTTTGTATCACTTTTAAAATTACACATATAAGTGATCTCATCAGTATTTATCTTTCCAGGTCTGACTTATTTCACTAAGCATAATAATTTCTAGGTCCATCCATGTTGCTGCAAATGGCATTATTTCACTTTTTTTTAAATTCATTCACCTCATTTCTTTTTTCTGCATTTTTTTTTCATTTAAGTGTGCTTGATTTATAATATATGTTAGTTTCAGGGGTACAGCACAGTGGTTTGGTTATATACATATATATATATATATACACATACATATATAGATTCTTTTTCAGATTCTTTTCCCTTATAGGTTGTTATAAAATGTTGACTATAGTTCCCTGTGCTATACAGTAGGCCTTTGTTGGTTATCTGTTTTATATATATCAGTGTGTATATGTTAATCTCAAACTCCTTATTTATCCCTCCCCCGACCCTTTCCTCTTTGGTAATCATATGTTTATTTTCTATGTCTCTGATCCTCTGTTTCATAAATAAGTTCATTTGTGTCATTTTTTTTCAAATTCTACAAATAAGTGACATATGATATTTATCTTCGTCTGGCTTACTTCATTTAGTCTGACAATCTCTTGGTGTATCCATATTGCTGAAAATGGCATTGTTTCATTCTTTTTTAAGGCTGAGTACTAGTCCATTACATATATATACATCACATCTTCTTTATCCATTCATCTGTTGATGGACATTTCGGTTACTTCCATGTCTTGGTTATTGTAAACAGTGCTGCAATGAACATTAGGGTGCATGTATCTTTTCGAATTATGGTTTTCTCTTTATATATGCACAGAGTAGGATTGCAGGGGCTCATACAGTAGCTTTGCTTTTTAATTATTTAAGGAACTTCCAGGGTCTTCTCCACAGTGACTGTAACAGTTTACATTCCCACCAATAGTGTAGGAGGGTTCCTTTTTCTTCACACTCTCTCCAGCATTTATTATTTACAGACTTTTTGATGATGGCCCTTCTGACCAGAATGAGATGATACCTCATTGTAATTTTGATTTGCATTTCTCTAATAACTGGTGTTGAGCATTTTTTCAAGTGTCTACTGGCTATCTGTGTGTCTTCTTTGGAAAAATATCTGTTTAGATCTTCTACCCATTTTTGGATTGGATTGTCTGTTTTTTTTTAATATCAAGCTATATGAGCCATTTGTTTATTTTGGAAATTAATCTCTTGTTAGTCACATCATTTGCAAATATTTTCCCCCATTCCGTAGGCTATCTTCTCATTTGTTTATGGTTTCCCTTGCCGTGCAAAAGCGTTTAAGTTTAATTAGGTCCCATTTGTTTACTTATGTATTTATTTTTTATCTCCATTACTCTAAGAGAGGATACAAAAAGATATTGTTGAGATATATGCTTGTATTTTCCTCTAGGAGTTTTATCATATCCAGTCTTATATTTAGGTCTTTAATCCACTCTGAGTTTATTTTTGTATGTGGTGTTAAAGAATGCTATTTTTAAAATTTGTATTTATTTTTGTTTTATTTTTGGATGTGCTGGGTCTTCACTGCTGCATTCAGGCTTCCTCTGTTTACAGAGAGTGGGGGCTACTCTCCAGTTGCTTGTAGGTTCTAGAACACAGGCTTATTTGCCCCACAGCACATGGAATCTTTCTGGATCCGAGATTGAACCCATGTCCCCTTCCTTGGCAGGCAGATTCTTAACAACTGGACCACTAGGTAAGTCTTAAAGAATGCTCTAATTTCATTTACACGTAGCTGTTCAGATTTCCCAGCACCACTTAGTGACGGGACCACCTTTTCCCATTGTCTATTCTTGCCTCCTTTGTGATAGACTAATTGACTATAGGTACATGGGTTTGTTTCTGGGCTATCTCTCCTGTTCCAGTGACCTATATGTCTGTTTTTGTGCCAGTATGATACTGTTTTGATTAATGTTGCTTTGTAGTATAGTCTGAAGTCAGGGAGTCAGATTCCTCCAACTGTTTTTCTTTCTCAAGATTACTTTGCCTTTTCAGGGCTCCCCTGGTGGCTCAGTGATAGAGAATCTGCCTGTCAATGCCGGAGACAAAGGTTCCATCCTTGATCCAGGAAGACCCCACATACAACTGGGCAACTAAGCCCATGGCCACAACTATTAAGCTTGTGCTCTAGAGCCCAGGAGCAGCAACTATTCCGTTCTTGTGCCCTAGAGTTCGTGCTCTGCAGCAAGAGAAGCCACTACAATGAGAATCCTGCACATTGCAACTAGCGAGTAGCCCCACTAGCCACAATTAGAGGGCAGCAATGAAGCCCCAACACAGCCAAAAATGAATAAATAAATGAGTGAGTGAAATTATATATAAAAAGATTGCTTTGGCTATTCAGGGTCTTTTGTGTTCCCACATAAATTTTTAATATAAAGCAGTTGACATTAAAATGACCAACAATATCAAATGTTGGTGAAGATATAACCCAATGGTTATATCTTCATGGCAAATAGATGGGGAAACAGTGGAAATAGTGGCAGATTTTATTTTGGGGGGCTCCAAAAATCACTGCAGATGGTGATTGCAGCCATGAAATTAAAAGACACTTACTCCTTGGAAGAAAAGTTATGACCAACCTAGACAGCGTATTGAAAAGCAGAGACATTACTTGTCAACAAAGGTCTGTCTAGTCAAGGCTATGGTTTTTCCAGTAGTCATGTATGGATGTGAAAGTTGGACTATAAAGAAAGCTGAGTGGAGAAGAATTGATGCTTTTGAACTGTGGGACTCTTGAAAGTTCCTTGGACAGCAAGGAGATCCACCCAGTCCATCCTAAAGGAAATCAGTCCTGGGTGTTCATTGGAAGGACTGATGCTGAAGCTGAAATTCCAATATTTTGGCCACATCATGCAAAGAGTTGACTCACTTGAAAAGACCCTGATGTTGGGAAAGATTGAAGGCAGGAGAAGGGGACGACAGAGGATGAGATGGTTGGATGGCATCACCGACTCAATGGACGTGGGTTTGGGTGGACTCTGGGAATTGGTGATGGACAGGGAGGCCTGGCGCGCTGCAGTTCATGGGATCACAAAGAGTCGGACAAGACTGAGTGACTCAACTGAACGAGATTTGTCACAACTTTCCTTCCAAGAAGCAAAGATCTTTCCATTTCATGGCTTCAGTCGCCATCCACAGTGATTTTGGAGAAAACAAGAAAAGAAAATCTGTCAGTGCTTCCACTTTCCCCCCATCTATTTGTCATGAAGTGATGGGACCAGATGCCAAGATCTTTGTTTTTTGAATGTTGGGTTTGAAGTCAGCTTTTTCACTCTCTTTCACCCTCAAGAGACTCTATCGTTCCTCTTCACTTTCTGCCATTAGAGTGGTATCATCTGCATATTGAAGTTGCTAATATTTCTCCCTGCAATCTTGATTCCATCTTGTGATTCATCCAGCCCAGCATTTCACATGACGTACTCTGCATATAAGTTAAATAAGCACGGTGACAATATACAGCCTTGATGTACTCCTTTCCCAATTTTGAACCAGTCAGTCATCCCATGTAAGGTTCTAACTGTTGCTTCTTGACCTGCATACAGGTTTCTCAGGAGACAGGAAAAGAAAGAAAGAAAGTGAAATCACTCAGTCTTGTCCGTCTCTGTGACCCCGTGGACTATAGTCCACCAGGCTCCTCCATCCATGGAATTTTCCAGGCAAGAGTACTGGAGTGGGTTGTCATTTCCTTCTCCAGGGGATCTTCCCGACCCAGGGATTGAACCCAGGTCTCCCACATTGCAGGCAGACGCTTTACCATCTGAGCCACCAGGGAAGCCCCAGGAGACAGGTAAGGTGATCTGGTATTCCCATCTCTTTAGGAATCTTCCGCAATTTATTGTGATCCAGTCAAAGGCTTTCCCATAGTCAGTGAAACAGGAGATGCTCTTCTGGAATTCCCTTGCTTTCTCCATGATCCAACAAATGCTGGCAATTTGATCTCTAGTTCCTCCACCTCTTTGAAACTCAGCTTGTATATCTGAAAGTTCTCAGTTCACATACTGCTATAGCTGAGCTTGAAGGATTTTGAGTATAACCTTGCTAGCATGTGAAATGAATGCAATTGTGCAGTAGTTTGAACATTCTTTGGCATTGCCCTTCTTTGGGGTTGGAATGAAAACTCACCTTTTCCAGTCCTGTTGCCACTGCTGAGTTTTCTAAATTTTCTGGCATATTAACAACATCATCTTTTAGTATTTTCAATAGCTCAGCTGGAATTCCATCACTTCCACTAGCTTTGTTTGTAGCAATGCTTCCTCAGGCCTACTTGACTTCACACTACAGCTCTAGGTGAGTGACCACACCGTTGTGGTTATCTTGGTCATTAAAACCTTTTTTGTATAGTTCTTCTGTGTATTCTTGCCACCTCTTCTTAATCTCTTCTGCTTCTGTTAGGTCCTTACTGTTTCTGTCCTTTATTGTGCCCATCCTTGCATGAAATAGGCCCTTGATATCTCAAATTTTCTTGAAGAGATTTCTGGTCTTTCCCATTCTATTGTTTTCCTCTATTTCTTTGCATTGTTTGTTTAAGAAGGCCTTCTTATCTCTCTTTGCTATTCTCTGGAACTCTGCATTCACTGGAGTATATCTTTCCTTTTCTCCCTTGCTTCTTGCTTCTTTTCTTTCCTCGGCTATTTATAAAGCCTCCTCAGGCAACCACTTTGCCTTCTTGCATTTCTTTTCCCTTGAAATGGTTTTGGTCACTATCTCCTGTGCTGTGCTCACTTGCTCAATTGTGTCCGACTCTTTGAGATCCTATGGACTGTAGTCCACCAGGATATTCTGTCCTTGGAATTTTCAGGCAAGAATACTGGAGTGGGTTGCCATTTCCTACTCCAGCGGATCTTTCCAACCCAGGGATCGAAGCTGGGTCTCTTAGGTCTCCTGCACTGGCAGGTTCTTCACCACTGTGCCACCTGGAAGCCCCACACCATGTCCTCTACAATGTTACAAACCTCCATCATAGTTCTTCAGGCACTCTGTCTACAGATCTATTCCCTTGAATCAATTTTTCATCTCTGCTGTATAATCATAAGGGACTTGATTTAGCTCACACTTGAATGGCCTAGTGGTTTTCCCTACTTTCTTCAATTTAAGCTTTTCCCTACTTTCTTAAATTTAATTGAATTTTGCATTAAGGAGCTCATGGTCTGAGCCACAGTCAGCTCCAGGTTTTGTTTTTACTGATTGTATAGAGCTTCTTCATCTTTGGCTGAAAAGAAGACAATCAATCTGATTTTGGTATTGACCATCTGGTGATGTCCATGTGGAGAATCACCGCTTGTGCTGTTGGAAAAGGATGTTTGCTATGACCAGTATGTTCTCTTAACAAAACTCTGCTAGTCTTTGCCCTGCTTCATTTCGTACTCCAAAGCCAAACTTGCCTGTTATTCTGGGTATCTCTTGACTTCCTACTTTTGCATGCTAACCTGCTATGATGAAAAGACACCCTTTTTTGGTGTTAGTTCTGGAGGATGTTGTAGGTCTTCATTTGTGCGTGTCCAGTCGCTCAGTTGTGTCTGACTCTGCAATCCCATGGAGCATAGCCCATCAGGCTCCCTCTTCCATTTCCCAGGCAAATATACTGGAATGACTTGCCATTTCTTACTCCATAGATCTTCATAGAACTGGTCAACTTTAACTTCCTCAGCATCAGTGGTTGGGGCATAGACTTGGATTACTGTGATGAATGGTTTGCACTGGAAACGAACCGAGATCGTTCTATTGTTTATGGATTGCACCCAAGTACTGCATTTCAGACTCTTTTGTTGGCTATGAGGTCTACTCCATTTCTTCAAAGGGATTCTTGCCCGCGGTAGTAGATAAAATAGTCATCTGAATTAAAGTTGCCCATTCCCGTCCATTTTAGTTTACTGATTCTTAAGATGTTGATGTTCAATCTTGCCATCTCCTGCTTGACCATGTCCAATTTACCTTGATTCATGGACCTCACATTCCATGTTTCTATGCAATGTTATTCTTTCCAGCATTGGACTTTACTTTCACCACTAGACATGTCCACAATTGGGCATCATTTTCACTTTGGTCCAGCAGCTCCATTCTTTCTGCAGCTATTAGGGATTGCCCTCTACACTTCCCCAGTAGCATATTGGACACCTTCTGACCTGGAGGCGGGGCGGTCCTCATCTTTCAGTGACATATCTTTTTGCCTTTTGATACTGCCCTTGAGGCTCTCTAGGCAAGAATACTATAGTGGGTTACCATTTCCTTCCCCAGGGGACCACATTTTGTCAGAACTCTTCACTATGATCCGTCCATCTTGGGTGGCCCTGCACAGCTTGACTCATAGCTTCACTGAGTTATGAAGGCCACTTCACCACAACAAAGCTTTGATCCATTAAAGGTATTATTCCACTTACATAAAGATAAAAAAGCTGGCCAAACAAATCTACAGTTAAGTTGGGAAACTGGTTACTTTTAGAGAGGAGGGGATAGGCAATAGTTGAGATAGAATATAAAGAAGGCTTTTGAGTCCTGGCCTCGTTTTATTTCTTGACATGAGTGGTAGTTAAATAAGTGTTCGCTTTGTTAGAATTTTGTGTTGTATACTTATAACCGGTGCATTTTTCTGTATATGTGTGTATTTAACATTGAAGAAGTTAAGTAATAAAATTATGTCATTCATTCATCCATTGGTCTATTCACTGAGTCATCAGTAAACCTTTGTTGAGGGTTACCTGCAATACAATCGGTGGACCTAGCTCTAGTGGGTTGCAGTGTAAGTTTCTTATGGAAAAAATTTTTGTATTGTTTTTCTTTTGATCTCATGATGCTGTGAAGAGGGCTTAACAAAAAGCAAGTGACCTAGAACCATTGACTCATTGCACTTGGTTTAGCCTTCACTCTGCCAACGGTTGATAGTAAGGATAATCGAGCCACTTTGTCGCTCTGGACCTGTGATCATCTGGAGGAGCTGACGTTTCCTTCAGCTTTGAAATTCTAATCAGCTTGAGTGGAGCTCATATTCTCTGTGCTAGCCGCTTTGCTAAGAATTGGGGTCACAAGAGCAAGCAATCAAACAAAAACATGATCCTGCCCTCTAGAAGTGCATAACCTTGCCAATAGCAAAGGGGTCGTTGTGACACAGTGAGTCAGATGGTGCTTTGATGGTTTGTCTGTCCAGGTTGCTAAGGCAGCACATATGAGGAGCAGCTCACCCAGGCTCCCAAAGGAAGGCTGCCCAAAGCTGGGAAGGCTGGTCCTGCTTAGACTGTGCAGGAAGTGATGCTGTGTGGGGCAGAGTCTTAGCCAGGCTGGGCCCTGAGGCCTGGAAGTGGGAGGAAGCTTCTGCCAGGCTGAAAAGCAGAGGAAAGAGAATCCAGAAGACTCAAAGGAACAATATAGAGGTTTTTTTTAATCCTTAATTTTCAGCTTACTATGGAAAATGTAAAGGTCTGTGAAATAGAATGGCGGGGGGCAGTGTGTAGAAGGGGGTCCCGCCTGTGGCAGGCCAGGACAAGAGAGGCCTTGATGGCCAGGATACCAAACCACAAATCAATATTTACCCAGCGGAAAGAGCTCTGTTTTCCCCCCTGTTTACAGCTTCTGGGTGTCTGGCTGGCTGAGCAAGGCGTGGTGAAAGCAGGCTCCTTGGGGCAAGTCTGGGATCAGCTGGTTGCTGGTAGATTGATAATCTTGCTCCAAAGAGTGAAAATTCTAAGAGCTCTTCCAAACTCTAAGGGTACACAGCCCCACTGAGAATTTGGGTCATTAGCGATGCACTTTGAAAAACAAAGCTATGGGTCTCGTTGAAAGGCGCCCCCAGACATCTTGATCTGCGGAGTTAGAAATCTGACAGCACCCAGCAGTTCTCCCTGAGGCAAAGATCTGTGGATTTTGCTTATCCAACTCTTTCAGAGGCTCCCCCAAGCCTTTGTAAGATCCAAACAGTTGTTTTGCATTTGGGCTCAGCAGATGTGGTCATTTGCATACAGGTAAATTTCCATATATATAAACATAAAGACCTAGCAGACCTTCAGATTATTGTCAGATTGAAACCTAAAGACTATTTGGGGCTTCCCAGGTGGTGCAGTAGTAAAGAATCCTCCTGCCAACGCACGAGATACAAGAGAGGGTTCAATCTCTAAGTCGGGAAGATCCCCTTGATTAGGAAATGGCAACCCACTCCAGTATTCTTGCCTGGGAAATCCCACAGACAGAGGAGCCTGGCGGGCTACAGTTCATGGGGTTGCAACGAGTCGAGCATGACTGAACATAAACACCAAAGACTATTCAGCACCCATCAGCACAGCCAACAAACAGACATCAAGATCAGCATCGGAGAACCACGGTCCGCAGTTATCTAAATAGTATGGAGTCCTCTTAGAAATGGTTCTTAGGAAAAAAACTCAGAGAAACCAATACAAGCCCTGGGGAGTTCTGGGAGCTTGGTCCCGACAGCTGCACACAGGATGTCTCACCTGCTCCCTCGGAGGGAAGGAGCTCATTCCTGGGCCTACTGCCTGTCCCACTGTGCTCACAGAGGTGCCCTTGGCTGTCACTCATCACTGATGGGGAGGGGCTGCTGGCGTGTGAGTGGGGGAGGGGCAGAGACATTCTACAGTGTGTGTGTCAGTCCAAAAAACTGTCTCTTCTCCTGCAAGACTTTTAAAATATATATATATATATATTTATTTCTTTATTTGGCTGTGCCGGGTCTTCACTGTGGTGTGCAGGACCTTTAGTAATGGCATGTGGGATCTAGTTCCCTGACCAGGGATTGAACCCAGGCCCCCCTGCATTGGGAGTTCGGGGTCTTAGCCACTGGGCCACCAGGGAAGTCCCTCCTCCTGAAAGACTTTTGACTGTTCACTTTAATATGTACAGTCACATCTTGAGTTGCACAGAAACTTCTAAATTATGAGAAAAGTAATGAGACAGGATCATCGCTAAAATATTGAAAATCCACAGGAAAATAGAAAAATCAGTCTCTGATTTGGATATAATCTTTCAGAAGCCGTTCAGCTCAGTTGCTCAATCATGCCCGACTCTTTGCAACCCCATGGACTGCAGCACACCAGGCTTCCCTGTCCATCACCAACTTCTGGAGCTTGCTCAAACTCATGTTCATCGAGTTGGTGATGCCATCCAACCATCTCATCCTCTGTCATCCCTTTCTCCTCATGCCTTCAATCTTTCCCAGGAAAATACCTGTGGGCATTAATGGTGCTACATTCCAGTTTGAGTCATTGAGGTGTGTGTGTGTGTATGTGTGTGTGTGTGTGTGTGTGTGTGTGTGACGAGTACACTTTAGATGCTAAAGGACTTTTGATAGAACTGAAACGGGTGGGGCTGGTTTGATACACAGAGGCTGAGGAGCTGCAGCTGGATGTTCACAGGGTGAAGTCAACGTCCAAGGAAGGGCACTGGGGCCTCAGCCCAGCCTCACAAGTTCAGGGTAAAGGCATTGCAGGGTGAGGCAGGGGCTTTCCTAGCGGAACTCACAAGGCCCTGGTTTGGGGAAACTGTGTGGGATGAGGGTGGCTGTAGAGTGTCTCCCATGGGCAGATCTTTCCTTTTCTTTTCTGCATGTGGTAGTGTATGTTTCCAGGCCGCTCTCTCCGTGCATCCCACGCTCTCCTTCCTTCCCGCTCCATGTCCACACGTCTGTTCTCTGTGTTTGTCCACATACCACGGCTCTGCAACAACCTAGAGGGGTGGGACGGGCAGGGAGGTGGGAGGGAGGTTTGAGAGGGAGGGGACATAGGTACACCTACGGCTGATTCATGTTGATGTTTGGCAGAAACCAACACAATTCTGTAAAGCAATTATCCTTCCATTAAAATTTTTTTTTTTTTTAGAAAGAACTTTCCTTTTTCTCTTTTGGCCACACTCTGTGGCCTGTGGGATCTTAGTTCCCCAACCATGGATGGAATTCATGCCCCTGGATTGGAAGTACATGTCTTAACCACTGGGCCACCAGGGAAGCCCCTAAAGATCTTTCCAATCAGTTCTCAGCGTGTGTGTGAAGATAGTCTGGATTGGTAGGGGACACTACCACCGAGGAGGAAGAGGGAGGTGGGGTGGTGCAAGGGTGAGAAGGTGCCTCCAGGGGATTTGTGTGAAAGCCCGGGGAAGTCATCCACAACCAGAAACTTCAGAGCCACCCTACAGGGCTCTCCGCCGGCTCTCCGCCACCTTCAGAGGTCATCAAGGCTCTGTGTGTGTAGTGGGCTGAACGGTGGCATCAAGGCATTGCGTGTACAGTGGGTTGAATGACGGCCACGACACGGTGCATCCAAGTGTCCTGGAACCTATGGATGTGACCTTATTTGGAAAATGGGTTTTGCAGATGTAATTAAGTTCAGGTTCTAGAGTTGAGGTCACCCTGGATTGCCCTGGAGGGCCCTAAATCCAGTCGCCAGTGTTTGTATAAGAGACAGAGGAGAGGACGTGCACACACAGGAGGAGGAGGTCATATGCAGATGGGGGCAAGAATGAGCCACAAGACAAAGGCTGCATGGAGTCCCCAGAAATCCAGGAAGAGGAAAAAAAAAAGGGATTCTCCGCTGGAGACTTCAGAGGCAGCATGGCCCTGCCGACACCTTGACTCCAGAGCTGAGAGAATAAAATTCTGTTGTTTTAAGCCACCGAACTTGTGGGAATCTGTTATACCACAGATTTGGGAGGAACCAGGCACCCCCAGGGTTGGACTGTACAGTGTGGGAACCCCGAGCTGTCATCAAAGCCAGCAGGTAAATACTTTCCTGGGGAAGCAGGGAAGGGTGATGTGGGGGATGAAGGATCACAGAAAGAAGGGGGCAAGCCCAGCCTGGGCGGGGAGCACTCATCCTGGGGTCAGTGTGGTCCGTGAGTCTCGGCTCCATCTTGTGATACTGCTCTGCTGAGCCGCTGCTGGACGCTGGAAGCACAGGCTCTGTGATGTGGGGTCTCCGTGAGGACCCTGCGGGCGGGCTGGAATGGCAAGATCCAGGCACAAGGTGGAGAAAGCACTCAGAGAGAACGCGGTGGGGGCAGAATGACCAGGGATGTGGGTGGTGGGGAGACCGGCTGTGTGGTCAGAGGTGGGGCGGCACCCCTTTGAGGCAAGCACAGTGTGCTGTGGGTTACAGCCAGAATCTTGCACCCAGAGGTGGGACCCAGAGAGAAACCCAAGATGTGTCTGTGGTCCTCGTATCCCAACACGGGTAGAAGTCATGACACATTTACCCTTTGGCTTCTCTGGTGGCTCAGATGGCGAAGAATCTGCCTGCAATGCAGGAGACCCAGGTTTTATCTCTGGGTCGGAAAGATCCCCTGGAGAAGGAAATGGCAGCCCACTTCAGTATTCTTGCCTGGAGAATCCCACGGACAGAGGGTCGCAAAGAGTCGGACACGACTGAGTGACACGCTCACTTTTCACTTTTTGTTGCTGTTCAACTGAGTTGTGTTCGACTCTTGCCGATTCCATGGTCCGCAGCACACCAGGCTTCCCTGTCCTTCACTGTCTCCCAGAGTTTGCTCAACTTCATATCCACTGAGTCGGTGATCACATCCAACCATCTCATCTTCTGTCATCCCTTTTGCCTTCAATCTTTTGCAGCACTGGGATCTTTTCTAATGTGTCAGCTCTTCGCATCAGGTAGCCAAAGTACTGGAGCTTCAACTTCAGCATCAGTCCTTCCAATGAAAATTCAGGACTGATATCCTTTAGGATGGGCTGGTTGGATCTCCTTGCAGTCAGTCCAAGGGACTCTCAAGAGTCTTCTCCAACACCACAGTTCAAAAGCATCAATTCTTCAGTGGTCAGCTTTCTTTATAGTCCAACTCTCGCATCCACACATGACTACTGGAAAAACCATTCAATTTTCACTTTACCTGGAATAAAAAAATGTTACCAGGGATTGACGTGTGTCTGGCCTGGGCTCAGCGCTGTGCATCCTCAAAGTGAAAGTGAAAGTGAAGTCGCTCAGTCCTGTCCGATTCTTTGCAACCAGTGGACTGTAGCCCACCAGACTCCTCCGTCCATGGGATTCTCCAGGCAAGAATACTGGAGTGGTTGCCATTTCCTTCTCTGTATCCTCACCCAAACCCTCACTTAATCCCCATTTTACAGATGAGGAAACTGAGCCTCAGGGAGCTTGAGTAACCTGCTGATGCTCCTGTAAGACATGTCAGCTGGTATCTGCGTTCAGGTCTGTCTGCTTCCAGAGCCCAAGAGCTTGTAGCTGCTCTTCAGCGGGCCAGGAGTTCATTTTCCCAGTCACTGGAACTGTGCTCTGCAGCAAACCATCTTTTTGTACTCCCTCCACTGGGAGAAACCTCTTCATCTCCATCTCGTTATGCACCTGCTTGCTTTATGGATGATGCGCTACTAACTCAGATCAAGGCTCGGGGTCTCCTTTACAAGCAGGCCGAGCGTTGCCACAGTGACGCCCCCGGGCACTCTCTGTCCCTGCACCGCAGTCCCAGGCTTTTAAGTCCTTATTTTCTTCATGTTTCCGTGCTCCGTCTTACTACCCTGAGTTTTGAACTCAAGTTCATCTTTGTATTATACTTTAGCTTTTTTCCCCCTCTTCCAAACAGCTGATTTTCAATCCATATAAAGCAGAAAACTAAGTAGCCTGATTAGAATTATGTCCAAAATGATAACAGCCCCTAATTAAAAAAAAAAAAAAAAAGCTTTGTGTCTCTTTCAAGCATAAGTTACACGAATTTGCCTCTGCAGCTCAGAGGCTAAAAAATCTGCCCACAATGTGAGAAACCCAGGTTCGATCCCTGGGTGGGGAAGATCCCCTGGAGAAGGGAATGACTACCCACTCCACTATTCGTGCCTGGAGAATTCCATGGGCAGGGGAGCCTGGGGGCTACGCACTACAGGGTCCCAGAGATTCGGACACGACTGAACGACTTACAGTTTCTATCAGTTCTGCAACCAATTCTTTTGCTGTAAATGCTCCCCCACCCCCCGACCTTATTCCACTTTTTGAATGGGATCTTGAGAGCTGAAATAATTGCATTGGGGATCTCCAAAGTGAGAAGTGGCTATAATATCCATCGTCGTTAGAAGAACCTACCCTTCTGCTAGCTGACTCAACGCTGTGTCTAGCACCTGCTTTCAGGAGGCAGGAAGTCGTCCTCAGAACACGGAAGATCTGAGGCTGAGAAGGCAGGTCCCATTCCTCATCACCGGCGGCTGCTAAAGTCTGAACACCGCGCCCAAAGAACTCCTTGAAATATCTGTGTTGCTTTGTCCCTGTGAAGAGACAAGATTCCAGCTATCAGACCGTAGCCCATTGTCTTATTTTAAAATAGAGCTATTGATACGGAAATAAAATCACCATTTACCTCATCAGCAAAGAACGTTGGATGTCCCTTGTGACGCAACATCGCCACCTGCTGACTAAAACATCACAGTGCAACTGGGTGCATAAAAGATTGTGAGCAGAATATGTATTAGCTACCACCTTTAAATTAAACACAGATTATTGCAACGTGTCTTCCAATCCAAAATAAGCCCGGCAGTTCGCAACATCACCCAGGAAAGCAGCAATTTCTGATTACATTTCCTTTATCGAATTCTTCAGAAAGATACATCTATTTAAAATAAGAAACCACGAACTTGTCCTTTATTGTTTAATTTGCTTTGACTTCTACAGTTGATAAATAAGAACTGTAGAAAGAAAATAACAGATTTGTTATCTAGTGATAAACACAGTTAGAGAAATCATGAGAGATACCTGGCGTCACAATCCCCCCCTTCCCATTAGCTGTGTAAATCTGAGCCTCAGTTTCCTCATCTGTTCACTGGAAACAAGAATACTGATGGTGAAGTCCTGCAAAATAAATAGATTACAGATGGTGCATAGCACAAGTAATTTACTACATCCCTTGGTTTAGTCTCCTTTCATTAAGAGACCAACCATTCTGTTAACTAAATATACACTCGTTCACCAAATTTCCTCTATACCTATCATCATCTCTTGGTCAGCAATCATTAGAACTCTTCACCTATGGTCTCTCCAGTCTCTCTCTCCATATACATATTTTTCCTGGCCACGCCACCCAGCATACAGGATCCTAGTTCCCTGACTGGGGATCGAACCCAAGGCCTTCGGCGGTGGAAGCACTAAGTCTTCACCAGTGGACCACCAGGGAAGTCCTTCTCAGTCTATTTTTATGGATTTTTTTTTTCTTGAGTTCTTTAGGTATGGTTTCTGAGGCTCAGTGCCTGGGTGCTTGCAATTCCATACCTTTTTATCCCCAAGGTATTCTCATTACCAAATATGTTGATAGCTTATTTTTTTTTAATTGAGGGAGATTTACAGAATGATATTCATTTCCTGTGTGCTACATGCTTATTATTTTTACAGAATAGACTCCATTATAGATTATTACAAGCTAATGACTATAAGTACCTATATACTTATATAATGTATATATAATACTATACAATGTATCTTTGTGCTTATCTATTATATACATAGTAGCTTGTATCTCTTAATCCCATACCCCTAATTAAACCCTCCCCCCTTCCCTCCCTCTTTTGGTAATCACAAGTTTGTTTTCTGTGTCTGTGAGGGTTTATTTTTACATATATATTGATAGTTTATTCTGAAACTCAGCTGGCTTTTTTTTTCTTTTCTCCAAATTTCTGCTGGGTCTTCTCTTCCCTGAGGTAAACTTCCACTTGATGCCCTGTCTCTCCCAGCACCTTGCAGTTAGATGGTGTCACGACTAGTTCTGGCTTTGAAATGTGAGCACAAGTGTTGAGTGTCAGTTTCCTGCCCATGTGCAACCCCCCAGGTGTTCTCTTCTGCTGTGGTTGCCTAGGAACACATGCACCCCAATGGTGCAGCTACCAGACAACAGCATCTCTGAATCCCTGAGTGACTGTGTGGAGCAGAGATCTTCACTAATGCTCCCTGGATATGTAGCATGAGTTAGAAATAAACTGTAGTTGTGTTAAACCACTGAAGTTTTTGAAGCTGTTTGTTCCTATAGCATAGTCTAACCTGCACTGTCTCATAAAACAGTATGATACTCTTGTAAACTGATTAAGGAAGTACCAAGAGCACAGTGAGATTCCCGAGGGGAAAAGAAAAGAAAAAACATGCAAACTTTTGTTGCTGTTACAAACCACTACCCTATTACCAGAGATCAAATTGCCAGCATCCGCTGGATCATGGAAAAAGCAAGCGAGTTCCAGGAAAACATCCATTTCTGCTTTATTGACTATGCCAAAGCCTTTGACTGTGTGGATCACAATAAACTCTGGGAAATTCTGAAAGAGATGGGAATACCAGACCACCTGACCTGCCTCCTGAGAAATCTGTATGCAGGTCAGAAAGCAACAGTTAGAACTGGACATGCAACAACAGACTGGTTCCAAATAAGAAAAGGAGTACGTCAAGGCTGTACATTTTCACCCTGCTTATTTAACTTCTATGCAGAGTACATCACGAGAAACGCTGGGCTGGATGAAGCACAAGCTGGAATCAAGATTGCCTGGAGCAATATCAATAACCTCAGATATGCAGATGACACCACCTTTATGGCAGAAAGTGAAGAGGAACTAAAAAGCCTCTTGATGAAAGTGAAAGAAGAGAGTGAAACAGTTGGCTTAAAGCTCAACATTCAGAAAACAAAAATCATGGCATCTGGTCCCATCATGGCATCACTTCATGGCAAATAGATGGGGAAACAGTGGAAACAGTGGCAGACTTTTTTTTTTTTTTTTCAGGCTCCAAAATCACTGCAGATGGTGACTTCAGCCATGAAATTAAAAGACGCTTACTCCTTGGAAGAAAAGTTATGACCAACCTAGGTAGCATATTAAAAAGCAGAGACATTACTTTGCCAACAAAGGTCCATTTAGTCAAAGCTATGGTTTTTCCAGTAGTCATGTATGGATGTGAGAGTTGGACTATAAAGAAAGCTGAGCACCAAAGAACTGATGCTTTTGAACTGTGGTGTTGGAGAAGATGCTTGAGAGTCCCTTGGACTGCAAGGAGATACAACCAGTCCATCCTAAAGGAAACCAGTCCTGAATATTCATTGGAAGGACTGATGTTGAAGCTGAAACTCCAATACTTTGGCCACCTGATATGAAGAGCTGACTCATTTGTAAAGACTCTGATGCTGGGAAAGATTGAGGGCAGGGGGAGAAGGGAACGACAGAGGATGAGATGGTTGGATGACATCACCGACTCAATGGACATGGGTTTGAGTAAACTCTGGGAGTTGGTGATGGACTGGGAGGCCTGGCATGCTGCAGGCTATGGGGTCACAGAGTCAGACACGACTGAGAGACTGAACTGAACTGAACTGAACTGATCCTATTACAATTTTATAAGGCAAGGATGTTACTCAAAATATTTAACAACTTGTATGTCATGAGCCCAGCTAATCAAAACATATATCCCATAAATGAGAAAGACTATTAGCTGATTGGCCATGCAGGGATGTCAGCTGAAGATTCCAGACATAGTATCAGAACAATTTTAGCACTAAACATTCTTAGAAGATGGAATATATAAATGAGTAGCCAGGATAATTATAAGCTGACCTCATAGTGTCTGTACTTAAAATTTTCAGAAAACAGTGAAGGTGGACTCCAGAGTTTAGATGGCTAACTGGTTGCACTTCTTCCTGCCTTCCATCCTAAAAAGGAAAAATAAAGGAATTCGATCTAATCATCTGTAACTCTTTTTCTCTATTATAAGGACAAATCATTCCTTATCTGTTAACATTTAACCTGTTTAAAATGTGGTTATTTAAACATCAACACATTTACTGATATGTTTTAGAATAAACTTGTAGTCATCCAGAATGCTAACTTCTAAGAAGCTCAACTAATTGAGATACTGCTTCCAGTGTGGATAATCAGCAGAACATACCCTGAGTACATTGCAAAACTGAGAATTTCTGAATCATCAAAGAAAGATCCAAGAATATTCTGGGTGGTTCTAGGGTTATGTATTATATTATGGGCTTGTTTGGACATTGATCATCATTGATACCATTTTGGTAACTTTCACGTAACTCAGAGAAACAACTCATTAGGAACTCTATTTGTCAGTCGTTGAAAGAAATGAGAGTTTCCGTAGTATAATGAATGAAAGTTAAAGCAGAATAAGAAACCACGAACCTGTAAATAGTTGGATGGTGGAAATTACACGCAAAATTTCCGTGGTTCTGTATTTACTAGCTGAGCATATCATGCATGTATTTATAGCTTTTTATGTGTCCCAAGAATATTTTTAGGAGATGACTAGCCCCCAAGTTATAAAGATAATTTCCTTAGAAGGAAAGAGCTTTGTCTGACTAATCCAAATGGTAAAACAAAAACAGGAGACAGGAAGATTAGCCTTTGAATCCTGAATAGCCTTGAAGTACAGTTAAATCAAAGCCTCAGATAGTGAAACTGTAATGCATTTAAATGAAAATTAAAATGAAGAAGAAAGCACTTTTTTTAAACTAAAAAGAAAGCACGAAATATCTCTTCTCTGGATTTGCTTCCTGCAGCTTGAGTGGGGGTCAGAGGAGGGAGTAGATGGCCTCTTGGAGATGCTTCTCCACTTCTGAATCCCTGGACTTGAAGAGGAGTGAGGCAGGAATATGACCCTGACAGGGAGCTTAAAAATGGGTTTCAACTAGGAAAATCACAGGAGGCAAGGAACGCGAGTTCCCTGAGATGGAGATGCCTTAACTTGGAGGAGAGGTACCTCCATTCAAAGATCCAACTGCTCTTTTATTCATTTTAGAAGAAATTAGAAGAAATAAAGGAAGATACTGAAGCCTGAAGAGTTTGAGGACTGACTGGGAAACCCAGACTGAAATCACAGAATAGAGACCACAAAATAGCTACTAGCAATTTATTTCAGAGGAAGGCTTTGGTATTGGAAACAAATTCTTTTTTTTTTTTTTTTCAGCACAGGGCAGATTAAAGGAAGAAAGTCTAGGTGGAGGTTTTAGGAGAACCCTGAGAATTCATATTCCTTTGAAGTGCCAATGTCTCTATTTATTTTAAAGCTATTAACAAATCTGCCATAAACACGAGGCCTGGATGGTTCAGCTGGGCTGCACTGTGTTATAGAACAAACTCAAATCTGTGGGTCATTCTCATGACCAAGCAAACTTGCCCCATTACCTTTCATAAGCATAAAATTTAGGATTGTAAAATAAACTTGAACCAGCACTTATGGAATGGGTCTGAAGACCTGCAGTTAGGTCACGCGTTATGGCTGCAAAGGTTCCTTCCTCTCTGCTCTTGGAAACTACCCCTGTTTCCACCACCCACCACACCCTTCCTCCTTCTTCCCGGCTTCTCAGAGCTCCAGCTCCAGGCTCCCTCTGTGCCCCGGGGACACAGAGAAGCTGAGAAACTCTTCCTGTGAAGAAGGGGAGAAGGGAGCTTGGGGAACAAATGGACAGCTGCCAGTCACCCCACTTCCCTTCTGTGTCTCAGTGTCTGTGCGTGCAGACGTACAGCTCCTTCGTCCCTTTTGTATTCTCAGAATCAAGCCCAGTGCCCAGAACATAGTAGGTGCTCAGTGAGTGAAGTTCAAGTCGCTCAGTTGTGTCCGACTCTTTGAGACCCCAAGGACTATACATTCCATGGAATTCTTCAGGCCAGAATACAGGAGTGGGTAGCCTTTCCCTTCTCCAGGGGATCTTCCCAGCCCATGGATAGAACCCAGGTCTCCCGCATTGCAGGCAGATTCTTTACCAGCTGAGCCACAAGGGAAGACCAAAGATACTGGAGTAGGTAGCTTATCCCTTCTCCAGCAGATCTTCCTGATCCAGGAATCAAACCAGGGTCCCCTGCATTGCAGGTGGATTCTTTACCAACTGAGCTATCAGGGAAGCCCAGGTGCTCAGTAAATGCCTGCAAAGTAAATGATCATTGTGTCAGAGAGTCATAGGAGACAAACTTTTCAGTGTAACTCTGAGAGTATAAAAATAAAATGCCTTTTTAAAAAATTTATTAACTTGTTTTACTCTATTAATATCATAACTCACTTAATGAATTCCCTATTAAAAGGTTTTTCAGTTTCTTGACTATAACATGACTATGAATATGCTTATGTATCTTTATATCTGTCCAATTTCTTCCCTATACATGGAGTGTCTGAGTCAGAATATTTTCTGACTCAAGTGCCTTTTATATGAGTAGAACATTGAGGACACTGATCACCTACATTCTAAACCAGAGACTTCTAAGTCCAGAAAACTTCTATTTCTTTAAGGATGAGCCCTTTACATTAAAACAGTAGACAAGAGGAAGAAAGTAGAAGATGAGTGGGCTACAGTTGAGCTTAATCTCACCTTCCTGAGTTCTGATTGCAACCCTTTTGCTCACCCAAGAAGGCAGCTGTAATCCTGAGGCTGTAGAAGGAAGTCTGTCTTTCCTTTGCCACAAGAGAGCAGTGGGCATGATTGTCGACCTGTCCCAAGCAAAGGCTGGCACCACTAGAGGGAAGGAGAGGGGCCTGGGGATGAGATGGATTCTAGACTTGTGATGTTTAGCAAGGTTATGTCAAAGAAAACACCTCTGGACTTCCCTGGTGGTCCAGTGGGTAAGAAGCCGTCTGCCAATGCAAGGAACATGGGTTCCATCCCTGGTCCAGAAGATCCCACGTGCTTCAGAGCAACTGAGCCTGTATTCCACAACTGCTGAGCCCGAAAGCTGCAACTACCGAAGACTGAGTCCGAGGGCCCATGCTCTGCAGCAAGAGAACCACCGCAATGAGAAGCCTGCGTACCACAACTAGAGTAGCCTCCACTTGCCACACCTAGAGAAAAGCCAGCCCAGCCACGAAGACCCAGCACAACCAAAAATAAATTTAAAAATGAAATTATTTTTAAAAAAGAGAAAAAGAAAACACCTCTGGTGCGATAACAAAGAGCTTGGTTTACCTTTCAAGCAAATTTGTGACACTCTCACGGAATTCAGGCTTCTCCCGGGAGCTTTTCAAGCCAACAGCGAAAGCAGGTCTTGGAAAGGTTTCCTCCGGGCTCCACCCAGCCCCCTCGCCCTGATTCAGCGTTTTCTCCTCTGCTCCTCACAGAGCTCACCATCCGGTGGGCAGAGAAATACAGCCTGGAGTGATGGGCTGCATCCTGAGCACAGCCAAGGCATCCACGCACAGGAGTTGGGTGGGGAGTGTGGGAGGTTCCATGGAGTGGGTTGAGCTGCTGGAGAGATCTGGAGGGCCACTGGGAGTTAGGGAGCCAGGGGGTGAAACGGGAGAGCTCCTAGACTTGAGAACAAGTGTAGAGCAGGAGGCAGGCAGGGGAGAGCACAGCTACGGCCTGGGAAAGTGCTGGTGGTTCAGGGAGGCCCATGAGGAAGGCACCGTGTGGGGCAGGGAACGGGCTTGTGCTGCTATGGAGCTTGGATCTCATCTCCAGGGCATAGGGAGCCATTGATGAGTTTTCAGAGGGAGAGTCTCATGGTTGGATTGTGTCATGGAAAAATTCTTGAGGGGGGCACAAGAGAGAAGGCTGGAGAGAGAAGATGAATGTAATGATCCAAGAGACACAACTAAGTCCGAGTCTTCATCCCCACTGCCAGCAACTTGGAAAGGAGTCGGGAGCCCGGACTTGGAGGCTAAGGGGAAGCCGACAGACTTTGAACAATGACAGGCGTCAGTGGAGGGAGAGAGGAGAGGGGGCAAGGGGAGTTGTTGGATTTCCGACATGAGCCATGTGAAGCTTAAAGGTGCCATTACACCTTCAAGGAGCGAGGTTGCAGAACGTGGAGACTTTAACAGTGAAGAGTCTGGCTTTTTCATCTTGAATTTAAAATATCTAAGGGTTAGGGCTTCCCTGGCCATCCAGTGGTTAAGATTTCGCCTTCCAATTCAGGGTGTGTGGGCTGGATCGAGGAGGTTGAGGTGGTCGAGGAGCTGGGATCCCATATCCCTCGTGGCCAAAAAACCAGGACACAAACCAGCAGTATTGTGACAAATTGACTAAAGACTTTAAAAGTGGTCCACATCAAGAAAACAAAAACGACCTTAGGACTTCCTGGTGGTCCAGTGGTTAAAAGTCTGGTTGCCAATGCAGGGGACATGGTTTCGATTCCTGGTCCAGGAAGGCTCCACATGGGCAACTAGGCTACTGCACCGCAACTATGAGCCCAAGCTCTAGAGCATGCGATCCGCGACTGCTGAAGCCCGTGCACCCTAGGCTTGGTGCTCTGCAACAAGAAAGCCATCGAAATGAGAAGCCCACAGACCCCGCCTAGACAGTAGCCCCTGCTCACCTCAATTAGAAAAAGCCCACAGGCAGCAGCAAAGACAAAGCATGACCAAAAATAATCAATACTTTTAAAAACCTTTAAAAAAATGTAAAGAGGATGAGATGGTTGGATGGCATCATCAACGCAGTGGACATGAGTCTGAGCAAACTCCAAGAGACAGTGAAGGACAGGGAAGCCTGGTGGTCTGCTGTCCACGGGGTCGCAAAGAGTTGGACATCCCTGAATGACCAAACAATGAACAACAACAAAAAAACTTCAAAATAAAATATCTGAGGCCTGTCCAGGTGGAGGGGCTCAGTTGGCAGCTAGTCCTGCAGTCTGCAGAGAGATCCAGCCTGGCGAGGGATGTATGACTTCTGTCTCACATCTGTCTAAGGTTCCCAGGAAGTAGGCGCTGAGAGAAGGACCCACATGTGAATGGTTCACCATGGCAACACTCCCAGGGGGAGACCAGAAGGGAGTGGGAAGTGGAACAGGGAGGGATGAGAAGCAAGTAGATTTGTTTCCCAGGACTGCCATAACAAAGCACTGCCATCTTCGTAGCACGTGGCGTAAGCAACAGAAATGTATTGCCTCACAAGTCTGGAGGCTAGGAGTCCAAGGTCCAGGCAGGTTAGGTTCCATGCCTCTTTCTTAGCTTCTGCTGGTTTGCTGGCAGTCTTTGGTATTCCTTTGCTTATAGGTGCATCGCTCCAACCTCTGACTTAACATTCACATGGCATTCTCTGTGTGTGTGTGTGTTCAGTTCAGTTCAGTCGCTCAGTCATGTCTGACTCTTTGCCACCCCATGAACTGTAGCACACTGGGCTCCCCGTTCTTCACTATCTCCTGGAGTTTGCTGAAACTCACGCCCTTTGAGTTGGTGATGCCATCCAACCATCTCATCCTCTGTCATCCCCTTCACCTCCTGCCTTCAATCTTTCCCAGCATCAGGGTCTTTTCCAATGAGTCCGTTCTTCGCATCAGGTGGCCAGCGTGTTGGAGTTTCAGCTTCAGCATCAGTCCTTCCAGTGAATATTCAGGACTGATTTCCTTTAGGATGGACTGGCTTGATCTCCTTGCAGTCCCAGGGACTCTCAAGAGTTCTCTACAGCACCACAGTTCAAAAGCATCAGTTCTTCGGCGCTCAGTCTTCTTTATGGTCCAGCTCTCTCATCCATACATGACCACTGTTATAGTTTCAACTATGTGAGCCTTTGTCAGTTAAGAATGTCTCTGCGTTTTAATATGCTGTCTAGGTTTGTCATGGCTTTCCTTCCAAGGAGCAAGCATCTTTTAATTTCATGGCTAAAGTCACCGTCTGCAGTGATTTTGGAGACCAAGAAAATAAAGTCTCACTGTTTCCATTGTTTCCCCATCTATTTGCTGTAAAATGATGTGACCGGATGCCATGATCTTAGTCTTTTGAAAGTTGAGTTTTAAGCCAGCTTTTTCACTCTCCTCTTTCACTTTCATCAGGAGGCTCTTCAGTTCTGCCATAAGGGTGGTGTTGTCTGCATATCTTAGGTTATTGATATTTCTCCAGGGCAATCTTGATTCTAGCTTGTGCTTCATCCAGCTCGGCATTCCACATGATGTACTCCACATATAAGTTAAATAATCAAGGTCACAATATACAGCCTTGATGCACTTCTTTCTCAATTTGGAACCAGTCCATTGTTCCATGTCTGGTTCTAAGTGTTGCTTCTTGACCTGCATACAGATTTCTCAGGAGACAGGTCAGGGGGTCTGGTATTCTATCTCTGAAAGAGTTTTCCACAGTTTGTTGTGATCTACACAGTCAAAGGCTTTGGCATAATCAATAAGCAGAAGTAGATGTTTTTCTGGAATTCTCTTACTTTTTCGATGATCCAGTGGATGTTGACAATTTGATCTCTGGTTCCTCTGCCTTTTCTAAATCTAGCTTGAACGTCTGGAAGTTCTTGGTTCACGTACTGTGTGTGTGTGTATGTAGTTCTGTCCAAATTTCTAAATTTGTGTTCAAACTTTTTATAAAGGCACCAATCATATTGGATCAGGGCTCACCTGACTCCAGTAAAACCTCATCTTTGTTAATTATATCTGTAATGAGCCTATTTCCAAATAAACATTCTGAGATACCAGAGATTAGTATTTCAACAAGTGAATTTTGCTGGGACAAAATTCAACCCACTACACCAAGCAAAGGCTCCTGCAGCCTCACCCCTCGGGGCAGCTGTGAGAATAAGCATCATCTCAGAGCTGTCCCAGCTGTGAGAATAAGCATCATCTCAGAGCTGTCCCAGGCCAAGCTGGGCTCTCGTGTTCCCACACTGACAGTCTAATGACCTTGGGGGTGTGGAGGAGGGGACAGATACTCCGTAGCACTTCCACTGTTGTGTATATCTTTGTGTGATTAAGAGCACACCAAAATAACTTTTTAAAGAGACCCAAGGTGAGGCAGAAAAAGCATGGCATTGCCTATTACAATGATTGTCAAGATAGAAGTTCATTGGTTTCCCAAAAGAAGGGCCCAAAGTAAAAAACCCACACTCCAGAAGCAGGAAGAGCAAGAGGGACGCAAGGAGGAGAGGTGGGATGGGGGGGCCAGGAATCCAGGTGATGAAACCAAGTGTATCTTACAATGAAACCTTTAGATCCCAATCCCAAACATCAAGGCAGATGGTTGACCAGATACGGTTGGTAACAAAGGGCATTTTTAAAATCAGGACTGAAACATCTGAAATTTCTATGGTCATCATTTCTGGGCTTCACATGTGCTGAGAACCAAGATGAAGAAGATGAAGGCTCTGGGTCCAGTCAGCTGGGGTCACCCCTCGGTGGTGGGCAGTGTGGGTACGCTCATACTTTCCGAGGGCTGGATTCTAGCTGCTGCGGAGTTTGAACGGTAAACACTCCGGTGGTGACTGCAGGCTGAGTCATGTTAAAGGAAACATCAAATAAAAGCAAAAAAAAAAAAGCTCTGATTGGAAAAACATCATCTAAGACAAGAAGTCTGATGTCTGAACACACTCATCCAGCTCCCAGACCTGGCCAGAAGACTTCCAATCAAACCTCAATGGGTAGCAAAATATTTTCTCTGTAGGTTTTTTTTTTTTGGAAGACTCTTCAAAGGTAGGACCATCTAGGAGATCAAAGTCGAAAGAACAAACATTATTGTTACATATTTCTTTTAGAAGGGGATGTGCTTCTCAGAACAGTTCTCTGAGGGGTACCATCTTCACCCAAACCATGTAGTCTGAGATTGGAAGGGGACCCAAGGAAAGTCAGGGAGTTGCTGCCTAAGGAAGGGGTACTGGGTGCTCGACTGGCAGAAACAAAGGGTGTGTGAGCATTGGCTCATCTGCCTAGATCTCCCTTTAGAGACAAAAGGGGGGGCATGTGGGTCCAGAGGAGCAGACAACTCCAAGAGTGGTACAGGTCCTTCATAGCTCTTGCACCTAGGAAGAAATTTTAAAAGCTAAAATATTGCTGGCAGTTACTATTAAAGGATTTACTTGCTAAGTTGCTAAGGAAGTTACAGAAACAGATGGACCATACTACTTAGGAGATGAAATCTCAAGAGTTCCTGGGGGTTATGGGGCCCCATTTCCATCCCTCCCTCACTCCATCTGGACTTTGATGTGGGCTGTGGCAAAAATACCACCACTTGCCAGCAGAACTGCAGAGTTTAAAATATGATAACTTCACGTTGCTACACGGATGACATATCTCAGTTACCATCTTAGACGTCAGCTCTGTCTGAGACTCTTGCCTTTCGATTCCTTTTATGGTGCCGGGCAAGTAGACACTTACTAAATGAACAGAAAAAACCATGAACTTGTAAACAAGCAATGAACATCTGTTATGCATCTGTAGACACCAAACTCAGGGCTGGTTAGTTTCACACGTAACTTAATTTAATCTGCATAATATTCCCGAACTGATTATCAGAGTGGTATCTTCAAGGAACTTAGGCTCTAGCTTGGAATATAAATCATAATGGAAAAAAGTTGCATGTAAAAATAATAGTGGTATTGGTATAAAGATAGGTATATAGATCAATGGAACAGACTAGAGAGTTCAGAAATTGTTCTACACATATACGACCCCTTGCTTTTTGAAAAGAAGCCAAGGAAATATAATGGGAAAAGAACAATCTTTTCCACAAATTGTACTGGAACAGTTGGTTATCCTACATAAGAAAAGGAATCTTAACACTTACTGCACACTGTATATGAAGCGTAAACCCAAGTGGATCAGAGGCCTAAGTGTAGGAGCTGCTGCTGCTAAGTCCCTTCAGTCATGTCCGACTCTGTGCGACCCCATAGACGGCAGCCCACCAGGTTCCCCCGTCCCTGGGATTCTCCAGGCAAGAACACTGGAGTGGGTTGCCATTTCCTTCTCCAATGCATGAAAGTGAAGAGTGAAAGTGAAGTCGCTCAGTTGTGTCTGACTCTTTGCGACCCCATGAACTGCAGTCTACCAGGCTCCTCTGCCCATGGGATTTTCCAGGCAAGAGTACTGGAGTGAGGTGCCATTGCCGTCTCCGAAGTGTAGGAGCTAATGCTATAAAAACTTTAGAACAGAACACAGGACAATATCTTAGTGACTTGGGTTGGGGAAAGATTTCTTAAATAGGGCGCAAGAAACATGAGCAACAAAAGAAAAATAATAATAAATTGGAGAGTTCATCAAAATTTACGAAGACTGACTATAGGCCTTTCCAGGTTGTGCTAGTGGTAAAGAACTCACCTGCCAAAGCAGGAGGCATAAGAGATGTCGTTTGGATCCCTGGATGGGAAGATCCTCTGCAGAAGTGCATGGCAACTCACTCCAGAATTCTTGCCTAGAAAATCCAGTGGACAGGGGAACCTGGCGGGCCATAGTCCATAGGGTCGCAAAGAGTTAGACACGACTGAAGTGACTTAGCACACACACACACACACACACACACACACACGCACATGACTACAGGCCACAAAGAATTTGGGAGGAAGATTAAAACATTCAATACCTTTCTTGCGGTGCTGTTTACACAATTACAAACACAGGATAAAACTCTCCTAATTGAATACTTAAAATTGGTGGATGTTTATTGTATGCAAGTGAAAGCTCAATAAAACTGACCTGACCCCAAAATGAAGCCTGTATCATCCTCAACTGACAGGTGAGAAAACCGGGGCTTCATGAAAGGTGAGCAACACGACTGGAAAACTAGCAAGCAGTGGAGATGGGCTCCGAACCCGGGTGTTTGAGTGCGCAATCCATCTTCTTTCTTTAGCATCTTGTTCCCTTCCTTGCGGTTCACTCTACAACCAATTACTAAAGGCTCACATTAAAGGAACCCGACAGTTAGCAGAATAAGGCGTGTCTCAGACAGTCCCATGCCAAAGAATGTACGGGTTAGTCCTCCCCATCTAATTCTTACTTCGAAGGCCTGGCTTCCCCTGGCTCCTCTCATGGGTTACTGACCTGCCTCTGAGATGCGTGGTTCTCCAAGGCCATCCTTAACCCAGAATCCTACTGGCCCTGCCTTTACCACCTAAGTCTTTGCTTCCCTCATCTCCACCCTCAGATTGACCCCATCTCACCTTCAGTTACTTTTGCCTGGTTTTGCTCGGCCCTACTCGATTTTGTGCTTATTTATCTTGTCCTTTCACTTCTTGTGAGCCTTGTCATCTACAGATCTAAGAAGTCCGTAATGCATCCATCGGCTTCACGGAACGCTATTATTGAGCTTGTGTGCCCCTCAAAGCACCCGAGACAGCCCTTGCTACACACTAGGAGCCACAGGTTGCGTGTGAATCTTCTCAGCACGACCTAGTTTGGGTGAACAGCGCTTCTAAGGCGACTGCTCTGCCTCCCTTTTGGCTGGGGCTTACAAACACAGAATGAAGAAGACGTGGTCCTTGCCTTTAGGGGGCTGACAGCACACTGGGGAGACGGGTGTGTAAAGATGTACTTCCCCATCAGTGCAATGGATGCAGTGATAGGAATAGGAGTGAAGCCCAGGCTGTTGCCGCAGATGACACACCCACCCTGCCTGAGGTTTGGGGCAGTGTGGTGCAGTGTGCCGTGATGAAGGGTGATGTGGACAGCCCTGCCCGTGGGGAAGATGGCCTCTGCTGTATTGGAAGGACAGAGAGGAGACTTAAAAGTCCTGAAGACATGTGCAAACGCATGGCAGTATGGAGGAGCGCACGTGTCTAGGGAAGCAGAGTTTGGTAACACCAAGTGAGGACTATAAAGGAAGAGGTGGGACCTGAGGTCTAGGAGGTGCAGGAGGCTGGCAGGAGAGGGCTTTGTGACAAGAACCAGAGCCCCAAGCCAGCTCAGAGCCAGGAACAACGTTAACAGAGACAGGCTGACCCAAGGACAGGAAGTAAAATCATGGAAAAAGCATTTATGGGGCTTTGACTCTGTGTAAGGTAATGTTATAATCACTTTATGCGTGGTTATCACTTTTCAGGTAGTAACACCATTATTATGGAGAAGGCAATGGCACCCCACTCTAGTCCTCTTGCCTGGAAAATCCCATGGGCAGAGGAGCCCGGTAGGCTACAGTCCATGGGGTCTCAAAGAGTCGGACACGACTGAGTGACTTCATTTCCACTTTTCACTTTCATGCATTGGAGAAGAAAATGGCAACCCACTCCAGTGTTCTTGCCTGGAGGATCCCAGGGATGGTGGAGGCTGGTGGGCTGCCATCTATGTGGTCGCTAAGGGTCGGACACGACTGAAGCGACTTAGCAGCAGCAGCAGCAGCAACCATTATTATGCCCATTTTGCACATGAGATAACCTAGACCTAGAGAGCATAAGCAATATGCCCACAATATGGTTTTTTTAAGATGTGAACACAGGAAGTGTTAGTCACTCAGTCGTGTCCAACTCTTTGCAACACCATGGACTGTAGCCCACCAGGCTCCTCTGTCCATGAGATTCTCCAGGCCAGAATACTGGAGTGGGTAGCCATTCCCTTCTTCAGGGGATCTTTCTGACCCAGAGATCAAACTTGGATCTCCTGCATTCCAGACAAATTCTTTACCACTGAGCCACCAGGGAAGTCCTGTGAACACAGGAAGTCTGACTCCAAAGCCCAGCTTTAACCACTTTGTTACTGTTATCCCAGAAACACTGAAATGACTTCAGTTTTTTAAATGTCTCCAAAAAGCACCAGGTCTATCAGAGGGAGCCGATACAATAGGTAGAAATCTCAAATAAGGAAGATAATTTTGAATGTTGAATGTGAAAGTCGCTCAGTCGTGTCCAACTCTGCTACCCCATGGACTTATAGTCCATGGAATTCTCCAGGCCAGAATACTGGAGAGGGTAGCCTTTCCCAAAATACCAAAGGAAGGTATTCCACCTAGAAAAATAGTCAGAGGTTTGTAGATCTCTCAGTCTCTAGGTTAGCAGATCTATTATCTGGGTAAGATTATAATTTACAAACATAATAAAGTAGAAATCGGTTTATGACGCTTTCATGCAGTGCTGATTAGGTTATGCCTTCTGAGCTGGTTTCAGGCGTGCTTGGCGGACCACGCCTCTTCCTGTGTCCCAGCGACCGAGTCTACTGAAGGAGGTCCCGGTCAGCTCCCTTGCGCCTGTCGTCAGATGTACCAGGACACAGAAGGGACCCTGGGGAGACCCAACACGCAGCAGAATAAGACACAGACTCAGAACATGTGGGTCATACCATCCCTTGGTAACTTGAAGGGCAGAACAAATATCTCGTTGCTCACAGAACAAAGTTCAAATTCCTTAGTTTGACCTTCAAGGCCATGCACAACGACCTTTCCCAACTCATGTATCACCGCCTCCTGCCACACAGCTCTTCTCCAGCCCAAATGACCCACCAACCATCCTTTCAAGCTGACTTGTGTATTCCTAGGCCTGGGTCTTCAATCTCAGCGTCGCCTTGGCCTGTCTGCACCTGCCCCGCCTTGCTCCCAGCTGTCCTTCCAGGCTCAAGTCAAGGATAAGCTGGTCACTCTCCTGAGGCGTTTGTTTAACACTTATTTGCATCATTCCTCACTACCCTGCCCACCCTCACCCCCAAGGGGGCAGGACTAGTCCAGGACAAGCTTGCATGCCCCCAAAGACCAGGACTGGGCCTGACAGACACCAGGTACTCCTTAAATATTTGCTAAATGACTGCTGCTGCTGCCGCCAAGTCGCTTCAGTCATGTCTGACTCTGTGCGACCCCATAGACGGCAGCCCACCAGGCTCCCCCATCCCTGGGATTCTCCAGGCAAGAACACTGAAGTGGGTTGCCATTTCCTTCTCTGGCTAAATGACTGCAGAGCTTACTTAATTTTTTATCGCCTCCAACTCCTAAGAACCACAGAAAATTGTATTTCACAGCTCCGCTCCACGACTTGGTCTAGAATCTATGCTAGTAAGACGTTTTCCTGATGTCTAACTTAGCTCCTCCTGCCACTTTATCAGCTTACTTTGGTACTGGTGGCGCCACCTCCGTACTTTGGAGAACAGTGGGCGCCCACATTCAGGGCAACGACTCTTGATAGAACTCAGAACTCTGTCACAAGACATTTGCTAACACACGTAGCCGATGTCTCCTAAACAGAACCCCGAAAAGCGGGCGCCCCAATGGTGTAACTAGCCTCGCGCCTTTCAGCCCTATTTCTACCTAATTGAGGCCTGCTCTTCATCTGAAGTTTTGTTAAATCTGTTTTCTCCCCTCTGGGTTGAATCTCCCTCAGTTGTCCCAGGGATTATTTCTAGCCTTGTCCAGTGTTTTCCATTTGAAGGAGGAAACAATACTCGTGTAAGGGTCTAGGACTTCCCTGGTGGCACAGTGGAGGAGAATCCGCCTGGCAGTGCCGGGGACATGCGTTCACTCCCTGGTCTGAGATTCCGCATGCCTCGGAGCCACTAAGCCCGTGGGCCTCAACTACTGAGCCCATGTGCTGCAGCTACTGGAGCCTGTGTGCCTAGAGCCTGTGCTTGGCAACAAGAGACGCTGCTGCGATCAGAAACCTGGGCACCACAAGGAAGAGTAGCCCCTGCTCGCCGCAGCCAGAGAAAGCCTGACTGAAGCAACCACGACCCAGTGCAACCAGAAAAAAAGTTATTGTAAGGATCTAAGAGAATCGTCTCCATATATTAAACCCTGCGTGTGTGTATAAGAGAGAGAGTGAGATACAGAGATTGTGGAATTTCCATTTTTATGGAGGTTCCATTCTAAAGATCAGGTTACAGTATTAAAAAAAAAAAAACCCAAAGCAGTCTAAAATTTAATGAACATAAGGTAAGCATTTGGAAACCCACTTAAATACTTGGAATAGCTCTTCTCACAGCTGGGTCCTGTGTCATTTGAGCTCTAGGAAACTGATCAAAGACCGAAAATAAGCCTTTATGTGGTCACCTCAGTCTGGCCTCAGAGCAATAAATGTTGAGAGAGACAGAGAGAGTGCGGTGCCTCCCACAGAGTTCAAGGCTTGGCATTTTTTAGTCTTTAGAATTATTTGATGATTTTTTAAGTCTGTATTTTTCTGGCACAGCCGGAGATTCTTCATTGCCTGGATCAATCCTAAAGAATAGTGGGGTTTGTGGCTTTGCTTTTGGGCATTAGGTAAAAAATCTCAATCACTGTCTCCATCTACATAAACACAGACACACATACACAGTATACTCACACACATTGATACACACACACACAGTATACACACACACACAGTATACTCACACACTCATACACACTCACTCACACAGTATACTCACACACTCACACTCACATCCACAATGGCTTGCAACCAAACTAGCGAACCTGTCCAGGATGAGGATTGCCTGCGGCTCTTTCCCGAGAAGAGCTGCTTGGAAGTAACCCTCCCGGCTTAGAAAAATAAGCCCAGTTCTACACTTTATCCAGCAGATGGCGCTGTGCACCACGCTCTGTAGAGCAACGTGCTCGCTGCCCGCTAAATCGCTTCGGTCTTGGCCGGCTCTTTGCGACTCTACAGACTGTAGATCACCAGGCTCCTCTGTCCATGGGATTCTCCAGGCAAGAATACTGGAGTGGGTTGCCATGCCCGCCTCCACGGGATCTTCCCGACCCAGAGATCGAACCCGTGTCTCTAACGTCTCCTACATTGGCAGGCGGGTTCTTGACACCAGCGCCACTTGGGAGCCCATTCCTGGGGTCTCAGGCGGTAAAGAATCTGCCAGCAATGCGGGAGACCTGGGTTCCATCCCTGGGTCAGGAAGATGCCCTGGAGAAGGGAATGGCAACCCACTCTAGCATTCTTGCCTGGAGAATCCCATGGACAGAGGAGCCTGGTGGGCTACAGTCCATGGGATCACAAAAGTGGGACACTACTTAGAGACTAATCAGCAACTCAACACCAACCCTCAAACAGAAGAGTGTGACCCCCCAAAGCCTGGAGTTAGGACCAGTCTCCACTCTGATTCATTCTCCCCTGCAATCTACAAGACATTATGCATCGACCACAAGCCTGGGCGTAGATCATAAATGCATAAAACTGCCTCCCACTGAGGAATTCATTCTCAGCAACAGCTCAGTGGTGCTTCCCATGTGCCTGGCACAATTCTCAGAGCTGGGGAGAGAGAGCTGAGCGAAACAGATGATTAGATGAAGTCCAGTAAAAACAATGATAACTGTCATGTAATGGCTGTTTCTAACATGTGCTCAGAAGGAAAACGAAGCCAGCTCTTTCAGCAGGCAGGTCTGAGAGCCTTTCTGGGGAGGCGACCCGTGAGCAGAGGCCTGAATGATTCTAAGTAGGTGGCTCCAGCCTCAGGCGCACCTTGAAATCATCTGGGACACCTTAACCACACTGGAGCCTGGGCCCACCCAGAGCCTGCTGACTTAACTGGTCAGGGTGGGGTCCGGGCACTGGGGGTTTTAAGTCTCTCATATAATCCTGGTGCATAGCCAGCGTTGATAACCCTTAATTCCAAATAGCTAAGCAAAAAAGCATGCCCCTTGGTAGGGAATTATCCCAAAGCTAAATGAAAAGGGACTCTTTCTGGTGCTGATGGAGGCCCTGTCCCAGGCTGCTACCCGGAACCCAGGCAAGTTGGGCAGCAGAACCCACTGAGCCAGCCAGGAGACACTTGGTGGAGGGCTGGTGAACCGCCCCGCTTCTCTGAGGATCAGGGGAAGCATGACCACTGCCCCATCCTGCCCCTGCATGGGGCCACTGGAGCGGCCTGCCCAGAAGTAGGGGCTGTCCTCCCATTTCTATGTCTTAGTGTAAGGAGCACCCTTTTTCTCCCCAGGGTGACCCCCTTGAGCTGCTTCTCTTCTGACCTTGAGCCTCAGCTGCCTGCCTCTCCCCTTTTCCTCTGGAACTCATCAAAGGATCTTTAAGGGGGTGGGGTCTTCAGATTAGATCTGGGACGTCATGAGTGGTCACAGGGGAGCCTGAGGGATTCCAGCCCTCAGCTGCTAACCCAACCTCTGCCTTCGTGGGGACACAGATGGGCCATCTCCATGGGCGCCTGACAGGGAGCGGGGGACAGAGAATGCTTGGCTGCCCATGAGCATCTCCTTGTTTCTCTTTCAGACAAGCTGGACATTGTCCTCCCCCTTCTTTGAAATGCTGACTGGGAGTGACTCTCCCCCTCCACCTCCCTCAGGCTCCTGGTCCAGGTAAGGTCTTTGCTCTCAGGCACCGAGATGTTGAAGGAGGCCAGTCTGAGGATCCCAGCTGGGACAGACATGCTAGGAGGAGAGACTGTGTAATGGGGTCGCCATCGTATTCATCTTGGCACCCAAGGCCACGGTTCTCTCTTTCTCTTTACTTTTAATCATGGAAAATTCAACTCATATACAAAAATAGAAAGAATAGTAAAGTGAAGCCCCATGGGCCCCCTCACCCAGTTGTGACAAGTTGCCAATCTTATGTCATCTCTTGTCATTAATTCCAGAGGGCAAGGGTGGCAAATTTAAAGCACATTTCAGACAACTTATCATTTTACACATAAATGTGTCAGAGGGATATCAAACTTTTAGAACTTTTAAATATAGCCAGCATAAAAGTCCTTCTCTTTTCTTTTTTTTTTTTTGGCCATGCTGCATAGCTTGCCAGATCTTAGTTCCCCGACCAGGGATTGATCCCGGGCCCCGACAGTGAAAGCATTGTGTCCTAACCACTAGACCACCAGGGGATTCCCAACCACCAATTCTTTATCCTCTAATACACATTTCCAGTAGTCATGTACAGATGTAAGAGTTGGACCATAAAGAAGGCTGAGCGCCGAAGAACTGATACTTTCAAACTGTGGTGCTGGAGAAGACTCTTTGACAGTCCCTTGGATAGCATAGAGATCAAACCAGTCAATCCTAAAGGAAATTAACCTTGAATATTCATTGGAAGGACTGATGCTGCAGTTGAAACAGCTCCAATACTTTGGCCACCTGATGCAAACAAGTGACTCATTGGAAAAGCCCCTGATGCTGGGAAAGATTGAAGGCAGGAGGAGAAGGGGACGACAGAGGATGAGATGGTTGGATGGCATCACCGACTCAATGGATATGAGTTTGATCAAGCTCTGGGTGTTGGTGATGAACAGAGAAGGCCGACGTGTTGCAGTCCATGGGGTCACAAAGAGTTGGATATGACTGAGCGACTCAACAACAACAAATACCTCATTAGCTCATACTCATATTTCTGTATCTCAGACGTCACTTCTCTTAAACTGAGATCAGATTGTTACTTGATATACCCTTTACTGATTTTCCATTTAACCCACTTCAACTCCCCAACCTTTCTTGTTGGAAGGAGGGCAGGGAAGTAGGTGAGGTTTCCCTTTGACATTGACCTGAGAGGTTTAGCGGAAGGCGTGTGAGTCTCAGGCTCAGATTCAACCCAGATCTGCTCCTTGTGACTGTCTGGGGTCTGGACGAACGTCGCCTCAGGAAAGGCAAGCTTGCTGGTTAGGAGCCTCAAAATTCACAGAGAGAGGCCTGTGAAAATACTTGCCAAAAGTAAATAAACATTATTACATAAACCTCCAGTATTTCCCCTGTAAAAAAAAGTTATTCGTTGAGCTTGGTTCTCTGATGTGAAGTCAACTGAACCACCCAGATCTTTCTGAAGAAATGCGTTTCATGTTTCATGGCCTTGTTCTTAAAAGAAAACAGTGTCTGCCACCTCCTCCGCCCCCCAAAAAGCATTAAACTGCTCTTTCGAGTTTAGAAGTCATTAGAGGATGGCCTTTAGCTGTTGTTCAGTTTTTTTGTTTGTTTGTGTGTTTGCTGGGTCTTCACTGCAATGTGTGGACTTCTCTTGTTGCTTTGCGTAGGCTCCAAAGTACGTGGGCTCAGTAGTTGTGGCAAGGGGATTCAGTAGCTCCCTGGCGTGTGGGATTTTAGTTCCCTGACCAGGGCTTGAACGCATGTCCCCTGCACTGGAAGGTGAATTCTTTACCACTGGACCACCAGCGAAGTCCCCAGCTCTTGGTTAGTTTTGATTCTTTTTCTATGGAAGCTGTTCACTTAGAAAGAAAAGAGGAGAGAAAAAGGAAAGCAAAAAACCAAAGTGTGTTCACTGGGATGTAGTCAGAGGCAGGATGCTGTATTGTAATTTATCTCTGAGCAGAAAGAGGTTTCACTGCACTGTATTATTTACCAGGTCAAGCCCTTTGTTGATGTAAAACCCACAGGGTGTCAGAGGCAATTTCTTAGCGATGCTTTAGGCAGTGTATTAGTTTCTATTGCTACTGTAACAAAGCACCGCACACGTGGAAAGCAACACAGCTTTACTGTCTTACAGGTCTAGAGATCAGAAGTCCAAAATGAGTCTTACAGAATTAAAATCGAGTTGTTGGCCAGCATGGTTCCTTCCGGAGGCTCTGGCTGAGAACTTCAACCCCACCTTCTCCCGCTTCTAGAGGCTGCCTTCATTCCTTGGCTCATGGCCCCTCCTCACGTCACTCAGACCTCTTGCCCTGTCATTACAGCTTTACTCTCCACTCTGATCTCCTGTATCCCTGATAGGAAGACGCTTGTGGTTATATCGAACTCCAGAATAATCTCCTCATCTCAACATCTTTACCCTAAACACATCTACAAGTTTCTCCTGCCATGAGTGCTGACATGCACAGTTTCAGGGAACTAGGACTCAGACATTTCTCAGAGGTTGAAAAATTCTGAATTCCTTTCCTGGGAAGGAAGGAATGAACTACTGGAAATCAAGGCCTCACAAACCACCTCAGAACTGTCTCCTCTCTTAAAGTCTTCCTGTTGTTGTTTAGACACTAAGCCATGTCTGATTCTTTGCAACCCCATAGACTGTAGCCAGCCAGGCTCCTCTCTCCATGGGATTTCCCAGGCAAGAATACTGGAGTGGGTTGCCATTCCCTTCTCCAGGGGATCTTCCTGACCCAGGGATCAAACCCACATCTCCTGCCTTGGTAGGTGGGTTCTTTACCACTGAGCCACCAGGGAAGCCCCTTTAATTTCTGTCTGGGGATGTTCAATGGACATTTACATACACTGTGCCCCGGCAAAACCCAGAGCTGGTCATTTATCAAAGGGCAGGAATTTGTGGGCCCCAAAGCAGATAACATGTATTCTTCCCTTCCCTAAGAGTAGAAAAGCTTCAAAACTGTGAGCATCCATTTCTAGACAGGTATTCCATCTGCTGTAATCATCAGATGGTATCTGTTCAGGCCCTGCCTGGCTTCACAGGGCCATGCAGACATTGGATACATTTGCCATCCCTCAGGCCCAGGCCTCAAGAGTCAGGCAGTGTTCGCTTCCGTCTCTCAGAACGCTGGCCCTGGGGGCCCTGATCTTCCACACAAGAAGTGTCTCTCTCTGCCTTGCTGGAGAGACCCATGGAGAGGCCCAGAGGTAACCGAGAGGAGAGAAGCTGAACTGAGTGCAGCCTGACCGAGGCACTAGGTGTGTGAGCAAGCTGCCTCGGACCTTCTAGACCAGCCCAGTGGCCAACCAAATACCACCAATGTCCCAGCCCACTCCACGGGCAGCAGCAGTATCACCCGGTCAAGTCCTCCCTGAATTCCTGCTCCACAAGTTGTGGCAGAGACTGTGTCCCACGTCCTCTGTGCACCAGCCGCTTTCCGGTGGGTCGAGGGTGGAAATGGGCACCATCCTTAAATCCCAGTCCAGAGCATCATCCAAGGGCGTGGACGGGGACCGCCCCACTCCCCATAGTGATAAAGCGGTGACTCATCCCTGAAGCAGGCACAATGGGAATGAGGCCTTCCAGAGCTGTTGGTGGTGACAGGTGGAATAAGAAAGCTTTGTAATCTGAGAACGCCTATTCCGATGTAACAGTTTCTAGTGGTAGTTATAGCAACGGCACTACGGGAGGAATCAAACGGAGGACACTCACTCATTCCCTGCTTGTTTGGACACTGTCTCCAAGTGTGGGTGTTGATTACCAGTTTTAAAGTAATTTGATTTTTTCATCATAACTTGTTTTCAGATTTAAGAGGGGAAAAAATGACAAGGGAGAAGAAAAACAAATTACTTTTTTCCTCCACAAGAGTTTGGGATCTCATGTGGTCCTTCTAATACATTATGTAATTGTGGATTATGTAATCTGTGGACCGGTGTATTATTCTCTTCCTGTCCTGAGCTGACCCTCCACTCTCTTGCCTTCTCTGAGCCACTCACAGTTTTATGTGTGCTTACCCACAGCAGTGGAGTAAGTGTGTGTTTCATAGACTTCACTTGAGCCTATGGCTAATTTAAAATCAATTGCCCTTCAGAAAGTTTGATCAAGCCTAATCCAAAGAGTGATGAAAGAGCTGGAGTGGGATAACTCTGCTTCTCTAGGGAGGACAGTTCACGCGATCAAGCAGTTAATTTGAGTCTAGAAAACAGCCAGCCCGTGCAATGCTACAACACTGCCTTTGAAGACATTTTGAGTGTAGTCTGTCCACCGTGAGGCCTGTAACAGATCAGCAGCTGAAATCCAAGGGTTGTCAGGAGCCAGACCAGTGCAGCCTCTGGGATCCGAGGCCTTTGGCTCTAAGATCTGGGAGTCTGTTCTCAAGTACTGAGACAGGTACACAGCTGCACACATTCTTCCCTAGTAGAGTGAGATTTCTGGGCCGACTGTCCAATTTTGAATTTTAAAAACTGGCTGGGCATTTGCATACATTTTTAGCCAGGTGAGGCTTTGCTTGTGGTTGACTAGGCTACTCTGACTGAAAACAGATGAAACCCAGGCATTTGAAAGCAACACACATCGGACCTGTCGTGGCTCCACCTCCGTGGGACCACCACCACGCTGGAGGAAGGTGAGGTCAGTGGTGCCCAGGCTTTAGCTTTTCCCTGTCTGAGGTTTTTTCACTTGTGGTAGTCGCTGTAAGTGGGGGTAACAGGCTCTTCCAAGGTCAGGGAGCCAGCTTCCCTAGAAGGGGCCCTGGTTATGCAAGGAATAGGCTGTGCCCTGGGCCCGATGTTGAAGGCCTGGGCTAGGAGTTGAAACCACAGCCCGAGCTCCAAGTGAGTCCCATGGCCTGGAGAGAAAGGGAAAGGACCAATACTGTGAACCCCAGCCATGACCTTTGTTTGTTTTGGTTGAGGAAAGGATGGAAGGATCCTTTCCTCCGACAAAGGTGAAATATCTCAAGGCCAAATTGACTGGCACCCCGCGATTATGCCCCCAAAATGTCTAAGCCACAGGACACAGGAGGCATCAGTGAAGCGCCCTGGAGGGTGTGAACCTGCAAACCAGCCCTGAGCCCAGGTGGGCAGGGCGTGGTGGGGCTGAGACGAGCATGTGGCTGGGTAGGGGGTCAACAGAAGCCTAGGGGAGGAGGACAGCAACATCTCAAGGGAGGGACTGGGGCCGAGGCTGCTTGCTTCAACCACTTGGGTGGGCTTTTGGCAAGTCCTTGGACCTCTCTCGAAGTTAGAGTTCCTTCATTCAGAGAATGGGGCTGTCGTTATCTCCCTCGGGGGACGCTGACGCGTCTATGTCGAGGATGCTTGTGGAAGGTCATGGGAAGGGCGGGGACAGGCTGGCCGGAGCTGGGGTTAAGGGTGGGATCAGTGGGGTGAACCTCATGAGAAACAGTGGGGGGACTTCCCTGATGGCCCGTGGTTAAGCATTCACCTTCCAATGCAGGGGACATGTGATCCCCAGTCAGTAACTAAGTTTCCATGTGCCTTGGGGCAACTAAGCTGGCATGCCCGCCCGCTACTACTGAACCCCTGCCCTCTATAGCCCGAGTGCTGCGATTAGAGAAAAGCCTACTTGCCAGAACAAAGAACAGTGCGGCCAAAAAAACAAAAAAGACCCTGGGGCTGAAGTCAGTCATTGTCCTCCCATCCCTGCCTGGGGATGGGGGTGGATTCCACACGGGGCTTAGGGCCTCCATGAGGACTGCTCTGGGAGCCAAGGAGGGGGTGGGGAGAGTGGCCCTGGTTTCTGCAGCATCGTTCCTGTCCTGAGGTGTGCCACAGGCAAGGGGGGCTTGAGGCCCCCCCACTGTAGGCTGGGCCGACCCTCAGCTCCTAACCAGTGCTTGTACATATCCAGCAGCTCCGGACTCCAGGTTCTCTGCTTTCCCTGTCTCCTTGGCCCCATCTGGCAAGATTTTGCCCATTAAGACCAATCAAATTTGATCAAAGATGGACTTTGAATGACTATTTAGAAAGAAGATTAAGTAGCAGCTCTTTATCCACCCCCCCCCCACCTTTTTTTTTGCAGCTCTTATTCTAAGCCATCCGCCCCCAAAATAAACTTGCTTTCTTGGTTTGAACCAAAAATTTCCCTTGCCAGACAGATGCACACACAGCGACCACTCTGGATTTGCAGAATTCTTCAGATACATTATTTATTAGCTCACAGGTGCCACGTCTAGTTCTGAGATAGATGTCAGGAAGGCTGGAGAAGAAAATGCTAAAGGAAATTTCTGTTCGTGAGTGTGGTGTCTTTGAAACCCTCTCTCCATTAACCATGTATCACATCTAATGTGTGTGTGTGTGTTTGTTCGTGACATCAGGGGCAGGATTTCAAAACATGTTGTGGATCCTACATTCCAGCCTTAGATTTTGCTGCATAATGGCCTTGCCTGTTAGAGTAAACAAGTAAGCAACTTGGTCTCACTTTCATTGTTTTGATGAAGTCAAGGTGTTTTTTTTGGAAAGCAAAGGCAATGATGCCTTTTTCCATTCTCCTAGTTCCAGGGCAGGGAAAGAAATGCAGATGTAAAGAACAGATGTGTGAATACAGAGCAGGAAGGGAAGGGGAGGATGAACTGGGAGATTAGGTTTGACCTATGTACACTACGATGTGTGAAATAGCTCGTGGGAAGCTGCTGCGTAGCACCGGGAGCTCAGCTCAGTGCCCTGTGATGACCTAGAGGGGTGGGATGGGGTGGGGTGGAAGGGAGGTCCAAGAGGGAGGGGATAAATATATACATATAGCTGATTCACTTTGTGTACAGCAGAAACTAGCAATGTTGGAAAGCAATTTTTGAAGACGATGCCTTTTCCCAAATGCTTTGCATCCGCTCACTCACAAGATAATCACAGCAGTCTTGTGAGGCAGTTCCAACGTTGGCATTTATGGAAATGAAGCCACAAAGCCACCAAGGGTCCTGGCAGATGTTACCCGCGGATAGTGACGCAGGAAGGTTGGAGCCCAGGTTTACCATTTTCCGGTCTCTTACTGATGAAAATTTAAAAAATAACAATTTAAAATTTTTACTATAAAAATAATGCAAACACATGGCGAGAAAAAAAGGAAGTGGAGAAAATTAGGGAACAAAAATGACCCTTAGTTCCACTACCCAAACACAATTATTTTTTTCATCATGATACTGTTTTCCAGATCCAAAGGGAGATTTTTCACCCAGAAAATAAACCACTCCTCCAAGTTCATGTTGTGGGGTACTTGCACTTAGTTGCTTTGCTTGCTTTAGGTACTTGCTTTAGTTGGAATGTCACACAGATCCACCTTTGCGTCTGGGGAGACAGGTGGCGACCTACTCAGTGTGAACTGACGGGCACCAGAAGAGAGCCACTGGTGCCCACTCTCGTCCTCTGGGGCCGTGGTGAAGTCACTTTCCAGGCGAAGTGGTCACGTCTCTTCCTGCTAACTGCCAACGTGTCTCCTGGGATGAGGAAGACACGGTTCCTCAGATCAACCGGCTCAGAACAAGGCTGTGATAGAAAGAGATAGACAGGATGAGCCGCTGTTAAAACTAGCCTTGGGGGTCTTTCCCAGACTGTAACAGGGGTGGGTAGTCTCTGGTAGATGTGGGAAGGACGGTCAAGGTGCCATTACCTCCACGGCGGCCACTGCCCGCACGCTGGGCAGACCTTACTTTCCAAGGATGGAGCTATCTATCTCACGCGTGGGCTCCCTCACCATGTGCCTGGTGCCCCCGCCCACTGAGAGGTGGGCCCATTTTTCCTCCCCTTGAGTCTAGGCGCTAGCCTAGGGAGCCACTGGAGAAATGTTGAGAGTGATGCTATGGGCCTTCAGAGGCTACAGGAGAAGAAGGTCATGGTTTCCACCTAATGTTCACATTTCTCCCCACCACCTTCTAAGCTCACCTTGGGAAACCAGCCTCTGTGTACTGAGGAAGCCCAAACTAGTTCAGGCAGAGAGACAGAAGGAGAAAAGCCAAGAGAGGCCTTCAGCCAAGAGCCAGCATCCACCACCAGTCGTGTGAAAGAACAAGCCTTCAGAAGGTGCCAGTCCCGTCTTCAAGGCTTCGAGGCCTCCAGCTGAGGCTCAGTCTCTGTAAAGTGGACACAAGCCAGCCATCCTCACTCTGCCCTGACCAGACTCCTGACCCACAGAACCCATGAGTATGACACATGGCTGTTTGATGCCACTAAATTTAGGGGCAAACGGTCACACAGCCCAAGTTGCTGGAACATGCGCACCCAATGTCATCTAATGAAGAAAGACATCCAACCCAGAAAGTCGCATGTTCATTTTGTAAAAATATCACCAGCCCCAAGTCTCGTATTGTAAGTCCTGCAATCTAGTAGCCGCGATAAACCCCCCGCCTGAACTCGCCTCCCTGTCTTGACTGATTTCTCTCTCCTTTCCTCCAAGTCAGAGGTGTTGCAGCTGGGGTTACCCAGGAACCACAGGAAGGCCCCAAACTCTTACTGTAGAATCCACCCTTCATGTCTCCCAGCCTCTGGTGAGTGGGGAGAGAGGTGGAGGTTTATAGGCATGAGACACAGAGGCTTTCATGAGGGATGGCACATTGGAGGTTTGGTGAATAGTCTTTAGACAAAAACTCCCAAGAGTATGTGCTGGCTGTCACATCTAATACTTTTAACTCGGCAAAAAGTAGTACAGATTCAAGATTTAAAACTCTAAATAATGCAGGCTGAGAGGCAGACACCCCCTCACCCACTCCTTCCATGCCTAGCAGTGCGCACTGTCAACACGCAGGGAGGCCCCTTGCTGACACAAACCCTGGAAACAGACTGTCTGGCACTGACTCCCAGCTTTGCTGGGGGACCCGCTATGAGATTCTGGCCTCAGTTCCCTCATCTGTAAAATAAGGATAACTCACCTCATGTTTGTTGTGAGAGTTAGTTAATAAACGTAAAGCATTTAGAACAGCATCTAGGGGCTTCCCTGGTGGTCCAGTGGTTAAGAATCCATCTTCTGACCCAGGGGACACAGGTTCAAGCCCTGGGCTGGGAACTAAGATCCTGCATGCCTTGGAGCAACTAAGCCCACACGTCAAAACTACTGACCCCTGAGCTCTGGATCTGGAGCCCATACCACAGCCAGAGAAAGTCCATGTACTGCAGCAAAGACCAAGTGCAGCCGGAAACAAGAGAACAGTGTCTGACGCCAGGTCAGTGTGGGTTGGCTCCTGCCATCATCATCATTATCATGAGTCATGTTTGCAGCCTTGATGGGCTCAAGAAATAGAATGTGCTGGAAGGAACCCAGAACTAGAGAAGAGGCTCCCAGACCAGAGGACACGCCTCTGGGCACAGTGGCCACTGGGAACGTAGTGAACACCCTCCACTTCATCTCACTGTACAGCCTTCAAGGGTGTCCGAGTCCCTGGGGCCTCTGCTGGTGTCACAGATCACGTTTCCTAGCTTCTTGTCCCTGGTGGCTCAGACGGTTGAGCATTTGCCTGCAATGCCAGAGACCCGAGTTTGATCCCTGGGTTAGGAAGATCCCCTGGAGAAGGAAATGGCAACCCACTCCAGTATTCTTGCCTGGAAAATCCCATGGATGGAGGAGCCTGGTGGGCTACAGTCCATGGGGTCACAAAGAGTCAGACATGACTGAGTGACTTCACTTTTTTTCTTTCTTTGGGGAGTAAGAGGGTCAAATAGAGTTGAAATGTTGATGAAAGAAAACAAGTTAAAAAAAAAAAAAAGGACAAATCCTGACAGCTCAGGAATCCTGCCTGACAGGTTATGAGATGGAAATGTGACCTTTCCCACCATCACTCCCTTCAGCTTTTGTCTCTGGAGTTCTGCGAGGCTGTCACTAAATACAGCTTACAGCCAGGAGGCGGTTGGAGACGAAGGTTACCCTTGTGGGTACTGAGTAGACGTTATGGAATAAAGACGCCTGTCATCTGTTTCCACCACTGGCAGTAACAGGAGAGGGCAAGAGACTTCAGTTTGGTCTTATATATAGGTATGCATACATATATACATACAAATACATACATATACATACACACACACATATATATACATACATATACATATATACACACATATACATATATACATACATATACGTATATATATGTATGCATCAGTTCAGTTCAGTTGCTCAGTCGTGTCCGACTCTTTGCGACCCTGTGAATCGCAGCACGCCAGGCCTCCCTGTCCGTCACCAACTCCCGGAGTTCACTCAGACTCACGTCCATCGAGTCAGTGATGCCATCCAGCCATCTCATCCTCTGTCGTCCCCTTCTCCTCCTGCCCCCAATCCCTCCCAGCATCAAAGTCTTTTCCAATGAGTCAACTCTTCGCATGAGGTGACCAAAGTACTGGAGTTTCAGCTTTAGCATCATTCCTTCCAAAGAAATCCCAGGGCTAGTCTCTTTCAGAATGGACTGGTTGGATCTCCTTGCAGTCCAGGGACTCTCAAGAGTCTTCTCCAGCACCACAGTTCAAAAGCATCAATTCTTCGGCGCTCTGCCTTCTTCACAGTCCAACTCTCACATCCATACATGACCACAGGAAAAACCATAGCCTTGACTAGATGGACCTTAGTCGGCAAAGTAATGTCTCTGCTTTTCAATATGCTATCTAGGTTGCTCATAACTTTTCTTCCAAGAAGTAAGCGTCTTTTAATTTCATGGCTGCAGTCACCATCTACAGTGATTTTGGAGCCCAAAAAATAAAGTCTTACACTGTTTCCACTGTTTTCCCATCTATTTCCCATGAAGTGATGGGACTGGATGCCATGATCTTCGTTTTCTGAATGTTGAGCTTTAAGCCAACTTTTTCACTCTCCTCTCCTCTTTCACTTTCATCAAGAGGCTTTTTAGTTCCTCTACACTTTCTGCCATAAGGGTGGTGTCATCTGCATATCTGAGGTTATTGATGTTTCTCCCAGCAATCTTGATTCCAGCTTGTGTTTCTTCCAGTCCAGCGTTTCTCATGATGTACTCTGCATAGAAGTTAAATAAGCAGGGTGACAATATACACCCCTAACGTACTCTTTTTCCTATTTGGAACCAGTCTGTTGTTCCATGTCCAGTTCGAACTGTTGCTTCCTGGCCTGCATACAGATTTCTCAAGAAGCAGGTCAGGTGGTCTGGTATTCCCATCTCTTTCAGAATTTTCCACAGTTTATTGTGATCCACACAGTTAAAGGCTTTAGCATAGTCAAGAAAGCAGAAATAGATGTTTTTCTGGAACTCTCTTGCTTTTTCCATGATCCAGAGGATGTTGGCCATTTGATCTCTGGTTCCTCTGCCTTTTCTAAAACCAGCTTGAACATCAGGAAGTTCACGGTTCATGTATTGCTGAAGCCTGCCTTGGAGAATTTTGAGCATTACTTTAGTAGTGTGTGAGATGAGTGCAATTGTGCGGTAGTTTGAGCATTCTTTATATAATATATGTGTACATATACATACATATGTATATATGTACATGTAAGCACACACACGTATGTATACACATATATTTATATATGCATATATGTGTATGTGTGTATACATATATATGTATATATGTGTGTATACATATATATAATTATTAAGCAAATGAGGGGTTTTAAAAACAGATTTATTTTGATTTATTTTTTGGCTGTGCCGTGTCTTCGTTACTGTGCATGAGCTCTCTCTAGCTGCAGCGAGCAGGGACTTCTCCCCATGGCAGTGGTCAGGCTTCTCACCGCGGTGGCTTCTCTTGTCGTAGAGCACCAGCTCCAGGCGCATGCGCTTCAGTAGCTGTGGCGCACAGGCTCAGTTGCTCTGCAGCCTGTGGGATCCTCCCGGACCAGAGATTGAACCCGTATACCTGGCACCAGCAGGCAAACTCTTAACCACTGGACCACCAGGGAAGCCCTTCAAGTTGGTCTTGATAAAATGGCCCTCAAGAGGGGCAGCCAGCCATACCTGCTGATAGGTGAATAGCCTGATCTCATGAGTGGAGCATAGTTAGAGACCGAGAAGTGTTCTCTTTTCTATCAGTTCAAGCATTTTAGACTATAAACAACAGAAACACCAGACTAAAATTAGCTTGAATAAGAAGGAAAATTAATTATCTCAGCTAGCGAGGGGCAGAGGCAGGGGGTCCAGGAGTCTAGCTCTGAGACTCAAGATGGCATCAAGACTCGGTACCTTTTTCATCAAGGAAAACTTTTCCAGAGTGCACACCCCTGCCCCAGACTTTATCTTACATCTCATTGGCCAGAGTTATGTCACAGGACCAGGCAAGGGGCATGGATTGTCTTAGGCTAATCAGCGTTCACCTGAAGACCGGTTCAAACAGATGGGCCTGGAAGTGCAGGAAAGAAAGGCCTGCTGCAGATAAGCAATTGATGACTCCCCTTTCTTATTCCAAAAGGCTCCCTTTTGGAGGGCTTCCCTGGCAGTCTGGTGGTGAAGACCCCTGGCAGGGGCAGGAGTTTAGTCCCTGGTCAGGGAACTAAGACCCTGCATGCTGAGTAACACAGCCAAAAAAAAAAAAAAAAGACAAAAAGCCCCCTTCAGTGACTGGTGCAATTTAATAAGATTATATTTAACAGGATTAAGTGATGAGGATGGAGCAAAACAACAAAAACAAAAACCAAGGACACATGAAAGGAAGCTCAAAATATGATCAAGTATAAAAAAATGCACAGCATGACCTCCTCTGGGCTTGCAAAGGAGTCAGCAACATGGTCTTAGCAGTCAGGGCGGGGAGGGGGGGAGGGGGGATCTGGGATTCCCAGGTGGAGCTAGTGGTAAAGAACCTGACTGCCAATGTAGGAGACATAAGAGACCGGGGTTCGATCCCTGGGTCGGGAAGATCCCCTGGAGAAGGAAATGGCAATCCACTTCAGCATTCTTGCCTAGAGAATCCTACAGACAGAGGAGCCTGGCAGGCTACAGTCCATAGGGTTGCAAAGAGTCAGACATGACTGAATCGACTTAGCACGGGCAAGGAAGTCTTGCCAGAAGTTGCAAGTGGTGGCTTGTGGGCCAAATGCAGCCCGTGAATAAATTCTACTTGGGCCTTTCCAGGATTGTTTATTTTTCAGTTGGTTGCTTGCCAATCTTAAAAAAGGAGGGGGGGGTGGCTATTTTAAGGTTGTTCAAAAGTATTTCTGGCTTCCCACTAAAAAATTCAGAAGATGGAGGAGCACTGGGCCTGCCCTCCCACCTGGCGACGGCCGGCTGGAGCTGACGTACTCACTTCTCACCCCACGTTCCGCACCTGTTTAATATAGTTAAAAATCTCCTTTAATTATATTTTCATGCATTCCAAGAAGAACATCATTGCAGTTAATGTTACAAAAAAGCAGAGAGGGACATCTGAACGTGCAATAAAAAATGGATTCCCAGTGAAAATAATGTATGTTTGGTGCTAACATAGAGTTACTTGGCTCCATGAAGGGAAAAGGTTTCTTCTCATAGACGTTTGAGTCTGTGACCCTGGAGTGAGTTGACAGGGCCCTGAGGAAAGAAGCCAATGAATTCCTCAGGAGAGCACGGGTGTCCCAAAACATCCTAAACCTGGACCTCACAAAGCAACCACTGTGGGGTGTGATGGACACCCCCACTCTGATGCATCTCATCCTCTCTGCCCACCTGGAAAACCCTCACAGGCTCATTTCGTATTCAGGCTTTCTACACAAACCAGCAGGGCACGGATGAAGGGAGAGGTCATGGGGGCAGCTGGGAGAGGAGCCAGTGACATCTTCTGTCACTCCAGGATAACCTCCGAGAGTAAGTTTCCTATTGGAAGAGGGCTGGAGCGGGTACTGAAGGGGAATCTCCCAACAGTTGTGAGGTCAAAGAGAAAGAATGGGTTTGGAATGAAGACTAGATTTGGAGAATGAGTCTCTCTCCGAGAATAATTTTACAGCCAGTGACTAGTTTGACCTCTGATGTTTCACTCCAGTTAAAGAGGTCTTGGATTGAAGCTTTCTGCCTTCAGATTGATCCAGCCTTTCGCGGCAGCCCTGTGTCTTCCAGTCCAGAAACGTCCACTGACTCTCCAGCAAGGGATTTAGAAATTCAGGCAAGAATTTTTCGGTCATATTGCTTGCAATGCAAAGCTCTTTGCCCAGAATCAGGAAAAGAGGTCCCCGAGCAGATGTGCACACAGATGGGCCTTATCTGATTTCCTGTCCATCTACGCCCACACGCTGTTGGCTCCCTGGGAAGGTTAGGTAACGACAGTGACTCAGGAAGCTAAAATGCAAATTATGTGACCTGCATGCAGGCAGGACCCAGTCCATGGGTGGTTCTTGTTCAACCCACTGTAGCAAGCCTGGAAATAGCAGCCATCTTGCTTTTTAAAAAAAAAGGGATATTGCAACAACTGTGTTCATGAAATAACACGTGTTTGTTAGGGGAAGCACACCGACTGAGACTGCCCATGCCGGCCAGGGACCATGGTAACCTTGTGAGTTATTTCACGACAGGAGATCCTGGTAAGGAACACAGAACTCATAAGCCACCACCTACCAGAAGAATTCAGGAAAGGTCAAAAGGAGACACCACATATCCTACCACCTCCCAGAATCCTCAGTGGCATCCATCTTGGCTGAGCAATGCGTGCACCACCAGGAGGGACCCTGAGTCAGAATGATTGGCCAGAGACAATCTGGAAACTCATTCCGTCTCCATAAAACCTGAGCCACGCGGTCAAGCAGTTCTCCTGGGTTCCCTTACCCTCCCGTTCTTTGCCCAGGCACCCCTTCCCAAGAAAGTCTCTTGCTTTGTCAGCTCGTGTGTCTCCTTGGACAATTCATTTCTGAGTGTTAGACAAGAGCCCACTCTCAGGCCCTGGAAGGGGTCCTACTTCCTGCAACATGTTCAGTGTGCTGGAGAGAGAAACCAAGAAAAAGAGAGACAGACAAAGACTAGACCCACCTGCAACCTTGCTTTTGACCCCCTGCCTCACACACAGCAATCACCCTGCCTTCCCACTTATCCACCCATCTTCACCCACCTGGTCTTCATCACAATGGCAAAGGCCTGTGGTAGAACCCGAACCAGGAAATCAATTTACCAAGATGTTACTAAAGCAACTGAAAATCCATTATCACATTATACGCTTTACTGAGCTCTGAACTGCAGAAAAGCAAGCACGGGGGCCGTCCCCATGGGGTGGCAAGTAGGGACAACTGCCATCCGCCTAGACCTTGACGGGAGGGAGGCCTGGGGCCTGAACTGCTGCTGGGACCCTGTGGTTCAAGGGGAAGAGAGCAAAGGAACTCAAAGGAGGGCTGAGTCTGGCCTGGCCAAGGGGAGGCCTCACTCAGACCCTGGATTGACCCTGGGCAGGGATGTCTGCCCACCTCCACTCACCCTCCTCAGCCTGGCCAGGGCTGTTTGATGTATGTTTTTGAGACTCATTTTGATAAAGTTTCATCAGTGTAGAGATTCTTGAGGAAGAGAGAAAAGTGCAGGAAGTTAGCAGACTGATGAAGTAACTGCTGGGAGTCTGAAGGGAGACAGCCTGGCTCTGCAACTTGGCTTTGCCTTGTGTGACTTCCAACTCTTTGCCTCAGTTTCTCTGTCTGTGAAATGGGTGTGATAATAGCCTCTTAGAAGAATAACAAAGGATTGCTGTGAAGACAACATAAGATTGTACAGGTAAATCTGGACCCAGTGCTGGACACAAAATGCTCAAATAGTGTTTGTTTATTCCTCATCCAGACTCCTCATCCCTGAAAGGGAAATGCTGCTACTGCTGCTAAGTCGCTTCAGTCGTGTCCAACTCTGTGCAACCCCATAGACGGCAGCCCACCGGGCTTCCCCGTCCCTGGGGTTCTCCAGGCAAGAACACTGGAGTGGGTTGCCATTTCCTTCTCCAATGCATGAAAGTGAAAAGTGAAAGTGGAGTCGCTCAGTCATGTCTGACTCTTAGCGACCCCATGGACTGCAGCCCACCAGGCTCCTCCGTCCATGGGATTTTCCAGGCAAGAGTACTGGAGTGGGGTGCCATTGCCTTCTCCGAAATGGAAATGAGTATGCACCAAATATGAGTGAAATTAACACACACAATTTATCCCTGACACTACAGTCTGTAAAAACAAGAAGTCAGGACTTCCCTGGTGGTCCAGTGGTTAAGACTCCACCTTGCAGTGCAGGAGACATGGGTTCAATCCCCAGTCAGGGAAGATCCCATATGCTGAGGAGCAACTAAGCCTGTGTACCACAGCTACTGAGCCTGAGAGCTGCAACTACTGAGCCCACATGCCTGAGAAAGTCCATGCTTTACAACAAAAGACGGCACCTCAGCGAGAAACCCACGCACCTCTAGGAAGAGTAGCCCCTGCTCTCTGCAAATCGAGAAAGACCAAGCACAGCAAAGACCCAGCACAGCCAAAAGTAAATAAGTAAATAAATATTGTTTTAAAGTCAAATTAGAGCATATCCCTGACATATCTTCATAGAACACTGCACACCTTTCAGAGTCCACTAAAGTGATTTCAGAGAGACCTGGTATTTTTCAACAGAGAGAAAGAAAAATTAAGTCTTGAAGTATTTGTTACATTCTTCAAACGTGACTATCACTAGATGGAAAAATAGTTATAATAATCATTGACGTACATAATTAGTACTTTTTGCATACCAAGGACTGCCTGCAGATTATTTTTCTTACAGTCTTTCCAGGTCGATAATATTTTCAGTGTAAAAGTGAGGAAATTCTGACAGGTTAAGCAACTTGGCCAAGGTGGCTCAATTAGTAAATGGCCAAGCTGGAAATGGAACTTGGATCTGTCGATGACAATGTGAAGACAATAATATCTGCTAAGTGCCAGGCATATGCTGGCCTGTCCCTCCACTGCTTCATCTACTCTTGACACCACTGCTACAGGACAGGTGGGGCTCAGTTGCTGTCGTGTCTGACCCTGTGACCCCATGGACTGTAGCCCACCAGACTCCTCTGTCCATGGGATTCTCCAGGCAAGAACACTGGAACGGGTGTTACTTTTTTAACCTTTTTTAAAATTTATTTTTTAAATATTAATGTATTTATGCCAGCATAGAAAACTCTTAAAGAGATGGGAATACCAGACCACCTGACCTGCCTCCTGAGAAATCTGTAGGCAGACCAAGAAGCAACAGTTAGAACCAGACATGGAACAACAGACTGGTTTCAAATTAGGAAAGGAGTATGTCAAGGCTGCATACTGTCACCCTGCTTATTTAACTTATATGCAGAGTACATCATGAGAAATGCCAGGCTGGATGAAGCACAAGGTGGAATCAAGATTGCTGGGAGAAATATCAATAACCTCAGGTATGCAGATGACACCACCCTTATGGCAGAAAGTGAAGAATTAAAGAGCCTCTTAATGAAAGTGAAAGAGGAGAATAAAAAAGTTGGCTTAAAACTAAACATTCAGAAGACTAAGACCATGGCATCTAGTCCAATCATTTCACGGCAAATAGTTGGGGAAACAATAGAAACAGCGAGAGACTTTATCTTGCTGCTGCTGATGCTGCTAAGTCGCTTCAGTCGTGTCCGACTCTGTGCGACCCCATAGACGGCAGCCCACCAGGTTCCCCTGTCCCTGGGATTCTCCAGGCAAGAACACTGGAATGGGTTGCCATTTCCTTCTCCAATGCAAGAAAATGAAAAGTGAAAGTATCTTGGGGGGCTGCAAAATCACTGCAGATGGTGACTGCAACCATGAAATTAAAAGACGCTTGCTTCTTGGAAGGAAAGCTATGATCAACCTAGACAGCATATTAAAAAGCAGAGACATTACTTTTCCAACAAAGGTCTGTCTAGTCAAACCTATGGTTTTTCCAGTAGTAATGTATAGATGTTAGAGTTGGACCATAAAGAAAGCTCAGTGCCGAAGAATTGATGCTTTTGAACTGTGGTGTTGGAGAAGACTCTTGAGAGTCCCTTGGCCTGCAAGGAGATGCAACAAGTCTATTCTAAAGGAAATCAGTTCTGAATATTCATTGGAAGGACTTATGCTAAAGCTGAAACTCCAATACTTTGGCCACCTGATGTGAAGAACTGACTCACTAGAAAAGACCCTGATGCTGGGAAAGATTGAAGGTGGAAGGAGGAGGGGACGATAGAGGATGAGATGGTTGGATGGCACCCTGACTCAATGGACATGAGTTTGAGTAAGCTCTGGAAGTTAGTTGGTGATGGACAGGGAAGCCTAGTATGCTGCAGTGCATGAGGTCATGGAGTCAGACACAACTGAGTGACTGAACTGAACTGATGCCAGCCCTGGGTCTTCGTTGCTGCCCTCAGGCTTTCTCTAGTTGCAGAGAGCAGGGATGGCTTCTCTCCAGCTGCAGTGCAGGGGTTTCTCATTGCAGTGGTTTCTCTTTGGGGAGCACAGGCTTGCAGACTCAGCATCTCTGGCTCTCGGGCTTAGTTTCTCCATGGCAGGTGGGATCTTCCCGGACCAGGGATGAACCCGTGTCCCCTGCACTGCCAGGCAGATTCTTAACTGCTGAACACCAGGGAAGTCCTTAGATATTATTATTATTATGCCTACTTTATACATGGGAAAAGATCAACTCATGAACCCAAAGTCTCACAGCCGCATAGAGGAAGACACAGGCATCCAGTCCAGGTCAAGGCAGCCTCAAAGCCCAAGCTCTAGTCTGTCACCAACCTGCACCCTTTGTCTCAACAACAGCAGAAAAACTGCATAATTGTCCGTCGGTGTGGACAGCCTGACTGAATCCTTTATGCAGAAGAAATCGTGATTTCTTTGCCCACACCGCAAACAGTTCTTAACCAACATTCTCTCCTAGGAGAGTGTATTTAATGTCCCCTCCAAAGGATATGGCTCTCAACCTCTCATGACGACCTTATAAACTCAAGGTTGAGGGAAATAGCATCTCTAAGAACATGTGGCTAAAAGAAGAGCAAGGGGTATTAAAGTAGCTTGGATTTAGAAGGACTTTACCAAAAAAAAAAAAAAGGAATAATTTTATCTGGACTTATTACAAGATCTCTGAGCATCCTGAGTGGCACAAGTCTTATAAATCTGTGATTTGTGAGTCCTGCAGGTGGGACTCTCTTATGAATGGCATCTGCTTTGAGACATGATCCTCCAACCTCACGATTTTCTTCCAGAGAAACAGGTGAAAGGGGATTGTCAAAAGTCTGGGTTTTCACCCTACTCTGTTTCCTTATTAGCCCTCAACCTTTGGTTTATGGGTTCCCCTGGCTCAATAGTAAGGAATCCGCCTGCAATGCAGGAGATGCAGGATTCAGGAGACGTCTCAATCCCTGGGTCAGGAAGATCCCTGGAGGAGGGCATGGCACCCCACTCCAGTATTCTTGCCTGGAGAATCCCATGGACAGAGGAGCCTGGCAGGCTACAGTCCATGGGGTCGCAAAGAGTCGGACACGATTGAAAGGACTTGGCGTGCATGCACGCTTTGGTTTATGACAAGTCAGAATACATTTTAAGTCTGTGAAGAGGAGACAAAAAGATCGGATTGTCCTCTAGACCAAGGGTCCCCAACCTCCAGGCCACAGACCAGTACCTCCTGTCAGATCAGTGACAGTGTTAGATTGTTAATAGAAACAAAGTGCCCAATATATGTAATGGGCTTGAATCAGCCCCAAACCATCCCCTGCCCCCACTCACGGTCCATGGGAAAACTGTCTTCCACAAAATCAGTCCCTGGTGCTAAAAAGGCTGCCCTAGACACATGCTGATACAATAGTCACAGACCAGATGTGGCTATTCAAACATAAATTAAAATTAAGCAAAAATTTAAAAGTCAGCTTGGCAATCACACGAGCCACATTTCAAGCACTTTCAAGAGCTTCATAGCCACCTGTGGCTAAGTGATATCGCTAGGTACAGCACAGATCTGGAACACTTCCATCATCGCAGGAAGTTCTGTTAAGCCTTGACCAGCATGCCTGCACCCCCCTTGCCAGCCCCTAATCCTGCAGAGCAGCCCCCGCTCACACACACAGCAGGCTTCCTCCGTCCGAGCACCCGTCCTGCTCTTCTGCCTCTAGCTGGCACCCAGGCTCTCCGCCTTCTTCAGCTTCTTTTCAAGAACGTCCTTGGCTCCTCCTTCGTCCCATATTTTAATCTAATCAGTGAGCAGATCAATGTCCTTTACCCCCCTCCCCTCTCCTTCAGAAAGCAGAGTTCTTTATTTTAGAGGGTTAGGTGTTGTGCTACATCCTGACTTGGGTTGGGAGTTAGGACACATGGGCGTGATTGACACACAGCCTTGTCTGTAACTGCGTATTTCTGGCTTTTCCCTTTTTCTTTTCGGGCAAACCATATGGCGTGGGAGGTCTTAGGTCTCAGACCAGGGATGGAACCCAGGCTCCCTGCAGTGGCGGTGCACAGCCCTACCCACTGGACCACCAGGGAAGTCTCCCTCCTACTTCATGTCTTTGGGTCTCCCTGGCTTCCCACACCTCAAAAACAGATATTTGAATATATTTATATGTGCAGCTGATTCACTTTGCTGTACACCTGAAACTAACACAACATTATAAATCAGCTATACTCCAATAAAAAAATTTTTTTTTAAAAAAGAGATGTTGGCTTGATCAGTGATTTTCAACATAAACAAAAAAGGGTATCAGAATCATGGGATGTAGGGAATTCAGGATTCTTTCCAACTGTGTGGTCCAGACTATTCTTGATCACCTTTATTAAAAGGTATCTGTCCTATGTCAGGAGAAGGCAATGGCATCCCACTCCAGTACTCTTGCCTGGAAAATCCCATGGACGGAGGAGCCTGGTGGGCTGCAGTCCATAGGGTTGCGAAGAGTCAGACATGACTGAGTGACTTCCCTTTCACTTTTCACTTTCATGCATTGGAGAAGGAAATGGCAACCCACTCCCGTGTTCTTGCCTGGAGAATCCCAGGGATGGGGGAGCCTGGTGGGCTATCTATGGGGTCACACAGAGTCGGACACAACTGAAGTGACTTAGCAGCAGCAGCAGCAGTCCTATGTCACCTCTACCTTCTAGATGACAGAAAACAAATTTGACAGGCCCCCCTCCCCCACCCTCTGAGATCCCAGGTGTGACCTCCTGGTCCCATCCGGGCTCGAATCACTGCTACAGAAGATCTCCTGCGGACAGAAGTGCATCTCATCCCTGTAGAGTGTTGGGTGGAAAGAAGACTGTCAATGACCCAGGTAACCTCCCAGATCCGTGGCAATGCTTACGTTCCGTGAGACTATGATTTCTACAAAATGCTGGTGTGAACAGCTCAGCCTCTTCCCTGTGATTCATGCTGCCAAGCAAAGGAAAAGATAATTAGCCTTAAAAATGGGGGAAGGTGGGGGACTGGGGGTGGAGGAGATATGTTGGGTGGTTCTGTCGTGAGTCACAGAAATGTTTTGCGTAACAGAGTCATTGCGAGATGCCCTGGGTTGCTTGGGGGAGGAGGGGGTGGTCACTTTCCCAGCCCCTCTAGAGCGATGTCTGCAGACTCACGAGCTGTCCCAAAGCCCCTTTCGTCCTGGGAGCTCTGTGCACGTGTTCCCTGCAGAGGAGGCTGTCTGTGTGCCTGACTCCCTTCACAGCTCTGCTGAGACCTTCTTCCCTCGTCTCCAGGGCGGTGGGGAGAGTCAACAGAAGTATTAATATTTATCAAGCATCCACTAAGCCTAGAATGAGGGCTGGATGAGGAATAGGGAAAGAGGCAGGGAAAGCCAAGTAACCTTCAGGCCCTGGTCTCTAGAAGCTCTGTATCCAGCCTCCTCCCCCCATATCACTCTTCAGGGGAGAAAGAGAGAGTGTGGAGATGAACAGAAAGTAAAGCCCTGTGTTTAATTATTCTTTTTTTTTTTTTCTTAGCCACATCTAGTGGCATGCAGTATCTTTGTTCCCTGATCAGGAGTCAAACCCATACCCCTGCAGTGGAAACACTGAGTCTTAACCACTGGACAACTAGGGAAGTGCCTCACTTAACCCTGTGGCCCGCCCCCGAATCTCAGTTCTCATTCATTCACTTGTAAAGATTTCTCAGGTGCAGGGATGATGAGCACACCCGGAGGCTGACAGTTTACTGAGAGGAGGGAGGCTCAGGGCTGCTGGCCCCTGCCCCACTCTAAGCTGTTTCCACTTCACCCTGGTCTGACAGTCCATTCTGGCCCAATGGCCCAAATGATGACCTAGGAGGCTTAGACAGCTCTGTTCAGACCAGATTTCCTCCAACTCCCCTGGAAACTCAGGATCCAGGCTCCAATTCCCATAAAAAGATAAACACACCAGTTTCACGCTTCTTCCTAAATTATATTTCTACAAAATTTCTAACTCAACAGGGATTTTCTATTACCATAGCAACCCCTGCGTGTGAACAGCAGACTCCAGAGAGAAGGGGATGAAAATGCAGAAGTCCCAAAGCTTCAGAGCAGTGTGTGGAGAGAGGGGCTTGGTTGGCCAGGCTGGCTGGCCACAGGGCTGGCCCTGCCAGGAGGGTCTGATCCGGGTCCTCAGGGTTTGGTGGTCTGTGGTTTCTTTTGCAGCTGTATTTGCCTGTAAGTTACAGAGCCTGGAGGTCCAAGAACAGTGACATTGCCCTGGTTTTCACTTGACTGACACAAGCACTTTCTAACTCTTTCTTTCTTTTGTTCTTCTGTTTTCAGATGACATCATTCGGTGGCATCTTTTGAAAGAGACAGGAAGCAAACAAAGCAAAATATGATACAGGGATGAAATCAAAGAGTCGGATATGAATAGCTGCAGCATCCTGAGGCTAAGAGCATCCTGTCCCCTTCACTGGTGCGAACAGTCCTTTGGTCACTGTCCCTTCCAGGTCACAAGGCCATGGCTACAAAAAGCCTCCATTCAAGAGGCTTCAGAAACAATAAGAGCAATAAACAAACAGCAGCATCCCTGGTGGCCAAATCAGGCACGCTCTTCCCCACGAAATGGTCTGTGTCCCCAGGAAAGGAAATGGCCTACAGACAGTGTTAAGGGAAAACAGATGAACAATAGCAGGGCTGGCATCACACAGGTAAAGTGCCGTCCACAGGGCCTGGATCTTGGGTTTGCTACTTTAAAATGCAGCAGAAGTTTTGTTCCCAAGGGTAGCTGCATAAAAGGGCAGTGGGATTGCTTTCTCTGGGTCCCGGTCTGTAAAATAGGTTGATTCCTAAGATTGGACTCGCCACTGAACTTCTGGAGAACGTTCCCTTGATTATGCGTGTTAGTCGCTCAGTTGTGTCTGACTCTTTGTGACCCTGTGGACTGTAGCCCGCCAGGCTCCTCTGTCCATAGAATTCTCCAGGCAAGAATACTGGAGTGGGTAGCCATTCCCTTCTCCATGGGATCTTCATGACCCAGGGATCGAACATGGGTCTCCTGCATTGCAGGCAGAGTCTTTACTGTCTGAGCCACTGAAGTAATTATATTTGTGTGTATGTGTGTGTCTTGCTCACATACACATAAAATTTTTCAAACACCCAAATCTCTAAGTGATATAGATGGTGACATTTGCACAAGTTTTAGACTCCTACACACATTCTTCTGACATCAGGGCAGGTAAACACAGAGACTTAAGTCCTGGCAATAACAAAGCACGGAGCATGACGGATGCCCCGTGACTCACTGCCGGATCTTCGCTCCTGCTGCGCCTTCTCCCTGGAGCCTCTCTCTGTACTCTGTTCTTTTGCTGACTCCTATGCATCCAGCAGTGTATCTCTGAGCCTCCTCCAACACTAAGTTTCTTTGACACCCCCAGGCTTGGTTAGGAGCTTCACTTAAAAGAAGGTTTCTTAGGCCATGTGACACTTCCTGCTTGCAATCTGACTAAGCTGCCACTGGGGCATGGAAGTAAGTTTGCTAGAATTTGGCAGACAATGCGGAGCAGGAAAACAGAGCAGCAAAAGCGATATAACATATATTGTCCCTTATCAAACAACTGTTGCGGGCAGGGACAGTACAAGAGGGCTAGGGAATTTAATAGCTCATGTAAATTCCCTCCAAGGCAGGTATTCCTGTGCCCAGCTTACAGATAAGAAAACTGAGGCTGAAAGAGGGTTAAAAAAAAAAAAATTCCCTAAATGGGGATGAATGTAAAGCACAGTGACTCTAGTTAATATTGTGTGTGTATTCTTAATCACTCAGTCGTGTCCGACTCTTTGCAACTCCATGGACTGTAGCCCACCAGGCCTCTCTGTTCATGGGATTTTTACCAGCAGGAATACTGGAGTGGGTTGCCATGCCCTCCTCCAGGGATCTTCCTGACCCAGGGATCAAACCAGAGTCTCTTCCTCCTCCTGCACTGGCAGGTGGGTTCTTACCACTGTGCCACCTGGGCAGCCCCATAGTTAATATTACTATATTGGATATTTGACAGTTAGTAAAAAAGTGTGTTTAATATGTTGCAAAGACTTATCATGATAAGTCTTGTTAACATCCATCACATATAAAGTAACAGATTTTTTAAATCTCGATGAGAACTTTTAAAACTGTGTTTAGCAACTGTCAATATAAATATATATATTTATACTGTATATGTGATAGGTGCTTAAAAAAAGTCATAAAATTCTTGTCAAAAAAAATCTGTTTCTCTGTATGTGATGGATGTTAACAGGACTTACCGTGATGATCTACTGTGATGATCACTTTGCAACACATTTAAACACCCAGTCCCTGTGTTGAAACTAATATAATGTTATATGTCAATTATATGTCCATAAAAGAAAAGATCGGTACTCACTTTATATTTATAGCAGTATAACAGTGAATGAAATAAAGTTGTAACATTAAAAAAAAATACTTCCCTAAGTCAAACAATTATCAGATAGGAAAGCTCGTATTTAAACACAGAAGCTGGGCCAACATCTTTGGTCTTAACCACTGTGCTAAGTTGCTTCCCGCGGTGTTCTCTTGGTCCAGGAGTGTAGACAAAGATTCTAAAACAAAGTGATGTGGCCGTTTTGTGCCAGTAGCTTCCTGCCTCCTTTGTAAGCTTTGGTCAAAATCCCCGCCACAACCGATCACAAGCTAGATTCTAAGGAAGCAATGCCAGGCACTGTTGGCTGGTGCAGAGACCCGGGCAGTCAGCCTCGGGAAGGGGTGCACTTTGCTTGGAGGTCACTCAGCATTCTTGCTTCACGCTCCATTGATTTCTAGCCAGAATGTATACAAGTCCTGAAAGCTGGAAGCTCTGCCTCGGGTTTAATCTACACACAGTCTCTTCTTTTTGATTCTTTTTGTTGTTGTTGTTGTTTAAAATATTTATTTGGCTGCACCAGGTCTTAGTTGCAGAAGATGGGATCTTGGTGCTTTGTGGCATTCGGGATCTAGTACCCTAACCAGGGATCGAACCACTTGTGTCCCCTACATTGGGAGCTTGTAGTTTTAGCCACTGGACCACCAGGGAAGTCCCTTTGTTCTGATTCTTGAGGTTTAAGATTATTCTTCTCTTATTCAAAGTTGTGCTTCTAATGAAAATGCCTGAAGGCTAATTGGAAAATGTCAGACTCCATCAGCTATGAAAAGAGAGGCCAAAGCGGGCTGTCTGATGCCCCAGACGTGTATGGCTCTGCAAGCGGCGCAGTCTCCTGTTCAGTACGAGGAGCTATGTCACTCTGAGAGGTGTCTTGCTCCTCACCCCACCCTCTCCGCGCGGCCCCTGGGGAGGTGGCAGCCAGAGGCAACATAAGCAGGCTTGCCTCCTCTTCTTGCTACCTGGGGGGGCCTGAGTCAGTCCATTTTGAGTCTTGGGTTCTTCGTCCGTAAAATGAGGGCACCAATGCCCCCTCATGTTGGCGGCGGGGGGGGGGGGTATTCAATAAAATCACGTCTGTATACACAGCATTTGACAGCAATACCTAGAACACAGTGAATACCCTGGTTCAGTAAGTAAATCTGGTAGTAGACTTCGGATCAGCCGACAAGGGAGGTTCAGTTCTATTGGAAATCCTTTGATTCACTTCAAACACCCTTCTGATGATAAAATTCCTATCCTAAACTATGACTCACCTGTTTGTAGAGGCAGAAAGTACATAAAGTTGAAGTCCTGAGAGAGTGTGGAGATCAGGGGGAAGACGAGAGTGGGAGACGACAGCGGGAGAGGAGTCAGAGTTCTATGTGGCCCCCCAAGCTTCCACTTCCAGGATGTGTGCCCATCTCATCCCCTCCAAGAGGGAAGCACACTGCTGTGTGCAGGACTGCCTATGGGGCCAGGTGTCCAGGACCTGACGGAGGCCTCCAGGAGCTGAGAGACACTCCAGGCAGCCGCGGGCGAGAAGGCAGAAACCTCAGTCCTGCACCCCCCAGAACTCAATTCTGCCAACAAACTGGATGAGCACGGGACAGGATGCCCAGCTCGTGAGACTGTGGCCCCAGCCGACGTGTTGATCTCAGCCTGGTGAACCCCTGAGCAGAGACCTCGGCTACACAGTGCCCTGACCCACAGAAGCTCCATCCGAGATGATAAACGGGTATGGTTTTAAACTGCGATGTCTGTGGTATTTGCTTGGCCAAAAAATTTGTTTGGGTTTTTCTGTACCATTTTATGGAAAAACCCACGCACACGTTTTTTGGTCAGCCCAATTGTTTGTTATGCAGCCTAGAAGCTACCTCAGTGAGAAAGGGCAGAGGTTAGAATTCTTCTTGGCCCTTTCCTGTTTCCCCTACCTGTAGAGACAGCACTTAGAGAAGGCAAGGAGGAGGCCTGGAGGTTAAGTATCTTCCAGCTTCCTGTGCACCAGCTCTCCACAACTCTGGCTCCACCAGGGGTTAAAGCCTGGGCTGGCTAAGATCCTGCCCTCCCAATGCAGGGGGCCCCAGTTTCATCCCTGGTCAGGGGATTAGATCCCACATGCCACAACTAAGACCCAGCATCGCCAAATGATAAATAAACAAGCAAAAGGCACTCAGGCTGCAGAGTAGCCTGTGGGAGGCTCCTCAGCACAATAAGGTCAGGGCCTGGGCTGGAATCCGGCCCCCTGGCCTCCTAGCAGGACCTTCTGCTCCACAGTCCCCAGTGTGGGTGGATGCGGCAGAAGGCGGGAAGGGTCAGTGGCCCAGATGGGAGAGGAGAGCAGCCCCCGCCTCCTCCTGGGTGGACCGCAGGGGAGCCCAAGGGAGAGCCCCGCACAAGGGGGAGTGCAGAGAGCAGGAGGTTGGAGAGGACAGGCCCGCAGGATGGCGAGAAGCTCCTCTCGAGCCCCCGACCTTGAGCTCAGCTGATCAGGCAAGGCAGCCTCCTCCTGGGCCTCCCTGCCTCCAGCCTCTAATCCAGCTCCATATTGTTGCCAGAGGGATTTCTCTAAAATAAAAAGTCCCTCATTATCCCTTCAGTGGTTCCCCCCACCCACAAGTCAGATCTGCCCAGTGAAATCTGCAAGGGGACGCTGACCCTAGGACTCTGGAATCTTTGGCACACGTCTCGCACATCTGACTCGCACAGGCTGACGGACACTTCCTACCTTACACAGGAGTGGTCTGGGCTTCCCTGCTGGCTCAGATGATAAAGAATCCACCTGTAGTGCGGGAGACCTAGGCTCGATCCCTGGGTTGGGAAGATCCCCTAGAGGAGGGCATGGCAACCCACTTCAGTATTCTTGCTTGGAGAATCCCCATGGTCAGAGGAGCCTGGCGGGCTACAGTCCCTGGGTCACAAAGAGTCGGACACGACTGAGCGACTAAGCACAGGGGTGGTCTGGATGGAGGCGACTGGAGCTGGACCAGCGGCTCGCCCTCGAGACTCCTTCTCCTCCCCGCTTCCCACTCCCCTCCCTGCAGGTGAGTTTATTGCCTCAAGGCTGCAAGCTGTTTGCTGAAGCTCCACATCACGACTGTATTCGAGGAACACAGGACAAGAATACAGGAATACGAGTTCCCCATCAGTAGCCACGACTGTCTCCTTCGTTAGGAGAATAACGTGTGTTTCTGTTGCAAACCCCAGCCAGATACAAGCATACGTGTCATTGGCTGGAACTGTGTCACCTGGTCACTCCCACCTGCAACGGACACGGTTAAGGTGGGGATCTAGCCTGTGCAGTCATGGTTAAGATGTGAGGGGAGGAGGATCCCAGTCATCCTGGGACCGCTAAGGCCATAGGAGGCCCCCTGCTCGCTGCCCAGCATGGTGGGGTTCACACAGGGCTCCCGGAGCTGCCTGCCCTTCTGTGGGGTTTCGGCTTGGACGCTCCTCCACACCTCGCCAGCCTGGCTCACTCTTGCTCCTGCCTCACAGCTCAGCTCAGTGCCTACTCCGCACCCTCTCCAGCATCCTACACAACATCTCCCACAGCACACGAGGCCATTGTTAGACTGTAGGCTCTTCTGGGGCAGGTATCATATCCCAGTCTTATTTCTCAGCTTTCAGGCCCCTCTCTTTTTTCCCACATCCCATATCCGATCCATAGCAAATCCCACCAAAACCATGGTTGCTAAGTAAAGATCAGTGACCTATCTTTAAGGTATCCTGGTCAAACAAATGGCGACACCCAATGCTTCACCAAAGGAAAAAGGTCAGTGGGAGCATCCATCCTCCCGTAAGCAGTAGGGGTGCATCTTTTTCCTGGAGGATTCAAAAGCAACAATAATGCTGACTTAAAGTTAAAAAAAAAAATCCCACCAGATCTCTCCTCAAAACCTACCCAGACTTGGGATGCCTGTATCCCATCAGCTCTCCCTTGTATCACTGCTCTGGTCTTGCTTATACCCTTCCCTCCCACCCCAACCAGTCGATTGTCACCACAGCAAATCTGTCCCTCCTCAGCCCTGAACCCCTAGATGGCCCCCATTTCACTCGATGGTAAAGTCACAGTTTTTTGTGTATCTTATAAGACCTATGTTACCTACCTCCACCTCTTATTTCTCTGATCTCATCTCCTATGACTGCCCTCCTCACAATCAAAGCCCCTGCCATGTTAACGACTCCTGAGTGATCGCACCAAGCACAATCTGCCTCAGGGCCTTTGCACGGCTTTCTGTCTAGACAGTTCTGCCCCAGATGTCTACATGGCATGCTTCGTCACCCCCCGCAGGTCTTTATTTAAGTCATCATTGCAGTGTGGCCTTCTGGATGCCCCACCAAACACAGCCCGTACGTCTCCCAGTATTTCCCTTTAGGCATTTCTCTAACATAATCTAAATTTATGTGTGTAAGTTGGTCCTCAGTCTCCATCACCTTCCCTGTAGGTTATAAACTCCATGAAGGCTGTTTGGTTTTCTGCTGTGTAATTGATACCTAGATCACCTAAGAGTCATTTAACAAATATGGATAAGTGATTGATAGCATTCCCAGCGGAATGCCTGGTCCATAGGAAAACCTAGGGAAAGTACTAAACTCATAAATGACTGACTGAACTGGCAACTGTGGACTGGAGAGAATGGATGTGCTGTGCAGAGGCTCTGGAGAGAAGCTGGCATTAGGACTGTGTGTCTAGAGCCAGGCCTCCCAGCCTTGGGGACAGAGTGTGGGGCAGGAGAGGGCTGGGGTGGGGAAGAAGAGAGCGATGACATTCAAGCCATTCATTCCACCCAGGATTAATTTCAATTAACCTTCCAAAAGACAACTCAATTCTGTTTCCTCTTTCATCCTTCAAGTTCAAGTTCTATTAGCAAAAGCTGCTGCCCACGGCATGAATCTTGATTTAGAGACTAGGAGGAGGGCTGTTTCTGTGCAGATGGAGGAAAAACACAAGAATTGGCAGCCCCACTGACTTTGCTGGGTGGGCAGCCAAACAGAGGCCCAGTTGTGCTGGTGTGGAGACTTTGCTGTGGCCAAGAGATAAAGCAAGGAGCAGAAAAGGGAAAAGGAAGACGCTGGTGCAGTGCCCAAGCCTGGCCGCTGCTGTAACACAAGCCGTGTCTGTGACCCATTTTAACTGCAGCTGGCCGTGTGTGTCAGAGTCAAATCTGGGCAAATGTGGTGGCTGTTTTTAGAATCCAGTTCCACTTGGATGTTTGGTACCAGGTTTCTCTCTGTTGCTGTTGTTCAGTTGCCAAGTCGTGTCCAACTCTTTGCGACCCCATGGACTGCAGCACGCCAGGCTTCCCTGTCCCTCACCATCTCTTGGAGTTTGTCCACGTACATCCGTTGAATCAGTGATGCCATTCAACCATCTCATTCTCTGTCAGTTTCTCTCTGGTGCGTGGTTACTAAAGCTCCATTGCCCCCAACCAGGAAGAGACCATGTGCCTCTCCTGTTCAGAGTGAGAACAGGTAACATCAATCAGATGCAAGGAAGGATTTGACTTTGTAGCCACAGGCGCCTTTCGAGTCCTGAACCTGGATGTAAATAAGCTCCACACAAGGCATCTCCAAAGTGGAAGAAAATTAAGCTCCTGGACACGTGGCCATGAGTGCCACTGGACACAGCGGTTGGTAATTTACGATTGTAAAGGTTAAGCAAGAACAGGCGAGTGTGGGAAGGCACTGTGTAGCTTTAGCGACTATAACACTTGCTATGGTTCCAAGTTTTCATTGGTTTTTATTTTTTATTTTTTTTATAGTCACCTGCAGAGAGAGAATGCAAATCTTATTTTTAAAACGTATCATGTGACTCTATTTATTTAGATTTCCTTTAAATTGTAAAACACTCACTAAATCTTAAGAGTGGCTTCCTGCAAACTAGTCTAGGTTAAGACAAACAGGGAGTTTAATTTTATTGATGTTGTAAAATAGGCAACTTAAAAGTGCTTACTGTTATAATGGAGGATAAATGGTTCCAAGAGCGGCATAAAATGGGAAGACTCAACTAACGAAGTCTATTCCCATATTTATATAATTATAATTTTATAAGCAAGGTAGAAATGTCAGCAAATTGTACTGCAATTACGTCTTTATTCATTTTAAAACCTGAAAGAAATATGTGGCTGCTGGTGTTTCTGGAGCTGAGCTTAATCAAATTAACACTAAAATCTCACTATTTCTAACTGCCATAAAATAAAGTTGTTGGCACACTGCCATTGCCAGATTTCCTTTTAAGGAGAGCTCTGGTAGCAAACGATTTACAGTCTCATTCTTAGAAATTCCAGACAGGGGACTTCCCTGGTGGTCCAGAGGCTAAGACTCTGCGCTCAGAATGCAGGGGACCCATGTTCAGTCCCTCATCAGGAACCTAGCCACCACGTGCCACAGCTAAGAGTTCACTAGCCACAACTAAAGATCCTTCATGCTGCAGATAAGCCCTGAGGCAGCCAAATAAATAAATGTTTAAAAAGAAGAAAGGAAGAAATTCCAGGCATTTACCTGACCTAGATGTTTACTAAATCCTTCAGAAACTTCCTTGGGAGGAAACCAGGGGAGCAGGGGGATGGGGCAGGGACTGAAAAGTGGAATAAAATTTCCTTTAAAACATGTGAAAATGGATCATGACATAAATCAAAGGTCACATTTGTTTTCAAGTTTGAACAGTTGCTAATTTCCTAATCTGAATTAAAAAAAAATTTTTTTAGAAAGTATAATTAACCATCGGAATCCTACAGTTCCTCTTAAATATTATTTCTGACAGATCTCTTTGAAGAAATCTAATAAGCAACCAATTTCTATTGAACTGAATTTCCATATTCACAAAAGAATTACTAGAAGTTGTTTATAAATCACTTTAGCCTTCCACAGAGAACTTTTTATTATTAAAATAGTAAGCATGGCTATATACCACATAGCATAATAAATACAGCCTCAATTGTCTCAGAGTTTTTGGATAATCTTGATTCAAGTCATTTTATTTTTTCCACTGAGGGCAGTTGGTTAAATGCGTAGCTCAATGAGATTTAAATTTTATGAGCTTTCTTTTTCATTAAAACCAAATTCAGAGATATTAGCAAGAATACTTGGGGAGACCACATGTGTTAGATTTGAGTCTGGAAATACTGTCATGGTGGCTACAAACTTTTTATTGAGAACTATACTACTGGAGCTGATGGGATCATTTTAATTTCTTCCAGTTTCTCTGAAAGAGAAGTTCTACCCCAGGTAGAAGGGACATGCCAAGTCTCCTTTGCAACTGGATGGCAAATATGACTTTAGCAGGATCGCATTCCCAGGTCATGGGATAAAGCCCTGGAGACAGGAGATGCCCAGGATAAGGGACCTGAGGCACCAAGGTCCAGTTGAGGCGCCAAGCTAACAAGTGCATTGTTGCCTCACCTGCCAAATGAGCCTGAAAATACCTTCCTCCCCCTTGAATTTTTGCAAGATCATATGTGATGTCTGTGAAGCTGTTCTGTTGTGAACTGAGCTGGGAGCCAGGTGCCCTGAACCCGAGGGCCCAAGAACCTGGACAGGAGCCTGGCTGAGATGCCTGTGTAGCTGAGCTAGGCTGAGAGGCCACAGGCACAGAAAGGCCGGGGCTCAGGGCGGCCCCTTCGCTGCAGGAGAATCTGGGAGGGTGGTGCAGGGCTGAGCACCGCAGCTCATGGCTGAGGACCGCAGCTCATGGCTGAGGGCCTGCTGCCTCTGCTCAGATCCCAAGATCTGGAATGAGCTGTGTGTCCCTTGAACTACAAATTTGACCTTGGCTATTGTGGGGGAGATGCTCTGTGGGACCCGTAGGAATAGCACCTGGGGCTATGAACTGTAAGGTACTAAGGTCCTCCCTCCTCTTCTTTCATAAGTCCATGTTAATGAATTTAAAAAGTAATTAATAGCATTCCTCCTCTCTCTCAACCCACCCTCTCCCCACTTCTCATCCCTGCCTTTAAGAACCCACTTCCCATCCTCCTGGGGAGAAAGCTCTCTCTGTTGACTGAGGAAGATCACAAGAAACATTGCAAAATGTTCCCAGTTAACACCCTGAGCTCTCTTTATAAAGGAAAGGAAATTTCGTGATCAGCCCCAGATTCGATGAGTCACCAGCATACACCTGTGTACAATTAAACTTCCTCTCATCCAACCAACTGTGGGGCCATACGTACGTGTAGTATGTAGCAGTTGGCTGAACACAGTGTAGCCTTGGATACCAGGAAACCCAACTTTCTCAGTCTCGTTGCTAAGGCAACGGGATGGTGTGGGTGCGGGTTGCCCTGCGTATGTGTCTCCATGCCGTGCTGCCAGCAGGGGGACCCGGGACGGGGGTCGGGGAGAGATGGGCGCATCTCTCCAAGGCTTCCTCCGAAGAGGCTGCAGGAACAACACAGTACCCTGTCACCAATGGCCAGGAAGATTCTAAGGGGAACCCTACCACATGGTGGTACACCATGGTACCTTGGTGCCTCAGGTCCCTTATCCTGGGCATCTCCTGTCTCCAGGGCTTTATCCCATGACCTGGGAATGCGATCCTGCTAAAGTCATATTTGCCATCCAGTTGCAAAGGAGACTTGGCATGTCCCTTCTACCTGGGGTAGAACTTCTCTTTCAGAGAAACTGGAAGAAATTAAAATGATCCCATCAGCTCCAGTAGTATAGTTCTCAATAAAAAGTTTGTAGCCACCATGACAGTAGACACCATGCACTCCTAGAGGGTGCAAGGCAGTCAGGAGGAGGGTTGAGGGGAGGCACAGAAGATGAGCCGAGGTGGGATGAAGGACAGGGATGCTGGTGAACTGGGGAGTCTGGGGTAGCAGGGGACAGGAGCTATCTTGCGAGGTGAAGGCTGGATCCAGAATATCACTGGCACAGAATGAGAACATCCGGAACGTAGTCCCAGCCACAAAATTCACGCCAGCCATTATGCGTGTTAGCCTGGTTAATCCTATAATGAACCCCCAGCGTGTGGTTGAAAGGTAAAACTGAAGGTTTTTAGAATATTCTAAAGATCAGATAGGAGACAAATGTATTTAGGAGAAAGCACCCGCCTCTGCTCCACTACTAGTTTGATCAGAGAGCCTGTGTTTACTCTGTTTGCATCAGATTTGACCCGCAGAGCCCAACATCCCCTGCAGGTGAAGGAAGGGGACAGCCCTCACTCTCCTTCAGGGCCTGGCATGTAGAGTCACTCTCGTGTGCCCCTCAAACCAAGCAGAGTCTCCGGTCTTCATGGCCTTGAATCATCTGTCTCCAACCTGTTATTTACGGCTGGTATTATTTTGTTAAGATCTATAGCTTCTTCTAAGATAAAGGAAGTTCACTAGTGGCACAGTGGATAAGAAACAACTTGTCAATGCAGGGGACACAGGTTCGACCCCTATTCTGGGAAGACTCTGCACGCAGGGGAGAAATTAAGCCCATTCACCACAACAGCCGAGCCCATGCTCCAGAGGCCGAGAGTGGCAGCTACTGAGCCTGTGTGCCACAACTACTGAAGCCTGAGGGCCTCGAGCACATTCCCCGAAACAAGAGAAGCCACTGCAATGAGAAGCCCGTGCACCTCGACAGAGAGAGGCCAGCGCCACCGCTCGCTGCAACTCGAGAAAGCCCGCCCAAAGCAGCAAAGACCTAGCACAGCCAAACATAAATAAAACAAATTTTAAAAATAGAATCTAAAAATAAATAAAAAATTTTAAAGATATAGGAAGTTCGCAAAGACACACAGGCAATGGGTCATTGAAATAATCATTAACAAAAAATTCATAAAATTTTGGATACAGTGGTAGGTCAACCAAGGAACAGACAGATAGGAAGGCTTGTCTAGGAAAAATCTAAACTGAAGATGTGTGAGCGTGCGTGCTTAGTCGCTAAGTCGTGTCCGACTCTTTGTGACCCCATAGACTGCAGCCCACCAGGCTCTTCTGTTCATGGGATTCTCCAGGCAAGAATACTGGAGTGGGTAGCAATGCCCTCCTCCCGGGGATCTTCCCAACTCAGGGATTGAATCCAGGTCTCCTGCATTGCAGGTGGATTCTTTACCGTCTGAACCACCAGGGAAGCGCAAACTGAAGATAGTTGCTAAAATTAAACCCCAAATCTAGATACCAGCTTTATAGCTACCAAGACTAACCCAGCAAGCCAGTGATGTAATGATCTCACAGACATTAAAGATGTCAGTCACTGCGCCTTATGCCTACTGACTCTGCAGAGGATACTGTCTGTGTCCAGGGCCCTTACTACCCTCTTGAGCCCACTGTCCCTCATGTCCACAGCCGACCAGATGAAGGGAATGCTTCCACAAGCTGGCATCTTTTCAGGTAGCAATTACCTTGTGAGGCCCAACCACGTGCCAAGCTCTGTGTACTGGGGACAGAGTGGTGAATGAGAGCATCATGTCTCTTTCCTTTCGACGTTTATAATTCACAGGGAAGAAAACTCTGAAAAAGAATTCCCTTTTGACCTAGCAGGATTGGATGAACTGGACCAATCAGAGTCTTCTCTCAGAACCAGGGGGTTCGACACTGACCAGGCGAGCCAGGCAGCTGAGAGAGCGTGGAGGCCTGGAGCTGAGAAGGTGCCACCGTTCAAAGTCAAAAAACCCCAAGTCAAGCCATCATACATCGGGGACCACCTGTACAGTAAACGTCTTAGTCCATTTGGGCAGCTATAACAAAATCCTACAGACCAGGTGGCTTATAAGCAGCAGCAATTTACTCCTCGAAGTTCAAGGTCATGGTACTGCCAGGGTTGTATTTGGCAAAGGAAAGCCCCCTTCTTGGGTTGCAGATTGCCTACTTCTCACTGTGCCCTCACATGGTGGGAGATGCTGGGAATCTCGCTGAAGACTTTTATAAGCACTAATCCCCGTCAGTAGAGCTCTGCCCTCATGAACTAAGCAGGGCCTACCTTCTAATACCATCATCTTTGGAAGCTAGGATCGCGCCATAAGAATTTGGGGGTGGGTGGTGGACATAAGCATTCAGACTGTAGCACTATATGATCTCTCAAGGCTAATATGGTGAATGTCCCCTGTTTGGGCCCTCCAGCAGTCATTTGCTCTCTCCTGGTACTTAAATAGAGCACTGATTTTCCTCTGGGAAATCAGTTCCTTCTCCAGTCTCATCCTCTGCTCTGGGTGGAGTGGTGGAGCATGTGACCCAAGTCTAGACCAATCAGAGCACCCCATTCCCTAAGCCCAGAGACTGGACCCAATCAGAGTCCATGAGATTCAGTGGTGACCATTGCAGGGACTTCTGGGTAAAAGACCACTTTATCTGGTGGACTTGGAGTTGGAGGAGTGTGAGGAGCAACTGCAGCCATCTCGCGGGGCTGTGGAGCTAAAGGATAAAGTCAACACATAGGGCAGCAGAGCTAAAAGATGGGGAGAATACCTAGGCCCTGATCACAGTGTTTGAGGTCCTCTCAAAGCTGTGCCTGAAACCAAACTCTTCTGAACTTCAGGTAATACAAGACATTTCCTTTTTGGTCAAGCCAGGCTTTGTTTCTAATTTTTATTCTGTTTGTCTGTTGCCATAGGCAAGTGAAATACCCCTAAATAAAATGATATAGCTTATCTGCATTCGGGATGAGACACAGAAGTGAAGGTAAATATCGGTAAGCAAGTAACAAGGTCGCACATGTTGGGACAGCCTGACTGAAATGTGGAGGGGCCTGGGCAAGAGGTACAAGTTATGCGGATTTAGTAGTGATCAATCAAAATAAGGCATAAGTGACGTGCTCATATCTTTCTTTTTTGTTTTCCACATGGTTAAATATTTTGTGGTTTTTGTATACTATTGCAGAAATATATAATTGGACTTTTTATTTAATACTTTATAGAACTGGCTTAATTTCTTTGCACAGTTCTATCGTATTTCCAAAAATCTAAACAGAGGAATATACCACTCTCACACACACACACACACACCCCACTTTACCCGCTCCCTCATGCCGCGTTTGTGTGGTGTAGATTCTGTTTAGGCACATTTTATTTTCCCTTCCCATGTCAAGCATCCACAGCAGAAAAGTTCTCTACATGTGTGCAGCTTTGTCCCCAGACCTGCCCCCATTTGACTGGTTGGCCCATCACTAACCACTATCCTCTCCTCCCTCTTAAGGATCCTTCTGGCAACAGGACAGATTCTCTGACTGTCCTCAACCATGTCATTTTCAGCTTTACTTTCCCTTTTCATTTTACAGAACCACTGTAAATGTGGTTTCATCTTCCTTGGGTTTATATCTGTTTTTCAAAGTGCATTTAGAAGAACACGAGTCCTAGCAGATGTTTCTCACAAACAGAGCTTGAAAACTAATTTGGAAAATAATGCATGCCACAACCTCCCTTAGAGATTTGCAGTATATACTTTTCATTTCAAAGCTCTGAGAGGTCCTACAGTTTAAATTTTATTAAGCCCACCTTCTCTCCTATTTTGCTAGCAAGGGATTCTTTTTAATGTTGTGTTAACTCCCAACAGTCTTCAGAAAAGGTATTCCACAGAGCATGGTTCGAGAAATGCTGATTTAAAATGGAGTAGAACTTGGTCAATGAATTATAAGCAAATCTTTTGACTCTATTATTGTTATAAGAATAGAACTTCAAATAATTTGAAGCAGATTAGGAATGTTCTTTTACCTTCTGCTTTGATGAAAGCAGATGCTTTATATGTACAAATGATATGAATTCATCATTTTCATTCTTTTTCTTAAATCACACAGCTCTAAGTCTTCTTCATGCAATAACCATGCTTCTTGCCAAGGAGGATGAAGACTGAGAAATGTCCTTGGATTTGCTCTTCGGGAATATGCATGCTGCAAAGAGGAACAGGGGTAATAACTAAAAATATGCAGCTGAGGTAGGGCACAGCTGGGAAACTGTGGTTAAACCTACAGCAAAGGCAGGGACACTGCTAACGGAGGTGCTGTGGTCGCCTCTGTTATTGCTTCCCCTCCCCAGAGGTCAGAGGAATATGGAGCTGAGCGACTGTGGGAGACAGAGGTGGTGGAGTTTTCAAGATGGTGGTCACAATGGACATCTTTTCTTGTTCCCAGTGGGAAACCACAAAACATAGGCATTACATTTTGAGCACTGTGTATGCCAGTGCTAAGAGTTTTTTTAAGGGGCCACGAGTTTAATATGGGTTTCCCAGGTGGCATTAGTGGTAAAGAACCCACCTGCCAATGCAGGAGACTTTGTAAAAGAGAAAGCATACATCACTAAAGAGAACAAACGGTCTTCAAACTCTCTGGGGGTTTAGAAGTACTCTCTACATAAAACTGAGCTACTAGTTGGAAGTGGTTTCATATTTACTTATTGAGGTGAACCACCCGGGGACTCGCCTGTTTCCCACGCTGGGTCTCCATTGGGTGATTGATGGTTCAGAGGTCTTTCTAGCCTAGATTGACTGGTTGTCTCCTCAGCTAGTTGGAATAGAGATCTTACTACTGACTCTACTGGGTACTTTCTGCTTTGTCTCTCCATCCTGCTCTGGGCCCTGGCGTGTTGACCCACACAAGCTGTAAAAATGGGTTTGTTTATAGTTGGGTTCAGCCATAAGGAGGTACTGGCAGGATATTGAGGGAGAGAGAAGGGAAGTGATGGGGGAGCATTTATTCCCCAGGGTCTGATGCTCCTGCCTTTCCGATCTTGTGGACTAGTCCTCTTTCAACCCGGCCACAGCTCCTGTGAGGGCGGCCTCCCCACACAGCCCCCCCAACCCACTTTCTGGGTTCTGTAAACCCCTTCCATGGTTATACTGTCAGTAGCCCCATCCCGCTGCTATCTCCCTTGTCCTTAAGCCTTTAGCCCTGCCAATAGCTTTGTAAACACCTGTCAAGGGACTTCCCTGGCGGTCCAGTAAGACTTCTCCTTCCAAGACAGGGGGAGATTCAATCCCTGGTCAGTCAGCTAAGATCCCACATGCCTCATGACCAAACACCCAAAACAGAAAATAGACACAATATAATAACAAACTGGAGAAGACTCTTGAGAGTCCCTTGGACTGCAAGGACATCCAACCGGTCCATCCTAAAGGAGATCAGTCCTGAATATTGATTGGAAGGACTGATGTTGAAGCTGAAACTCCAATACTTTGGCCACCTGATGGGAAGAGCTGACTCTTTTGAAAAGACCTTGATGCTGGGAAAGACTGAAGATGGGAGGAGAAGGGGATGACAGAGGATGAGATGGTTGGATGGCATCACCGACTCAATGGACATGACTCTGAGCAAACTCTGGGAGTTGGTGATAGACAGGAAGGCCTGGTGTGCTGCAGTCCATGGGGTTGCAAAGAGTCGGATACGACTGACTGAACTGAACTGAATAACAAATTCAAAAAAGACTTGAAAAACGGCCCTCTGAATTTAATGCATTAATGGTTCTCCATACATCCTGATGTCCCAGATAGTCTCATGAATATTTATTCCCCTTGTCATCATTCTTGGGCTTCTCAAGTGGCACTAGTGGTAAAGAACCCACCTGTCAATGATGACGCGGACTCCATCCCTGGGTTGGGAAGATCCCCTGGAGGAGGGTGTGGCAACCTACTCCAGTATTCTTGCCTGGAGAATCTCACAGACAGGGAAGCCTGGCGGGCTACAGTCCATAGGGTCTCAGAGTTAGACACGACTGAAGTGACTGAGCACGCATGTCATCATTCTTCACGCAGAGTTTAAGGAATGAGCCATCAGTCTAGTGCTGTCAGAAATTTTACATGCAAGATTTCTTAGTGAGAAGCAATCAGACGGGTTCCCTCTAACCAGGATCCTTAAACTCTTAAAGCATTATTAGTTCAGAGGATTTTAAGAATAGTATCGTATTTTCATTTGGTTTGATTCTTCCTTACGTCTTCGAGTTAAGAAATCCCCCTAACCTACCCCTGGTGGCTGCTGTTATAAGTTGCCAAGCCTGAGCCCCCAGAGGTTCCTGGCTGTTAAAACTGAATGATTCCAGCTCCACAGCAGAGAAGAAATTCAAAGGTCAAATCCATGCACCATTTTCTGCCCATGGGTCTGTAGGTGAGCAGAATGACCAAAGCTTCTCATGCCCTGGCCCCACCCCTCTTTGTACTGGTTCCCAGGTCAGGGCTAACATCCTGAAATCAAAGCCAAGTGTCCTTTCTGAGACAGGGGTTAGAACAGGCTTTCACAGTCTGAGATCTCGTGGATTGTGGCTTGTACCCTAAACCTTGCTTGTCTAAACAAAAAGAAGCCTTCTTTGTTGCTTTATGTTCTTGCTGTTGAAATGAGTGATCATAAGACACGATGTTAACCTCACAGGGCAGTGCTATCTCAGAATAGCTGGTTCTCTCTAACAAACTTAAACTTTCAGAGAAATACAGGTAACACCTGTATGGGAAAATGGCTCAGAGAGCTATGGGTCACTGGGGCTGAGCAGAGCTAAAATTCCTATCTCTTAGGAGACAAGAAGTGAAGTGATTTGCCCCTAAATTATACAGCCTTGTTTCATGGAAAAATGGAAACTAGAACTCTGGATTTCAAGTCCAGAACTCTTTCACAACATTCACCAAACAAATAGTGAGATACATGGGGAATCCATTGAAAACATCACTGGAAGTCCCAGGGTTAGCTCTTTTATTCTTGCAGCTCATTCATAATCTAATTCTGACCATCTGATTAATATGTATGTGTCTCAATAGCATTGAATCATATATATTACCATATGCAAAATAGCCAGTGGGAGTTTGATG